>NC_090287.1:36462139-37712139 GCF_037392515.1 Haliotis asinina
ACTGACATAAACTAAGTACATCGAAGAACGGACAAAGGGATATCGCTCTACTCCTAATTTAACACTGATTTGTGGACAGAGGTTGATCCGGAAGTCGCAGGGAGAACCGCCAAGCGCTGATTAAGAGAATCTGTGTTAACGAGTTCGGATTGTAGACGGGCGGCAGACTTGCCCGAGGAAGACCGGTAGAACACTTCTGCCAGTCACCAGAGTGTCCATTTCAACTGGTGCACGTGCTCTGGCAAATTGGGACAAATCCGTGTCGATAATCGAATGAGCTATAACCTCGTGTGGACCGATTTTGCAATTAAGCCCCCTTACCAAATGACCGCGTGACTGTGTCAAGTATTGAGCTATTGTACTTTTAAGATCGCTTTCTATTTCTGTTACACTGGCCACAATAAACCATTAAAAAGGCAGAATATATGTTGATTTGTAGATAAATAGGAGAAAATAAATTTGACAAGTAATAATTCAAGTATGAACTATATGTGAGTGAGTGAGTGAGTGGGTGAGTGAGTGAGTCAGTGAGCAGGGTTAAGCTTCCAGCAGTATTTTAGCAATATCGAGAAATGGGTTTCACACACTCTGTCCATGTGTTGGATCGAACCCAGATCTAACCACTAAGCTATCCCATCGCTGTGGAATGAGTGAGTGAGTGAGTGAGTGAGTGAGTGAGTGAGTGAGTCTGGTTTAGCGTTGCGCTACATTACAGCATTATCGAGGCGTGGAACACTAGAAAACGGCTTAACGCATTGAATCCATGTGGGGAATCGAACATGCGTCTTCCTCGTGACGAGCGAACGCATTAACCTCAAGCCTACCTCATCGCCCAAAAGCTGTATATAACTACTAATGTTTACCAACTACAGAGTTAAAAGCACCTGTATTATGTATTCTAAATCATAGATATAGCTTCGGGGAAACTGGTTGCGATGCAGTCTCCTATTAAATGGGAGAGTAATTGTGATATCGATTTCTATGACATTTCTATTGTCTCAGGGTCGTTCTGCTAAGAGACAGGTGAGGTGTGATGAAATACGGTTTGACGTCGTAGTTATGAATACTTCCCTCATATGCCGACGTGCATGCGTGTGTATGCGTGACTGATTGTACTAGCCCAGACTTGAACTGGTTTTATGGTGCCAGCTCACAGAGATACCATGCCACAGTTAAGCAGTGACGGTTTCAATATTCATGTGACACACACACTTTCAGTGGCACGTCAGTGATGAGTGATAGTGAGTGACTTTTACGTCGCACTCAACAATATTCCCTCGGTGATCTGTAAATGATCGAGTCTAGATCCAGTGATCAACAGCATGATGATCGGTCTGCGCAACTGGGATGACATTTGTCGATCAAGACAGCGAGGGTGATCAGCCGATCCCGTTAGCTGCCTCTTACAAGTATGGGTTACTGAAGATCAGTTCTAAACCGGATCTTCACTGGTCGACGGGTGAAGTGAGAGTGAGTTTGAACTTTGAGTGAGTCAGTGAGTGAGTGACTCAATCAGTTAACTCTGCTGTTGATTAACAGATTTGTTTAGTCTCTGAAAATAAACAAAGTCTTTGGGTTCCCTTTGTCATAAATTTTGCATAGAATTTAGAAACTGCTTTACTTAAAAATATCTTCATTTTAGTCTAGGCAATACTATTCTTAGTTAAATGATCGGGGTTCGCAGAATATCCGATTTCTGAATTCTGGGTAATCTCACTTAAAGATAATCTCAACAAGTCCTTTAGACGAGATTCGTGGACCAACGCGATGTCAGTGTTCTAGCATAAGCAGTCGAAGTAAGAAAACACGCTGCATCCTTGAATCGATTTTAGATATTTATTTGGCTTAATCAATGTAACCTAGATAGCAGAAGGAACCTCGTCTGACAATCAACACACAACGCCCACATGCCCACAGCTTTGGGTTACGACACATAAGGAGCGAGCAGCATATGACTCATTGTTGTCTATTTCAACCAATGCGACAACGTGGCTGCAATGTTTTGACATGTATGTCAAACAATGTGACAGACTGCAATGAACAAGGTTGTATGTGCACGATCCGAGGTTGAGTCACCCTCGTCCCGCAGACTGAAACTAGAGGCGGAGTAGCTTTGAAATTAAAGCGTTCGCTAATTACGCCGAAATACCGGGTTCGATTCCCCATTTGGATAAAATGGGTGAACCCCATTCACCAGCAAACTAAACCTGTGATACATTTGTTTACTCTTTATTCATGTTGAAATAGCAGCTCAATGTTTAGTCCAGTGTTCTGTCTGACTGAAATGGGATCAGGTTGCTTGTACGTAACTCTTGTTCAGACTCTTGTTTCAGAACTTTCCATGATTCCAAGTCCTTCTGTTCTGTAGATTTCCAGGAATAAGGGCAAGTACTGGCTGAACCAATGATCGATAGTGAGAGCACCTATCCACACTGGTGGAATACACTGCCAACCAAACATAGCCCATACGTTTAACGAACGGGTTTACAGGGACCAATTCGAACCCGGAATCCTGATAGAATGTACGTTGTAGTAGTTTACTTCAGTTTTACGCCGCTGATGGTATGAAATACACTGACTATTGCCGTAGCCTCAGCTCTATTGTCACATCATGCCGCATCAATTTGACAACAAAACTGAAATAATGGTTCATGGGGTTTTATTTGAAAACGATATCTTTGCCGACCGGCGGCAGGTGAAGACATAACAAAAGTTAAAAACATTTCACTCTTCAATAAGATGTCATCAAATGCTCATTTGTCGTCATATATGGAACATTACAATGAAATACAGGGAACAATAGGGACCAGCCCTACAGTCTAGAGTGACAATGGAATTCGTCGACATAGTTTTGGTTCAAAATAATCTTAATAACATGTTCATCATGAATATATATAATTTGACCTAAATCAGCTACAAACCAGCCACGACTGCTATGACTAGATTGAAAGACATGGGACTCAGATCGAAAATAATCTCTCAATAAATTAGACTTTGGAAGTACCAAATTGTACACACAATCGTTAACTTCACATATATCTGTCCATTCCTGGGCTCATTTATCACAGTTCATTCGTCTGTATTGGCTACAGAGAGTTCGTGCCACCTCAGATCACACTTCTATCACAGAGTCAGTCGTCACGAATAGTGACTTGCAATAAATGCAACACTTCGGATGGCTGTTCCAACCTTAGTCCATCAAATCTTCTTCGTCGTTTCCCTAAATTCAAGGGGAGGTCACTCTCAAGTTGTGCCGCAGCTGGGAGCAGACGACACATCGCACGGGACGAGCAGACATAATGCTGCCGATGATCAGCAGGCGAGATTTTGCCGTTGTCAACGAATCAAGGTCGTTGCATGATAGGTGTCCACTTCGACTTAGAGTTTTTCAACGACTGAAGATTTGTTTCAGAATGTTACATTTCTTCTTCCTGTACTTCAGTGCCGAAAACACAACATGCTCGAACACTTCTTTCAGCCCTTCACGACTTCTTGCCGAGCATTCCACATAGCAGTCAGCACCAATGTCCTTGGCCAGTTGGACACCCTCGTCAGTGCTGACCTCGCTGTCTTCATGGCCGACACGGAGGTCAATCTGGGTGCCCACAAGGATGACCGGTCTCTTCTGTTTGGATTGTTTGGTGTGTCTCTTCAGTTCTGGCATCCACAGGTCATTGATGCTGGTCAGCGTGTCTCGGTCACAGGTCGAGAAACAGAGAAGCAGGACTTCACTTTCCTTGTAAGTGAATGAGCGTAGGCTCTCGTAGTCTTTCTGTAAAAGTAAACACGGAAATATTAAACAATCTGTCACATATTTCACGGAAGACAATCTCAATATTTGCATGTGAAGTGGAACACAAATGAAAAGCCTGATACTTCATAAAGCGACTACAGCGACTCGGTGATCGTGTTTAACAAGTTTCAGGAAAGCAAACATTCTGGATTCCTAGGGCAAATAACCCGGTTAAACAGTCTTGACTCAAAACACAGACAATTTCAGCGATCGTAGAAACTTGCTACTGCACTATTGGAAAAAAACAATACGTCAGCCCAGCGCTGCCCATGCTAATTCTTCAAACATGTATCACTTTGTTCTGATCTGACATCTTTTGGCCCATACGATCTCCACGACCCCCTGCCTATGCATAACGGGTTATTGTGATTATTCTAAGTGATACTGACGTGTGATGACGTCATGAAAAGTCAAACAAAAATCGCTCATACCTGTCCGGCTGTGTCAAACATGCTGATGATAAATTCCTCCCCAGCCACGTTCAAAGGTACTGAAAAGTAAAAAGTCATAAATAAATATCCCGTTTCACACAATTAACTCATACAAAAGATTTACAAGTCCATAGTAACTCAACTAATTATTATCATTCGCTTGGCCCAACGATCCGTACCGATACACTGCGTTGAATTCCTACGTAACAACAAAGCTAGTGTGATCAATAGATTGTAGCGTGGTATTGTGAGGGACGAGGTGTGGTATGCATGGTATTCCGATCAGCGGTTCAACGCCTGCGCTTATTTCACTCACTGATTACAAAACCTTGGATACCAAACATTCCCCCAAACCAATTTCCGTGTCGTTGATGTTTTCTCGTTGCTACGCGAGAAAGGAATTTTGGCACCAGTGCTAGAGAATGGCGCGTTCGCTGAAGGGTATTTTAACATTTTTGTACAACTGTTGATTGTAACATTTCTAAATTGCCTGAACATTCTGGAAATACACAAGTAATAAAATGTGGTAAACTATTACATACACATAAACAGCTGATCAACAGGTAAACCGATTCCTGTTTTCATTTCAGAATGATAAAGATATCAGGAAATATAATTGTACATACCTGCATAATTCTCGAATACGGTTGCCTCGTAACTCTCACTGAAGGATTTCTGAGCATAGCTCTCCGAGATGCTGGTCTTCCCGACCATACCGTCTCCAAACACGGCACAGTGCACGCATTTCTTATCCTGTGGCTTCATATTCCCTGCCTTCATAATACAGTTACGTTCACCGGTAGAATACTACAGCACACAGCGATGGTGTCGTACTCAAGTCAATGGATAAACTGAGGCTAAATTTAACCACGGCGATATATAAGCTGAGGCTTGACCAATCAGCGCTTTCCTTGTATGACCTCACGGCGCTCGAGTCGAGTTCCCCACGTGATATGCAAGGCCCCGTCAATCTCGCCTGATATCCGTGTGCAATGGATCGAGTTGCAGTAACATGTAACGGCCATTGCTTTAGCGACAGTTGATGAAACTTAAAGCTTTTTGATCATATATAGATGTACAGTAAGAAAACTGTACGTTACACGCTGGTTCAGGACGGAGAATGTGCGCATTTGCATAACGTCGTGACGATACTAACAAGGAACATGGTCAACTTCCGTCAGTTGTCAAAAAACCTATTGTTTCAATTTCAAACATTGCATTCTCGTGGGGAATGTTTATAAACAGACACAGGGAAACATAACATGGAGAATTCCATCGTATGATCATCGTGGGGAATTTAGATAAAACGGAATAACCCTCTTGTGAATGTGTTATTTTCTTCATCACGGGAATACGAGGCTAGTCAGTGTCTTCTTGTAATAAACAAATACATAATTTGACTGTTTATCCTACGAGAAAATGTAGTTATTCTTTCGCACAACTACGGATTACCGTGATTTCATCACGTAGTATGTAGATATATCAACTGACAAACTTACAAAATTCTACTGTCACGTTGCCCTGACGAGTTAATATTGATATTAATCCTTTGAACTCGTGATATGTCGAAATCTGTAAACTCATGATTACTTCGTTTGAAACTCGAACACTCGAGCAGAATATGTTTCATCTGAATCATCCGTGTCACCGTCCATATGATTACCGCTTTGTTATTTACGACCTCCTTGTGAAGAAGATCTCAAGGTCTTTAAATCATTCGACATAAGGGACGGTGGGGCTGTAGGGCGGAGGGCGGAGGGCGGAGGGCGGAGGGCGGAGGGCGGAGGGGCGGTGGGATGTAAAAATATATAGTAGCCTATTGTGGTTAAAACCCCTTGCTTGTCACGCCGAAGACGCGGTCTGGATGTCAAGCCCATTTCTGGTGTCACCCATCCATATATTGTCATCCTTCCTCAATGCTGGAATATTGCTAAAAGAAACTAAACTCACTTACTCGTTCATTAGTCAGTGTTTTCATCTTGTAGTTATACATTGCTTACCCTATATATCTCGTATCGCATGTACAGATAAAACATGATTTATGTGTTAAATATTGGACTGATGACATGTCAGAGTGAAGCTAGTTTTGCGCCGCTCTAAGCAATATTCCAGCAGTATCACGGTAGGGTACAGCAAAAATGGGCACATTGTACCCATGTTCGGAATATGGCGTGACGGGCGAACGTTTTTACCACATGGCTACCCACCGCCCCAAAATTAAAGTATATTCCACCCCACCGCATTAAGCTGACATGACGTGGTGTATTATATTTAGAAACATATCTGAATCACGACATAGTCTAAAATTACAACGCGGACGTTATCGTTGTATGGGCTCTAGACTATCGTCTTCCAGCCCCGACATTGTTTCGCGCACGCCCATACGACTCATACACATTAGTTGGCTCCGTTTCATATTTAATATGATAAACTCTTACGTTTCGTCGTTCTCGGACACAGTTTCTTAGAGTCATCTCTTACCTTCAGGGTTTATATTGTCATAATCAAATGTATAATTGTTTCTTATATTCCTTCTTATTCGTTAATCCAGACTGTCAACAATCCGAAACATATATTGTTATTGTTGTGGGGGTGGTGGTGGTAGTGTATTGGTTAAAGCGTTCGCCTATCACGCCAAAGGCCAAGGTTCGATTCCTCACCTGGAGTAAAATGTATGGAACCTATTTCTGGTGTCTTCGTCGTGATATACTTACATTACTCTAAAAACGGCGTACAACAATACCAACTTGTACTGACCGACATCTAGGCTTCAGTTATTGCGAGTTAAAATCTAAAAATCTCCAAAGTCATTCTGTGAACAGAAGTTGTTTTGACTTCGTGGAAGAGAACTTCAACCTGGACTTTGATCCGTAAACCGTCGAACCAGACTAGACGATTGGAAGTCATCGAGACAGGTTATCGAGAAGAAACGCTCATCGTAATAAAACGGTTCGTTCAAAGGAGTAAGGCTCGCAGTCATTACTACCCTATCATTTACATGAGAGCTCTTAAAATATAAACATCCGGGTTCTAATAATTTAATCAAGCAGAACAAGTCTTCCATACATAAAGGTTTGCTGAGAGGATCATCCCTAAAGTGTTTCACACTCTGGAATACTTCCTATGGGTAACAACATACGCATTGGTCTCACAGTTCTTCCTTCTAATAAAAGGCTTAAAAATGTTCATTCAGTTTTACCCGTTGCCAGAAATGTTGTACGTTTTAGACTGAAGTGCCTGCAGCGAGAGCGTCATAAATCACCATGTCATCATGACCACTCGTCAGCGATCTTTCCCGAAGGCAGCCATGTGGCTGTGCCCAATGATTCACAGTAATTAAACTCTTGTAAACAGACAAAAAGATTTGGAGATATGCCGAGTGTTTTAAACTAATAATTTCTTGTGGTTTGACGGTTGTAGATATGGGACGATATAATTGCACTCCGATCAGCTGTTTCGGCAGCTGGGCGGGCGGTGTTGGGCCTTACTCGATTACCTCCCTTGCCGCTTGTGCCAGCGAGAGAGGCGGGATGCTTTATTTCTGCTTAATGCGAGAGAAACTATCACTGTAAAATTGTAAAAGGTTTGTTGTGTTAGGTGTGTTTCCTATTAAATATTTTTTAAGATAATCATTTACAGTTTTACAATCCTGTTTTGACTTGGGACAGTCATATGTATTTTCTCCTGTATTTCTCACTATTTGGTAATGCCAGGTAATAGCAGGCTCCCGGCTCTTCATGTTTATCACCTCAGTTGATTTTGGTTGATAATATGTTCCCCGGATTCATATTTCAGGTAATAATATGTTCCCCGGATCCTTATTTCAAGTAATAATATGTTCCCAAAGTCTGCAGCTGATTTCAGGTAATAATGTGTACCATGGATCTTTATTTCAGGTTATAATATGTTCCCCAAACCTGATTTCAGTTAGTAATATGTTCCGCGGATCCTTATTTTAGGTAGTAATAATTCCCAAAGTCAGCAGCTGATTTCATGTAATAATGTGTGCCATGGATGTTTATTTCGGGTAATAATATGTTTCCCGGATCCTGATTTCAGGTAACTATCCCTGTATTTGTGACCTTGTGTTGATTTTGGGTAACAATATGATCCCTTTCACCCCATTGCTGTCAATCTGTGTTGATTTCAGGTGATCATATATACAGGCTCTTAGCACACAATATGGGTGACCCCGTTCTGACTTGAGGTAGCAACTGGCCACCAACACTGTATGCATAAGTTTATAGCCTGTATAAGTTAATACTTGAAATAGGTCCCTGGCATTCGGGTTACCGCATGGGATCGTACGATCGGTTGACGTCCACAGCAAGTGCTGTTCAACTGATCGCGACTCGGTGATCAGGCTCAGCGACCCTATATTAAAGCTCGTTTCTCATGACATCACCCTTAATTATACCCACACTTGAGTATTTATAGCTTGACGGCGCTAAAAACAACATTATCCACCCATTCATTCTTAACCGTGACTGTTGTCGATATTTCCAAATATAGATCAGGTGTTTTAAGACGTCAACGCTTGGCAAACTTGCTGAAATGCATCTTTGTCTACACACAAAGGGCTTATACTTATATGCGTGCATCCTTACCTAGTGTATACACATTAAGCGTTACCCTCTAGGCTGGTGGTATTTGTGCCGTGTATTTATATGTACTAGACGTTTCTCCACCTGAAGCTCCACATTCAACACCTAGATTTGAAATAGACATCTTTCAGCCCACGCTAACCGATCCACCCAAATGACTTTGACCTGGTTTACCCGAGACCCTTGCACACCAAAAACACGGATAAACACGACCCAAATGTAGGCTTGAATTAGAACTACACGAAGAGCATTTTTAGTGTCTAGGAGTGTATTAAGTTTGAAGTTGTACATGGTATGATATAATATGTATTCATGCCAATAGAACGGTTGTCACCCCTTCAATTTTATCATCAGAACCGGGGTGACGCACATAATTGGCATGGGTGTACATTAAACTAATATTTTGTACATCGTATAATATAATAATTTTAAATTGTACGTCGTATGACAAAATATCTTTTAAATTGTACATGGTATAACATAATATCTTTTAATTTGTACATGGTATAACATAATATGTTTTTAAATTGTACATCTTATAACATAATATCTTTAAATTGTACATCTTATAACATAATGCATGTATATTTTGAATTGTACATGTTATAACATAATATATTTTAAAATGTACATCGTATAACATAATAGATTTTAAACTGCTCATCATACAACAGAGTATATTTTAAATCGAACATCGTACAAGATAATATATTCTGGATTGTTCCTCTAAAACAATATGTTTTGACAACTTTTAGAACTAATTTAATTTATGATTTAATTTTGACTTCTGGGTGGCTACGTCCCATTTGGTGAAATCTTTGTAATTGTATCTCGTTTATGGAAAGTGTCACCGCAAATTGTTTTCACCCATATAGACACAGGTCAAACGAGGTGTCACAATAGCTATGAAATTTACACAAGTAAACAGCGATAACCTGTGTCGCATCATAAATATGTGACATTTATGTGAAGAACCAGTTCTCTTGCTGTATTGACCCTCAGGGCGGTTTTTACACCCTATCCTGAAAACCCATTGGTCAAACGGTAAAGGCTTAAGCTTCCTCTTGCGGTTTTATTTGAGATATATCCTGAAATCTACGTCAGCGGTGTGAAATTGACACAAATTTCGATATTGACACATGCCTAAGAATGGCGATCTGTATATCCTGGATTTTATCGAGGGTTTGAGGAAAGAGCACGCCCATAGCCAATCGCTGACCGTAGAAATGTTAAGGAAATTGCAATGAAATTTGAACGATGTTTGATTGACAGGTGTTTATGTCTTTACGACTGGGTCAATTTGATCAGACAGGTAAACTGACGGCCATAAGTAAATGCTTGTAAATCGGATCTGACAAACAATTGCAACTGTTGTAAAAGCGTTACCAGACAAAAACTGTAGCAGCAGAATTTTAAGTTTAAAGTTCAACAGCGATACCTGTATGAAATACATAACAACTTAGCTAATTTTTATTATTTTAATTGTTTCACTTTTAGCTCTGGCGATCATCATTGTATTCCACGTTGGTAACCCGTGAAAACCCAGGTTAGAACAACTCTTCAGCAACCCATGCTTTTCGTAAGAAGCGACTAACGGGATCGGGTGGTCAGGCTTGCTGACTTTGTTGACACATATCCCATTTGTGTAGATCGATGCCCGTGCTGTTGATGACTGGATTGTCCAGATTGTCCAGATTGTCCAGAGTCGATTATTTACAGACCGCCGCCATGTAGCTGGAATATTTCAGAGTGCGGCATAAAACAACAAGCAAACTGACAGATTCATAAGGTTAAAATGACTTGAAATTTGCTAATAAACCTATAGTGATATTTGCTCACGATACAGTATGCGTTACAATAATGCTCTTGTTTCATAACACAAACGGACGATGTCAAAAATCGTTATTACTACAAGTATCCTAAAGTCTTTGGTATACAGCGAGTGTTTCAAACCATTGTATAAACTATATCTCGTCAAACATTGTACTGACCCTTTATTAATGCTCATATGTAAGGGCGTAATACCTTTTCCGATTGCTTATTTGCTCGCAATTAATTGTAATAATTCAATCTCAGTTAACTTAGATTGTGTAATAAATCCTTTCCTTGAAGAGGGATAATAAGGGTGTTGAAAGCGTTTGTTGACACAGACTGAATCAGCTGACAGCGCGATGTGTTACGTACTTATGGGTAACACTCTTGACGTATGAACCTTTTTTCCACCTTCAAAAATGTGATAAACATCTCCCATGATTCATAAAACATCTTGGACTTAATCCAACCCCAGTTAGTCCCCGAGAGAGCGAACGAAGATGTTTTACGCTGCTTTGGACACCTTCCCTAGTCGTAAGGATATTCGAACCGGGACCATCTCTAATGCTTTTTCTACATCCACTGACCACCTAATGCAAATGCACCAGGGCCTAGATTATTAAGTTCTTTAAGTGCTAAGATAGTCAAAAGTTAAGGTTAATGTGCTAAGATAGTCGTAAGTTTAAGTTAATGTATTTCTCTTATGGTTATCCTGATTAGTACTAAGAGAGCTTCGAAAATCTAGGCCCTGCTCTAACGACAACGGTGGGTTGTTAGCCTCTCCGACAGATGTGATAGCATTTTCACTCAAGTATCATTATGTCGAAGTCACGGTTTTCTCCAAGAAACGTTTATTCACGTGTTTCATGTTTAGTCATCAATTTCCACTAGAGTGGAACATTGAAAACTCGAAGCATTTACGTATGTAGTATGATACAACGCAGTTTGATCGTAAAATTTTGCAATCACCTCCATTCTATTCAACTTTCTTTATCTTTGGCGATGGGGTAGCCAAGGGGTAGCCAAGGGGTAGCCAAGGGGTTGAAGAGTTCGCTCATCATATATACAGCCCTATATGTCGTGAAACATCTACTGGAATACTGTGACAAACATAAATACAAACTAAATCCGAGTCCGTAGGGTAGTTTAGTGGTTACAGCGTCTGCTCGTCACGCAGAAGACCCGGGTTCGATTCCCTACATGAGTAGAATGTGTGAAACCCATTTCGATATTGTTGTAATTTTGCTAAAAGCGGCGTAAAACCATACTCACTCACATTGTGTGATATGTTCGGATGGAAGTTACATTAGCGCACTTTGGGACCATTTCAACCAGACTATTTATTCAAACAATGTAAATAAAATACAATTTCATACTTTCACATTCCCAATAACTGCCTAAAATAATTCCTCTGAAATTGGATCATGATAGGTTATCGACAGGCAGACGTATTATAGCTGTCTAAATATTTGTAGAGAGTTTCTTTTACACGAAGAGACCATTTAGGCATTGATGGGCTAGTTGGTTTTAATAAGTCAATACCAATATCACCTGTGAATAGTCGTGATTCTGCTCACTATGGAAAGCGCAGATTCGGCAGGAAAGACACTAGTTTTAGTAAATCAATAGTGCGTATAGACATGCAGGTAGGGAACATCAACACACGTTGAACACGTGCACGTATCATTAGCGATCAGTCGTTGAAGACGTGATCCCCACGCACTGATCAATCTCCGTGACTTCCAGAAACTCAGTGGTGTGATATACATCATTAAAGGGTCTGCTATGTCTACCGTGCAGTCACTGGTGCCAGTTCGGGTCTCCGGCATGACGAGCGAACGCCTTAACCACTAGACTACACCACAGCCCCGGTTCATGACAACCAAAGTGAGAACGATATGTGTGTTCGAATCCCAAATGATTCCCACCAAATTAAGACAAATCCGCTAAATAATACATATTCAATAATGTGATTATTCCTGTGTATGCTTGTGTTTGCTTGTCTTTTAAATGATATATATTTATATACACGACTGTGAAGGAAATACATCATTCGGAAGCTCCTGACGAGGAATTTGTTCTTTAATCACGGTGGATACATGCAGCGGTATTGCCTTTTAATGGCGTCTGTGGTGATGTAAAGAGCCCAAATTAGTGGTCTTGTTTTGTAATGTTCACGACACTGAAGGCGTCACCAGCAGGGTAATGACAACACAACATGCCATGTCTTCATGTATCAATACCTAAGTCTGATGAAGACGAAGTGGAGGCAGGCCATGGTCAGTGTCAAACATCTACACGTGTATGCCCTTGTCCTTGTCCTGTGTAGAGTAGGTGTAGTCTGCCTGACATCCCCTGAATCACATTATTTCCCCTACTATCAAGTCCTCTCTTCAATACCAAAGCCCTAAGTAAAGTCTAGATTTCCACAGGTTCAGTAATCACCCCATCACGTGTATTCCCAATGCAGATATTCTTAGTCTCTGAATCTCTGGTCTCCCTGGGCCCATTTTTCAATTCACATCGGTTTGTTTGTTGCTATCAAAATTAAACATTCAGACTAAACATTAGTCAGACTAGTAGGCTTAATAGACAGACTGACAGAAAAAACAGAGTGAGTATGCTTTACGCCTCTTTAAGCAATATTCCAGCAATATCACAGGGGAGGATGCCAGAAATGGGCTTCACACATTGTATCCATGCAAGGAATCGAACCCCGACCTTCGGCGTGACGAGCAAACGCTTTGTATTAAGCACCAGGTAACCTTTCCGTTCCGACCGACCGACAGACACGTACAGTACACAAATTCAAAGGGACAACTGACCTTAGTTCATTTCCACTATAACTCGTACCACGTGACGGTTCGTTATATACGCTTATTCGTTTTAAACGTTGTTTGTACATGTCTATGTTTTTCTTAATATCGAAATGAATCAGTAATATTGCAGGCGCGTATTCTAGAGGGCTCGTGTCCAAATCATATATTGTAAACTTAAACCGTCATTTACACAATGGCGTTCTGGAGTACCCGCTATAAACGTAAAGTCATCACGCAACTCAGCTGGGCAGATCCTGATCTAATGATGACATAAATTTGCAGTAATGATTGCGGGACATGCATTCACGCAAGAGACACTCGAGCAGCCTCTGACCACTGTAGGTATACACTTCCCAAGCTTCAATACAATAGTTTCAGTACGGACACACACCGCACACGATTGACACATAGTAGAATTAAAATAATCCTTTTCTTCAAGACGTTTGCAGTTTTAACCATCAGTTCTTGAAGACGTTTTTGTTCGGATATTACGTGTTTATTGCTGCCTGTTGTGAACGTAGGAAATGGACATAGGAGTGTCTAATTGTATCGGGGGTTGACGGTTTTTATCATTTTGACTTGTTTATTAGCACGCACCATCCCCGCACTATACCGCCAGATTAATTTGTTTGTTTGGTGTTTAACACACCTTCTGATGCTGAGCAGCGATCGATGTGCATACGATACAACGCAATGTTCATAGTCTCTTGACATGGCCATGGTAGCGCCCTTGTCGCCTCTTACAGATTGCTGGGGATTTATAATCTGATTAATTAGAGTCAGTTCTAGCCTGGAGTCCCCAGCGGGACGACGTCGAATTTTCAGTTGTTCGAGACTGATTTACGATATGCTATGCATTTAAAAAGAAAGAGTGAGTGAGTGCGTCTAGTTTTTTACGCCGTACATTGGTAATAGGGAGAGAGAGACATATATAGACACACACACACACACACACACACACACACACACACACACACACACACACACACACACACACACAAACACACACACATTATATGTATATTATACATATGAAAAGTGTATACATAATTCAAAGTAATGGTGGTAGATGCCACTCGATATTGATAATCGTTATTACTACAAGTATCCTAAAGTCTGTGGTATACAGCGAGTGTTTCAAACCATATATATATATATATAAACTATATCTCGTCAAACATTGTACTGGCCCTTTATTAATACTCATATGTAAGGGCGTAATACCTTTTCCGATTGCTTATTTGCTCGCAATTAATTGTAATAATTCAATCTCAGTTAACTTAGATTGTCTAATAAATCCTTTCAGAGAGAGAGAAATTATTCTTAACAATCTTAACAATCAGGTTCAAGTAAATTCGAAGACAAACTCGTTTCACCTAGTAAACGGGTATAGATTACATGGATCTTACATTATCAGATGTCATATGTAATGTTCTGTCAATGAAGGGCATAATGTCGCTAAACTGACAATCCCATTCAGTATAGTCTTTCAGCTGTATTGGTAAATTGCAGATCCATACAGGGGAATATAGAAAGCCTTGTCGCCCATTATGTGTAATAACACTTAAGGTTCCATGTCCATAGCACGTGATCTGCACGAGGGATATCACAAAACAGTTGTCCAACGTTGAATTAAGGGCATTCCTGGATAGACAGGGAAGGTGTCAAAAGTACTTTTTTCGAATTTTCAGAAAATGATGACCCACAGAGAGACATGTTTTGGTATGTAAAATTGCACTGGTAGCAAAACTTAACAATGACGTTCTTATTTAAGCAAATATTGTCCCTAGATGGAATGTTATTGCTCAATTCATTTACGATTCTCATGGTGTGTTATTACGTTCTGTTTGAGTGAGTGAGTGAGTGGGTTTAGTTTTACGCCGCACTCAGTTATATTCCAGCTACATGGCGGCGGTCTATAAATAATCGAGTCTGGACCAGACAATCCAGTGACCAACAACATGAGCATGGGAACCGATGACATGTGTCAACCAAGTCAGCGAGAATGACCACCCGATCCCGTTGGTCGCCTCTTACGACAAGCAATGTTGCCTTTTTATGGCAAGCATGGGTTGCTGAAGGCCTATTCTACCCCGGGACCTTCACGGGTCAGAGAATCATAACAGTTAGATAGTCATGAGTGGACGAACACGGTATGATTATATGAGGGTATGTGAGATCGTGTCTGAGGAAATGAGCATTGCTTTACCACCAGTCAGGCATACACAGACTTCAGACAAATGTTAATGCCCCTAGGAGAATAAAATCTTTGAATGGCCTGTTCAGTATGTGCCGATCATATAACACTTATATAACACTTGTGAAACAAAAGATCTCACATTGTACTTTGTTGCAAAATTTCTATATCCACAATCTCCAAATTGTATTGACTTCAGATAACGAACGGATATCGACTGGATATCGACTCGTTTTCTAGGTACCGGCCAAGATATAAATGCATTCAGTCGAAATCCGTAAACAGTCGAAATGCTATGCGTGTGTATGGGACAAGTGGACGTTTCAAGCTTAATTTTGCTGCAAGTAGTCCCTTCGAAAACTTCAAAAGCGTTGTTCACTGTGAAAGGACACTTTGAGTTCGGTATAATATATGCTGGACAAAATAAGTTAGGGATATTGGTATTTTTTCTGATTGATATATTATCAGTGTGTCAATGAATAAATATAGATCATTATTCAAGATTTCAATATTCGCATACATACCAAACTACCTTTGTATAGTATAGTAATTTTGTATATGTTGATGGATGCGGCGTGGAAGGGTGTAATGGTTGGTAGACGTCTTAGGGAGTTACGGTTGGCACACGTCTCAGACTGTTACGGTTGGTAGACGTCTTAGGGTAGTTACCATTGGTAAACATCTTAGGGCGTCATGGTTGGTAGACGTCCTAGGGTGTTACGGTTGATAGACGTTACGGTTTGTAGACGTCTTAGGGTGTTACAGTTGGTAGACGTCTCAGAGTGTTACGGTTGATAGACGTATTAAGGTGTTACGGTTGGTCGACGTCTTAGAGTGTTACGGTTGATAGACGCCTTAAGGTGTTACGGCTGGTCGACGTCTTAGAGTGTTACGGTTGATAGACGCCTTAAGGTGTTACGGCTGGTCGACGTCTTAGAGTGTTACGGTTGATAGACGCCTTAAGGTGTTACGGCTGGTCGACGTCTTAGAGTGTTACGGTTGATAGACGCCTTAAGGTGTTACGGTTGGTCGACGTCTTAGAGTGTTACGGTTGATAGACGCCTTAAGGTGTTACGGCTGGTCGACGTCTTAGAGTGTTACGGTTGATAGACGCCTTAAGGTGTTACGGTTGGTCGACGTCTTAGAGTGTTACGGTTGATAGACGCCTTAAGGTGTTACGGTTGGTCGACGTCTTAGAGTGTTACGGTTGATAGACGTATTAATGTGTTACGGCTGGTCGACGTCTTAGAGTGTTACGGTTGATAGACGCCTTAAGGTGTTACGGCTGGTCGACGTCTTAGAGTGTTACGGTTGATAGACGTATTAAGGTGTTACGGTTGGTCGACGTCTTAGAGTGTTACGGTTGATAGACGCCTTAAGGTGTTACGGCTGGTCGACGTCTTAGAGTGTTACGGTTGATAGACGTATTAAGGTGTTACGGTTGGTCGACGTCTTAGAGTGTTACGGTTGATAGACGTATTAAGGTGTTACGGCTGGTCGACGTCTTAGAGTGTTACGGTTGATAGACGTATTAAGGTGTTACGGTTGGTCGACGTCTTAGAGTGTTACGGTTGATAAACGTATTAAGGTGTTACGGCTGGTCGACGTCTTAGAGTGTTACGGTTGATAGGCGTTTTAGCTATAAAGGGTGTTACGGTTTGTAGACGTCTTAAATAGGGGATCTGTGTCATGCCCGTGTATCCTTTGCCGATTAATGCTTGTCTGAATGCAATGCCGTTTGAAACTGGTGGGCGATATTCACCCTTAATCTGTGGCTATGTCTTCAGTTATGATGATGATAATAATAAATTCACTTAATGTGGTATCCGCCTTTAATAGCAGGTTAACAATGACCCTCGCATACAATATTTAAAGCTATATTCCCTTTGGCAGTAATCGACATCTGACATATGTTTTTTCTGTAGCTGTGACGTATTTTATACAAATGTAAAACAACTTGAACCTGAAAGCTACTTACTTACAAACTGAACCATTTGTAATCATTCGAACACTGCCTCCTTTTTTTGCATGATTCGATATAACGACACAACTGAGTTTGCTCAAAATTGTTCACCCAGTAGAATAATGGGTACCCGTTGGGATAAGTGACTATGACCTTCTATCGGCTATCAGACATGCGGGTCAACAATGCTGTGCTGTTTGTGTCCGATTTTAGCATGCCCGGAATATGTACTGAGATGTCAGCGAATTACTGTTAACCAAAAAATGTATATTTATTAAAATCGCCAAGTAAACAGGAAGGGCTCTCACTTGACATGATATAATTCAGTTTTTCATTCATGACATGTCCCCCTTGTACCACGTACCGTTAGCGTGTTTGGAGGTGACTTCAGCGTGAGAGGCATCACCTTGTTTCGTGCATATGGTCTGAATGAACAGATCACATATCCCTGTTTAGAATTGACTGCTTCAGTGTCTCCACGCAAGGTTAGAGTGTGGGATGCATTGTTTAATTACGACGTCGGTTCAAAGTGAAATTTCCGGGCATCGACCCTTCGTAAACATTAAACGTCAATGCCAGAATTTAACCAGTCTCGAGTATCTGTCGAAACAGACACCAGAGAGCGTTTCAGATAAAACAGCACCGAAATGACTGGAACATAGTGGATATTACAAATATTCAAACACATTAAATACTGATGGATATGAGAAATTGGATGAGTGAGTGAGTGAGTGTGTTTAGTTTTACGATGCTTTTAGCACTATTCCACCAATATCATGGCGAGGGACGCCAGAACTGGGCTTCACACACTGTACATTCGATGCGGTAAATCGAACCCGGGTCATCGACGGGACAAGCGAACGCTTTAACTACATGGCTACCCTATGGAATTGCCTTTGCCTCTCAGTAACATTTCATCATTTGGACCTTTTTTCGTCCATGTCTGAAAAAAAACACAGTGAAAACTGAAATATATGCTTTAATTTGAACTTTTTTACTATTCATTTAACTACTTTTTGTATTCAGAATCAGATGCGTGTTTACACTTGTTTTCAAATCATTCGTTTGCACAACATTCAAAGTCAGGATCCAAGTTTAAACCTCTTTTCAATGTCCGACTGGCTGTTCTTAGAACATCATTAAAAACAAGGATGATTTACAACAACAACAACAACAACAACAGCAGCAACAACAAATACATTTGTAAATATGACCTTTATCAAAAATCCAAATGGGTAAAGATTATATTTACAAAGCACAAAACTTGGAATTGTTTTTGTAAATAGGTTGTTATCCTCATCTTTACGAAATTGTAAAATTTCACATTTCGTCTTTGCAAGACATTTACAAGCTTTTATTTAACAAGCATGCAAAAGTTTGATAAGTTGTGAAGGTTATTTGTATTTCAGATCCTGAAACAGTGATAACATCTTCATCTTGTCATCACAGTAGTATGAGAAGCTTCCGTCCTGTTTCAACATGGTGTTGACATCGATAAGCGTACATTGCCACGGCTTCAGTGGAGGCCGCCCTGGCTACGGTGGCCTCCTAACCCCGGGTTCTCACACCTTCGTTTTGTGAAAGAACGGAAACTCTTCATCTGATGAGACTTATTTCAGACCCCCATCAAAAATTTAGGTAACCTGTGAACCTGTGAAGATTCGTTGTAGAATTGGTAATCGTTTGTATCACTCAACAAAACAACTTTAATTTTATTTTTTAGCATAAATTTGAGAGCATCCCAAAACTAATTATTTTGTACAATCTCCCAACACTGTTTTCTTATTTCTTGATATCGGTGGGGCAGGATAAGTTCGGTGCTTATGTATTATAATAAACGGGAAGATCAGGTAGGGAACTGATTTTCTGCAACCCATGTTTATCGTAAGAGGAGACTAACGTGTTATGAGGCTCGCTGTCTTGGTTGACACATGTCACCGTCTAACTGCGTTGGTCGCTGCTCATAATTTTTTAGCACCAAATTGTCTGGTCCGAGTCGAGTATTTACAAACTGATGCCATCAACTGGCATCACAATTTGTACTGGAGGATCGAAATCGGACCTTAGGCGTGGCGAGTGAACTCTTTATCCACCAGGCTAGTGACATTGCTCACTTCGTAAGAATGGGACGCTCACAAACAGAATTCTACGAACACACTTTTGAGTCTAATGCTTAGTCATCGTTTCGTCCTTGACGCTAGGGAAAGCTTGACAGTGTTGTACTGTGCTCATCCAAATACTGAATGATGTATTTGCTATTTATTTGAGGCTATCTACTCAATATACAATTACAAAAAAACCCAAAGAACCACACACACCCGTCCCCTAAAAAAACCACACGCACACAAAAAGAGCAAAACGCCATAATTTCCATTGCAGGCACACATCAGATTTATCATTTTGCAAGGAAGGAAGTTTTTGCGTTTGTTACTGTCTTGAAACTATTTTTAGCCAAGGCTGGAATAACAAGCGCATGATGTGATGTTTAGAGCTGGACTTTCTGTTGTAGCATGTTCTGGGTAATAACCCGGGAGATGTTGTCTCAAATCTAAATAGAATGCAGCATTTCCTGCAGGAGAGACAGAACATAACAGATATATTGTCTTATTTGGTGGGCTTCCTACCATTAGAAACCATTAAACCCAGAAATGAGAGCGTGCCTGTTTATAATCGTTTTCAGACACCCATTACTTGTCGTAAGAGGCAACTGATTGGATCGGGTGGTTAGAAAGGTCATGGTACCCCGTTTGCGTAGTTCGATGCTCATATGCTGTTGATAACTAAATTGTTTGGTCCAGACTAGATTATTTACAGACAGTGGCCACATAGCTGGAATTTGGCTTAGAGCTTCGTTAAGCAACACCCCGTCCTCTAAAAAAAGCCAAAAAGCAAAATTAATCTAACGAAAACACCAATAACCCCAAACCCCAAACAACTCTCCCCTCCCAAAAAAAGAACAAAAACAAAACAAAACAAAAATACAAACAAACACAAAAAGACAACAAAAAAACCCACACAAACAAAAATAAGGCAAAAAAAGTCCCAAAAAATAAATCAAAGCAAAAAAACCCCCCTTGACATCCCCCCCATCCCCCCTAAAAACTGACCCAAAACAACCCCTCAGCCCCACCCCTTAAAACCCAACAACAAAGAACAACTATAAGCAACAACATTTCCCCGTACCCCCCACCCCAAACAAAACAAAAACAAAAAACAAACACAAAAACAAAAAACAAAAGGCAAAAAAGCCACCCCAAAATAGATCAAAGCAAAAAACACCATAACAACACACACACACCCCATCCCCCCTCCATAATTTTCAAAAATCTGCTCTAAAACCATTTTTCATCATGATTACACCATCCCCATGTATTAAGGAATCTCAACAAATCTCCGTCAAATATATAGTGATGATGAAAAGGTACCCCTGCCCCACTAATAGCATCCATACATGCAAAGACAAGTCAATTTTTCGTATAAAACACAACGAACACATATGGTACAAGTAAAAATAGGGAATTGCATCAGTAATGCTGATCAGTCTTCGACAGTCGTGAGTATTGATTCCCGTTAGTCTGTAATGGGTACAAATGCGTTTCAGTCGTGCTAACTTGATCAACATCGGTAAATGCACTGTCGGGGGTGACTGATTCGTCCCAGCAGACAGCTTGAGGCAACTTTTAAGGGCCCTGTTCTAACCAGTAATCTTAGTTCTTCCGTTGTAAGCCTCTGTTAAATTATGGGAATTACGACGCTCGGGACTGGCCTGTCTGCATATGCAGTTATCTAGATCTCGAGAAGTATAGAGGTAGATTGAGAGAGGGACGAAAATTATAATACTTCTTACATATCTACATACCTATCGACATCCAGTGAAATGATTTAATAAAATAGTCATGCAACTGACAACAGCATAACCTAACGACATAGCTGTGGTAAAAAACCCAAACACGACAAAACAAATCCCGTAAAAAACAAGCCGAGGTCAAACCTTATCCCAAGAATCTGTTAACGTAATTTTTCAAGTAATACCGAACCAACAAATTCCAAGCTGCCCATGAAGCGGTATAAGACCGTTTGCACTTTACAGAGCTGGGGCTTAAAGTCAAGGCAGCGCTTGTCAGACCCTCCCCACACCCGACCCCGCATGTCCAGTGTGTTGACTCAGGTGAAAGCAAACCCGCCAGGAATGTGTCACCCAACAGGTAATTGTGGCGAGGGCATCTGTCTCTTATGGGCCGTTCCTTTCATCCAACACTGAAACTGGATCTTTGACGTCATAGCTATTTAAGTATCACCTTGATATCTTTTGGATTTTGGATACATCACAGAATGAAAAAGAGGATCATTTCACTTCAAAAGTATTTTAATCTTTAGAGAATTATATTTTATATATGTGTGTGTGTATATATATACACTAATTTTCTTAAGAAAGAGAGGTGTAAGGGTTTTAGACGTCAGAGAGTGTGAGTATTGTATGTACTATAACAATATCGGGGGACATCCTGAATGGTCTTCTCTACTTGTACCCAATGGTGAATCGATCCCTGGTGTTCGGCGTGACACTTTGACCACTGAGCTACTCCGCCGTCCATTCGTCAACCTGATATATGCTGGAAAAGCCATACGCACTGGTGACCAACCTGTACTTGTAAAACACCCATATTTAAAACAAATATTCGCCATATGGTGCTTTGGGCACACGGCTTGTGAAAAGCTAGTGAATCTCCAAAGATATTTTGTAAATGCACTGTCAGGAGTTACAAGTTACAACACACACTTAGAATGCCTGATAAAGTGTTCATCATAATCACGTTATATGATCATTAGCAAAATATTTCAGAAATTCAATCATGTGTTTTCTTATTTGTGTTATTTGATCTTTCGCTTAGTTTCTACATTCAAATTTCGGGCTGGTGAATTATTTTGTGGGCTGGTAACTTTCAGGCATAGCTAACCTGACAAGAAAGCAAAAATTGGAAACTATTTCGCACACTGTTGGAGTGACAACACCATATATCCACTGATGTTTTCTATGAAAGTAGTAAACATCTGTAACCATTTAGGGCCTTTTCCTTGAACCATGCTTAAGGGTTACTCATCTACAAAGTTTGAACTACCCAAAACGTATTCACTCAACTTGTTGGTTTTCATATTGTATACTTTTTTGTTGGAAATGTCTTCTCACACATGATCGAAAAACAATTCACAACCAACATATAAAATCTGTTCTATTTGATGTATACATCACAATAAATAAACAATAACCACAAGCTATTAATTCATATCGTAGTGCTTTAACATTTAAACCATACATACATACATACATACATACATACATACATACATACATACATACATACATACATACATACATACATACATACATACATACATACATACATACATACATACATACATACATACATACATACATACATACATACATACATACATACATACATACATATATCAGAATAGGCACTGAGCCAGAATAGTAATGCCCTGTGTGTTGTCGGTTACCGATTTTCATGATATAGATGAGTTTGAAATGTTTTTCACAGCGGTAACATACCGACTTTTTAAATTCTCATACACAAGATAGATGAGTAGAAAATATTCTTCGTCTTCGATGGAGTTCATTAAACACATTTCGCAATATAAACATTTTCTGCTTTCGTACAACGTATTGAATGGTTATATATGAGGTTATATATGCCTGTTAAAGGTTGAAGGTAGGTGTTTGATGATTACAACCTCCGGGCATGGTGCTGAAAAAAACATTAAAAAGGTTAGTGGGTCCAGACGGGATTTGAACTCACGAAAATACATTTCTGGCGAGTCCAAGTGGGCGCAGCTATGCATGGAGTTCTTCTAAACCATGACATGTAACGTAAGGATACTATGCAAACAGCAACTCAAGACTTGCGGTTTGCGGTCCTTTGTTCACACAAAACAATGGTTTGACTATACCGTAGTGAATAAGTAAAGAATCGCACAAAACCATGGTTAAACTATACCGTACTGAATAAGTAAAGAATCGTACAAAACTATAGTTTAATTATACCGTACTGGATAAGTAAAGAATTTTGCACAAAACTATGCTTTAACTATACCCTACTGGATAAGTAAAGAATTGTACAAAACTATGCTTTAACTATACCCTACTGGATAAGTAAAGAATTGTACAAAACTATGCTTTAACTATACCCTACTGGGTAAGTAAAGAATTGTACAAAACTATGCTGTAACTATACCGTACTGCTAACGTTCGAATTCGCACATAACGTTTATGGCGGTTTACTTTACCGTGCTGGGTAAGTAAATCCCCAGACAAAACAATGGTTGAACTATACCGTGCTGGGTAAGTAAATCCTCAGACAAAACAATGGTTGAACTATACCGTACTGGGTACATAAAGACCCGCACAAAACACTCGTTTAGGGTCGTAATATACCGTATTGGGTCGTAATGACTCTCACGAAACGGCACTCTAGTTCTACCGCACTGAACAAATAAAAAAGACCCGAACATACCAATAGTTTTATTAGATAGGATACTTAGAGGCTCAGACAAAATAGTGTTTTAACTATATCGTACTGGGTACATAAAGGCCCGCACATAACGGTATTTAAATATACCATACTAGGTAGGTAAAGGCTCGCACATGACTGTGGTTTTGCTATTCCGTACTGGACACGTAAAGACACTCACAAATTGGCGGTTTAGCTTTATCGTATTGCGTACGTAAAGACTCTCAGAATGCTGTGGTTTAACTATACCATACTGGGATCGTAAAGACTCGAACAGAACGGTAGTTTATCCTTACCGTATTAGACACATAAAGGCCCGCACATAACTGTCGTTTAATTATTCCATCCTGGATACGTAACGACTCGCTCATAACGATAGTTTACCTATACTATACTGGATACGTAACGACTCGCTCATAACAGAGGTTTAACTATACAATACTGGATGCGTAACGACTCGCTCATAACGGAGGTTTAACTATACAATACTGGATGCGTAACGACTCGCAATAAGGATAGTTCTACTATGTCATAAGTGAAGGCCCACACATTACGGTAGTTTAACTATGCCGTATTGGGTATACAAAGGCTTGCGAAAACCTGTGGTTTAGCTATACCGTGCTGGGCACGCAAAGGCTCGCACATAACTGCGCTTTAACTAAACCATACCGAACACGTAAAGGTATGGTGCCAAAGAGATATTCAACATGGATGTTTCAAGTATGTACGCCTACAGGTTCGTGTGTCCTCATAATTCAATCAATCAAGAAAAAACGACTGAAATGATAATGTCGTCAGCGCAAAGAAAACCCCAAGGAATCACATATCCAAACTATACATCTCTCTGCATGTTTTTTCTATGAAGGTCAATCCGTCTGAAATCCATCTTCAACAGGTTAAATTTAACTTGTGCCATGCGCGATAAGAAAGGCAACGGTGTTGAATGTAGGTAACTTAGTTGTCAGACTGTAATACTTATTCGAAGCCACTTTATCGTGTAGTTTATCTTTCGGTACATCAAAACATTGTATACTAACTATACGGTTGTGGCACAGCACACCCTACACCTTAGGTGAATAAGCAGGAACGGAATGAGGAGTAGGTAGAGGAACAGTTCGAGGAGTAGGTGAATAAGCAGGAACAGAATGAGGAGTCGATAGAGGAACAGTGTGAGGAGTAGGTTGATAAGTAGGAACAGAATGAGGAGTAGGTAGAGGAACAGTTCGAGGCGTAGGTGGATAAGTAGGAACAGAATGAGGAGTAATAGGATGAACAGAATGTGTAGTAGGTGGAATAACAGAATTAGTAGAAGGTGTAGGAGTACGGACAGAGTGAGGAGTATGTGGAGAAGGAATGGAGAGGGCGCAGGAAAAGAATGAGGAGTAGGAAGAGAAACAGAATTAGTAGTAGTGCTATAAGGAATAGGATCTGTAGGAAGTGAATGAGTAGGAGTAGGAGGAGGAAAATGAGGAGTAGTGAGGGAGTAGGGACACAATCGGGATTATTGCATGAGAGGGAACAGAATGAGGAATACTGGGGAAGTAGGAACAAAATGAGGAGTATTGGGGAGGCAGGAACAGAAAATGAGGAGTTCTGGTAGAGTAAGAGCAGAATCGGGATTATTGCGTGAGAAGGAACAGAATGGGGAATACTGGGGAAGTAGGAACAAAATGAAGAGTACTAGGGATGTAGGAACAGAAAATGAGTAGTTCTGAATAAGAACAGAATCGGGATTATTGTACGAGAAGGAACAGAATGAGGAGTACTGGGGGCGTGGGAACAGAACGAGGCGTAGAAGAAAATTAGTAGGGATCGAGGGTGGATAGAAAAGTGGGATTAGAAGAAGGACAAATAGGGACGATGGGAATGAAGACGAGGAGACGTTGCATGAGAAGAATTAGACTGAATTAACAAGAGCAGGAATGAAGAAGACGGCGAGCGGTAGAAGATGAGCACACACAGACAGACAGCGCACAGACATAGGACACAAATACACAGAGTACACGAAAAAACCCAAACCCGTAGCATCCAAACGCATGTTCTGTCTTCAGTGCTAACTGTGCGTTTATTCAAGCAGCGGTTTTATAGCATTATTTGTTGTTTTGTAATGCTCTACTCTAGAACAGAGCGCCACTCTGTAAATAATCGAGTTACGATCAGCCAATCTAGTGACTGATATCATGACCAACGGTCTCTGTTATGTCGTGTCAACAAGTCTTTGACCCAAAGCGTTCGTAGCGTTATGACCTGTCGTAACTCTATAGTTTACTATAGAGTTATTACTATAGATATGGGTGGCTGAATATCAGTTATATCCCTGAGCTCCACGAGTCTTTACAAATAATAATATCCCTGATTTTCACAAATCGTCACAAATATGCTTCACAATGTGTCACATGAAAATAGGCCTAATTCTCAACAGGTATAGTCGATAGCACAGTAAACACCAGCGACAAAATTTAGAAAAAATATATTTAGTAATTAGTAAATATTGTTATCTGTTAATAGCCGTGTGGAGCGGTGGAGTAGGCTAATGGTTAAAGCGTTCGCTGGTTACGCTGCCAAAGACCCGGGTTCGATTCCTCACACGGGTACAACGTGTAAAGCCCATTTGTGATACTGGGGGCATATTGCTAAAAACGGCGTAAAACCCAACTCACTCACACACTCTCTCATTGAAATCTTTAACTGTGGGATATATCAAAATGTACACTAACACAACCGCATCCATATTTTTCCCTCTATAGCCTTACTCATCAACTAACGCCATGTGGCGGTGTTGTAGTCAATTTGCAAATATCACTTACACAATCGCAGCGACATTGTAGCGTTATATGGTAAAAAACAACGGCAAGCCAGATTCAGCCTCCGCAGAATAATCAATAAACATTCTGACATGATGCAGTCTGATACATACCTCTGCCCTGCTTGCGATAGTGCCAACGTTGTTTGTTGTCAGTGACGTAGCACAATGCTGTACGCTTCTTCGTCATAGCGGTGAAACGTGTGTAAAAGCTAGCTTGACGTTTTATTTACATCGAAATGGCAATAACGGGATACGAGGTTCTATTCCAGGAAAAAGAAACAGAATTAGGAACGACACAAAGAAAAGCAATAGCTATTTAAAGACACAAATTCGATTCGATTCACGGTTGATCAGTTTATTGATGACAAGTAAGGAGCGATGACAGACTTATAAGATACAGTTAATTTGGACTTGCCAAATTCAGCACGCAATGTCTGTCATGTACCATTGTAGGCGGAAAATAACCGCACTAATAAGGGCATGAATATATCAAGGTTTTAAATGATGTTATTGTGTAATTTGGTATTTAAATAATGCTATTACAAGAATAAAACAATATTAAGAACACACATTGGATGATGAGCAAGGATGTTGGATGAGTTGCATCTGAAAGGTCAAATTAAGGTCATCTGCGTCGGTGTTCATTTTAGGTAGGCATTGAGGGATTGTCCAAGGGTGGAGGGATGGGCTGAAAATGAGGAGGAAGGAAGGAAGGAAGACGACGTAGTGTGACTAACATGCTCTGGGTATCGTACGGAACGTATCTACATGTCGAGGGTAGGTTATTGATGGACGACTGCCATGATGAAGATATGCCAGACAGTCCTTGGGAATACCAAAATAGTGAGAACGGATGGTTGGTAAGAAGCTGTTATTATTGATAGTGGGCGAAGTGCGCGACGATAATATGATGGCAATGATTTTCAAGTCATGATAATCTTGATAAACACTTTTTTATATTTCTTTATTTGGATTTGGTCATTTACATAGATCCCAAACACTGGCGACGAGCTGCAAATGGGGGCGGGGAGGGGGATTTCAATTGTTATATCTATTCTGTTTATTTTGAATAAGGTTGGAAGAGTTTCAAAGTTGCCCTGGATATTCTAACTGACTTTGAATACACAATGTCAATTAGAAATGGTTAAATGTAACATATGTTATATAAACAGATGTTCAGACGCGTCTAAAAATACCATTAAGACTAGAAGATGGTCTTGCTTTGTAGACCGCCTCCATGGTGTGGTAGTTAGAGCGTCCTCCCGAAGAGAGGAAGGTCGTGGGTTCGATCCGCGGTCACGTCATACCAAAAGACGTTAGAAATTGGTACTTGTTGGCCCCTGTCTGGCGCTCGGCATTCATGTAACGCAAAAGGCGAGTGAGTCTTACGCCACATTCAGCAATATTCCAGCTGGTCGAATCTGTCCAAACAATCCTGTCACCAACTGGACGAGCATCGGTCAATGCATGTGGCGTACGATGACATGGATCGACTAGATCAAGTTGCCTAACCGTGTGGTCCTGTTTATCGTCTAGATCTGTTACGACATTCATGGATTACAAAAGATAAATTCTCATTAGGATCCAGGGACATTAATCAAGCCCACCTGTGAAAGCCCACCTGTGAAAGCCCACCTGTGCCCAGGTGTAAAATCCTTGTAGTCACTTTGTTTGCAGATTCTTTCCGTGTTGTTACAACCCAAGTGTACAAAACACAACCATGCGTATTTAAAGGAATCCACGAATCAGTTGGTATATGATCAGATTGCTGCCACATGAATACCAGCAAATACCTAATCACGGGTACAACGTACAGTAAACTTGGACATTGTACAATGACTACGTGTCCCAGTTCACTCAGCTGTGAATGGGTAAGGAAATGAAAGCCACTATTACTCGGTGCGCCTAGTGGCTGCTAGTTGCATGTTCCCCAGGGAGACGAGATAACTGGGAGATGGGATCCTCAGCTAGTCGCGGTGGCTGAGCGGGCTAGGCGGCTGACTATGTGTGCTGGCGATTAGGTGCCTGACTCTGAGGGTGCGGGTTCGAATACCGGATGGGACTCAACCGAAAAAAAGTACTAGAATTCGTACTTTACTAAGAAAGTGAAATCCCAAATATGACATATGTTGCATCTCTCCCTTGTGCCGTTAAAAGCTCTGGCACAATTAACATTTATAAGTACAGACTTAAAACCCACCTTTTTCCGCGTGTTACATACAATTTCAAATGTAAATTTCAATATGTAATACTCCAACTGTACATATTGAAGTGCATTGAACGTGCCTTAGGGTGTGGAATAGGCGCATTGTAAGTATAAGTTTATTGTTAAAATCACCACAAGCAAGCCAAATATTACAACCGGCCCGGTTTAACAATGAACTAAGATAGGCTTCTTGAAATACAGGCAAATCATTCCAAGCTGGGTAAGCGGGATATAGGTTGGGGTCAAGCATGGCAACACAGAAAATGGTTTGTTTGGAAACATCTCAGAATAGCCTACAACCTACAATATGTGACACCGGGAAAGACCTACTGGTCCAGAAAGGGATCTATTTACACAGAAACCTCTAAACCTCATCGTTAACCGTTACGGTGTATTCAGAACCCTTTCAAAAGCAACTCAGTTTGACTTGACCATTATGACATGGCCCTCACGTGTATCGACGGGAGTGGTCCTCGTGAGCTGGGTTTGCAAACCGGCGACGCAATATATCATAACTAGAAGACTTTCTTTATGTTGAAGTCTTAAAATAAATCTTTCTATATTTAAGACTACAAGTATAGAAGAGATTGACAAGAAAGTATGGGAAAGGCTTGAAATACACAAAATATGTAGTACTAACGTTATAACCTGTCTACTACTAGTGGTAACACAGTCTTTCGGGCAAATGTGGGAAGAGTGAGTGAGTGAGTTTAGTTTTACGCCGCACTCAACACTATTCCAGCTGTATGGCGGCGGTCTGCAAATATTCCAGTCCGGACCCGATAATCCAGTGATCAACAGCATGAGCAACGATCTACGCAATTGGGAACCGATGACGCACCTGACCACCCGATCTCTACAATCATAGTCGCCTTTCAAGGCAAGCATGGGTTGCTGAAGGCCTGTTCTACCCCGGACCGCATGGGTTGATGAAGGCCTATTCTACCCAGGACCTTCACGCATCCATTTACGTGAACACAAATTAATTATGATCAATCATGAAATACAAACATACTCATACAAACATGTCTGTTGCCACTTTAGCATGGTCAGATGAGTTGGTTGGTTAGTTAGTTGGTCGGTTAGTCAAATCTGGTCCAGACAACCCAGTGATCAACAGTGTAATCATTGATCTACACAAATGGGACACGATTACTTGCGTCAACGAAGTCAGCAAGCCTGACCACCCGATCCTGTCAGTGCCCTCTTACGACAAGCATGGTGGCCTTTTATGGCAAGCACGGGTTGCTGAAGGTGATTTCTTACTATGGATATCTGTAGAGTTGTGCGATGCGTTCCCAGAGCCCAACTCGCGATCTCGGCGCTGTGAAGACATGAGTCCCTTACTTTAACTTAAGTTTAGGTAGTCGTAACAGAAAGATAGTACAGTCTGTACTGTAATACCTAACAGAACTCAGTTAGTGCATTTGTGAAATCCATCGCAAAGGTCTAACTATAGCACTGAAAAATATGTACATGTATTATAAAGTTAGAATCACGGGATAAAACTGAAGTGTGTAATATGTGTAACATGTTGAAGAGTCAAATAAAAAAACATCAAAGAAAGAGCGGAATATTTACACGACACAACATATTTACTCGTGCATGATCTGTTGTTCAGCTGCTGATGGTGGGATTGGTTTATTTTACAAGTACAGATTGTTTATTGTTGGTGAACTCGTTTCTTCTTCTCAAAATACAGGTGTTTCATTGTTAGATAACTTGTTTCGTATCCCCAAATATTGGTATTTTACCGTTCGACAACTGGTTTGTACTTCCCAAATACATATGTTACATTGTTCGAGAACTAATTTCGTGTTCCTAAATATAGGTGTTTCATTGTTCGACAACTGGTTTGCAGTTCCGAAAAACACGTGTGTCATTGTTCCAGAACTGGATTGTAGTTCCCAAATACATGTGTTTCATTGTTCGACAACTGGATTGTAGTTCCCAAATACAAGTGTTTCATTGTTCGACAGCTGGATTGTAGTTCCCAAATACAAGTGTTTCACTTTTCGACAACTGGATTGTAGTTCCCAAATACAAGTGTTTCATTGTTCGACAACTGGATTGTAGTTCCCAAATACAAGTGTTTCATTGTTCGACAGCTGGATTGTAGTTCCCAAATACAAGTGTTTCACTTTTCGACAACTGGATTGTAGTTCCCAAATACAAGTGTTTCACTTTTCGACAACTGGATTGTAGTTCCCAAATACAAGTGTTTCATTGTTCGACAGCTGGATTGTAGTTCCCAAATACAAGTGTTTCATTGTTCGACAGCTGGATTGTAGTTCCCAAATACAAGTGTTTCATTGTTCGACAGCTGGATTGTAGTTCCCAAATACAAGTGTTTCATTGTTCGACAACTGGATTGTAGTTCCCAAATACAAGTGTTTCATTGTTCGACAGCTGGATTGTAGTTCCCAAATACAAGTGTTTCACTTTTCGACAACTGGATTGTAGTTCCCAAATACAAGTGTTTCATTGTTCGACAACTGGATTGTAGTTCCCAAATACAAATGTTTCATCGTTCGACAACTGCATTGTAGTTCCCAAATACAAGTGTTTCATTGTTAGATAGACCGCACATTCTTGCAGGTTTCTAATACATTTAGGTTTGTGAATCTCCAGGTTTGAATCTTTATGATATAATGCTGCAAGTGACATGTTGTACTTTAAAAGTCTTAATTGCAAACAATATGCCTTACAATAAACATCGTTTCTGACATGCTTCAATTCCTTTTCCAACAAAATGAAAGTTTGGTCAGATAAATGAGCATTTACGAAAAACGTAGTTGTACCATTAATTATATCGCTTGAATAGGGACAGTGGGGTTGTAAAGTGATTAAAGCGAGCCCGTCTCGCCGATGGCCCGGGTTCGACTTCCCACATGGTAACAATGTGTGAAGCTCATCTTCTGTGTCCTCCGCCTTGATATTGCTCGGATATTGCTAAAGGCGACGCGAATCCACACTCACTCACTCGTTTGAACATATGTAATTCAGTACTTATTTAAGAAGATCTATACCATCCCAAAATAACAACGCGTAGAAGAGAAATGTGTTGCGAAAATGTTGTATTTTCAAACATGTATAACTCGTCCACAAATAGACTTTAGTGCATGAACGTTTGCACCAGTTTAGGGGAGGGTAAGGTCTTTACAACCAACTGGATAGGATACTTTTAGATAACGGAGACGTTGAGCGCGATGGTGACGACGTTGCACGACCCCGACGTCTGGTTGCCTGGCTCTCAGGCCAATCTCTTTCAACCTGTTCCATACAGTTTGACCGGGTATCCCCTGAAGTCCAGGCACCCTGGCTGTTGTGCTCTCATGCGTGGCTTTACGATCACGCAACAGTGGTAACACGAGGTCTGCCTGTACAGGGACGGTCATTTGTTATACCTGTTTGGTTGCAACGAGCTGCAAGCCATGATACCTTGCTCAGACTAACATTCGGACGCCTGGCAACAGAAGACTGATAATCTCCAGCATGCATTCTTTCAGTGGCGATTTGACCTTGAAGTTCCTTCAAAACGAATGCCGATTTCTGAATCTAATTTGGATTTTATTGCCAGACAGAGAAATTATCTTTGCTGAAGAATTTCTCCTTCAAAACGAATGCCAATTTCTGAAAGTAATTTGGATTTTATTGCCAGACAGAGAAATTATCTTTGCTGAAGAATTTCTCCTTCAAAACGAATGCCAATTTCTGAAAGTAATTTGGATTTTATTGCCAGACAGAGAAATTATCTTTGCTGAAGAATTTCTCCTTCAAAACGAATGCCAATTTCTGAAAGTAATTTGGATTTTATTGCCAGACAGAGAAATTATCTTTGCTGAAAATTTTCTAGTGGAAGGTGATTTCTGTTGCGTTGTGGCGATGCCTTTATAATCCTTGTAAGAAATCTAACCAAAATCAACAGTTCCAGGTGCCAGTCTTTTTACTTGTACACTATTTTCTACATATTTTGTCGATTGTTTGAACACAATAGGTAAATCATAATTCTTTAAAGAATACAAATCGCCTATGCGTTTCTTTTTGGGGATAGTATATTTCGTTAACATGTCTTTTCTATGTTAATGATGATGATGATGTATACTGTTAACGTCTTGTCGTATATAATCGGCCATATACGTTTATATATCAACCGATACAAGCCTGGCTGGTACACGTGTTATTGAAGATCTTAGCTTCGCACCCATCTGAAGAGAGAGTTAGTTCTCAGTTGTTAACAATATTCCATCGAATACCACGAATGGACTTTACACGTGTCTGTGAGGAGAATCGAACCTAGGTCTCTGGCGTGACGAGGCTAGCGCTTTAACCACTGGGCTACCCTCCGCCCATTTGAGGAAATATCACAAACATATACCTGAGTCGTCTGGATTGAAAATTGAAAATGACATCGTAACATGTGTTTACGGTATCTGGGATTACTTTAGTGGTACAAAATCGGGTTTACACAGACTCCCTTAATTAGTATTGTTGCTATTTTGAGCTTCATATAAACAAATTATATTCTTTCGGGGAGACCCAGAGCGAAATACGTATAATCAGTGTCATGTTTGTGTCAACGCTCTTAAAACTATACCTCGCCAGCCTATTTCAAAACTAGGATTTGAAACTGTTGAAATGGTAGGCTGAACTAACTGGGAAGAGCAATCAATATTTAGAGTTTCATTTGGTAACTGTTTTGGGACGCCATAACCATTTGTATTTACAATTAAAGGAAATATTGTTACGTTTATGATGACACTTTTTTAAAGCAAAATAACTATTCCTGCTGTGCTAGTATAAAGCTATTACATTTAGGTTTTTACTTGTTAAAAGTGACAATCTTGTGACTATATAACAGTCATTTCTTATTTTCACTTTTCAAAAGAAGGTAACCTTTTTGAGGAAAACAAAATGTATGTTTTCCAAAAGCGCATGCATCCTGTTGAAAGTAAAAGACAATTTCCATTATGGCTGTGTTTTTAAACTAAAAAAAAATTATGATAGTACGTTTTTTATTACAGCTTTCCTACGTGAAACCTATATTTTGACAAAATATAGTGGGTGGCGCTTAGCTTTTTATTTACGGTATAATTATTCACAGCTAAATCTTCATCGAAATCAAGATAAAAAGAAAACAAAATAAAAACAGAAACAACTCACATCAACAACAGAAGAGTTATGTTTGCATAGTATTCAATTTTTCTGCTGTTAGAGACAAATTTCCCAGTGTGTTTAGACATCAAACTTTTCTCCAACAACAATTTCTGTGTTGGTCCAATATGCATAAATCACATAAATCATTATCACCTCAAATAAATCTACTCTGAAACATTTCTCCATATTTGTCAGCCCTAAACATTCGGAACACTGAAGCTCTATCTTGGGGCTCCAAAATGGCCACTTCGTCAGTGTCACTTTTTCACAGACTATCTGTCAACACCTCAATATAGAGGTTTTATGGGTTAAGGGCTTTGGACTTGACAGAACTAATTATTTAAAGCCTTATCCTTTCTGAGATTTCTGTTTTCATCTAGTTTATATTTTCAGGGCATAATTCAGGTTAAAGACAACACAAAAGCTGTCTCAACCTACATATGTATCAACACATCCAATGAGATCCGTCCATCGTTTTACTGTGACACTCTCAACAGAGATGGGAGCACGTTCGTGTTCATGTGACGACGGCCAAGTTCTATGTCAAACGCAGGAGGACCTGTGTAAGTCACGTTATTATATAATAAGTAACAGCATTGGCAAGAACAAACGTCACATGTTTAAGCTGCAGTTTTGTGGAACCCTAGATCCGCGGGAGGTCACGTTCACCGCCGCACCTAAATGCGACTCATTTTTTTCAATGTCTGTGATATTGCAATCGCTCAATTGAAGGACAGTGCCGTCAGTTTTGACTCTGAATGGCCTCTTGTAAATGCATAATTGAGTATTTCGCGAAAATTTCCCATAGCGTGTATTTTGAGGCGTGTCTTGTCTGGATTTTAAAATTTAATTTTTCGTGTTTTTTTCTGTTGAGTGTTTGCTTTGAATAACTGGTTTGGACTGAGTGAAATTGTTGGTTTAAGCTGCAATGAGTGAGTGAGTGAGTATTGTTTCTATGGAACCCTAGTGTAACGATCGAAATAAGTCAACTGTTAGATTGGATTGTTTCTCACAAACATTCCCCTTCAAATATAAATAGAAGTTTTATTACTCCTTCTAAATACAGACGCTGTTGCATGATGACACATGGGAGTATACTGTGGGAAAAAAAATATGGGATTATATGAGAATACAAGCGCTCCCTTATTTGTTTGCAAGTTTCTTCGAAAGGTATTCGATTAACAGTTTATGAAGAAATTTTGGGGAAAAGTAGGAACACTTCTCCTTTCGTGTGATCCCTTATTTTCGACTTCAGTATATATATGCATTTTTCTCGTCCAAGAATACCACCGTGTCATTTCATTAATATGTTATTTTACATCACGTGGATATCTTGACAAACGTCAACTCAGACAGAATAATCACTGATGTTATTTTTTCACTGAACATGTGTTACGACACTTGAAATGATGTCCGTAGAACGAAATAGTTCACATGGATTTTGCAAGATTGCTGAGTGATTAAAATATGAAGAGTTTTTAAGTGTATTTTTTATATTTTTAAATACTTGGAGTGATGGAATGAAGGAGTGTTGTTTTACAACATTTCAACAATAGATGAGCTCTATCACAGCGCATGACGTCAGAAATGGGCTGCAGAGAATTACGAAATATTCAATAACTTGCCTACCCCCTCTCCCAAAAAATACATGCACGGCCTTGATTTATTAAATGAAAAGAGAAGGTCTGTCTCAGTGTGTTAGTGTGTGAAGAAGTACGACACGTCAAGCCGTGTCCAGTATAATGAATGCAATATATTTTGCTACATATTACTGCTTGACAAGTATTAGATGAGCCATGACCTGTCAAATGACTCCAATTCGCATATACGGGAACGCCCTCCAGAAGATTTCATTTGAAACAAGAGGCTTACGGATTGTCGTCTAAATATTGCAAAGGTCAATTTAATTTTCTCTTAAACAGACTGACCTCCTCACTGTCCGCTATTCTAGACTTGCTTCTTGAAAGGATAGAATTACCATACACCCGCGCCGATGTGACTTTAAATTTTAACGCACTCACTATACATCCGGGGGGCTTAGCCTTCAATATAGCCTTGGAGAAAGGCTAAATACATGAGTGAGTGAGTGAGTTTGGTTTTACGCTGCACTCAGCAATATTCCCGCCATATGGCGGCGGTCTGTAAATAATCGAGTCTGGACCAGACAATCCAGTGATCAACAATATGAGCATCGATCTGCACAATTGGGAACCGATGACATGTGTCAACCAAGTCAGCGAGCATGACCACCCGATCCCGTTAGTCGCCTCTTACGACAAGAATAGTCGCCTTTTATGGCAAGCATGGGTTGCTGAAGGCCTATTCTACCCCGGGACCTTCAGGGGTGGCTAAATACATAGGTACAATTTAAGGTGAAGGACCTCGTTTCACAAAGCTCTCGTAAGTCTGCGATCTCGTAACATTCATACCTCTCATAGAGTAACATGGGAGGTACGACACCAGAAATGAAATGTATATATTATACCCATACTGGGAATCGAACCCGGGTCCTCGGCGTGACGGGAAAATCACTTTAACCACTAGTCTGCCTCACGGTGACACACAGAGACTGAGAGGTAGTATCCCAGCTGTTAATAGGGGCACGGCGTTATAGTTCAGTGTGTAGAGTTGTGTCCCTTGAGCGCTCCAGAATCCGGCGATGGTGCTGGTTCTCCCTGATTATGCTTCTAGGTATTACCGAGATCCTGTTGTTATCATTGCGTCATCATTATTTAGATACAGTTAAATATAATCGAAGCTTGTAAATTATATTAACCTGATTAAAGAAACTATACATTATAATAATAGCCAATGTAAAACAATGAACTACAGTGAGTGAGTTTAGTTTTACACCGCACTCAGCAATATTCCAGCTATATTGGCCAAATAACTACAGAGACCGGGGCATCACAGTGTTTTTACGTGCGATAAACATGCTCTATTTCTAGAGAGAATTCATGACTCCGGGATGGACATATAAATGGTGTTATTCCTGCAGAAATGCTGCTGTTTAGCAGATAATTACCACGTTTTGTTCCATGTGAATATTAGACATAAGAACATCTGCTTTGCCGGTGACATTAACCCCACAATGTCAAAATCTCAATCACGTTGGATGCAATGTGACCAGTTGGGAATCTTTCAAGAATCAATATATCAATTGGCTGCCCTTGACATTTGCACCGTCTGCTGCAATAATGATTGGCTACAGGGAGCATATTTTCACAACAGATTTTACTTTGGACTGGATCTTTTGTTTGGGTCACGCGTTCTTCCATACGAGGGAGTCGGAGACGGTGTTTCAGATCTGTTTTTTGTCGAAGTTCTCGTGGATATCCTTAGAACAGATTTACTTTCACTGAGTTCAAATCTCATGGAAAAGACATTTAATAGAACACGTGGTTTTCGTAAGCGTGCTCTGAAGTACCGTTAATGTACGTCTATGCGAATTGTTTTAAGAATAATTGCCTTTTAAATGATATTAGTTTTGAAAAAAGCTCAATTATGTTGAAAAGTATATTTGGCTTCGAATCATGGTTTGAAACATATAATAATTGTATTCCTGTCTCTGAAATCTCTTATCGTCTACGCAGTAGTTGTAATTGAAAATTAACAAATCTTTTGGGGTTTATCGATCACTTGATTGTGTGGTCTACTTACAGGTGACGTTGGCTTGGCAGGAATGCTGCCGTGCTGTGCCGGATTGCAGAAACCTATTTGTATGAATTACGCGAGCTACGGGTTCATTCATGTGATGTTTCACTGTTATTTTTGTTTTCCATTTTACAAAAAAATGGAATCTGTTCGTGAGGATAGCCAAAACGACATACCCTTTTGGCACTTAATTAAAATTTTGAATTCGGGTTAGGTTTCAACAGCTGAATAAACACCTGTTTAATTGAATTTGTAAATATTTATGGTTGTTGAACAATTCATAAAAAGGAAAGATAGTAAACTGGCTACTGCCGTATTCACTAACGTATACCCGTGACGATTCTGGTCAGAATTTATCTTCCGCAATCCCTGCTTGTCGTTAAGAGGCGACCAACAGCATCCGTTTGTTAGGCTCGCTGACATGGTTGACACATTTCGCCACATCCTGATTAGGAAGATAAATTCTCATAATCACTGGATTGTCTTGTTCAGACTCGATTATATGCAGACCACCGCTGTATTGCAGGAATATCGCTGAGTGAGACATTAAACAACAAACGTACCGAACAAAATCTTCAGTGTGTTCTTACATTTATGCTACGTACGTTTGGATCTCGAACGTTCTGGCTGTTCTCCCAATGTACTGCTGTTTTAACAGGAAACAGATTGCCTTCGCAACAATACTTTTATTTGTTCACAAGATTGAATACAGGCATATAAAGTAAAGCCATAAGCGTACAAAAGCGTGATCAGAGTAGCATAAAAATAATTCTAATCCAAAAAACAATCATTCATTCAGAGCTTGAAAACTTGAAAACTGAGGAAGAGGGACCCCATTTGTCAGAAATTTTATCAAAGTTGTTGATCCTTCTGAATATGAAATACATACATACATACATACATACATACATACATACACACACACACACACACACACACACACACACACACACACACACATACATACATACATACATACATACATACATACATACATACATACATACATACATACATACGTACATACATACATACATACATACATACATACATGTTTATTTCCTCAAACTCCAAACCAAAGTCTTTGTTATTTCAAGTTTCTTTATGGTTTGGATTATTCACTTTTCAAGTTCTTTCCAGAATGTTCGGGTTTCCAGTATGCATGTCACTGTCCACAATACTAAAGTTTCATACTGTATCGTCAACAATTTTCATTTTCAAAAGCTATTTCTTGTAAAAATATTTCTGTGCATATATATATAAATTGAAAATCTATGAGTTTTATATCTTTCACATTCTTTCTGCACGTGCTTGAATCCACGTCTTGCACAATGTGACATTTTCTGCCGCGTTGAGACCTAATACGAATCTAAGTATGTGAGTGACTGTTGACTATGGTCTATGCGGGTTTCAAGGATGCTGGGCGAATCTCTGACTTAAGCCCCATACCTTTTTCTCTTGCTGCAGCTGCATAAAACAATGTATCAGTATTGACTTTGTCTGAGATAGCATGCATATAGAATGTTATAAAAATACCGTGGTTATTGAGTCCGTCTCGTTTTTAATTATTAATAACCTCATAATCATATTGTTTTCCTAAGACGCAATATCTTCATACCGAGGGGGCGGAACACAAGTATAAATCTAATAATGAGCTCGCTTTTAGCCAATAATGAAAGGAAAACCCAGATAGAGGAATAAACACATTCGTTGTCTGTTAGAGAAAAATCACAACGAATTCTATGTCAAGGTTTTATGGCCAGGCCTTAGCATCGGTGACGGCTAATTACAATGTGTTTATGCTGAGACCGAGTGTCAGCACGACTGGTGTTTTGATGTTTGAAGGTCAGACGTCAGAAACAAACCAATTTCTTGTCGTGGACTAATAATAGAAGTTCTTGACAAATGCATTAAAGTCGTTTGTGGACAAAGATTATGTGTATATGCGTTAGATGGAATTGCAGAAAGGACAAATGATATTAAAATGCAATGGCGTGCTATTCCTGTATTTCAAGAGATTGTGAAAGGTTTTGAATTTAACAGACTGTATGAATCGTGTGCTTAATGGAATTATTGTTGAAATATTACCGTGTGAGTGAGTGCACCACGTTAAACCACACATGGAGAGAAGAGGATATGGTAACGGTATTATCAAATAATGCACCAACGCACTCCGTTCACACTGAAACATGGTTAACTTGATCTTCTTTAGGAACCGTCCATAATTTATGGGTGGTGGTGGTGTGGTGGTGGCGTGTGTGTGTGTGTGTGTGTGTGTGTGTGTGTGTGTGTGTGTGTGTGTGTGTGTGTGTGTGTGTGATGTTTTTTCCATGACGAAAAATGTACAATGTGCATGATTTTTATCTCAGAATATTACTAATGTTTCATGCATTAATTGACACACTTCAAAAACTTAAATCTAGGAACATGAGGTCGTTTTACTGAGTCAGTAGAATCGAGAGGAAAAAGCAAGGTGTTTCATTACGTTCATCTGCGTCAGTCGCGGGGTTGTGACATGCATGAGCAGCACGTCTAACTGTAAATAACGTTCGTGACGCAGCATGCAACTGTAATGCTCGGGTTTATAAATCACTCTCGAATTACAAAAAAAGGCAGACGATTCTCCACCGAATGAACTGTAACCCAGTTACATGATGCAACATGCATGACGCAACATGTGGAATGTCTAAAAAAATATAGGACCTGCACATCACGTAAAGAATGCGAAAATGCATTTGCATCACATGAGAATATATAAATTACTCGCAGGCGAAAAAACAGCTGCCTGTTCAACACACATGTTTGCACCTCACGTACAGAATGTAATATGCACTTAGAGCACGTGCATCTGTGAATTACATTCTGATTGCGTACATTTGCATCACATTGTATTGTCACGCGGAAGATTCCACCTTTTTTGCAACACCTGAAACTGACAATCACGTGGAGAATGCAATACCTGTTCGAAACAAGTGGAACTCGAAATTAGTTGCAGAATGCGATACGTAATTACAGGTAAAATGAAACCTAAAAAAAGAAGTTCGACCTCAGGCGCAACGTCAGTGTGGAACATGACAAGAACACCATTCTGGAAAATGCAAAGTATCTGGCAATTAGATTGCACCATAATGGTGAAATATACTTGCAGGATAGTGGTGCAATATACATGATGAAAAATATCAAAGGTGTTCACATCTATATATAGTCTCTGAAATGTAGACTGCACAACGCAGAAAGAATCGTTATATGGATATGTCAAGTTATGCATATGAAAGTATTTAACAAAATGCACCCTAGTTATTCCTTAACATTTTTGGAGAGAATATCAATGCAGACTAAACTAACTTCTGATAAATGCCAGGAAAATTGCATTTGTTCCAGTGCAAATAAACACCACTACGCCAAAAATAACATGTCTTGTAATTGGGTTTTCTCAATCGTTCCATATATTCCCAGTACCATTCTGCCTTCAAGTGTTAAACTAATGTTGAGGTTTTCGTACACACAAATAATCAGTGACGTCACTGTTTTTTGGAAATGTGGGCCCCGAAACACACAAATACACAAAGATATATTGGAAAATGTCATGATGTGTATGCAGTGTGTGGTTGGGGAGGTGTTGACAATCTAACAACCTTGATGCATCGCTGTGACCTTTCCAAGCTATAACTATTCCACAGAGCTGTAGGGGTTTTGGACCAGCTGGCAGGAATACACCGTTACTTGTCTCACAGTCCTTCAACCACGGTATTTTCCCTACTGCCCAGCCCTCCCTGCCATGTTAAAGACTAAATGAAGCAAGTTTCCTCCGCTTTTGAATCGCCTGTTCAATTTGAATGAGTTTATTTGTTACGTTCAAAATAATATATCACTCAGAGACCAAACGTTATTCACAATATTCTAAAGGATATGAGCTGGAAATCCACAACAGGTTTTCGGAAATTAGAAATCTGATTGTTCCTAAAACCATAATAGATGTAAATGTGGTCATCGTGTTAATTACAAAAGGTTTCTAGCAAATATTTGATTATGCATCTACACGTTATTTGGTATTCTGACACGACTTAACTATATGATTACTTGAAATTCTGTACATATCTGTTTACTTTTCTATTTCTATTCGGGGTGGTGGAGTAGCCCAACGATTAATGTGTTAGCACGTCACGCCGAAGACGCCGCGTTCGAATCCCCACATGGGTAAAATGTATGAAGCCCATTTCTGGTGTCCTTCGCCGTGATATTGCTGGAATATTGCTAAAAGCTTTGTCGACATAAACTCACTCACTCTGTTTCCATCTGAAGAATATTTCGCTCATATGCATGCATGTGTATATGTCGCTTCTTATACTAGCCCAGCTGGTTTTATAAAGCCAACGTACTCAGATACCATGCTGCTGTTAAGCATGAATACCCCACTCATTATACTGACTCCGTACCGACCAGGCCTTGTTGTACCTATGAATACCGAGCCTTGTTGTACCTATGAATACCGAGCCTTGTTGTACCTATGAATACCGAGCCTTGTTGTACCTATGAATACCGAGCCTTGTTGTACCTATGAATACCGAGCATCAGGCAGGTTGTCAGTGACAGACGCGGCCGAACTTCAAGAACACCCGGTACCATCATTATTTGATAGAGGTTTATTAACGCGTACTGGAAGAGAAAGAATTAGACAATGTTGCTTTCAGTGGAGCTTGGCAAGATTTTTTCGCGTTTGTCTAACAGAACACATTGTTGTCGTTTGCTCATAATATTTGTTGGATACACACCTAGCTGGATCTTGGTCTGTGCTTTTGGACACATATGACTATCTCTCTGATGATCCGTACACTCTGATCAATACAACACTAGTGAAGGTAAAATATCCTCCTCATCCTCAAAACATATGATTACTTCTACGTTTAGTGAAACGTCAACGTAACGTCAGTATGGTTTGAGTATAACAGCATAATGTGATAGTATTTTAGAAACTGGAAACCTCTTTTTCACTAACTATCTTTAATGGGGGACTTCTTATCATCTTACTGGAGGCAAACGTTGCTCCTGACAACATCGTAAACAATAAAGACGTTGCTATCCCTAAACTTTCTTCCCGGCTTTAATTATCAGTTCCAGAGTCTAAAAATGTGGGTATATAATGACAGGATAATTCCAAGACGCAGCGAAATTCATGACACGTTTATGTGTCAAAATAATCCATTTCAAGGTCAAGTATTTCTTAAAATGAAAAACATAAAAAATGCAAAATGAAAGAAGTGATAAATGAGCATTAAATGACAAAGTAATGAAAAAAATGATTTCTATCATACTGGAGGGAATCAGTGGATTATAAATCATTGTCGAGGCCCCACATGTTAGACCACGAATATTAAATATCAAGGTTATACACGTCCATAATATTCTTGGAGACATTTATCGTTGTGTAGGCCCGGTTGCACGGTAATTGTCGTTCCATATGTTCCTGCAACCCTCTCGTCTTTGCTACCCACCTCATAAGACCTTACCCCGAGGCTAGACGAGGGCGTGTGGGCTTTTGAGGAGTAGACTCGTTAATGACACCCTCAGGTGACACCCAAACAAACAATCCCTACATTCACTATAAGGATGACATGGCGGTCTGCGATTGGATGAAATAAATGCCGCAACAGAGTGTTTACCTCAAGTAGTGGTAGACTATACCGCTGGGTCGATGGAAATGTGTGACTATACAATTGAAATGTTATAAATTGCTATATTCTATAATAGATATAAGCACAGAATTTAGTTTTTACAATCCGTTGAAAGTGAAATACACTTCTGGACAAGCAAGTGTACCATCTGATCCTAGACTAAAAATGCATTTTTTCCTTAATACAGTAAAGGAAGGTTTTTCTAATCTTCACAAGATAGGTCATGCCAGACTCCCCATCCCCCTTTTTTTTTATCTTAACCCGCCATGTGACTAATTTAAGAAAGCAATTTGATTCCCTGATACTATGGATACAAATATACTATATGCTATAGATAATAGATAGATAGATAGATAGACAGAGAGATAGATAGATAGATAGATAGATAGATAGATAGATAGATAGATAGATAGATAGATAGATAGATAGATACTGAGACCAAAGGCAGGTTTCCCCATGGGGGGTTGTTGGCTGCTCCTCTAGCTTAGACCTGCAAAGATATGGAATAGAACTGAACTCCAGCAACCCTTACTTGTCGTAAGAGGCGACTAACGGGATCGGGTGGTCATTCTCGCTGACTTGGTTGACACATGTCATCGGTTCCCAATTGTGCAGATCGATGCTCATATTGTTGATCACTGGTCTGGTCCAGACTCGATTATTTACAGACCGCCGCCATATGGCGGGAATATTGCTGAGTGCTGCTTAAAACTAAACTCACCCACTCACCCTTCTTGCTCAACTGTTTTTAAGCACCCGAGTCAGCTTGCCTTCTGATTGATTTCAAAATCAGGCCAATATGAACAAACTTAACATCAGGTATGTCGATAGTCGTATATCGTTTAATAGTGCTAAAGAAATTTCCACTGATTTTTTCCACTTAAGTGCTACAAGAGAAGAGTGAAATCGTCTCATCTGTTTCTCATAAAGGTCTTTGAAGCTCCACAAGGCTTATCCCCAAAAGAACAGTTTCAATTATAAAAGAGCCAATTTACTTTGTCAAGAAATATTCTTACTTTACCTGCCTTTGCTGTGATCATTTCACAACCAATAGACAAAATATAACTTGTTTCTATGAAGATTCCTAAAATACCTTTTCAAAATTTATTTCACCAGGGCCCAGATTTTCGAAGACCTCTTAGCTGTAAGATAGTCGTAAGTGCCGTACATTAATAGTAACTTACGACTATCTCAGCGCTAAGAGAGCTTCGAAAATCTAGGCCCAGGGTTACAAATGGACCATACCGCAGCTGTGTAAATTTTATTGGGCAGGTTTGAAGCATCAGTGACCAAACTACTGTCCTCAACCCTTCCCTGTTTTGACCATTGCTGTGCCGTTGCATGTTTGTGAGCGGGATATGAATCTTTCATAGCGATGCCTGCTCTGAATGCCACAAACTCGCTCGCTCACACCCGCACACACATACAAACACATACACATGCACACGTGTATACAAACTGAAAATGAACATCGTGAAAATAATATAATAAAACATCCATTCCGAAATGATCGCCTTTCAGTACATATAATTCATGAAGAAATATGCTTGATGAACAATCTCGAGTGGTTCTTAGAAGCATGATACTCACACACGTGATTTTTAAATGTCAACCGCTAAAAGCGAATGTTTAGCTATCACGTTCTCATCCAGACGGTATCACGGTTTTTAAAAGGACAGTTACTTTGAATGGGCGTAAACATGCACCATAATGACAGTATCAAATTAAGCTGAGATCTAAACTCGTGGTTTGATTCTTTATAGTTTCAAAGTAAATATCTCTATGTGGATTCTTGTCAGTTTGAAGACCACAAACAAATTTTCAACTTAAAGGTGCATGATTAAAGTTGAAACAGGAAAGACGATTTTACGATTTCTACATGTTTGCGGTATACACAAATACAATCCTGAAGAGCTGAAACGCACCAAATCACGTGAACGTTTTGTCTGTATGTAGCAGTAACCGGTCTCTAATCAGCAATATTGTTTTCCTTCTCGACAAAGTGCCAAATATGTAGCAAGTCCTGGACTCTTATGGACTGGTTTCGTTTGTGTTTGTGATGTGGAGTCTTCAGTGCACCCAGAGATTAAAGTCCCATTTGTCATTTTGGTCGCAGATGGTTGCAATGAGGCTATCAATAATAATGACAACAACCTTAATGTTTTTGCTTCAGTTTTTAAAGTTTGTTCTACTAATATCAACAAGGACGTCTAAAGGTAAATATTATCTTTAGCACGTTGTATTTGCAGACTCATTACAGCATAATTTGAACAGAGCTGTTGCTATTTGAATGAACTTCTGGAAGGCTTGTAGCAACTTTGACATCGGCGTGATCAGGTGTCAGAGTGATCCAAGATGCGATATATTTACCCATATCACGGACATTCTATTCGAGACATGTTCTTTGGGGACATTAGATGCCGCCTAATTAGGGACCTTGGGTCCAGCAAACACAATAACATTGGTAACGTTTACCCAGAATGCTGCTGAATATCCCTCAGCGTTCGACTGAGGCTAAAACTTTATATTAATATCACTTGAGCCACCAACATTTAACGTCTTCAAATTGCAGTAGGAAGGGAGGTAACTGGTGGGTAGGTTGAATATTACATGGAGCAGATGGTACGTGAAAGGGCAACCGCACCGCTGTGACGTCATTGACGCGGATTAGGGGACGAGAAAAGTCAAAGAGTTTCCCAATATTACAAACGAACACGTTTGGAACTTAACGATACAATTGTATTGAGGGCATTCTAAAATCTCCCCATAATCCCTCGGCTGTTTTGCTAATAGGGCAATTGTTTGCTAACACGTTATGTCAAGTAAAAGGTTAAAACCGTGTGCTTAACGTCATGGGGAGGTCATTCGCTGTACATAGAAATACACTATGCTGCGTCTTTGTCATTGCGATCAGGGCTTCCCGTTTTGTTGCCGCTGTCTGTGTATAAATCCGATATAATGAATGTATTATTTTATGTATTACAGTATGGTTCAAAATTATTGAGAATAGCTAAAGCATTTCATATTATTAAACGAGAACAAATCAGATAAAATTGAATGTATTGTGAAAGAGAACTGACCTTTTCATGTTGTGTAGGTAACAATTTAATATTTTATCAAGTCTCCTTGAGCTTCACGGCACAGTCTAAGACGGGTAGGCATACTTCCTATCAGAGAGGTTAGTGTCTCGTGAGTTATGCTGTCCCAGTATCGGACCACTTCTCTCTTCATGTCTTCAATTTTTGTCAACCCCTTTTGATTCACACATTCCTTCATCATCCCCCAAATGTTCTCAATGGGATTTAAGTCAGGACTATATGCAGGAAATGGTAATGCAGTCACATTTTTCTCCTGAAACCACTGCTTGGCATGTTTTGCGGTGTGTTTAGGATCATTATCTTGCTGCAAAATCCAGTCATTTCCATAAAACACATGTGCACTTGGAAGGAGAAAATTATCTAATATGTTAGTGTAGCGTTGACTTGTCAGATTTCCCTCAAACACACACAGCGGGGTCGTTCCTAATAAGGATATCCCTCCCCATACATGAAACTTTGGACTGTATTTAGGTCGTCGATGCAACGGTGCTGACGCAGACTTTGTCCATATTTTCACATTATTGGGATATACCCATACTGAGCTTTCATCAGTAAAAATCACATTTTCCCAGTCAAAGTTTTCATGTGCCAAACACCACTCAACACGCCTGTCTTTATGTTCTTGTTTCATGAGAGGAGAAGGAATTCCAGTCTTTTTCTGTTATCCAAGATCAATCAAATTTCTTCAAACTGTACATTTTGATACAACTGTTGATCTCCTTTCTATCATTTCATACCTGATGTTGGAGATGCTTGCCCTTTGCTTTTTAGACGCTAAAATTCCCAGCCGGACGCGATCTGAGAAGTCCAATTTTCTGGGTCTCCCTGCTCCTTTCTGGTGCCCCAAATCCTTTCCCTCTTTAAAATTCTTCCTAATCCTATACACAGTAGAAAGAGGAGTTCCTGTTCTCTCTGCCAATGTATTTACATCATCAATTCCTTGATTACACAACTCAAAAATCAACCTTCTTTTATCTTCAGCAGACATTGTTGACAGTGCTGAGGAAAATGACGTCTGCTACAAATTCAGGGGAGGTAACTCTAATTGTACTATACTCAGTAGGCCAAGATGAGTTACCTCCCTTATACCGTTACTTAGTTTTAAGTATCAGTGAATCACTTGAGGTGTTAGGATAGCTCAAAGTAAGAAGAAAAATTCTCAATAATTATGAACCAGACTATATATTATGAATGTATAATTATTTGTGGTATGATTAATTATGTCTACTCCTTCTGCAAACTGCATTCTCGCTTGATCATTCTTCGTTCTCAGTCCATCTTATGCATTTGTATTCTCTGAACCGCTTTCTCATTCTTCGTTCTCAGTCCTTTTCATGCATCTGTATTCTCTGAACCGCTTTCTCAGCCTTCGTTCTCAGTCCTTTTTATGCATCTGTATTCTCTGAACCGCTTTCTCGTCCTTCGTTCTCAGTCCTTTTTATGCATTTGCATTCTCTGAACCGCTTGCTCATCCTTCGTTCTCAGTCCTTCTTATGCATTTGCATTCTCTGAACCGCTTGCTCATTCTTCGTTCTCAATCCTTTTCATACATCTGTATTCTCTGAACCGCTTTCTCATCCTTCGTTCTCAGTCCTTTTTATGCATCTGTATTCTCTGAACCGCTTTCTCGTCCTTCGTTCTCAGTCCTTTTTATGCATTCGTATTCTCTGAACCGCTTTCTAATCCTTTGTTCTCAGTCCTTCTTATGCATTTGCATTCTCTGAACCGCTTGCTCATTCTTCGTTCTCAGTCCTTCTTATGCATCTGCATTCTTTGAACTGCTTGCTCATCCTTCGTTCTCAGTCCTTCTTATGCATTTGCATTCTCTGAACCGCTTGCTCATCCTTCGTTCACAGTCCTTCTTATGCATTTGCATTCTCTGAACCGCTTGCTCATCCTTCGTTCTCAGTCTTATTATGCATCCGCATTCTCTGAACCGCTTGCGCATTCGATAAGATACTTAGACTGTCACAATTCTACCATGTTCTACTATGACCATTGTGTAACAACACGATTTAAATTATTAAAGTAATCATCCAATTACTTACTTTCGTCAGATTCATGAATTATTCCAGCAAGCTGAACCTTTCCAGTAGTGTAGGTTAAAGTCTTTAGAAAGTAAAGATACGTTCCGCAAAGAGCTGTAGCAATCAGTCTCTGTAGTCTATGTACGGCGGTGTATTGACACATTCTCCTGCCCTGTGGGTGCTCCTGGTAAGGATAGGTCCAAGTCCCTCCTACTTGGTGTAATGTTGAGCTGAGGGAAATGTGAACCTAGGGGGCAAGCTCCGTGACTTTGCTTACCAATGTGTCCTGGTTACTTGGGTCTGGTCTCGTGCTTTTGTTCTCTGGTTTGCCGGGCTTAGACGTGGGGTGAGGTGGGTGTCTTGGGGGAGGTGCCGACCAGTGTGTCTCATACCCAAAATGGTCGGAATCATACGAAAATAATGCTTTTGCTCTGAGTAGTTTCATATGACTATGAAAAAGCGTTTACTTTCATAAAATGTCGAATACGAGCAAGGTTATAACACGCCTCCAGTATGGCAAAATGTCAACGTTTTCAGAACCTGACGGGTACCTATTTGATGCTCATGTGAATGAATATCCTTTAAACGAGTTTTTTATGGAAGTGTGCAAAGCGACCTCGAAGCTATAATCAGTATTCTGAACATGACACAATGACACCCCAATGCTCTGTAATAAAGATTAATCGCAAAATGCGTTGGGAGCATTGTATATCGCACGACCACTTCGAACACAGCCGATCTCTCACCAGATGAAACGTGAATCAAACATTCCAGCTGAACATCGAAAGGGGTCTTCACATACGTGTAACGCTCCTACTATACTCACGGCAAAATACCAAACGAATGTCACATATATTAGACGGGCTAGTAAGCTTTAATCTTGTACTTCACATACAAGCTGTACATTTAAATCAAACTCGACACTGAAATCGACACCTCCGCATGTGTTTCATCAACAGGTGGTTACACTGGTGTCAATAGTTTTAGTATCAATTGTCCTAATTACTACGGTATTATCGCTGGTAGTGTTCACAGGTAATGACTCTTTCTACAAAGACTGAAAAAGATTCAGGAATAGTGGTCAACGGTCAACATTTTAACAAATGTGACAAGACTGACCTTTGTATTCAACCGCTTCAGTGTTTGTATACATGGCACATCGAGGCATTATCAACTACCTACAAAATCTGAATGTTTATATATATATATATGAGATGCGACAAGTCATTCATGTCAACCGTTTTGCTGTAATAGTGCATGCATACTGTAATCAATTTAGTGAAAAGCTAATATTTAAAAATATATTTTTGTTTATCTGATATTTTCATTCACTTTATATTGCACTTTGTGGTTACATAATTCAAGTATTATTTATTAGTATTTCATCCATATGCATTATGATAATAGTATTGTTTGTTTGTTTATTTTGGTAGTCGAGGCAGAGTAAACTGCGGTTATACCAAACTCGAAAGGATTTCTAAATAACCGAAGTTAGTTATAAGCATTTTGACTGAAATTTTCTGTACCGAACAACAGTTCGTTATATCCGATAGTTCGTTATAGCGAGTTCGCTATTGACATATTTTACTGAATTACCATCAACGTCATTTTGCGACAAAAACAGCCCTTTTGACTTAGGCAAATACGCAAACGCAAATCCACTTATGAACGACCTTCAGCAACCCATGGTTGCCACAAAAGGTGACTATGCTTGTCGTAAGAGGCGACTAACGGGATTGGGTGGTTGAAACTTGGCTGATCGATGCTCATGATATTAAACACTGGATTGTCTGGTACGTACAAATACTATCTGGTGGAATATTGCTAACTGCTGAAAACAAATGAAAAACAAACAACATGAACGTTTAGATCAAGCTGCGGTCGATGGACAGAAATGCTTCAAGTGAGTGAGTGAGTGAGTGAGTTTAGTTTTACGCCGCACTCAGCAATATTACAGCTATATGGCGGCGGACTGTAAATAATCGAGTCTGGACCAGACAAGCCAGTGATCAACAACATGACCATCGATCTGCGCAATTGGGAACCGATGACATGCGTCAACCAAGTCAGCGATCCTGACCACCCGATCCCGTTAGTCGCCTCTTACGACAAGCTGAGTCGCCTTTTATGACAAGCATGGGTTGCTGAAGGCCTATTCTACCCCGGGACCTTCACGGGTGAAATGCTTCAAAGTGGCCATCTTGACAGGAAGTGTTCTCGTGGGGCTTTCTAATTTCGCATGAAAGTTCTCACTAATGACGACGTTTAACGGAGAATAATGAAAGAGCCTGGTAGTGCATACTTCCATCATCTCTTGGATTGACGTGTTTTGATACATTTTTTTCAAATACACTTCCCTTTTTCTAGTCCTGCGTACAGACCCTGCAGCAAATATGTCCAAGAAAGCCGACTCAAGTCTAGAAAATGTGGCAAGTCTGGATTATTTGTTTATACTATGAACGTTTTTCAGTACAAAATGTTCATTTCAGAGACTAGTTGTTTGTCTACCCTTTTTCGAAAGTATATTGAAGGCCGAACTTAATTACACAGCATCGTACTCGTGGGTCGGAACCCGTCGTTCACTAGACTATCCGAACAATCCCTTATTTGGTAATGAATTACTGTGTTAATTTCTTTGATTGTCACGGGTTTCTCACTTAGCATTACCAGAAGACCAAACTGTTGATGTAGGATGTTAATTTCATTGCTGTCACGTAATGAACCAACGCCACCGTGTTGGTTGCTGTCAATCAACCTGTCGTCTACGCTGCACGTTTCTGTAATTCCGGTTCCTACTGTTCTAGATTCAGTGGCATGTGTTTCTAAGGCGACGAATGGTGGATAGGATGTCCAAGTGCATTGGCATTAGATACCAAGGTGAACATGTAGTTTTATCGGCACTAGGTCTACCTTAGCACATATAAAAAAAATGAAATCTCTGTATGGCTGTGTGTTTCTTCTTTTTTGCAGAATTTTTGTTCCAAAAATTAAAAAGTTGTCTAACAAGCCACCATTAATATATTAACACAGTTCACTATTTGTTACGAGGGAGGAGTGCAGAGAAAGGTACAGCCAGGTGTGCGAGAAAGGATGGAGACCGCATAGCACAGGTTAATGATTAAATAACGTTGTCGACACATGTGCACGTGCTTCTCGAACACCTGGCTGTCCCTTTCTCTGCACTCCTCCCTCGTAACGAACAGTGAACTATGTCAATGTTTTAATGGTAGTTTGTTAAACAACTTTTTTTTACTTTCGGGACAAAAACTCTGCCAAAAACTCACAGAGATGGTATGTTGTTTTGATTATGATCAGCGTTTTACTGAGCATTGTATGTTTCTGAGTTTGATTACAATTCATCTGTCCGCTTTTCAGCCAAAGGGACTATAGATCACTTACTGACAGAGTGTCCTACGTCTAGTTGTATTACCGACATAGGTGCATTGTCTGATACAGACTTTACTGTCAGAGCCTTTTCGTTTACAAAGCGTCTTACTGATAGAGGTGTAATACATTGCTAGAAACCATACAAGTGGACTTGAAAAGTCAACAAGACATTCCTCTGAGCATATACACTTCTGCACAAAAACTCCACTGTTTGAGGTCAGGAAGGTGCAATGATGTTTTAAAGTTCACTGGGTTAGAATGATATCAACATGCATATATCGTATTGAGATGTAGGTTGGAGAAGGAGAAAATACAATTGAATCAACTACTTACTATTTGCGTCACATAGTATGAACACAACCGTTTGAAAGTTTAAGATACAAAAATAGTTTCCAATTTGACAAACCAATCATTGCAATTAGTACGCGCAGCTGTGGCTTGAACGACAGCTGTCACCGACTCATCGTTATTGATGACTTGATATCAGCATGCTATAGACATCCATGGCGCTTAGCCAACATTGTACGTTACGTCACCGCAAGGAGGCTTCGTGCTTTTTATCTATAATTATTGAAGACAGCACGTGTGTAAATTAGCTCTCATTTGTATACGAGTAAAACGTATACAGTTAATTGTAAAATATCATTCACTGACTGTAGAGTAGAGTATGATAAAACGTTGACGTACGTGTCATAAACTGTGACGAAAAATTTATATCTGAGCTCGCGATTCATGAAAATACAACTGAAGATGTGAATAATTATACAATCAGATGAATTCGACTGTTGTCTTCTCAGACGTTCTTATCTACTTTCTTTTCATTCTAGTTCATGTTGTTTTCTGGGCAAACAGAAAAACATTTTTTTCTGTGCACACATCGGTAACACTCAATAAATAGAGATTTCTCCCCTCAGAACTCTCCCACGTGGCCATAAAATGAGTGAGTGAATATGGTTTTACGGTACCAGAAATTGAACCCGTGTGGGTAATCGAACACGTGTCTTCTACTTTCCAACCAAACGCTGTAATAACCACTGGGTAATATCCTAATATCCAGGCTCTGATTCGAAAATGTACAATATCGACACCTGGTTGATGCTTATCTGGCATGTGCGTATCGTCACGACATCAGAGCTCTGCTGACTTCTTAATGTGGTGTGCCCCGTGTCCTTGTACAGCGATAAACCCCTCGCGGACCGTAGTTTCCAATCCCAGTTTCGCCCCAACTCACCACGCACCAACGTGTACGCTTCGGGAACCTAGGCCACCTGGAAATCGATTTCATTCTGATAGACCATCATAAAAGTAAATTGGTAGGCGGAGAGGAACTGAACTAACACAATCATTCTTGCAGTGGGCCGACCATATGACATTCTGAAACATTAGCTGCCATAAAATTATAATTTGCTAAGTGTTTAACTTAAAAATGATATTCAGTCTCATACATCTAACTTAAAAATATTTCTAATTAAAAAACGCATTAGCCGCTACCAGCTGCTACCAGCTGCTACCAAATCTCTTCCCGCTATCTCAGACCACATCCCGTCTCCCCAACCAAACACACAGCAATGTCAATGGTCAACCCTTCGGTCAGATCGAAACTACAAAAGCCTTTCTACATCTATAAGAACTCTCTTGTAGAGACTACTAACGAGATCTGGTGGTCAGATTTGCTGACTTGATTGACACATGTCTTCGCATCTGAAATGTGTATATCAGTGCTCATGTTGTTGATCACTGGATTGTCTGGTCATATAGTTGGAACATTGCTGGAACAACAAACCAACTATATATTTATACAGTTTCCCCAATTGAAACAACAACACTAATTCGAAATTCATGTCAGTATTTTATTGAAATTCGCTGTCCAGCAGCTTTGTGAAAAAGTGTAAGAATTGTATACAAAATAACAATCATGATATCTCTTTCCTCTCGTTCATCTGCATGCGATAATGGCAATTATGACAAAGGAAACGCGACATCACCGGCAAGGAGAATGCGATGAACACGATGATGTGTCAAACATAAAATACAATCGGTAAAAGATTATCATAAGGCAAAAAGAAAAAAAGTAGAAATATTTCATACGATGAATAACATAAAAAATGAATGGCATGATGGCTCTTTTTCACACATCATATCACATACCGAATTTCAGTTCATATCACAGACCAAGATCATAAGTTCATATCACAGACCAAGATCATAAGTTCATATCACAGGCCAAGATCATCACTTCTCGTCATAGGCCGAGATCATTTCTAATCACAGAGTTCATGTATCACATACATGCTTATCTTGTGCGGTATTATTTCTATCACATGTCCATTGGGGGCCATAATTTCCAGACTGATATTCAAGCACCACAAAGTAACGTAGAATGCACCATTCGTTAAGTCATCGATTAATATATCGATCTGAAGATCTGTTTGATAATGTTCGTGTTCTTTTTCCTGAATTTGAGAGCGGAGAAGACAACATGTTGAAAGACCTCCCTCAAACCCTTGTGGTCACGAGCCGAGCATTCCACATAACAGTCAGCACCAATGTCCTTAGCCAGTTGGACTCCCTCGTCAGTGCTGACCTCGCTGTCTTCATGGCCGAAACGGAGGTCAATCTGGGTGCCCACAAGGATGACTGGTCTCTTCTGTTTGGAATGTTTGGAGTGTCTCTTCAGTTCTGGCATCCACAGGTCATTGATGCTGGTCAGCGTCTCCCGGTCACAGGTCGAGAAACAGAGAAGCAGGACTTCACTCTCACGGTATGTGAAGGCGCGAAGATTCTCAAAGTTTTTCTGCAAAATGAAATAGAGATGGTAAATATGTGAATTCTACAGCATTACGTTAGGCAAAAGCAGTCCATTTATAAGTGCCATAAAGGATAACTGGTTAGAATTAACAATTTGCACAAATATCTTGATAGGTTTGAGGGACTGTCGTGATTAACTAATACTAAGTATGTGTACATAGATTTACCCCCCATTTAGCAATATTCCAGCAACACTACGGCAGGGGCACGAGAACTGTGCCTGTTCAGGGATTCGAAACCAGCATTAGGAGACAGGGGCGAAGCCTTATCTATTGGGCTACGCCACCAACCCAACAGATACTAAAAACACAATCATATAAAATACATGTAATGTCAAACCGAAAATGTCTAAACACATCCTCACCTTTCCTGCAGTGTCGAACATACTGATGACAAACTCCTCTCCAGCCACTTCAAGTGGAACGACATAATTGTCAAAGACCGTGGCTTCATAGTTCTCCTTGAAGGATTTCTGAGCATAGCTCTCGGAGATGCTTGTTTTCCCCACCATGTCGTCTCCCATGATAGCACAGGATATGTATTTCTGGTCGTCAGTCTTCATATTACTTCCTTTCATTGCTCTGTCTTTTATCGTGAATGGATGCCAAGCACCGTATGCCCATCCGAGCAAGCTCACTTGGTTAAATAGACAGAGCTGGCCAATAAGGAACGAGGACTCACGTGCCGCGGAGATCACGTGGTCGAGCGATGCCAGAGTGACTGCTTGGTCGGCCAAACGTGTACGTGTGCAAAGTAAAACCATTACGGAGAGAAAGCAATCTGGCAAACTGTTGTTAATGTTTACGAGTCTGGGGAGTTATGACACTGTTTATATTATGTTGTGATGGTTTGGAGCTTCTGTTATTGTATGCTGTGTGTTGAGAGTCATAATGTGACATCATAAAAGTGAAATAACGGTTTCTTAACAGATGATATGCATCCTGCTTTGAGACGGCAGTGGTTCTTGTGTTTAGTGACAGTTCCTTCTGGATCAGGTGATCTTAACCAGGTGTCAAATATTTGACAGCAGAATATATAACAAAAATGATTTCTCGCGTCCGGATAATGATTCGAACATGTGAAGTGTATATTCAGTCAATCACAATCAATCTGTGTGATCACACTCACTTTAGGAAAGGTTAGACCAAAATTTCGTTTAAAAGCATTCAATTCTGATAGAGGTAAAGCGGAATGTTTCTCAGACTTTTGTGCTCACTGGTTATAAAATCTGGAATTTTTGGCTACTTGGAAAATGAGATTGATTCACACCGTTAATAATTTGATAAATTGAATAATTTCATAATCGTGAAATTGTTCGGATTTAGAATCCTTGAAATAAGCAGGCAGTATGCCAACTAGACATAAAGTAATATTGTCAGACTCACATGTACGGACAGCATGTTCTGAAGCAACTTTGAGTGAGTGAGTTTAGTTTCACGCCGCACTCAGCAATATTCCAGCTATATGGCGGCGGTCTGTGAATAATCGAGTCTGGACCAGACAATCCAGTGATCAACAACAGGAGCATCGATCTGCGCAAATGGAATACGATGACATGTGTCAACCAAGTCACCGAGCCTGACCACCCGATCCCGTTAGTCACCTCTTACGACAAGCATAGTCATCTTTCATAGCAAGCATGGCCATGGGTTCCTGAAGGTCTGTTCCACCCCGAACCTTCACTGGTTGTCCTGATGCAACCTTGGAATTAGCATCAGGAATTGTACTCTTGCAGGCGACCAAAGTGATTGCAAGGCGCTTCGTTTAATAATGATTCGTTCAGTGATGAAATTTTGTTTTGTAAGCTTGTTTCTAGTTTAACGCCGAACCCATCAATATTCCAGCTATATGGCGGTGGTCTGTCAACAGGCAAGTCTGAACTAGACAATCCAGTGATCAACTCCAGTGAACATTCGATCTAAGCAAAATTAATAAGAAACGATGACATGAGTCAACCAAATCAGCGAACATTAGCCCCCGATCCCGAGAGTCGCCTCCTAAGACAAGCATGGGTTGCTGAAAACCAGTTCTATCGCGGATTTTTACGGGTCTTTGCATGAGAGAGTACCTTTTGAAGTAAAACAAATGTGAAAATGAAATGGTACTTTTAGGTTCACTGAATCAGTCTAGAATCAGTGAAGCAACGGGATCACTGCAAAACAGTGATGACACCAAGTGTTTGTTTAAGAAAGAAAGCATGCATTGCAATGCCGTTAGCAATTCACACTATTTAGAAAGCACGCGTATGTTGCCGGTGGTAAGTAATTGCAACATGGTTTTATGCCGGTTTTAACAATATTCGTGCAATATCACGACGGGGGGCATCCGAATTGAGCTTCGCACATTTTGCCCATGAATGAACCCGGGGCATGGATGAGTCATTGCTACTAACTCGTGTAGATACAATCATATAGATGAAGTTTAGTGTCATCTGACTACAGACTGCAGAGAAAAAGCGGGTTTTAGTGATAATTGTTTACTGATAGATTTCGTAAATGTATTTGATAAATTGCTGAAGATTAGAAAACATGCGCTGTGAGAAGAAAGAAAAGGGTCAATGAAAATTCTCTCTCTTTCCTCACGACTCTCCCCTTCTCTCTCTCTCTCTCTCTCTGTCTCTCACTCGCAAGTGGCGAGGATGGGGGTGCTGGGAGTAAGACGACCTTACGAGGGACACAAAGGCAGTGACGTTAAGGCAGTGTCTACCCTGGGGACTGGGAAGTTAACCCCTAGGATATGTGCTCGACACGTTTTTGCCGTACCGCCCATGGAATGCTTACCACATGCGACGTGGGTGGCCAAGCACCAAGGCCTAGGGACAGCGACCACCCCTAATCACAGGTTTATTAGGCTCATTACGTTGCCTCTTGTATCTTGTAGGTGTGAAAGCTTCGTGGCAGTAGACGGAAACACTTTAAACAAATATAGGGAGCAAATACCACCCGGTACAGTAGGTGATTTCGAGATTACAGTGCTTCCCGCAAATGTTTTTCATATCATATAGAAAGCTTAAACAATAAAATGCAAAGGTGGTAACCAAACTTGATTGAATTGGCAGACCCCTGCGAGGGTCAATATTTGTAAAACATTTTATCAGACCTAAGAGAGACAACTTCCTCAGATTAATCATGGATTTATAAAACGTTCAGTGGGTTTGTATCATATCATCTCTCTGGAAAGACTTTTGAAAGATAGCACTGCTTGACTTGCTCACTATTCTTTTCTTCATTTTCTCAACTTCTAGAATGCCAGTCAAAGATGTATTCTGTTCCGAAACATAAGAGCAATTTAAAATTCGAAGATAGAGAGTTCAAGAAAAGGGGAAAAGCAGATACTGGTCGTAGACTAGTCACTAGTTTTACTTTCTTACAAAAACATTCACATACTGAAGCCATGAACATACACAAAGGCCATTTTGATGAATGCGCGTCTGTAACTAATGGGGATGATGGATAATCGGTACTGGTGGCAGGCAAATTTCGACAGAACAGAAAAGTCTATTCTTCGTGGGAGTCCAGAACAACATGATAGATCTAATGCTTCTTCTTCAGGTGGAGGTGCTGAATATAGAGGTTTTTAACTGTTTTTCAATTAAAAATACTGGGAATATGACAAAACGAACCTGAAATGTTAACAGCTCAATGTGATCTAAAGTCACATGGGACGTGTATATACCACACGGGCATTCAGCTTCAGATCAACAAGAATACTTCCGTGAGTGCGTTATGAGGGTTTCTCAAACTGACTGGGAACTGGACAGACAGGTGTTTAACCTGTAAGCAAGACTAACTGGAATATTGACCTGCCCAGAAGGGAAGAAGGTGCTGACACCATGTTGGTCAACAAAACTCTGCCCACTTGGTTGGCAGGAGTAGGATGAAAACCCGAGAACGTCTGTTAGGGACTCAAGCACTTAATCAAACCTGGCTTCTGTTTAACAGTACAAGAGAACCAGTGATCAAATCCAAGGCAGAATGACACACTTTTCATCTGCACGTGCCCTTCTCTCTTTTAGTACACTCCGATCGGTACAAGGATGATGTGTCAACCAAGTCAGCAACCCTGACCACCCGATCCCATTAGTCGCCTCTTACGGTCAGCACGGGTTGTTTAAGTTCTAACCAGGGTGTTGTTAAATAGACACTAGTCCAGGTTACACATCTCTAGTTAATATGTTAGACTACCTTGTACAAACTGAACTGCATTCCAATCACCTGATGAAGGAGCAGGAATTAACTCTGAAACTTTGTGTAACGATAAAAAAGAAGTTGTTATCCAAGAAACGTATCATGTATTCATGTTCGTTCAACTTCTAAATGCCTTTCAAAAACATACAAAGAAGGAGGAGGGAGATTCTTTGTCAGCATATTTGTTACTTGGTAAGAATGACAGAAACCATGGTAACCGCACTGTGATATGTTCGGCACCCTAACCTAACACTATCTCTAATCCCAACCCTAACCTGTCACCCTGACAGCTGTTGTTTTTAAACGTATTGGTAAAGATTACATCTGATTCAGTATTAGAGGAAAGGGTTAATACTGAACATTGTAAAATGGCTTCAAAATGAGTTGGCTAATGCTTTCTGCAATGGCACCAAGAAGTGTTGGTCGCACCGTTCAGTCAATCGAGAGGAGCTTAGAAATGAGATCTGCCAAGTCCCACATTTCTCGGGGCGGTCTGAACATACTGAGCCCTTTTTGTGCCACATTACAAGTTCTCCTTGAAGTTATTGATTTTGTTAGTATTAGTCACAGTTGTCAGATATAACAAAGTCTGGTGACGAAGTTGTGTTAAAACTTATGTGCTTGAACAGGGCAAACTCACCGTAAAATCCTCATGTACTGACGATTCTCCGTCTGTTTAAAAAAATTGATTGTGTGTAGTTGATGTTTATCTATATTTGAAGTTGTGGCAAGTTCGAGATCAATTAGGATCAATTCCCATTCTAGCCATACGCGAGAGAGAGAGAGAGAGAGAGAGAGAGAGAGAGAGAGAGAGAGAGAAAGATATTCCAGGTCAGATGACTCCTACGATGCTACCGTTATTCCTCGTGCTTATTACAAGACTCTTCTAATGATAGTGATGTCACAATTTACTTGTCAGTTTTACTTACGTTAATCTCTGAAATGTTACTATTATTCCTTCTGCTGATTACAAGACACCTCTTGTGACAGTAATTTCAGAATTGCCATATTTAATTGAGATGATGTCTAACATCTTACCGATCCGTGAAGATCCAGCTTAAAATTAATCTTCAGGAACCCATGCTTGTCGTATGAGGCCGCTAACAGGATCGGGTGGTCAGGCTCGCTGACTTAGTTCACGCATGTCATCGTATCCCAGTTACGTAGATCGATGTTCATGCTGTTGACCCGTGGATTGTCAGTCCTGACTCGATCATTTACGGACCGCCGCCAAATAGCTGTGATATTGCTAAACGTGGTGTAAAACTGAACTCACTCACTCTAACATGTTATCGTTGACTGATTACAATGACTACATAGGCTGATTACAAAATCCTTCTTGTCAAAGTAATTCCAAACTTTGGATATTCTGATATCTGAAAAGTTACTTCTATTCCCTAGGCTGTTTACAAGACCCTGTCATTGGAACCTTGTCAGATGTTTGTCTGCTGTTTCTCCTACTAAGTGACTGAATGCCAGGGGTTCAGACATGTCTTGCAGCAAATATGGGCTAAAATCGTGTCAGAAGCACTATAATACTTGTCAGAATCCTTGTCAATCCTTGTCTGCCTCCTGCTGGTCAGTACTGCGGACATAATTGACCCTCAGCTGAAGACTCAAATCGCTGTGACAGTCAGTTTCTGGTTTGACATGACATCTCTAGAGCATGGTATAGTTGTCAACAAGTTAAGGTGAAGGTCATTTATGTATGTCGGAAATCTGTGTTACTTAATACTTTACTGAAACATCTACATCTTACGCTGAAGAAAAACATTAGCATTTATGCGATGTCAAAGAAACGGTGAAATTCGGAAGGCAATGACCGTCAAATAGCCCCATGTATGTGTGTAAGTAAGTGAGTGTGTGAAGTTTTACGCCTCATTCTGGATATTAACGCAATGTCAGAGAGGGTTCCAGATCAAATGGACTACACTCATTGTCGGCAGTATTCAAAAACATTATGCATAATTATGATGAATGTGGTTTTTTTTACAGCAAATTAGGAAATTTCACCTTTTCCGTATTCCGTTTCGACAAAAATACATACATTCACTTCCATTTTCACTTTTATTTCAAACACGAAAACATGAATGCTCTTAAAATGTATGATATGAAAACAAAAACTGCATATTGATAACAGAAACGGCACTGAGCACTGCAATACTTTAGCAAAGTCATAACTTGTCTTCACATAAAATGTAGATTGTCCCGTCGTACATGACTCTTGTAAATGCAGTCACCTTGTGTATAAAATGGCATAATGTCACTTGCCACAGGTTTGCAATACAGTCTGCGGTTTGTATATGATATGTATACAAAAGAATCGATGGACAACATCACCAACCGTCAAAGTATTGGGAATTATCGCACAGAAAAGATCACAGATGCTCTGAAAACATTGGCATCACTTGGGAGAAGGCACGTGCTGGTTTACCAGATGTGAAACAAAATATCACAGTTCAAGAATCCAAGTTGAAGCGCCAGGTTTGGCTTCTGAGGCGTGACAGTCACGTTAAAAGAGCACTGTCAGCAGTCACATAACCTTACGCACATTTCAACGTCGAAAAATCTTCTTGATAATGTTCATGTTCTTTTTCCTGAATTTCAGAGCGGAGAAGACAACATGTTGAAAGACCTCCTTCAGTCCCTTTTGGTCACGAGCCGAGCATTCCACATAACAGTCAGCACCAATGTCCTTGGCCAGTTGGACACCCTCGTCAGTGCTGACCTCGCTGTCTTCATGGCCGAAACGGAGGTCAATCTTGGTGCCCACAAGGATGACTGGTCTCTTCTGTTTGGAATGTTTGGAGTGTCTCTTCAGTTCTGACATCCACAGGTCATTGATGCTGGTCAGCGTCTCCCGGTCACAGGTCGAGAAACAGAGAAGCAGGACTTCACTCTCACGGTATGTGAATGAGCGAAGAGTCTCAAAGTTTGCCTGAAAAACGAATTTTCGACGGTAAACATATTGTCATCTGAAGATCCACGAGAATATGCATGTGTGCCGTAGAAAATTTCTATCAAGTAAATAATGGATCTTAAATTCAGTCATGAATGTGTAACTGCCTCATGGTGCTATACGGTCATTCACTGGTCGATATTACACACAAGTGAAATCTAAGGAGAGAGTCACATAAATGTACCCTCAAACGAAAAACCGTCTTATCTAAGACATTATAAAGATCTCACCTTTCCTGCAGTGTCGAACATACTGATGACAAACTCCTCTCCAGCCACTTCAAGTGGAACGACATAATTGTCAAAGACCGTGGCTTCATAGTTCTCCTTGAAGGATTTCTGAGCATAGCTCTCGGAGATGCTTGTTTTCCCCACCATGTCGTCTCCCATGATAGCACAGGATATGTATTTTTCGTCATCGCCCTTCCTAGTGGTGTCTTTCATCGTACTGCTGTAGTCTGTGCGTAGTCATCAGCTGGTGCCGTCTCAGACAACCGTTGTCTTATATATACTATTCTGTCCAATCAGAATAGAGCGCGGCTGATGGATGACTTGTTAGTGGTGCAGATATAGCGAATTTTCTTGATGTGGAAATATATCCGATTCAGTCTGTTTCCTTGGAAGGACTTAAATGAAATAATTCTTTCGAATTCTTTAAGTTTATGATAATCTGTTTACTTTACTTGAGTTTTAAATAGTAAGACTATCTTAATAAAAACAATCATGACTGTTTAGTCTGAAGATCTCTCTGAATTTGTTTGGTTTTTTTTTTGTTTTTTATGATCTTTGGGAACTGCCATGACCTCCGGGTTAAAACATTAATTGCGCGATCAGTCTATCTCATAATCAGTCTTTCGTCGCTATGTAAAAATTGTCTTTCTGACTGTAAACTGTGAGCTAGTGAGAGGGGCGATGGAGCAGTAGCCTAGTGGTTAAAGCGTCCGCTCGTCACGTCAAAGACCGGGGTTTGATTCCTAACATGGGTGCAATGCGTGAAGCCCATTTCTGGTGTCGCCAGTTGTGAGATTGCTGGAATATTGCTGTTAAACGGGGTAAAACTCTCTCGCTCACTCACTGATATACTGAAGGGAGCGACAAAAACAGGGAACTGAATATCAAGCTGGAAAGTCACGAATATTTAGATTCTGATTTTAAAAATAAGCATGCCCACTGTGCAAGCCTTTTTCAAATTTTGGAATATTAGATGAGGCCTATTTGGATTTCAATACAGTATTTTACCGCGTGAAATTAAACAACGTCATGTAGTGTCATTATAAATGATTCATGATTAAAGATAACCATTTTACTCCATTCTGTCAAACCCTAAAGCGCTTCAAACCATTTACGTAAGTGTGTCGTGCATTTTTTTACAGAAATTACGCGTGCACATTATTTTTTGAAACAATGACGTTCTACTCATATTCTCAAGACAGCAGCGGTCCTCAGAGTTGACGTGTGACGAGATGGCTACATAAGGTGCTGCAATGCAACAATGACTACTTGGATGCTGTAATCAATGTTTCCTGTGTAATATTTGGTGGTGTAAACCTAGACCTGCTTGTTTGTAGTGTCACAGAGTGTAATCAGATCAAATAACCCTCTCCAGATGAATTTTGAGCAGGATATGCATGTCCATAAGTACTTTTGTCTACAGCGTTATTTCAGTATGCCAGGGACTGCCTCAAGAACGTCAGCAAACCTGATAACACGCAAGTGCTATCTAGGTAAATGAGTTTAGTTCGTAGACAAACTATGACATCGAAACTAGCGGCTTTTGAATTAAAAGCTGCGCAAAGGGGTAACAATGATATTTTTGTGAACAATTTTCGTCAGAACCTTTCGCATTCCAGTTTCACCGCGTATTGCTCGTAATGACGTCCCGAGTTAAACTGTCAATAACAGACAAGAAACTGGATTAAACGATAACTCATGACATTTTGTTTAATCCCTGCATTAATCATCCAGTCAGAACAGATAATGTTAGAACTATATCGAATTGTAAATTCGAAAAGCTTGGTTTACTATTTGAAATTCTAACCTTACACCGTTACGTCCCACAACCGTAACGACGTCTTGACCTTGACCTATTGAAGAAAGTAAGTGACGTTGGAAATTTGAAACGGCGCAGCTGGAGAGCTGACAGTTATAGGTGCACATGTTTGCATGACAGATACAGTCATGGATATTTGGGTCGCTGTTCGGAAAGCGATCGTAGCTCCTGTACTGTAACGCCGACTTAGGGCAGTCATGACGCTACAGTAGCTTTCTGAAACGGAACCCTGATTACTGGCGTCGTTTAATTGAAGTCCAGAGGAGCTTATGAAAAGTCGGTGCTGTACGAATTCAGAATCCGTTCCATTTTGTGGCCTGTCATCAAATCAGCTTCACCCAGGGAAACTGAAAACTGAACTCGACCAGACACGACCGTTATACGCGAGACGAAGACATTACGCGGTGTGTAGAAACATGCGGCGAATCGAGATACAGTCAGCGAATATCGATTTTCCATCAGAGGTTTTCATCCAGCAGGACTGCGTTCACCGACATGCGCGACCTCGACACTGGTGCTCTGGAAGCATCGACGGTGACCTTAGTATGATTTTACGACACTTCACTAACTGTGGTACTCCTGCCAGTGGTCCGACTGATGCAGCCGATTAGTCGTTCTAGGTATGCTTTGGTTGATTGGTTGGTTGGTTCTTTAAACCCGCGCCCAGCAGTCTGTCATAATCTGTATCCGACAAACCACTGATCAACATCATGAGCATCAATCTGCACAAGTGAGAACTGATGGTATGTGTCAGCCAAGTCAGTGAGTCTGACCAAGCGATCCCGTTAGTCAGCCCTGAGGATCAGTTCAAACCGATGCCAGATATTCGCGTGTCTCCTGGCATGAGTTCTGTGCATCTGTGCATACTACATTAAAATGTGATGCGACCAATGGCGTTCAGATAGGTGAAGCTGACGTTCATCTATTCCAGCGTGAGTACAAACATGTTAATGTCGTATTGGCACAGCGGCTTGTTGATGCTGCAGTATATAGACACTTCAACATGATTTCAATTCGAACTTCCTGCACCAAATAACCTCATTACGACCTGGGTTAGAACATAACGCTAACACCGAGAGGTCCGTGTTGTCTCAAAAATGAGTTTGCAATTTCACATAATCTGAAAACATCATCAACAACTGAAGGTGTTTCCTGGCAACAAATGCAGGAGACAGATCTGTGTCTCAGTCCCTTTGTGTCACACTATTGTGATCTCAGTGCAGAAAGAAATGTATAAATCTCGGTTGTTGTTTTTTTTACTTGATTGTTTATTAGTCCTGTTTATGACAACCAGCTTGGTGGGATTAGAGAAATAGGACGCAAGGACTCGGTGCTTGTCAAGGCAACCAAGGTCATATCATCCCGCAAGCCAACTAGATTTCCCTGATTTGTCCAGGTCTTTGAACTTCACTTAAGAAAGATACCCCGAGTATCATCACCAACTGCTTGAAAAGATCTGTTTCATGGTGATCCTTTTTTCACTTGTCTTTTCCCAGTAACTTTTAAGAGAACTGAAATGTTACGAACCGCTTCAATCTTTATATTCGTCACAATGTTTCGACACTGTAGCTACCATTATAAAATAGCCCTGACTTACACATGACTTGCTATGAAAATATATATAAGTGGGTAGAACGGGACACATAGTCACAGCACTTTGTCCAAGTTAACTGCACGTTGCTCTACCCGCAACTAGGTGTTTGCACTGGTTCACGTGGCCACCATCTGGGCATATACCAAAGGCATCGTGGATTCTTTGAGGGTTGTGTACTGTACACTAGGGGATGCTGACATGTTAACACGTGTCATCGTACCTCAACTGCTTAGATCGACGTTCATGTCGCTGCTTCCTGTATTGTCTGGTCAGGAGTCGATAATTACAGACCGTCGCCGTTTAGTATACTTAGTGCGGCGTTAAACAACGAAATAAACAAACGCTGTAAACAACGTCTTGCAATGATGGTACTACCGGTTGATACAAACAGACTTTGTTACCTTCATTTCAGAATCAGCCAAAGAGTATGGCACCTAGCCTTGGAGACGTCACAGTGTCTTTGCAAACTTGAAGAGTCTCAGACTTGCAGGACTGGCCTGAAAGTCGAAACAGAGGGCTTTCCGTTTGCTGCTCAGGGCCAGTCACTTCCAACTGGAAGCTACCAATGTGTCCTTATCAACTACAAACATGAAATGTAATATATATAGAGGCAGCCCGTCAGTTTGACTTTGCTTGGTCCCTTTATTACTGTTTTCCCAACGCTTGTTGTTTTGACCGACAGGTACATTCACTGCACGACCCAGAATATGTAGACGCTGTCATGGACAATGGCAATTATATAATACCCTGGAATAAGCACGTATATAGACGTTTCCAAGCCAACGGGTCTGACCTTACCCTTTTGCTAAAACGTTTTGCTGAAACTATATCATTAAATGATCTTTTGCCCTTTTCAGTCGTTACTAATTGTGCTGTGTTTTATTTTTTCAACTGTGCAGTGTCACCATGGCATCACCACTACTGGATAGTTTATTCATAATCACATCCTCATGACACAGCTTTTAGGGAACATATCATGTAATTATTATATACTTAGGATAACAAATAGAGGAACACATAAAAGCACAATTGTTATTTCATTCATTTCAGTGCTTTGACTTGCACTGTGGGCTAAACTGTGAAAATATGTAAAGGAAACTATATAATGCGATGAGGTTGTGTTCCCTAGCTGATTTGTTTAGATCAGTATATATCGTGCAACCAACTCATCGTTCGTGAAGATCGATCCGGTTTAGAGTTCAGTCTTCAGCAACCCATGCTTGCCATAAAAGGCGACTATTCTTGTCGTAAGAGGCGACTAACGAGATCGGGTGGTGAGGCTCTCTAATTTGGTTGACCTTGTCCTCGGTTCCCAATTGCACAGATCGATGCTCATGCTCATGATCACTGGATTGTGTGGTCCAGACTCGATTATTTACAGACCGCCGCCAAATAACTGGGATATTGCTGAGTGCGGCATTAAACTAAACTTACTCACTCATCTTTCAGTGACGATATCTATAGATTAAAGATTCTGACACGTAATTTTATAAAGATGTTCAATTGCCGCGTGTTAGAAAAGATAAACAATTTTTCAGCACGGTGTCTTATGATTGTAGAAATGTTTTTTGACATGTAATGGTATAACGATGTTTCGTTGCCATGTGTTAGAAAAGAAGAACCATTTGTATAACACAGTAACTTCTGAGGCATAATGAATAATCTTAGTAGCATGTTTTCCACGATTATTCCCTAATTAATTGTCAGGCAATTAGCATCTATTGATGTTTCTGACAAAACAAAGAAGCATCACTGCAAATACAGAGCAGATACGATGGACCATTGACATCGCTGATGCCGACTCCGTGCCTGTTAGTAATTTGTCATTTCAGAAAGACAGCATTTCCTAACTTGTTTACGTTCACGATGTCACTCCGAAACGAACGTCTTCCGGTCTGGAGGGGTTAAAACAGAGTAATCCCTGTCTAATTTCCATCTAATTATCATCATAATGTCGACATTTCAACACTTATCTTATAACACAAAAAGGGTGGACGTTTCTCAAATTAACCCATTAACCTCGTACAAAGGGGAAACAAATGCATACCAAATTACAGGAAAATATAGAAAGATACCTTAAAATTCTTGAATGGAAAAATATGTTTGACTTCTTTGAGTGTCATTTTTGGAAGTTGGATGTCAGATAAAACAAGTCTATATGGAACTTGCAATACGTAGGATTACACTTTAAGTAAGTGTGATACCAAATATAACATTTCACCATTCTTTCAAATGACATTGTGTCATCAAGTATGGATTTAGAGAATCAAAGACGTTGTCATCCATACATACTTGTTTTAAATTTGTTCTGCCATTGATGAAATGCCATGTGCTCAAGTGGGTTAAGCAACGACTTGTCTGTGTGGGGTATATGTCAATTACAGAAGGAATACAAAATGTAAAATGTCTAAGCCGACATTTATTTCGAACCAAACACATAAGCCTGTAGCACTAACCATCGTCCTTGAGCAATATCGACCCAAGAAAACGTGTAACGTCGACTCGAGGCGACCTACTCTCTGTTGACCTGAAGAGGTGTTTGAAACACGCGTTAAGTGGCCGCCTGTCGTGACTCTCTGGAAGAGTAATACATCAAGATGAATCTGTGATGATTAGAAAACAATTCTGTGTTTACAGACTTTACATGCTAAAGATTAGCATTCACGTTTTACGCATTTCAAATAGTCATGGTCGGGGGGCTCTCCGAACGCGTGGATTCTCAAGTTGAAACTAAAAAGGTTAACCTGGAACCAGTCCGATAAGAGCTAGCTCTGAAACCAACAAACAACAAAACAATGTGTTGTAATCTACAATTGTATTTTAAAATAAATCAAGTTCACATATAAATCCAAGGGCATCACACTGGCAGTGCGGGGTTTGTGCCAGAACAATTCAGAGGTAATATAATACGGGAGCTTGTTAGAGCAGTGAAAACGGGGACGGTAATGTTCAGAAACAGTGATCCAACCTCCGAAATTAAGTCTAGGTGGAGTATCTCGGGGTATATATACTGACAGCTTCCGGGTCGTTTCACCTCAAGTAGTTTCACTTCGGTTGTTTCGTCCTATTTCCAAACTAGGTCAGTTCATCCCATATTAAGGGTTGGTACACCCCAAATGGAGAGTTGTTGCACCCAACTAATTGAACATACATGTACCAGCTCAAACATGCTTGTAACCATGGAGCGGTGCACTCCCTGACTTTGACTACCTATGTTTTCACACTTTGAAATTATTAACTCTTTCTTCCTGATGCACAACCCGCTCGAACATGCTCGTAACCATGGAGTTTGCTGCTGGAGTCGTGCACTCGCTGACGTTGTATACCTACAGTTTCATACTTTGAACATTTGTAACCCTTTATTGCCATTGAGTAACCAGCTCCAATATGGACTGGTGCACTCCATATCTTTGTATACCCATCTGAAACGAATAGAAAGATTTGAAACAAAACATTGAGCATGTATGGAGAATCATATTATTAATTACATCTGTTAATTCTCATTTGGCAATGATTTTCATCCCAACCAGATAAATACCACTGTCACTGTGTTGAGCGGAGGCAGATACTCATTCAATGTAAACCTTGTCACAGCATTGTCAGTTTCAGATTATACTGTGGGAAGGAAACATAACTGGGACATTTTCGAAGGGCAGGAAATGGCTAAGATATAAAGAGATGTCACTACACGTGAAGGAACTCGTATTGTTGATTTTGAGCTAAGTTAAAAGTGTCATTAGAGCTGTTTGTCGTATAGGAGTAATTAAAGTATGAACGGAGAGAACACATTTCTTTTCTACGATCACTGTAAACATTGTTATTGAAGCAAAAGCACCACACTTCCAACTCAGGAATATAAGAGACCTGTATATGTTATGGGCGACATACATAACAGGTTAGTTGGGCATGAACAAAAATTTTACACGTTCACTTTTATTGCACAAACAAATGTCTATAATTCATACCCATATAGTTTTATAATCGCCAATCCTTCACGAGGTATAGTCATGTTCCACTCTTCAGTCGTTATGCAACACATTCTTGCGCGCAGTAACCAATGGTGTCACTCTCGCATGGTGATTTAGACAAAGAAAGTGTAACTTCAGCTTCATGTGTAACCATACTCTTCTCTGGTTTTAATGATTGTCAAACGGCCAGTTCCACGCCACTGGTTTACCTACATGAACTTGAAAAAAGTTCGACCGCCTCATGTAACTCATATTGACATGAGCGTACAAATCAAGTGTGACAAGAACCACGAAAGAGACTTCATGAGAAACGGGACGACTCCCAAAATTATTGTCAACATTCGTCTTTTTTGTCCGGAACACTCAAAGACCTTCAGCCGTTGTTGTCATCATTTCACGACTTTGAGGCACATTCGAGCATGCTCTTTCTATATTGACTGGAAGAAAGACAATCCATCATAACGCTTTTTCTGAAACGTTGTTTAATCTCAGAGAATTTTTAAGTCAACAAATTTGACTTATTGGTGTTTGGGACTTGTGAGAGTGAAATGCGCTTTTCGAGAATATTTGGTATCAACACTATTGTATAATGTGTAATACATCCTGTTGACATACTGTCCAACGGATGCTGGTTTTATCTGATGCTTCGTATGACTGTGGAGAAAAGGTTCCAGTGTTTCTTGTGAGGTGAACGGTTCGCAACAGGTATCCATTTAAAGATAGATAGACAAGATACGAAGAAATTGATATGACATGACTAGTTTATTGAAGGCATATATAGATAACAGTAAACAGTGGAATATAGGAAATTCTTATTGTCATTGGTAACAGACATAAAACATGATTGTATATAGCACTAATCAGTCTTTCGTTTCCTAAAAGCCTTGATATGATATCATGTATCCATGGAAATAAAGTAGCACATCACCTACTTCGTCTGAAACTAGTTGGCTGAACTAGATGTCTTCCATTTTCTCAATCCAACTTAAGTGTGCAATCAGGGTTAAACCTCTTTGAAGATCAACCAACGATCTTATTTATAGTTTCACAGACGTAGCACCAACATTCATAAAGCCATTGCAGTGTGTTTCTTTCTTTCATCAAACAACAGTGTGTTGAATTTAATAATTAGCAAACGAGGCACTTCTGCGTCTGAACATCTTCTTGAAAATGTTGCTTTTCTTTTTCCTGAATTTGAGAGCGGAGAATACAACGTGCTGAAAGACCTCCTTCAAAGCCTTTTGGTCACGAGACGAACACTCCACATAGCAGTCAGCACCGATGACCTTGGCCAGTTGGACACCCTCGTCAGTGCTGACCTCGCTGTCTTCATTCCCTACTCGAAGGTCAATCTTGGTGCCCACCAGGATGACTGGTCTCTTCTGTTTGCAATGTTTGGAGTGTCTCTTCAGTTCTGCCATCCACAGGTCACTGACAGAGTGAAATGTCCCCCGGTCACAGGTCGAGAAACACAGAAGCACGACTTCACATTCCTGATAGGAGAACATTCTCAGGCTCTCAAAACGTTTCTGAAAACAATTAGAAGGTTTGATCAATCCAATGCGTACACATGAAAAGAACAAAAAACGCAGATGCCTTCAAATAATCTGATAGAAACCATCCCGTAAACTCAGAATGTGAAATATTTATTCCGATGTTCCTTTTGCATGCTAACTGGTTCTGTTCTCAATGTTAACTTGACATTAAAGCAACATTATTCAATACAACATCTGAGTGAACATACCTTTCCTGCAGTGTCGAACATACTGATGCCAAACTCCTCTCCAGCAACTTGCAGTGGAACGACATAGTTGTCAAACACTGTGCTTTCAGAGTTGTCATTAAAATATCTCTTAGAATAGGTCTCGGAGATGCTTGTTTTTCCTGCCATACTGTCTCCCATGATGGCACAGTACACAAATTTCTCATCAAGGTTCTTCATATTTTGGTTTCCTCCCTTCATGTTTAGACTTGTCTACTGTTCGAAATCTACAACACGTTTGCTGTTAGTACATTGTGGAGATTTTAATTTAAAGATATTCCCAACCAATCAGAAGACATAACGTTTAATTAGGGAAGTTCTACGAGCTCTCACCGGTGTCAATGTCTGAGATGCCCGTTTTGAGCTGTCTCGTTTGTGATCGACAGACAATGATCAGTAGCTGCCTAATTAGAGCATTTGTTTGGATCTGAACGCTTGACTCGTCACATATAGCAGTACTACCAATATGTTTGCTGGTCTTCCTTGTTGTCTAATTGTGAGTGGTTAAGTAAATACGTGGGATTGGATTAATCAAATGAAGGGATTAGTCTTTTAAAATAATTGAGTCTGGCTAAAACAAAAGAGATGGAAGAGACACGAAATGATTTAAAGTGTTATAATGGCATCACTGTTAACTCCTGTGCTGTGGTCTATTTGGGTGGAAAGCTGTAGTTTGTGTATTATATCCAACTGGACAAGTTAACAGACATTTCCATACAGACAGTAGCTTGAATGAATGCTCACACTTATCCCTTTATACTTAGCAAGAATTTCTTGCGGTAGCGTCCAGCCTTCAATTGTGTATTAGTTTTAATACAGATGTACGGTGTTCTTATTAAAAAAAATATTTTGTAAATTGTGAAGCTGAAGGTTCCGTTTCAAAAGTCTTAAATTGTATTACTTTCCTGTGGAAATCTGGCATAAGCATAATTTCTCCTTGGAAATGCATGCACAATGTCGGGGACAATGTCTTTTCGGTAACATTACAGTATCTCGGTTTAGAATTATAGGATAAGATTTTTTATATTTTTTTCTGTTTCATTTATTTGTCAAGTCTTTACAGCATCTATTTCTAATGTCAGAGTCACACGTGTCAACAAATTATTAACATGTGTTTAATTAGAATAGATTCATAAATAGATTGTTGGGAAAACACACGCCTAAATAACGTTGTTGATCCTGTGTTCGTCTGATTCAGAGTGGCTGAAAAAACACACTTGACTGGATGAGTATATATGAATGGGTTGTTTGTCTTGAATTAAGGGGTAAGGCGGCGATGGACGGACGCTGGAGATTAATCCAGTTTCCTTTTGAACATACTGGTTGGTTTCTGACTTTCAAAGGGACAACTGATCCCAAATGAACTGATCTTTATTGATATTCCGGTCGCCTCCTGTGGCATTAGAGGTACACCTTTACATCATAATGAAGAAGTTAAATACAAGTATGAAAAATAAAGTGCCCATACACACTTATCGCTTGGTGGCAAGAATAAACTGTCTTACATAGATTTAACCAGTTAAATAAACAACGTTACACTCGTGCCTTATCAGCTACCTTTCTGGTGGCATTGCTTAAAGTGAAACATTATTATTTTGCAACTTAGGTGTAATGTCTTCCAGTTTGTTAGAGTGAAAATGCTGGTTCATTTTGTGAATATTAAGGGTTCTACCGAAATAGCTGTTAATATTTATCTTTCTTCCTTGGACTATAGTAGGGCAAATAAACAAGAAGTGAAATTCGTCGCCAATATCCTTTCCATTACAGAGACGAGTATTATTAAATGAGTGAGTTAATGTGGTCCTGAAGTGGGTCAGACTCAGTCAAAGTGTGTGGTCTGAGCATATACTTTCTCTTTGAAAGACAGCATTTCCTAACTTGTTTACGTTCACGATGTCACTCCGAAACGAACGTCTTCCGGTCTGGAGGGGTTAAAACAGAGTAATCCCTGTCTAATTTCCATCTAATTATCATCATAATGTCGACATTTCAACACTTATCTTATAACACAAAAAGGGTGGACGTTTCTCAAATTAACCCATTAACCTCGTACAAAGGGGAAACAAATGCATACCAAATTACAGGAAAATATAGAAAGATACCTTAAAATTCTTGAATGGAAAAATATGTTTGACTTCTTTGAGTGTCATTTTTGGAAGTTGGATGTCAGATAAAACAAGTCTATATGGAACTTGCAATACGTAGGATTACACTTTAAGTAAGTGTGCATGATACCAAATATAACATTTCACCATTCTTTCAAATGACATTGTGTCATCAAGTATGGATTTAGAGAATCAAAGACGTTGTCATCCATACATACTTGTTTTAAATTTGTTCTGCCATTGATGAAATGCCATGTGCTCAAGTGGGTTAAGCAACGACTTGTCTGTGTGGGGTATATGTCAATTACAGAAGGAATACAAAATGTAAAATGTCTAAGCCGACATTTATTTCGAACCAAACACATAAGCCTGTAGCACTAACCATCGTCCTTGAGCAATATCGACCCAAGAAAACGTGTAACGTCGACTCGAGGCGACCTACTCTCTGTTGACCTGAAGAGGTGTTTGAAACACGCGTTAAGTGGCCGCCTGCCGTGACTCTCTGGAAGAGTAATACATCAAGATGAATCTGTGATGATTAGAAAACAATTCTGTGTTTACAGACTTTACATGCTAAAGATTAGCATTCACGTTTTACGCATTTCAAATAGTCATGGTCGGGGGGCTCTCCGAACGCGTGGATTCTCAAGTTGAAACTAAAAAGGTTAACCTGGAACCAGTCCGATAAGAGCTAGCTCTGAAACCAACAAACAACAAAACAATGTGTTGTAATCTACAATTGTATTTTAAAATAAATCAAGTTCACATATAAATCCAAGGGCATCACACTGGCAGTGCGGGGTTTGTGCCAGAACAATTCAGAGGTAATATAATACGGGAGCTTGTTAGAGCAGTGAAAACGGGGACGGTAATGTTCAGAAACAGTGATCCAACCTCCGAAATTAAGTCTAGGTGGAGTATCTCGGGGTATATATACTGACAGCTTCCGGGTCGGTTCACCTCAAGTAGTTTCACTTCGGTTGTTTCGTCCTATTTCCAAACTAGGTCAGTTCATCCCATATTAAGGGTTGGTACACCCCAAATGGAGAGTTGTTGCACCCAACTAATTGAACATACATGTACCAGCTCAAACATGCTTGTAACCATGGAGCGGTGCACTCCCTGACTTTGACTACCTATGTTTTCACACTTTGAAATTATTAACTCTTTCTTCCTGATGCACAACCCGCTCGAACATGCTCGTAACCATGGAGTTTGCTGCTGGAGTCGTGCACTCGCTGACGTTGTATACCTACAGTTTCATACTTTGAACATTTGTAACCCTTTATTGCCATTGAGTAACCAGCTCCAATATGGACTGGTGCACTCCATATCTTTGTATACCCATCTGAAACGAATAGAAAGATTTGAAACAAAACATTGAGCATGCATGGAGAATCATATTATTAATTACATCTGTTAATTCTCATTTGGCAATGATTTTCATCCCAACCAGATAAATACCACTGTCACTGTGTTGAGCGGAGGCAGATACTCATTCAATGTAAACCTTGTCACAGCATTGTCAGTTTCAGATTATACTGTGGGAAGGAAACATAACTGGGACATTTTCGAAGGGCAGGAAATGGCTAAGATATAAAGAGATGTCACTACACGTGAAGGAACTCGTATTGTTGATTTTGAGCTAAGTTAAAAGTGTCATTAGAGCTGTTTGTCGTATAGGAGTAATTAAAGTATAAACGGAGAGAACACATTTCTTTTCTACGATCACTGTAAACATTGTTATTGAAGCAATAGCACCACACTTCCAACTCAGGAATATAAGAGACCTGTATATGTTATGGGCGACATACATAACAGGTTAGTTGGGCATGAACAAAAATTTTACACGTTCACTTTTATTGCACAAACAAATGTCTATAATTCATACCCATATAGTTTTATAATCGCCAATCCTTCACGAGGTATAGTCATGTTCCACTCTTCAGTCGTTATGCAACACATTCTTGCGCGCAGTAACCAATGGTGTCACTCTCGCATGGTGATTTAGACAAAGAAAGTGTAACTTCAGCTTCATGTGTAACCATACTCTTCTCTGGTTTTAATGATTGTCAAACGGCCAGTTCCACGCCACTGGTTTACCTACATGAACTTGAAAAAAGTTCGACCGCCTCATGTAACTCATATTCACATGAGCGTACAAATCAAGTGTGACAAGAACCACGAAAGAGACTTCATGAGAAACGGGACGACTCCCAAAATTATTGTCAACATTCGTCTTTTTTGTCCGGAACACTCAAAGACCTTCAGCCGTTGTTGTCATCATTTCACGACTTTGAGGCACATTCGAGCATGCTCTTTCTATATTGACTGGAAGAAAGACAATCCATCATAACGCTTTTTCTGAAACGTTGTTTAATCTCAGAGAATTTTTAAGTCAACAAATTTGACTTATTGGTGTTTGGGACTTGTGAGAGTGAAATGCGCTTTTCGAGAATATTTGGTATCAACACTATTGTATAATGTGTAATACATCCTGTTGACATACTGTCCAACGGATGCTGGTTTTATCTGATGCTTCGTATGACTGTGGAGAAAAGGTTCCAGTGTTTCTTGTGAGGTGAACGGTTCGCAATAGGTATCCATTTAAAGATAGATAGACAAGATACGAAGAAATTGATATGACATGACTAGTTTATTGAAGGCATATATAGATAACAGTAAACAGTGGAATATAGGAAATTCTTATTGTCATTGGTAACAGACATAAAACATGATTGTATATAGCACTAATCAGTCTTTCGTTTCCTAAAAGCCTTGATATGATATCATGTATCCATGGAAATAAAGTAGCACATCACCTACTTCGTCTGAAACTAGTTGGCTGAACTAGATGTCTTCCATTTTCTCAATCCAACTTAAGTGTGCAATCAGGGTTAAACCTCTTTGAAGATCAACCAACGATCTTATTTATAGTTTCACAGACGTAGCACCAACATTCATAAAGCCATTGCAGTGTGTTTCTTTCTTTCATCAAACAACAGTGTGTTGAATTTAATAATTAGCAAACGAGGCACTTCTGCGTCTGAACATCTTCTTGAAAATGTTGCTTTTCTTTTTCCTGAATTTGAGAGCGGAGAATACAACGTGCTGAAAGACCTCCTTCAAAGCCTTTTGGTCACGAGACGAACACTCCACATAGCAGTCAGCACCGATGACCTTGGCCAGTTGGACACCCTCTTCAGTGCTGACCTCGCTGTCTTCATTCCCTACTCGAAGGTCAATCTTGGTGCCCACCAGGATGACTGGTCTCTTCTGTTTGCAATGTTTGGAGTGTCTCTTCAGTTCTGCCATCCACAGGTCACTGACAGAGTGAAATGTCCCCCGGTCACAGGTCGAGAAACACAGAAGCACGACTTCACATTCCTGATAGGAGAACATTCTCAGGCTCTCAAAACGTTTCTGAAAACAATTAGAAGGTTTGATCAATCCAATGCGTACACATGAAAAGAAGAAAGAACGCAGATGCCTTCAAATAATCTGATAGAAACCATCCCGTAAACTCAGAATGTGAAATATTTATTCCGATGTTCCTTTTGCATGCTAACTGGTTCTGTTCTCAATGTTAACTTGACATTAAAGCAACATTATTCAATACAACATCTGAGTGAACATACCTTTCCTGCAGTGTCGAACATACTGATGCCAAACTCCTCTCCAGCAACTTGCAGTGGAACGACATAGTTGTCAAACACTGTGCTTTCAGAGTTGTCATTAAAATATCTCTTAGAATAGGTCTCGGAGATGCTTGTTTTTCCTACCATACTGTCTCCCATGATGGCACAGTACACAAATTTCTCATCAAGGTTCTTCATATTTTGGTTTCCTCCCTTCATGTTTAGACTTGTCTACTGTTCGAAATCTACAACACGTTTGCTGTTAGTACATTGTGGAGATTTTAATTTAAAGATATTCCCAACCAATCAGAAGACATAACGTTTAATTAGGGAAGTTCTACGAGCTCTCAACGGTGTCAATGTCTGAGATGCCCGTTTTGAGCTGTCTCGTTTGTGATCGACAGACAATGATCAGTAGCTGCCTAATTAGAGCATTTGTTTGGATCTGAACGCTTGACTCGTCACATATAGCAGTACTACCAATATGTTTGCTGGTCTTCCTTGTTGTCTAATTGTGAGTGGTTAAGTAAATACGTGGGATTGGATTAATCAAATGAAGGGATTAGTCTTTTAAAATAATTGAGTCTGGCTAAAACAAAAGAGATGGAAGAGACACGAAATGATTTAAAGTGTTATAATGGCATCACTGTTAACTCCTGTGCTGTGGTCTATTTGGGTGGAAAGCTGTAGTTTGTGTATTATATCCAACTGGACAAGTTAACAGACATTTCCATACAGACAGTAACTTGAATGAATGCTCACACTTATCCCTTTATACTTAGCAAGAATTTCTTGCGGTAGCGTCCAGCCTTCATTGGTGTATTAGTTTTAATACAGATGTACGGTGTTCTTATTAAAAAAAATATTTTGTAAATTGTGAAGCTGAAGGTTCCGTTTCAAAAGTCTTAAATTGTATTACTTTCCTGTGGAAATCTGGCATAAGCATAATTTCTCCTTGGAAATGCATGCACAATGTCGGGGACAATGTCTTTTCGGTAACATTACAGTATCTCGGTTTAGAATTATAGGATAAGATTTTTTATATTTTTTTCTGTTTCATTTATTTGTCAAGTCTTTACAGCATCTATTTCTAATGTCAGAGTCACACGTGTCAACAAATTATTAACATGTGTTTAATTAGAATAGATTCATAAATAGATTGTTGGGAAAACACACGCCTAAATAACGTTGTTGATCCTGTGTTCGTCTGATTCAGAGTGGCTGAAAAAACACACTTGACTGGATGAGTATATATGAATGGGTTGTTTGTCTTGAATTAAGGGGTAAGGCGGCGATGGACGGACGCTGGAGATTAATCCAGTTTCCTTTTGAACATACTGGTTGGTTTCTGACTTTCAAAGGGACAACTGATCCCAAATGAACTGATCTTTATTGATATTCCGGTCGCCTCCTGTGGCATTAGAGGTACACCTTTACATCATAATGAAGAAGTTAAATACAAGTATGAAAAATAAAGTGCCCATACACACTTATCGCTTGGTGGCAAGAATAAACTGTCTTACATAGATTTAACCAGTTAAATAAACAACGTTACACTCGTGCCTTATCAGCTACCTTTCTGGTGGCATTGCTTAAAGTGAAACATTATTATTTTGCAACTTAGGTGTAATGTCTTCCAGTTTGTTAGAGTGAAAATGCTGGTTCATTTTGTGAATATTAAGGGTTCTACCGAAATAGCTGTTAATATTTATCTTTCTTCCTTGGACTATAGTAGGGCAAATAAACAAGAAGTGAAATTCGTCGCCAATATCCTTTCCATTACAGAGACGAGTATTATTAAATGAGTGAGTTAATGTGGTCCTGAAGTGGGTCAGACTCAGTCAAAGTGTGTGGTCTGAGCATATACTTTCTCTTTGAAAGACAGCATTTCCTAACTTGTTTACGTTCACGATGTCACTCCGAAACGAACGTCTTCCGGTCTGGAGGGGTTAAAACAGAGTAATCCCTGTCTAATTTCCATCTAATTATCATCATAATGTCGACATTTCAACACTTATCTTATAACACAAAAAGGGTGGACGTTTCTCAAATTAACCCATTAACCTCGTACAAAGGGGAAACAAATGCATACCAAATTACAGGAAAATATAGAAAGATACCTTAAAATTCTTGAATGGAAAAATATGTTTGACTTCTTTGAGTGTCATTTTTGGAAGTTGGATGTCAGATAAAACAAGTCTATATGGAACTTGCAATACGTAGGATTACACTTTAAGTAAGTGTGCATGATACCAAATATAACATTTCACCATTCTTTCAAATGACATTGTGTCATCAAGTATGGATTTAGAGAATCAAAGACGTTGTCATCCATACATACTTGTTTTAAATTTGTTCTGCCATTGATGAAATGCCATGTGCTCAAGTGGGTTAAGCAACGACTTGTCTGTGTGGGGTATATGTCAATTACAGAAGGAATACAAAATGTAAAATGTCTAAGCCGACATTTATTTCGAACCAAACACATAAGCCTGTAGCACTAACCATCGTCCTTGAGCAATATCGACCCAAGAAAACGTGTAACGTCGACTCGAGGCGACCTACTCTCTGTTGACCTGAAGAGGTGTTTGAAACACGCGTTAAGTGGCCGCCTGCCGTGACTCTCTGGAAGAGTAATACATCAAGATGAATCTGTGATGATTAGAAAACAATTCTGTGTTTACAGACTTTACATGCTAAAGATTAGCATTCACGTTTTACGCATTTCAAATAGTCATGGTCGGGGGGCTCTCCGAACGCGTGGATTCTCAAGTTGAAACTAAAAAGGTTAACCTGGAACCAGTCCGATAAGAGCTAGCTCTGAAACCAACAAACAACAAAACAATGTGTTGTAATCTACAATTGTATTTTAAAATAAATCAAGTTCACATATAAATCCAAGGGCATCACACTGGCAGTGCGGGGTTTGTGCCAGAACAATTCAGAGGTAATATAATACGGGAGCTTGTTAGAGCAGTGAAAACGGGGACGGTAATGTTCAGAAACAGTGATCCAACCTCCGAAATTAAGTCTAGGTGGAGTATCTCGGGGTATATATACTGACAGCTTCCGGGTCGGTTCACCTCAAGTAGTTTCACTTCGGTTGTTTCGTCCTATTTCCAAACTAGGTCAGTTCATCCCATATTAAGGGTTGGTACACCCCAAATGGAGAGTTGTTGCACCCAACTAATTGAACATACATGTACCAGCTCAAACATGCTTGTAACCATGGAGCGGTGCACTCCCTGACTTTGACTACCTATGTTTTCACACTTTGAAATTATTAACTCTTTCTTCCTGATGCACAACCCGCTCGAACATGCTCGTAACCATGGAGTTTGCTGCTGGAGTCGTGCACTCGCTGACGTTGTATACCTACAGTTTCATACTTTGAACATTTGTAACCCTTTATTGCCATTGAGTAACCAGCTCCAATATGGACTGGTGCACTCCATATCTTTGTATACCCATCTGAAACGAATAGAAAGATTTGAAACAAAACATTGAGCATGCATGGAGAATCATATTATTAATTACATCTGTTAATTCTCATTTGGCAATGATTTTCATCCCAACCAGATAAATACCACTGTCACTGTGTTGAGCGGAGGCAGATACTCATTCAATGTAAACCTTGTCACAGCATTGTCAGTTTCAGATTATACTGTGGGAAGGAAACATAACTGGGACATTTTCGAAGGGCAGGAAATGGCTAAGATATAAAGAGATGTCACTACACGTGAAGGAACTCGTATTGTTGATTTTGAGCTAAGTTAAAAGTGTCATTAGAGCTGTTTGTCGTATAGGAGTAATTAAAGTATAAACGGAGAGAACACATTTCTTTTCTACGATCACTGTAAACATTGTTATTGAAGCAATAGCACCACACTTCCAACTCAGGAATATAAGAGACCTGTATATGTTATGGGCGACATACATAACAGGTTAGTTGGGCATGAACAAAAATTTTACACGTTCACTTTTATTGCACAAACAAATGTCTATAATTCATACCCATATAGTTTTATAATCGCCAATCCTTCACGAGGTATAGTCATGTTCCACTCTTCAGTCGTTATGCAACACATTCTTGCGCGCAGTAACCAATGGTGTCACTCTCGCATGGTGATTTAGACAAAGAAAGTGTAACTTCAGCTTCATGTGTAACCATACTCTTCTCTGGTTTTAATGATTGTCAAACGGCCAGTTCCACGCCACTGGTTTACCTACATGAACTTGAAAAAAGTTCGACCGCCTCATGTAACTCATATTCACATGAGCGTACAAATCAAGTGTGACAAGAACCACGAAAGAGACTTCATGAGAAACGGGACGACTCCCAAAATTATTGTCAACATTCGTCTTTTTTGTCCGGAACACTCAAAGACCTTCAGCCGTTGTTGTCATCATTTCACGACTTTGAGGCACATTCGAGCATGCTCTTTCTATATTGACTGGAAGAAAGACAATCCATCATAACGCTTTTTCTGAAACGTTGTTTAATCTCAGAGAATTTTTAAGTCAACAAATTTGACTTATTGGTGTTTGGGACTTGTGAGAGTGAAATGCGCTTTTCGAGAATATTTGGTATCAACACTATTGTATAATGTGTAATACATCCTGTTGACATACTGTCCAACGGATGCTGGTTTTATCTGATGCTTCGTATGACTGTGGAGAAAAGGTTCCAGTGTTTCTTGTGAGGTGAACGGTTCGCAATAGGTATCCATTTAAAGATAGATAGACAAGATACGAAGAAATTGATATGACATGACTAGTTTATTGAAGGCATATATAGATAACAGTAAACAGTGGAATATAGGAAATTCTTATTGTCATTGGTAACAGACATAAAACATGATTGTATATAGCACTAATCAGTCTTTCGTTTCCTAAAAGCCTTGATATGATATCATGTATCCATGGAAATAAAGTAGCACATCACCTACTTCGTCTGAAACTAGTTGGCTGAACTAGATGTCTTCCATTTTCTCAATCCAACTTAAGTGTGCAATCAGGGTTAAACCTCTTTGAAGATCAACCAACGATCTTATTTATAGTTTCACAGACGTAGCACCAACATTCATAAAGCCATTGCAGTGTGTTTCTTTCTTTCATCAAACAACAGTGTGTTGAATTTAATAATTAGCAAACGAGGCACTTCTGCGTCTGAACATCTTCTTGAAAATGTTGCTTTTCTTTTTCCTGAATTTGAGAGCGGAGAATACAACGTGCTGAAAGACCTCCTTCAAAGCCTTTTGGTCACGAGACGAACACTCCACATAGCAGTCAGCACCGATGACCTTGGCCAGTTGGACACCCTCTTCAGTGCTGACCTCGCTGTCTTCATTCCCTACTCGAAGGTCAATCTTGGTGCCCACCAGGATGACTGGTCTCTTCTGTTTGCAATGTTTGGAGTGTCTCTTCAGTTCTGCCATCCACAGGTCACTGACAGAGTGAAATGTCCCCCGGTCACAGGTCGAGAAACACAGAAGCACGACTTCACATTCCTGATAGGAGAACATTCTCAGGCTCTCAAAACGTTTCTGAAAACAATTAGAAGGTTTGATCAATCCAATGCGTACACATGAAAAGAAGAAAGAACGCAGATGCCTTCAAATAATCTGATAGAAACCATCCCGTAAACTCAGAATGTGAAATATTTATTCCGATGTTCCTTTTGCATGCTAACTGGTTCTGTTCTCAATGTTAACTTGACATTAAAGCAACATTATTCAATACAACATCTGAGTGAACATACCTTTCCTGCAGTGTCGAACATACTGATGCCAAACTCCTCTCCAGCAACTTGCAGTGGAACGACATAGTTGTCAAACACTGTGCTTTCAGAGTTGTCATTAAAATATCTCTTAGAATAGGTCTCGGAGATGCTTGTTTTTCCTACCATACTGTCTCCCATGATGGCACAGTACACAAATTTCTCATCAAGGTTCTTCATATTTTGGTTTCCTCCCTTCATGTTTAGACTTGTCTACTGTTCGAAATCTACAACACGTTTGCTGTTAGTACATTGTGGAGATTTTAATTTAAAGATATTCCCAACCAATCAGAAGACATAACGTTTAATTAGGGAAGTTCTACGAGCTCTCAACGGTGTCAATGTCTGAGATGCCCGTTTTGAGCTGTCTCGTTTGTGATCGACAGACAATGATCAGTAGCTGCCTAATTAGAGCATTTGTTTGGATCTGAACGCTTGACTCGTCACATATAGCAGTACTACCAATATGTTTGCTGGTCTTCCTTGTTGTCTAATTGTGAGTGGTTAAGTAAATACGTGGGATTGGATTAATCAAATGAAGGGATTAGTCTTTTAAAATAATTGAGTCTGGCTAAAACAAAAGAGATGGAAGAGACACGAAATGATTTAAAGTGTTATAATGGCATCACTGTTAACTCCTGTGCTGTGGTCTATTTGGGTGGAAAGCTGTAGTTTGTGTATTATATCCAACTGGACAAGTTAACAGACATTTCCATACAGACAGTAACTTGAATGAATGCTCACACTTATCCCTTTATACTTAGCAAGAATTTCTTGCGGTAGCGTCCAGCCTTCATTGGTGTATTAGTTTTAATACAGATGTACGGTGTTCTTATTAAAAAAAATATTTTGTAAATTGTGAAGCTGAAGGTTCCGTTTCAAAAGTCTTAAATTGTATTACTTTCCTGTGGAAATCTGGCATAAGCATAATTTCTCCTTGGAAATGCATGCACAATGTCGGGGACAATGTCTTTTCGGTAACATTACAGTATCTCGGTTTAGAATTATAGGATAAGATTTTTTATATTTTTTTCTGTTTCATTTATTTGTCAAGTCTTTACAGCATCTATTTCTAATGTCAGAGTCACACGTGTCAACAAATTATTAACATGTGTTTAATTAGAATAGATTCATAAATAGATTGTTGGGAAAACACACGCCTAAATAACGTTGTTGATCCTGTGTTCGTCTGATTCAGAGTGGCTGAAAAAACACACTTGACTGGATGAGTATATATGAATGGGTTGTTTGTCTTGAATTAAGGGGTAAGGCGGCGATGGACGGACGCTGGAGATTAATCCAGTTTCCTTTTGAACATACTGGTTGGTTTCTGACTTTCAAAGGGACAACTGATCCCAAATGAACTGATCTTTATTGATATTCCGGTCGCCTCCTGTGGCATTAGAGGTACACCTTTACATCATAATGAAGAAGTTAAATACAAGTATGAAAAATAAAGTGGCCATACACACTTATCGCTTGGTGGCAAGAATAAACTGTCTTACATAGATTTAACCAGTTAAATAAACAACGTTACACTCGTGCCTTATCAGCTACCTTTCTGGTGGCATTGCTTAAAGTGAAACATTATTATTTTGCAACTTAGGTGTAATGTCTTCCAGTTTGTTAGAGTGAAAATGCTGGTTCATTTTGTGAATATTAAGGGTTCTACCGAAATAGCTGTTAATATTTATCTTTCTTCCTTGGACTATAGTAGGGCAAATAAACAAGAAGTGAAATTCGTCGCCAATATCCTTTCCATTACAGAGACGAGTATTATTAAATGAGTGAGTTAATGTGGTCCTGAAGTGGGTCAGACTCAGTCAAAGTGTGTGGTCTGAGCATATACTTTCTCTTTGAATCGTTTGAAATTACATGAGAAACTGAACCTGCTACAATGGAGTAACGAATTTACTTGTGTTTCAATATGCGTGGCCTATATTTTCTTTACAGTTCAAAAGAACTTGCTAAAAATACTGAATATTAATTTGAGTCTGGGCCAGAAAATCCAGTGATCAACATCTTGAGCATCGATCTACGCAATTGGAAACTAATGACAAGTGTCAACCAGTTCAGCGGACCTCACCATCCGTTCCTATTAGTCGTACCTTACGTATTAGTTACTGAAGAACAATCCCACCCCGATCTTCACGGGTCATCAATGAAATAATAAATCAAACATCATTGGCAAACAAACACTTTCTCGCACTGCAGGTGGTGTTTCTTGTCATTTGTAAGTTTGAAACACAACTAAAAGGATTACCAATGCAACATTAGTATAACAATGTTTTCTTATCGGATCGTTATTTAACATGAAAGTCCGTTTCAGACTTTGTGATAAGTCGCCAGTGATCAAGAAAATCCAAACGATTAATGATAGCCTATATATATGTGTGCTAAAATAACACCTACAGACAGCCACCCTCATTACTGTACACTCAGGGTATAACATGATTACAGATACACGTTACTTGAATTTCGACGTTGGACATGAATACAAGGAGTCACACATTCATTTCCATATAAATCTTGTCACAGCATTGTCAATTTCAGATTATACTGTGTGAAGGAAACATAACTGGGACGTTTTCGAAGGCAGGAAATGGCTAAGATTATAAAGAGATGTCACTACACGTGAAGGAACTCGTATTGTTCATTTTTGGCTAAGTTAAAAACGTCATTAAAGCTGTTTTTCGTATAGGAGTAATTAAAGTATGAACGGAGGGAATACATGTATCGAGATCACTGTCAACATAGTATCGAGATCACTCTTAACATAGTCATTGGAACAATAGCACCACATTTCCAACTCAGGAATATAAGAGACCTGTATATGTTATGGGCGACATACATAACAGATTAGTTGGACATGAATAACAATGCTACACGTTCACTTTTATTGCACAAACAAATGTCTATAATTCATACCCATATAGTTATATAATCGCCAATCCTTCACGAGGTATAGTCATGTTCCACTCTTCAGTCATTATCCAACACATTCTTGCGCGCAGTAACCAGTGATGTCACTCTCGCATGGTGATTTACACAAAAAGTGTAACTTCAGCTTCATGTGTAACCATACTCTTCTCTGGTTTTAATGATTGTCAAACGGCCAGTTCCACGCCACTGGTTTACCTACATGAACTTAAAAAAAAGTAGGGCCCAGTTCGACCACCTCATGTAACTCATATTCACATGAGCGTACAAATCAAGTGTGACAAGAACCACGAAAGAGACTTCATGAGAAACGGGAGAACTCCAAATATTATTGTCAACAAACATTCTTCTTTTTTGTCCGGAACTCTCAAAGACCTTCAGCCGTTTTTATCATCATTTCATGACTTTGGGGCACATTCGAGCATGCTCTTTCTATATTGACTGGAAGAAAGACAATCCATCATAACGCTTTTTCTGAAACGTTGTTTAATCTCAGAGAATTTTTAAGTCAACAAATTTGACTTATTGGTGTTTGGGACTTGTGAGAGTGAAATGCGCTTTTCAAGAATATTTGGTATCAACACTATTGTATAATGTGTAATACATGCTGTTGACATACTGTGCAACGGATGCTGGTTTTATCTGATGCTTCGTATGACTGTGGAGAAAAGGTTCCAGTGTTTCTTGTGAGGTGAACGGTTCACAACAGGTATCCATTTAAGGACAGATAGACAAGATACGAAGAAATTGATATGACATGACTAGTTTATTGAAGGCATATATAGATAACAGTAAACAGTGGAATATAGGAAATTCTTATTGTCATTGGTAACAGACATAGAACATGGTTGTATATAGCACTAATCAGTCTTTCATTTCTTAAAAAGCCTTGTCATCATATCATGTATCCATGGAAATAAAGTAGCACATCACCTACTTCGTCTGAAACTAGTTGGCTGAACTAGATGTCTTCCATTTTCTCAATCCAACTTAAGTGTGCAATCAGGGTTAAACCTCTTTGAAGATCAACCAACGATGTTACATATAGTTTCACAGACGTAGCACCAACATTCATAAAGCCATTGCAGTGTGTTTCTATCTTTCATCAAACAACAGTGTGTTGAATTTAATAATTAGCAAACGAGGCACTTCTGCGTCTGAACATCTTCTTGAAAATGTTGCTTTTCTTTTTCCTGAATTTGAGAGCGGAGAATACAACGTGCTGAAAGACCTCCTTCAAAGCCTTTTGGTCACGAGACGAACACTCCACATAGCAGTCAGCACCGATGACCTTGGCCAGTTGGACACCCTCGTCAGTGCTGACCTCGCTGTCTTCATTCCCTACTCGAAGGTCAATCTTGGTGCCCACCAGGATGACTGGTCTCTTCTGTTTGCAATGTTTGGAGTGTCTCTTCAGTTCTGCCATCCACAGGTCACTGACAGAGTGAAATGTCCCCCGGTCACAGGTCGAGAAACACAGAAGCACAACTTCACATTCCTGATAGGAGAACATTTTCAGGCTCTCAAAACGTTTCTGAAAACAATTAGAAGGGTTGATCAATCCAATGCGTACACATGAAAAGAACAAAAACGTAGATACCTTCAAATAATCTGATAGAAACCATCCCGTAAACTCAGAATGTGAAATATTTATTCTGATGTTCCTTTTGCATGCTAACCGGTTCTGTTCTCAATGTTAACTTGACATTAAAGCAACATTATTCAATACAACATCTGAGTGAACATACCTTTCCTGCAGTGTCGAACATACTGATGCCAAACTCCTCTCCAGCAACTTGCAGTGGAACGACATAGTTGTCAAACACTGTGCTTTCAGATTTCTCATTAAAATATCTCTTAGAATAGGTGTCGGAGATGCTTGTTTTTCCTACCATACTGTCTCCCATGATGGCACAGTACACAAATTTCTCATCAAGGTTCTTCATATTTTGGTTTCCTCCCTTCATGTTTAAACTTTTGTACCGCTCCAAATCTACAACACGTTTCTTGTTAGTACATTGTGGAGATTTTAATATAAAGATATTCCCAACCAATCAGAAGACATAACGTTTAATTAGGGAAGTTCTACGAGCTCTCGCCGGTGTCATTGTCTGAGATGCCCCTCTTGAGCTGTCTCGTTTGTGATCGACAGACAATGATCAGTAGCTGTCTAATTAGAGCATTTGTTTGGATCTGAACGCTTGACTCGTCACATATAGCAGTACTACCAATATGTTTGCTGGTCTTCCTTGTTGTCTAATTGTGAGTGGTTAAGTAAATACGTGGGATTGGATTAATCAAATGAAAGGATTAGTCTTTTAAAATAATTGAGTCTGGCTAAAACAAAAGAGATGGAAGAGACACGAAATGATTTAAAGTGTTATAGTGGCATCACTGTTAACTCCTGTGCTGTGGTCTATTTGGATGGAAAGCTGTAGTTTGTGTTTTATATCCAACTGGACAAGTTAACAGACATTTCCATACAGACAGTAACTTGAATGAATGCTCACACTTATCCCTTTATACTCAGTAAGAATTTCTTGCGGTAGCGTCCAGCCTTCAATTGTGTATTAGTTTTAATACAGATGTACGGTGTTCTTATTAAAAAAAAATATTTTGTAAATTGTGAAGCTGAAGGTTCCGTTTCAAAAGTCTTAAATTGTATTACTTTCCTGTGGAAATCTGGCATAAGCATAATTTCTCCTTGGAAATGCATGCACAATGTCGGGGACAATGTCTTTTCGGTAACATTACAGTATCTCGGTTTAGAATTATAGGATAAGATTTTTTATATTTTTTTCTGTTTCATTTATTTGTCAAGTCTTTACAGCATCTATTTCTAATGTCTAGTCCAACAGAGTCACACGTGTCAACAAATTATTAACATGTGTTTAATTAGAATAGATTCATAAATAGATTGTTGGGAAAACACACGCCTAAATAACGTTGTTGATCCTGTGTTCGTCTGATTCAGAGTGGCTGAAAAAACACACTTGACTGGAGTAACGAATTTACTTGTGTTTCAATATGCGTGGCCTATATTTTCTTTACAGTTCAAAAGAACTTGCTAAAAATACTGAATATTAATTTGAGTCTGGGCCAGAAAATCCAGTGATCAACATCTTGAGCATCGATCTACGCAATTGGAAACTAATGACAAGTGTCAACCAGTTCAGCGGACCTCACCATCCGTTCCTATTAGTCGTACCTTACGTATTAGTTACTGAAGAACAATCCCACCCCGATCTTCACGGGTCATCAGTGAAGTAATAAATCAGACATCATTGGCAAACAAACACTTTCTCGCACTGCAGGTGGTGTTTCTTGTCATTTGTAAGTTTGAAACACAACTAAAAGGATTACCAATGCAACATTAGTATAACAATGTTTTCTTATCGGATCGTTATTTAACATGAAAGTCCGTTTCAGACTTTGTGATAAGTCGCCAGTGATCAAGAAAATCCAAACGATTAATGATAGCCTATATATATATGTGCTAAAATAACACCTACAGACAGCCACCTTCATTACTGTACACTCAGGGTATAACATGATTACAGATACACGTTACTTGAATTTCGACGTTGGACATGAATACAAGGAGTCACACATTCATTTCCATATAAATCTTGTCACAGCTTTGTCAGTTTCAGATTATACTGTGTGAAGGAAACATAACTGGGACGTTTTCGAAGGCAGGAAATGGCTAAGATATAAAGAGATGTCACTACACGTGAAGGAACTCGTATTGTTCATTTTTGGCTAAGTTAAAAACGTCATTAAAGCTGTTTTTCGTATAGGAGTAATTAAAGTATGAACGGAGGGAATACATGTATCGAGATCACTGTCAACATAGTCATTGGAACAATAGCACCACATTTCCAACTCAGGAATATAAGAGACCTGTATATGTTATGGGCGACATACATAACAGGTTAGTTGGGCATGAACAAAAATTTTACACGTTCACTTTTATTGCACAAACAAATGTCTTTAATTCATACCCATATAGTTTTATAATCGCCAATCCTTCACGAGGTATAGTCATGTTCCACTCTTCAGTCATTATCCAACGCATTCTTGCGCGCAGTAACCAATGGTGTCACTCTCGCATGGTGATTTACACAAAAAGTGTAACTTCAGCTTCATGTGTAACCATACTCTTCTCTGGTTTACCTACATGAACTTGACAAAAGTAGGGCCCAGTTCGACCACCTCATGTAATTCATATTCACATGAGCGTACAAATCAAGTGTGACAAGAACCACGAAAGAGACTTCATGAGAAACGGGACGACTCCCAAAATTATTGTCAACATTCGTCTTTTTTGTCCGGAACACTCAAAGACCTTCAGCCGTTGTTGTCATCATTTCACGACTTTGAGGCACATTCGAGCATGCTCTTTCTATATTGACTGGAAGAAAGACAATCCATCGTAACGCTTTTTCTGAAACGTTGTTTAATCTCAGAGAATTTTTAAGTCAACAAATTTGACTTATTGGTGTTTGGGACTTGTGAGAGTGAAATGCGCTTTTCAAGAATATTTGGTATCAACACTATTGTGTAATGTGTAATAAATACATGCTGTTGACATACTGTACAACGGATACTGGTTTATCTGATGCTTCGTATGACTGTGGAGAAAAGGTTCCAGTGTTTCTTGTGAGGTGAACGGTTCGCAATAGGTATCCATTTAAGGACAGATAGACGAGAAACAAAGAAATATTTATAACATGACTAGTTTATTGACGGCATATATAGATAACAGTAAACAGTGGAATATAGGAAATTCTTATTGTCATTGGTAACAGACATAAAACATGGTTGTATATAGCACTAATCAGTCTTTCATTTCTTAAAAAGCCTTGTCATCATATCATGTATCCATGGAAATAAAGTAGCACATCACCTACTTCGTCTGAAACTAGTTGGCTGAACTAGATGTCTTCCATTTTCTCAATCCAACTTAAGTGTGCAATCAGGGTTAAACCTCTTTGAAGATCAACCAACGATGTTACATATAGTTTCACAGACGTAGCACCAACATTCATAAAGCCATTGCAGTGTGTTTCTTTCTTTCATCAAACAACAGTGTGTTGAATTTAATAATTAGCAAACGAGGCACTTCTGCGTCTGAACATCTTCTTGAAAATGTTGCTTTTCTTTTTCCTGAATTTGAGAGCGGAGAATACAACGTGCTGAAAGACCTCCTTCAAAGCCTTTTGGTCACGAGACGAACACTCCACATAGCAGTCAGCACCGATGACCTTGGCCAGTTGGACACCCTCGTCAGTGCTGACCTCGCTGTCTTCATTCCCTACTCGGAGGTCAATCTTGGTGCCCACCAGGATGACTGGTCTCTTCTGTTTGCAATGTTTGGAGTGTCTCTTCAGTTCTGCCATCCACAGGTCACTGACAGAGTGAAATGTCCCCCGGTCACAGGTCGAGAAACACAGAAGCACGACTTCACATTCCTGATAGGAGAACATTCTCAGGCTCTCAAAACATTTCTGAAAACAATTAGAAGGGTTTATCAATCCAGTGCGTACACATGAAAAGAACAAAAACGTAGATACCTTCAAATAATCTGATAGAAACCATCCCGTAAACTCAGAATGTGAAATATTTATTCTGATGTTCCTTTTGCATGCTAACTGGTTCTATTTTCAATGTTAACTTGACATTAAACCAACATTATTCAATACAACATCTTGGTGAACATACCTTTCCTGCAGTGTCGAACATACTGATGCCAAACTCCTCTCCAGCAACTTGCAGTGGAACGACATAGTTGTCAAACACTGTGCTTTCAGAGTTGTCATTAAAATATCTCTTAGAATAGGTCTCGGAGATGCTTGTTTTTCCTACCATACTGTCTCCCATGATGGCACAGTACACAAATTTCTCATCAAGGTTCTTCATATTTTGGTTTCCTCCCTTCATGTTGAAGCTTGTCTACTGTTCGAAATCTACAGCACGTTTGCTGTTAGTACATTGTGGAGATCTTAATTTAAAGATATTCCCAACCAATCAGAAGACATAACCAGTCCTTTAATTAGGGAAAGTATTACGAGCTCTCGCCGGTGTCAGAGTCTGAGATGCCCGTTTTGAGCTGTCTCGTTTGTGATCGACAGACAATGATCAGTAGCTGCCTAATTAGAGCATTTGTTTGGATCTGAACGCTTGACTCGTCACATATAGCAGTACTACCAATATGTTTGCTGGTCTTCCTTGTTGTCTAATTGTGAGTGGTTAAGTAAATACGTGGGATTGGATTAATCAAATGAAAGGATTAGTCTTTTAAAATAATTGAGTCTGGCTAAAACAAAAGAGATGGAAGAGACACGAAATCATTGTAAGTGTTATAATTGCATCACTGTGCTGTGGTCTATTTGGGTGGAAAGCTGTAGTCTGTGTTTTATATCATATTGGAAAATTTAACAGACAGTTCCACACAGACAGTAACTTGACTGAATGCTCACAGTTGTCTGTTTCCGCTCAGTAAGAATTTCTTGGGTAGCGTGCAACCTTCATTGGTGTATTAGTTTTATTACAGATGTACGATGTTCTCATGAAAAATAGAAAAGGATTTTGTAAATTGTGAAGCTGAAAGTTCCGTTTCAAAAGTCCTTTGCTTTTTCACTTTCCTATGAAAATTTAGCACATGTATCGTTTCTCCCTGAAGATGAACATTGTCCGTTGGATTTCTTCTTAAATAAATGCATGCATAATGTCGGGAGAAATGTCTTTTGGGGGAACATTACAATATCTCGGTCGAGAATTATAGGATATGATGTTTGTGTTCTTTTTTTTATGTTTCGTGTATTTGTCAATGTCTGTACCGCATCTATTTCAAAGTTTTAGTTCCTTCTGGTCTGTCTAATTAAAGGAATGTTTGTAAAAACACACGCCTAAGTAACGTTGTTGATCCTGTATTTGTCTGGTTCAGAGTGGCTGAATAAACACTCCTGATGGGATGAGTATACATGAATGGGTTGTTGTCCTTGAATATATTTAAAGGGTTTAGACTGCGACGTGGCATTTATATTTTCACTTTTCGAAATATCTGTAAAAAATAATGAATATTTACATGGCTGAGTTACGATATATGGTAATTAGAAGTTTTGAATAAAGCAGGCATTTGCATGAAGTACTTAAATCTCACTCTACTCGAACCCCACTTTCAAGCTCTCTTGCAGGGTAGTGGACGTAGTACCCTAAACACTGAAGAAAAACTGTAGTATTGTGCTACCCATCAAACATTTAGGCTCACCCAAAACATTCACTATATTTTATGCATATATGTATATGGTTACATCGAAGATGACTTTCTTCACTAACTTGGGCAACCAACTTCACTTTATTCAGATGAATTACATGAGGTTTAACGCATCAAATTGCTGAACAGCATGTGCAGATATAGTGCACGTGAACAGCTGAGTTTGGGTGTAAAATTTTGTTAAGAATTCTCCGATTGTCACCGAGTTTCATTATTTTTTTTTAACCGATTACAAGTGACAGACATAAACTCATGGGCAAAAGAAACTTATCACCCGACATTATTTGTGTTAAAAACGACAAAAACAAAAAAATGTCAGAAAGAATGTTTATATAAGAAAGATAAGCCATTTACACAGCAAAAACTGTATTTGTTGATGCCCTGTCAATGTTCATGCATGCAGGAAGTGAGGTAGATGACACATGGGGTGGACGTGAAAGTTTACACAGAGGATTGCATTCACAGAGTGTGTGGAAAACTGAATCTTGGAAGTGTCTGAGCACTCAGTACCTAGTGTGTCCACCCCTTGAATCAATGCACGCTAGTACACGTCTCCGCATTGATGTCGTCAAACGCCTGATGACGTCAGGAGGAATCCTCTGCCACAGTTCCAAGAGAACTTGCTCCAATTGTTGGCGATTTGCTGGTGGTTGCTGTCGTTGTCTTAGCTGTCTGTCGAGATGATCCCAGAGGTGTTCAATGGGATTCATGTCTGGGGAACGTGCTGGCCAGGGCAAAACGTTGATGTTGGCGTTGTTGAGGTAATCTTCAACGATTCTGGCAGTATGCGGACGTGCATTGTCCTGTTGCAAAAGAACACCTCTTGGCTGTTGACGCACAAAGGGCAAAACAACTGGCCTCAAGACTTCGTCCCTATACCTTTGGGCTGTCAGATTTCCATGCAGGATGACAAGCTGTGTCCTCTGATCAGCACAAATCCCACCCCACACCATGATACCACCTCCTCCAAATGGGTGCACCTCTTGAATGCAGTTCCTCGCCAATCGCTCACCTCTACGTCGGTATACACGGGCTCGGCCATCATTTCTGTACAAGTTGAAACGACTTTCATCAGTGAAGAGCACTCTCTGCCAGTCACGTCGTTGCCACCGACGTACTGTTCGTGCCCACTGCAGCCGACGTTGACAATGTTGGCGGGTCAAGGGCATTCCACGGAATGGACGGCGAGCTCTGATACCAGCAGCACGGAGACGTCTTAGTACGGTTCGTCTGCTGATGCGGTGTCCCAAGGCTGTGGTCGCCGTTGACGTCGCTGTGACGAATCTGTTCCGTAGGTGTATCGTACGGATATGGCGGTCTTCGGCGGGCGTCGTAACCCTTGGTCTACCTGATCTTGGACGGTCAGTGGTCTGACCTGTCTGCTGAAAACGTCTCAGGAGGTTGCTGATTGTTGCCTGGCTGCAGTGGAATGTTCTGGCAATCTGACGTTGTGACGCCCCCATATGGGCCATACCGATGGCCCTATTGCGTTGCTCCGATGACAGTCGTGGCATAACTTTGATATGCTTTTTGATAATGCATGATTGCACTGTCGAACAGCTGTATTTATGCAACCAATGTGCACGAGAACTTTTGGTTACACTCAAAAAACCTTTTTCACTGTTTTTCGTGCTTTCACGAAAATCACAATATCTCGGGTTTTTTGCTTGCTACTCAGCTTAAAAATGTGTTTTAGCGAATGTTTTCTCAGTATGTTTTACCTAGTTCAGTTTTGTTTAGAAGCGTAAATGGAAATTTTAAAGTGATAAGTTTCTTTTGCCCATGAGTTTAGTTAGACATACTTTATTTACGAGTATTTTGTATCTAAACAAAAACATAAAGTACGTATTCAATAAATACATATTGTTTTACAGACATCCGGTCTTATGAGGTTTACGAGACACTGTTGTGTATGCATAACAAATTGTGGAGGGGAACAAAACATCATAAAATTAAAAGACGTACTTACACGTCCTGTTTTATCTCAGATGCATAATTTAATGTGTTTTTTTCAAAAAAAATTTTAATGATCTTTAAGTCTCTTTTAGCCATTTAGAGGCTTGTGCATGCACAGTTCTATAAAGTTATGTATACATTATTTGTAAGTACAAGATGACACTAAAGTAAACAACATTTCTGTCTGTGCGGAACCTGCGTTACAGACTTTGAGTGATTGCTACAACAACCGACCTTCATGTGCATCTTCACTAGTAAGAAAGTAATATTCTTTAAGGATTACATATGATGCAACATTTCGGTATGGGTCCTTATACCGTTACCAATATATATGGCGGATAAGATAATTAGCAACGATGGCTGGAGTGATCTAATCTGTTGTTTTTATCAGTTCATTGTATGCAGTTGGGATGAAATATCCCTGATCTCTGTTGATTGAGGGCTTGTGTCTTCGGATTTGAACTGCTTCTGCAAATTTTCTTTAGGTGAAGTCCTCGTGGACTTTGTTTCGGCCTCAGTTACCATTGGCGTCCTCTTATTGTCACATCATTACCACCATCCATTGTTGTTGTTGTTAATCCCTTTGATTCATGTCTACATGTTGTTATTGCTTTACCCCTGTTCACGTACATAGTGTGTTCTGTGCTGTATTACTTCACTCATGTTTGACAACGATGTAAGGATCCATTGAATCCATTCGTCGCGTCATATGTAAGAAGTTGTTATCCATAAAGAATCTTACTTTCTTATTATTCATCAACTTTTAATAATGCCAATTAGACAAACCTTCATTAGTGTTCTTGCGTCACGGTCTTTACAAAAGAAGACACAAATTATTGTACTATGAGAAAGATTATACATGTAAGATACAGAAATACCAAGACTGACACATGCATAAACAAAATTAGGACTCCGGTTCCTCTTTTCTGATTCCATCTCTTACAAACCTTTTTGTTATTTCCGTTTCAACATCCGTCATAATGATCTAGTCTAGAACTTTTTTTATTAACTGACGTAGGTAGGTGACATGACCACGACGACTGGTAAAACAAACCATGACGAAATAACGAGCCTTTGCAGGCACACCTAGTAGATCTATATTATACGATGGCAAAGCCTGCTTCTGCAACAAATTTGCATGCGTGTAATTGACTGTTTTGGATGAATGGGTGAGTAAGCTGACATTTAAAGTCACAACGGCAATGTTTCAGCCACAGGGACGAAATGTGGACTAGGCGGTGTTTGTATAAGATACGAAAACTATTGAAGATATCTGAAATTTGAATTAATGGGATATAATTATATATAGTTTGAGAACGTTCCCTGCAGGCGTTTTCTGATTTCTGGGGGTAAATCCATAACTTGGTGAGTCTGAACAAACTGTCGTCTTCGGTTGGTTTTTACAGCATGACTCCTCTGTCGGAGATATCGTAGACCAATCCATGGAGGGAAGGATAAAATAAAAACAAAAAATAAACAAACACACACACAAAAATCCAAACAAACAAACAAACAAAAAACAGGCGAGAAGTGAATATACATATTATGCAATACTTAAATACATTGACCCAATATAACATGACCCAATTAAACACTATTCTTATATTCTCAGTTTATAGCATTTCAAGAACTACAAGTATTTCTGAGAAATATTTGTTCTGTGCAGTATCAGCAAGACAACAGAACAGAGAAGTCATCGATCCAATTGTCCACAGTGCCAAGGAAGAATACATCTCATCTCATCGACTGCATATGGAGGTTCCTGCTTATATGCTGTGACTTGTGAAATACCCACCAACAACGTTGCAGTTGCCACCCAAATCATCAGCATTAACATTCACACATTAACACATGTACACTGTTATGACCTCTCCCGACACCATTCATGTTACTGTTAACACCATTATGACTCATGTTACGTTTAATACCTATATGGCTCATGTTACGTTTGATACCATTATGACTCATGTTACGTTCAATACCAATATGACTCATGTTTAATACCTATATGACTCATGTTACGTTTAAGACAGTCATGATTCAGGTAACATTTAATACCTACATGACTCATGTTACGTTTAATACTTATATGACTCATGTTACGTTTAATACCTATGTGACTCATGCTTTTGTAACGTTTAATACATATATGGTTCATGTTACGTTTGATACCATTATGACTCATGTTACGTTCAATACCAATATGACTCATATTTAATACCTACATGACTCATGTTACCTCTAATACCTATGTGACTCATGCTAAGTTTAATACATATATGACTCGCGTTACGTTTACTATCTACTAGTATATGACTCGTGTTACCTTTAATTCTGTCATGAATTCCTCTATCACTCGTGTTACCTTTAATTCTGTCATGAATTCCTCTATCACTCGTGTTACCTTTAATTCTGTCATGAATTCCTCTATCACTCGTGTTACCTTTAATTCTGTCATGAATTCCTCTATCACTCGTGTTACCTTTAATTCTGTCATGAATTCCTCTATCACTCGTGTTACCTTTATTACCTATATGACTCTTTCCCCTATCTATTTTATGTGCGGACTTCCAAAATTCCCGATAGATTGCATACACTAGCAGCCATATAGGTTGATGGTTAATGGACGTATTCTGTACCAGTAAACTCGACACATGAACACACCATATAAACTCAAATGAAAATAATCCACAAAATGGATATTGAGACAATAAATCTCAGTATGCATATTCGCTAAGACCTCATTTACCGTCTCCCAAATGTACAAAATTTGAAGACTATAATTTGGAAAATTGTCATCTTTCATTAGAGTTTACAACAGTACAAAAGAGGTTTCGTAACAGAGCAACGTTTTCCACCGTTGTTGTTCAGTCTGGTATCCTTACGCAGACAATGCCAATATCCGTATGGTCAGTTGAAGAGATAAACATGTCTGTTTTGAACAAGGAAGGCCAAGTTCCTCGAATTTGATCAAGGAACTAACAATCTTCAGTTCTCTTCCAGGCGAGGTGCCACAAGGCAACAGACATGTGTTCAGTCTAATATATCACCGAAAAGCAAAAAACGAGTTCCGTGCGTCAAATACAACCATGACACGCTTCTGTAATGTTGTTTTATGCAGAAAAGATTCTCTTCCATTTCGTTTTTATTAGTTACCTTTGGTGGATGAAACACAAGGTTAAACTGACTCACAAGTGGCATGTTTACCGTGTTGGTCGTCGGGAGGGAGGAGAGAATGATCTGAAAACGTGAGTTCTCAGATAAGTGGCCTTGATGTATGAGTTAATGTCCTGTGAGTAATCGCAGTGGCCTTCATACGGCGTTATAGACCTTGTGTTGTTGAACCATCGACTGTCTACACAAGCATGTCCATGTGTTCAAATACGTATTAACTTCTGCGGCGCTTGTATAATCGCCGCATGATATACACGTCCGAAATTATCTGTTTATTGAAATTATCCTAGAAACAGAAAACATGCAGAATATATCGGTGTGTTGTGGGTAGCCATGGGGTAGCCTGGTAGTTAAATCGTTCACTCGTCACGCCTGGATCCGGGTTCGATTCATCACATGGATATATGGTGTGTCCTTTACAGTAATTTGCTAAAATCAGCTTAAAACTCATTCACCTTCATATATCTGGAACTTACAATTGCTTACTTCATGTGCTCTGATCATTTCTTAAGGAATACACTACAAAGAAATCCTTATTTCGATTTGTCTGTATCTTATGTAAAACTGGTATAACTGGTAATGTTCCAACGCTTGAAATATTTCAATTCCAAAAGTGAAGTTTGTAATTGTAAGACAATATTATAGTCTGATTGGACTGAACATGTACCGGTGAATTTCGCTTTAAGCTAAAAAGCAAATCAAATAAAGTGAAATCTACATAGCGAATTATCACAATTTTGCCTTGACAACTGAACATTTAAAACTAAGGAATTTAGTCAATTTAGCATAAAAGTAATTTAACAAACGACCACAGTTTCAAATCGCTGGTTTGCATTACAAGGGGGTAAATACAGTAGGTGGAACAGTGAGACAAATGCACGTGCGGAACGTAATAAGTGTTAACTAATAAGTGTTAACCTTGTTCTTGGTATTTCATTTAATGTGCTCACCCCTTGCAATACCAACCAATAACAGCGACTTGAAAGTATGATCGTTACACAACGTTCATCCTAAGTTAAATAAGATTCCCAGATTAAAATGTTCATTTGGCAAGGTAACATTATGAGGATTCGGAATCTCATTTTCACTTTAGCCTATTTTTTTTGTCTTTCGTTTGAAGTGAAATTCATCGGAACGTTTCCACTGGAAACAGACTAAAGCTGGCAACAAGTGGAACTTGTCAACAGCATTCCGATGCGTCTGTAAAATCTCTTGTGGCTTGTTTCGTATCACAGGAGCTATGGAAGGGGGTGGTTGTGTCTCAGCATGAATGACTCATGTGCAACTTACAGTTCACATTTGTCTTACTGGGGACTGTGGGGTAGCGTAATGGTTAAAACATTCGCTCGTCACGCTGAAGACCCGGGTTCGATTCCCCACATGGGTATAACAAGTGAAGCTCATTTCTGGTGTCCCCAGCCTATATAACAATGGAATCGAATAATTGCTGAAAGCGACTTGAAGCCATACTGAATCAGTCATTTGTCTTACCGTTTCTACCCAGTACAGGAAAAAAAATGCAGCAGTTCACACCAGAAGTTGTCTATGTAATGTTAGCATGTTATTAATTAGCTACGAACATGCTATGATCTCCATGGAAATATGGTGCATTGTAAGCATGTTATGAAGTTGTTTTTTATTATTATTATTTCCGTATTAGATGGTCATACATCTGTCGTCAGTCTTCATGCATGTTTATGGAAAAGGTGTTCTGAAATATTTGTCTAATCCATTTGACCTTCTATGTCAATAAAATAATTTTTGTGAAAAAAGAATTAACAAGTGATTTGGATTGTAATCTCAGCTCTGAGCTGAGACAGTAAGGCACCGTAATGGTGGGTTTATCTATGGGCCGGTGTCTTCTTGTATAGTCGGGGTATCGGGTAACCTATATAGAATATTGACGGGGTATCGGGTAACCTATATATAATATAGACGTGGTATCTGTTAACTTGTGTAGAATATAGACAGGGTATCGGGTAACCTGTATAGAATATAGACGGGATATCGGGTAACCTGTATAGAATATAGACGGGGCATCGGGTAACCTGTATCGAATATAGACAGGGTATCGGGTAATCTGTATAGAATATACTATAACGGCATTGTAAATACGCATGTATCACACTGTTGTCATAATACCTGATGCTACCGTTTCAATATACTCTCAAAGAGGGCATGCTAGAGGTCGGATAGATTAGGAAGCAACGATTTGCCGTCAACAACAACATCAATGAATACATAAAGTAATTAAGCCAATCACCATTGTTTATATACTCCTTCTCTAATACCGCCGAGCTTAACACAACACGTTTAATTGAAGCTGAATGGAAGAAAATGTACTAATTTTCTAAAGCTGCCTCGTAGTTTTCTGTCTTACCGCAACTCAAGACATGCCACTCAATATGTGCCAACCCGCATGTGACTGTCTCGTCATAAAGCTACTGGTTCTCGATTCTCATTGGTCGAATCAGAGTATATAAGAAGGCGATGCTACGGAACAGAACAATCGATCTGAGCCTTGCAAACTAGCTACATCTCGAGATGAAGGGAAGTAACACAATGAAGAACCTTGATAGGAAATTCGTGTACTGCGCTATCATGGGAGACGGCATGGTCGGCAAGACTAGCATCTCCGAGAGCTACGCCGAAAAATCATTCAATGAAAATTCTGAAACCACGGTGTTTGACAACTATGTCGTCCCACTTCAAGTTGCAGGAGAGGAGTTTGTCATCAGCATGTTCGACAATTCAGCCGAGGTATGTAACCCATACATGTTTGTGTAACTGGAAACAACAGATTTTAACGCTTTTCTGTATATATTTCAATAGATATTTTCCTGTTTTAATGATGCATGTGTTTATGTTTGATATCTTTTACAGCGTACATTTCTGTCCTTATATTTCTAATGTCCTGTCAGGAAATACTTATCGTCCTCTTTTCGTTTTCCAGAAACGTTTTGAGAGTCTAAGGGCATTCTCCTATCGAGAAAGCGAAGTTTTAGTACTTTGTTTCTCGACCTGTGACCGAGAGACGCTGACCAGCATCAATGACCTGTGGATGCCAGAACTGAAGAGACACTCCAAACAATCCAAACAGAAGAGACCAGTCATCCTTGTGGGCACCAAGATTGACCTCAGGGTCGGCCATGAAGACAGCGAGGTCAGCACTGACGAGGGTGTCCAACTGGCCAAGGACATTGGTGCTGACTGCTACGTGGAGTGCTCAGCTCGTGACCACAAGGGTTTGAAGGAGGTCTTTCAACATGTTGTCTTCTCCGCTCTGAAATTCAGGAAAAAGAACACGAACATTATCAAGAAAATCTTTAGACGCAAAAGTGGTTCGTTTGTTAGTTATTAACATTTGGTGAATGAAAACTGGAATTCATTTTCGACTCGAACCAAGCGGGTATGTGGACTTGAGACAACACGCCATGCAACTGACGTATATTGTGCGGGTGCCTGTGAAATATGTGAACTCTGTGATACAAACTTCTGCCTGATATCCTTAGTGCTATAAGAAGTGCTTTAAATTTAAGCGTGTGCCTTCATCGAGGTTATCTGTGATATACTGAGAAGCAACTGTGATATACACGCTGTCTTCCTAATATGGAATCAAACATTTAGCTGCGCCTCGAACAGAGTTGTGTCACACAATGCATTGTTTTCATGTTTTATTGTCAGTTTTCATGTTGAATTTTAATAAAAATGATAAAATTAAATTTCACTTTCGTTATGTTATGACTTTGTCGTGATCATCTATGTAAACGGTGTTTATTAAAATCATTTTGATTGATAAATTGTTCAAACGAATCTCATTGAGAAATGTTCTTTTTCGAAACCATGGTATTTCTTGGACAATACATTTCACGAGGTGATTGTTCAATGATTCTCGAGTTAAGAACGTCTCCCTGCAGATCGTCAACCGGAGAGTTTATTCTTGGGTTTATCTCGCAATCTCGCGAGAAGTGCAATGGCGTAGCCTTGTGGTTAAAGCGTTCGCCGGAGATCCGGGTACGATTCCCCGCATGGATACAATGTGTGAAGCCCATTCCAAGTTAGCCCGCCGTAATATTGATGGAAACGTTATACAAGAGGCTTAGAACTAGACCCATGTGCTCCTTGAGTATTACCTCAACCACACTTAAAACGAACATATGTGTGGCTGGTGAGTGAATGATTGGGTTTAGTTTTACGCCGCACTCAGCAATATTCCAGCTATATGGCGACGTTCTGTAAATAATCGAGTCTGGACCAGACAAGCCAGTGATCAACAACATGACCATCGATCTGCGCAATTGGGAACCGATGACATGTGTCAACCAAGTCAGAAAGCCTGACCACCCGATCCGTTGGTCGTCTCTTACGACAAGCATAGTCACCTTTTGGGCAAGCATGGGTTGCTGAAGGCCTATTCTACCCCGGGACCTTCACGGGTCGTGTGGTTGGTACTCAAATGGAGCGACAGAATCCAGCTTTATGGCGACGGTCTGTAAATAATCGAGTCTGGACCAGACTATCCAGTGATCAACAGCACGAGCATCGATCTGCGCAATTGGGATACGATGGCATGTCAACCAAGTGAGCGAGGCTGACCACCCGATTCCGTCAGTCGCCTTTTACGACAAGCATAGGTTACTGAAGATCAGCTCTAGCCCGGATCTTCAAGGGTAGACTACACGATGTGTATAGGCATCAATATCAAATTGTGATGACACCAGGTGTTCGGGAAAAGGTGAACCTATCCCATACCACAGGTGTCACTTGTCACAGACACATCCACAGCACATACAAGTAGTATGTCAAAGGTAGACCATATGGATACCATACTAAAGGCATATGGGGATGTTTAACAGAAGATAATGATAAGCATTAGTTAATAGATCGTTGTCACACCTTGTACAGTACATATACAAGAGACCCACTGTGAAACGTTGACGGACGGGTGTTAAAGCGTTCGCTCGTCACACCTAAGATTCGGTTTCGATTCCCCTAATGGGTAAAATGAGTGAAGTCCATTTCAGATGTCCTAGAATATTGCTAAAGGTGGTGTGGAACCCAGGTGCCCAATGGAGTTTCTGATCCACCTGTGACACCCATAATAAACACATGCAAAGGCATTAACACATATCCAGTCTTTTTCCGACTGAAATACATACCTAGTGAAATTCATCTGCGGAAAATTATTCAAAACATTGATCTGGGTCCCATTGTAGGAAACGATCTTAGCGTCAAAACAGAGACTTAAGGTAGTGTTATCGCTATGGTTGTTTTGTACAACATCACCCAGAAATATATGTTTCCTGCACAGATACTGCGGGGAGATGATTGTTAGTGATGCTAGCCGAGTATTTTGGTATTTTGTGTAGAACTTCTGTATTTTCATCAAGCGCCGTCGAAAGTAGTTTCATATTTTGCACAAGGCTCTTTTCAAGCACATGAAACGTGAGTCAAGTATCTGTTTACTGGCCCCAACATTTTGTAAACAGCGTTTTCTAAATTTCCGAAGCCCTTAACAAATATACGTCTGTAGTTTTATGTGTTTCTCAGTCGTTGTCATTCAAGGTGTATCTTGTATTAAGATGTACAATGTACATATATCTTTATAGGCCACATTACATCCCCAGCTGCATACATGACGTGTGTATTTTCTTTTTATATTGATCATATAAAAATATAATTCATTTTTCTTTCAAACCTATTCATCATGTCACAATTTGTCCATTATACCCGATAATTGCTTGAGGCTCCGAGGCCACATGCGTTATACCTGTTCCGACAAAAGTGTTTTCTTTTCAAATAAAATAATCAATTTCAATCAGCTCCATACCTACAATAATTGAATGATGTATTTGGCATAATATAATCGTCATAAACTGATACACATATACGTGTCCATCGCAAGATATGTAATAAACGTCCATAATCAAAGTAATTAATTTATCACCCTACTCCACTATCTTACAACTGGGTGTCTCATTAATGGGATGTCTAACTAATGGGATATAGCCGATCCAGGCTGTCTATAGATACAGCCTATGACGCATGTAAAAGCATCATCAGGGAGGAAATGAAACAAAGGCTACCTATTGTTAAAGTGAACCTACGCCTAGAAATAGTAGTAGGCAGAGGATACAAAAACACCCACGGTGGAACGAGTAGCCGGGTATGAAATGGGAAGTCATATTCTCCAAACATAGGGCGTGGTGAAGTGAGTGAGTGCGTTTTAAATTTACGCCGCACTCTATGGCGGCGGTCTGTAAGTAATCGGATCTGGACTTGGGATCGCCAGCATGAACATCAATGTACGCAGCTGGGACACAATGGCATGTGTCAACCCAGTTAGCGTGCCTGACCACCCGATCCCGTCGGTTGCCGCTTACTGGGATACTGAAGATCAGTTCTAACCCAGGCCTTGACTGGTCGGGTGTGGCGAAGGGCCTCTGGGCAGTTCGTGACAGCCAGAGAAAACTTTGATAAACTTGTACAGAAACAGAAGAGAGGATACAGTATCAAGTTACATAACGAGCTGGAGACGATGTTGTGAGGACAACAGAAATGAATTCTGGAAGTGTGTAGGGAGAGCCTGGATAGGGAATGAGAGACAGAGAGTGATCCCACTACAAGTGACGGAAGACCACGGCAGTGTCAGTACAGATATTCACCGTGTTCTAGAAAGGTGGAGAAGAAGTTATGTTTAGTACCCATAAGTCGGAGATACTGACCAAATGGTAGTTACGTCGCAAGATGAGTCTAATTAGATTTATATTTTAGGACGAGTGTATGGATGACAACTTCTTCTTTATTGTATAACACGGCGTTTCTGGGTTACTTCTTGCCCTTCTTCATGTGATGTCCTCTAAATGCCTCCCAAGAATCAAATCATATTTAGATTTCAGAAAAGAAATAACTTCGAACGAAGTCCGCCGTTCATTACAAGTGGAAGGACGATAAAGCATTAAGAGCTGATAATATTCAGGTGCAGAGGATCAGGCGAATGACGGGGTATGAGGAGGAGAGTGCTACTGTCATACATTCAGAAGGAGGTTACACTCGGTACTGACCTTGAATCATGTAAGTAAGACACGCAAAATTTTGAATATTCACATTCACCAATAAATTCAGCATTCAGAATTACACGGCCATACTTGTCAAGACAAGGTTTTGTATAAAAATGTGTGTGTATTTTAAATGAGCAATTGTCATCGTATAAATCGACATGGATTCCAACCATTTTGTCTTTTTTTAGGAATCATACGAATCAGATAAAATCATGTTTTGCCATCTTGGTCACAACGAGAGGTTTTATGCACGTATTGAAAACCTATCACTGCAATAACACAGTGGACAGTGATGCTCGGTTAAGTTCTTTGTGCACATATTGTTCACGCCTCTCATCACAAAGTGTTTGGTTGTACTATTTTGTATATATTTCAATACTTCTGTATATCGATGTGAGTGAGTGATATAGTTTAGTCTTACGCCGCACTCAGCATTATTCCAGCTATATGGAGGCGGTCTGTAAAAAGATCGGGACTGGACCAGACAATCCAGTGATCAACATCATGTGCATCGATCTGCGCAACTGGGAACCGATGACATGTGTCAACCAGATCAGCGGACCTGACCACCCGATCCCATTAGTTGCCTCCTACGACAAACATGGTTTACTGAAGGACAATATTCTACGGGTAATATATTCTACGAGTGTAACTGTAACAAATCTATACAATGCCTCATAAACAACATAGTGTCGTCATTGTTGTTTTGGTTTTTTTGTTTCTTTGTTTTTTTAATTTACCAGCCATTACGTCAACACGTCTACACGTTGACGTAAGTAGTCTAAGCCAGGGCTTCCAAATCGTGCAGCATAATCATATTGTTTTTGCAATCAACTAAAATGTGGAATAAACGTCAGTATGTCTGTCAGATGCTTTTGTCCTACTGTCTTTCATTTGAAAATACCCTACATTAGAGATATCACATTTGAAAGAAATACAATAGAATAACTGTACTTATTCTAGTCTAGCCAGTGCTCGAACAATACATCAATATTGTGTTATGTTTCGTGAAATAATTTAGAATTAAAGCATTTCCTAATAACATTCATATAATAATAAATAAATTCATAAAAAGCGAAAAAGATAACATTTACGATTTATGCATTAATTTACATTTCAAGCATGGTAGAATTCATATTGGTGATAATTCCTTTCTTTCCCATTTTCTATTATTCGTTAAACATTTTAAAACAACAGCATGAGACCTAGCCGATGAACTTAACAAATGTCATGGGAATGAGCCATGGTTAAATAGGTATAAATTATTTAAACAGTTCAAATTTCAATTCCTTGAATTAACAAACGCGTTATCCTTTGTTTTGCCTTCAATTTTAATACCAGGGCTCACAACCATAGCCACTCAGGACAAGCTGGACTGGGGTCAAGGCAGGATGGAAACTTACTAGTCGAGACGAACTAGGTAGTGTCCTGTATCCTAAATAAACAAGGTGATAAAAGCAATCAATCTTCTGATCCCAAGAAAAACATATTACAATGTAAATGTAGCTTTAAAGTCTGAGTATTGAAAAAGAATGCCATCAGTGCCAAGCTTTAGAAGTACACTATTTACCATGCACGTTGGAACCTTCTGTTACACATAGCAGCAACAACAAGGCTGAATGATAGAAAACGCTGAAACCAGTTAATTTCGTGAAGCCAAACAACACCATTTGTTTGTATCAAAACTTTCCATTCAAAGATCCAAGGGCCCTTATCCTCGAAACGTTCGTAGCCCTAAGAATTCTTAACTTTGGTCGTTGCCAATGTGTTAAGAATGGGCTTAAGAACTTCATAGGGCTACGAACGTTTCGAGAATAGCTGGCCAGATGTTTTGGAATCGTATTTAATATAAAGTTTTGCATCAAATGAATACAACCAATGAACACATTGTTATGATGTTATGTTACCGTAAGGCCATGGTAGTGTAAGTAAAAGGCTGTGATATGATGTTATGTTACGGTAAAGACATGGTAGTGTAAGTAAAAGGCTGTGATATGATGTTATGTTACGGTAAGGCCATGGTAGTGTAAGTAAAAGGCTGTGATATGATGTTTTGTTACGGTAAGGCCATGGTAGTGTAAGTAAAAGGCTGTGATATGATATTATGTTACGGTAAAGACATGGTAGTGTAAGTAAAAGGCTGTGATATGATATTATGTTACGGCAAAGACATGGTAGTGTAAGTAAAAGGCTGTGATATGATATTATGTTACGGTAAGGCCATGGTAGTGTAAGTAAAAGGCTGTGATATGATGTTTTGTTACGGTAAAGACATGGTAGTGTAAGTAAAGGGCTGTGGTATGATGTTATGTTACGGTAAGGCCATGGTAGTGTAAGTAAAAGGTTGTGATATGATATTATGTTATGGTAAAGACATGGTAGTGTAACTAAAAGGCTGTGATATGATATTATGTTACGGTACGGCCATGGTAGTGTAAGTAAAGGGCTGTGATATGATGTTATGTTACGGTAAGGCCATGGTAGTGTAAGTAAAAGGCTGTGATGTGATATTATGTTACGGTAAAGACACGGTAGTGTAAGTAAAAGGCTGTGATATGATATTATGTTACGGCAAAGACATGGTAGTGTAAGTAAAAGGCTGTGATATGATATTATGTTACGGTAAGGCCATGGTAGTGTAAGTAAAAGGCTGTGATATGATGTTTTGTTACGGTAAAGACATGGTAGTGTAAGTAAAGGGCTGTGGTATGATGTTATGTTACGGTAAGGCCATGGTAGTGTAAGTAAAAGGTTGTGATATGATATTATGTTATGGTAAAGACATGGTAGTGTAACTAAAAGGCTGTGATATGATATTATGTTACGGTACGGCCATGGTAGTGTAAGTAAAGGGCTGTGATATGATGTTTTGTTACGGTAAGGCCATGGTAGTGTAAGTAAAAGGCTGTGATATGATATTATGTTACGGTAAAGACATGGTAGTGTAAGTAAAAGGCTGTGATATGATATTATGTTACGGTACGGCCATGGTAGTGTAAGTAAAGGGCTGTGATATGATGTTATGTTACGGTAAGGCCATGGTAGTGTAAGTAAAAGGCTGTGATGTGATATTGTGTTACGGTAAGGCCATGGTAGTGTAAGTAAAAGGCTGTGACAGAGCCGTTACAGCAGTGACACTATATACCGTTACATTGTTACTGCCGTAACATGGAGTCTATTCCCCTTTTTGTGTATGACAGGACATCTCATTAATGTCTTTCACTATTACATATTCTTCAAACATTCTGTAGTGTATGACTAACAGATTTAATTAAATAAACTTTTAAGTGAAACACATAAAAGTGTCTATTTTTTAAATGTCACTACCGTTATGTGTCACTACCATAACAATTAATGCCTATGTTCGTGTTCATATCATTATAATTTTCCATTTTTAATTAAAATCGATTTATCTGTTTATGTTTGGAATTTGTAGTCCAAGTTTATTTGGTATTAGAGCTTCAAGTAAGCATACAATTCATACTCATTTTTGCCACATGTCATTTTTGCCACATGTTATTTTACGTTTGCAAATCAGAAATGAAAGGCATTTTTTGGCTTGGTGGCTCCTTTCAAGCAATAAATATAAAATTTCATGCATAATGCAAATTAGATTTTGCAACGTGTATGTACATTAAATGATTTCAGCTTTGAGTATTTTTTTCAAAATTCGTAACGATAATGACGGAATTTCATGAAAATTATCATAAAGAAAATAAAATACGTTGGATGAAAGGTCGTTAAAAATTTATGTTTTGTATATTCAGAATACTACAAACGTAATCAACAACGTTTCAAGGAAACGACAAGGAAACAGCATTTACAATTTTTGCCGACATGAAATAAGCGCGAACATTGAGAATGACTACATATAGGTATCAAACCTACTACGACAAATATACTTTGTTGTTGATCAAATAAAAATCTGAACATGTTTGGACGATCAACGGTGCAGCAATGCGAGGCGAAGATTGTGTTGCTGATGGAGCTGCTGCTGCTGTTGCTGCTGCTGCTGCTGCTGCTTGAAGTGTTGGACTCCCATACGGGAATGAAACCAGATCAAACATCTAATCGCAAAAACACAAGGTCATCCGCCTAACTCTCTCAGCTACCACAACGTCCACAAAAATGGAAATAAGACAACTGGTAATCTTGCACTTCCGACTTTGTGTGCCCCTCTCACAGGGGGGCAAGAACAGTCTGCTCAGACGGACGTCATCAGCTACCATTTCCTCGATAGACAGGCGATCCCGATGGAGAGTGAGCCCTAAGCTTTGTACGATTTTGATATCTCCAAGTAGTAAACTTTTGTGAAATCGACATGTCTTTTAAGTTGGATGGACATAGATCATAATCACTATATTATTTGGTCATGAGCCATTGTATCTTGCTTACAGTTGAAGCATTTCTTGACACCCGAGAAATTAGGCTAAATGAGGTTATATTGCCGCTGTGTCAATAAATCCAAACTGAGATGTCAATGAAAATTGTTGGGAAGTATTCTCTCCATCAGTCGACAACGAGTAAGTCCCTAGCTGTTCAACTGATGGTGAAGATGTTCTTGGTGTGGCAGGACAGATTAATGAATTAATGAACAAACCCGGCAGATTCGCGTACAGGGGTAAAAGCAGCTGAATTTCTACACATGCAACCCGACAGAATGGTCAAAAGAAGCAAGTTTGTCCTATTCGAGGTTCAGTTTGGTGACATGGTGATAGGGCCAGATCCGATTTTGGCAGAAGTGACACAGATGCCGGTAACATTACTGGTGTGGCCACGGACATTGATGACAGTAGGATCTTTTCCATAGCAGCATACATAAACAAAGCATGGTTGCAAGGACTTGAAAGTCATGTTGAGTGTAGTCGCAAAATGTTATTGCAAATTTTCTGAATTGGAGGTAGAAAGATTTTCAGGCGAACAAGCCTTTATCTAAATCACTATTTGCATAATTGTCATTTTGCATAAATCTGTAAAGAACATGGGGGTATGTGGATTGATTGATTGATTGATTGATTGATTGATTGATTGATTGATTGATTGATTGATTGATTGATTGATTTCTGGTTATTCCTAAATGAGTGAATTTGTTATTGTGTCGCTTTTAGCAATATTCAAAAGTCACGACAGGACACACCAAAACTGGGCTCAGTGCATTGTAGACATTAGGGGTGTAAAACAGTGTTAGCTGAGTGGAACGCGGCGATCTTGGATAACCTCATATTTTATTAAAAGGAGAGGTAGTCTAGTGATTAAAGCGTTCGCTCGTCATGCTCAAGACCCGGGTTTGAATCCCCACATGTGAAGCCCATACCTGGTGTCCCACGCTGTAATATTGCTGAATATTGCTTAAAGCGACACAAGACTAACCCATCGGCCCTTAAACAAGAATAATGTCAGGCTGTATGGACTTTTAAGGGACCGTTATTTAGAGCACCGCCATATAGCTGGGATAATGCTGGGTGCGGCGTTAACAATCAGTCAAATTATATTGGTCACGATTACAGCTGTAGACAGCTGGCACCATCTGCTTGATCTTCCTCAAATTATTGAAAAGTTTAACGTACTTTACACCATTTTCAGAGCAGACTGAACGATTTTCATGGCTGTTGAGTCTGTCGTTATGAAGATTGTTATCGCAATGGACAAATATGTCGGACTTGAAATGTTTGATGGACACTTTGAAAATCAGAAAACTTAGAACTGAAATAATGTTCCGAAAGCTCCGTCACAAGTCTTCCGTTTCGTCCAAGTTTAAAGGACGAAAAATGCTAATCACGAAGGATTTACTTACACCGTAAACAAGAGTGAGATGAGTGAGTGAGTATGGTTTTAGGCCGCTTTTAGCAACATTCAAGCAATACGACATGGGATATCAGAAATGTGCTTCACACATTGTGCCCATGTGGGGAATAGATTATTGGTCTTCAGCATGATGTGCTCGCGCCTTAACCACTAGACTACCCCACCCCTCAAAGAAAGTGACTGGGTGAGGTGGGAGTGTTAGTTTGTCTCACTGTCTCTGAAGTACATTATTGTCCCCACTGCCAAGCTCACTCTGTAGTGTTAACGTATTTAATGAAGCAAGTCTAGTCTGAATCTCTGTCTCCATGGGGCTCCTTTTCACTTGATATAGGTTACTATCAAAATTATATATATACACAGGGTCTATGTATTATGCATGTGTGTGTGTCTGTGTGTGTGTGCGCGCGCGCAGACATTAATTTGTTACGTTTGAAACTGCGATCAGACGACAAAACGTTCTTGTTTAAAATATACAGTGGACAATGTGTTTTAGCATTGTTCCCATTGTATTGTAGACTTCGTATTTCAACACTGATATCGTATTCAGTTACCAGCTGTTGTTTATTTTATCTTCCATTTCTCAGATATATATAAATAACAAATATCTGTGCTTCATATCTAATAATGTAAACATATTATTTTTCTTAGACGTCTTCATATTAATGGGTATATTGTTTATTTTGGCGACACTTTTTTCTGATTTAGCTGGTCAAGCACAGTTTGTATTTCCTGCTAATAGTATCATTTTATCACTTCGCTTTTTACAAACTGTTTCAGTGTTTCACACAAAATGAATCACACCTTCTATTTCACACTCGACATCTGTGACACATTAACATCGAGTCATCTTCTCGATCTACAGGTATGTGCTGAAATTTTCACACTGAAAATATTCGAATTTGTTTGATTTTTTTTCACTGTGTTCATTTTTATGTTCATATTGCATATAATTAGATTGATACTATGATGAAATTTGGTACATTGGGATATGTATAAGTTCTGAGATATTGACAATTTTAATCAACCTTTCACGTGACATACATCCAAAATCAGTATGTTAAAAAGACAATGATTCTTGAGAGGTATCTAGAGGTTGGTAATTGCATACATAAGACGAGTATGTTGATGACAACTTCTTCTTTATTGATTAGCACGCCGTTTCTGGGCTACTTCTTGTCCCTTCTTCGGGTGATTTGATTTGATTTAATTTCTTCCACCTATCTTTCACATGCAAAAATCTGTTGTGTTTGGTCGCTGGAATCAAACGTGCTGCTCGAGTGTCAGGTTTTTCGCTAGTTTTGACAATGTTTCATTTCCCTTAAACTCGACGAATAATAAATCAGTTGCTTCACTACCAGTTCTAACATGTCGTTAAAAGTGCCCAGTAAACACACAAAAAAATTATATTTACCTGAGGCCATAAATGAGCTTACCAAGTTTAAGTTTATATATGACTATAACATTTGAAGGTGTCCCATAGATTTTTATTGTAATATAGAATCGTTATTTTAAAATTTTATATTACATACATGTATTTAGATGTAAATCTACTTACCCGATATTGTGCCTGGCAAATTGTATCGCATTAAATATTGAAATGGCGTTATTGTGCGTCAAAAATGCTGACGGCCAATTCATAGGGACACGAACAGAACGGGAGCGTTTGGAAGAACCGCAGGCGAAGACGCCACTTCTCTGTTCATGTCAGTGTAACCTGAAGATCTGTAGCTCATCGGTTGAGTGGGTGAGTGTTGTACAGTTTTTTTTCAGCCCATTGTGCAGAAGTGCCTGGCTTGAGCGGGTCGGGAACCTGTGGCTTGGATTCATGTTTCAAAGTGGTGAACATCTAAGACTTGCATTACTTCGGGCTTTTCTCCCACGTGAACCAGACATCCCGTGGTACAGCTGGAATATTATTCCAGTAGGCAAAGGCCCGAACTCACTCAGTCACTCTCTCGGGTAGTCTAGTGGTTAAAGCGTTCGCTCGTTATGCCGAACACCCATGTTCTTATGGGTCAGTCTTAACGTATTACCCAATGTTGATTGATTCTTTACGTGGCATATACTTGTCGAAAGAGGCGGCGACTAACGGTATGAGGTGGTCAGGCATGGTTGACACACACGAACTGCATAATTCGATGTATAGTGTTGATCACTGACTGTATGGTCCAGATTGGATTATATAATTACTTACAGACCGCTGCCATAAAGCTGTATTTTTGTTGAGAGCACCACACATGCAAAAAAAGCGGTTTCCCTGTTTGAAATGCAAACCTATCCCCTGGGAATTCACAGAATCTTTTGAAATATGTTCTTATCTACTATATTTCTCTACAGTCTGATTTGAAATATTACTGTTAGAATGGCTGTTTTACCATATCTATGCATTGTATAGCTGGACATCTAGATTATAATTTGTGACAAGAATTTGTTCCATAACTTCTCACGTATGTTTTTATACTTTCCTTTTTAATGAGCTGTCGTAAGTTAAGGTATACGGTTATGTATACACATATATCTCATAGACCTACCCGGCACATGTTTAAATTCACGAAATAAATATGTGTAAATCAAATTCAGACAAATAAAGGTTGAGATTCGAGACAGTTGTATATTTCAGCGTCAGTCAGTTGATTGACAGCTAGGTACATATCATGTGTCACAGTGATGGTTGATTGTCACCTTGTTGAGAAACATAATGGGCGTGATAGGCGGACAATATATGCTAATTACGTCTCACGGTGCCGATTGCTGACCGTCTTGGGGCGTGTGGTAATTTGCTGGACAAACACATTCCTTGTTGTCTTTGGGGCTTTTTTGAGACTCAGGAACGAACAAATGTGACCCACATACTCCAAGTTAGGTTAATTATGCTTCCTATCTTTTTTCGGTGTCCTTATTTGTATCGATATATCTATTGCCCCATGCTATCCCTTTTTGTATTGCAATGTGAATTAAACCCGTGATGATCCGAATTCCAACTAGCCTTCAGCAACCTATGCTTGTCGTAAGAGGCGACTGGCGGGATATGATATCAGTTGTTTACAGATCACTTTCATAAGAGCCAGAGTGTTATTAAAGACAAACAAGAATTAACTGAAAATTCAAACATACGTACGTAAAAACGTCTATCTTTTTGTCGCCTGTTATGCAGCAAATGCAAGACAACAAGATTTTCGAGTACATGATTTGTACTGTTTGTATTGCCTAGAACTCAATATTTTAGCGGAAGCCATTTTCGGTAAATATATAAACAATGAGTTCAAACTACTGTTATTTCTACCTCTTAAGGCATATCTTTTAACAAGTGCTTCCACTGCCAACGTGATGTCTGACATCCTGTCGATACGCGCCCATGTAAAGAATCGAATACAATTGATGTGTGAACGTGAAAGAATAATAAACATTAATTTGATTTCGTCCTGACATCGACATCACGTGTGATAACATTGTAATTAGATCTCATGACTCCTTAATCTGTTGGTAATTGCTACGATAGAGTGAGAAGAACAAACAACTCACACCGTGTCACAGTTAAATGACCATGACATCTATCACCTACCCTTGACCCCATCACCTCTAACCTGATTGGTCCATGCCGCTAACCACTTTATAAGGAGGCCTGCGACTCCACGTAAGTACGCACTCGACAATTTCCAACGCCAAGAACAGGTGTTTAAATTAGCTGGATAAAAAAATCAAACATGAAGCATGACGTGAATGACAACCTTGTGTATTGTGCTGTTATGGGGGACAGCCGCATAGGCAAGAGCAGCATCTCTCGGAGTTACGAACAAGGATACATTGACGCTGATCACCAATCGACATTGTTTGAGAATTACGTTGTACGACATAAGATGGTTGGGAAGGAGTACCTAATCAGTATGTTCGACACAGCTTCGGAGGTAACTAAAATTCTGAACTGTTTAAAGGGCTATATTTAAAGCGATCGTCACGCCGAACTCTCGGGTTCGATTCCCTATATCGATACAACGTGCCGAGCTAACTTAATCTATTGTCCCCGCCGAGGTATTGTCGGAGTAACACTGAATGCGGCGTAAAATACACTCGTTCACAGAATTGTCCATCCCTTATGAGACACTCAAATGAATCAAGCAGGAAATTTTGATTCCGGTGGTGTTTTAACCAGGCAGCATAGCGATGTTAAATACTTTTTTTTGCAAAAGATCAGTTTCTGTTCTGGTTTGTTAACGGTGTACTTTGTTTTAATCCAATTTTCAAGTGTATACTTTATTTCGGATGTGTGAAAAACTTCATTTTACTTACAACAGTCACTCTGGTCTAGAGTGTTCTACAGTGCTGTCTAACGTGATGAGATAGATATTTGAAGCCTGTTTGAAGACAACGCTGATTATTTTTGTTTTCAGAAAAACTTTGAGAATCTTCGCTCATTCACATACCGTGAGAGTGAAGTCCTGCTTCTGTGTTTCTCGACCTGTGACCGGGAGACACTGACCAGCATCAATGACCTGTGGATGCCAGAACTGAAGAGACACTCCAAACAAACGAAACAGAAGAGGCCGGTCATCCTCGTTGGCACCCAGATTGACCTCCGTGTCGGCCATGAAGATAGCGAGGTCAGCACTGACGAGGGTGTCCAACTGGCCAAGGACATTGGTGCTGACTGTTATGTGGAGTGCTCAGCTCGTGACCAAAAGGGATTGAAGGAGGTCTTTCAACATGTTGTCTTCTCCGCTTTGAAATCTAGAAAAAAGAAAACCAACATTATCAAGAAAATATTTCGACGAAGGAGCACAATTTAAACGATTTCCCGAATTACGTCATAATATTCACCTTGAAATTTGAATCGTTTTTGTGAATATGTTTGCAAATGAAAAGCAACGTAAGTAGTGATTTTCATATAAGTGCTACGGACAGTCGGGATTTGCGACTTGAAGAATATTTTCAGGAACGTTTATGTTTATGCTGATGGCATTTTCGAACAGATGATTTGTAAAACTAGGCTACTGGCATGAGTATGAGACTCAGTTAAAAAGCACTATATTCGGCCTTGCTTTACTGTTCGTGTGTTATACCACATTGAAGATGTGTGCTATTCAAGCACTTTAAAGGCGTTGCATGTTCATAGATTCCAGACTGGTTTAACAGGTTCTCAGTAATGTCATCGACGTTAAACTCCCAAGTGTTCTACTACAAAAGACGAACTGTTACATGTGTCCATAAGATAAGTGCTTTGATGTGCTGGCAAAGCGACCCGGTTTGTTGTTGAGGTTTAAACTGCAGTTACTAATATTTGATATTTTTATGTATGTATTGTACATAGATGTGCAATGAGGGTTTATTGCTGCATTGGTCCTATTCGTTGCTGCAAGAAGTTGCAGTTGATGCTAATGTATTATTTCTATGTATGTATTTACATATTATTTCTATGTATGTATTTACAGAACGTGCAATAAGGGTTTATTTACATTGTTGAATAAAAAATAGGGAACTTAAAATTGTTTTTTGTGTGGCAAGTATAATGATGAACAGCAGGTGTCGTGACTGAATTAAGTGATCTATTCAGTCTTCACAGCTATTTTCCCTTGACACCAAGGAAAATTTGTCTCTGAGGATAGTTAAACCAATTTCAACATTATCCAAGTAACATCACGATGAGCGTTTCACACATTGTATAAACATGAGGAACCAAACCCGGAGGGTTCGGGTTGACGAGCGAACGCTTTAACTACTGTGCTTACCTAACACCAAATACAAGTTATATATACAACCTGTGAAGATCCGGCTTAGAACAGATCTTCAGTAACCTATGCGTGTCCTTCACTAACTAACGGGATCGGGTGGTCAGGCTCGCCGACACATGTCGTCTTATCCCATATTGCGTAGATTGATGTTCATGCTGTTAATCCCTGAATTGTCTGGTCCAAATCCGATTATTTACAGGCGGCTGCCATATAACTGGAATGGTGCCAGAGTGCGGCGTAAAACTAAACTCACTCACCCATTTAGGTATAAAAACAAGCAACACCTCCTAACCATGGAACAATTCAGTGATTGAACTGAAAGTGCAAACCAAGTACACGCAAACTGCAAACAGTGCACGTGCACCGAAGAAATAGGCAGTTATGCAAAAAATCATTTAGATGCATGTCAAAAAAGCGTCGTGAATATCCGTGGGACTCGTGAAAATCAGAGTTAGGATTGATCTTCGGCAACCCATTCTTACTCAAGACGCAACTCACGGGTTCGGGTCGCTAACTTTGTTCATGCATCTCATCGTATCATTGGATTGTCTGGTCCAGTCTCAAAGCTGGAATGTGGCGTTAAAGAACGAGCAAACAAATTTTCGGCTTCAAGACGACACGTGTTGTCTAATTATCTATGACGCCACAATTTGTCGTGCAATTTTGCGGCTTTAAGATCACTGGGATCAAGCTTTTCGAAACGAGCTGAATCTTAAACCCAACGAATTGTGACTTTCGTCGTATATTTCCAAAACTATCAGAGCCCTAAGACATCATAATATTGTCGTAACTGTAAGATTCCATACTTGCCCAAGACCCGGGTTCGAATCCCTTCATGGTTACATCGTGTGTCCTGAGTCGTGACATTGCTGGAACATTGCTAAAAGCGGAGTAAACTCAGTCACTCACTTCATAGTTGTTCTATCTTCATCCAAAATAGCGGCATAATCTGTTTTACGTTGAAAATCTGACATTTTAAGTTGTTAAACTTTGTGATTTTCAAAGCGACCCTTCGATCATAAGAAGGATGTATCAAAGATTACACTTTAGAAATCATGTTTATGGGAACATCGATCTCCATGCCGACAGAGTGGATGACCTTACTTTGATATCATTTTTATCCAAGTCCGCTATGAAATAAGTGCACCTGTCAAACGTGATAACCTTTCGATAGCTTTTCTTTAAATTTAGAATTTAGGGTCACAACGTTGTGACAATTGCAATACAGTCAATGCGACGGCGGTACTGACGGGTTCGAACCCACCCCACCCCCAACGCCAAAAACAAAATATCTAAAATGTGGTCTTCAGTCATTTTAAAGTAGGGGTGGGTGATGGGAGAGGGGCGTCCATGGAATGGCATAATGCCAGCGCGACTTGTCAACGTGTCTTTCTTGAGGACTGACTGCGATGGAGTCAACACATGCATTTTCAATTTGGTCCGTTGACACTTAGGTAAAATGCCTTGTTTATTAGTCATTAAAATTCTTTAAAGTTAATCAGTTCTACGTTTTCTCCTGAATTAAATGACAAATACGACCTTTTATCTGAAACGTCATTAAACACTATAGTGATTGTGACCATGTCAAAGTTAATCAGTCATCTGTCTGGCTTCAGGCTATCGCTGTTTCTCTGTTCGTTATCCATTCCGAGGTGGAAACCATGGGTGAAGGTTGTTTCCCTTCCCAGGAAGGAGACAGCGGACAAAGGGACACGTGGTCTTGAACATCCACATGTTGTAAAGCTGCCCCAGTAGAGGACGTGATCAACAGAAGGTGACAACTTCATCAAATATGTGCTCCAGGTTACAGGACCAATCGATATTCTCATGCTGCCCACACGGCTACAGCGACGACATCATCTCCGGCATCGTCCCCGGCAATTCCCCCTCAAGCTGAATCTCATCACCTGTCTTTGGGCAGGCTCTGTAATCATTATCCGTGAAAGGGAGTCTTTATTGTATATTGCAGCGCGTCTGAAAGTAGATCGTCAAAATTTGTTTCTGCATGATCCTCTTTAAGTGTAGATGGTTGTTATGCCAATGACACCAATGCCCCGGAGCCATGTGTGTCATACAGGTGAGGGGACTGAGGAATGGAACCGACTCTCAGCAGGCAGGTCAAGGCCATATGGTTCCTAAAACGTCCTTAGAGCCTTGCATCCTTTTTGATTACAGGGCGGTGGGGTAACCTAGTGGTTAAAGCGTTCACTCATCACGCTGAAGAACCAGGTTTGATTCCCCACATGGTTATAATGTGTGAAGCGTCAAACTAACTAACTCAGTTCACTCTTGTTTACGACGTACGTACGTCCTACGCGATAAGCATTTTTCCTACTTCTAGAATGTGAAGGAAACATCCAGCATTTTTCAATGGCGTTATACTAAAAACATTGAAGTAGCTTTGGGAACCTTATTTCAGTTCTTAATTTTCTGATTTTCTAAAAACGCATCAAACATTTCGAGTCCTACATATTGTTAATTGCGACAGCTGTCACCATAACGACAGACTCAATAGCTGTGAAAATCGTTCAGTTCTGAGAGTGGTGTGAAATATGTTTAAACTTTTCGATAATTTGAGGAAGATCAAGCAGATGGTGCCAGCTGTCTACAGCTATAATCGTGACCAATATAAGTTTACTGCTTGTTGTTTATAGCACCCAGCATTATCACAGCTATATGACGGTGTTCTAAATAACGGTCCCTTAAAAGTCCATAGAGCCTGACATTATTCATGTTTACGGGCCGATGGGTTAGTCTTGTGTCGCTTTAAGTAATATTCCAGCAATATTACAGCGTGGGACACCAGGTATGGGCATCACATGTGGGGATTCGAACCCGGGTCTTGAGCGTGACGAGCGAACGCTTTAACCACTAGACTACCTCTTCTTTGAATAAAATATGAGGTTATCCAAGACCGCAAAGTTCCGTTCAGTTATCATTGTTTTCCACCTATAATACAACAATGCACGTTATCGGTCACCGACAGGGTACTTAAAAGTATAACCTCTTAACTTCGTATTTACGTTGTTACCAATTCAATCCGTCTATTGGTGTCTGTAAAATAAAATACAATAGTTCCGTTTCTCTTTCTATAATATTGAAAATTAAAATCCTTTGCTTTTGACAAAGAAGTCGTGGAGTGGTTATAATGTTAAGGAATCTGAAACTGTACAGTCTACATGACGTCATGGTGCGTATTAGAGAACTGGCTAGCTATTCTCGAAACGTTCGTAGCCATACGAAGTTCTTAAGACTATTCTTAACACATTGGCTACGACCAAAGTTAAGAATTCTTAGGCTACGAACGTTTCGAGACGTTTCGAGACGTTTCGAGAATAAGGGCCCTGGTGTCGGAGGATCAATCTTGTGACTCATGGTTTTCTTTGCCTCTTGGAGAATTGTGCAAAATTTGAAAGTAATTATAACTTGGCAATTAAAACAGTATATTTCATATGTGGAACTATGATTCCACAACACCCACAAACGCACGCACGAACAAACACATGCACGCACACAAACAAAGAAAATACGATGTCAATATGAACGGGACTAATTTAATTTTGACATGTCGTGGTCTAACACAGAAAATACGATATATATCTGCCAGATGGCTAAGGTTGTGGCAATGTACAAAAAATCCAAATAGATAATTTGATCCTTTCAAAAGTAGATAATTTATTCACATTTCTTAAAAATAATGTATGATATGTGTTGAAACACACTACCGCGTATCTAATTACCCGAAGAGGCAAATATAAAACAGCTCTTGAGTGTTAGTGATGAAACATTTCATGTAACATATGACATATGACGGTGAATTAAAATGGCATTCTAATCTGACGCAGGTACCTTACAGGAATTCATTGCACAAATTAATGCTAAATTGCCAACAGCTTAAAAACATGACCGACCTAAGGTTTTATGATTTATATGGTAATAATTAAATTCCCTGACCAACAAAACATTGGTAAAGAAACTAAAATACAAAAAAAATATTATAACATTTATTGTTTCAGTATGAAACACTGAAGTGTGAATTTTAGAAATTTAAAAAAGAGAGTCTATTGACTCTTTCCATAAAGTAGTTAAGGGCCTGCATCTTTTCGGGCTTGTTAAATTGAAATGCTTTCCGAAAACCAAACCAACGATTTTTAGTGATTCTTTTAAATTATTTGAGAAAGAAATACACTGCGCATGACAAGAGCAACATTTTCTGTGAAATTGGTTCAGTTCCGTTCAGGCAAGTTAATTTGTTTCGTTACCAGGGGTAAAAATAGAATATGGAAAAAACAATCGATGTTAAGCATTTTGTTTGCGATAACAGGTGCTTCTATTTCCACCAGCCCCCATTTCCCGATGTAAAGTTGACTTTGTGACGTATATGTCACAGTGGCATTTTCAGAGTTTCTATTTATAATTCGCCAGAATCAAATCAACAAAGTTTAATTTCGGCTCCGCAGCAGGTGTACTAATGTCAAATCGCTTTCACTGGACGACAACAAGCACTAATGACAAACGGTCGTCCTTGATGAAAGTCCATGACCCACCAAAAGTATGTCCTTATGTCCCCACGGGCAGCGCTACAACTTTTAGTGACGTCATTCGACAACTTGTGACGTCACAAATTGTTTCAGGCATTTCTTCCATCGGTGCCTTAGAAACAAACGCCGACCCGCCGTTGGCGCCATGGCGCTACACAGCGGGTGATCCCACGAAGCAAATCATATAAACCAGAAAGTATACTTTTTAAGTTTTGGAATATTTGATTACACATTTACAAGGATTACAGACAAATGATATACTTAGTTGATATTCAACTGTTTTCCACAACTGCTATAGTAATAATTAGAAATGTAAACTTCATCATAATTGAGCAGTGCAATACTATGCATTGAGCAGTGATTCTCTGTTGAATTTGTTTCTATGACTGAATCAGGTGTATACATATCTGTGGATTCATCACAGCTGTCTTCAACCCGATAGCGATACGACTATGACATGTTACGTCATCAATAATCAATAGTTCTCACACTATATTATCGACGGAAATTCGAGACATTTAAAGTTGAAAACCACTAACCATTGTCCCCTGAAGAAATACTTTCCACTTGACCTAAAAGGTAAAATATAAATGCAAATGTTTGCAACTGGGTCACTCAAAATCATTGATTACACAAGGTCTTCATGACATAACAAATAACAAATAATATCAATGATATCGTTCAATTCTACACTCGCTTTCGAAGAGACGTGAAATAGTCCACTGAATTGTATCTATCATATATCATACTAAAATGACATATGCTCCTGTCAGATGAATTTTATATCCGGCTAGGTTGTGTAACCGGGTTGCAAAATGTACTAAAATCGACTTGTGAGGTTTGGATTGCTCCATGTCACAGTAGAAATGTGTAGAATGTTTTCCGATAGTCGGAATAATTGGGATATATGTACAATAATTGTATAATACATCTAATTCAAGAAGTGGTATGGCAGTTTAAATATTTGTAGAATAATTCCAACAGTTTAGAGATATATTAATATGTTTCAATTATCGCATTTGTACCTAGATCATTAATCGATATTAACAGGAATCACATTTGAACAGAAAGATATTCTTTAAGTCATATTTCATATACAATATTATCTTTGTTTTCCTTCTAAAATAATCAGACAAAACAAAGTCGTGTTTGGGAGTAAATGTACTGCTACATGTACATGTAAATCCTCCCCATATTTGCTTGGAAAGAACATGTATAATATGAGCACGCGAAAAGAAATGAAATCCTAAAATCATATTTTGCTGTTATAGCGATGTTAATCGTAAAGTATGTGCCTCCATACGCCCTGGTGGCCTACTTAAACCGACCTAATTGACGTGGAACAGCTTTTTAAGTCGAGATTCCTTGATCAAATTTCTGTTACACAATTATGGGAGGTCGCTAATATAATTGTCAACAGGTTTCACGCTGTAATTGTAGTGGTAGTAGTAAATTTCATCAATGAATTGTTTTCCAATAATTAAGGTGCAGCTTACTAACCACTGCACTGAATGGCAACGACCCAAGGCTACAGAGAAAGGAGGTCACACGAGCGCTGAGATGTAGGTCTCGTCAGACCCTCCAGCGGAGATGACAGACAGGGCCACGGGGATTCCTGGGTACTCATCTGGCTCTTAAGGACTCTTCAGAGGCAGGCTATTACACTGAGGAAAAAAGACCAAATACTTGACATGGAAACGGTATTTGGGTTGTCAAAGTTTTAAAGAAAAAATTCTTTTAATAAGAAATATATTTATATATATTTGTTTATATTTTTGACCAACTAAAGGAAAGTCCCTCATTAACCCACCACCCCCAACCTACCCCTAACCCACCCACTCCATTTGAATTTAGATAGATAGATAGATAGATAGATAGATAGATAGATAGATAGATTTTTTGTATTTATTAAGAAGACAGTTGTATTTCTAATTCTGCCTGCAGCCCAAATCCTTCATTTACGCTGACTTTGTACCTACCTTCATTATTTTACAACTGAAATACTCATCCTCTAAGCTTTACTGAAATGTTTCGTGGTGTCTATCATTTAAAACAAAACCAAAGACACATGAGCTTAGTGACATTTAAAGGAGACACATGTCAAATTAATCTATATGACATGCACACATTGTCAGAGGACAATGTTTTGTTTCTGATGATAAAATGCAAAAACATTTTTTTTTATGTATGAAAAGGTACATTTCCCGTTTTGTTAAATTTAGTTAACGAGACGAGACCTATCGTCGAATTAGCCAAATCTTACTTTTACGTACCCGCCTCTGCATAAACATGTACCCACGAAACAAACTGGAAAACCGTGCTGACAACGAGGTAGACGTGGCACCACAAGTCGACGCCGATGTAGTTTACCACGTTTGACATTAAGCCTGACATTCATGTATGACGCTATGTTTTCGGTTCTCCACTCAACGCCTCTCTCCCGGGGCGAAGGTTCCTCTGGGCTGGTTGTAACCTTTGTTCAATGGAAAATACCCTACTATTCAGAACTGACTGCCCGTCTCCCTGGTGCAGTGGCTTGAGACTGGAATCTCCTGGAGATCGGAAAGTCTGTGGTTTGATTCTGGTTAAAACGTTCGCTCGTTGCCCGAAGACCCGGTAACGATCCTCCACATATGAGTACAATGTGTGAAGCATATTTCTGGTGTCCTCCGTCGTGATATTGCTGAAATTTTGCTAAAAGCGGCGAAAACTATACTCGCTCACTCCTGTCCCCGCCACTGCAACTGCACTGCTTATTGTTACTCTTCCTGGCAGTAGTCTCAAACTCAGTATGATGGATTTGGCTAGGGCATCAGTGTTCGGTGTGTCATCGAATTGGGCGGATTGTGAGCGTTCGCACGCATCAGAAAACCATTTGACGTCTACAAACGATCTCTTTAGCATGGATAATGTTCTCATTGCATTTGTACCAATCTGTGCCATTAGCAATATGTACCGATACCTACCGTTATCAATATGTAACTATCTGTTCTGTTAGCAGTCTATACCGATTTGTACCGTTAGGAATCTGTATTGATTGTGAGAAAGTTTTAAACACCGGGGCTTGTATGCTTAGAAGCAGTGTTAGAAAGACATATTGGTATATAGACCCTACCCTTATGCTATATAAAAGGAAAAGGGGTCTAAGGGATACATAGTTTTAACTTTCCACGCTAGTTTTAATTCAAATTGTGATATTCTAGTTGTTTTACTGCCCTTCACCGACAGATTTTACAATATACATATAGTCCTTTTCTTTGTTAAATGTCCTCGTCGCGATATGGCTGAGATATTGCCGATGTGACCTTAAATATTAACTCACTCACTCACTCACTCACTCAAGCGATACAAGACCCCGTGGTAATGAAGCAGGCTGTGACCATTACTCGCCTACAGTAGAAGACCTTCTTGTTTCTTGCTGTTGGAAGATGAAAAGGTGAGTGAAAATCGTTCACCGCCGCATCAGTAAGTTTGTAGCTATTCGCGGCGAGATGACAGATGAAAGATGGAGCCAAAATGTAAAGTTTGATATATACTCTTTAAAAAAGTAGGGGAACCTGAACTTTGAAGTCTAGTAGAAAGAAAACCTATCGGAGGACGTTACAATGACATTCATCTTGTGTATGCAGTATCATTTCACGTTATCCTCACACGCAAACACAATACATGGGAAGCACGTGCACATCGTGAAAGCCTCCCACACGTGCATGTGGTGTCATTATGAATCTTGACGTTTTTCAGGCAGATCGCTAAGTCACTGTAGACGATGTTTCCGATAATTTTCTTGCATTTGTGCATGGGCGGGGTTTTCAGAGTCAAATCACACACCACTGACTAAAAATTGTAACCCTAAAATTTTCCCACCTAACAATGGGGATAACAGAACAAACCGCTTTGCTTTGAATGAAATCCACGTGGTGATGCATTCTCAAAACATCCATTATTATTGTATCAACATTGATTCAATCCCATATACCTTTCAGTTTTGACAACCGTACATTGAAAGTACAGCTCCCCTACCTTTTTAAAAGAGTATATTACTCATCTCGTTTAGACCCTGTTTTAAAGAACAACACCGCCATACAGCTGGAATATTGCTGACTGTGGCGTAAAACTAAACTCACTCACTCGTTGCTTCAAAGACATTCATACAGGTAGTTTATTTTACACTACGTCTGCTGTGTTCTCGGATTAGCATAACCAACCAAAATATTGCTTTTTCTGTTCGTCTACTTCTTACAGAGACACGGACAAGCAAAAGTTCAAATTAATCTTTATTTCGGGAATTACAATTTTGCAACTTTAACATTGACAGTAAATTCCAAAGACCCAGCGTCACATCTGATCGTCGTGGACGTCGCAGAGCCTTCGTGATCCTTTTTTCTTCCACTGCTCAGAATGTTGCTCACCATATCCTCCTGTTGCTCGTCGACATGTCTGTACTCCCTGACTGCACTGCTTCTGTGTCCAGTGGTTCGTGCGATCAATTGCTCATCCACCCCGTTGTTAAATAGTCGTGTTGCTTCAGGATCAGCAAACCGGTCTAGAAAAGAAAGAACATGCGGTTAGAAAATGTATATTATTAACTACTGATTAGCAGAAATATTGAAAGAAACACTTCCAACTTTATTTTGTATATTTTCGTTACAAATCCAATAAATACTGTCGAAAATACTAGAACGGATTTTTCGCTAAGCTTAAGTAACTGGATTTATACAGAGCATAGATCAAAATGATTTTTAAGTTGCTGATAGAGACATTTGTACCTTGAAAAGTCGAAATAGCATTCCTTAAGAATAAATTCCCCAAACCCCAGCATAGGTAGGTAAGTGGTAAAAGAAAAGTGTTTTAAACAAGTTTTAAGTTATTATACCATTTCCGGCAATTCTGTTAACGTAAATACTTAGCGTTTAACTTTCTCATTAGACATTTCTTTCTTAGCCTGGCACGTGTACTTTACGGCAATGTTGGGTGTACATGCACGAAATAAACTGGCTCAGACTGACTGTGGTGTTGAGCGGAGCAAATTTGTATATTAAGGTTTAAAGACTTGCGTTTATATAGTAGGGGTGGGGTGTCATTGGTTTTGAACATATCCCGCAGGGTAGGGTTAGAGTTCCTCCCGTTCCCCCATTTCAAATAATATTTATTCATTGACACATCCTAGAATGTAGGGGGCTGCGGAAGGAACTCTTTCCATTTCACTTCATATATTATTTACGTGGACATCTTTCGGGCTTGCGTGCAGTCTTCATAATCATATTGTCATCTTCACAGTTGGTAGAAGCGATAAGATCGTCACCATCTGATGAAAAGTCATAGTCGACTTTCAACAGAACATCGGCAATAACTTGAGACGAAAATATCAGTTCATCATCACGAATATGTAACAAATAAAGACACGTCTTTTCCTCTTCCATTTCACCTAATACAACTGTTTTCAATGAATACTAGTTCAGAATGCCAACGTGATCGACTGCACACGAGTCACACGTCTATTGTTGATGGTGACACACGTGATAATTGTGCACGGTCGATAGGTTCGGCACGTGACTACATGTCTGTGCTGTATTACCTCACGAAACACAAAACACAGCAGAAACTAATTCCCACACTGGCGCTGAATAACAAGAAAGACACACAACATTATATTCTGTTGTAATATGATGATGACGAAACTCCTATACTTAGATTCTAAGTCAAAACAAAGAAATTCAGAGAACATGTTGCGAGACATATTGTCATGTGTTTGATATAGAAACTACGGTTCATTTAACACCCGCACTAGCATTGTGACAAAAATGAGTACGTGTTAATATTAGCTTTTATTTTTATTTTTCACCTTCACAGGGAGATCCTTCTTCATTGCCGTAGTGTAACATAATAGTATACGTATATTATCTGCGCACATAATTATACTTGTCAGTCACTTCGAGAAGAATTGTGGGAGGAGTGTAAAATATGAATAATATACATGTGTATGTCACAGACACTCACGTAATTGATAAAATGTCCAAATGTTTCAACAATTTTACAGATCGACTAGAAGACGCCCATTTATTTGTAGACTGGTGAAAATGAACTAAGAAGTGCAAAAAAGTTCAACGAAATTACAAAAGACTAATTGTGTTGTTATGAAACCATGTGAAGGTATTTATCATCGGTACAGACTCGATTAATGTACAGTGTGCCGTCTTGTAGCAGGAACATTACTAAAGTACTGTTGGAAATTGTAAAAACCTGTTTTTTTTACGTTTATCTCTTCAATTTATGTAGTGAAAGTGAAAGAGTAAAAGATCTGTTAAATAACTTCGGCCTAATTACAGTTCCAGTAATACGGGGATAGGAAACGTAAAAAAAGGACTTCACTGAGGAGTGACTAGTGCAGAAATCAGCAATGCGGATTTTTGCAAAGTCCAAGATGACCTATTTTCAACAGACCATGACTTTGTGCAAATTAGTGCGCGATGGTATTGAATTACAAAGTGCACTTTTTGAATACCCATTTTGAAATTAGATTGTGCTTCATGTTAAACGATAGCTGACGTAAAAAATAAAAACTTTGATGCTGACACTGTTAAGGATGTAGCCACCACGGAGTCTCACTATCATTATAAAAAGAGACAGGTAGGAGGGGTCGTCTCAAAAGCAAAACCTGGACGGGTGTAGCAAACGATGGTTGCGGTCGGGATGGATCATAGAGATATCAGCTACAATATGGTAATCCTTTACGGTGAGGTTGGGAAGTACACGGCATGACAGACCATATATCACAATATCCTGCTCTATGGCTCTTCCGGTGGTCATGCCACCTATATATTTTGAGACACTTAATACGGTGCTTTTCTATGGGTATCAAGTATCACACTATTTTACATAGATTAACATAAACTTCATGAAAGAAGGTCGCGTAAGATACTCACCAATAGATGAGACATATCAACGTGAAAACACACATGAAAAGCACGAAATGTCTTTGACGCCTTGTGCCAGTGGGCAGCTCATGCATTTCAAGCCAGATGTCCTTCGTCATACTTGGCTGAGCGACTTAATTACCATCTACAATCTAACCTCTTGTTTTCAGATTTGTTTTGTCCGATTTTACGTGCATACATGCTTTTCTAGATATCCTCTTACGCATTCCGCTGAATGCCCGGTTAGGCCGCAGTGAGTTATTCTGTCAAATCCTATTTTCATTTGTGTAAATGTGAGGGATACACTGGAACATCCTAAAAAAAGCAGTTTGTTTCTTTTCTATTTTCGACAGTACTTTAAGTGCAGAGATAAACAACATGTGATTGTGATCCTTGTGTCATCATAGGAGGATTCGCCACAGGAATGAAAACCACTTGTATCCTATTGCATTTCGTGATGGTGTCCTAGAGAGACATGACATTGAAAATCCATTTGATTTGTACAGTAAACAGTTGTTCAGCATAAATAATGTTCGAATGAGGAGGAAATAGAAGGGAGACATGCTGCGCAAAGAAAACATGAGACTGATCGATGGGTTATAACATAACGGTACACCAACTGGGTAACAGGTCAAGGGAATTCAGTGCATTGAGAGCAAATAAATGCCGGTGTTTCCAGTCGGGACTTGAGTACAACTGAAGATCTTTGAAGTTCAGGGTCTTCAGCAACCAATGCTTGATGTAAGAGGCGAGTAACGAGATCGGATGGTCAGGATCGTTGACTTGGTTGACACATGTCATCGTATCCCATTTACGCAGACCGATGCTAATTATTTTATTCTATGTATTATATATCTGGTCAAGACTTACATTTCTTAACCCCTAGACGGCGTATCGTGACAATGGTCTACTCTTGTTGATTACAGCTGTACTGAGTACGGCACTGCGGGTAGCGAAATGGATTGCAGAATATTAAAACGAAATGTGCACATTTGGGTAGATAAGAAACGATGAAAAACCCAACGATGACAACATACCAAGAGTCCCAGAGAAAAGACATTGTCTTGTTGTTGTGTGTGGTCCTTGATATGTCTGCCTGAGAAGGTTACTTACTTCTCTTAGCGTGTGAGATGTGACGTCCTGGGCAGGAAAGGACAGTGTCTTGACAGCTTTCCTTTCCTTAATTAAAACAGTTGGGGTTTCCTATTCAACCTTTATTGTATCATCTTGACAGGATGTTTATGTGCCAACGTGTAACTGTGACATGATCGTAAATACAATATATGATCAAGCCAAGTATGCATTCGCACGCACAAAAATTCGTATGTGTTTCCACTGTATTCTAACAAATATACAACACTAGCCCAAACCCAACAGTCAACGCGTATGCAATTTGCTAGTACACATGGCAGACAAAATGCAATTATGTTTACCTAAATAATGGTGATCGGGAAAAAAGGCACGGATAAAAACTCACAGTTTAGGGTAGGAAAAATACAATAACTTTTTAATTATAAAAGATAAATAAATAAAAAATCTTTGTTAAATCACAAAATAGCAGAGTAGAAATCATGAACACGGGTACTAATCAGAGTCCACTGATCAATCAAACGTCTTTGTTAAAATAACAAAATCACAGACGATCAATCAAATGAATAGAACAGAATGTTCCTACAAAATGTACAAATCACAAATAATTCATAATTCAGGAAGAGTATCTGTATAAGGTAACTGATAAAAAGTTTCGGACAGCTCTTTCACGTTTTAGACGTTCTCATTGAAACTGGACGTTATTTAAACATTAACCGTGACCAAAGAATTTGTAAAATTTGTAGCTTGAATTTAGTCGAAGACAAGTATCATTTTCTGCTTTTGTGCCCAGCTTACTCATAACTTAGAGAACAATACCTGCAGTCATATTATCATACATACCACAATTTAACTAAATTCTACTCACTGCTTTTGAATACAAAAAGTAAAATTTTACAAGATTTAACGATGCATCATGCCTTCATCTATAGAAACAACATAAATGCATGTAATATTCTGTAATATAACTGTGTAACCATTAAGTATTTCACCTATTTGTTTATTATACCCGATTGTGTAAATATCTGTTTACAGATATAGTTATAGCTATATACGTGCGTGTGTATATGTATCTACATACAACTCCAACCAATTTCATTGGCATGTTATGCTTATATGTTGAAAACGTGTGCGTGTGCATTTATATATGAGTGTATGGTTGTATATGGTTGGATATACGGTGTACTGTTTCATTATATTGTAATGTACTATACTCCTGTGGTCTGTACGGGAATAAAGATTTGACAATTTAAACTAATTATTTTATCATTTTTAACATCCTACGTATACGTATGTAAGGAATATTTCCCTGATATTTTACATCTTATATATTAAGTGTAGGTTTTATTGTCACTGTATACAACTCTCATTTGACAAATACTCTACTTACAATGTATGATTATCTGATTATATTATGTACTTTGTATCTCGAATTGAGAGTATATCCATAGATTAGAATTATATGTACCTCAATATCAACTTTTAATGTTACAAAATGCAACATGTAAAGATAACAGGTCCTCTAAAGTGAACACAGACACGATCAAGTACTTTTAGCCCTATTCCATCTGCAAAACTTCTCATACTTCGAAATTCCACGTGGTCGGGCAGGTGTAGGCGACTTCCATCTAAAATCTACATGGCTTGAACCTTCTGATATAACTGTGCCAAAAGCTGCAATGCACCCGGACAAGATCATGGAATCAATTAAATGCTCATGTGGCCTCAATATACCTGAACCGGACAATAACAACGGCTCAGATCAGACACCACTCAACACGGCTTCCTGGGTCTGTTGCGGATGCGCTAACGCTCAGCCAGTGTTAGCGTAGGCGCAGCAGACCCAGGGAACCAGGCTGAACACGACAGCTGTTTCTGAAAGTCCAACCAAGCAACAGTCCACCCAGGGTAACGTGTATCACAGATACGCTTAGCCAGTACCTTATACCACTCCGGTGGTGTAACTCATGTACCATTGTTTTGTGGTAATTTGGAGCCAAGATGATCCGTATGCTGTCCGACTGCACCCAAAAGAGACCTGTCGATCAGTGTCCATCGATGACAGCCTGTTACCATATTTTAGTTGCAAAGTTATCAGCAGGTCAGCAAACAGATCAAGGCAACAATACCATAAATCTAATAACTTTAATGAAAAATAGTCGCAAACGTCATGATAAGAAAGCTGGTAGGAAGACTCCCCTTAAATTAGACGGCGATCAGTGTAACGTTTAGTCAGCTCCCGACTCGCAAGCTTCAGTAAACAGTCCACCCAGAGAAGACGAGCCTGTGCCTTCTCCCTTTACTACATTGCATTCTATCCTCAAAACGCCAACTAAGAGTCCGTTTGTTTCCTCGCGTCAAAAATCACCCTTCACCGTTTCCTGTATATCTCCAGAGAGTCAAAATAGTGTTCGGGAACTTTATTCCTCCAATGAAAGGTACGTTTTCTGTTAGACACTCGTTTTTGAAGAAGTTTATTGTAGCTCTTTCCTTTTGAGCAAACTAAAATTTACTGTCTCGTTTGCTTGTTGACATTTGATTACATACGTGTTCATAATTACCGTTTCAGGGATGATTGTCGGACACCATCCCCAAAGTCGAACACATCATCAGCCAGAACAGAGATTTATCGTGTTTCCGGACCGTCATCACCACCCAGTAAAGAACAGCCTGGAAAGGCTTCACAAGCGTGTGTCGCAGAAGCACATCCATCCAGTGATGGACAGTGGCTACCGGAATGATATCTTTGTTCAAGTGATAAAGACGGCGCTTGGCTAAGCTCTCGTCACATGGAAGCTGTAATATTCTCTTCAGGAAACAGTTCCCCAACATTTTCTCTGCAGTTAACAGAGCTAGTCACACCCCGGAATAAAAAGAAACTACGGATTACCCAACCGTCATCTTAAGAAGTTCCCCAGATCCCATCAGTTCAATTACACCTTAATTCCATTGGATTTTGTCGTTACGTAGAGACGATAAATTAGACGGCTCTGCTTACCCTCTTGATGGTCTCCAGTGGACCCCGACGGAGAGTTTGGAAACCCAGTTGGCCCAAATATATGTTAATCAAGAACGCAATCTTAATGTTAAAATGACCGATATCATGCGTCAGAACAATGGAAGTGATTGTGGTGTATTCGCAACAGCTAATGCTGTAAAAGTTGAATTTTGCTTTGCCACTAAAATGCTATCGGTAGAGTTTAAAGTAGCTTATGACATCCCGAAAATGCGGCAACATCTACAACAGTGCTTCCAGAATGGCTACCTCACCCGCTTCCCAAAGGCACAATACAAACTTCCTACGCGACGACGATTGCCAAGGTAAGGTAGACTTATTCGCACGTAAAAAACCACATTGTTATCCAAGTAACCACGGATCGCCATGTCCGCACGTTATTGCATGTGAACTGACCTAAAACCACACACTTTCAAGCCTATCCATATTCAGTTGTACTGTAATTGCAGTCTTCCGTTTGACGCAGGCATCATGAAATGTTCGGAGAGTTGCGAGGTCTTTCATCACATGGGTTCGAATATCTGTTTGGACAATAATTTTCAAAAATATAAATCTAGTCTTTTTATGTAATGAATGTAACGGTAGAATGCACGTTTATTTTATGTAATGAGTGTAGCAGTATAATTTCCTAAAAAATACATTTCTTCACCGATTTCGTTCAGATTTGAAATATATGTAACTTATAGCATTTAAAAACACACGATTCCGAAAGTTTAGATGTATATGTTTGAAAATTTTTGTCCAAATTCAGTCAGTCCGTTCATACCCTCAGCCACACTCCAGCCTTTTATACATGGATTTACAGATGATATCATGGCGTCTACACCTGCGGTACTTTTACTCATTCCATGTCAAAAAAAGTGCAGAGGTGAATCATCAAGAAAATTATTTAAATGAAACAATCGGCTTCGGTTTGAATCCATAAAAATAACAAACCACGCTATTTGTCAATTTTATGCAGGTAAGACGTGAGTTATGAATAAACTTCCACAGTCTGTCACATAATATACGAATGATAATACTTGATATTACTGTAATTCTTTCTGTGAGTGTCTCTATTTAGTGTGTGTACTGTTTATGCAATAGTTGATGTCCTTTGATTAATGTGTACTGTTTGTGAACGAGTGTGATTATTAGTTAACGTGTACAGGCATATTTCTATTGCTGAACGTCAATGCTGGTTCGCTTTTGGTCTTCTGAGGTGTTGATTTCAGAAGAAAAAAAACTACTTAGAGGTTATCTAAAGGTCAGGATATTATTTGTCGCACGAGTTGTACGTGTTCGCGAGCTAGAGCGTTGTTACGTAACTCTTTGCGATTGAGCTGTGGCGTGGCTGGGTTCCATTGTTTCTAGCGGCTGATGATGTCAGTGTTCTTGAGCCGCACGAGACAACGTAAACTCTCAGTTGTTGGCTACTGACCACTCATATTGTCCCAGGGCTTGTTGCCCCGATTGGTCCAGTGACCGTGCACAAAACAAAAAATACATCAACGGCTGCGTCGCGTTTATCTTTCACTTGTGTCCATATCGCTCCAGTATTCACGTCGTTTTATTTTCACTCTCTGTCAACATGCACAGATTTCTGCAAGGTTTGGGTCTTGTGTCGGGCGTTCTCCAACCCAACAGGTCGGAACGCAAGCACCTCAAGCAGGATCATCGAGCCAGGTGACAAGAGGTACCCCTACCGCCAACCAGCGACATTCCTCGTCCACCACCTCGAGTCCTTTCCACGCCGATGACGTCCACATAGTACGGTAGCCAGGACAGGGGACTGCGGCAACTGGCGGAGCAGCTTCTCAGATGAATGTGAGTAAACAAAATACATTGTGTACCGATACTTCTTTTCACCACTAAATCTACTTTATCACATTCACGTTCGCTGAGAAAGAGTTTCGCCCGTACCCCCTCTTTTTACATAGAATATTTCCGTCTTCCCTGGGTAAATTTCCAACACTGAAATAAGTTCATTGATTGTTTTTTTAAATCTGTTCTAGTTTACTGATTGTATATTTATGGTGAGGTATGCATGTCAGTTTGTAATTTTGGTTTGATTGGGGTGAGGGTACGGGCGGAAATCTTTCCGTATCATTTTTTGACGTGCGTGTATCTGACGTTTGGAATGTCTTTAATCACAGTCTAACGATGCAGTAGAGTCGAGGAGACTCCTGGAGGAGAACGGAGGGCAGAAAGATGAAATCAGGCTTCTAAATGGAATGATAAGTCAACTGAATAAACTGAATGTAGTTAAACAGTATGTACGTTACATGGAGCGATCATCTTGCGGGGAGGCGTTGAACATGTCGGTAATCAAACCCAACCTTCAGTGAGCTCATCACACCAGCCCTTGGTCGTAGGAGTTGCACATATTGATGTACTAACATACAGCCAGTGGTGGAATATTAAAACTGACAGAAGGTGAGCCTTTCGATTTGAGAATACCTTAAGGCCTTCGTAATTTAAATCAATTTTAAGTACAGATGCATGGAAACATTATTAACATTATTATCCTTACTAATGGCACAATGTTGCATTTGAAACCAAAATTGGAGTTATCGAAACATTGGTATATCAGTGTCATTAATGAAAAGATTATGAAGCAATCGCCGGTAGTTAGTAAAAAAATATACTCGTAGTTCGGTATTTGTATAGAAACGTTGCAAGGCAAAGTACACTGTCAACAACACGGGCAGCATGTGTTACATCGAAATTGAATTTCTCCTCTAACTTGGCAAACGTTATACAGATGAATTGCACAGGATCATACATCATATTACTAAACGCATGTGCCAATATCGTGAACAGCAGAGTTTGGTGTAAAGTTTTGTTAAGAATTTGCTAATTATCAATGATTTTCACCGTTACGAATTCCATAGTCGGTCACATAATATACGAATTATAATACTTGAAATTGTATTGTAATTGTTTCTGTGTCTCTGTTTAGACACTGTGTACTATCTATACAATACTGGATGTCCTTTGATTAACATGTGATGGTTGTGTAATGTCATTGAAAGTGTACATCTGGTATAATTTAACAGCGGTACCGTTGACCATGGATCTGACGACACTATGAGTATTTAATGGTTAGCTTCCAGCTCCAGCGAACTCCAGAATATATTTTTTATATTCTGACACCACTCTACATTTTCTTTACATTGCTACATTGAAGTAGTTCTACATTATTGTAGTTTGACATTCATTCAGTCATTTTCAAGTTACTTGTTTTCATTCAGGTTGAGGCAGCCGATGAAGCGAGGCAGTGGTGTGATGCTAGATACATGCAAAGAAACTCTTCAAAAGCAACCTCAAAGGCCAAAGCAACAGCAACGACAAGGACGGTTCCACCTTCAACAACAGCACTGTCAGCAACAGCCCCGACAGCGGCAACAAGCCCGTCAGCAGCAGCAGAGTGCCAGCAGCCGAATCCTCGACAGCAGCAGTAACCCCGTCAGCAGCAACATCCCCACTACCTGCAGCAACCTGGGCAGCAGCAGCACCGACAGAAACATGAAATCCCATACCAGGAACTGCTACGTCTGTTCGATGAGGAGAAGAGGCCCTAGGTGAGATATCCTATCTGACGTTTGTGAATGGGGATTGTGGGTTTTTAACATACCCAGCCTGCCATTGCTGGTTATGAGAGCCCATAAGTCCATGTTGTTAGTGTACAAAGAGGGAGCAGGTCGTTTGTCGTGGTTGGGCCCTAACTGTTCTTAGTTAAGCAACAAAATGTGCCCTGTGTACAAGACGTTCATTTATCCTGAGTATGAAACTCTAAATGTTCAAGTGCCGGTCATGTTGCACCATATGTTAAGTAGATGTAGGGAGTAAAACGTACCGTTACCCGTGGACTGGAGTTAATGACTTAGCATTGTTTGTTTCTTTGCAGACAAGAGTCCGAATACGGAAGCCAGGCGGTGTCGTCCAGGTGGCGCTGGGAGGAGGAGTGACCAATAAGTTAAACGCCATGTGTTTCTAAACTTCCTCGCATTTGACTTATCTATACCTTATCATGTAACACATATGATGGTGATTAGGATGTTTTCATCTTTGTCTCTCCACATATGAACGAAGCGCTTTTGCTTCAGGTGTCATCCCCGTACAACAACGGGTGCCCATTCGACAAAGACAAGGCTAGATGTCTCGCTCATCTGGTCCGCCTGTAGTCCTATGCCATCCTATAACTCGTGAAGGACCCGGGGTAGAATAGGCCTTCAGCAACCCGTGCTTGCCGTAAAGGACGACTATGCTTGTCGTAACGGGACTAACGGGATCGGGTGGTCAGACTCGCTGACTTGGTTGACACATGTCATCGGTTCCCATGTTGTTGGTCACTGGCTTGTGAGGTCCAGACTCGATTATTTACAGACCGTCGCCATATAGCTGGAATATTGCGGACTTTCTTCCAATGGGTTCGTGAATCATCTCTCAGTATGTGACGTACGAAGTAACAACGACAACGCTGACTACGACGTAGGAATACTTACATGTTTGTCCGTCAGCATTAGAACCGAAACATTCTTTCTTCAGATGGCAGTATAATACAACGGGCCATCCTCAGAAATAGACAACATTAGGCGTCTCTGCCCAGTCCCAATAAGCCATCGTCAGCAGTCTTCCATGTTCTTCTCAACAACCTAAGTTGTTGTCCTCAGCTGGCATCAGTCACCACAGTAATCCCAGTGACCAACCACAAGCTTCCATCACGTCTTCATGACCGCAAGCGGCCATCCTCTGGCTACCTCTCCAGGTATACAGTTGTGATAATCAAACTTTCCAAAATTAATCAGTGTGCTAATGATTTCATTGCATATATTGGCAGCAGCCTTCACTGCCTTGCTTCGGTTACGTTTTTCAAACTGATTCACCACTGAAAAGCAAATCCACAATTAAAGACCGTTACTAGTTACGTCAGCATCTTTAACAAGATTTTTAAAATTATTCTGATCTTAACAAAATATTATCTCTTTTTCCCCTCAGGGTGTGTTGAGAGTCCAGAGCTTCCCCATTTTCTCTACCATTTATACCGCACGTGCAGAATTTCTGCCCTTTTCATCTGCTAATAATTATTCCCACGATCCGATAAGAATGAGAAAGTACTCTCCAACCTTGTTTTATCATAACCAGGGTGACTCTCTAGGATAACTTGTTTGGCCAAATCGCCCAACTTGTTGATGGTGTATCGTGTACCTACTGATAACCGGGCAGCTTTGAGGTGTTGACGGGCGTTTCATGTTTCATGGCTCACACTCCTACATGAAACACCCGCTACCACCTAGTTGAACGATGACTTGGTTGTATTCGTAAGCATTGTCTCTGTTGGTTGTATTCGTAAGCATTGTCTCTGTTGGTTGTATTCGTAAGCATTGTCTCTGTTGGTGGTATTCGTAAGCATTGTCTCTGTTGGTTGTATTCGTAAGCATTGTCTCTGTTGGTGGTATTCGTAAGCATTGTCTCTGTTGGTTGTATTCGTAAGCATTGTCTCTGTTGGTTGTATTCGTAAGCATTGTCTCTGTTGGTGGTATTCGTAAGCATTGTCTCTGTTGGTTGTATTCGTAAGCATTGTCTCTGTTGGTTGTATTCGTAAGCATTGTCTCTGTTGGTGGTATTCGTAAGCATTGTCTCTGTTGGTTGTATTCGTAAGCATTGTCTCTGTTGGTGGTATTCGTAAGCATTGTCTCTGTTGGTTGTATTCGTAAGCATTGTCTCTGTTGGTGGTATTCGTAAGCATTGTCTCTGTTGGTTGTATTCGTAAGCATTGTCTCTGTTGGTGGTATTCGTAAGCATTGTCTCTGTTGGTGGTATTCGTAAGCATTGTCTCTGTTGGTTGTATTCGTAAGCATTGTCTCTGTTGGTGGTATTCGTAAGCATTGTCTCTGTTGGTTGTATTCGTAAGCATTGTCTCTGTTGGTTGTATTCGTAAGCATTGTCTCTGTTGGTGGTATTCGTAAGCATTGTCTCTGTTGGTGGTATTCGTAAGCATTGTCTCTGTTGGTTGTATTCGTAAGCATTGTCTCTGTTGGTTGTATTCGTAAGCATTGTCTCTGTTGGTTGTATTCGTAAGCATTGTCTCTGTTGGTTGTATTCGTAAGCATTGTCTCTGTTGGTGGTATTCGTAAGCATCGTCTCTGTTGGTTGTATTCGTAAGCATTGTCTCTGTTGGTTGTATTCGTAAGCATTGTCTCTGTTGGTGGTATTCGTAAGCATTGTCTCTGTTGGTGGTATTCGTAAGCATTGTCTCTGTTGGTGGTATTCGTAAGCATTGTCTCTGTTGGTGGTATTCGTAAGCATTGTCTCTGTTGGTGGTATTCGTAAGCATTGTCTCTGTTGGTGGTATTCGTAAGCATTGTCTCTGTTGGTGGTATTCGTAAGCATTGTCTCTGTTGGTTGTATTCGTAAGCATTGTCTCTGTTGGTGGTATTCGTAAGCATTGTCTCTGTTGGTTGTATTCGTAAGCATTGTCTCTGTTGGTTGTATTCGTAAGCATTGTCTCTGTTGGTGGTATTCGTAAGCATTGTCTCTGTTGGTGGTATTCGTAAGCATTGTCTCTGTTGGTTGTATTCGTAAGCATTGTCTCTGTTGGTTGTATTCGTAAGCATTGTCTCTGTTGGTTGTATTCGTAAGCATTGTCTCTGTTGGTTGTATTCGTAAGCATTGTCTCTGTTGGTGGTATTCGTAAGCATCGTCTCTGTTGGTTGTATTCGTAAGCATTGTCTCTGTTGGTTGTATTCGTAAGCATTGTCTCTGTTGGTGGTATTCGTAAGCATTGTCTCTGTTGGTGGTATTCGTAAGCATTGTCTCTGTTGGTGGTATTCGTAAGCATTGTCTCTGTTGGTGGTATTCGTAAGCATTGTCTCTGTTGGTGGTATTCGTAAGCATTGTCTCTGTTGGTTGTATTCGTAAGCATTGTCTCTGTTGGTTGTATTCGTAAGCATTGTCTCTGTTGGTTGTATTCGTAAGCATTGTCTCTGTTGGTTGTATTTGTAAGCATTGTCTCTGTTGGTGGTATTCGTAAGCATTGTCTCTGTTGGTGGTATTCGTAAGCATTGTCTCTGTTGGTTGTATTCGTAAGCATTGTCTCTGTTGGTTGTATTCGTAAGCATTGTCTCTGTTGGTTGTATTCGTAAGCATTGTCTCTGTTGGTTGTATTCGTAAGCATTGTCTCTGTTGGTTGTATTCGTAAGCATTGTCTCTGTTGGTTGTATTCGTAAGCATTGTCTCTGTTGGTTGTATTCGTAAGCATCGTCTCTGTTGGTTGTATTCGTAAGCATTGTCTCTGTTGGTTGTATTCGTAAGCATCGTCTCTGTTGGTTGTATTCGTAAGCATTGTCTCTGTTGGTTGTATTCGTAAGCATTGTCTCTGTTGGTTGTATTCGTAAGCATTGTCTCTGTTGGTTGTATTCGTAAGCATCGTCTCTGTTGGTTGTATTCGTAAGCATTGTCTCTGTTGGTTGTATTTGTTGAGAATTTTTAAAGAAAACTCTGTGTTCAAAAGCTTGTATCAGGCTTGTTCCATTCTTGTTACAAGAATGTCAGATCATATTGATATTTCGTTGACGTGTTGAACTTTATCATGTTGTTCAGTTTAACGTAGTAATTTACCTATACGTATACTAAGCCGAGAGGGTTGAGCATGTTCTTAAACGTGCGGTTAGATAGTTGGAATCATGAAGTGTGTTGCTTATCTTGCACGTCTTGTCGGATCCAAGTCTGTCGAATACTGTCTCAACAGATGCAATTAGCGGAACATACAGCTCTGGACCTACCAAAATGGACAATGTCCACTATCTCGGCCAGAGATACCTCACTCACCACGTGGTGAAAATCCATATCTTGGCCAACCGCTAGGACATACTTTCAATTCTTGAGTGTACGTGCAGACATTAGTCGACCAGAAACATGGACTTAGCAAAGCAACTCAACCAGATGCTGTCAAACATCAGGCCTCAAGCATGGATGTCTGACTCCAGAAGGTGACCATTCATTTCATGATTTAATCTCAAACTAGCCCTGCCCAAAGGCCCATAACCTCAACAAAACTCAGATCTTTCATATTATATTTGGGCGTGCGTGCGTGTGTGTATATATATATTATCACTGACTGTCAATCATCAGGACATTAGCTTGTCTGAGTGTAACTTCATCTGTCATTTCAAAGAATCAGAGCCTCTGATAAATGAAATGCATTACGGTTAAGCCCTAAACTAGTTTTTCTAGAATACGGTGGCGTTAACGTGTTAGAATATTGTCCGGGTCGTTTCATTGTCAAGTTCCATTAACAAATAATCTGACCACATAGTTATGTAAATGTACATATATATAGGTTTTTGTTACTAAACACACTCCCTCTCTACTGATCTATCAGGAGGGTGGATGTATATAGGTGTGGTTGAGTCATGTCAGCCTGGATGTATTCAGCCGAGTGACATTCTGAAAATCATTATATATTTTGTCAGGTTTGGAATTCAGATGAATATTCGTTTTGGTGTGTTTAAATGTCGGGGAAAGCGGGGAGACAATAACTGATTTATTGTCGGGAGGATGGATATATACAGGTGTAGTTGAGCCATTCTACCCTAGATGTATACATTCTACTGACGGTGTGAGGAAGTAAATTCACAAACGCGCATAGCGCCATACATACTTGTCATATGTGGGGTATATGCACCTTTGGAACGAAAGATAAAATCCTGTATCAGCATCGATCCTTGTTTAGCCAGGAACATTGGACGGCAAGTAAAAGAGATGTGCTGAGACGCCCTCAGTCCCAGTGTACACAAGGATGTACAAAATGTAAAAATGTGTTTCTACTTCTCATTCCATGTTACGTTGTGTTGATTTCTGTCACCGCCCTAACGCCTTTCCTCCACCCCAACCCACACCATTCCCGATTAATATCATTGTATTTTCAGTAATTGTACTTTGACAGCGTCACCGGATGGTGCACATAGTATATTGGTGTTTTTCGTCATTTTCTGCTGTGTTGAGTGTGATTTTTAATAAATCTTTCATGATATGCGACATATTGTTGTCAGCTTATGATGTCAGATACTCTGCAGTTAATTTGCTTAATTATGTGTGTTCCTTAGTCGTACCAGGATCCGCTGCTTGTGGGGTTAAAACGGGAGTTTCTATCCAGTGGTGTTCAGTTTCACAGCAAATGTAGATAAATAAAAGCTATTTTCCCTGTCTATATTACATGAACTTTATGCACACAAAACTTAGCCTTCTAACTTGCCAAACATTATGGTTACAATCTTTCTATCAAGAATTCAAAGCATATTACGATTTGTCCTATTAAGAAGTTGCGAAGTTGAAATCACATACGATAATGTCGGAAAACTGGCTGTGATTTTCCAGGGATTTCATGTGAAGACTAAAATGTTTTCATGGGTTTGTAATTATATGACTACTTCCTCGGTGGTGAAAGTGCTACAATTTATTTAATGATTGACGAGACAGCAAAATGACAAAAACAAAACAAAACAAAAAATAACAAAAAATAGAACTTTGATTCTAAAAAATAAGCACCTACCAAACTTATGTTTATCTGATCAATTGTTGTTATAGCATCATGTCACAAATGCAGTAATGTTGGCTGATGTTAATATAAATATGATATGCTGATATAAATATAGATAGTTGGATAATAATCTATTACCCACGTTGTCAAAGGATGGATAGTTGCAAACTAATCTCGTACGTCACCCGATGGTCGTATCGCGCTGACTTGTGCCATAACGACGTGACCTGACTTTCTAACGATTTGATTGGATAACCGGTGACCCCTCAGTTAGGTCACGCTGTGACAGAACTTCTTTTTCATTCATAACAAAAACGTGAATTCATTCTACAAATTATAATACACGTTGTAATAGTTCAGGGCAAAAGTGTTACTTTTTACACATGCATGTGTGTGTAACGAAGTGTATTTTTTGAAGATGCCAAATTTAATATTTAACGACGATGAATCTGAGGAGGAAGCAAACAGAAAAACGATGATTCCATATCACAGGATCTCGTGTCTTTGAGGGGATTAAAGATTAAAAGAAGTATTTCTTTATATCACCTGACTCCAAATGCCTCACAATACTATAAGTATCCTCCCATTACAGGAATCGGGATTTCTATTCTCATAAATCATACAGAACGGTATAGGGGACAGACATATATTTAAATAAATACAACGTGCCATTATGGATCATATGTCTATGGATATAATATAGGTGTGTAAGTAACACAGGGATAATACATTTTCGTTAAACATGACAATTTTTGTAGCAAATAATACGTCATAACTGATTTCATATGTGGAATTTATTTATCAATATGGGGATGGTTACAAAACTTTGGAGAATACGTTTCCTTATCATCTAGAGCTCTGCATGATAAGATATGAAATTCGTCACATATACCATGTTGGTTACAAATCATACATAGTAACACAGACTCGCTGTTTCACTTTGGCAGGCTGATTAAATAGAGTTCTAAGTTGAGAGTATTCTTATATAAGGAGTAATATTTACCTTTTGATGTATTTTGAACGTAAGCATTCCATGATTCCTTAATTTAACAGTTTTTCAGCAGGATTCGGAATGAAAACTTCCAATAGCTTATGATTCTTTACGCAGACATGCAGTTCGCAGACGCCTTTAAATAACATTAACGCTTCAATGAACAGATCAGCTACTACCTGTTACTTGCACATTTTAAGAGAATAGTCCCTATAAAGGCACAAGAAAAATCAGCTGAAGCAATGTCATTTACTGTCATTGAAAAATGGCCAGAAGACATTAATTTGAACTGAATCTGAGTGTGATCGCTGCAACATAAAAGTAGTAAATTTTCATGAACATTTGGGTTTAACTTTCTCGTGTAACGCATGGGCGTTTTATTGAACAAGGCAGCAGATTAGAACTCCGGCATGAAGCAGCTCGATTAGTTACTACATACCCACTGCACCCATACCCATTACAAATTGAGATGATTTGAATTCCAGGTTACCATTCTTCACTGAAATGTTAAAAAAAACCTATGTGATATATCTTTGTCCTTCGTACCTGTTGTACTGCTTGACAAGTATTAGACGTGCCAGCGCAGTGGACGCGGTTGTGGACAAGCAGGCGGGGCAAGTAATCTGGACGAATACACTTGCTTGCTACAGGTAGATTGGCGATTAAGCACGTGAAATTAATACCGCTACAACGTGTCTCGCAGAGCGATTTAGTTCAGCAAAACACCATCACGACACGATTCGCAAGAGGAAATCGAACTTTTCAATATTTAGACGACAACCTGTTTCCCTCTTGTTTCAAATAGAATGTTGTGGAGGGTGTTCTCATACATGCAAATTGGGGTCATTTGTCATGTCGTGACTCATCTAATAATTGTCAAGCATTAGGATATTGCGGACTCAGCAGTGGCAACTAAACTGAACACTAAGGAAATCTCCTCGACTCATCATTATTATGGATAAGAAGGTTGTGGAGGCCATGTTTATCGTTGGCGATTGGGTAAGCACGAAGTCCGAGCAAGGGTACTTATTCCGCCATTCTTGAACTTGTAGGTATCTACAGTAACTGTATTCTTGATATGGACTATTCGAACTGACATGCAATGGTTCTAGGACTTTTGCAACACTGTACAATGGGAGAGCTGTACACATTCCAGACCTTAGAAAAATCAACATTTTTAAAAAGAAGTTTGAAGTGGCATTTCATGAGTTCTCTTCAATATGAAGTTATTCTTACACCATCAGAACACCATCTGATCTTGCCAAGTTGCTGTCTGTGCCATGCCAAATTGTGAAAGAATTGATGTTCTTTTTTGTATCTTCACAAAACTTAAAGCATGAGGCAGTCCAACTTTGAATTTTTCCTGTAGATATTACAGGTATTCTATTCAGTGCCAAAGACTCACAATAACATTAGCATATGTGAAATTATTTTCCCTTCAAAGAACTCCTTGAGCGTGAATGAATATACTGTTTTAGAGCAAGTATTGTATTACTTGTTTAGCAGTTCATGTCTCACCATGCTTATGGTGCCAAAGAGATGTATCGTTATGTGTTTACATTTGTGGGATTACTGTTATTTCCTATATGTAAACTCTTCAAATTCCAACCTTAAATGAGTGCAGATATTACAGGTATTCTATTCAGTGCCATCAACGACCACACTGTGTTACACCAGACAAAGACATTGGTGAACGGTCGGCGGAATATTATCCATATCAATTAGAACCTCCAGAGAGGCCGATGAAGGCATCTTAATTCTATTCAAATCCAAAGAGCTTATCCATCATATCTATCTAAATACTGCTTTATAGAGTTTTAAAGCACTGTTAACACTTTTGATTTAGGTTATGTAGAGTATGATGTGAGTAAGGTGCTTTACTTTAAGGGGTCAGTTTTCTTTACAAGTTGCATTTGATAACATTATAATATAGTATTTAGGTAGACAGAATACTAGTCTGTGGATGTAAACACAGAACAGTATACACCATTCTTTAGAGCACCGGCCAAGTCTGGCCGAACAGAGTATTTAGGCAGATATGATACCAGTCTAAGGATTTATACACATTTCTACATACTTGAGTTAGGTTTAAGTTGCGTTTGAGAGCACGGGTCAAGCCGGATCGAAAGCTTGTGATACTGCGTCTTTGTTGAAAATGTCTAGAAAATAGGGTTGACTTTAAGCAACGTTCTTGCTTCAAATACTACGTTTGGAGACTCAATAAAGAGGTATTTAGGTAGACAGAATACTGATCTGTGGATGTAAACACAGAACAGTATACACCATTCTTTAGAGCACCGGTCAAGTCTGGCCGAACAGAGTATTTAGGCAGATATGGTACCAATCTAAGGATTTAAACACATTTCTACATACATGAGTTAGGTTTAAGTTGCGTTTGAGAGCACGGGTCAAGCCGGACCGAAAGCTTGTGATACTGCGTCTTTGTTGGAAATGTCTAGAAAATAGGGTTGACTTTAAGCAACGTTCTTGCTTCAAATACTACGTTTGGAGACTCAGTAAAGAGGTATTTAGGTAGGAAGAATTCTAATCGATGGATATAAACCAAATCAGTATTCATGTTTCAGGTTTAAGTTGTTTCTGAGATGTCGACCTAAGTCGTGCCGAATTACGTCGGGAATGTAGAAGGGCAGCTTTAGTTTGAGCAACGTGCTTGCTTCAAATACTACGTCTTGAGACTCGATAAATAGGTATTTAGGAAGACAGAATACTAATCTGTGGATGTAAACACAGAACAGTATACATCATTCTTTAGAGCACCGGTCAAGTCTGGCCGAACAGAGTATTTAGGCAGATATGATACCAATCTAAGGATTTAAACACATTTCTACATACTTGAGTTAGGTTTAGGTTGCTTTTGAGAGCACGGGCCAAGCCGGACCGAAAGCTTGTGATACTGCGTCTTTGTTGAAAATGTCTAGAAAATAGGGTTCACTTTAAGAAAAGAGCTAGCTTTCAATACAAGGTTGTGAGACTCAATAAAGAGGTATTGAGGTGGATCGAATACTAATCGATGGGGGTTTAAGTTGTTGCTTCTGAGAGGCCGAACTAAGTGGTGCCGAAGAGAAACTTAACACTTTTGATTGAGGCTGTGTTGAGAATGGAGAGTTAAAACGGCTTCACTTTAAGGGACCAGTTTTACTTAAAATTTCAGTTCACGGGAAACTCGTCTTCATGAGATATAACCGATTTACTCGCAATAAACTACAAATAGTACCCGTTTGTGGGTTCATATTGATTATTACTATCAACAGTGTACGTTGCATAAGTCATTTTTAGGTATGGTGTTCATTAATGGGTTTATTAGCCAATAATATTTTTGGCCCGATGTGGCTCGGCCCGACCTTCAGGCCATCCTGGGGGGCGCTCAAGTTTTTATTCTAAGTATAGTTGCAATACATCCTTATTCATGTCAGCTACTTTTGAACATAACTGAAATTACAATAAACTAAGATTGGTCAGTTACACCATCCCGATTTTAAGTATATAATTTCGGCGAAACCTCTATCCATATATAATCATTTCCGAAAAGATTAAATGGTTTTAACTAATTATACACTGACTAATATATCAGCTATATCAACCAAGGATTTTTGTATACTGTATGAACGTACATACTCCTGAAAGTGTTCACAAATCATAAACACGCTATATGTGTGTATGGAGGGCAGACTATATTGAAACATCCCAACTTCTATGTAAAACTGTGACTGAAAATTTTCAGTTTGTTATTCATGAAATCACTTTGCAAGTGAATGTCTCATCGCATTCAAATTAGCACGCTATTTTGAAACGCATGTTTCACCAAATTAGCATGCTATTTTGAAACGCATGTTTCGCCACTTATGTTCGTGCACCTGTTGTTGATGCCGGTCTTTGTCAATACCTGAAGACAAATTTAGTAAAGATAGATATATAAATCAAAAGGGTGGCAATTTTCTGTTTTGGACATAAACTCTGTATGTTCAGATCAGGAAATTTGTTGTGATATTGGGTACTTTTATGTCTAGCATTATTCTACAAATATAGATGGGCCATTAATGTTGAAACCCAGACTGTCTGAAAACACCCATGCACCCACTTTAAAGCACTCTGTGTTGAAATTGTGAGTCGGGGTGAATGGTGCGACAGTGTTAAAACTGTTGTTTGGGTTTTTAAAATTGAAATCATGCATTTTTCAAATGCAACAATTTCAGTTAAAAAAATAAATCAAACGGACACTCTACTGCTAAATAGTGAGTTTAATCCCTGCTACATGGCGGCGGTCTGTAAATAATCGTCTGGACCAGACAATCCAGTGATAGACAGCGCGAGCATCGATCTACGTAATTTGGATACTATGACACGTGTCAACCAAGTCAGCGAGCCCTACCACTCGATTCCGTTAGTCGCCTCTTACGACAAGCATGGGTTACTGAGGATCAGTTCTAACGCGGACCTTCACGGGTTTGCTGCCCAAAAAGTCCTTGTGGAGTTCAGACATTTCACAACAGAACTTTGTTTTTCATCTATTTCGTTTAAAAAAAGTAATTCGATAAGACAAACACGTGTCATGAAAGTGGTAACCTCTATTTGGAAAAAAATCCAAAAACATGAAAGTAGTCGGTGCGGTGGGCGTGGCTTATCTTTTTCAGATTCATTGGGAAATGATCTCAAAAGAAATGTTCCCAGTTAACCAATCAGATTGCCAGAATTTTAATGAACACAATAAAAATTTAATTATTCACGCTTTACAATGGCTGTTCGACTCAACGTGAAGACACCTATGCCCAAGAACTATCGATACAGAAGATTCACTGTCGTAATCCTCATTATCTAAACTGGAATAGTACATCATCATTATTATGCATAACTATGAATTTCTTCAATAAGACCCCTTTACTCCTATTTCATAATAAACGTGTTTGCAGTTCAGGTCACGTGTTATGCAAATTAGCCTGTGAGGGTACAGCAGTGCTAACGTCACTTAAGATGGTGTCCCACTCGACCAAATAATGCGTCATGCCGAAATTACTTAGTCACCCTGACTGACACTAGGGTCTTAAAAATAATGTCATTCAGAAAAATAATAATACTAAAACAAAACGTGCTGTTTTCTCGCGACCCGGTCAAGGTGACACCGTTACTCGAGGTTGCTGCAATGATAAATGACCATACAATCAGACATTATAAGTCTGGACACCCATCCGAAACCCAAGTCTACCGAAACCGATCAATAAGCTGAGCGAGTGAGTTTAGTTTTAAGCCGCTTTTTGCAATATTCCTGCAATAGGGTACATTGTACACATGCGGAGAATCGAACCCACATGGTGAGCGAACGCTTGACCACTAAGCTACCCACATGTCCCCATCAATGGGTCAGAAGTGCGGGAAACACATTGCGACATTATACAGTATACTTAATTTGTTATCAGAGAATCTAGACGATTTCTGTTTGAATGTTTCTGTCTGGTTTAGCAAGGGTGTACAGTACATAACGACCATGAAAATTATTTTCATAATTCTCAGTTGGAGGCAGTGTCGATTGTACGATAACGACATCTAGACTATCAGGTGCAGGTGTTCTTGAATGAGTAACCTGTCATGGCAGTGGACACACGACACACACACCACCACCACAACACACACTACACACAAACAAAATCAAAAGCAAAAACAAAACAACAAACCAAAAAAACATGTTATTTGCTTAAGGCTGTGAACAGGAAAGTCATAAATGGTTGTATTGTTTTGATATTTCGATGCACAAAATACGATCGACGTCCAAACTTAACGACAATCTAACACGAAACAGCTCTTGTTCAGTATTCAGCTACAATAACACAAGGGTTATAATGAACTGACAGTTATAAGTAATGTTTCTTCGTTATAACCTGAGCTCGTTGTTCACATGTTCGTAATAGAGGTAGTTTATCATACCACCTGATCAGATAATGTTATGGTCCCTGCCTTCCTGAAGAAGTGTGTAAAATGTGAATGATATATGTGTTAGAGACACTAAGATAATTTAAAAAAGATATTGTAAATATTTCAGTATTTTACAGATTGATTAGAAGATGCCCATTTATTTGATAGATTGGGGAAAATGAATTAAGGAGTGCAAAAAGGTTCAACGAAATTACAACAGATTAATTATGCGTGTAGGAAACCCAAGTACAGATAATACCTTGAGTGCAGACACGATTATTGTACAGCGCGCTGTCTTGGACCATAATGGGTGGATTCTCCACAGGAATGAAAACCACTTGTATCTTATTGCAGTGCGTGATGGTGTCTTAGAGAGACATGACAGTGGAAATCCATTTGGTTTGTGCACTTAGTATATGCGCAGCATAGATAATATATTCCAAAAACACATTATGACATTTGGACTAGCGCTTTGTCTCTGAATATATAAAATTTTAATCGTAACAAGCAGGCCATCTTAAACTGAAAAGGAGCACCAGGGAGACTAGCTGCAAAGGTTCAAGGACCTAATGAAATCCAGACTTGCTCTATTTAGTGCTTTTGCATTACAGAAATTGTTTGGCAGAAGGGAAAATAATGTGTTTCGGGGACTGTGAGACTGTGGCATAATGCGGTATCCTAAAATCGTAAGTCAGTATGTAAATAAGTTTGGACCAGACGATCCAGTGATGAACAGTAGGAGCATCAACCTACGCAATTGGGAAGCTATGACATGTGTCATCCAAGTCAGCGAGCCTGATCTTTTTAAAAATCTTTTTAAACCACTCATGTTCTGTCAACATGAAATTTTATTTCAAATTCAAATTAACCCTTTCGGAAACACATTGTTACTATGTGGAGAGACACTTAAATTCTAAGGCATATTTTTACACACTAACAACATATGACGGATATGGGGCACCACCTGTTGCCTATTACTATATCATAAATAAATCACAGATCTAGTTTGAAGGTGTGTACATCAAATTGTGATGATGTTAGTGTGTTGTTTTGTTTGACTTTATCTGTATTAGTCAGTGACCATGTAACACGCACACACACGCACATGCGCGCTTGCAAAACAAACAAACAAAACAACACAACCTAAACACCCCAATTCAATCTTTAAGTATTAAATGAATGACAATATGAACTATTAAATACTTTACATTTAAAATTGGGAAGGTCCTTAAGCTTTCTTCATGTGTAGATATAATCCTGGAAATAATATTCACATTTATGCAAAGCAGAGTAAAAATACTGATACATTCAGGATGTTCTCTCTGTTTTGTCGTCAAGACCGAAAGCATTTTGCATGACACACATTGAAAACACATTGTAACTCGGAAGCCACACAAAGCAGGTGACCAGATTAAATAACAGTAAGTAGTGAAAACATAATACTTTCATTTTTGACAACATTTGTCACGATTTAGGTGTAGACAAACCCATTTACAAGATAATGTACATGAACCCTACAGTGGCTCACATAGGCTACCGTACATCACGCCATGCAGACGCGTCCCTCTGTTTGAGAGAGAGACTGGTTTTGCGTGGTACGAAGGCTTTTGCTGAATAAAACAACAGACCCTGTTCCATGGGTTGATCCTTGAGACAAAATAACATTTTGTGGGTTTTGTTACTTGTAAACAGTTCCAGCGGTTGCCCACGGCGATGTCTGAAGTATTTCTGCCACTACCCGGAGCCACCAAGATGCTAAACTGTCAGCAGTGATCTCCTGGCTTTGTTGCACTAAGCCATTAATATTAAGCCACAAAACAATTGTTACAGGATATCCAGCAAATAGGTGTGTTCCGTCCTGTAGCTTTTATATTCGGTTATATTATGTTTATGGATGAATGTACGCAAAAGAGGATGGGTGGGTGGAGTGACAGGGGAAGGGTTTGTAGGATAGGGTTCAGGGATGGACAGCAACATCGCACTATTAGTCTACCTTTGCTTTACAGTTTATATGCATGTATGCATGTATGCGTGAATGGGTGGATGGGTGGATGGAGCGACAGAGGAAGGGTTTGTAGGACAGGGTTCAGTGGTTCGACAATTGGCAGCGCACCGTTGATTTTACCATCACTTTGCAGTTGTGGATGAGTGCATGAATGCATGGATGCATGGGTGTATGGGTGAGTGGGTGGAATGACAGACAAGGAAAGGGTTGTTAGGGCGCGGTTCAGTGAATGGACATTTTACAATGCAGTTTTGCTTTTCCTTTGATAACCAGGAACATGTCTACTCGCGAATGTGAGCATTTGTTTCATTGGCTTAAAGCACCACCAAATAATATTCTTTGAGGTATTGCTTTCAAGCTGATGTTTCACTTAGTAAGACTTAGTGTCAATCAATATTCCACATCTGTATGAAATCAAACCTTTGAGTAAAATGGGTGATTAAATTACAACTGGTTGTCTTATTGCTTCGCCGTGGCTGGAATATCAGGTTAAAGAGCTCTGATTGGTCATTGTTTTCAACACTGGAGCGGTCCAAAAGCATATTCCTCATATGCCAATACTATCACTGAAGTCGTATATACCATTGTTATCTAAATATTTGTCATGCGCGCTTTGGAACTTGTAATCACCTCGCCATCTTAACACCACCAGGGTGTTCCAAGTCCACTTTTTTCATGAAAAAGAACCCGAGTTACTAACACTGAGGCGCTAATCTAGGTTCAGGTTAAGATTCTAAAGAAAATATGCACTAGAAGTATCATTTTCAGATTTCTAAATTGTTTTACCTCCTCTAAATCAATGTTTCTGTAAGGACCACGCTGTTCTCAGCAATGGACCAATCACTGATGATTGTTTAATCATATGATCTGGAGATAAAACAGTCTGGTATTGACAATACCGATGGTGGTCAGCGTGCTCGTTGTCACTTAATTTGGAGACAATGGACTCCAAACATTCAAATCCCATTTTCGTATTTCATATAGAACATTGAAACGAGTTCCGTCAGTCCGTCCATTACACTTTATCCGGCGCACATCTCTTAACCTATACATGCTAGCTTCATCACGCTTGGTACACATATCAAGCCTGATCCCTAGATGCGCCTTTTGGTTTTTAGACCCAGATATGAATCTTAGATTTTGATGTTTCCATGGAGACATGCCTAAGCTTTGACTGTGAGGATGTCATCTTGTCCGGGGCAGATCTCCTAAACTACACATGAAAGCTTCACAAGGCTTGGTTCACATATCAAGCATGATCCCCAACTGTGCCTTTTGGTGGGTATACCCAGATATGATTATTTTTTTAGTGCAACGTGAGGGCTAAAGTTCCGATTTTCCATGTCAATGCTTCGTCTCTCACCTCTTGGCAAAGTCTGCAGTACATCAATGTGGCTTCGAAGAACTTCCTCATCCTTCATATTCACCTCACCTGGCCCCAAGCAACTTTCACCTATTACCTATATTGAAGGAACATCTCCGAGGAAAACGCTATGCAGGAAATGACGAGCTCAAATCTGCTGTACTCGTATGCCTGTTGCTTGCGAACTAGTTGATCTATTTGAATAAAACAACTGGAAATGCTGATGAAGAACACAATGTCGGAAACACTCCAAAGATTAGTTGGTGATACCAGTCCAGAAGTTATGTTAGCTTAGAACCTTTTGACCAACCCTCGTGTACTCAGGTCAATCTTGGCTCCTGCTACGTACGGTGGAACGACATATATTGGCGATATTTCATTTTGCATTAAATATAATTTCGAACGGAAGCGAGGGAAGTGCGTGGCCATCATTTGTCCATTATAAAGACTGGTCTTTTTTCTCTGTTGCGCAACTCTATTTCCGCTGTGATTTGCATGTGGTCGGCCATGAGAAGAAGTTTTGGTTTTCCAGTTAGAAGTGCTCAGTAATAATAGTAACAATGCGAGTATTGTGTGCCCATACGTTGTTTATCCTGAAACACAAAACAAGGTCCAAATCTGGGAACAAATGGCAACACCTTGTCACGGGGTGAGTGAGTGAGTTTATTTGCACTCCGCAATATTCCGGCAATATGGCCGCCGTAGGTAAATAAATGGACCAGACAATCCAGTGCAACTGGGACAAGATGACATTTGTCAACCAAGTCAGCAAGCCTGGCCACCCGATCCTGTTAGTCTTCTCTTCCAACAAGCATGGGACCTATTCCAACCCAGACGCACAGAGCCAGTGTATAATTGTATCACAGACACGACACCCATACATTTCGAATATGTTAAAAAATGGCAATTTTTCTTGTATGATATGATGTATAATTTAGTTATGTGGGTCTGTACTGTCCGCAGCTCCTGTACTTGAATAAAAAAAAATTAATCAAGGAGCCAAATCCAAGAACATAAAATGATTTATTAGGATGGAAATGCAAAATAACATACATCCTGGAAAAGTAAGACAGTTGGTTAAAAATACATGCTCACTTACATACACATTCCATCAGGTCTTTTAACATGGATAGCAAAGTTCTGGATTAATGAATAACAATGATGACACAACTTAAAGGCTCAATTTTATCAATACCAAAGTATAATAGAATAATACTCCAAAATACCCCAAAATATCCAACAACCACCCGCTCAGGTAAGAGGGTGCAACTCCAAGAATGTTCTCTCAACACAATTACATGTCTCATGTTGAGATACATTGTAACTTTGATATGAAACCAAGCATCCAGTGTCAAGTAAGACATGGAATATGGTAACAATTAATACAACACTGGCCCTAAAGCTAGATATAAAAAAGTGAAATGTATCTCGGGCATAGGCGCATATCTTTTATGCCATTAAAAGAACTAATTTTGACTTTGCCACATCCAGATCCATTTGTCCACAATAAGGGTGAGTGTCTGTAAGAACGAGTATGACTGAATCATCAACTCCTCAACATGTGGCTAAACTTCCCAAGCCGTGTTTCTGAGAGAGAAAAAAATAAAAATGTGTTCCTCCCTCATCACATTTTTCTTTAAAAATTTATTTTAAAAAGTCACACTACCCTCGTCACTTTTGGAAAAAAATGTGCCTGAGAAACATTTAATTTTTTTTATGCTGTCTAAAGGAACATACATTGATATAAATTAACAGAAATATGATATTTACAATGTCCTGTACAGAGTACAACCTAAGTCCAAAGGAAACCTCAGACTAACATACTCAGTATCTCTCAACAGATATTGTCCTGAGGTGCATGACATATAAGAAGTTTTAGTCTCAACCTGTTTGTGAAGAGTCTGGAATGTTGGCACACGAAATATACAATACTGGTAAAGCTGAACATAATACATGAATATGTATGCACTGAGGAGCAATAATTCAAGCAAATCATAAAGGAATTTGCACAAGTTGTTGACATAATATGACTTTAGACCACCTTAAGCTGTTTGTTTGCACATAATCAGCTATCAGTAAGCAATGCAACAGTAAACAATTGAATGGGTTCATTTTTAAAAAAAATATATTTATAGATGTCACTCTTCTTTGCCAAATGAATGAGGTTTTTCCATCTATGACAGTGTCCTAATATCTTAATTTCAGGAGTGAAATCTTGGACAAAATTTTGAGCATCAATCACAGTGTTGTAGCTGGGGCAGTATGACAGAGGTTTTCTTCAGCCTTCATCTTCTCCTCCTTCTTCATCCCGAATCACAGGAACACCTACAAACAGATGGTCTCAAATGTAGCCTCAGTGGCAGATATCTCAGATGCATCACTAATCAAATATCAGATCAGAGCAATTGTTGTTTAGTTGGTTCGCTATTTAAAGCCGCACCCAAACAATATTCCAGTTATATGGTGGTAGTCTGTAAATTACAGAGTTGGGACCAGACAATCCAGTGATTAACAGCAGGGCAATGATCTTGGCAATTGAGATAGGATGACACGTTATCCAAGTCAGCAAGTCTGACCACTTGATCTGACCGCCACTTACAATGGGCATGGTTTGCTGTTGACCAATTCTAACTCGGAATCTTCTAAGAACACACTGAGCCAGTGTATGACTGTATTACAGGCAAGTCACCCAAACATTTCAGGTAAGTCCAAAAATGGCTATATTTCTTGTATTTTGCATCTGACATTTAAAATAACACTTATTTTTCAAATAGTTCTTATTGTGTTTCCTTCTTGGAAATTATCCTTTTCTTTCCAACTGGAAATGAAAAATATAAATTGATCCAAGAAAAAACAATGATCTGCCCTTTTAGGTATACCTAGAGGAATAGGTATTTATATTTTCATATAAACAGAAGAAAACATTGCGTCCAAAGCATTGCAAACATTTTGTAATGAGAAATCATGTACACCTCTCAAAGTGTCTCCGGACAGAAACAGTTATAAATGTTATCAAAGGGAAATAATCCAAACATCATATGTCACACAATCATGATATGTGTTTCATAGCATAACAATGTTTTCAACAGGGAAAGATAAATAAGTTTTCCATCACAGTGTACTCACTTCATATGTACCCTTCAGAGGGTCTAAACATGTGTAATATTTAACACTGCACTCCAGTTAAAAAATGACAGTCTCTAAATAATCTGCTCCAGGTCCAGATAATCATATTGTCACCAAGTCCAACCACCTACTCCACTGTTACCTATGCTATGAACAACTGAGGTTGCTGGGAATGAGTGAGTTTAGTTTTATGCCGCACTCAGCAATATTCCAGCTATATGGTGGCATGACTTACTGAAGATCAATTGTAACTGAACTTCATGGGTCCATTGAACCAGAGTCACACAGCAGACACTGTACTGTGACTGGCAAAGTACAGGAATTATGATCATCTCAGCAAATCTCAGGAGACGAATCCGAGAATAGGTCTGACTAAACTGATCAATAATTGGAAATATTGTTGATAACAAAATTTTATTGATGAATATCGATGTGAAAATTGTGTTATTGATAATATCGTACATTTGCTTTTGTAATAGAAAAATTTTATGATTTTCTCCTACAATATGCAATTTCAGGACTTTATTCATGGTCTGCTACATCTAAACTATGGATGCTGTTTTGCTGATAATCCAAGACAAACATGTCATCACTTGCCAGTGATGTGAAATATATTTACGTCTTTCAGACATTTTTAGGCATTTTTTTCAAAGTTGCATCTTGGATAATCATTGAAATTCGATCAATAATTAGCTAACAATCATCAGTCTCTGTGATCAAAATCAATACCTAGGCCTATCCAAGAAACTGGGTTACCAGCATCCTCAATTATTTCCAGGGTACACATATCATTAAATATCCATTAGTATCCTGGATGCATCAACGGCTCAGCCTGAAAATTTATTACCTCCCTTTGCCAGATTTTTATCCAATCAGGTGTCTATGCTGGGAAGTTGAGCCTACCAACCACAAGGCTTCTATCCTAAATCTTTTCCACATTTTCGGTAAATAGTAATGTTAAGAGCTAGAGGGTTTCTTGCACATATTTTCTTAAGGTTTCAGACCTGTCCATTTGTCTGCATGATCTTTTCCGCTAAGTCTGAGTCGCACAGAGACCAAACCATTACGGCTGCAGCTGCCATCTTTGTTGACACTGGCAAGCTTGGTTGGAATGGCTTATTGGAGACAGCGGACCCAACAAAGGGAACTAACCGTAGATGTAACCAGGGTACTAGTGGAAATTTATCAGAACATATACCAAGGAGATTATCAAGGATGGGTTACCAGAGCTCAGATGACTTTTTGCAGATGATTTTGATGAGCAAGCAATACTCACCATCCAGTTTCTTCAGTTTGGGCAGCCTCTTTGATGCCAAGTCCCTCCAATCTCCTTCAGCAGAATGCTTCTCTTCAAGGGGATTCCCTAAAAATGGAAAATTCTCTCAAGTTTAAACTTGCAGTGTTTGCCATGACACAAAGAACATGTGTGTTTTGACTCCCCAAAACATGTCTATTACTCCCTCTCATGACATCAGGATGTCATGATGACTCCTAAATTATTCTGTCAAAGGCAAAGACCGACCTTGCAGTGGGCACGATGAGCAAATGGTATGGACACCCATTTACCCAACTACCTATTTACACTGTTGAAGGACTGTTTATTATTTTCAGATATTTCAAAAGATCTGTTTGTGTTGATCAGCATGTACACATAACACGATAATCTCCAGTGATGGGTGTAAAAATAGCACACACCGGCTATTGTATTGTACAAAGTATTCATTGTTGTGTACAGTATTGACATTTAATAGACTACTCCCAATTAGGAACCAAAATGCAATTCATAGTTCTCATGTGCACACAAATGAACTTTAATTGTCACAAATTATTGGATGGACAATATCATGACAATTTCCCCAGTAAATTTGTCAAGTCATCACATTCATGCAAAGTCACAATTTATAGCCCTAGTCTTGAACAGGAATGATTTACTATGGGTAGACATCTTTATTGCAACATATATGTTACCAAAAAGTTGCATTCATTAGTTTGTCTACCCATAAAAAACTCTTCCTGTTGGTCCTACTTGCTAAATAAGTCTTCCATGAAATTTGAGGTAAATGCTGGCAATGATCAAATTTTTCCAGCATCTGTCCACTTGCCCAGCATTGTTTGTTGGGCCCAATAAAACATTTTACTCACCAACCATCAAAAGATCCTCGAGACAAGGGAGGTCACTCTGAAATTAATAGAATACGATGAACTTCCTTACTGACTCATAGCTTCTGAATTACATACTCAAAGCCAAAGCAAACAGTATGAAAGGAAACATCCAACTTTTTATGAATTCCAGCAACAGCGCAACTCCCTGACTCCCCAGGTTAATACTGTTCCAATGTTGCCAGTATACTCTTTGCAACATCTTACTCTCAGTATGCGAAATTTGCACTGGTTCTGTGTCCCCTGTCTAGTAAAATTCATCAGGACCACTAAATAGTAAGTTTGCACAGGTCCTGGTGGCCATTGAATTTTGTCTGCCCGATAGTCAAGTAAATCTACGAATGTTAGTTTGGACCAGTGAAGTTCAGACAGGACCACTAATTACTGTCCACTAACTGGTCTTGTGGTCAAGTGGGAAATTATGAATACACATACAGTTGTAGTTTCTTCCCCAGTACTCCCTGTTCAATATAGGTGCGTCTCTGTCCACTATCTGTGTACAAAGAGTTTTTCAACATGATGTTACTCTATGATTCATTAAAATGCATTTCTTTGGTTCCAGTGAGGGAACAATTATAACTGAGTGTATAATTATCAGTTATGACATGTAGTTGTGGTCCCTACAATTTTTAAAATGTGAATAACAGTGAGGATTGTATTGAAAACATGATAGAAAATCATCAAAGCGATTGTATTTCAAGTTTATTTCAGTGAGTAAAAATATGTTTGTTGTTTTTTCTAATTAGAGTATAACATGTTTTGCATCACAGTGAACATGCAACATGGTTTCGATGTCTGATATATGTCATGGATTTGACATGAATAATGGCATGAACTTACACACCATCATAATTTGTTTCAAGGCAGATGTAGATGATTCTATCATTCAGAACAATCATCTACACTATGATTACAACTCGTGCAACTTCACTTACCAACATCTACTCTTCCTGTTGTACAGGGGTGGTAGTGGTTAAAATGTTTGTCTTCGTGAAAACCCAAGTTTGACTCTCCACATGGGTACAAATTACAATGTGTGAGCCCATTTATGGAGTCCCCCACCATAATATTGCTGGAATATTGCTGAAAGTGGCATAAAACTAAACTTATTCTCTCCTGTTCTACAAAGTCAGGTCCCAATTCAGAGTTTTAGAGTGGTCAAATCTACAGGTGCATGAGTTTAGTTTCACGCAGCTCTAAGCTACATTCCAGCTATATGGCAGCAACTGTAAATAATTGAGCCTGACAATCCAGTGATCAACAGCATGAGAGTCAATCTATACAAATGGGATAAGATGAAATGTTTCAAATAAGTCAACATGCCTGATTACCCAATCCTGTTAGTTGCCTCTTACGAGTAGCATGAGGTACTGAAGATCAATTTTAACAAGATTCTTCACAGGTTTAAATCTACAGATAACCCTTTCATGTTTCTTTTCATTCCACCTGTATTGTTTAGGAGATGCGCATGCTGTGTTTCTGAATGTAGATCAGGGGAAAATACTGATAGCCTAACTCTACATCTGAAGCACAGATGTGCATCTCCTAAATAATATAGGTAAAAAAAAGACTAACACCAGATGTTCAGTGAACACGTTGAATACTACCAACTACATATGAGAACACTCAAACATTATTCATACTTACCAGTTTGCCAAATTCTCCCCAATCCTTCACAAGATTGTTTGAGAGATACAACACCTGAAATCATAAACATTTGCTAGGTCAACAATTACCAGTGTCATGTGGACACAACAGGGTTAGTTATTTCATTGACGAAAAACTTCCTAAAACAGGATTGGACTATTACGTTGCTGCTTATATTATGATATGGGAGTTATGGTGGATGAGCTGTCTACAGTGCCAGGCTAGTGATCCAGGTACTTTAAGGAGCCATGCTCTAGCCCACCTGTGACTGGGTGTAAAAATGTTGGAGTCAAGTTCGTGTGCACACTCTTTCAGTGTTGTAAAAACCTCTAATATAGAGTATATAACACTGACAACTGCATCCACATATCTGTTGATAAAGGCATCAACATTATCTGTGGATAAATGACCAGATGGTGGCCACATGAAGTACTGTTTCCCGTCCACCCAGCTGTGAATGGGTACCTTGTAAGGATGGGAAAGCCACATTAACTTGGCGTGCCTAAATGGCTGCAAGAGTTGAGTGATCCCCAAGAAGTTGAGATTGAAAAATATGATGTGCCATTCAGATTGACATCCAATGATTGAGGAAAACACAGAGCTTTGAGCATGCATGTAGATAAGATCAACTATAGCGTGAACTATATAGTCCTTGACTTCAATACAAGATTTCATTTTCATAAAATTACTTGTCTGGAAGGTATTCTTTCAATACATTTAACCAACTGATGAGCTGAAAACGTCACATTCAGCATAAGAAATCAAATCAATAACACAGTTAATTTACATGCCAAAAACAACAAATCTGAGGTATAGATGTATACCTGACAATGGGTGGACAGGGTGCTTTACTGACCTTTAACTTTTTCAAAACATTGATGCCTTTGAGTTTCTCGATGAGATTGTATGATATCCAGAGTTCTTGAAGAGTGTCTCCCACTGCTTCCTGTTGGTGGCAAAAAGAATGACTTTACTCAAACAGTGCACAGAGGTAGATAGATGGTTGACAGGGATAAACAGATATTGCCCTGCAATGCACTGATAGGGATGCATGGATAGTGACTATGGTTGAAAAAGGATGAACAGATAGTGGACAAGGATGAACAGGTAGTGGATATGGATGGTTAGGGGACAAGGGTGAACAGACAGTGGACATGGAGGAACAGATAGTGGATGGGGATTAGGGAAAGAAACTATTAAAAATTTCCCACTAGACCCCAGGACCAGCAATTGGGCAATGATAGCCATCCTGTCTGAACTTCACTGGTCCAAAATAACATTCGTAGATTTACTTAACTATCAATACAAAATTCACTGGCTACCAGAACCACTGCAACCTAATCATTTAGTCGTCATGATGAACTTTTACTAGATAGGGTCCACAGGACCAGCATAAATCATGCACAGTGAGGGAAGCACAGACAGTGTACAGAGATGAACAGACATTGGACAGGGTTGCAGAGACCATGCATAAGGAAGAACAGATGGTGGGGATATAAGCAGTGTTGAGGTTTCCTTGAGGATGTCATTCTGGTACAGGACCTCTCATCTCTCAAAACTAAGCCACTAGTCTGTAACCTATTATAGTTCCTGTTCTTCAGATCGAGTGTTTTAAGTTAAAGCTTGTACTAGTTCACATATTCGACAATAACCTCATAAAAATAATGCCAGAATACAACTTCAGGAGAAAAGACATGCGAACAATTTAGCAAGAAGCAACAACAGCTACAGAACATGAAGATACATACCAAACCTGTCAAGCTTTTGATGTTATTTCTTCCAAGTGATAAAATTTGCAGGTGTTCTGAAATAAAAATAAAGACATTTCAGAAAATGTAGGAGCAAACAGTCATATTTCAATTAAGTCTAGCCATCCTACACACCAGAGCTCAAATAGGATCAGTTTCTATTTCCACATTTCATATTATTTGATTGTTTGTTGTTTTAAACTTCTGTAAGAGTGAGTGACTCAGTCAGTTTAGTTTAAAGCCACAGGCAGCAATATTCCAGCTATATGGCCGCGGTCCCTAAATAATCGATCCTGGATCAGACAATCCAGTGATCAACAGCATGAACATCAATCTGTGCAACTGGGAACTGATGACACGTGTCAGTCAAGTCAGCAAGCCTGACCGCTCGATCCTGTAAGTCACCTCTCACGACAAGCATGGTGGCCTTTTATGGCAAGCTGGGTGCTGAAGGCCTTTTCTACCCCAGACCTTCACAAGTCACTTCTGTATGAAATATTCCTTTGATATCACAAAGTCAGTGTTAACTTACTCAGTCCATTAAGATTTGCAATCTTCTCAATACAGTTTGTGGATAAGCTGAGTTTTCTGAAAAATATAAAGGTCTGGTCAGAATGAGTGAGTATTGTTTTGCGCTGGCTCTAGCAATATTCCAGCAATATCAGGGGCATCAGAAATGGGCTTCGCACACTGTTCCCTTATGAGGAATTGATCCATGACTTCGGCGTAACAAGCAACACTTTAACCACTAGGCTACCTCATCACCCGTCCTGGTGAGAAAACATGTTCATCGTCAAATAAACTGAAAGAGATGCTTTTCGTATTTCTACTATTTGATTAATTTGTTAATGAACATAAATATTTATCTTACCTCACACATGAATGTTGCTTTCTGATTGGCTAAGCTTTATTCTATTAATTTTTAAATGTACCCCGCTTACAGGCGATGTATTATTTTCAGTGTACATCGCTGGGAATTCCAAACTCCTCTGGTGCTTCATGGTAGTTCTTTCTTATTTCAAATAACATTGAATCATGCATCAAGCACGGAAATTAGCGATGTTTTGTGATTGAAAATCGATGGAAGGGAGATAACTCTAAATCTGTTCACCTTGTGTCATCTGTAAAATGGTGATTCGACCTGGATTCAACAGAAGTGCTTCAAACAGTTCAAAATTAAAATTCAGGTGTACGGTAAGATAAATACGTTTTTCACTGGTCACGACAGGGCCATGGGCTTATGTACCCTCGACGTCTGTTTATGTTCCATGAGCCCGCAGGGCAAGGGGAACATTTTAAAGCAGACCTCGAGGGTACATGAGCCCATGGCCCCCTCGTGACCAGTGAACAACTTATAATATGTGTTAGAGTATTACAACAACACTTCCAGTTGCTGACTTAATGAGTGAGAGAGTTAGTTTTATGCCACACTCAACAACATTACAGCTATCTTGTGGCATGGTGTAAACAATCAAGTCTGGACCAGACGATCCAGTATACAACAGCATGAGTACCAACACAAATAGGATACGATGACATGTTATCCAAGTCAGTGGGCCTGACCACCCAATCCTGCAAGTTGCCTCTTCCAACAAGCATGTCAGTTACTCATATTACACCTGATGTATTAACAACTGTGGAAAAACAGTTAGTAAAAGACCTTTCAGGAAACAAATATGACAAAGGTCTGTATATTTAATATAGCCAATCTTTTTTTTATGTTTACAATGTCTAAAATAATTGTTAATGTTATTCATTTATGACAGAAGTTTCAAAACCCTAATGCAAACATGTATGACCAGATTTAGATTTATCCTATCCTTCTGGAAGCTTATGAAATACTACCATTTTGACAGAAAGTAGCATTTATTTAAATGGATCTGTAATATGACTGCATTTTATTACCCAAAAATATCAGGGTTCATATTCTTCATACAATGTCATAGGTCAAAATAAAACTTTGTCACGGTGACATGACATCATGTCATGTTTCTTCTATGACTTTGTGTTCTACATGCGGTGACGGCGGGTAGCCAGTGTAATTGTTTGAAAGTAGAATTGGGTTGATTTACCTCTATTTGACAACGGTAATAAATAAAATATTATATCTATACCCATATCATACTATGTTTACAACACTTGTGCCTATATATCGCTATATCCCTTGCTCTCACTCGTACAATATCAACATTCAGGACTTGGTTGACACACGTCATCGTATCCCAAAGGTGTAGAGCAATGCTCACTGATTGATCACTGGATCATCTGGTCCAGACTCAATTATTTACAGACTGTGCCGCCATATAGCTGGAATAGTCACATATATGTGCACGCCACCTTATCCGATCTGCATAATTTCATGCAGCTATTCTGCAAACTGGTTTTACTTACGAACAGCAGGTTAGGGTGGACAGAGAAGCATCCATTTTCTCGATGGGTGGCATCTGTCCATACAACTTCACCTCCTGTGCCTCTGAGGCCTTTTGTTCATTTTTCTCCTCCTGAAATAACCAACGCAACATGTCATAACCATAATAATGAAAAATCTAAAATGACCATTAAGAATAAAATATTTGAGACAAAACTATCAGTGTTAACGAATGGTGTTTCACAGTAACAGGACACTGGGTCCTGTAAGCTTCAGATGTCTGTCTGACCCACTGAAAATTCACAGGACTCACAGAATAAAATTAAACACACATTTCAGATTCAACATTTCTCATCATTGACTTTGAAATTTTTATCATTATATAATGACAAACATTATAAACATAAATTTAGAAACAGTGAACAAATGTCACATGCCACAAATAACAACTTGACACAAAGTTACTGTGATATAATCAGTCAGACACTGGGGCCAGCAGGTTGGGGACTTCTGTCTGACCGTTGGCAAATCTGCCGGATTTGTCAGAAGGTCAGACACTATTCGTGAACACTGAACTATATGCAGCATAATGCCACATTTGAACAGAGATCATATTATTTGTAAATACTGGAAATGTATATAAAGCAAGGTGAGTCACTGATCTGACATGGGTTTCATAACGTTTCATAAAACCTTCTTAAAACCAGATATCTTGTGTTCAATATTCTGCAGAAATAACTTTGATACATTCTTCATAACTGAAGGTATTTATACAACTATTGGTCAGCAGTTAAAGCAATAAAATGCAAAAGTTCTACTCACCCACTTAGCAAGTGCCTCCTTGATCGTTGTGCCTTTTGCCTGAACAAAGAAATTCATAACTTTACTGGGGCTGCTAGGCATTCAGTGAATCATACCTGCATGAATTTAGTTCATTATTCATGATCATTTTTCTCACCTCTGTAATTTACCAAAACATGATAAAAACTGAATACATCCAGACTAGGCTGCATAATTGTCAACACCCTTATATACACACAGGCAAAAGTTAGTGTGATCAACACATTTGTTGATATAAATGACAGAAATCTTAACATGCATTTTAATATTCCTAGCAATACACTTAACCCATAACACAAACAGGGCCCTGTTGGTAGCTTTTGTTTTGCTGGTGTTTTTCATGCTTTCAAGAAGTTCATGGAAAAAAGGCATAAAACGTACCCTAAAGTGTGGCTCTAAACCTCAGATCATTGTCATCTAAATTATTAAGAGGTCAGAAAAACACAAATTAATGGTAGAATCTGCTTGCATTTCTCTATGCCATGGCAAAAGGATAATAAAGAAGGCGAGCCACTGGAATGATTGAACAAGAGATGCAAGCTGTACAAGAGATGTATGTGTTGGCGGGATGGCATGTTTTGAATGTTCTTGCAAGCATTACAACATCAGCAGCTATTGCTTGTAACATAATCTTTTCATGGCCATGTTTTGCAGCATGAACAACATGAAGAATGACGAGAACATTGGTTTCACCTTGAAGTATACCACGAATATCAGTTTCTTAATAACTGCCAGAGAAAAGTGAAGGCATATTCATCAAATGTGTCGGCAGTACCTGAGGTTTCAACTTTTGAACAGTGAGAGCTCAGTCAATAATAAAATGGTAATAGCTGGCTCTTTTGAAAATGCTGTAACATATTCGGTGAATCGAACTGCAGCTCTTCATGAACACAATTCGTTATTTGTGTACACCAGAACCAAATATGAATATTTATTTTTTTTAATCTGAGCATGCTTTACTGCAGCCCTTATTAAAGTGAGATATGCAAGAATGGAATATGTACTAGCATTGCAGTAGTGCACGTCATGTTAGTTTGCAATGGCTGCATATGGTACTGTGGACTACAACTATTAGTCTAATACATACCAAATTTGAGGTTGTGTCAGATCACTAGTTATTACTACAACAAATTAACAGTAAACATGGGGGTTCCATATAGTGCATGAGCCACTTAACTACAATAATATGTTCCTGAATAATTATTCGTATTCGTTACCCAATGTTCATGATACATATTATATTCATCACACAGGGATGGACCACTGTTCGTGCTGATCGGAGTCATCTAAATTATCCCAAATGACTCATGCATAATGTATATTCTAAAAATGGTTCTACTTCACTCTTCATTATTTTCAGCTCCTCTTTACCCCTGTTACAGATTTTTTTTAATCAGTCAAAATTACAAGAATACATAAAAGACGAATACTTTTCGTCAGTTTTGTACTGTCCACAAAATTTCTTTTGTAAAGGTCTTATGACTGCTCTTTCCCTTGTGTCCCATATTTACAATACGACTGTCACAAACAAAGTGAAGCATAATACAAAATTGCATGTATATGATTATATTGAATGTAACAATGTAACAAGGAAATAACATAATCAACATAACTGGCTAGGCAGTAAGCTGATGAGGCCAGTGAGTTATACAAAAGAAAGGCATGGAAGCCCATGATGTACAAGTTGTGAGACCCAGATGTTAAAGTAATATTTTAATCTGTGTAATTGTGTTTTTCAAAGCATATGCGCCAACATGCATCTTCGTACTCATCTTAAAAAGAGTGTTATTGGGTGATTAATGCTCATGGATATATATTTCATCATGGTCTTGACCATGAAGTCCAAATTCAATATTGTAACTTGTCATTTGTGGCATAACTGCCACGGTTCTTGGAAGCTAAGTCAATTAATGTTTCACCATGACTTTTCAACTTCTAATAAAATATTTTGTGAACAGACGATTAGTGCATTATCATCAGTCATCCTTGAAAACAAATCTCGCAACTAAACTTTGCTGAAATGGTATTTTCTAAATGAAACCGTATGGGAAATATCTAATCTGACATTTTTAAAATCGAATGAGGCAAAATTGTCAATGAGTTGAAATAACTTAACTGACCTGCCATTTTGGATAGAGGGTGCATTAATATTTGGGGAATTTTGAAATTAATGTAAATTGCCACTATTCCGGCCCCACTATTCCTTCTCTTTTCTTGTATCTGTAAATCATTAATCATGAAATTATTGGTTCGAAATGATTGCCTACGCAGATATGTAGGAGTAAAATAGTATGGCATATCGCAGGGTTCATGAAGACTGCACCTGTTACATCCTAATAACTTAGTTTTAAAATATGCATGCATCATAAAGGCAATATTGTTTTGACGAGATACTTCAGCGTGGAGTAGGAATTGTGAATCATCTGAGACCTAAATATCATTGGAAAGCATTTGTTTTCAAGAGCAATAATCAATCAGAACAGGTTACAAGTATGCAGTGACACAAAAGGACAAATATACATAAGTAACAACACATTTGAGGAAGAAAAAAGAGGGCCGAAGTCAACACGTCCACCTACCGCCATCGCTGTGCGTCGAGTAGCTTAGCAACGCGATCTGCGAGGCATTTTAGATGCGTTATGGTCCCGCAGAAACGGCGACTAAATTTCTTATGATTTTCTTATTTCGCCAAAATATGTTTGTAATGGGTTGGACATTTTGTAATATACAAATTTCCATCACGATGAAATACAAACTTTCAATTTTGTTCTCATAGCACATTCGCAGAAACTCATGCCTTCTAAACAAAATGGCTACCAGAGCCGTGGGAAGGGTGATCTTCCAGACTAAAATTTTAAATAATCGCGTAAGTACATCGTTTTTCCGGTAACAGTAATTATGTCGGCCGTGTATCCTTACAGTTAGTTATCATGAGTTAGTTATTATGGCTTGACGCACGCATAAGTTGACTGTATTTCGGTTTCAGATTTTACCGAGTGTATGTATTCAATGTGCAAAGAGAGTCGCACAGATACACCATCAACGTTGTGTTTGGAGTACAAGGTACTGTCAGCGTATTGAAAACATGGAAGCGAAAATATGCGCTAAGATTATCTTCGTCTGGTTTGGATTTTGTCGCCAGCTATATTATTCTTTTTGACTTTGTTTAGGGTACATTTCTGTTTGAATGTACGTCAGTGCAGAAAATGATTCCATGATTGTCTTGCCAAAAAGGTGTAAGTCTGCTCAGTATAAACTGGCACTTCTCATTACTTGGCTCCGGGTTTCTCAGCATGTACAACAGTACAACATCAGCTATTTAAAGTCTTTGAGTCAAGTGGAGTATGTCACTTTTTGTATAGATGAACATTCCATTCCCATCACAAATCTGAATCGACAAATCTAATGCTATGATTCCAATAGACTCGAAACCCTAGACCCAGTGAATCTCAAATAATAACAATCTGACCTTTTCATTGTGTAATGTCATTTTACTTGCAGACTGCCTCATGTGTCATCAGTGAAACACTTCAGCGCAGAGTCCCAGAGCATCAAGACACAAACAGAGGCCCAGTGCATCAAGACAGAGGTGAATTGTCAGGGCTTGATTTAAGCATTTTGAATAGGACTGTAACAATGCATTAAACTATTGATGGGTTGCAATTGTTGTGTCTGGGATAGCAAGTAATCGATGGTAGAAAGTAGAAACTCTTGATGCACCAATAGTGTGCATGTGTGACTATTGATAGTTTAGTAGTTGATTTATGTTGATAAATGTGCATCACAAAATTTTATTAAATATTTATGTTGTTTTTGTCTTGTTATTGCTTGGGTGCAGACTTGCAGATTCATTGAATTTATGTTTTAACTGTTTACTTGATCTAGATTTTAAGTTTCTTGTCAGTTATTAAAACTATCTATAATAAAAGAGACTGAAACTATTTCAACTTGTTTCTGTTTCATGTAAACTATACACTCATTTTGGAAATGACTTCAGATGAGGCATTCAAGGAGAAAAAATGACTATGCATTTTGCAATAGCTGGTCGCAGTAGTATGTAGGAACAGACTGTCACCATCGCAAGAGTTGTTGTCCCCTCAAAAGTCCCGTAATTTAGAGCCTGCACTGGTATAACCAGAAACTGCTAAATGAAGTCGCATATTTATAACAACTTGCAATATGAAATGTGAACATTAACATAATCATTTTGTGTAGGTTTTAACCTTTAACTGAAGCATTAAGTGTTTTCTTCAACATACTGAATGCTTTGAATACAAGTAATAAATGGTACATCAATCTTGGAATTTATCTTATTAAAATAATGTATTACAAAACAGATAAGACATCAAAAAGCAGAAAATGTTCGAAAAAATATGACTTTTTGGCATGAGCAGAGATGAAAAGCTGGAAACTAAGCAGCAGTACTGCCTGACTTTTGCGTATGAAAAACAGTATAATATTCTGTTCTGGTGACCACGAATAATGAATTGAATTCATGAAGGGCTGCAGTTTGAGTCAGTGAATGCGAGTGAATCGTAACAGCTTTAACAAATGTACTTACCAGTTTGTACTAAAACTGTCATATGCTAAACTGTTCTAAGATATATTAATTTTTCAAGGTTGAGGATACAGATGAAGTAGATGATCTGTACAAGCGAATCATCATTGAAGTCAAGGGTCATGATCCTGAGATCATCAACAGTTACACAAAATTTTTTGTGATGGCGGCACGGGAACTTGATATTCCGATTCATAATATGTAAGTATACAGTGATAATGAGATCATACTGCTATGTTTACATGCATTTGATAATTCGTCTCAAACTAAGGGATAAGGTTGCAAATCAGTGACTCCCAACCAGTGGAACCTTTTCGTGAGAAATACAGAAAAGTTAGATACAGGAAAGTTGGTGGTTACACTGTCTGATATAGTGCTGCGGCATTCTTATTTATACTTGGGGTAGTGGGGCAACTTTGTGTGTAAAGTGTTAGCTCGTCATGCCAAAGACCCCGGTTACATGCCCCACATGGGTACAGTGTGTGGAGCCCATTCCTGGTGTCCCCTTCTGTGATATTGCTGGAATATTGCTAAAAGCTGCCAAATTCCAAACTTAATCATATTTTAGCTTGTCAGGGGCTGTGGGGTATCCTCTTGGTTTATCAAATCAAGGACAGAGGTTCAGTGCTCCAAAGGCTACAACGTGTGAAGCTCATTTCTGGTGTTCCCCCTGTTGTGATATTGCTGGTATATTACCAAGAATGTGGTAAAACCATACACACTTGCTCACTTTAATATTGCTATATATAGGATGCTGCAGAACTGTAAAGCTGACAGTCGAGATTTATTAACTTAAAATGATTCTATCTTCAGACAAACTCCTGAGAAAGACATCGAAAGGCTAACACTCCTCAAGTCTGTTCATATCTACAAGAAACACCGAGTACAGTATGAAACAAGGACTCACTACAAACAATTTGAGGTTAGTACACAAGACAGGTAACTAGGTTCAGCATTTTCTAGAGAATCAAAATGTTTCGTTCAGAAGGGATCATATTAGCAATTGTGTAAGAGTCAGATTCTTATGGTCAAAGGGAGGTAAATCTGTATACTTGCCGTGAGTGGGGAAATTCTAATTTTGCTAAGTAATAGGGAAGTAGTCGTCACTGATGAGTTATTTGGTACATGTTGCTGGCTTTTTATCCAATCAGGTGTTTACGCTAGGAAGCTGAGCATACGAATCACAACTCATGTTCATTTTTTAAATTATCTGATTGATAAAACTTGGCAACACAAATGATTCAGGGGTACCTTGAAAGAGGTAGGAGTTCTTGCATATTTTGTAAAAGTTGTGGGACCTGTCAATTTGTTTGTATGATTTCCCCCCCAAATCTGAGTTGCACTGTAAATAAACCTTCGCGGCTGTGGCTGCAACTGCCATCTTCGTTGACACTGACAAGCTCTTTTGTAAGAAAGGTTTGGCAGATTGGCTACTGTGAGAATGCAGAGCCAGCAAAGGAAGGTAATGAAATTATCAGGCTGTAGATGCATCCAGGGTTTAGTATAGATATATCAGAACTTATACTCTGGAGATATTGAGGATAGGTGTATAATGATTTGAACTATTAAAAATCATTGCAGCAAGGTGAAGATGGCATGGTCTTTGGAGTGTTCTTGGATATTGGAATATGTTCATCAATACACATGCAGGTGACAAGAGATACCCAGCTGTCTTTTACAAGTATTTATCAGTGGTCTGGCTTTATGGCCTTGGTGGATTGAGTCATTGTTCTCCGATGGTGTGGATAGTTGCTTGCAGTAATAATTACTGGAATGTCTGCTCCAGACTCAACCATGGAAAATATACCATGATGTTGCTGTTTCTGTCTCCAGGTGCAGTGAAAATTGTTGAGAGAAGTGATAGTGTTGATCTTTCTAGTTCAATGGGGATGATTTCACTATGGAAGGGTGTTGTTTTTGTTAATGATACATGGTACAACGATATACAAGGAACCAGGTCTCTATGGTTAACCACCCGATCCACTTGTGGCACCTTATGACCAGAAGACATTCTTGGGGATTAGTTTTAACCAAGACTTCCCAATGATGGGAATGTCACTGACAGAGATGCCAACCCAAACGTGTTGCAAATAGTAGTTTCAGGCATCAAAACTTGTAGTTTGACCATAACATTAGTAGTCAACTAAATACTTAAAATCATGATGAATTCTGATAAAGATGACACTTATCAATGGAGAAGCTTTAATTTCACTTACCGCTACCAGCAGATTTCCATATTATCAGCATTACATTTCCTCTTGATGTCTCTTTTTGGCCCAAATGTATATAACTGACAAAAATATGATTGGTCTGTATATCCTAATTTTAATGAACTTCCTTCAAATTTTGCAGAATTTGCAATCATAATATTGTAGTTTGAGGCTAACATTTGTTGTGACTACAATAAAATCATAGAAGTTGGTGCCTCTGCAGTGGTTGTCCTGATAATCAGTGTTTCAGTAAAAGGTGACTGATGTTTTACTCTACAGCTTCAGAAGCTCACTGGCTCCACTGCTGACACTCTGCTGGAATATGTACAGAGGAACCTTCCTGAAGGAATGGCTATGAAAGTAACCAAGGTAAAAACCGGACACTTTACTTGTTTTCCACTTTCAGTTACACAATCCCTGATGTAAACCATCCTTCATCTTTCAGAGTAACAAGCTTTTCCAACACAATTTGAAGGACAGAGTTCTAGAAACAGCTGTTCCCTAACTGATCTTAAGTTACAGCGATTATTATGGCTATACTGGCATCCTGAATCATCTTGTTTCCAAGGTTACATCTTACATATGCAACACAAGGGCATAAATACTCCTTTGTTTTTGTAGTCCTAATCATTGCCAACTAATGTATCATTTTCAATTAAACGCAGTTCCTTTGTATGGTAGTTCAGGCAAGTTCTTGTTCATAAGGAATTCTGCTTGAAATCAAACGTGGGAAAATGGGTGGAGAGTATTCAGCAAATGAATGGAGTTGTAATTCAATAGTGATTGCTTAGGATGACTAGTCATCTGTTGCACATAGTCAAGGAGGCTTGTAACCTGAAAATGATTACAGACTAAATTGTGCACAGTTGCCTCCCCTGACAAAGGATCTGTCTATTTTTCTTCAATCCCTGATTCTGAACTGCCCGTATGCTCATGGGTGTTCCTAACATGTCTTAGTTGTAAACATCACAAAGTCTTCCACCTACTGCACATATACTGAAATTGTGTTCAAAGTTCAAATATGAACATCCTGTTCATCATCTGCATGTAGATTGTTGGCTTACATTTGACCTTGATTTTCAGGAACGTCTTGAGAGGTTGCCAGATCATCTTCAAAGCCCACTGAAAGGTTCCACATCAACACCAGACGCTGCAGAGTTACAGTCAGAAGAAAGTTGATGTGCGTCAGGCAGTTTGTGTGATAGTGTGTGATAAAATAGTTAATAAAATGCATTTATTGTTAAATTCTAGTTTTCTAAATTAATGACTATTAATATGTTGTGTTAGATTTTGCACCACTTAAGCAATATTTCATTACAGTACTGAATAGACTACACACATTGAGGAGTATCGAATCTGTGCCTTTGGCTCTAACCACTAGGCTGGCCCACCGTCCAGGCCCACTTTCCATCAGTGAGTGGAAGCTTGTATGGAAAGAGGGATAATCTTGGGAGCTGACGAACAGATGCTGAATGCATCATTTCTAAGCATTTCTAAGCACCTGGGAATCATTATATGCTCCAAACTAACTTTAGAGGATACATCGAGCAAGGGAGTATGGTTTTACACTGCTTTAAGAAATATTTCAGCAATATCACAGCGAGGACGCCAGAAGTAGGTGTCACATATTGTACCCATATGGGGAATTAAACCGGCCTTTGGTGTGATGAGCAACCACTTAGCTTCCCCACTGCCCACTTAGGGATGCAGGAAATCTGAAGCAGCAATTGTAAAGTTTTGTACCCTCTGTTCCCAGAAATCTTGGTACGAAAAGAAATAATATGCAACATTTTGACAGGTAGAACTCTATTGTCATCTGAGTGAGGTTCACTGAAATTCAATTTCACTGCTTGTCAGCTCATTTTTTCAACCAAAATTGATTGTTTTGATGCCACACTCAGCAATATTCAAGTTATGACAGTGGTCTATAAATAATGAAGTCTGAAACTAACATTGGTTAGTTAATCCCATGGTTGAAATGAGCATCGATCATAGGATGACATGCATCACAGAATTCAGCAGTCCATTCTCGTTCAAATGAGAATGACAAATGATATAATGACTCTAAATAAGAACAAGTACACAAAACATAAATAAGATACATGGTCCTGAAACCTCTGTACCCAACAACATCTGAAATCTGGCATTCTATTATCGATCATGGACACGTTTAAGAAACTATTATTGTGCCATTTTCTCACTTCATACAGTGGGGTGACAAATGGCTGATGGAATAGCACAGGCACACTAGACACAACCAGATGTAACTCTCAACATGTGATATTCAGCTGTTCAACCAGGCGTTAGTCACCCCTCCATGTGAAGCATGAAAAAAGAATGGGATTATGAGGAGATATCAAAAAGTATTGAGCGTCATCCGGATGATGATATGAATGCAACTGTTTTTATGTTTTATTTTTCTACATAACATATGTCAACCTCAAGCAAATTGGTTTGCTATGTTCTAGCTTCGCGATCAACATTTTGTTCGATTTTTATGTGGGTATCATCCCAAAACACAAAATCTGCAATAAATGCATCACAAACTTCAGGAAACAAAATATGCAAAATATTTGTGTGTATAAAATGGCAGTATGAAACTACAAAGTGTGAGCTCCCAATATATTGTAAACAGTGCCAACTTGAATATCTGAACACAATGTTTTTGAAAGATCATAATGGGGGTGTCCTTGAAAAACAGCCTGACTAAATGTAAATCAAGCAATCCAAATCTTTAGCTGTTGATTATAGGGGAATTCTTCCAATACCATTCTGAACATATTTTATATATCTGAGGACATACCATTATCCAAGAGTTACCAAATGACATTGTTTTCATTTTCTGCAATTATTTTACAAATATTATACCCCAATGTGTTGTGATGATGTATCTATCATGAATCACATTACCCACATGTGAAACTTTGGACATGGCTTTGCTAATGATCCCTTCAAAACAAAATGAAAACTTTCCAAATATTAGACATAAAAAATATAGTGAGGATCACTACTTTTTGATATCCCCTCTTAGGTGGTCAGGCTCACTGACTTGGTTGACACGTCATCAGTTCCCAGTTGTGTAGATCAATGTTCATGCTGTTGATCACTGAACTGACTGATCACTGATATTGCTAAGGGCACTGTAAAGCTCAACTCACTCACTGGTGTCCTCCCACAGCATGATATTGCCATACTGACATATAATTCCCGATACATATAAGTCACAACAACTGTCTTAATTAGACAAGCCCATGGTCAACATCATGAGCATCAATCTACGCAGTCAGTCACCTCTAGTAACAAGCACTGAGAACCAAAGGTAATCTGCATCTTTACAGATATCAGAATTTGTTGAGCCTGTTCTTGATATCATCAAAAGATACCTGGTAAACTTGCAAATCGCACATATAAAGAATGTTTTCTTTTGTGTAACTTTATTTCAGAGGTGCTGGACAGCTTGTAATACACAAATGAATTTTTAAGTTAGAAATCAAGCAGCATCAAATGTCCAGTGGTCACCAAATGTTCTTGTTCATGCAAGGTCTTCCTTCATAAAGCACTTGTCCATCATTCAGTAGCCAGTAGTTGTATAGCTCCATACTTGACAGTCTGCAAGAAAAAAGCATCACTAAATAACAATGGAGACAATGATTATGCAAGCTACGATCCAAGGATAGACATGCCCTGCTCCAGTGGTCCAAGAGCGCAGGCACTTTTGAAATAATTTAATATCAAGTTTGATACATTCAAACCTGTGCCTGGACAAAAACAAAGTAAGTCAGGTTTTAGGCGTCACACATTGTACGCATGTGGGGAATTGATCCTGGTCTTCACTGTGACGAGTGAACACTTTATCCACTTGGGTATCTACCAGCCCAAAACAACCATATAAACCACAAAAATCTGAGCTTAAGATTGAAACAGAACCTATATATAATGTAAAAGCATTTGTCATCACACAAATGAGAGGATACCTCCTTGGAGATACCATTTTGACAGTAGATTTTACATAATGCCCTGACAATGCAATGACGCCATGAAGTCACAATGCGATTACATTGCTGCACTGCAAATCTAATGGCAGCACTGTGTTCACAGATGTAAAGTTTTCTTTGAAAACTAATGAAGAATGACTTTGGATGATAAATAGAATCTCACTCTTGTGTCTAATGATATTAACTAACACTTATTGATAAAGGTAAAAATTTCCTCAGCAAGCCTCAGATATTTGTTACTTCATTAAATCATGTTGATTTATTTAATATCAGGTGACACCTGGGTGAGATTCTCTATACCTAAGGAGCAGCATGGTATAGCACCTGACTATATGGCACAACTAATCAGTGACTATATGCCAGCAAAACTAACATTTTCTTCAAAAACCAAACTCTGTTTAGTCACTAGGTTCAAACTAAAATTATTTCAGCTTGCTCAACAATAACATTTCCCTTGTTACTTTGACTGAACTAATAGTCTGAGTAAAATTTGGCTCAGTATTATTCGTTACACTGCTATATGTAGTCGAACAAACCCTAGAAGGCTGCGTCAGTTAACCTTTGAGTGACCTGTGAGTGAGAGAGCGAATTTAGTTTTACACCGCACTCAGCAACATTCCAGCTGTATGGTGGCAGTCTGTAAATAATCGAGTCTGGACCAGACAAGCCAGTGATCAACAACATGAGCACTGATTTGCGCAACTGGGAACCGATGACATGTGTCAACCAAGTCAGCAAGGCTGACCACCCGATCCTGTTAGTTGCTTCTTACGACAAGCATAGTCACCTTTTCGGGCAAGCATGGGTTGCTGAAGGCGAGTTCTACCCTGGACCTTCACGGGTCGAGTGACCTGTGACCGTCCAATCAAATGCGAGGGGGACGACCAGATTTAACCAATCTGAGAACGACTACTGGTTAGCATTTCGCGGGACTTCCTTCAACCTTGACAAAAACACCATTTTCAATTTCTGTTTACTCACGGTTGTGGCATGATCCATGTGTATCATAAGGAAGTGATGGTGGACGCAAATACCATTTGGAATCATTTGGGTACTATTTTTTTTTAGGTAAAAGTTCAAAAGGTTTGTAATAGTTTCACCATTTGGTAAGCTTTGTTCTGATTGGTCAACTGAAAAGTTTAGCCGACACAACCTTCTACAAAGGTTTGTTAGACTCAGTATAAGCAGTGTACCGAATAATACTGAGACTAGGTTTACTCAGACTGAATAAGCTAAATAATTTGCAGAACATGGATTTCTTCACTACACAACATAGTGAGCATTATTTCCTGATCTTTTACTGTTTGACAAGGAGATTTCAAAGACATTCCAAGTCTAGTGGAAATTACCATTCTGGAATTTTGTATTGCACCAAAGGGACACCAGAGGACTGCAGCTTGTTGAACTCTAGTTGACCATCTTCAGTGATCACGTTTATTCCACTTCATCGTCAACACCTGAAGCACAATTCAACAAAACAAACAGGGTAAGCTCAAAGCTCAGACACAGGCAAACTGTAGTGCAAACACGGTTGTGCAAGAGAGAGAAAATGTCAAGATTTCTTATATGCGAGCAAAGCAAGCTAAGGTTAGGACTGTACATCCCTTGCTTTGTTTCGCAAAATATTTTTCATGTCAAAATACAATATCGCCACCATCAAAGGTATACACCTATTTCTTCACGGGGTTGTGCTCTCAGATTTCCAACCCCATGTTGAATACTTACATTTATATTTTATTTAACATTTTAAGGGCACTGTGGCATATCATATCATTCTTCGCCTCCATTCCCAATGCCAGCTTCCAGTTCAACGACAAAGACAACCAGTATTTTGATACGTTTTTTGAATACCTGTTTAAATTATTTCCACACAGCCAGTAGGTAATTTTGACTTCAACTAGTGCAGTTCGGGCGCTAAAATATGGCGCAATGTGATGTGATTTGCCCAGCGGAATATCCAGTGAGATGTGTGGTTAATAGACATTGCCAAGTTAATGATGGGTTTCACACACACAAAAAAGCTGACTCTTGAGAGTTAAAGTTCACATGCAACGTAATACACATCTTTGCAGATTCGGTATGCACTTACCAAAACAAATCATTAAAACTGCCAATACAACCTATGAAGTTGGAAAATGTGAAGAAAAAAAAAAATTGCAGTTCTACTGATTCACTAATTTTCACCAAGCACTGGGGGGGAAAAAGTGGTTTCAACAAATATACTGCACTACACTCATAATGCATGTGCAGTGAATAGGTTCACGGAGCTTAAAATAGTATGCCTGCCCGAAGTATGAAGTAGAGAGCAGTAGTCTGTCTTGGTTGTGTACACAAACAAGTAAATAATGTACTCGTTACATTGATAAAAACCATGTTGATTGTGATAAGCAGAGTCTGTCATAGAGAAAACTCTAGTTTATTGACACTTATATGTACATAGTCTGCATGTCTGTCTGCTAATGACAAAATGCAATGCACAACTTCAATCACTCGCCATATGCGATTAACACCTATCAGGCTTATAAGCCATGAACGAAGAGCCGGCTAAGCGTATCAGCAAAGGAAACAGTGGCCAGTGTAAAAGCTTTATTACACTTGAGTGCACACTCACTGGCTCTGACTGGGTTCGGTAATGCGGCTGTTTCGTTTCGAGGGAGGTAAACCCATTAACAAAATATTGCACTTTTGATTTGTGATTATAATGCTTATAATTGTATTATTTGTCTTTTCTTAATCAGTAATGCATTTTATATATCATGAACAAGTGATAACTGTGTTTTAATTATGCTTGATTTTTTGGTTGCATGTGACCTTTAAATGACATCTGATGTTTTCATTTGTTTGAAGAATCGAATCGAAAATGATTGAATTGAGGTCTGGGTGAATCGTTACAGCCCTAGGCATATGACAACCCTACATAATGAATAGGATGCTGTAACATTCTGGGCATTGCCATATTTTGATAGTCAGTGAGTTGAGTTTTATGCCACTTTTAGCAATCTTACACCAATATTACAGCAGGGTTGCCAGAAATGATATTCACACATTATACCAATGTGGGAAATAGAGTTCGAGTCTGCAGTGTGACTAGCCAACACCTTATCCACGGGGCTATCCCACAGCCTCTTTGAACAGTATGTCAGCACAGAAAGTGCAAGGGAGACAGGTGAAAGAGAAAAGGCCTCTGAACAAATTAAACACACATACCACACTGTTATGTCTCCCTCTTGAAGTCCACTTCATTCTTTTCACACAGGATTTGCGATGTTTTCAGCTACAAAACAAAGTCACAGTTACAATGTTATATCAATAATGGGTCTCTCTTGCACAAATGTCTATTACAGGTCTTCTGCAAATGAAATTCTTGATGCAAAACATGTAAAAAGGCAACTGGTCTTCCAGTGGGTGGCTCTTTTCCAAGAATTGCCAAATAAAGGCAGAAAGTAATGAATGCTTTGTCCGTACTGTCTGCATCATTTGAAAAAAATAATCTTCAGCGAAGCTTTGTAAGCATTATCAGGTAACTCAGATGAAACAGATATTGACACTGTTCATCTAAGAATGTGCATGTTTGTGAATCACCCCAATCTAAATGACACATGTAATGCCCAAATACAAATTTTGGTCTCACGGTAGTTTTTAGTATAAATGAACGAAGTCTGGTTTGTTGTTTGACGCTGCATTAAGTGATATTCCACCTATATGGCAGCAGTCTGTAAATAATCCAGTCTGGACCAGACAATCCAGTGATTAACAGCATGAACATTGATCTACGCTACTGGGATACAATGTGTCAACCAAATCACCAAGTCTGACCATATTAGTTGCGTCTTATAAAAAGCACTGGTTTCTGCAACTAATTCTAACTCAGATCTTCACGGGTATGACATTCGGCGATTTCATTTTGAAAGGTACATATAGAAAGCACAAGATTATGGGAATAATCTCCCTATCGTATCTTCAAAACTTTACATATCAAACAACCTCAATATCTCCTGGGTATATGTTCTGATAAATCTCCACTATACCCTGGATGCATCGGCCCTTTGAATTTATAACCTCCCTTGGATGGATTTTTATCCAATCCGGTGTCTACACTGGGAAGTTGAGCGTACTAACAACAATTCATAAATTACCTAACTGATTAAACTAGGGAAGACAAAAGATAGAAGTTCTTGCATATTTTTAAAAGGTTTCGGACCTGTCCATTAGTCGGTATGAGTTCCCCAAAATCTGAGTCGCACTGTGACTGGAAACCTTCGCAGCTGCAACCGTTATCTTTGTTGACACGGGCAAGCTCGGTCGTAACTTGGCTCATTAGTTACTGTGAGAATTAATGAAGCTAGCAAAGGTAAGTAGTAAAATTATCGGGATGAACTGTAGATGCATCAAGCATATAATGGAGGATCATCGGAATGTATATCCTGGAGATATTGTTGATGCATATATCCAGTAGACAGACATGGACCTGCATCCTCTTCCTTTCATTAACCAATGTGAGAGTTTTAATCCAGCAAACTAATTTGGGGTCAAACAAGATTTCACAGTGGTTTATAGAAAACCACTGTCCCATGGAGTGGAGATACTTAAGTCAAGCAAGTATGGCTCAGCACAGTCAAAGAACCTTAACCCTAACCCACAATAAATCTACGTCTGAATCACCTCAATTCTCACACCCAAAAGTAATGTTTTACTTGTTATCAGGAAACATAAGAAATACTGTGAAAATGTCAAAGTGAGCTGAAACCACTGAATATAGAAAAGCTTTGGTTTTGAAAAATTCCCCAAACAGTATTCTGGATGACTTGCCTATCCTTCACAAAGGAGACTACTACCCACCTGAGAACATTAAGTTGGACATCCTCGGATTCTTGCATCTGAGCATTGCTGAAATCTTTCTTTCAACCCTACACGTCTTTACATTTGTAATATTCCAGCCTGTCTGTAAACAATTTAATATGAACCAGACAATCTACAGATTGACATAATGAACATCATTCTACTATTGGGTTAATTCAGTAAAAGAGTCATGCAATCAGTGATTCGGTGAGTTTGACTGTACAGTCTATTTAATTAAGGTACCGGGGTACCAATTTCTTTTACATGGAAATCCCACAGGCAGATACGAGTAAGTTTCTCAGGATGAATGTATTCATACCTCACATAAACCACAAAGAGACAAGCATATATGACTCGGGACCTATGTTATTACTAAGGACAGTAAGGGTGACTATTGAAGAGGAGACAACTCTGTTACAATAACTGACATGCAACTTGAAACCCAGATCAAGTAAATACATAAAGCATAAACTTATTGCCATTTACACTTTCAAATGCTGAGTCACACACCCTGTTGGGTCACCATGTTGGTTTAAGAGGTAACAGGGACAAATAACTCTAAACCAAAGTGAACAAATCATGTACTTCATGTAGTTTGCAATGCCCATTTTTCAACGGAAGTTAATTTCTAAACTATCAACAGTCACACATACTACTGATGCATCAGTAGCTTTTTGCTTCAACCATCGATTAAGTGTCATCAGAGACTCAACAAATACAATTCATCAATAGTTCGATGGTTTATTACAACACTAGTTATTACCAAAACTCCCCACACAGTGTCATGCATAGGATGCCAGAGAACAAGTCTCTCCTCAAACTTGTGTCTTCCAATCCTAGCCAAACATCTATCAACCTACAACATTGCCGTGCAACAATGTCAAGAAGAAGCACCTTACTCACAATGTACATTTAATTTGGCCCTAATATGCAGTGAATTATCAAATGTCATGTGAAGAGTTTGGATGTGAAATGCTGCCTAGTCTCACACAATTATCTAGGATACTTACTGCCCTCGGCAGGCAAAATTGAGAAACCTTCAATCCCATGCAGAGGCTGGTCGTCGAAATGCTAACTTTGGAATTGAATTTTTTTAAGTTTTCAAGTGCTCAAATATAACTACAATATTTCTTCTTGCCATCAATTTTTGAAGCTATTCACTACACCTCAGTGGTCTCTGAACTATCTGACCACAACGTCATTAAGTTGACCATACAATCCAGTATTTTGAGTGGATATTGGAGATTAGGACCAGTACTGTGTGTTGGTATCTGAAGTAGACAGGTGTTTTTTCCTTGACTGGGAATAAATGCTGGGACTGATGGAATACTTGGATGAGTGTTTAGAAAGAGTCCACTTTATACAACAGACATCCTCTTAAATCTTCACACTCACGCATGTCACGCATGTGAGAAGTTAATGAAGTTACTCTCTGTGGTAAGCACACAAAGCAGAAAACTGATTTGGACCTTTAGACCAGGTGAGCTGAAAGTCTGGACCATTGATCTTGAAGAGCTTAAATTCTACTGACCACTGTACAGAAAATTTTGTTAATTATAAGAGAAACAATTCCACCAGTTATAGCCCGTTTGGTCGAAAAGAGGAAGGGACAGCCAGGTGCTCAAGAAGCATGTGTACAATTGCCGACAAAGTTATTTATTCATTAAACTGTGCTGTGCCGTCACTATCCTTTCTTGCACACCTGGCTGTTCCTTTCTTAGCACTCCTCCCTCATAACAAATAGTGAACTGTATCAATATTTTAACGATTGTTTGTAAAACAACTTTCTAATTTTTGCCACAAAAATTCTGTAAAAGCCTCACAGAGTTGGTATGATGTTTTGATTATGATCAGTGTTTCATTGAGTATATTATGTTCATTAGTTTCCGAGTTAGACTGTAATTCATGGATATGTTTTTGAGCCAAACGGACTATACCAAAGGCCTGTTAGCATATGGTTAAACAGATGTGACTAATTTAAAGACCATACAGAGAAATTCTACCCATGTTGAGGCATCTAGGTTATAAGGGAACTAACTATCTAGAAAAAAGCAATCGAAACAGTTCACTTGAAACCAGAACTTTTCAAATATGGTATAAACTTCATCATGGCAAAAACAAGTAAAGTTTAATAAAGCAAAACAGTATCTGGTAACTTGTTCTACATGGCAAAGAGGTAGCTGTTTCAAAACATGTTTCATTTTGCTTTTTTCCATCAAAATGCTGCAATATTTTCTTCTCATCAGTATAGATGATATGAAACAATGATCTTAAATGCAAATGAGTCACGGTCGTTGTAGGTTAAGTTTAGCAATATTCCACCAATATCACACCAAGGACTCCAGTAATGGACTTCATATATTGTACACATGTGGGGAATCAAACCTGGGTCTTTGGCATGAACGTTTTAACCACTAGGCTACCTTCTGCATAAGAGTCAAATGAAGTACACAAAGACCTACACTCTTGAGGAATGTAGGCACGTGTAGTCTTGAAACGGATGGTATCACGAACCGCTTTGAAATGTACCCTTGAAGAAGGTCCGTGTAAGAAGCAAACGTATGCTTAAATATTAAACATCACACATATAACAATCGCAGATATTCTCAAATATCAATGGTGTCCGATTTATTACAGAAAAAACGCAGCGAATTTAATACATAACTATGAAAAGTAGTCAACACGATTGGTATGAAATATATAATTATAATGAGGACAACACTGGCGACTTGTAACAACATGAAAGTAATGAAAGGCGAGTTTATGAATCTACCGAAATTATTACCACGACCGCCATTGCTAAAAAGCATGAAGTAATAATTGTTCATGGGTACTGGTGTCAAGAGCTAGCTGTGCGAGACGCAATATGTCCGTATTGAAGAGTTTAAGTATTTTATCACTCGGAGCTCCTTTCTGCAAAGTCCTGATGCATTCATCGCAAATTCTTCGTCACGTTAAATCTTTGCGCCCGACTATGTCAGTATGGACCAGGCACGCGACTTCTCGGAGGAGATGACCGACTCGCTTCTGACGGGTGATGTGGTGGGAAACTGCACGTGCAAATCAAGAAAAGACCATTGGAACGCTTGTATGACAGCATCACAGGGGGCATACATATTACGGTCCTAGAACTTCAAGGAATTTGTAATAGAAAATTTCTTTCTAGGGCTAAATGCAACAATACTGATAAACCTTTCACTTCAACTGAGCAAGAGTTGAGATGAAACCTCACTTACTTCCTTAGGGAAAGTCAACTCAAAAAGCATGAAACTAGATCAGTGAAAACCACCACACTTCTTCATTATTGAAGCCAAATAAAAAACTATGATACAATCTAGAAACTGAACCAAATGAAATTTAGGACTGGTTATGTGGTACTAGACTAACATAATAATGAATGTTCTTCTTTGCCAACTTAAAAGACAATTCAAATTTTATGTAACGGCCGATCCCTGTCTGCATCCAGATCTTTAAGTTGAAGACAAATTTATCATCAGCAGTGCAACAATATGACCATTTCCATACCTTCATCAAATTGGATTTCATGAGGTTTCATGTGAGAAGAACATATTTTTGAAACTAGCAGGAACATTTTTACGAGTTTAAAATATCATAAAGCGTAAACTATCTAGTCATGATTTTCCAGCTATAAATTAGTGCTTGGGATCTGTTTTTTTCAAAAGTTTCAATGACCACAAAGCAAGAAATGACTCATACTATCAATAGCTCAGATACATACAGGTAATAATGCCACTTTGAAATAAATTTGCAAATCAACCAACAAATAAAAAGAATGAGAATTCAATAAAGATTTGCATAACTGAAGCCTTAAAACTACTGAATTTAATCAAAGCAAGTTTGTAAACTGAAAAATTAAAAAATTCCATAAACCAATATGGCAGCCAAGGCCAATATCAAAGAAGAACAAGTGAGTGAGGATGGGAGTCTGGCTTGATGCACCTTTGTATTTCAGTTCTTGCAAAACATGTCAGGTTGATGTTGACATGCATCCTTGATAATCTCCAGGGTATAAGTTACAAAACTCTAAATAATACTCTGGATGCATCTACGGCTGAGTACGATTTTATTACCTCTTGGCTGAATCCAGGGTGCTTGTGGAGATTTATCGGAACCTGGAGATTATTGAGGATGGTTGATATGCAACTTTTAGGAAATTCTTGCACAGGTTTGTTGGCAGACCAGGTAAAGTAATAAAAGCAATCTGTGTCTTTAACACGGGTAAATTGGCACAGCTAAGGGACAAAACTCTGAACAGAAAAATATGCCACCTTCAACAGCCATGCTAACCTAAGATGTCAACTTAACATGTAAATAAGGTTGCAAAATGGTTTTAAACTGAATTTTATTTTCATCAATACAACCCAAAATTACTTCACAATTCCAAAATCTGATCAAACGTATATATGCATGGGAAAGCGAATACGTGAACACATGAGAGTACAAGTGTTCTTTTATTTCTTGCCAGAATTTCACACACAGTACAATACAAACCTTGTGCAGAAACCTTTGAAATATATGGGAACACTTGTACTTCCATGTATTCCCTTATTCATTTCTATGAGTATATCTACTATGAACAATGGACTAAGCCTTTCACAAATTTGATTGTAAAGTTCATAAACTGCCGGGAATGAAATTAAGTTTTTTTCAAACGTGCCTCATGGGCACTGTCATGATAATGCAAGTGTGCCATTTTAGTTTCAGGTGTGCCATAAATTCATGGTCTATTCAACTGAACTTCAAATCATTATATGACTTGAAGTGAATAAATCATAGGTAACAGTGGTAGGTATGTATATTTGATTCTTTACTGGTCTCAAACTTTGAAAAGACATTGATCATTATTAGCTGTCTGTCTGATGTGTATATTTATCACTAGTCATTGTTCATAATGTCACTTTAAACCATCTAAAGATAATACGGTGAAAACAAGCTTTAATGCACTTTCGAAAACATCAAGTGTGCCATAAAGGCACGCTGGTAAGAAATTAACTGTGCCATTTCAATTTTAGATGTGCCATCAGAGGGATGGCACCAATAATTTCCATCCCTGAACTGGAAAGTCTCAGTGTCCATTATTTGAAAAGCTCTTGTTAAATTCATTAAGGATGGCAGCTCTGCCAAACCAATGGCACAGGTTTCATTTTCTGAGACAAGGAACCATTCCTTAAAATCAGATGGAAAAAGCCAACTTTGCAAGTTTGATCTTTCGCATCAAAAACAATAAACGCAAGATTAAATCATAAAAAATAAATTGGACTTAAAAAGAACATCCAAGAAATTTAGATCAAAGCAGTTTAGAAACCATGTGTACATCAGGTACTGGGAAAGGCAAGGGCCATGGGCCATTTTGCACATTAGAATGAAAAATGGCCCATCAAAATTTTGAAGTTTACAATTGATACAAAGGCAGTGGCCCATTCTAATTCAGAAAATGGCTTATATTCCTGAAAATTGCAAATTGTCAAAGCTTTCTATCCCAATCACTGGTACATTACAATCAAACTGCTAAAAAAGGACTATTTTGTATCAAAAGCCGTAAGTGATTACTGTGTTGGTTAGCTGTAAGCTGATTAGTAATTTCTTCAATTTAATTACACCACTACATTTTAAGGAAAGAAACTACTGATGTCCTTTTACTAGACCAGACCAATTTTGTTATTTTTTGGTTTACTGATCCGTCAGTCATATTTTTTTCAAGAATAAGAAAAAGAAAATCTTCAAGTTTCCATTGGCTAAAACTACGGAACCACTGAAGGGACTTGAGGATATAAAATTTATCTTGAGTTAGTATGTTGAACGCACAAGTTAGAACCTTGAGCGCTTACGTTAGTATGTTGTCCCTTCAGTGCTTCCATACAAACTGTAAACTTACAAGTAAACAACTCGTAAGAATATAGATTGTGTTTTGCCTCATATACACACTTCATAAATTGCCTTTTCAAAACCAATATTAGTATTGAAAAGGAATATTACTTTAACTGTCGATTATTAACCCTCCTACTGCCTTTCTGTTTTCTGTGAACAAAACTTTGTAAAATAAGAAATATAATTGGTCTGGCTTTATTACTGCAAAACATTATTTACTAGAACCAAGACATCTCTTTTGCTTTCAAAAATTCCCAAAAGAGTAGTCACTTAGGCACAGTGCCTGGTCAAGTGCTGCATTCTTTCTTGTATTTTATTCTCCTGGCAATAAGATCTAGTCTAATTTGCATGACACATCAGTTTGGTAACTAAGAATTCCCATATTTTCAACTTCCATATTCTCAGACATGGAAAACACAATTATTGTTTCCATGATATCTGCAGTGTGTAGAAGCTGGACATTACAACACTCAAACTGAAGCAATAATGCGGCAAAATGTCTCAAACATAACAAACAGGTCATAAAAGTCGCACTTACTTTGGAGACTGGCCTATTTTGGAAACATTGCTACCAAAATAATGAAAACAAAATATTGTCAAAAAACATTTGTTTATCACTTAATGCACAGTCATTCTTCTGTGCATGACTGATAGAATTTTTATCGACTTGAATTTGGGCTGGATAGGCAACACTTTGAGTGTTGATACACACGGTCAAAGAGGTCCATTAGACACAAAGGCTCCTGCAATAAGTAGAGAAATACTTACCGACTCCGGGCATAGTAGTTGTCATAATAGGTATTCCTGAAACAGCAAGTAACGACATACGTTTGGTCAAGAGGTGGGAGGAAGGGAGGGAGGGAAACAATCAATTTTTTACAAATGATCTTTGTTTCCAAAAGTGGCAATAATAATAACAGTGAGTGAGTGGGTTTACTTCAACGCCACGCTCAACTATATTTGAGCTATATGGCGGCGATCTGTAAATAACTGATTTACTGACCAGACCATCCAGTCATCAACAGAATGAACATCAATCAGAGCAATTGGGAACCTATCAAATCCTATGGTGGCGTGGGGCCCTGTGCATAAAGCTCAAGTCACAATCAGGTGAATTTAAGCAACAATGGGAGCAGGTAAAGTGTTCGGATGGGTGACTGGAACTGGAAGCTTAACGTCTGAGAGTTTCTAGGACTCCAGTCCTGCCCCACAACGAAGCACATGATGCATGTGGTCTCACCTTAGGCAAGTGAGTTTGTTCAAAATTGCCTCTGTTCCCCCAGCAGAAAATGAGTACCCGGAGGAATAAGTCATGTGACTATAACCTTGTAGTGCCTAGCAGGCAGCTTGGGTTATCTGGGGTAATAAAATGCCTGCTTTGACTGTTAACACTATGAGCATTCACCTCGAGAGTGGAGTTTGGTGCATTATAAATGTACATATTATTATTATTATTATTTTTTTTTTTTACAGATTAGAATGAAAATGCAGCAGAGAGGGTTCGGGTGATCCTGGCACAGTCAGGCTGGTCAAGCTCATCATCAGCTCAGGGCCCTCGCCCCCTCTACACGCAGCCCAGACAGCGAATGGGACTTCTCCCAGGAAACACTGCCTAGTCGAACCCACCAAGAACTTTCCGGAGAATATGGAGGCTCCCCAACACTGCAGCCTTCTGCATTACCCAGATTGTCAGAAGGGCTGTGCTCCCGGTGGAGAACCCGGGCACTCTCCTGATCTGCGCCAAGAGATCAGGAGGTACCAAACCAAGGGCACCGAGAACAATGGGGAGCCTGACGACAGTGTACTTGGGATGCAAGCGAGACATTTCAAAGGCGAGGTCCGCATATTTATCATGCTTTTCCTGAATCTTGCCAATCACATTGCTGTCAAAAGGGACAGAAAATTCAATGATATAAATAATTTCATTGGTTTTATCAAAAAGGACAAGATCAGGTTTGTTGGCTGGAATTCGTCTCAGGCTGTATATTGGCCTATTCCAGAGAAGTTTAAAAGCATCATTTTCCAGGACGGCTTGGACATGTTCAGGGTCATACCATGGATGGACCTCGGAGTCAAAGCCACAGGCATGGCGGAGACGATAATAAAAGCAGCGAGCCATGCCATCATGTCTTTTAAGATATGCTGTTTGTGCCAAGGAAGGGCATCCACTGACAAGGTGTTGGACAGTCTCTGTAAATTGATTGCAAAGACGACATTTCATATTGATGTTTTCTTTAAGAATCACATTCTGGCGATTTCGAGTGGGAAGTGACTGGTCCTGAGCAGCAAAAAGGAAGCCCTCAGTTTCACATTTGAGACCAGCCGACTTCATCCAGGCGAAGGAGTCGCTTGGATTGCTGTTCTGTTCCACACACTGCATATACACACACGATGCAATGGCTTCTCAGACAGCTTCTCCACAAAGGACCGACTCTGGGCAGACTTGGTGAAAGACTTCACCTGGTTTACTCCCATCACTGTACCGTCCAGCAGTACATCGCCATCAACAAAATCAACTTCAAATTTCGAATTGTGTCCAACAACCTTGGAATGCATTATTATTATTATTATTATTATTATTATTATTATTATTATTATTATTATTATCCTTGGCAACATCATATGTGATTCACTGTGGGTGGGACCTAAAGTTGATCATGTAAACATGATGCCATTTCATAATCTTTAACAGAGTCCTCTAACCATGTTGACAATGCCACTAATTTTGCCATCTTCAACAAGATGGACAGAGGCTTACCTTTGGGGTGGTGACCTCCTGCCATAGTATTCTGGTGGGGGCCTCTCATAGGGATCTCTGGCTCTGTAGTATGGATCCCTTAGGGGTGGGGGAAGTGGACGTCGATCATATGGGTCAGCATACGGCCTGTATCGATCTATTGGTGGAGGTGGTGGTAGGTAACGGTCTCGATAGTATGGATCTGCATAAGGATCCCTGTAGGGCCTTTCATATGGGTCAAAACCTCGTCTTGGTCCAAGAGGGGGCCTTCCACGACCTCTAACACTGAAACATACTGTCACGGTTATTTGAGGTAAACAGACATATTAACTGCTAATAAGTGGTGTCAAAGATTGGAATGAGTGGGTGAGTTTAGTTTCATGCCACACTAAGCAATATTCCGGCAATGGTTTGTACATAATCGAGTCTGGATCAAACAATCCAGTGATCAACAGTATGAGCATTGATCTACACAATATTTGAAATGAAGCCCCAGATTAAAAAAATATGACAGGTAAAAAGAACTATAAACACCCACTTGAAATTTGAAATACAGACTTAGTTTCAAAACTATGGGCATCAAACCCTCACGATCAAAGCTTATCTGGAGCTCTGGACTTTCTCCGTAAAGTACTATTCTAGTACTCAAGTCAGGTTGAGTCCAATCTTGATGGGACGAAATAATCAACAATATATAAAATCTTAAAAAAACGTAGGGGATCTTCATTTTCAATGTATGATTGATATCAATAATAATACATGTCCATGTGCACTTCCTTAATACCGTAGTTGTTTGTAGTACTTGTACAGTAATTAACAGATTAGTGTGTGGAGTACTTGTACAGTAATTGGTGTGTCATGTGGAATTTGCATGTGTACAATCTTCACTAAAAAATATAAATAAATACAAAAAAAATAAAATGGCTAGAACCAACACTAACAACTGTGTAGTGCAAGATGACTGTAAAACAATTAATGCATAAACATCATATAGCATCATGTTTAGGAGTGGTGAAAAGGAGAAATGGTGGTGTGTTCATATGTCTGCTTTTGAAAAGTTTGTCAAGACAGTGTTCGCGTTAACACAAAAACCTGCATTTTCATGCAAGAAAAATAATAAAACCACGCAAAACATATTTTGCATGCATGTTTTGGACGCATAGATTCTGATCTACATAATTTTTAAAAGTACCTTAAAACCGCAACATATGGACAAACAATAAATTTTAACATGATTCAGGATTCTACTGAAAATTTCACGCGCAAAACATCTGGACTACATATTTATAACTTTATTTCTGCACACACTCGTACAGAATCTACCACAATCACTTATACTTCCTATCCAAATTGAAACTTTGAGTTCCATAACTTTTTTGTGGGAGTATAAATGGCTTGGTGACACCAATGAGCAAGGTATAATGCAAACACACTACTGTTCCAAGAATACATTGGGTGAGTAACTCTGAACAACTGAAGCAATGTGAGAGGAGAATTATTAAAGAGTGAGTTTAGAATCAGAGTCACAACTAAACAAAACATGGACTTGGTTAATGAATAGACACTGCCATTAGAAAGTGATCAAATGTAACATATTATATCTGGGATAACACTTGCTCAGTAAAGTACAGATTCTGAAACTTGAAAAAGTACTAGAATCTGTACTTTACAAAAAAAACTGTTATCCCAAAGATTATATATGTTTCATAAATGGAGAAGGTATACTGCTAAACAAGTACATTTTGTCACAATTTCATTTTCAGATATTGATATGGCTTGATCAAAACAATGTCACTCAAGGTGCCTGTTAGTACTTACGGTCCTCTTGGACAGTCTTTCGACCTGAAACGGAAAAGAATTCAGAGGCATGATTTCATGTAATATTTACCAGTTCAACCAAACTCAAAGAAAAACAACAAACATGTTAAAATGAGTGTTTGCCTCTAATATTGCAATTTTCACCCGAAATTACTGGCGTTTGCGAAATCACCCAATGTAGGCTGTTGACATAACTAAAGTCACTGGGTGATATGTTTTATTAGACAATGTGTTAACACAAGTTTTGAAAAGTGGTCGAAACGTTGTCATGACCATGAATTACATGGTAAAGGTCACCCAAACTAACTGGTGTCTGTGTAATTGCCTAATGTAGGCTGTCACCAAATTTGAATATACTGGGTACTACAGTTCATGAGATACCACAGTAACAAGAATCAGGATGTGTGTACAAACACTGCTGAATACATAGTTTAGCAGAGGGCAGTAAGTGGAGAATACAAAACTATTTTGTGTTTAAGATGATTAAGATTATCATCTCCATCTGGCAAGACAAGGGGAGGTAACAATGCACAGGGAATTGGAAACTAAGCCTCTGATGTCCCATGTTGTGCAGGGAAATATTTGTTAGTTTATGCCAGCAAGACAAGTAAACAGTCTCCCAGAAAGATGTTTTATCATGCTTTCAATAAACTGGCTAAAAAATGTAGAAATACCCTTACCAGTGTCCTTCCTTCCCACATCTGTAGCAGTCTCCCTTGCCTCCCATCCCAGCTTTCTGTCGGACCTTGCTATGAGACAGCTGTAACAAGAAGAAATCAGTGAGGGAGGGAGGGAGGGAGTGAACGAACAGTCTGTAAATAATTGAGTGTGGACAAGACAATCCAGTGATCAACAGCATGAGCATTGATCGACACAAGTGGATTATGATAGCATGTGTCAACCATGTCAGCAAGTCTGGCCACCCAATCCTGTTAGTCACCTCTTATGACAAGCATGGGGTACTGAAAATTAGTACTATCCCGTACCTTCATGGGTTGAGTTAATGAGAGAAAGAATGAAGACAGTAATATTCAATCAACATCCTGATCACTGCAAATACTGGTCATGGAGGCTACCCATGCCAGCCATGTACACAGAGAGCCAGTGATGGTCTGACATTGCAAGTGATGGTATGTCCAACCATTCATGACCAAAATCAGCAGGGACATTTTCTGACCCACAGAAATTACAGATCAGTGAGTGAGTGAGTATGATTTTATGTCACATTAAGCAATATTGCAGCAATATCACTGTGGGCAACACTTGAAATGGGCTTCACACTTTGTACTAAAGTGGGGAATCGGGGAATCAAACCCAGGTTTTAAGCAATAACGAGAGGACACTTTAACCATTAGGCTACATCACTGCCCCTCTATAGGAACAGAGACGAAATATACCTGATACTGATATGAACTCAATATCAAGGTTTTGATAACAGTAGCAACGGAGCTTGTAGTTGAAAACACGACAGGAGTGAGTGGGTGAGTTTAGTTTTACGCCACACTCAGAAATTTCCAGCTATATGGCGGCGGTTGGTTAATAATCGAGTCTGGATCAGACAATCCAATGATCAACATCAGAAGCATCAATCTGCACAATTGGTAACCGATGATATGTGTCAACCAAGTCAGCGAGTCTGACCACCAGATTCCATTAGTTGCCTCTTACGACAAGCAGAGTCGCCTTGTATGGCAAGCATGGGTTGCTGAAGGCCTATTCTACCCCGGACCTTCACAGGTAAACATTCGTCTCTACAAAGTATAGCTAGCTCCTACCCTCATTATGACTTTACAACTCTCTTTATCTCTTTACGACTAGAAAAGGTAGAATTATATCATTCTAAGGTCACAATGAAATTATGATAGAAGACACAAATGAATGTGTTACTGGGAACAGTTCAAATTCAAATGTTCATCAATCTGCTTTAGAAGGAAAGAATGACCTGCCTCAACTTTCAGGGCACTGCCACTTAAATCAAAGCCATTGATCATCTCCACGGCAGTCTTTGCTTCATCTGGATTTTCATAATGCTGAAACAGATGAACATACTTGCAGCCTACAAACACAAAAATCTGTCAATCAATACAATACATGATGCTCACTTGCAATGAAGATGATTAAAAGATGACAGCTTTGATAACATGCAGAACCCACAACAATTTTACAAAGGACATCTTTCATCTATTTTTATCTTTTGTTTCTTTAATATTTTTACTTCTACACTAGAGGCACTGCAATGCATTAGTTCCAAAATGTTAACAACTTCCTGTTCAAACATTAACCTAGATTCCTTGACCTAACTAAAGTTATCTCCTTAACATGCTGCAGTAAGAGAGTGAGTTTAGTTTTATGCCACACTCTGCAATATTCCAGCTGTATAGTGGCATATGTATATAATCTGGACCAGACAATACAGTGATGAACAGCAGAGCATTGATCTGAACAAATGGGAACCGACAACATCTGTCAGCCAAGTTAGCAAGCCCAACCACACTCTACCCTAAGTCACCTCTTAGGACAAGTATAGGTTACAGAAGCCAAATTCTAAAACAGATCTTCATGAGTATTTCGGCTGGTAAACATGGTCACCACTGGAATAATGTTGACCATTTGAAAGCATAGCATCTTACCACAAACGCGTAGTTCTGTACAATGTCACACTCCACAACAGTTCCATACTTTGCAAACACAGTCTCCAGATCTATCTTACGACATGTCTCAGGTAGATTGCCAACATACAGCTTTGTACTCATTTTCAACAGACCTGGAAAGAAAGTTTTAACATTAAGAACAAAAAAAAATAACATAAAACGGAAAAAATAATGTATAGAAATAATATGACAATGAACATTGTGATAAATTGTACTGGACAAGCCACATCCATAGTACAAACTGTTTCCATGGTTATCTGGAAAAGTAAAATGACAAAAATTAGTTAAAACCCACTTCAGGACCTGTTTGAGATATCTGAGAGGGCAAGAGTTCCACCTTGTAACACCATTTGAAATGTATTCTATTTATTTGGATTATTTCGAGGGTTTAGGCTTTTCGTTGAAAAAAAAAACATCTGTTGATAAGAATAAAACGATAATAAAAAAGCGGGATTTGACAGCCGAAATCCGTGCTCTGAGAGTTATTGTATGAAACAATGTACATTTGTGCTACAGAGTTGTGCGATGGAAACGACAATCAAACATACAGACATGTCTTGCATTGATCAGTGTTGATGTAACGATTACAATATAATTTTCCTGTTGATATTATTTCCGTTCATGCGGTCTATGTTGTGTCGACAAAAGAACACCAGTTAAAACTGGAGAGCAAAAATAACGCGCGCAAATAAAGATGAGTCCCATAAACAGCAGAAGTGTGAACATCGAAAACTTGTCCCAGCAACACTTGAGCTTCGCAGTGAGACAGCTTTGATATTTATTTTTCAGATATTATGTTCTATATCTGGTCTCCATTATATAAAAGACACATACACAAACACGTCTGCTGTCCCTCGTTCTAACTTCGTCTTTCTCCTATCTTTCTTTCGTACCACGCTGAATTAGTTTTCAGCGCCACCTAATCATGTTCAAGGGAACCAACTCCCGTTTACCAAAATATTTGGTTATTCCATGGATGGTAAAGGATAACAAAGGTCTGCGAGCATTAGATAGGTCAACAACAACATTTGTCCCTGGGAATAATTACTGTAGTCATGCGACTGTGAGCATAAAATCTGAACAGAACTAACATTAAAACATATGTATAACTAATGTGTTGAATAACTTGAATAAGCCTTGTAATATTGTTAGCTCCCTTGCTCTTCCAACAGGAGGCGCTATCAAACAAAGCGTCAGTATCGATCGAGAAGCCAAGACAGAAGTGTAAATATTATGATTTCAATTATTTCCATTCACATATGATTTATTTATGTTATTGTTAAACGCAAGGAGTGTGTTTGGATAACTTGATAATGTATGTGGAAGGGTACGTGCTCGATGATCACGAATTACGAGAATTTAACGAAATTTGTCACATGCCGATTTCAAAATGGAGGGTTTGGTGCACATGCAAGAGAGAGTTGACGAAGCGAAATAGTATTATCAATAAGGGAAGCATGACTTGTCGATGAAAGCTCAAAACTTCTAATTGTGGTAAAGTTGCTTGTACATAAGAAGAGCTCTCTCAGTGATTTGGGGAAAGAAAGTCGCACGCCTCACAGACAAAAAAAAAAAGATCACGGAAGAAAAACCGCAATATAATACACTAAGATATGTATGTGTGGGTTGTAAGAAACGCTATTCTACTTTTTCTCAACTACATCCATTGCTTAGTATATTACATTGACCCTACATTGATTATGCTATGTCTATATTGTAGTTACTTGGGCTGAGGGGGTCGTCAGCACAGGTACTACAGAAATGTACCCCAGGTACCTCTCTGTAAACAGAAGTGTACCCTAACCATGGTAATTGTAAAGAATCGTACCCTAGGACGATCCCATTCTGCATCGCAATCAGCGCTGAACCAGTTTCTGGAACACATATTGTCTGTCAAAAATTATGCATGGCAGTGACCATTGTGACTTTTCGTCACGAACAACAATATACCTTTCTTTGGTTGTCAGCATGGTCAGTTGTAAAATATCAGCTCCATATTCGATTTTGTTTGAAATAAGGCGAATAAAACAATTTTTAATGCCCAGAAACCGCTCAAAGTCAGGCGATCTGGAACAATGCCACAAACTGGCTTTGGTTTGGGCTTGAGAAAAGTGTACTCGTCTGCTATTTAGGGTACTGGGTACGTTTCTGTACATTTACTTCGGCTAGGATACATTTCTGTATAAAGAAAAGCACCTGGGGAACATTTCTGTAGTACCTGTACTGACAACAACCCCTTCATCATTACTTGGTGGATGGCTTTTCAGAACGTTGGTGAAGGCACACACCCAGTCCTCTCGAAATGAATATGTAGTGTCAACTATCATAGTGCATTTTAAACATTTGAGGATCTATGTAAACCACAGTTAGCTATAATCTTTTGTATGTGACAATTGTCTGTTTATTTACCAAATAAGAAAACATAGCATTAGCTGCTGATTCTGACTGAGTGATAGAACCAGTACACCATATTTCGTTACTAAAATGTTCTTTTACATCTGTCGCATCAATTTTTTCCTTTCACATTTCCATCATGGATTTTATTAGGAGCACAAGAAAGACGGTTTGAAAGTAATATTGGAATGACACATTTACAGTAAGCATAAATTTAGTTAATGTGACTATGTTTCCTATCCAAAATTATGACTCGCTCGGGCAGACTCATAACTGCATCCAAACAATCAGGCAGTGGAAGAAATGTGTTCCTCACTAACTCATTTTACACGTGAATGATATTTAGAAATCCGTTCTGACATACAACAATGAGTGAAAGTGCTGTATATTGACAAATATGTCAAAAGGAGGCAAAGTATTGCCATTCTGAAACCATAATCATGATTATTGCCATTAGTATTGTGCACATTTGAACGTAAACATTTTGAAATTGAGTGGCACAACAGTTCATGCAGGTCCTATTTTCTACTGCATACTGAGGGTCTAGGAAATGTTAAGGCAGCTGATAGTAACAATCTCAAAATACTATTGGTTATTTAAGAGTACTATCCTATTTCTTTGTCTTATACTATGTATAATAGACCATATGAAGTAGGCCATTTTGTCAATGAATTGCAAATTTACATGTTGGGAAATAAAGTGAGAATGTATTGTGACTTACGCTCTAGAAGTAATCATTAAACATTTTGTGTCGAATATACGTTACCAGAAGAAAATATAGCAATGCATATTGTTTATAAAGAGCATTAGGTAAATAGAGGATACTAAACGAGCTTCCGTGTAGTACCATTTTAATTAAACGAGTTCATGATTTGGTATCAAACGAGTGAAAGCGAGTTTGATACTAAATCTTTAACGAGTTTAATTAAAGTGATATTTCACGGAAGCGAGTTTAGTATTCTGTTTATTACTCGCCAACATAAATTGACAGAAACTGCCGTGAAATTCCGTACAATGTGATTACTCTCAGCTTTCCGCGAGTCAAGCAAGGTCTAGTAAAATTGGGACATCGGCATTAGCATTGTGACGTCACAACTTTGAACCATTCTGACGTCATACGTCAAGCGGTATTACACTAGTGCAATATTGCCGTAAAAGTATTACACTGCAGTATCTTAAACAGGCGGTAATAAACTGGTAATATTGTGCATTCCATTTGTATCATCGTTTTGTGAGCTTTGGATCAAACTCAGCATATATAAGGAGACAAAACTCAAGATTGATGTGTTTGTGTTGGAATGTTATGTACAAATGTTTGGGTTTGGAGGCCATTTTGCTTTTTACTTATTTCTTATTTTACTTATTTTCAGATGTCAAGCAAAGTACCTACAAAGGTGTTTGTTGGTAACCTCACAGAATCATGCTCCAAAATCCATTTACAGAGAATCTTTGAGGCATATGGAAGTGTCGTGGAGTGTGACATCATCAGAAATTATGCATTTATCGTAAGTAACTGGAATAACACTATTCACTTGATCACCTGAATCACTGACAAAGCGTTTACAGTGTCATCAACAGTTTTATGTATTGAACAGGTTGCATATTAAAATGAAGGTAACTTTTCTTTAAATTATAACTCTTGACTTATGTATAGAGTGGACTTCAGTATTGAAGGGAAATCCTGGTGTAAATCCATGGACCTACAGAGTGTAGACACCAATTTATGCCTAAGATATAGTTGAAGTCATTTCTGAAACTACTAAGTTTGAAACTAACACTACTGCCATAGTCCCTTCCCATGAAGGTACCAGGGTACAATAGGCCTTCAGCAACCCATGCCATAAAAGGTGACTGTGCTTGTCATAAGAGGCAACTAACGGGATCAGGTGGTCAGGCTCGCTGACTTGGTTGACACATGTTATCGGCTCCCAATTGTGCAGATTGATGCTCCTGATGTTGGTCACTGGATTGACTGGTCCAGACTCGGTTATTTAGACACTGCTGCCATATAGCTGGAATATTGCTGTGTGCGGCTTGGAACTAAACTCACTCACTCACTCACCCCATGCATGTGTCCAGTACCAGTGATGATCATGATGATACAGCTTATGCCTGGTCTTCAATATCCCCATGCTGGTCATAACAGGTGATTACCTGGTTCAGGTGGTCAGACTTGCTTACTTAGTAGACATGTATGCCTATACTAAAGTTATACCCCAGTTTCATATGTTAATTTTATGCTCATGATGTCAGTCATTGGATTGTCTGGTCCATATTCAGTTATTTAAAAGAAAAGCACTGTCATATGAGTGAAAACTTACTGAATTCAACATTTACCAGCAGACAAAACAAATTTTCTTACCTCACACGTAAATGACGCTGTCTGATTGGCTGAGCACTCTTCTATTATTTTCAATGCACCCCATGTAGAAGCGAGGTGTGTTACAATACACCCTGCTGCCAATAGCAACTCATTCGTGGTAGTTATCTCGAATAACATTGCATTACGCATGATGCATGGAAATTACCGATGTTTTACCAATTTATTACCAATGTTTTACAAATGCAAATTGATGGAAGGGTGATAGCTCTAAATCTGTTTTTCTTGTGTCCACCGTGTCTAGTGCTGGCTGTGAAAAAGTTTGCCTCGCATTCCAATAAATTTTGGCAAACGTTCAAATGTAGTCCCTATGAATATTATGAATGGGAATTACATCATGGTGACTTTACTAAGACAGTACAGGAAAAAACTGCAAGATATGAATCGTTTGATTCACACAGGTTGGCTGAAGTGTACAATCCAATACCCATGCTTCAAACAGTTCAAAATTCACATCATAATAATAATACTTTATTGCCTGACAAGGGAATTCCTTTCACAACAGTGAGGCATACAGCATGGTTAAAACAATTCAAGCAAAGAGACTCGATCACATTAAAGAGACACAAATGAATAAACGGCATGAGAAAGATAACCAGTGTATATTGTAAGAGACTGGTAGGCAGATGCCTTTACCGTTGTGGCTAGGTCTAACCTTCATTTAAAAGTTTAATGCTAGCGGGTATAAAAGATGTTTGGGACCTCTTTGTGCGCACTTTAGGGACGAGGTATCTATGTCCAGAAGGTAAAAGCTTAAAACAAGAATGTAGGTCATGAGACGGGTTGGATAAGATTTTGTTCGCAGACATTAAAACACGCTTCTCATACATATAACAAAAGGGGTGCAAATTCATGCCGACAATTTTTGAACAGGTGGTTACAACTGTTTGCAGTTTGTTTTTGTTTTGAAGAGAGAGGGCACCGAACCAACACTGAACAGAGAACAATAAAACAGATTGGATACAGCAGTTATAGAAGATATTCAAAATGGTGTTGTCAATGTTAAAAGATCTGAGCCTTCTCATAAAATACATCCGTTGTTGACATTTCTTGTATGTAGCCTCGGCATTGTGGGAGAAGGTGAGTTTACTGTCTATGATAGTTCCGAGATACTTGTATTCAGTTACAGTCTCTATCGTTTCACTGTGGATTAGCAAAGGGGCACAGTATGAATTTTGCCTAAAGTCAATTACCATGTCTTGGGTTTTTCTAGTGTTGAGCTGAAGGAAGTTTCTGCTACACCATGTTGTAAATGCCGTGATTTCGGAGCGATAGCCTTCTTCAGAGTCTGTTAGGAGAGCAACTAGTGCAGTATCATCAGCGAACTTGACTGCTGAACAGTTATCTGTAGCGCTCCTGCAGTCGTTGGTGTACAGAATGAACAGTACTGGGGAGAGTACACAACCTTGTGGGGCGCAAGTGTTGATAGGGGTGACGTCAGAAAGCACGTTGTTGACTTTAACACGTTGGGTTCTATGGGAAAGGAAGCTGGAGATCCACCTGATGATAGTAATGTTCACGGAGAGATCAAGAAGTTTCTGAAGGAGAATATTTTACTGTATGGTATTGAATGCAGAGGAGAAATCAACGAACAAGATGCGAACGTAGGAGCGTGGTTTCTCAAGGTGTTCATACACTCTGTGAAGGAGACTCAGTGTGGCGTCCTCTACTCCATGCCGTGACTGGTAGGCACACTGGAGAGGATCCAGTTTGTGGCTAACGTCACTGAGGAGGAAGCTGAGAACGATTCTTTCAAAACACTTCATCAACACGGACGTAAGTGCTACAGGTCTATAATCATTCAAACAGGATGGCTTGGATTTCTTTGGCACGGGGATTATTTCGGATAGTTTCCACATCTTAGGGATACAATGGTTATCCATGGAGCGTTGAAATAATGTGCAGATGATGTAAGCCAGTTGATCGCGGCACTCTTTGAGAACAATACTGTCCACTTTATCTGGCCCTGCCGACTTCCGAATGTTAATTTTCCGTAGACAACGGGTGACGTCACGCTCTGAAATGATGATGTCATTGCTCTCCTGCGGCAACTGATTAAGTATGCTGTTTGTTTCTTCGGAGAAGTCATGACAGTCAAATCTGGAGTAGAAGGAGTTCAGATCACTGGCAAAGGTCTTGTCATCATCTCCACATATTAGTTGTTTAGTACTGTCGCATCCTATCATCTTCTTGACACCTTGCCACACTTGCCGTGTGTCGTTCTGTTTCAACTGAGACTCAAGCTTGTTCTTAAAGTCATTCTTGCACTGATAAACTTTCCGATTAATATCCTTTTGGACGTTCTTCACCCTGATTTTATTGTTTTCTTCAAAGGCTCTCTTTTTTTCATTTAGTAGGTTTTTTAGTTCTTTTGACACCCAACGCTTATTATTCGGATAGGTCTTGATTTCCTTGACAGGTATTACAAGATCCACACAAAAATTAATGTAAGAGGTTACGGTGTCCGCTAATTCATCAATAGTTTCTGCATTCTCCAAGAACACAGCCCAATTTGTGCACTCGAAGCAGCCTTTCAACCGTTCGAGTGAATCCTCTGTCCACATCTTTATAATTTTCTTCGTTTAAGGTGTTTGGTAAGATAAGTACATTGTTCACTGGTCCCTCGGGTGAAGGGAGCATAAACAAACATGGAGGGTACCTCAACTCATAGTCCCAGAGGGACCAGTAAACAACTTATATAATGTTTCCTTAGAATTAGAATTGATTGCTTAGACCTAAAAGAAAAAAATGTGATTCTGACCCTTGAATTCTGGTGCCGACCATATTTTTTTAAGTGGTTTGAATAAAATAAGGTTTTAGGTACCAGTCTTTTGCCCGGCATGGAGAGACATCTGTCATTCTGGTGCCAAGAGATAGAGAAAATCACAATGATAACCGTAGGCTTGATTGAATAAACAATTACACATTGACATGTGTGTCACTAGTTTGTACTTGACTTTTTAAAAAAAATGTGAATAAAATGATTTGGTATATCGTAACGGAATCCAAGAATTTGGTATTTTCACATTTCGTTCTGTCATTTCATTAACCTTTTTAAACCTTTCTAAAATGGCTAGAAATTGAGTCATTGTGTCAGAATATGTCTAGGTTTGGCTCTTCTATTTATTTTCTGCATTATGATCTCATATACCAAATCAAAGGCCTTATATCACAATGCCTCTCATACCATGGTAAAAGCACACTGTTTCATCCCTAATACAATATGGCAATAATTCCGTGTCATTTTCACTGGATAATGTACATTTGATTATACAGGCAGCGATGCTGTTAAAAGACCTCCAAATATATGAGTTCATTTCTGCTGTTTGGTTATGTTATTAGTTGTGTACTCTTTCAGCTTAAGTTTTATATTTTTTTTGTAAGTGTTGTAACAACTTGTGTGTTTGTTGTAGCACTTCGCTGATGCAGATGAAGCTAGAACTGCTGTTGAAAACCTAGATGGATCAAACTTTGAAGGATCAAACATTAAGGTTGAAGTGAGTTGAATGTTATTTCATAATTTGACTGTCGTGTTCTTCCACCCTTCTGCAATATTTGATGATTAAAAAAAGAAAGGATTTCTAGACTTCTATGCTTGTTGTAAGAGTCTGAAGAGACTAGGTGGGTTTGTTTGTGAGTGTAATCATTATTCAAGGTTTAGTCATCTGGACAACATTTTGGCTGTTATTCAGATGGAATATAAACAGTGTTTCCACATCTGGTATATGCCTGAATTTGACTGGCACAAAGTTGGAATGTCCATTACTTTCAGTGATTGTCAATCATTATGACAGGCTAATTCTTAAATCAATATTACAGTTACCTCTGTCAGTTTTATTGCTCATCAAAGAAGATGACGTTTTCACAGTATCATCAAGGTGTTGTCAAATAGAAAATGGCAGCTTTAGAATAGAAATTAAAATGGCCGAAAATAGCTGCATTGATCCATTGCAGTATCCTGTAAAGGCTTCATGCACTATGAAAAGCATGATCACTTGACCAGTAAAAGTAACAAATGACCAGTATTTATAATATTCGCCGGTGACAATGTCCAGCTTTGAAAAAGTGCCAGCGGTCAAACTGATAAGGTCTCACTAGAAATGACGTCATGGCCAAAGACAGTTGGTCGTTGAAGGGAACCCAATATGATTGATAGAGAAAAGGGGTGCTAAATGACTACACTGTCATGTGTCATACTGTGTTTGTGTCAACTCGCCTGTGCCAAGGAAACTAAAAAAAATGTGAAACTTTCATAAGATCAGGATGAGATACATGCTTTAGCAATCTGTATGTTTGCTGACAGTGACTGTTTGAATATGTTTCAGCTGTCACATAGCAAGGTTCGACAGAAGCCAGGCATGGGAAGGAAGGGTGACTGCTATAGATGTGGCAAAGAAGGACACTGGTATGTATGTCAGTGGTCATGATTTGGATTATGCTGTGATACTTCCTGTGTTAGGGCAGTAGGGTAGCTTAATGATTCAAGCGTTGGCACATCATGCCAAAGACCTGAATTTGATTCCCCACATGGGTACAATATGTGATTCGGAGGCCCATTTCTGGTATCCCACACCATGATGTCTCTCTCTCTCTCCCGACCCGTGAAGGTCCCGGGGTAGAATAGGCCTTCAGCAACCCATGCTTGCCATAAAAGGTGACTATGCTTGTCGTAAGAGGCGACTAACGGGATCGGGTGGTCAGACTAGCTGACTTGGTTGACACATGTCATCGGTTCCCCATTGCGCTGATCGATGCTCATGTTGTTGATCACTGGATTGTCTGGTCCAGACTCGATTATTTACAGACTGTCGCCATATAGCTGGAATATTGCTAAGCGTGACGTAAAACTAAACTAAACTCACTCACTCACTCTCTCTCTCCCTCTCTCTCGCTCACTCACTCACTCTTGCTCACTCACTCACTCACTCATTGTGTTTTGCAAAGCATTCATTATGTTTCACAAATCATCTAATATGATGGAGCAATGTTTCAGAATGTTCCCACTGTCATATTTTGAAATCCTCAGCCACTCGTAAGTCAAATACACAATCCTATATTCATGTATATTCATATTGATTTGTATGAATAATCATGATAATGCTTATATGTGTTTCAGGTCAAAAGATTGCCCTAAAGGACCGTAAGTAGAACACTTTTCATCTGTTTATCATCGATGTAAATTTGTCATCCAGAGAAATATGCATCTTTATTTTTGTATGGCCTAATGGTACTGTTATTTGCAATTTATTGCAAGACCAGCTCTCTGATATGTCATGTGTTTAGATAGAGTTGTTACAAAAAACAAATTCTGTGATATACAAATTTAGGTGCCATTCATCTGACTTGGATTATTATGTAAAACTACATTGCTTAACAAACTACTGGATTTTGAGGCACCCAAACTTAGTTTACGACAACACCACAAGAGGATGTGCAAATGCATGAATTTGCCCCTGTCCTATAATGATAGGTTTGAATCCCACATTTATCATGATTATAATTTGTGGTTTGTCTTGACCAACCTTGTCAGAGCTCCAGATAAGGCGCATATTTGCGCATTTTACTCAACAAAAATCACATTTACTCAATTAATTACAAACACAGGAGTACAAAACTCAGAAGAACCACCTAAAACCCAATAGCTCTATTATAGCTTGCATACTTTACTCAATTAACTAAACTGGCTTTCGTGTGATAGTTTGTTGTGTCGCCCAAACTCTATAATAGTGTTAGCAAATGTTAAGTGATGATTATATGTTATACATATACCATTGTGGGCGTAATCACCCTCCAGAGTTTACTGTAGTACTCACGTGACTTCCATGTTAAGTGTTTGAAAATACCTTCCAACTATTTGGCAACACAAGAATTACTAAAATCTTAGGCCTATTCAGAAGCATTTGTATTTATGTATTTATTAGTGTTAATTACCCAATAAGGATAAAAGTACTCAATTCTTTAAAATAGTGGGAGTACACAAAATATTAGTTACGGCTTAAAACATGCAATTACTCATACATAAACCGAAATGGGAGTAAATACTCAATTGCGTGAAAAAGTGTCAGGAGCCCTGCTTGTCATTGTAAGTTCCACCAAAGTGGTGGGACCTAAGTCAAGGCAGACTTTGTTCCCAGATGACCGTGAATCTCCTAAATAACCATGGTGTAAAATACACAGGTAATGTTTGTTTACTGTAATGTTACAGTTTGTAATAGTGTTAGCATAATTTTCCATTTCAGATCCCGACCTCCTCGCAAACCTTCTCGTGATGATCCATACAAGTCTCCCTACAGAGATCCCAGAGATCTAAGAGATCCTTACTACAGAGATCCATATGATGACCCCTACTACAGAGACCGTTACTTGCCTCCTCCCCCGATTGATAGATACAGGCCGTATGCTGACCCGTATGATCGACGCCCCCTTCCCCCACCCCCAAGAGATCCATACTACAGGGAGAGGGACCCCTATGCCAGACCCCCGCCTGAATACTATGGCCGAAGGTCACCACCCCCAAGGTAGGTAGCAGTACACGTTGCAAAATAAAAAAAGTTCTAGACACTGTTTCATATGAATGGAGTGAGTGAGTGAGTTTAGTTTTACACCACACTCAGCAATATGAGTGGTCTGTAAATAATCAAGCCTGGACCAGACAATCCAGTGACCAACAACATGAGCATCGATCTATTGGAAACCGATGACGTGTCAACCAAGTCCGCAAGCTTGACCACCCGATTCGGTTAGCCACCTCTTACGACAAGCATATGAATTGAGACTTTATTGGATAACATTGGACGGAAACTTTTGCAGAAGTCACATAATTTAAGGTAGTTTTTATTGTCTGTACCAATTTTGACATTATTGCCAGGACTGTATTAATTGTCATGTATGTTTTAATAGAAGAACCCGTTAAGATATGAGTGGAAATTGTTCTTCAGCATCCCTTGCTTGTTGTAATATTCAAGGACTTTACAGTCAAGTGGTCGCTGACTTTGATGACACGTCTTTGTATCAAAACGAGTAGATCAATGCTCAAAATATCAGTGGATTGGCTGGTTCAGACTTGATCTTCACTGACCACTAGGCGGTTGTGTAGTCTTGTGGTTAAAGCGTTCACTCATGATGCCAAAGATAAAGCTTTGTTTCTCCTCACGTGTATGATGTGTGAAACCCATTTCTGGTGTCCCGTGTCAAGATATTGCTGGAATATTGCTAAAAGTGATGTAAAATCATGCTCACTCACTCACTCACAGACCGCTGCCACATAGCAGAAATATGCGGAGTGCAGTGTTGGAAAACAAACTGTATACAGAGATGTTGTTCAGTTACGATCAAGTGATAATCCTCAAGTGCAAAACACCCCTATGTATCAATAAACATGTCAAATGCACATTTTCCTTGCCATGTGAGTCAGTCTTTGTCTAGTTCGTAGTGTTGTAAAACTATGAATGTATATTTTGTTTTTCAGAGATCCATACTTCGACTACTATGCAAGAGAGAGACCGTGAGGAGATTTCTAGTCTTTCATGTTTGTTAAAGAATGTCTAAGGCAACATTTAAAAGAATGTTACATTAAACAATTACACCAGTTTGAATAAATGGCAATATTGTATTTGTAGTAACAGGATAAATATCTGTTGTGTACATTGGCAGATCATAAGTAACAGTATTTTGAAATGATCCTGACTGGTCTTTTAGGTATGAAATTGTTTTACTTGTTCTTGTTCGAAACTGATGTTACAAGTGTTCACTTGTTTCCCATCTGTTTATTTTTTAGAGAGATAAAACAGATATTTTAGCAAACTTTGTAGATAACATTTTTGATATTCCTCTATGTAATATGAATGATACAAAATACAAAGAAAGACGACATTTTGAAAATGAGTTTTGCATGACGTCATGATACATTTTTTCGTAACTGTTACAAGAGAAACGTGGGGCATCGTGTTAATCAAATCCACCACTTTAGCAAGTATGATAATTGTTGAGGCAAGTCGTTCAGCCACTTGACTTTCTGATCGGATACCAAATTTTTCGCTCATAAAAATTCTGAATGTGCCAAATTCATATCGCTTTGAACGCTTTACTGGAGCTCTGTAATATACAGTGGAAGTATAAATCCTGTTTTTATTTGCATATACAGCTACCCGCCGCCGCCACCAAAGGCAAATCGTGCTTCGCCAGCGATTGCCCGCGTGCCTGCGCCCTACTGAATCGAGTGCGAGGATAAATGACGTGCGAGGGGAATGGTTTCGTCATGGAATCGATCTTAACACAGAATTTTTTGTTGTCATACAAGAGTTTAAAGACTTTGTTTCTTCATGATCCCACAAATTATGAAATAATTCGCTGACGTGGCTGTCCCCTGAAGCGTTGCAGCATTCTCGTGTGTCAAGAGATTTTTAGTGTTCCATCAGTCTTCATTGTCTTTTAAGTTACATTAATGTACTTTGTATTCTCATATTTTATTGTCTCAGTATATTATTGTTATAAATAAATCGGTTGCGTCACAACAGTTGCATCTTTGTAGAATACTTTCAAAGACGTCAGCAGACAGTGTACGTTTTGAAGGAAACAGGAGAGCTGATGTAAGAAAATTTGGTTCGGAATATTTTTTTTCTAAATACAATAATGATATTTATGACTGGCATTTGAGCATTCTGTTTCCTTCTTGATGTTATTGCCGTGTAGATTTGACACACATCTGTGTAAAGAATCGCGAACGGCATCTTCATATGACTTTCCTCCGCTTGAGCTTCTTTGAGTAATTACCGCAGTTTTCGCTGATAATCCAATGGGGATTGCAATGGTTATTTTCGATGATAGCAGTAATATTGCTACGTTTCTAGAATTTTTATGGTAAGAACCTCTTGAATTTATGTTTTCTATATTTGGACAAATAAATTTCTAAATTTTTCACAATCTCGAACCCTCGTAGCAATATGTTTCCTTTTGGAGGAACGGAAACGCGATGCGTCGTGTTGCGTATCATTGCACCCTGGTGTTGCTTCTTTTTGCTCCTTGTTTATTTCATGATTAAACGTTGCAACAATAGGCAGTATTCTGAATCTGTTTACAGAACTGCATCAGGAGGCAGGAAAGGGACAAGGAGGTTCTTTATTAATCTTGTGTTTTGCCATGCACCAGGTCAAGGATGCCTTGGTTTTTTTTTTTAATTTGTTATTTGTAAGTTGCACACATCTGTCAGTATTAGGGTTTGAACTGGCACTCAGACCTCACTGACTGAAACAAACGTTCTTGATCCGAATATGAAGACATATATACTTGAACATGTTAAAGAATGGCATTTTTTGGCTACAAACATATGATGCACATAATATGGTGTTTTTCATATTGCATCATCAGTGTCTTGGCTAATTTGTAGCTAGTTCATAATTATACTCACACGCAAAAGAAACGCAAGTTTCTATCTGAACTGAAGAACCAAATTTGGACCCCTAATTTCATAATACCTTCTGTACATAGTGATGCTTGGCGATGCTTGGAACATTTTCTGTATCATTTTATAAGATCAATGTGATCACAACAAGACGAAAACGAATCGCCAAAATGCACCACTCAAATGAAGATGTGGACATGATGCACATTTCCCACGTGGAATTGAATATGCACGATTTTTCACTACCCGTAGTGGTTTTAAAACCGCCAATTAAAACCGCGTATCCTTCATTGTTCAACAATGCCGCGACTAAACCAACATGAGAGGAATCAGGCTATCGGACGTTTACACGCTGGAGAGTCTGTCCAACACATTGCTCGGCACTTTAACGTCAACATAACGACAATCTACCGTCTCCAGCATTGCTATAACAACGCAGTCAACGAAGCGGCCGACCAAGGGTCACGACCCCTAGGCAGGATCGTCTATGACACGGCAACACCAGCGTGATCCTTTCTTAACAGCAAGCCAAACTGCTCGGGATACTGTCGGGACACATAATCGACGCATCAGCCGTGACACCGACCTACGATGTCACCGACCAGCACGTCGTCCAATACTCCGACCACACCATAGACAAGCACGACTTCAATGGGCACAGGGTCATCAAAATTGGCGTCAGCGTGAGTGGAGACGTGTCATCTTCTCTGATGAGAGTCGCTTTTGTGTGTCACATGCAGATGGACGGGTCAGGGTTTGGAGACGTCAACGAGAGCGTTTTGCTGACCGAAACGTGTTGGAAAGGGATGCATGGGGTGGTCCTAGTGTCATGATTTGGGCCGGAATTGGACTTAATGCTAGGCTTGGACCAATGTGCTTCCAGAATGTGGGTCAAGGTCGAGGACGCGGCATCACAGCTCAGCATTACATTGACCAAGTCATCAGACCTCATGTTGCTCCATTTTTTGCCCGACATCGGAATCACATTTTCCAGCATGATAATGCTTGTCCGCATGTTGCAAGACTTACCATGGCCTTTCTTCAACAGCACAACATAAACGTCATGCAATGGCCGGCCCTTAGCCCTGACCTTAACCCCATCGAGCACTTGTGGGATGAGATTCAGAGGCGTCTCCACCAAGTGCAACCGGCGCCTGCAACTGCTGATGACCTGCGTACAGCTGTACTGGAAGTGTGCAGAATGATCCCAAGGGCCTTCACAAATCGTCTGATCAACTCTATGTACAGGAGATGTGTGGCAGTGATCAATGCTAATGGTGGGCACACCAGGTATTGAATGACGTAATTCAAATCATCGAAATCGGAAAATGCAATTGCTGACACAAATTGTAAAGACCTTATTGAGTATGGATACCAATGAACTGTGTTTGCTCAAATTTCTGTACATCTGACTCCACTTGTATTTGTATACTTAACTGTTGAAAAAGAACTACAGTGATGCTACATGTCAGACTTGCGTTTCTTTTGCGTGTGAGTTTAGTTCATCAAAATATGACCGACATAACAAACAGTCCTTCAATAAGTACAAGGATGAAAGGTTAATAAAATGTGTAAGAAGATCTATTGAAGGTTGGTATAACTGTTAATGAGTCCTTTTGTCGATATGTTTTGCACTTAAACATTTGTTTTTAACAATTACACCTTTAAATAAGCTCATTTAAGTGCATTCAGAGGCATCGCATTAAGGTGCCATTTTGTGTTTTTGTAGGGTTAGGCTTACCTAGTTGACATGTGAAGGATGCTATTTTTTGCATCATGTTCTACATCATGAAGGTATAAATATTTGTTTTCTTTTTCCTCAGTTCTTGAGACTGAACTAGCATGTGGCAGACTCCCATTCCTGTCCATGGAACCTTGACTGTGTCCTTACTGGATGGAACCAATTCTTGCTGTGTAAGTGATGTATGAATTATTCTTTCATTGTGCATGGGTAGGGAAAAATGTACATTGTTTTGAGCCAAAGAATTTTGCAAGGTATGTTTTGTGTTTTATGATTTGTGCTCATTGAGGGGCCATTCATTATTTATAGCTTGGGGTGTGATGATGATTTTTATGGAGAAGCCTGTACAATGTTCAATACCTCCCGCCCTAAAATTTATCTACAAAGTATACTGGCATCTCCTATTCTCGCGGTACTTACGGATATTCCCTGAAAAAAATAATACAAACAGTTCTTTTCATATGTATGCATGTTGTTTTTAAATGAAGAGATTCCCCCTCTAACATGTGCATCTATGAACTGCTTGATCCATCAGGTGTATTATCCCACTTTAGCTCGATGAAAAACATGGTCGTCCGCCGCCGAGTTTTTGAGGCGTCTCCCATTCTCGCGGCATAACGGGAAAGTAACGTTATTAGGTGTAAGGAAGGGGAATCTTATCGGAAAGAGCAGGAAAAAGTTAAAGGTTAAAACTCATGAATATTTGTTACATTGCAAAAATTTGATAATTCACAGACTTGGTAAATTTCCTTGTTACCGGTCAATGATGTAAACAACCGCTAAGTATCAAGCTTGGCGATCTTGGTAGAAAATGTGTTTATCGCGAGAATAGGAAACCTGCGAGAATAGGAGACGGTCCTGTAAGTGTGTCATGTAATCTAAATCAATTCTGAAGATCTAATGTACAGTGGAAACTGTCTAAACCGGCACTCACTTGGACTGAAGAAATAATCCAGTTCGACAATGTGCCAGATTATGGAGCTGATGATATGTGTACCGGCCACTGATGGGACTGAGATTATTTGCCAGTGTTGACAACTTGCCGGATTGGACAGATGCCTGTTGTGACAGCTTCCACTTTATTACATTCATTGACACATTTAAGTTCTAAAGGCCATATCTAAAACATCTTTCTGACTGCTTTGTGACATTGTTGATAAAAAATCTATTTTTCGTTATCTACTGTGCACACTTCTCAGTTAATTAACTCAAATGTAACATATTTTAGAAACGTCTACAAATGTAGAGAAACAACTGGTTATTACATTGACACAGAAAAGAGGTCTACGTAGGTATTGAAAAGGTAGTATATGTGCAATTGGTATACAATGACGTGTCATCCAAGCCTGACCACCTGACTTCTTTAGTCAGCTATTAGAAGCATATGTTCCTGAAGACCAATTCTGACTTAGATCCTCACATGTCTTTGTAACTCAAAGGCACAGAATGACTGGATTATTCATATGCCTCGATAATGAAGCTGTAAGTTTGTGCAGCCTTGAACAAACACACCTTTAGATTTATGTCTACATGGTCAGTTAAGAACTGTTCAGTGAATTTGGGTGTCACCTTCTTGACTGTGTTATGCTGTCGCAATAAACGGTTAAATATTGGTGTTTATCTTTGTCGGACAGGTTACCACAAGGGGACAAGTGTCTCAAGAGTGACATGCCTGGCTACAGTACTGTGCATTCGTGACACAAGCAAGCCTCAGCATTTGTGTCTTCGTTTGGGGAAAATCAGCTCACTATTGCCATTATGGATCAGCAAGGTGTTAAGAATGAAGTCTGGACTTTCAAGACTTATGACCGACACTAGCAAGACTCTAATATCTGCCTCCCAGCAGAATTACAGATCATAATACTGATGTCAGTCATTACCTTGTACCATTCAACTGTTTTAAAATATTAGGTTTTGAAGGTTCTTCACATGGTGACAAATATTCACATCTTATGGTGGAATAGAAAAGTTCCGACTGACATGATTAGAGGTTTATTGAAAGTGTGGATGTAGATGACTACTAATCGTAAGTCATTTCTTGTAAAAGTCATGAAATAAAATATGACAAAATTATTTGCTTTCAGACTATGTTGTTACTTTAAAGCTAGCCACAGATCCTAAATTTAATCTATTTCACAATGCATTCTCTCAGTCAGGAGGAGATAGTGACATCGTAGCAACGATCCATACACCATCAGGATACAATGACCAAGTCATAGTCTCTCAGACTTGTCCTATAAGCCACCAGCAGGTGCGAGGATACTTTACAACCCATCAAAAGTTCAGATTGGCTCTAAGCATTCACTGTATGTTATGTATATATATGTGGTAACATCAGAGATTGATTTCCAGACTAACCTTGGGAGTATCAACTGCTCAATGATCATGCTTCAAATTACCGAAAAACGTGCAAATATCATGCATGTGAACAGCAGCGTTTTGCTGTAACATTTTGTTTAAAATTTGCCAGTTTTTACTCATTTTCATCATTTATTGTGTTTTACAATATATCTACAAAATCTAGTTTAGAACTGCAGTCATTTTTTAACCTAAACGTGGTGAGGTAATTTGTACTCAAAGGTCAATGCAACTTTAATTGTCACTTAATTGGTACTTATTGGCACTTTAAACGACATCATGTTAGAACATGCAGTGAAGCAACAGATTCAATATACCTTGAGCTTGAGTGCAATCGCCTCAAACAGCGAAAAATAAGGGTGCTGAAACACCAGGACAATGATTCATTCCAAAGCCCAAACACAACAGTCTAGTGCATGCGAAGACAGACTAACCACGTTTCCTTTAAAGAAGCTGCAGACAGTAGTTAAGCCCCACAACCATGTCACAACGGAGACCGTTGAGCGCCCACGACAGAAGCAGGGCCATTGCATGGTTACAGGGTGGTGAAAGCGTAAGAGGCTTTGCTCACCGTCTTCAGGTGTCTCCCTCTGTCATCCACGTACTGAAGGACAGGTTCCAGGCGACTGGTAGAGTACAGGACAGACTTCGCCCTGGAAGACGCATAAAACATCAAGGGAAGATGACCGACATGTTGTGCTCCAAGCCCTTCGGAGCCGATTCACGACAGCCAGTTCCGAGGTTTCCGCAGACTGTTGGACATTTTCTCCTCCACATGCACTGGGCTGTTGTGTCTGAATCGAACACGATGCTGGTGTTTTTCGCTGTTTTTGACAGCGTTTATTTCACTGAAACTCAACGAACATTGAATCAGTTGCATCACTGCATGTTCCAACATGCAACATGTTGTTTAAGCACCCACTGAGCACACATAAAGTCGCCCTTACCTTAGAGAGTAGTTGACCTCACCATGTTTAAATTTGGTCATGATTATCAACTTTTAGGGTGTTCGCATGCTTTTTATTCGCTATATATTTTAGGTTTCATTAAACAATATTATCCCACGAATCCTACCGGTTTTGGGTCAAAAACGATCTTTCAGAAGACCTGTACGTGATTTATGACGGTTCCTGTTAAAATGATGACATTAGCACAAAAAAGAATAATATTTCGTATTTATTTGAAGCATGCATGATAAAGGCTGCATAGCTCAAATGGGTCATTTTATGTGCTGTAGTTTTGCCTTGTAGACCATCATCTTGTTGCACTGAAACTCAATACTCGTGGGTATAAATCTGCTATTTGCAAAGATTTTGATTCTTGCTATATCTGCACAGTGTCAACGAATGTCTTCCCAATGTTGTAATCATTTGGGTGCTCTTCACACACCAAGTGTAAAACTGTGAAATACTGTTGAATGCGCACCTTCTAGCTTGTGGGGGTTGGATGTGTGTGTGTGTGTGTGCGTGCGTGCGTGCGCGTGCGTGCGTGCGCGTGCGTGCGCGTGAAATCCCCATTATAGTTGTCCTGCACTGCGTAAAATGTTACGACCAATGTCAGCGAACAGCCCTTCAGCTGTACGCAAAGTTTCAAAATCGTTCATTTCTAAGGGTGGTTTCGGCCATGTACAATGAACTGAAAATGTTTCTGTTTGCCAGTCAAACTCTCTACCGGGCACGTCGCCATCCAGAGGCTGAATGTATTCAGGAAGCCAGCTTGGGTGGCATTTCCCAAGCCAACAGATCACTTGAAGATGGCGCTCTGTTTTCAGACTTGCTGGATGCTGCTCAAATGTTTTGTACGGGAGCCTCATTGCTAAATGATGCACAGTGTCATCACGGTAATCCTTCATTTCGTTTAGCAAAGCCTTGAAAAAGAAAGCATTAGGTTTCCCAATCAGAACGCCTAGGTTGAACACTTCCGGAAATTCTCCATGTTCTGGCCAATCAAAACTCACGACACTGTCGTAAGCAAGAAGATCGTCGCTGATTCGCTGTGTCCAGAAGACATCCGAATCCTGTGCAACACCTCCGTACCGTGACAATACGTACAGTTTACCTATATCAGCGTTGTGCGTCGTGAACCTCAGCTGATGATTGTAAATGTTATTTAATTCAGGCATCATCACATGCGTCACGTTTTCCTCCCGAATGAGTTTTTCGAAGAGATAATGATTCGGCCGTACTCCATGAAAATAAATCTGCTCAAGGCCAGCAACATACAAGGCGCTGAGAACACTCAGATAATTTCCGTACGAAAACTTTTTTATACCAAACCAAAAGAAATGTCCAATCCGTGGGACTAGTGTGTCATAGTTTTGGAGAGGCGTGATAACATTTGGATACTGATAAACGAGTTTCCGTGCTAATCTTCCAAACGGGGAGTCCATGGTCCAGATATCTTTAGGGGCAAGATCTGATTCCAGTACAAGACAAATAACATCGTTGCTTGTGTCGAAGTTTTCTTTAGTAGCACAATTGCTAACGTCAGAGTTTGTGTACACTGGGTCATTTTGTTGTCTTTTGATGTAAAGAAATCCTTCGTCGTTTAATGTCTTTGCAGATCCAATTGGGGAACTACTTTGGCGCAGATGAACCGGGAACTCGGCCATAATTGTGTTTGCACCAATGTAAATTGCAGACTGGGATTTCTCAAAGATGGCTTTCTCTATATCCATATTGCATGAAAATGTAGTATCAACTTTCTTTGTTGCCAAATTTGGTACCGTATCGAATAACAATTGAAGCCATGTATTGTAGCGATGATCGTCAATTTCGAATTCGTGCGTATGAAGTAAAATGATCTTGGTTGGTTTTACTACATAGATGGCGCTAAGTACACTTAAGTAGTTCCGAAACCTAAACACACGTGGGCCGCACCAAACGAAGTAAGCGTCAATAGTTTCAGCTAAAGACAGGTCGGAACCGGAAGTGACAAGATGGATACCCGGATGTGGAATCATTGCTGGGACTGCCCCAGAGTGTGGGTTTTGCTCAGTGCTGCTCTTTGCTTGGTCGTGGTTTCCAGACTGTAGGTGCTTAAAAGTGCGATGATTGCCAAGCCCAACCTTTTGGCATGGTGGATCCCGCCTGAGAAGGTAATTCAGGAGGATTAAGACTAGCACCATGTAGGTTAGACTACTCTTGATTGACCTAAATAATCCGCATCGTGGGTATCTGAAGGCCATGTCGTTATCTTGTTGATGAATCTGTCCCTCTGCAAAACCCAAAACGGATGTTAGTTTACATTTACTAGTTCCTGCTGAATACTTTACTGGAAGTTCGAAAATTGGACAACCATATTTCTGCATATTGTAATTGTTATTTAACGCTGTAATCCCTCGAAGTCTGATCAACAGGTAATATACTAATGTATATATAGTAACAAAGGAACATGATTTAATGGAACCTAATACTGTATTCAAGAATTTCATCAAATAAATGAAGTTGAATTTATTCTTCAAGATCACTATAGTGTTCTCGTAAAGATCAGGGTCAGAACTGGTCTTCAACAATCTATGCTTGTCGTAAGAGGCTACTAACGGGATCGGGTGGTCAGGCTGGCTGACACATGTCATCGTATCCCATTTGCTTAGATCGATGCTCATGATGTACATCACTGGATTGTATGGTCCAGATTTGATATCGAACGGTGGAAGAGACTACTGGCTAAGTCATTTGATCGTCACGCCGAAGATCCGGGCTCGATTCCCCACATGGGTACAAAGTGTGAAACCCATTTCTGCTGTCCTTGCGAAAAGCAGCGGAAAGCCATATCACTCACTCACTCACTCACTCACTCACTCACTCACTCAGGACACCATTATTCACATACCGCCGCCATTCAGCTGCAGCATTAATTTATTTGAACAGTAAAGCCAAAGTAAATGGTCTGTTCCATGCCCCATGAGCATCAGACAGTCTAAGTGAAGGTCTAAATGAAGTTCACGTCCACGCGCTTGGCTGATGGAGGGACCCCTTGCCGTACAATTTGGTACCATTTTCATCTGAATGTTTGTTTCTTTGAGTTTTGTTTGAGCCGCCTCAGCGATGTTCCAGTTATTCAGCGACGTTCTGCAATATTCGAGTCTGTACCAGAAATCAACTGATCAAGTGGTCAAGGTTCTCTACTCTGTTGACACGTGTTCTCATTTCTAACTTGCGTAGATTGATGCTCATGCTGTAGACCACTGGATTGTCTGAACAAAATGAACAAAAAGACAAATTCCTGTTGCAGAGTGAAGTCGTTCCTCAGTTCTGGTGTGAACATAATGATCATTCCTTGGAGTAATACCCACCATAACCTAAAACCCTATCAGCATTCCGTTCCAAGGAACTCACAGGTGTCACTTTCCAGAGCAGAAAATGCCTAAAGTCAAACTGAACACACGGGTACGTGTTAAGCCTTAAAGAAAAGATTTGCATGATGTAATGATGAAGAATATAACTGATGATTGGGTTGGATGTGGAAGCGAGGTACGTCAATGTCATGACATCTGTTAAAATCATCTATTTCCCATATTAAAAAAAAATCATACACACTTTTGTATCTGCCCGAGAGTCCACGATCACCACATCGTATCTGCAGTAGAAGCTCGGCTGCACTGATAGACCGATGGAAGCTTACGGTGTGTTACCTCCTATTTCCTGTCAGATATCATCAATTAATAGCAATAGTCCAGCGTTATCTCGACGGGGGTCATCAGGAATGGGTGTCACACATTGTATCCACGTGGGTAAATGAGCCGCGATCTTCAAGCATGACGTGCGGACGCTGTAAGCTCTTGGCTACCTTACCGCCCCTTTATGCTGTTACAGTGAGTGAGTGAGTTTAATTTTACGCCGCACTCAGCAATATTCCAGCCAGTCTGGACCAGACGATCCTGTGACCAACAACATGAGCATCGATCTGCGCAATTGGGAACCCGTGACTTGTGTCAACCAAGTCAGCGAGCCTGACCACCCGATCCCGTTAGTCGCCTCTTACGACAAGCATAGTCACCTTTTATGGCAAACATGGGTTACTGAAGGCATATTCTATAAGAGCAAAAGAATTCCTTCAAAACTTCCGTTGTAATCTACTGAATGAAGAAACTTGACTGTGATGAGGATGTGGAGATGTAACGAGCTTGGGGGAGGGGTGGGGGGGACCTCTTTTTGCACTCTGGAACATTCTGATATACTTGCTCCTGTCAAGGTACGTAGTGTTGCTCTACCGATGCCGTGGTAGCATTAATTGTGTCGGTTTGATAAACAAATATGCAATTAATGCTTTGAACGACCGCAAGACTGTGGCAAGAGTGTTATTGTTAGATTACCACAACTGCAGCAGTGACAACAATATTCACCCTTGATGCTGTGAACGTGTTCGGCGACCCATGCCAGCTGACACGAAATTATGGAGAGTAGGTATATTTCACAGACAAGAATAATCATTTTTCAAAAATAAAGGCAGAATATTATTATCATATTGAACACAATTTCCCCCACCTCTCAGTTCCCAATGTTTTTCATGTACACGTGTGTTTGTTCTTGTCCAGATGTAATTATTCGATATTTTACTTATTGTCACAGCAACTGTAAAACGGGAAATATTTATTTGCGAAAATCGTGTAAACTCGAATCTAAAAAATGGGCTCAAAAGTGTTCCTTTATAATTTTTTCCGTGATGTACAAAGCTTGTGAAAATACTTTGGAAAAAATTAATGAACATTTGTGCCTCATGTGATCCCTTATTATTTTCACTCAGTATATATCGAGTTTGACCATCGCTTCACTGCTGGTACTTAGGTTGGGTCCCATCCCGCATATCGCAAGGTGGCGCAATGTGTTAGGCGCGGGAACCAGCACTCTCCTACTCCTTCCTTGCGGCGGGCCAGCATAGTACCTCTCCCACAGAGCAGAGAGATGTGACGATACACAGTTCAAACAATATAATATGCAGATTTCATGACTGTTTTATTTTTAATGAGTCTACACATCTAATTAAACATCTTTGTTAGAATGATTCAGTTTCACTGAGAAATTATCATAAAACGTGTAACACTATGTTATGCTAAGTCATCGCTGCGCCGGAAGGGGGAAGGGAACCAGCTTATGCTGGCACTACACTTCAGTGAAGTGTCAGCGCTGCATACGCAGGGAACCAGTGTACCCGTTCCGTAGTTCAAGACCCACGGTGTGCCGATACCATTCCTCAAACTGTTGTCCGAAGCGACTTGACAAAGACCCCCGTGACCAATCATGATAGCAGCAGCTGTGAATCAGCAATTAATCAGTTTGGCGAAGCATCAAAATGGTAATCTTTCAGTTCTCCCTTTCAATCTGGCACTAAGATCGATCAGTTTACTATCTCTTCATCGGAGAACAGACTTTGATAAGGATGATGAACCACCTCCAGCGACATGGTTATGCTACTTGGAAACAGATGTCACAGTGATCCTTGAAATCAATACTACAGTTTATGTAACAGTCGAAAAGTTCATACAGTCAAGCAAAATATGCTTGATGGTGAACACTTCATCGGAAGAGACACACATTGGAGGTCCATGCCCATCCGTCTTCAAAAGATAGTCATGAGTAAAACGGTTGTGGCCAATACATTAACTTGATATTCCTTAACTACGGACACCTGTACTGCACATTATCCTCACCTTTGACGGCCGTCTGTAAATACATAAATACATTCATCCTTGAATCCTTTGTGCCATTATCGGGGCGGTAGGGTAGTAGCTAAAGCGTTTGCCGAAAAGCCAGGTTCGATCCCTTACATGGGTGCAACGTGCAAAGTCCGTTTCTGGTGCAACCGCCATGATGCTGCTGGATTGGTGCTAAACCCACAGGCCTTCGTGTCATTGCGAGGATTAAAGATTTTTGTTACATATATAAATTTTGAGATGACCCCGGACTTGAAACGTTTGACAGTACACTATTGCGAAGCGTTTCAAGTTGGGGGCATCTCAAAATGTTTATATTTTTTAAAAAATCCTCTCAGTGATACGAGGGTCTGTGGCTAAAACGGCCTGAACCCACGTTACTCCAGTTTGCAGCAATACCCTGTAAGCGCTCGTAAAATCTGTCGAACTTGTGTGTATCCACTGATCGAAGAACACAATCGTGAAGAGTTTCTTGTTTATTCGGTGACATCTGTTCCTTAGGATACATGAAAGAGACTGCAACACGAGCTTTGACGGAACGAGCTGGAACTGTACTAACTGACTTCTGTATTGCGTTTTGTAACATCAGAATGACATGATGACATGTCACATTATCCATTGCTGCTATATAACTGTTAAGAAGAAGCTGTTTTTTGTTTAACTTTGGCTGTAACGATGTATCGAACTATAGATGGATTGCAATTACTGAGTCGCTGATAGGAATTCATCGATGGTAGAAACGAAAAACTATCGATCCAACGATAGTTCCGTTGAAAAATGTTTAGCATACAGGAGATATTAGGTTCGTTCGCTCTGATTTAGAGTTATTTCCAGCCTGGTTCCCTGGGTCTGTTGCGCCTGTGCAAACGCTTCAGACCCAGGGACCCAGGCTTGAGTTATTACAAGCGACAGAAACTATTCATTGTTATTTCATATAAACTATACATTCACGACAGAGTAAGTCTAGTGATGGTGGAGACCACTATATCCAGTACAGCCCCACCCCCAACTGGCAAAGCGTCGCCCTGAATATTTGCATTGTCATAGTTCTATGATAAAGACCCGTGAAGGTCCCGGGGTAGAACAGGCCTTCAGCAACCCATGCTTGCCATAAAAGGCGACTATGCTTGTCGTCAGAGGTGACTGATGGGATTGGGTGGTCAGGCTCGCTGACTTGGTGACACATGTCATCGGTTCCCAATTGCGCAGATCGATGCTCATGTTGTTGATCACTGAATTGTCTGTTCCACTCTCGATTATTTACAGACAGCCGCCATATAGCTGGAATAAAACTAAAGGCACTCTCTCACTTTGATAAAACACGTCTCAATTCAAAGTCATGTGTTTTAGGATACTTTGTACATAAAAAACTCGTGTTCTTGCTGTATGACTTGTAGTATTCAATAAGCGAAGCTTGCCATGAAAGCATGTCTGATTTCTTCGATATACTTTTTTATGTAAACGTCAGATTAGCAAACACATCAAAATAAGAACTAACAAATCTCCGGTTTACAAAATCATTATTCCAGAAAGAATCAGTTGTATCCATCAGCATTTTCGTTGATATTACGCGAAACCTCCCACATTTTGTATCCCCGAGTCGAGTCTCCCTTTAATTAACCTGCTGATTAACATGCAGTGTTAGAATATGGGTTCCACAGTAGGGAGAGAATATGAGAGAGAACGAGTCACACAACCTATCTCCTCTGTGCCATGAAATATCTCTTCCTGTTTACAACCCAGGCAAGATGAATATAGTCTGTGTGTAACGGATCTGCAACAACAGCCGTTCTTGGCGCCACAAACATGTATTTTACACAAGCGCGGCATCAAGATGAAACCTCATCTTGTGCACGGGAGGTCTCGCTTTGTATGCAATGAGCATCCAATATGAATGATGCGCGATTTTAATTTGGAACAAATGGAGGACTGTCAGTGCATGAGTCGGTCATGGGTGAAGCGGTTACTTCAGTATTGCTGATTGTTTTTCTTTCAATTAACTATGCAGGGTACACTAAAGCGTTGTTAAGTCCCGGTGGTATCATAATAAAGATGTTGGAAGTGTTGCGTGTACCTTACCTAAAGTGCATCATGGTTTGATGTTAGATGGACTTGTTAGAATAGGAGTCTGCACACACTGTGGATGTGTGGCGTGTGTGTGTGTGTGTGTGTGTGTGTGTGTGTGTGTGTGTGTGTGTGTGTGTGTGTGTGTGTGTGTGTGTGTGTGTGTGTGTGTGTGTGTAGTTAGCGGACGGGTGAGTGAGTGGATGGGTGGGTGCGTTAGTGAGTGGGTGGACGGATGTGTTAGTGTGCGGACGGGTGAGTGGATGTGTGGGTGCGTTAGTGAGTAGGTGGATGGATGTGTTAGTGAGCGGACGGGTGAGTGGATGGGTGGATGTGTTAGTGAGTGGCTGGATGGATGTGTTAGTGAGCATATGGGTGAGTGAGTGGGTGGATGGATGAGTTAGTGAGCGTACGGGTGAGTGAGTGGATGAGTGGATGCGTTAGTGAGTGGGTGGATCGATGTGTTAATGAGTGGGTGGATAGATGTGTTTGTGAGCGGACGGAGGAGTGAATGGGTGGATGCGTTAGTGAGTGGGTGGATCGATGTGTTAGTGAGCGGACAGGTGAGTGGATGGGTGGATGTGTTAGTGAGTGGGTGGATCGATGCGTTAGTGAGCGGACGGGTGAGTGGATGTGTGGATGTGTTAGAGAGTGGGTGGATCGATGTGTTAGTATGTGGTTGGATAGATGTGTTAGCGGACGGGTGAGTGAGTGGATGGGTGGATGCGTTAGTGAGTGGGTTGATAGATGTGTTAGTGGACGGACGAGTCAGTGAGTCAGTGAATGTGTAGGGCACTGGATGGATGTGTGATTGAGTGGACGGGTGAATGCGTGGACGGCAGAGAGTGAGTGCCATGGATGGATGCGTGAGCAAGAGGGAGGGTGAGTCACTGAGTGGAAGGATAGGTGAGTGAGTGGGTGCATGTGTGAGTAAGTGGACGTATGAGTGAGTAGCTATTAGAGTGGAAGGATGCGTGGGTTACTGGACGGACAAGTGTGTGCGTGGACGGGTGAGTGGGTGGGTGCAACAGTGCGTGGACAGACGAGTGTGTGAGTGGACGCCTGAGTGAGTCGATGGGTTCGGTATTTGAGTGATTGTACGGGTAAATAAATGTTGGATACATGAGTGAGTGGGTGCATATATGAGTGAGTTCACAGTGCATAAGTCAGTAGCTGAATGTTGGGTTAGTGAGTTGATGGGTATCTAAGTGGCTGGATACGTGTTTAAAGTGATTCGTATCTCAACAGCGCCCTGTGACCCAAGTCAGACCCATGGCTACATTACTTTGGTGTGAGTGAATGAGTTTAGTTGTACGCCGCTTTTAACTATATTCCAGCAATATCACGGCGGAGGGCACAAGAAATGGGCTTCACATACATCTTAAAGAATGCAAATGAGTGAGGGTCGTTTTAGGTCGAGTTTAGCAATGTTCCAGCAATATCACTCCAAGGACTCCAGTAATGGACTTCACATATTGTACACATGTGGGGAATCAAACCTGGGTCTTCGTCATGCCGAACGCACCATTTCACCACTAGGCTACCCCACTACATTTCGACACGTCTGGTCGCAACAACCTTCATTTGACATTGATTCAAGTAGATGTTTGTAATGTAAACGTGTAGCTGATGTCCACACTGAGGTGTATTTGTGATGGAACTGAAGATACCACGGGGAATAAAGACAGTGCCTACTAAATTAAACCAGGTTTAGATAACCGGAACTGACTGTGTCGATGGCCCCAACGGGGCCCGTGTCTAAGGAAGTATCAGCTGTATACACTAGGCTGAACGTAGAACACAGAACTCCCTATTCATCGCTCTGTTCCGATCAGGTAGATGTAGGTCCGTATGACAGAGTATAATGTCTTGTCAACGATTATCTCTCTATTGCTATAATTACTGACCTCACTTTCTGTTTGCCTATTTATTTATTCACCCACTCACTCACTGGACAGGATTGCCTCAAACCATTGTCAGTCGACTAACACGACCTTCACATTAGAAAGGAACGGTAAAACTGGGTGACTGGCGGAAGAAGTCTATTTATGCATTTATCCATCCATCTATCCATCCATCGGTGAATTTACTTATTCATGTATCCACCACCCACCCACACTGCCATCCAACTATCCATCCGTCTATTTTTTCATTTGTTAATTTATTTATCTATTCAATCATTCATTGTGCATTTTATGTACATTGTATGTGTTCCAATACTTCATTGATTTATCGCCTTTTCAAAGTAATCTTTTCAGTGGGGTCTTAAAATGCAAAGCCAAAACCAATGCAATACTGCATGCAAGAGGACATGCTTCATTACATAAATATCCTATAATGATAATAATTACAATATCAAAGCATTGTCCAACCAGGACTTCCTCACGTTTGAGGCCCGTGAAGATCCGAGCTGGAATATAGGCCTTCAGTAACCCATGCTTGTAGTACCCGTGAAGATCCGGGTTAGAATATAGGCCTTCGGTAACCCATGCTTGTAGTACCCGTGAAGATCCGGGTTAGAATATAGGCCTTCACTAACCCGTGAAGATTCGGATAAGAATATAGGCTTTCAGTAACCCATGTTTGTAGTACCCGTGAAGATCCGGGTTAGAATATAGGCCCTCAGTAACCCGTGAACATCCGGATAAGAATATAGGCTTTCAGTACCCATGCCTGTAGTACCCGTGAAGATCCGGGTAAGAATATAAGCCTTCACTAACCCGTGAAGATCCGGTTTTGAATGTTAGCCTTAAGTAACGCATGACAGACGTAAGAGACGACTAATGGGATCGGCAAATGGGAAGGCTCGCTGACATGGTTGACATTGGGTCACAGTTATGCAGATCGATACTCTTGCTGTTGATTGTCTGGTCTAGACTCGTTTATTTACAGGCCGCCGCCATACAGCTGGAATACTGCGGTGTGCGACGTAAACCTAAACTCACTCACTTGCTCACTCCTCACATTCGAAATATAACTGTCAAAATAGATTGATTTGGTGCAAGGAAGCGTCACCTTGCATATGATTTCTTCAAGGATTACGAATGGAGTCAAACACCTTCCTTTGTTTCGTGGTTTGATGGTTCGAGCTTAAGGTTGTTTCGAAGTAACTGGTACTTGCACATTACTTCTGTAGTCATCATTTTTTATGTGTCGAACATTTGATAACTCGAAGTATTTTCGTCCCTTCAATTTCGACACATGGGTATCATTATTAACAATCTTCACAGTGATACAAAAACGGGTCGTGAAGTTCGTAACTCTGTCAACGAGTTCCTCTAGTCATCGGCTCGGGGTGAATTAGCTCATGATTTTGATGAACATTACGTTGACGAAGACAAATGAATACGTTGATGAAGACGAAGGCATAGTTTAGTTCGAACTTCTTTAGTTGGTTTCACAAGACATGACAAACAAGTATACATGAATGAGGTGAGCGGACTTCCAGCTCAACCCCAGGGGCCTTTCCTGCGAGCGGCATAATCCTGCGAGCGGTCGTCCCTACTAAGACAGTCGGAATGCCTGTCTCCACACTCACATCTCACCTGCAGTATAGATGTGAGCATACATATGTATAGTTTTTAACAATAGACAGGCAAAGATTCAACAATGGACAGATAGCGAAACTAATAGCACTTTCTTCCACAGTTGATGTGATGACAGACACAGCCAAGGGGGGTGACCAGTAAACTGATAAAGGCCATAAATGTCATATACAGTAATTAATTTAAGAGACAAAGAGGAGCAAGGTAGCTGACAAAACAATGTACTCTGCGGTAGTGATAAAGATTAAGATTGTAGATTGAATAATAATAATAACTAAATATCATACAGCCTGGCTGCAAAGTTTTTGGTCTGTAGAAATATTTGGACATGGCTGTCCTGAAGTAGACACTATAAAAACTCTATGGATATGACATATGGAGGACTACATTTAATAATTTGAGCCTGCCAGCAATTGGTAGCACCTGTACAGTAGTGCTATGAAAGAAGCGCAAAATGTCGTTGTTATTTCGTGATGAGGAGTAATAAAATATATCGTAAGCACACACAAACCGTGGTCGCACAAAATGTAGTTGAGAAATAAAGAGAGAGATAGAGAGAGGGAGACACACACACACACGCACACATCAGAACTGCTGATAACCCAGCTTTCTACAGCTCTAAAATCTCTCTAAAACATCATACAAAGTACCCTATCAAATCGGCTACGTATATTAAAACCTTCGCCCCCAAAGAAAAAAAAGGCTTAGATTCGTGAGATCGAAGACCGAAATTGCTTCCCTTCCAAGTTCAGCGTTGCAAATTGATAGCTTTGTGTCTTGCTAGGACAACCGTATCAGATTTACATTAGAATTGCTTGATGAAGATAATCACTACACAAACCACGATGCTCATCGTGGATACTGTCAAGGTTATTGTCCTAAGACGCTGTATTAGTGGAGCACTTGTTTATCCCGCCATGCCTTGAAGTGCATGTCGTTGCCGGGATCGTGTCAAAAGCTGCGTGACTTTTTTATTGATCGACGGTCAGTGCTTTGCTAATGAGGCATCACCTACAAACGCAACCTTCCAGCTAACTGCTGGAGAATCGTGCTGCATCTGTGTATAAGGATACCGTAATGTCTTAAACATGTTTCCGTTGGAAAATGTCTGCTGTGTTGATCGAGGAGAATAGAGTAATTTTTAGAATGTACTCAAGCACGAAAGGAAAAAAATATTATCACGTATGATCTTGTTTAAGCCACGAACACAATTTCCTTTTTTTCTTTGAAGAGTTTTATGGTAATAACGACTCAATATTCATCTTTATAAAGACACCAGTGATATGTTTTCTGAAGCTTTAAATAATGATAAATAAGCATAAATAAAAACGAACTAGTCAGGTATTTTGTTGGGTGGGTAGCCTAGTGGTTAAAGCATTTGCTCGTCTCGCGGAAGACCCTGGTTTGATTCCCCGTATTGGCGAGATCTGTGAGGCCCATTTCTGTTGTTCCCCGCTAATATTGCTGGAATGTTTCTAAAAGCGACTTAAAACCATACTCACTCACCCAGCCTTGTGTAACTGGTGTCATATGAATTAAAGATATATAGCAGATTGAAAGAAATAGACCATTTGGGCGATTCTCGTGATGGCATCGATCATGTCCTCGTCCATCACGACTGACGCACTGTGACGTAACTAAAATGTGTTGCCTAACGGCGTTTAACCAAACCACTCATTAACTCACTTAGAATTCATGGAAGAGATAGTGAATCTGCTCAAGGTCTGTGGAGGTCAAGGTCATTGGAAAATCGGAGCGCGCGGTGTAAAAGTTCTTTGTTGCACGAGACGACCTCGAACCGAGAACCTATATGAGTTAAATGGACAGAACATCAGATGTTTAGGTCATGCCTTATCAATTTCTAAAATCAACACGAGCTCCGCACATCGAAGAGAACATGCCAAGCACAAGATTAATCTGGAATCACTCAATGTTTTCATTAGAGGCAAACTAAAGAAAAAGCTTATAAGAGTGTTTTCTAGTGTTTTATCTACAAAGTACTACTTAATAACCAGTTTGATTAGTTTAGAAGCCAGTGTTAACCAAAGCCTGGACTGCAGTAGCAATCTGTCTTGGTCTAATGAAGCCAGTCTCCCATTATTAATAAAAGTAGATTATGTTAATGAAAATATGTCACAGGTATTGTATTATACATATATTCAGATAGATGAATAGTTTAACAGTGTAGCATAGCTATTTGAACGTCAGGTGATGACGTTTCATTGGGCGGTGAGGCAGCCTTGTGGTCCCAGCGTTCGTCCAAAATCCGGATTCGATTGCCCACACACCACGCCCACACACACGCACGTACGCACGCACGCACGCACAGTTTGTATTTAAAGTTGCTTACAAACAGGAGGAAGGTCAGGTTACGTCACAAGCCTTCATTCGCGGTGTTGTCACATGACCGGAAACCTCTTTCGGGGAGTAAGGCGATCAGAGTCCAATAATCACCATGGATATCAGCCATTGTTTACAAAAAAAAAAAAACATTTCCAAATGGCCCTGACCCTTTGAACAGTACTTGATAGTCTTCATGTGTATCCCTCCATGAAACCCATGTGCTTTAATACTATCGGGCCAAGAGACACAACTCTGTCACCATTTATATAGAGCGTGCGTGTTGTTACTTTAGGTTGTTGATTCAAGTAATGTAAGTTAACTCACTTTGCGACGGGGTAGACCACATGTTAAACCGTTTGCTGGTTATGCCGAAGACTTGGGTTTGATTCCCCACATGCTTTCAAAGTGTGAAGTCCATTTTTTTGTGTCTCTGGAATATTGCATTCTGGAATATTGCTAAAAGCAGCGTAAAACTAATTTCAAAGAGATACGCCCCCTACAGCCATTGTGGTAAAGAGTTCGAATCACCACCGCATTTACCCCATCTTGTGTTATCCAAATGACAAACATCTTTGACCCGAGTCACCTCATAGAAACCATATTTTACTCACTCACTCTTTATTTCCGATCGCTATTCCCCATCGACGTGATTTGACCGTGATCGCGTGACGCTTTATAGTGCCATACACAGGAATATTGAAATATTTACTAATTACCCCCATAATTGTCAATATTCATGCTCTCCCTGCCCCACATGGCTTAATTTTAATACTTTTTCAAATGACAGTTAATCAGCAGAAATCACATTAACGTCGTTTGAAGGACGAAAAAAACTGAGCACTGAGAAATTCTAGATAATTACACTTAACGCAGACAGAACGAATTATATTGATTTTATTTAGCTCGTGGTATGTTTTAATGGATATTTACGTGATGTATGGCAAGTCAAAACACCTTGTACTTGCTGTGTTTCCTTTCGCTCGGGCAACTCCATTTCTGGATGTAGGGGTGGCAGGTCTACGTCTTTAAGTTGTTATTTTACGGCGCTCCGGCAATGTTAAAGACATGTCCACCAGACACTGAATGATTAATAAAGATAAAGCAATATGAGAACATTTTCTCAATACACTTTTATTTGACAAGCAAAAATGCAATCATTAATGCAAAATTGCGATTGAAGACTTGCAAAAATCTTGTAACTTTTATAATGGAAGTTTAATGTCACTCAGTGTCATTACCCTACAGTTGTATTGAAGTAGCTATGGTGTATCTTTTGGTTATAAATAAGGAACAATAGCCGAAAATAAACCCGTCTAGTTTATGTTATTTAAACTGCGACGCAGATGATGTCTTGCACATGCACCGATGTATAAATCAATTACCATCTATCAGTGTGGTTCGGACAAGGTTTTACCCACGTTTTACATAATAAAATGAATTACGTTTTAACTGTACGGAATTTATGTAATAAATCTAAATTCTAAGAGTCCAAACCACATCAGTGAAAGTGACATGTTACTAATTCTAACGTTTCCGACACATGTACCTGCGTTAAATCCTTCAGTGAAGTAGTTCCTGCATGCACACGCCATTCATCTCAAAACAATGAAAGTACATGACTGGTCATGTTATAAATCTATCTTTCTTGTACACAAATACAAACATCAAATCCTTCAGTGAAGTAGTTCCTGAAGGCACATGCCTGTATATTATCATGTATTGAATCATTAAGTTTCACTGAACATCTTATCAAAAGAATTACATATCAGTACATCCGTGTACAAACTAGAAACTCAAGATAAAACCACACTTCTCAAGTGAAATGATCACAAAAAATCAGAAACCGTTGATGATGAACCGTTATCCCAATGCAGTCACAACTGCTGATTCACTGATAAGCAACGCTATTGATAAGTCACTACTGCTCACAAGAGCGTTGGTTGTGTCTAACAACTTGGCACTTGGCACATCTCCTATCAGAGACCCTTCTTTTTGATCTTGTCAAGTATTCAAGTCTGTTTTGTTTAAGCATTACCTATTAATCTTCTCTTGGTTGCACAGTCATTCAGTTTCCCAAAACCTTGCTGAGAGACAGAAATAAGATTGCCATGCAGTTTAATCATTTCAGGGACATGGAAAGCTTACATATGCATGTAGGGAGTGACATCCTTACTTTGACACACATGTGAAAAGGTTCTGACCCAGCTCCTATATTTATGCCCTATTACTTGATATTCACTTGGCTGGAATGATTCTTGTAAGAGAAGCTGAGATATCTGAGACAACTCAGACCACAAAAAAGCAATATCACATATCTTAGGGTGACCCAGTGTGAACTCTGACACCTTCAGACTTTCAGAAATCCTTCTATGCTCTGGTCCCGTGAAGTCTCTGAAACAAATTTGATCACTAAAGTTCGTACAAAATTCTCAAACTTAAACACATTTCCACATTTGGACCTACCTATCTTATTTTACATTGCACCTTTGAATGTTGTCCCTCTTTCTGAGCTCAGTGATCAGATGTTTCACTAGCTGGTCAGGTAATCGAAGGTACAAATGCAGCAAATCAGGCACTACTCTGGTTAAGAAAATAAAACTGAACAGGGGTGGATAAAGACAGTTGAAATTCTGACTTTGTTTGTGGGACATTGCTGTAATTTCCTCTACTGTCCTGGCTCTTTTCTGATCATCAATAAGTGAGCACTCTCAACTCATATCATGTCTGTCATAGTAAGGACATTTGCACCAAACACAGCTGTAAGTGCAGGAACATGATGCAATACCACACACCATGTTTAGAAACTTTAAATCTCCACCTAGGAAATATATAACATGAACCAGAGTACGTAGAATGTTCCCAGTGTTTAAATCTCCACTTAGGAAATATATAACATGAATGAGAGTACCTAAAATGTTCTGGGTGTTTTATGCCTTCGCCTCTGTGACTTTATCTTCTAGGGCTTTTCTGATATTGTCATACGTTCCATTACCTGTAAACATGGTCAACATATAGTTTCCCCTGACTGAAGTATATAGATCGTCATCCAATATATTAAAATCAAAATTTATCACCTTTTTTCTCCGCCCTAGTTCAGTGCCATCACCCTTGATTGTAACACTGACACACCGCTTTGAAGCATGGCCTGACCCTTCCCTGATGCAACAATGTTAGATACACAGTTAATAAGTCGATCCCTCAGGGACTGCTGTACGCCAACAGTATCATTTGGCGTGTCCCTGATCTTCACAACAACGTTGAATTCCTTAGCTCTTTTGACAGCTAAGCGTGGCATGCCTGGTACAACCATGGATAATTCATGATAAGCTTTGTTTGATAGGTTTTCAGAATCCTTAACATACAATAGTCCATCTAAATCAATGGAGGGATCATTCTCTTTAACCTCTGAAACTGAATTTTTATCCAGAGATAAACGTAACTGTTTGCCATCTTCCTGTCTCACATCTACAGAGACTGCTTCCATGCTGTACCTCCCGACAAAAGCCAAAGACAACCTACGGTCACTCACTTTCTTTTATGTATCTTAGATCTAGACAAACATGCATTCGGTTCTTAAACCTAAACGGTCCGACTGATTTACTGTTCTGATTTTGCAATAACACGCACTATGATTTTTGAGTCTTTTTCTGCAAAACATGTTTTTGAGTCTGGAGTTTCTTTGCCTGGTGAACAACTGAACATCATCTTTTAATCATACTCTTCCTCGGCTTTCTTCCCTGTAACACTTCTGCATAGCTGGAAGATGTCCATAAGAGACATCAACGGTCCAAATGTACTTTCCAATCTTCAAGTAATTGCCTATACTGTATGACCAATTTTTTCTGACTTTGTCATGCTTTGAAATGAACTTTTTCAAATAACTTTTAATTTTGGGTAAACGTTTGTCTAAAATGACATTGTCTTTTAAACATACTCTTCCTCGTTTTTCTTTCCTGTAACTCTTCTGCATAGCTGGAAGATGTCCCTAAGAGACATCAACGGTCCAAATGTACTTTCCAATCTTGAAGCAATTGCCTATACTGTATGACCAATTTCTTCTGACTTTGTCATGCTTTGAAATGAACTTTTTCAAATAACTTTTAATTTTGGGTAAACGTTTGTCTAAAATGACATACTGAAAGTTATGTTGACACACAGTCGACAAGATTGCCTGACATATATCTCACTTAAATGACTTAACTTTGGTATGTTTTCTAAACACTTTATACAATTTTGATTTTGTGATGTTGACAGATATTTCCAAATTACCAGACATACCTAGTTGAAAAGGGGACAACAGAATAAGTATCAAAGTTAGCCAAAGGTTAAACAGTATCATCATATTTGAAACAAAACGTAAGCAAAAGCTGAAAAGCAGCTGTCAGACAGAGGACATCACATCTTAGTGCCTTAGGGCAACCCTGAGAAGTTTTAGATCAAATCTGTTTCCCCTCTCTCGAACAAATTTGATTTTGAACATAAAACCTCTATGACAAAGTCTCTTTCTCATGTCTATTATATATTCCTCTCGTGGCTTTCTTTCGTAGTACCTGAAAATGATGGTCTCATGGTTAATGTATGCGAAGTCACCAGTCTGGTTTATTATCCTGACCCAACACTCATCACCAAACAAAATATCTGGACTGTGCACGTCACGGAACTTGAACTCTGCTCCTGGGGTGGACCCATTCCATGACCTAACCTCTCTTGACAGATCCAGAATGTCCCTGGCTATCTCGGGCGAAGATATTGGGACCTTTATAGTAACCAGAGAGTCTACCCCTCCCCAGCTGTGCAGCTAATCTCTTACGATAATAACAGCTGAAATTTGAACATGTCATTTGGACAAGAACCAACCAGACACGACCTTGTAACGATGCTACTATCACTGACCCATTGGTCATATTCCTTAGTCCACCCTACAAAGTGGACCAGACTTTGCTGTACCCCATCTACTACCCTCGTTGCCAACACTTCCACATCAAACAACTGCCGGTCATTCCAACTGAGCGATCTAGTCCGCAACTGTGAACGTTTCTGGAGGAGGTCTGTAGTCTGGCCTACGTCCACTGCTACTGCTGCTAAAGCGTAAAATAGGTGGCATCCTGTCTACACATAACCCACTGTATCAAGAAAAGGGCACTATCAATAACACCACCAATTAACACCATCTAAACTTGCTAGCTTTAGCTTTATTTCTACCTCATCTGGGTAGATATTATTTATTTCTACCTCATGAAATTTGACTAATTTCAGGCAATGTAATTTATTGATTTCGGGTCATGTTTTCTGTGGTATGTGCTTTAGGAAGAAATGTGTGGTAGAATACTCAAACTGTGATAACACGCCTGTGAGCAAATATGGTGTGTTTTGTAAATATGATAACGGACCAGCCCAGAGACAATAATAAAGTCGAGAATGACATTAAAACCCCAGTATATTAAAACTGAAGGCAGCTGGATCATTATAAACAAGCCTGTAATCAGACGGTAATCAATATATGATTTATTGTGTGTTTTTATGCACAGTGCACTGACTGACCTTTCTACCAATGTTCAAAGTGAACTAATAATAGGTAACTTTCAGTTTCAAATTCTAGCAGTAAAAGTGTTCAAGCTCTCGAGTTTATTTGAAAGAATGTGATGAAATTAATATAAACCAATGAAAAGCCTTGTGTGAAGGTGGTTGAAATAAACTACAGCTATCAAGGGTAGTCCTCCTGGTAATTCATAACAAGTTGACATTATAATATAATAGAACTGACCACCTTTAGACAACAGTGGCGAACCATGTCTTGAAAGACATGAACAGTATAGCTTAAATTAATGACAAACCGATTTCATTCAAAACTATTAAAAATCAGAGATAAACACATAGTAAGCTGCATAACTGAAAGTTTTAATTTTCACAAGCCCAGAAGCAAAACACAAATTTCATTAGCCACAGATAATTTTGACTAGCCTCAGGACTATGGTCTAGTATATTTATTTCTAGCACTGAAACTACAGAGTGCGCACACTTTACAGTTTCCTGAGTATGTTCCAACTTTTAAATCACAAATATCTTTAAAATTTAAATTCTCATTTAAATTAATTATATACATTTGCAAGTAAACATATTCAATAAGCATATACAAAAATGAAGTCATTTCTGAATATACTAAAGTACAAATGTATCTTGATACTATTTATCATAATGATACTAGAGTCGTTTGAAAATTAAAAAAAACATCATGAATGTATCTTTTTATCATTTTTATTACTTTGGTATATTTGCTATTGATGAAAACACACCACTTATAGAAAAAATTGTACTGCACTAGTCACAAGACAGCAAGCTGAAATAAGCAATAAATCAAATTGTATTCTGCAGAGTATACAAGCCGAATGACCCTGAAATTAATTAAAATTACCTCCCTTTCATTCACCTCTTCTAGTAAAACAGACGAGCCCCACGTTTTGAGAGAAAATTTCCTGCTTTTATTAATGATTTACATAAAAGTCAACGTATTTTGAAGATCATATTTGTATTCTAGACCTTTTATTTAACAACAAAAACAATAACTTTATGCTCTTAACATACCTGTTCGTGTCGTTTTCGTCGACAGAATGTTGAGACGGTGTTGACGTCACGTGCTGGGTATAACGTCAGGAAAGGGGCTTGTGAAAGCTTCATGGTGACTAACGAATTTCCTATTACGGCGCTAATAACTGACCAGTGAAACAATACTTCATATTTGACGACAGGAAACGACGCGTTAAACGTGAAACAGGTGTAACCAGACAATCACGTCTTCCTGTGGCATTATATGAGCGCTTCGAAGTGAGCAGTCGAGGAGTCGTAACCTGTTACACATCACAACTGCACCAAAACTTACTGCGAAACCAATATTAATTTGTATTATGACGTGTAAGTAAAAAACACACCAAAACGTTATTTTAAACCAGTTTTCAGTGTAACCAGCAGCCTAATATATTTTCAAAAGTTTTAAGTAGAGAGGATAATACGAGATTCGTGAAAGTATGTCACGCTTCAAATATGGCGAATGAAACGTGTGATTTGGTTTGATTGTCACGTCAATACTGCAACAGAGTCACCTCTAAGCTTTTGCTGTCGTTGAATTATTGACAAAAGTGCACTAGTGCACACCGCAATATTCCAGTTATATGGCTGCGGTCTGTAAATAATCGAGCCTAGACAAGACAATTCAGTGATCAACAGCATGAACATCGATCTACACAACTGGGATACGATGACATGTGTCAACCGAGTCAGTTAGCGTGACCACCCAATCCCTTTAGTCGCCTCTTACGACAAGCATGGGTTATGAAGGTCAATTCTAACCCGGATCGTAACCATTTTTTCATGGAAGTAACGAGACGTACGCTCCTGTACCTAATGAGTGAGTGGGTTTAGAATTACGCTGCATTTGGAAATATTCCATCAGTGTGACGTCGGGGAACATAAAAATAGGGTTCACACACTCTACCTTACCTACTTCTCTTCCCACATAGGTTTTCTTGTCATCTCTTCCTACGTAACCTCTGTTCTAATATGGTCCTTTCGTTGCGAGTATTCTGGATTCATGATTGGCTGCAATCAGATTTAGTTGTGCAATCAGTGACGTTGTTTCAGGAGTGATCATTCGCAAACTGTCGGTAATTTCCGTATGCTTTGGGAAAACAAGAACCTATACCCCAGCTCTGTTTGCAAACGTTTCGTCTAGACAGAACCCAGTCATATAATCAATAGCGTCTCGACTCCACTCTTTGACAAAGGACACGCTGGCCATTAAATATCTTAAGTGTCACATCAACAAAAACATCTTGTCGATTGATTTCTGCACTTTAAACTGAGCTAGTTTCTGTTTTTCAGTTAAACATGAAATACCGAATATATCCTTCCCACGTTGATCAACTAACTCCATGTTGGGTTTAAGTCGATGTAACACGTGATCGGATTGGATGGAAAGAAGGAAGATAATTCGTGTGGCCATTTTTGGACGCTAGGGGATTTTTACGAGTAACGGGATACATGGATATATTGCAGGAGTAACCTATGTGGGAAGAAAATGACTGTACCTATTTCGAGAATGGAACTCGGTGTTTTTAGAATTAGGAGTGAACACTTTCACCATCAGAATACTCCTTCTAAGGTGTGCAGTCAAAACGTTTTGTCGTGATGGGTTCGATTCTCCACATGGTTTTAATGTGTGAAGCTCATTTCGTTTCAGGCGCGTAGACAACCATATTTTCCAGTATAGGCCCGATAGGTTGCAAAGCTTTATACGATAGTATTGCTAGCTTGCCCAACCTGTATAGCCAAAACATGTCATGTGTAAGCCCGGGCTTTTTATTATGGTAGGTCAATGCTTTTGTTCGACTCCGTGATATTGCTGGAACATTGCAAAAAGCCGCATGAAACTAAACTCACTGAGTCACACCTTTTATACAGTGTATAAAAGCATGTATGCTTGTGTGACATTGTGGACGAAAACGTTTAAAACTCCATTATATATCAGCCTTAATTACAGTATGACCAGAAATTATTGAGATTTTCAGGAATATCTTTAACTGGATTTCTAGTATAAACAACCTTGACATCTATCAAGTGTTGGGTTACATTCAAGAGAGACAACTCCGTTAATCCTTTTTCATTTGTTTGTGAAGAGTTATCCCCCTGTGTTTACTTGCGAGCAGACGACATTTTCAGAGATCTCTAGTATGGATGATTTACAGAAGAAGAAGTAGAGTGATTTCAAGTAGAACTCTTGAAGTGGTCGGCTTGGTATTCTTGTTCCTAAAGACAAACGAAGGAGTTTAGAAAACGTAAGGCTGGATATGATTGATAGAGGAACTGTGGCTCTATGTAAATGAACAATCATAACTGAGCTGCATGCAATGGGTTGGCTGAAAAGTCAAGGTATTCCATCATCAATCATGAAACCTAAAGGGTTGAACTGGTGCTTACAGCATAGAAATCGTATCTGGGACAATGTGATTTCCCCAGATGAAAGTTCTGTAAGGCTGTTTCCCAATACACTGAAATGCCGGAAAAAATAAACTGGGAAACTTTTGCACTAGCGCCTGACAATTCATCACGTGGAGTGGCGTATCTCTGTTAGGGGCAACGTCCCTCTGTATTTGAAGAGAATATGTACAGTGAGTGATACACATATATTCTCGAGGGACATTTACACCCATATGCTCTCGTGATCTATGGAAATTTTGGATTTTCCAGCAGGACAAAGCCTCAAACATCGTCTAAAGCATTCGCAGGCCTGATTTCGGACCCAAAATATGCTTCATTCAAGCCTGCATTGCTGGCAATGGTGACTTGACAAAATACTATCTGTTTTCCTGTCTTTGAATCTGGAGTTATGTTCTGCTAATATTCACATTTAATACGTGAAGTAAAGTAAAGGAATTGCGATCTTTGAATTCTCGATGATTTTTTGGTCTTACTGTGCATAACCGGATTATTGCTAAACATGACTTTGGGCAAACGCAACTAACCCACGCAACATGGTACCCACGCAACATGGTACAATCAGTTCGTCAACTGCAACATCGCGGAGCGGTGGGGTAGCCATGTAGTTAAAGCGTTCCCTTGTCACGCCGATGACCCGGGTTCAGTTGTCCTCATGGATACAATGTGTGAAGTACATTTTTTCTGTCCACCGCCATGGATTTGCTGACGTTATACGTGAGAGAAACGGATCGTACGTAGAGGACTTGGTCATACGTGAGAGAAACAAATCATACGTAGAAGACCTGGTCATACGTGAGAGAAACGGATCATACGTAGGAGACCTGGTCATACGTGAGAGAAACGGATCATACGTAGAAGACCTGGTCATACGTGAGAGAAACGGATCATACGTAGGAGACCTGGTCATACGTGAGAGAAACGGATCATACGTAGAAGACTTGGTCATACGTGAGAGAAACAGATCATACGTAGGAGACCTGGTCATACGTGAGAGAAACAGATCATACGTAGGAGACCTGGTCATACGTGAGAGAAACAGATCATACGTAGGAGACCTGGTCATACGTGAGAGAAACGGATCATACGTAGAAGACTTGGTCATACGTGAGAGAAACAGATCATACGTAGGAGACCTGGTCATACGTGAGAGAAACAGATCATACGTAGGAGACCTGGTCATACGTGAGAGAAATACGTCGTACGTAGGAGACTTGGTCATACGTAAGTCCTTGTTGTATCCATTAAATGCCGAGAGCCAGGCAGGGAACAACACGTACCATATTTTAACATCGTTTGGATGTTATCGGACCCGCGACCTTTCGCTCTCCAGGCGGACGCTCTAACCACTACACCAGGCAGTCGTCTACGTGAAAGACACACAATGACACGTAATAGTATTTCAGAAAAAAAAACGTATGCAGCTGATTACTTATATATCACCGCATGTAAAAAAACGGCCTGTAGATAAAAACGTTTGCAAATTTGATCAAAGATAGACAGCTGCAATCAACGCTTCAGCATGACACCTTCCCCCAACAAAGTCCCATCGGACTGCCGGAATGATTGGAACCATATCTCTCAGGATCGGGATTGGAAATCGGGCCGTCCAACACATGCCATTTGTGAAACTGATTCCTTTCTCTTTTTTGATAAGGGTCAGAGTATAAAGACTGAGAAAAAGTACTCGGAGATACTTTCCGATAAAATACAGAGGTCAAAATAAGGTCTTTGTGGGATAGCCGTTTTCATCTGGACCGAAATCAATGATTGGATGAGCGCAATTGTGGAATCTCGGAAGCAATTTTTGAGCTAGTATTGTCAATAAGGGCAAAAGTCACACGAGAGTCTGAGTCACTTGATTTTTTAGCGAAATGATCAGAAATATGAATTATAATACGCCTGTGAGTCATCGGCGTTATGTTAGACTGTGACGTAAAATGCGAAAGTGAAATTACCTCTATTTCCTCTTAGAGGTTTAGCAGAAGCCGATGCACACAACTGGAATTCATTTTCAGGCTATTTAGTCTCTGTAATAGCATTTGTCATAATAATGTATATATATATGTCGTGTATAATATCGGTAAAGAGATTCACAAATCTGCTTTTTAAAATAAATATGTTTTAATGGGTATCGAAAAGTAAAATTAAAGCGTATTATCTTGACCGCCATCCGTTTTCTGAACACCGTACGTTTAGGAAGGGCTTGGTATCCTGGACAACGATCAGAACCCGAGAATGGCCATTCCCTGAAATGGTACTTTCTAAATTCCACTAAATTTCACTTTGCATCATTTGTTTTCGATTTCATATAAAACTCTAACCGAGACAATCGTGTTCCCCCATAATGTGCGAGTAATTTAACAGCCATTGGCTTCATTTCCATTTCTGCTTTTCAACTCTCATAAAAATTAGCAGATTTGTCCGACAAGTTGGCGCGCTCATCACCAAAATCCTCAAACTGTGATGGATGATTGGGGGATCTCAGGTTACCCGTAACATCGGTACGTACAGACTGGGTTCAAATAAAACATCATGTCAGTCTGAATAATTTCCCAGTCTGGTTCGGAGACGCAGTTGGTACATGTGATGCAGTCCCGTCACTTAAATGATCACTTTGCTCATAAGTAATTTAGTAGCGTCCTAACGGGACGCTTCGTTCAACGCGTGTATCTAGATATGTTTACAGCACTTTAGTGTCCAGCTATGAAAAACATGATTCAATATAACACAGATTTTGATTATTGCTTTCCATCACTGATTGGACCGGATGTATCTCGGTTTATGTCGTTTTGGGGACGTTTCAGGACGCCAGCTTGTCCTGGTATTAATGATATTTGCAAACAATAAATATTTGGGTTTTTTAATATTTTTAGACAAGAACGTTTTATTTTATTTGATATGCTTGGTTGACAAATGAAACTTTGCGCTGGATGTTTTTTGGATACCAATCGTACCCCTGTCTCTATTTCTTTCCCTCCCCAAAGCTTTTGATAATCTCCAAATTGTAATGCAATATCATTTCAGATACCTAAAGCTCTGATAATCCAACTGTGCGCCCGTGTTGCTTGCGAGGTTAGCACGTCATACGAGACAATCCTTGCTAGTGGTTGACAAGTCTCTGTCTACTCTTCTTCACACCAACTACAGGTAATACGGTAATGTTTCCCCAACAAAGTCTCTGCGAACTCTTCTTCACACCAACTATAGGGAATACGGTAATGTTTACCCAACAAAGTCTCTGTGAACCCTTCTTCACAAAAAACTACAGGTAATTACTGAAACCCAATAAGAAGGTCCATTTGAATGTGAGAAAACCTGAAAAAATAAATCTCCTGAAGTTGAAAGATTACCAATTCATTTCGTAATATGGTATTTTGGGATTACAAAACTAAAATATAAAGTTAAGTTCAGTTGTATATATATTGCACGATCCATGCAATATGACTGTCTGGCAACTCACGAAGTCAGCTTGGAAATGTACGTTGCCAGACTCTGTGAACTCTGAAAATGTTCTTTATTTATAGAAACAGATCATAAACAATTTGTAGGGCTTCACTAGTTTTAACTCACTCACAGAAAAGCAATAAAAGCAAAAAAAAAAGCAAAAGGCGAAGGAAGTAATCCGCAGAACATGATTGCCACACTCTATCATGGACGAAAAAGAAAATAATAATAATAATCATTCGAACTCCAAGGCTTAAAAACAAATAATGACTCAATATTTAAAGACGTTTCATGTCCATCCCAATGCAGTGGTTGATCCTACTTCGGATGAAAATGGACAGTGTGGTAAAACAGTCTCTCTTGTAAGTCCACCACACTGTAACTCATAATAAATGTATCGTACATTTCGTAAATGGCAATGCTGTAATGATTTGTGCTCTCCTGTACAAGGTGCATGGTGTCTACCGTGACTAAACACTTTTTGTACTAGTGACAAAGCAGACAGCAAAACTAACCTAGAAATAGAGACTTTTTCATTGAAATTGTTTTTCAGTTCGGTCTTTTCAACTGCCCTCCTTCGTCGGGCAGTTAATGAAAGACCTCGGGCTTCTGCAAATGATAATGCCCTGAAAAACAGCGTTACCCTTATAATGTCGATAAACACATGATGTTTATCTCCTAATTTCAAATCAAGTGCTTTTCTAATTTAATTTGTTTACGCCAAGTAAATACTAAGGTAGCAATGAGGGGGCAACAAAACAACAGACAATTGTAAATTCCAACTTTAAAACGATAAAACAGTGAGAACTATCAAGGCTTTTTACCACGATCACGAGATTTTCAGATGGTAACGGACACTCCACTTGAAATGTTCAAACTTCTCTGTCGCTAGGCTTTGGTCTCCCTGACTCAGTTTGAACATACGCTGTGACTTGTTACATGGTGCTGTTCCTGAACCTTGCACAGAACCAACCTTCCTGCAGTTTCTTCAGTTAGGGTTGCACTAACTGGTAACGTACATTTCGGTCACGTCACGTACATTTCGGTCACGTATATTTCGGCCACGTTCATTTCGGTCACGTCACGTACATTTCGGTCACGTCACGTATATTTCGGCCACGTTCATTTCGATCACGTCACGTACATTTCGGTCACGTTCATTTCGGTCACGTCACGTATATTTCGGTCACGTAAATTTCGGTCACGTCGCGTACATTTCGGTCACGTCACATACATTTCGGTCACGTCACGTACATTTCGGTCACGTACATTTCGGTCACGTACATTTCGGTAACGTTCATTTCGGTCACGTCACGTACATTTCGGTCGCGTCCATTTCATATGTACCAGTTTAGTCCTTCTCTCACTAGCTAAAATCAATTTCGAATCGAAACTTGTAATTTAGATAATCCATGTAAGTAACTTAAAGACAATTAGTCTTACAATAATTGTTTGATTATTCTTGAGAAGAAAGAGGCTGTAACGTACATTTCATTGTTAAAATTACTCTCGGATTTGATTGTTTGTACTCTGTGTAACTGTATACAGCTGTTTGGAAAGTATGTGAATTTGTGAATATCCTTAAAGAACAGTCACCTTTATACTTAACATACAAATGAGTTTGATAGATAGCTAATTTGGCTGTAAGGGAATCGCAATGTGAGGCTAACGAGCATTTCTGCAGATTTTGGGACATATAAGAACTGGCGTCTCTCTCAGAAGGAAGAACTTTGGAAGAAATTCACCAAGACATAAAACAATTGCTTGTATGTGAAGCATACATGATATTAATACAGGAAAACATCACAATCAACTACATTACGACTAGATCATGGTGAAGTTGGTGTACCTCCAAGTTGGGACAGTAACGAACATTTCATCTTCACCTACTCCAAGCCTCATTTCAGAATTACATTTGTACTTGTGAAGCTGAAAGTTTTGGTATAAGTTGCATAGATCCAACCTTTTATTTAGTTCATGTTTTTACATATGACAGTGGGACATCATTTGGACCTTCTTATTGGGTTTCAGTGAATACGGTAATGTCTTCCCAGCAAGTCTCAGGCAACTATCCGTCACACTAACAACAGGTAATGCGGTACTGTCTCACCCAACAAGTCTCTGTCAACTCTCCTTCCCATCAACAACAGGTAACACGGTAATGTCTCCCAAACAAGTCTCTGTCAACTCTCCTTCCCATCAACAACAGGTAACACGGTAATGTCTCCCAAACAAGTCTCTGTCAAATCTCCTTCCCATCAACAACAGGGAATACGGTAATGTCTTCCCAACAAATCTCTGTCAACTCTCCTTCCCATCAACAACAGGTAACACGGTAATGTCTCCCAAACAAGTCTCTGTCAACTCTCCTTTACACTAACTACAGGTAATGCGGTACTGTCTCACCCAACAAGTCTCTGTCAAATCTCCTTCCCATCAACAACAGGTAATTCGGTTATGTCTCCCTAACAAGTCTCTGTCAACTATCCGTCACACTAACAACCGGTAATACGGTAATGTCTGCCCATCACGTCTCTGTCAACTATCCGTCACACCAACAACAGGTAATACGGTAATGTCTCCCCATTACGTCTCTGTCATTTTTCCGTCACACCAAACAACAGATAATACGGTAATGTCTCCCCAACAAGTCTCTGTCAACTATCCGTCACAAGAACTACAGGTAATGCGGTACTGCCTCCATACGCCCGTTTTGCTTGCGAGGTTAGCACGCCACTCTGAGAAATTCCTTGCTAGTGCTTAATCAATGCCGATTGCTGCTACAGCGGGCCGTGTTGCGAGTGTCTTTAAGCATTGCCTGGCAGCAAACCCGAGATTATTCCCAAGCTTGTTTATATATTTGAGGTATTCAGCCTGATAGGAGAAGCTCCGTTCACCTCCGCAGCGGTCTGATAAATGGATTACACACCGTGAAGAAATTCCTCCTAGACTAACCCAGGCTCCTCAAAGACTCTAATTCCTAAACTTTGGCACTTTTTTCTTTTGGGGTAAACCTGGCATATTTTCACCTGCACAGCGTAAAACCCACCATCCGCTTCCTCAATCACTGGATAACAATTTGGTCATACCGTCGTCCACGCCGTTTAGGAGTTGTTTGTTGAGAGAATCAGCACCAGCGGTATCCACTGTGTTGTTGTGGAAGCCAGTTATCTCGGTGTTAGGAGTTCACAGTGATACTCAGCGGCCGAGAAGGACTGAACATAGCTGTGGAACGCTGTTGTGGAGTTTTTATGCTACCAGTTCCCCTTTGGCTTCAACGCGTCATGGAGTAACTCAGCGTACTTTAGCGAACGATATTTGGAAAAAGTTGCTCTCACAGGTTTGGATTCTATAATTACGATGGCCACACCGCAAGACGACGTTAAAACATCCCTTACTGGACCACAGCGGAAAAATGTACATATAAGCGACGAGAAAGCCGAGATTATTGAAATAGCGGAAAAACACGGGCCTCTGTACAATGCTATACCGTGTATGCCATTACCAGTAGCTGTCATGTGCTGCGTTCTCAATATCATCATCCCAGGACTAGGTAAGTACTTTATCATCATCATCATCATCATCATCATCATTACAGAACTCGTGTCCTAATTATCATCATCGCCTTCACACTTAAGCATGACAAAATTACACTAGGAATGTTTACAGATTTCAACGAAAGATTTAATTTTCAGATCAGTCTTACAACAATATACAGTAGAAGAAAAGTAAAAGCTGTTCTGGAGATATTACTATGCAAGTAAATGCTGAGAAGTCAAAACGAAGTCATTTATGCAAATATCAATTAAATGATATTCTCAAATTTCATTTTCGAAGTCGTTGCTTAATATGATTTTTTCGGTCAATTACGTCCAATAAGCATATAAGAGTGTTCCAAACCATACTCACTTATGTAATTAATGTGTGCAGCATTGAGCGTTCCCTTCGTCTCAACGGCGAACCTTGTGTAACATGATTAAAAAAAAACCAAAACGTTTAACTTTCACCGATATATGTTATTGACATGTCAACCCCATAAATGTTCAACCAACTGACGACATTTCATGAACATGTTAGGTAAATAAATCTATTTCAGCTCAACGACCACAGAAGCGTCTAATTAGAAAAATGTAAACTGTAAACATAGCCTAACGTCAGTGGGTGAGATCCGCCTATCGTGATGTGTTCATTGCAGAGATTGTCATGTCAATTTTAATCTTAGCTTGGGCGTCTGAGCCGCTGCGTGTTGTAAATAGCATAGCGATTTCCCTGTTTAATATACCATGATGCACCTGCTGTGAGACTTAACCCTTTCAGCTGTGGTTCCACCTGCTGGAGTTAAATGTCATCGATTGTCTTCGCTGAGATTGTTGATGTATTAATAAACGATTACCCAGGAACACGTCTTAAAGAGACACCATATTTCTTGAGCTGATGGCTATTTCCTGTTCAGGACAAGACTTTGTGCTTGGGGATCTTCGGGAAAAATAGCAGTTCTACCTTGAACATAAGGACCATTCTTATTAAGAGCCAATCTTGTTGGTAAACATTGAGGTGTTAAAATGGTTACGAAACTTCTAATCTAGACAATTTGTTCGAATCTACCCCCATTAAATGTTTATCAATTACTTTATGTTGCCAAAACGAGTTCTATTTATTGTGTGTTACATATAAGGTAAGTATTAAACTGCTTACCTATCATGAAAATCTGAAACATCGTCTCCGCATAAATATAATCCTAATACACTCTGGGTTGTTAGTTTGGCGACCTGTGTGTTGGTCTGCACAGTGACATCAGTTTGAGGTTGGTTTGTTTCAGTGTAACGCTGGTATGCTTTAGGTGTTGTCCTGCCCGTTGTCGACACATATGTATGGTCTTATTGTGTATCGTAGTGTATAAATTGTTCTCGTCATAATCTGGCCGACATTTTGCCGACGTGACGTTACATTTTAACGCTGACTCTTTTACGCCGCTGTAAACATATACGCCTTTTCTCCCGTTGTATACTTCAAGGTCTAATTCGGCTGATAAGAAAATCTCGGTCTTATGGTGAATCATAATGTATGAATTGGTCATGTCATAATATGCCTGACACATTGCCGATGTGACGTTAAATGTTAACGCCTAAAGCTTTTAGCGCTTTAAACAAGTACTTTTCATCACCACGCTGTAGACTTCAAAGAAGAATCACAAAACCCCGTGCCACTTGCTTGTGTACGCGGGAAGTACTCCTTTAACGCCAGACAGCTGTGGTACCATTTTACAGCATCACTGCAAGTGGTAACAGCCATTGTATTCCTTTATGCTAACATTTCCTCGTCAGGATTCTCTTGTTACTAGGTATCGCGTATCAGCGACTACAGGCGAAATACGTTTGGCAGAAATTCCAAAGCGATTCCTTCACGGAACGGTATCCCATGTAGTGCATGTGTTGAGTCCGGTTCTTACCATTTGTCCCCCTCGCCCCTTCCGTAACCTGATATGGAAGACGGTCAAATTCGTCCCTACTCGCCCCTACTCGCCCCATCTGTCTGACAAAGACATCCCGTTCCATTTGGTCCGGTCCATCCCCACTCGCCCCTTTCCGTCACCTTATATTGAAGACTAGGTCAATTTCGTCCCCATTCGCTTCATCCGTCTGAGAAAGACATCTCGGTCCCAAATGGTCCCACTTTGTCCCCGTTCTTCCCTTTTCGAAACTGAAGATTCAGATCTATTCTTCTCGCTTATTAGAACTGAATCCTACTGGCGACATTTGACGTTTTTGCACCTGTACCGGAATGATAGATGTCACGCGCACATGCGCAGAGGACACAAGTGATGAGTTGTAAATATGCAAATGTGCTAGCGTGCTATATCTACCACACAGATCGATATACCTGTTGCAAGTGTTGTGAATTGTGATCGATCTGCAGCTAATGAACTGTATCTATTAATGATTGTTTGATCAGGGCACTTCATCATGATAGAGGTTAATTACTTATGCATTAATTATACAGTCACGAACTGTCTCACTAACTAGCCTTTTCATTTGACTTAAGACATTTTGTCAGACAGAAATACGGATTATTATTCCTGGATTGTCTCGAATCTCAGAAATATTTGAATGTCACGACACCAATTTCTGGTATAATGATTGTGAAAACACACATTGCTATGACGTTCCTGCGACGAGTTTATAAATACTGCCTGATATTGGTGAAAAACTAGACAATATTTCCGAAGACATCACGCCGGTGTTTACACATGGTGAATCCCAGCGGAATCCGGCAGCCAGGGCTTGAGACATTGTGTTGACATTAACATTGACATTAACAGAGTAAAACAAATGTACATTAAACTGGAATTAACTTATGGCTTGTTCAGATCACTACCATTGTACAGATCATTATAGATTGATTTTGTATCTATTGTGCATTAAGATGTGTCTATGAGGGGTGGGGTGGGGTTGGAGCTGGCGAGGAGGTAGTCAGGTGGTGTGGAGGGGGTAAGGAAGGTGGAGAGAGAAAAAGAATGCGGAGGATGTGGAGAGACAGAGTGTAGGGCGAGGAAGGTGGAGAGAGAGAGAAAGAGAGGATGGCGAGAGAAAAATAGTGTGGAGGCGGTGGAGAGAGAGAGAATGGAGGGGTGAGGAAGGTGGGGGTGGAGACAGAAACAGAGGATGATGGAGAGAGAAAATAAGTGTGGAGGCGGTGGAGAGAGAGTGGAGGGGTGAGGAAGGTGGAGGAGTTGGAGAGAGGGAGTGGATGGATGAGGAAGGCGGAGAGAGTGGAGGAGACGGGGAGAGAGACGGAGAGATAGGGGATGGAGAGAGACATAGCGATAATGGAGGGGGACGGAGGTTGAGAGAGTGAGAGAAAAAGTGTGTGTGGAGGGGGATGAGAGTGAATAGGGGGCGTGTGTGCAGAGAGAGAGAGAGAATCAGAGAGACAGAGACTTTAGGATACCCTTTCAAAACACGACGCCCGTTGTTAAACTTGGATACAAATTAAACCTTCTATTCGTCAGTTCTATTAGTCAATGCATTTGACTTGCTATTCTCACCGTGGCCATTTCCGAGCAATTATTACAAGTATGTCCTTGGCATTTCTGAATCCAATATGTCTTTGTCAGATACCGCATATTCTGGTCTCTTCGGCCTCAGAGTTCTTGCGTTACACACTGTAAAAACATTTTAGGCGTTTTGATAAAAAAGGCAACCGACCATACTCAGTTTCATTATATTTTGTCACTGCGACGACGTAAAAGGCAAGTTATTAACTGGAACGACTCACGTTCGCCCCATGATCACCCGGCATTGTCACAACTAGATACTGATGTATACCACTCAAAACATATTAACGAACACCCTTAACCATAGCCACTGGGTGTACATCACATGCTCCTCAGCATTTTAAGTAGTATATTTTATCAGTGTCAGATAATGTCACGGTTTCCATGGTTTCTGTCAGTGTTTCACTGTCATGGATTATTAAAAGTGGCTTGGTGCTGCTCATATTATCATTTCTTATAGGTGGGAAAAGGTCGACATGTGGGTGGTACGATAATTCGTCCCAGGTGACGCAAAATGTAAATCAATTTGGCCATGAACCTTCCTTCATAATAAGAATCATACGATGCTGACGCGTTGAAGGTTGCTTTTTGTTGCATGGGGTGAGTAAGTCAGTTTAGTTTTACGCCGCTTTTAGCATTATTTCAGCATTATCATGGCGGGGTCACCAGAAATAGGCTTCAAGTACTGTATCCGTATTGACACAATCGAACCCGGGTCTTCGGCGTCACGAGCGAGAGCTTTAGCCATAAGGCTACCTCACCGCCTCCATGCAGCATGGACGAATATGAAGTTGTAACATGGAGTCCAAAACATTCAGTATTGAATATTTAATAGTGTCACGCACACGCGCGAATGAGCACACTAACAGTCACGAAAACAATCATCGATGCATGCACGTCGTTATTTAAATGCATTATTTAACCCCCATTTACACCCACCTCACCCTGTAGAAATGGACCCTAGAAGGTCCGGGTTTGAAGTGATCTTCACCTAGTAACCCATGCTTGTCGTATTAGGCGACTAACGGGTCGGGATGGTCAGACTCGCTGACTTTTTGACACATGTCAGCGGTTCCCAAATGCGTAAATCGATGCATATGATGTTGATCACTGGATTGTCTGGTCCACTCTCGATTATCTACAGACTGCCGCCAATATTGCTGCATTTGGCGTAAAACTCACTCACTAACTTGTAGCCATGGAAAGCATTTTGTTGCTTCAGCCTCAGGGAAACAAACTGTTTGAAATTCGTTGATAAGGGCAATAATATATTAGCGCAAGAGTTGCTCTTTAGGGTTTGGCATTTAAGAAAGCGCTTGACGGCAGGGAAAGTAATGTGGTGCCAGAATAGTAATACAACTGTTTCACTGCGAACTGTTTGGTCCGGATTATTTGGCCAGACTAGGAGTCCACCTGAAAGCAACGCCAATATTGTTGAGAGAGATTATGAACCGAACAAAACCCATTAAACCACAAAGCACACATCCTTCATCCAATCAATGGAATGATTGTAATACGGAAGGCTAGATGGTCGCTGTGCTGGCCATTAGCTTGTGTTATAACACGATAACACAATCCAACTTCTATAGCGACTGGTGGATATCAGTCAAAGTACCACCAGCATCAACGTCATTTATTCCCCTTATTTCCTCTCACAGGAAACCAACAACTTGTTTCTGTCTTCAATACCGGAAGTAGCCAGACTAGATGGCCATTGATTTAGCGACTGCGGTCAGCGGTGAGGTCAAGGGAATTGTATCAACAATATTGATTAGGTGAGGGTCATTGACCGGAAGCTGGCTTGTGAAAATATGTAAACAATGGCCATACCATGTTCCCCAGGGAGTTGAGATTGACAATACGATCTGTCGTTGAGACAGACATCCAGTGATGGAGGGACAAAATGCCAGCGCCTTGTGCATGTACTAGTTGTTGGGTGGATATGTACGCTATATAAATATTCAGTTAAAATGCTACTAACAATTATCGATATTTTCTGTCTTGAAGTCATGTTTTGTAAATGTTGTCACGGTGAATTCCAGTGGGATGATCTGATATCAGAGAATTGTTGTGAGATTTGTGAAAATGTTTCGATCGTTTGTACTTTAGGAAATCCTTCGTGAAAACATACAGTCAACACACGACAACGGTCGGTTTCATACTGTAGGTTTTTACTCAATCATTTCCGATTAGAGACATGTAAAGGCGGCAATTTAAGACGACCTATGGAAACAGTAGGATGTTTATCATGTAACTTTCTTATCGAGAAATACAGCTCCTTGTCCAGTGTTTGTGGTTGACATGTTTTCGTAGGTTCGAATTCAGGCTTGTCGGAGTATTTCCCTTGATGTCTGAAAGTGTCATAAACCACCCTCATTCACTGACTCACTCACAAAGCGAGCCATTATGAGGATCGTGTGGTCACAACACCAAGGATGGTAATTTATGTACACGGTATTACACGGTATGTAATATGGTAAACATCCTAAACACGTACCGCAGTGATCTTCACATGACGTCCGTTTTAACTAGGAGAGAGGAAGGCTTTCACTGGATCACTAAAGGGTAAAAAAAAAATTTCACTTGAGGGCAATGAAAGGTCGCCCCCTCCACCTCCCCAACGCACATGGGATTTACTGCATTTAAAATGCACGTCTGGATTGATTTTACTTCCTTTTCCTTTTGTTATTGTTGTTGTCTTTGTTTGTTTATTTATTGATCTTTTTGGCGTTTTGGGTTTGGGTTTCAGAGAACAAATACTTCATTGCAGCATAGGTGTTTTTAACTGATATGAATAGATGGTCATGCAGGGGTACAAATAATAAACTGTAAATGAGAACAAATCAGGTATTAAAACGAAACCTAGTCGTAATATCCTCTTTTTTACCTGAGGAAGAAGTGATCTTAAATGTTTCGTGATTTTTGAGAAGACGACTTAAATTGTGAGTGTCTTTGTTACTTGACGAATTTCACATCATCGGTCGGTGAGGTCGAGGCTGTTCATGCTATCAACCATTATTCCGGGTGGTCCGGATTCGGTTATTCACAGGTCTACATGACATATTTAGACTACTGCTGGCTACGGTGTACTTATTGGGTTTTGTTAACGTGATATGTAACGTTACTTCAGCAACGCCGTACTCACAAAATGTCTAGGTCTTTGAATCTAACGAGTGTTTCAGCAACTTTAAAAATGGGGGATCTGGCGGTAATCGCTACTTGGCGCTGATAAGCTTAACAAACGATATAATTGTTTTTAGTCCTAACACATAAAACGGAAGAAGGGCATTCTAAACAAAACGTGTTATAAATAACGCCAGGTTTCCTTGTCTAAATCTCCTGCTAAGTACAATATTGATGCAATTAGTTTAGATAGTAAACAGTTGAATAAATATTTATTCATTAAAAAACGTGGTTGTATTCTTGCCCAGAAGTTGTTTGCTTTTAGTGTGTAGGTGCCTCAACTTAACGCGTCTCACAAAACAGGTAAACAGTCGGTTTTAGATGGGAATTGTGTTCTGGAGATCGAAACCTCGGTTGTCGGAACGGAAGCTTCTCTTTTGCAAATGAGTGAGTTCAGTTTTACGCCGCTTTTATTCCAGGAATATCGAGGTGGAGGCCGCCAGAAATGGTCTCCACATATTGTACCCATGTGGGGAATCGAACCATGAGCTTCGCATGACGAGTGAACATTTAACAATAAGGCTACCCCACCGCCCCCTTTTGCAAACATACTAATCATCAGCAAAAAGTAAGAGTGTGATTTGGGTTGTTGTAATGGTTGTTGTTGTGACCGTTGTTTACCTGGCACACAGCAAAGGTCCCGTTCAGTGACGTCGGCCTGTATATGGCCGAGTGCTGACCATGCAATCCAGTGATTGACATCATGAGTGAGGCGTCTCCTAGACAAGCCATGACTACACGATCCATTAAATCGCTGGTGCTGATGGTGTCCGTAACTGGATTGTCTGGTCAGTTCTCACGTACATGTTTTACAGACTGCTTTACACAGCTAGAATGCTGTTCACTCTATAAGTGACCTCCCATAAGGTTTTGTCAGACTCAGTGGGGGAGTGTAACGAAAACGCTGAGACTAAGTTTACTTAGACTGCTGTTCAGCAGAACCTTAAACAACCCGCAATAACCAAGTAAGAAAGGAACAATTAGTCTGTCGTACAGACCCTGAAGTACATATATCCAGGAAAGCCCTCGCAAGTCTAGAAAATGTGGCAAGTCTAGATTTCCATAGCTTCAGAGAAAGGAAGAAAGTCTCAGGGCTCCATTTCATTATATTATTTGTTTTTCACTATGAACGTTTTTTTCAGTAACTAGCTGCTAGTCTAAGGAACAATGTCCAGAGATTTAACGTGTTATTGCTGGAATATTGCTCAAAGTGGCGTAAAACTAAACTCACACACTGCAGCGTTAAAAATATGCACTCACTGTCTCATTAAAAAAAAATAATCTTAAAGCTTAAACCCCTCAAAAAGTATATTGCTTTCTTTCTGTAATTCTAATACATGAGAACGATTTGAAATATTCTATACAAGCGTTGCAGGCAGTTCCCATCCATAGATTCAAACCTGATAAAATGCATCAGCAGGTTGTTTTCGTGAGAAACACACTCAACTATAATTGCACTGATCTCGTTAAAATATTTGTTGATTAAAAATACGTAATCACATAAACGTGTTGATGGGTTTATGAGAATGGTGCACTAATTGGCACCCGTAGGGAGCCAGATGAAGGAACGCCCAAGTTCGTCAGATCTTTTTCAGGTTTTTTTTCAATCTCACTTTTTAAATACACCGTTTGGAGTTTCAAGAAACCTTAAACTGCATAATGGCCGCTTTGTTGATGTATTCCACGGGAATGCGCGCGTTTAAGGTATGCATTCAGCGTCTTTCTTGACGTGGCTTAAACGTAGGGTAATGAGCCCTCTCAAGTTCCCGTCAAGTAATCCATCACGGTCGACACTTCTATGAGTCGGAGGGAGTACTTGGGGCAGTGAGTCACCCCTCCCTTTTTTCGGACAGTCTTAGAGTTGGTCTTCGTCAACCCGTGTTTGTCTGTCTTAAGAGGCGACTAACGGGGTGGTGAAAGAGTGCTTAATGTGTCATCGTATCCTAATTTCGTAGATCGATGCTCATGATGTTGATCCCCTGAATGTCTGACACAGACTCGATTAATTACAGACCGAAATCATTAAGTTGGAATATTTCTGAGTACGGCGTTGAACAACAAACAAAATAAACATTACACAGAGAGTTTTTTTCTGCTGAAAACGTGATCATTCTATACAGAACTGTTAAAATGAAGGTTTCAGTCTCAAAATGGGTAGTCTAGCTGTTCGTTGTTACATGCTGTAACATCACTTAAAGTTACGAAAAAACTCTACTACGACCAGTTATCGCCGCGTAACAGTTATCACCAACACCTGACTGTAGCGCTTGTAAAGAAACAAATATTTTAACGAGATCAGTGCAATTATAGTTGAGTGTGTTTCTCACGTTATCACCAACACCTGACTGTAGCGCTTGTAAAGACAGTATGGTTTTAACTCTCGTAGCCCATCTATCGTTTTAGTGAGGTGTCAGTGTGTGAAATGCAAATCAAACTGTTTTCTGAAGCGCTACAGTCAGGTGTTGGCAATATCTGGTACGCGTCGATAACTGGTCGCTAGCCAGTACTTCAAAGACGAATGCTTTTATCTCACATTGATAATTACATGGAGAGCAAAACATAACTTAAAAACTGCTCGAAACAGCATTAATCCTCACTCACACTACTTTCTATATTTACAAATTCTGCTGTAGGTGACCAAGCTGTTAAATTAAGCGGCCGTGATGTGGCCATGCCGACATGCCGGGTTCGAGTCGTCATGTGAGACACATTTCTGATATTGCTGAAATATTGCTAAGAGCTAAGAGCAAAACTAAACTCGTTCACTCCTTACACTATATTCATAAAAAGGAAGGCATCGAGAAGGATGCATTCCAAGACGATACGCACTTTCATAAACATCCCCTCATGTTTAGTTACAAATAGAGATAGCACAACACACCGCGAGGGGTATTCTCGTCGGCAATCGTGCACTTCCGCCAGATAGTCCCAAGAGGCCCTGTTAAGGATGTTCTGTTTACACTGTTATTTGCAAAGCCTCGTCGGCTTACTGATTACATGGATTGACGTGGCGCGTGTGGTTGCTATGTTCAGTTTCTTGTCACGATGTAAGTCGGAACAACCCGAACATATGCGAAAATACCCGAACTCAACAACATTGTACAGAATTTGTCTTGTGATAATGTAACTTCGTTGCCGAATTGAAATAAAAAAAAAATGAACAACATTTGGCTATCTGGTGTCGGCCTGACTTGGCCGTTATGTTTGTTTTGGTTTAATATAAACACAAAGAGCTTGTGGTTATCCTGGGAACACAGTGTCAAGAACACTGCCGTCTGTAGTGATAAGACGAGCTAGCAAAAGAGAGATATCGCTCTAACATAATCATTTCCTACTTATGATTAAGGTAGGCATACGTAGATGCGATAGTGTTTGTATTCATCGTTCTGTGATGTTCCATTCAAACAAACTTCTCTCTGTTTTCCACACAGGCATTTGATACTGGACAACTGTTCTGTAATCTCCACAGGGGACCTGCTCTGATCTGCAAAATCACCTGTGTGGGGAGACACGCATTGGGCAGAGGAGACCTGTTCTGAAAAATTATTTGTATGGGGAGACAGACTTTGGGTACAGGAGACCTGTTCTACAAGCTAATCTGTATGGGGTGTCACGCAGTGGGCAGAGGAGACCTGTTCTGCAAAATAATTTGTATGGGGAGACAGACTTTGGGTACAGGAGACCTGTTCTACAAGCTAATCTGTATGGGGTGTCACGCAGTGGGCAGAGGAGACCTGTTCTGCAAAATAATTTGTATGGGGGAGACAGACTTTGGGTACAGGAGACCTGTTCTACAAACTAATCTGTATGGGGTGTCACGCTTTGGGCAGAGGAGACCTGTTCTGCAAAATAATTTGTATGGGGGAGACAGACTTTGGGTACAGGAGACCTGTTCTACAAACTAATCTGTATGGGGTGTCACGCAGTGGGTAGAGGAGACCTGTTCTGCAAAATAATTTGTATGGGGAGACAGACTTTGGGTACAGGAGACCTGTTCTACCAGCTAATCTGTATGGGGTGTCACGCAGTGGGTAGAGGAGACCTTTTCTGTCATTACGTATGGGGAGACACGCATCGGTTAAAGGGGACCTGTTCTGAAATCTCGACAGGAGAGCTGTTCTGCAAAATAGTCTGTATGGGAGACACATTTAAATTAAAAATTAGCCTCAGTTAGTTGGGAGATTCAGAGCTAAGGGCTATCTAGACTTGCTCCCATTAGACATTAAAAATTGCAGGAAGGGCTCTCTTGATCGTCACGCCGAAGACCCGGGTTCGATTCCCCAAATGAGTGCAATGTGTGAAGCCCATTCCTGGTGTCCACTGTCGTGATATTGCAAGGATATTGCTAAAAGCGGCTTAAAACTAAACTCATTCCCTCCCTCACTCGTTGAGGAAGGCGTGGGGTAACCGGAACCGGTTCTGCCCTCTCAACTCAACCGGAATTTTATTGTAAAGTATAAAAGTATTCAAGGACACCATCCAATACCCGTCCCATAGTCTCATGCTGCAAGACGACTGCCATCGATTTGAACACAGTCATCTAATGATGTATGTGTACACGGTTTATTGAGCTGAATCGTAGATTAAACAAACAGGTGATTTGATCAGCTCTGTCTGCTTTCAAACTATCCCGGGCGGTGTTTTTCCATGTTCGAGTGTTGCGTAAGATGCACGCATGGGAGACTCGGTATTAATTACAATCAATGTGACAGCGTGGATGCGCTGAATCCGCCACTCGATGAGACAGCAAAGATCGAACGGGGACATATGAGTAGGAAGTCCTTGAAGATTCATCGCCTTAGTGCATGCTAACTGTCTTCTACTGATTATTTTTACGCGGATTTTTTTTGTTTGTTTGGGTCAGGATGCTCCAGTGGGTACGCGGTTTATCGTCGTCAGTGATGAGTGAGTTTGGCGAAGCATCATAGATTGCAGTGACCTAGTTTAGAGTACAGTTCTCGTATTTGACTAACGCTTAACGTTTGAATGTGTATTTTTTCATAGAAACAAGTAATTCATTTTAAATTCTAAAGGAGCCCCAGTGAGAAGTGTGATTCAGAACTTCATTTGGGGTTTTAGCTTTACAGAATGGGTTCGACGAGAGGGATTTTGAGACAGACTCTCTTCCTCTCCCATCCTGCCGGAGATCGAACTCGCGACATTCCATTCTCCGAGCGGACGCTCTAACCACTGCATCTCGGAGCTCGGAGGCGGTTTCGTTGACATGAATAGTTTACTGTAGGCTTGTTATGCATTTCTGCATTTTTACCTCTCAAATTAGTCTGTGTTTTGGGAGGCACGTGTCTGTCTTTTGGAAGTGAACGGTATGCGTAAGCGAGATGATGCACAAGCAATTAAAACTGAAACGGGGACAAGCAAGACACAAATGGAAATGGGGAATTACATTGGACATTTTTTGTCACTGATGACACATTAAGAAATGCCTACCCTAATTATTTTCAAATGTTCTATACCAAACAATCTGTATATTGTAGGCACCAAACGATCGAGCTGCCTGAATATTGCACGAGCTGAGTATTGAAAAGTGCGAGTCATATGTATTGATACATGTCTGCAATAAGAATTGTTTCGTTTGTCCCATTGTGACCATCAACAGCAACACCAAACGCTACTGACGATTTCAGTTGCTGCAAACATGACTGAAATATATGTGCTGTGCACGCCATATTCTTCAAGTATCTTCTCAAGATACCTCTTCTCTCCACAGATCCCCACGTCTTGAATGCCACGTTGTTTACCATACCTCATTCTACACGCGATACGTTTTATTGCTTTCATTCAAGTATGCTTACACTACACCGAAATATGATATAGAATAACAGCCCTGTAAGTTGGCTCTGCTGGCGCGGCGATGACGTCATGGACTGACTTTCTGCAAGTGCCGATTCCAGGACCAGATACGTCAGCTGCAATCTCCTTGCTTCTTATAAAACAAACCCTTCATAAATACCCATGTGAAGTTCGCTATGTGATATCATCGCGTGATCTTCTAAACATGTCTTTATGCATATTAACATTTCATTTCTGAAACAGCGGGAATTAAAACGATTGTTTTTTCGCCCTGGAGCACTGCCAATATCCACGATTTTATGGTTTAAATGTTATAGATCGCTGATAATATTTCCCGGTTCAGTTCCGTTTGCAATATACATGATAATGTTCATTTCAGTTTTCATTTCTGAACTCGAGCCATGGACCAAATACAAAAATATTGTAACATAACAGCAGTCTTCAGTCGGTTGGTTCTTTTTGTTGTTAAACGTTGCAGTTAACCATGAATACCCCAGTGGCACTCAGAAACATCATACGGACTCCGAGCCCACCAGTCCTTGTTTCACCCATTAATACCGTGTGCCAGGCAGGGACCAACATGTGCTATTATTTCAATTTGTTATGGTGGGACGCGGCCAGGGATCGAACCCGGCTGTCCGAGCAGACGCTGTAACTACAGCGGAAGCTTTCTAATCCAGCACTCATTGGGACTGAGGAAATAATCCGCTTTAGGCAATGTGCCGGATTGCAGAGCTGATGATAAATGTACAAGCCACGGAATGGACTCGCATATTATGCCGGTGTTGACAACTTGCTGTGTCAGACAGATGCCGGTTTTTACAGCTTTTTCCTGTCCTACTCTTCGTAGAAAGTATCGTTGACATAATGTGTTAGTCATTTGGTGTATGTTTGTTCTGCTTTACTAATATGTTTTGTTAGCTTGTGTTAACGCCACACTCCAGAAATATGGCGGTTTACCAATATGATAAAAATCTTTTACCCATCTGTACAAATATGAACGGTGGTAAAACATTTTGATCATGTTAAAAAACCCCACATATTCCCAGTACTACCAAATCTTGATTATTTTCACGTTATTAGTAGGGAGAACGTCTAACTTTGAAGTATCATAACCAACTTATAGTTAAAACACCCGAAACACACACAAAAATTCTAAATCTCATCCTTTTACGTTTTAATATTACACCCGTCCCCTCCATTATGAACTGAGGTACGTTGGGTTAGCCAAGTGGTTAAAGTGTTCGCTTCTCACGTCGAAGACCCGGGTTTGATTCCACGTATGGGTACAGAGTGGTTACAGAAACCCATTTTATTGTTGTCCCCAGCCGTGATATTTATGGATGGTTGCTAAAAGCGGCGTAAAGCCATTCTCACTCACTTAAGCGATTCCACGTATGGGTACAGAGTGGTTACAGAAACCCATTTTTTTGTTGTCCCCAGCCGTGATATTTATGGATGGTTGCTAAAAGCGGCGTAAAGCCATTCTCACTCACTTAAGCGATTCCACACATGGGCATTCCTGGTGTCCCACGCAATGATATTGCTGGAATATTGCTAAAAGCGGCATAAAACGTGACTCCCTCACGGTGCAATTCTACTGACACACCTTGACATTATTGAGAGATGCCATACAGTTAACCAGCATCAAATACCATGACAACCAAACTTGTGGCACGGGATTCTAAAGGCAAGGGCTTTCACACTGCAAAGGTCGTTTCTAAATAAAAACTGTTGTTTCGGCAGCATGTCGATATCTATTCGGTGATCTTTTCTAACCGTGCGTATTGTGTATATATAATATATTTCAGATGGCTATCTGGTAGCAATGTCGGTTACAATGTGTCAGTCTAATAACACCGACTGGAGTGTTATGACTGTGTGCATATCATATGTATGTCATGTTATATGTCAGTGAATGTTGCCTGTAACATTCGTGTCAGAGATTTCCCAACAAGCGTATCACTGAGTGAGTTTACTTTTACGACGAATTTAGAGTGAGTTAGAGAGTGGATTTACCGTGACTCCGCACTCAGCAATATTCCAGCTATAAGGCGGCAGTCTGTAAATAATGGAGTCTGGGCCAGACAATCCAACAGGAACATCGATCAGCGCAATTGGGAACCGATGACATATGACTCATTTGATTTTGTTTTCTAATAAATCGATCCTATATCAATTAATACCACTTTCCCCCGTTGTTTTACTTTTCGGGTCTTTGCTGAGGACCGAACTCATCAGAGCTAAGTCTGGACCACGCAATCCAGTGACTGACATCATGAACATCGATCTACGCCGTTCTGACACAGTTGCATGTGTCAGCAAAGTCGGCGTCCGCGGTGCATTCTCTTCCGAACCTTCTCTGTGACTGTTCTTGTGCTGTCAGACGGACGGATAACTTTAACAGCGACTTTCAATCCAAAATCACTCATCAGTGATTTGATCGTACAGTTAGACGGTCCTGAACATCTTTGTGCACGAACAAGATCGACAAATAAAATTAAATGTCTACCTTTGTTACGTATTCAACCCAAGCAATCACTATTTAAGACCTTCATAGGTTTCTGCATCACGATCTAAGATATTATCTATCAAAATAATTCTTCTAGTGTGCAAAACTATTCCAAGCACATCCGGTGGGTTTTCAATGGTGTCCGGGGAATTATGTCCTATTGATTGATAAAACACATCTCCCAAAATCCTGGCCTTTTCCAGGAAGGTGAAAAGAGATCGATGTAAATATATTACGTCCATCGGCCCAGAGGCTTCTCTCTGGTATATTAGGAACAGCTGGAGACATTGATTGATTGACAGGTGCGTGACAGTCCATTGGGAGGTAATTTCACGAGACAAAGCCAGTAAATCCCGCAGCCGTTCACACAGACGAGTTCTGCATCCGCCTTCCACCCTCAACCGGAAGTTCTCAGATCTTCAGACTTGCGCAGTGGCGTCACAGCGTAGCCGAGTCGGTGCTTCGCTATTTTTAGAACTGTGAATGATGTGTTTGAAGTTGAGTTTGGGTGGCATAGTCGCGAGATGTTGCTGACTAGAGAAAAAATTGTCTGGAAGGATAAAACAGTTTATATTTGATCATAGAAAGTCATGTTCATGGTTTGTTTGTTGTTTAGCACTTAGCAATATCCCAACTGAATAAAGGCGGTCTGTAAATAATCGAGTCTGGGCCAGACAGTCCAGTGATAACAGCATGAGCGTCGATGTACGCAACTGGGATACGCAGTCAGCGAGCCTGACAACCCGATCTCGTTAGTCGTTTCTTACGACAAGTATGGGCTGATGAGGACCAATTCTAACACGGATTATGTTCATGGGCCAAGACTCCTGATTACCTCTCAAAAATATTACATTCGTGGACCATGATATCTCGGTCATCAGAGACGTGGTCATTTAAAATGAATTCTCGAAAATATGGGGAGGAAATATGCATATGTTAATGCGCTTCCTTGATTGTCTTTTGCCGTATTTTTAGCTTTTAGTTCTTTGAGGAGCCAACAATTCCATATTCAGAATTGTGTCCCTTAGATGAATCATAAACTTAAGTTTCTTCGGTTCGAATCCCCCATTTGCCGTATATCAGGTTTGACAAAACTATGTCGTACATCTTCGTGTCAGACCTGCGACCTTTCTGACATTCGTTTCGCACATGGATACAACGTGTGAAGCTCATTTCTTGTGTCTCCCCCCCGTGATATTGCTGGAGTATTGCTGATCGTGATATTGCTGAAATATTGCTAATCGCGATATTGCTGGAATATTGCTGATCGTGATATTGCTGGAGTATTGCTGATCGCGATATTGCTGGAATATTGCTGATCGTGATATTGCTGATCGTGATATTGCTGGAATATTGCTGATCATGATATTGCTGGAATATCGCTGATCGTGATATTGCTGGAGCATTGCTAATCGTGATATTGCTGGTGTATTGCTAATCGTGATATTGCTAGAGTATTGCTGATCGTGATATTGCTGGAATATTGCTAATCGTGATATTGCTGGAGTATTGCTGATCGTGATATTGCTGGAATATTGCTAATCGCGATATTGCTGGAATATTGCTAATCGTGATATTGCTGGAGTATTGCTGATCGCGATATTGCTGGAGTATTGCTGATCGTGATATTGCTGAAATATTGCTAATCGTGATATTGCTGGAGTATTGCTAATCGTGATATTGCTGGAATATTATCAAAAGCGACCTAAAACCACACTCTTCCTGACGTTCCTTTTGTCATCAGACTGACACGCCGTATTAAAACTGCAGTCTAGTGGTCAAAGTTCCAGAAGATTTCTAACTTTCATACATTTCGCCTCCTCTGCAGACCTTGTGAATGACGCATACAATATATCCTGCTTTAAACCGCCAAGCGGACACCTAACAATGCACTGGGCTAGATTGCCTTTGAACACGACCACTTCCACAAACACCTGGGGTCGTTCAAACAGTTTCTTCGCTTTATCAGTGTGCGTGTGTGTGTGCTAAATGCTTCAACTGCCGTTCTCTGAATTTGCTGTATCGTGTTTTGATGTGGAAATATGACTAGTCCTGTAATGTAGTTCGTCATTTGAGACCCAAGGTATCTCGTTAGTCCGCGAGAAGATAGACACCATATGAGAAATAGGACTCCCGTGTTTGATGATGATTAACATGGAATAAACTGTGGTTTAAAGACGTTGTATTCGATACCCGCATCACCATTGCACTTGCGGCTGTGTTTCGGAAACTGTTTTCAAGGTTGAAAACGTGTTTAATGATTTGTTGAAAAATTATTTTTAAGTTTATGTTTCCATTGGCCCAGACGATCACGAAAGTACCCACAAAATACACACAGAGTGTATTGTAAACAGTCGGAATAGTTAAACATTCATTGACGCCCCTTTTACTGATTAGTTGAATAAAGCAGTTATTCAACATCCACAAATTAAATTAAGTATGTCTATTTTCACAAATCGATCCTGCTTCTTTTACGTTAGGAATGACAATAATTATCAAGACGAACTAATGTCACGTTCACCGTGACATGTAATTGTTCACCGTGACTCTGTAGTCACCCCTTTAAAAATGTATATCTCGTCTAGTAAAACAATCTCAAGTGTAAATGAAACAAAAGGGCGCTTAGTGCAGACTTCAAAGAGTCTGTCCGGAATTCAACAAACTAATCAAACGTCCAGATAGCGTGAAGGTCACAACTGATTTGCGCTTCGGTTCAGAATTGGAAATATTAAAATAACTCGAACATGCGTTGTGTATGTGACGTCTGTGATATTAGTCACGGGATGATTTTGAAAATCTAACAGGCTTACATTCCCGCGCAGTGACTGCAAGATTAAGTGCAAGAGTAAGATTAAGAGTGAAATTAAGATTAACTGTAAGTGTAGGTGGAGGTGTAAGACTAAGCTTAAGTGTAATCGTACGGAAAGGTGTAGGTGTAGGTGTAAGACTAAGCTTAAGTGTGATCGTAAGGAAAGGTGTTGGTGTAGGTGTAAGACTAAGCTTAAGTGTAATCGTAAGGAAAGGTGTAGGTGTAGGTGTAAGACTAAGCTTAAGTGTAATCGTAAGGAAAGGTGTAGGTGGAGGTGTAAGACTAAGCTTAAGTGTAATCGTAAGGAAAGGTGTAGGTGTAGGTGTAAGAGTAAAATTAGGTGTAAAGGTAAGACGAAACGTGTAGGTGTAGGTTTAAGAGGATAACTAAGTGTGCGTGTAAGTGTACGTGTACGTGTAAGTGTAAGTGTTGATGTAAGAGAAAAGAATAAGCGTACGTGTAGGTGTAAGAGTAAATGTAAGGGTAGGAGTACTTTTATGTGTAAGTACAAAGGGAAGTGTAGGTGTAAGTGTAAGTGTAAGTGTAAGTGTAGATATAAGTGCAAGTGCAGGTACAAGTGTAAGAGTAAGTGTAAGTGTACCTTAAATGTAAGATCGGGGATCGTGTAGGTGTAGGTGTAAGTGTAAGTGTACGTTAAATGTAAGATCGGGGACCGTGCAGGTGTAGGTGTAGATGTAATTGTAAGTGTACCTTAAATGTAAGATCGGGGACCGTGTAGGTGTAGGTGTAAGTGTAAGTTTACGTCGTTAAATGTAAGATCGGGGACCGTGTAGGTGTAGGTATAAGTGTAAGTTTACGTCGTTAAATGTAAGATCGGGGACCGTGCAGGTGTAGGTGTAGATGGATGTGTAAGTGTACGTGTAAATCTACATGTAAGAGTAAGTGTAAAATCAGGAAATGGTGTAGGTGAAGCTGTAAATGTAAGTGTAGGATTAAGTGTAAGTGTAACACTAGGAGATGTTGTAGGTTTTAGTATAATTAAAATAATATATTGATATAATATAATAAGTGTAATTAAGTGTCGCCGTAAGAGTGTATGTAGCTGTCAGAGATAGCGAAAGCGTTTTCTCTTTAGAGTGGTCAGTATTTATAAAAATATATAATTATCTTTATTCCCCATTCAGATGAAACTATCATCATCATCATCATCATCAAAATCTGCAAGCCAATATACATATTGTATACTTATTCTAAATAGGTATGAACACGTGAACGAAAAAAGGAAACAATTTCTTTAAAAGAAATCATAGCATGAAAATATACAAGGCATATTCATGGCAAGTATTCTCGTTATAATGCGCCTCGCTTAGGAACAAAATATCATTATAACGTCATTCTGTTAAGGAGAAATTTCAGTAAACCATATGACTCGAACATGACATCTCGCAATATCTCGTTCACGCGAGATGATTCAAGTAATAGCTCGTTCGTTCGAGAATATTTAAGGAAAGCATTCGTTTACGGATTTATCCAAACCGGATTCTCCTAAGGCAAAGGCTGTAATTTCTTTGCTTTTCCCTGCACATATCTTGTCCACAAGGGGAATTGAACCAATTGCCTTTCAATTGATCAAAGAACGCCTTAAGCGCTATGCTACTCCACCGGCCCTCAAAACAAGACACCTGACCATGGAAGAAACCCTCAAAGCCCCTCTAACATCCCATAAAACAGCCAACATACCGTATTCTGTATTCATACCTTATTAGACCGTATCATATCTATTTATTGCACTTTTGGCTTTCTTTCCCCTCTGCTCCTCTTATCACCGTCAGTTACAGCGCTATGTCGGCATCGTTTGTGGGAACGCGATGGTTTACATTCACAAGATGAGTCTGTTAGAAACATCGGCACAAACTGTGTCTGAATGAACAGACAGCGATACCATTGGGACATCAGTGATAAGAGTAAGTATACATCAAAGATAAATCACAAGCTACTTTACTATCACGGAATCTCCAAATCAAGAAAGAAACATTACAAAAATCCAGCAAAAAAAACCCGTCTATATACCAAGAGATCCACTGTTTCAGCACCATTTGTGCCCAATGCCTTGCAAATGGTGTAGCTGTGGTGCCCAGAAGAGCAGAGCAACGTACAGAACATTGGTTCTAGCCTTGATCCAATGGTGTACTGAATGCTATAAGCCCATGCATGCATATTAATTCTATCCTTTAAAGAAGCAAGTCTGGATAAGCAAACACCAAAGACGTCAGACTGTTATTTATATACAGAACAGCAAAAGAAACACAACTCTGTTTTTGTCACGTTTTTGAATAGTAGACATAAACATGCGTTTCTTTTCCTGTTCAGTATATTTTTTAGAAATATTCTTTTAAAGAATTAAGTGTTACCTTAGAGACTTACGCAAGTCTGCATTGATTCCACACTTCACCATTTCAAAAGAGAAGAAGAACTTCTCCATCTGGCATACTAACATTAACACCCTCTTTGGCTCTGTTCCAAACATTGGTAAGGAATGTCCACTGAAGGGTCAAGTGGTTCCTGATGATTACCAGATACCTGAAGGGTGGCATCAGAAATAAACATAACGCTAGATATGTCTTGGAACAAGCCAGAAACCAAACATTTACAGCGTTTTGTTGATGGTGTTGAAGAGGAATTCCCCTGTTATGGAGAGAAGAAATGAGTCTGGGGTTCGCTTTGAACGGTATTGCAGTTATGTCAGACCGCGAGATGGGAAGGAATCTTGTGTGAGTGAGTGAGTTTAGTTTCATGCCGCACTCAGCAATATTCCAGTTATTGGTCGGCAGTTTGCGAAAAGCGAATCTGGATCAGACAGTCTACTGATCAACGACATGAACATCGATCTACGTATTGAAATTCGATGACATAAGTCGACCAAATCAGCGTGTCTGACCATCCGATGCCGCTAGTCGCCAGTTACGACAAGTATGGGTTACTGAAGATCAATTCTAACCCGGATCCTCACAGGTTTAGGGTAAACGAAACACTGTACAAACAAAAATACTGAAAAGATATTACAGTTAGTAATTTGTACGAAGTTTACACCATGGCGTATGGTGAGGATTTATTTGGAAAAGTAAAAACAACATAGGAATGATGGAACTGAAAGATGTTACAGCGACAGCTGTTGGAAGATGTGAAAAGGTATTTGCAGTTATCTACGGTTAATGGCGGACACCTTTTATACGACTTTTCGTGATTACCCTCGAGATGTATGTTGTTCAGCTGACAGCTCCAAGAGTCTTATTCTTCTTCAAAAAGAATGTTTCTTATTAGTGTTTTGCAATTTTCTTGTGATATTTTATATACTCTGTATTTTATAATGTATGAAATTTCGATTTAATGAAATGCTAACAGAAAACCAAGGCTCTGGAATGGTACTATTATTGGTATTACTGGGAAAGACGAGATGCGTACTCTGTGTTAGTTTCTAAAGACATAATCGAGTATCTCTTTCCATGCCGTTTAAACTGCGATGAAACATATATTTTTTGCGAGAATCTATATTTCTATCGTAAGGTTCTAAAACTTGACATCTGCGCTTTAAATGGGAACATTTTACAGCAGCATTGGTTGATGAAAATTCAAGATTTCTTTGCGGTGAAAGCGAAGAGGGTGGGGGATTCCAGTATGGATCAATAAGGAGATGAATTACCGGAGGATAGAACCTGTCTACTCTGAGGGGCGGTGGGGTAGCCTAGTGGTTAAAGCGTTCGCTCGTCACGCCGAAGACCCTGGTTCGAATCCCCACATGGGTACAATGTGTGTATGGTGTCCCTGTCGTGATATTATTCACTCACTCTACTGTGATATGCTAGGACTCTAGACCTTTCGATATTCGCCGGATTCTCTTAAACCTCCACTAAACCCTCTACGTTAAAGGTCCATACAAAGGTAGTGAAATTAAGTCCCCATGGTCCCTAGTATGGTGACCTTCCTTCAGTTGTAGTTGTTGACGATCTGTAGTATGTATTTATACTGTATCGTCCATATAGTGATATTAGTTTTAACTTTCCACGCTAGTTTTAATGTTAATTGTGATATTCTAGTTGTTTTACTGTCCTTCACAATACACACACATTCCATTTCAGTGTTAAATGTTCTCGTCACGATATGGCTGAAGTATTGGCGATGTGACGTTAAATATCAACTCAGTCACTCACTCTACAATTAAAGAGTTCTACCACAGTTTCAATGACTTCTCGTTTACATTTGCAGATCATATATTGATGGGTCAATATGTCATTGGTTTGTTTGATTTTAATGTCATTTAAAAATCCCAGCTATATGACGTTGGTTAATGTCGTAAGCATCGATCAGCTCGGAGACGTTAATGTGTCAACCAAGTCAACGAGTCGCACCACTGGTTACAGTACAACCAACGGTATCTTCACACATTCAGTCTTTCCTAAATCAAACGACCCGTGAAGGTCCCGGGGTAGAATAGGTCTGTGAAAGGCGACTATGCTTGCCATAAGAGGCGACTAACAGGATCTGGTGGTCAGGCTCGCTGTCTTGGTTGACACATGTCATCGGTTCCCAATTGTGCAGATCGATACTCATGTTTTTGGCCACTGGGTTGTCTGGTCCAGTTCGACCATTTACAGACCACTGTCATATATAGCTGGAATATTGCTGAGTGCGGCGTAAAACTAGACTCGCTCAAACACACTCTTAAACCAAACGTGCAAAGTATATGATGATGAGTGCCTTAAATGACTAGGGTGTTCTTTGTTCCAAATGTTACTATTGCCTCTGTTATCAGCTTTCACATGTTCCTTCTGAATTTCGAGGCGATTGATGGCCTTGTGGTTAAAGCGTTCGCTCTTCACGCCAAAGACACGGGTTCGATTTATCACATATATATATATATATATATATATATATATATATATATATATATATATATATATATATATATATATATATATATATATATATATATATATGCTATTTGGCGGAAGCCGTTATTTACCCATAAGTAATTGTGAAAAATGTTTAGTGTAATTCTCTGTATTAAGGAGATACTGAAAGGGACATTACACTTAAAGTGGAAGTTGTTGTTGGAAGTTAATTGACCATGGCGTGCAATTCATTTTAATGCTGTCCTTAACTATTGAACCATTTGTCATTAAAGACGTACTGTCAGTTGATGCTTGTAACCTGATCGCTCACCGGTAATTATTTAACTAGTTGGCGTTGTTGCACCCATCTGTTCATGCTACGGACCTGATCATTGACTATTTGGTATTAATGCGACATCAACTGATGCTGGTTACCTGGCCACTTGTTGTTATGACTTGACCCATTTAGCATGAATATATGCATTGGTCAACGCTAGTTACCTTATCACTGATCATCCGTTATTGAACTATTTCGTGTTGATGTACCCATTTGACAATGCTAGTTACCTGATCTCTGATCATCGGCTGCTGAACTATTTCGCATTAACGTAATCATTTGACAATGCTAGCTACCTGACCACTGGCTATCAACCACTGAACCGTTTGGTATTGGTGTACCAACTTGACAGTGCTAGTTACCTGATCACTGATAACCATCTGTTGAACTTCGCATTAATGGAATACTACCTACTTGACCACTGGTGATCAACCATTGAACTATTTCGCATTGATGGAACCATTTGACAATGTTACTGACTTCTGACCACCAACCATTGAGCCAACCGGTGTTGGTGTGCCCAATACTAGTTACCTGTTGAACTGTTGAACCATTTGACAACGACTTTTCAATACATGCTACTGACCTAACCACTCACCATATCATTTGGAACCAAAAGATTTGGAATGATAATCTTGTTCTTTCCTTTTTGACTGTGACTGAATAATGTTGTATACTGTAGAAAACGATTTGTCCCTACGTTTATCAAACCTTGTTATACGTTTTGCAAACGGAAACATGAAATAGTCTGTGTTCATTGCAACGAATATGCAAAAAATCAATATCAGTAATTTGCGCGCATTTGCAACCGCCGATTGCATGATTGCTACAATTAAAACGTGTTCAGTCTGAGACCCGTGAAGCTGTTCTCCATCTAATCCCTATGAAATTTTATTTTTTAAATGACCCCGCTGCGTAACAGCCGTTGGCAACGTCATTACGCCGACAACACATGCCCATTGAAACTGAACGCAGGAAATTTATTTTGAAGAAGAATTCTACATCTGAACCCAAATAAGCATTCCCAGCATGCCTATTTCCAGAAGCCTGGAGTTCCGATTTCCGGTGTAGGTTGAAATGTACTCGCTTTGCCGAAATGTCTTGTCTTTAGGTGAAATTAGTGTTATTTTCGCCTGAGTTCATGAAAGTTATCACGCTTTCACTCTGTGTGTGTTTTATTCGGGCAAATAGCGTCACTGTTCAGCTTCTTCTCGCGTGTCAAGTTTATTAAAGGCAGAGTCAAGATGATGAATGATTGCACCAGTAGGAGGAACGTATGGTGAAAGGTTTGTAATTGTTAGTGGATTGTCTGCCGCATGAACCCCTTGCCTCTCACGTACAAGCCCCACAACATACACACAAGCAGACAGATGAATGTCACTCCCCCACCTTCCGCCAGCCTCAATTCCAACATGGCCGCTCGAATTCGTAGCTAGAAGGAGACATTCCGGCCCAAACTACACTGCACGTACGCACGTACGCACGTACGCACGTACGCAGAAGCTAATTGGATGAACCGCCCGTTGTACGAGTGTGAGGGTTATTCACTGCAGATTATTTGAGCCAGTGTATTCAAGATATTTTCTGTTTCCCGAGTAACATTGTAAATTCAAATATTCATTACAACAAAAAAAAAAAAAAACCCCACACAAATCCGACGTAACGTTTTTGGATACTAGTAACATTTGGACTTGCACGATGTCCATATTTCGGCTGATCGGTTGTCTCGAAGTCGATAGGTCGATCCGTCGATTAGTCGAACGATAACTTATGTGGTTTGTTGTCTAAAATAATGCAGATTGACAGCTAAGATTATGTTCCAATGCATCTTGACCGGATCATATATATCATGAAATATCAAGATTGGATCACATGCATCATAACATATCAAGACTGGATCATATACATCATGGCATATCAAGACTGGATCATATACATCATGACATTTCAAGACTGGGCTACACCAGAAATGGGTCTTTACACATTGTACCCATGATCACATACATCATGACATATCAAGACTGGATCATATACATCATGACATATCAAGACTGGATCACATACATCATGACATATCAAGACTGGATCATATACATCATGACATATCAAGACTGGATCACATACATCATGACATATCAAGACTGGATCATATACATCATGACATATCAAGACTGGATCATATACATCATGACATATCAAGACTGGATCACATACATCATGACATATCAAGACTGGATCACATACATCATGACATATCAAGACTGGATCACATACATCATGACATATCAAGACTGGATCACATACATCATGACATATCAAGACTGGATCACATACATCATGACATATTAAGATTGGATCACATACATCATGACATTTCAAGACTGGATCATATACATCATGACATTTCAAGACTGGGCTACACCAGAAATTAGATCATTCACATTATGTCGTGTCAAGATTGGACGGTATAGTTTGTGGCATGTCAGTATTGGATCATATGCATCATGACACGGCAAACTGGTTCATGGGTTACAAAGCAGGTTTTAATGGCGGTCAGGAATAAAATGACCATAATGAGCGCCCTCGGAATATTCTGGTTTCATGGTTGATGTGAAGGGTGTTAAAGGTTCGTACATAAATGGTTCTTGTGTATGGTAGACAATGCATGTAATGACTCACTGTGATTCTGTTAAATAGCCCAGTAGTGTTGAAAGATTACTTTCACATCATCCAGGCATTTGCCAGACCCAGACTCGAATATACATATATAATACCTTTTGAATATTACACCCCAACACTTCACACCCAGCAACGGACTCCAACCAGTCCGGCGAGAGGTCATCTTAGGGATAGAGTGGTGAGGCGAGTTGGTTTATGTCTGGCATCTTCATCTTAAACTGATTCCAACACGTGAAGATCCCGGGGTAGAATAGATCTTCAGCAACTCATGCTTGCCACAAAAGGCGACTATGCTTGTCGTAAGAGGCGACTAATGGGATAGGGTGGTCAGGCTCGCTGAGTTGGTCAACTCATGTCATTGGTTCCCAATTGCGCATATCGATGGCCAGGCTGTTGATCACGGGATTGTCTGATACACACTCGATTATTTACAAACTAAAACGCAAAACTAAAACCACTGTAATAGTTTGTCAAACTTGTTTATTCACAGAACTTTCTTATACATGGGTGATATTGCAGGGTGCGGTGTTATACAACAAACAAGCACAAACAAAGTATGTTTCATTTTTGCACCAAACACGCACTATAAAATACAATATTAACAGCAATAATTCACCGCCACGGGGGAAGCTTTGAACTGACTACATGTTCAATGCTTTTTTGTTCAGGTGGTGCTTTTACATGTCGATTATGAGATTAATTTACGAAAAAGCCTAATCCGTTGCCACACGAAACACTGTTCGTAATTGGGAATTCGGATTTGTTTTACAATCTCAAAAACACTTTTCAATAATTAGATTAAAGAAAATGCCAAAGAAATATCCTGTTTACGGTTCCTGATAATGCTTCTAATTCCCAAACAGGGGCGGATGAAAACTCCGATTGATTTGGAAATACCAAAGGTAGACCCGTCTCTTATTCCCTCGGTCCTGGAAACAGAGCAAAAGAGACGTGACATTTTGAGAACGTTCGGGTATAGCAGTGTGCGTTGAGCGGTTGGCAACACGTGTTTTGCGTTTCAAAGCTCGTATTCGTGAGTGTTTGTTGCTTCTATTACCACAGCATTTTCAGCAGCCGGCATAGAATACTCTCGGCATCTGCATACTCATCCTCCGTTGTCAAGGGTAGTATCTCCATTCCGCTTGGATAAATACCCTGAGCTGCCCTTCGTACAGGACCCGTAAAGGTCCCGGGTAGAATAGGCCTTCAGCAACCCATGCTTGCCATAAAAGGCGACTATGCTTGTCGTAAGAGGCGACTAACGGGATCGGGTGGTCAAGCTTGCTGACATGGTTGACACATGTCATCGGTTCCCAATTGCGCAGATCGATGTTCATGTTGTTGACCACTGGATTGTCTGGTCCAGCCTCGATTATTTACAGACCGCCACCATATAGCTGGAATATTGCTGAGTGCGGCATAAAACTAAACTCACTCACTCACCCTTCTTACAGTACAATGATTGTGAGTGAATTTAGTTTTACGCTGCTTTGAGCAATATTCCATTCCAGCAATATCCCGGTCAGATATGGGTTTCACATGGCGTTACGAGCAAACACATTAACCACTAGATTATCCCACCGTCCCCACAAGGGTGAAACAAAATGTTTCTGCGAAAAGACTGTTCTTTTTAGAAAATGATATTTAAAACATGTCGTGATTCTATTTTCTGTTAAATGTAGTTTACAATACTGTTTAGGGTCCAAACCAAGATTTGAACAAACGCTAATTGCCAGTACGCAACGTTATCATAGCAACGGAAGTGGTGGCCACAAAGTACAGTAACCTACACAAATATCACTCAAAAAAGAAAAACAAAACAAGAACAAGAACAAGAACAAAACCAACCAACAACCAACAACTGCGAATATGTAAAACAATACGGTCGGTTGTTACCAATTATCAGTGATACAATACAGCAGTGCGTCTGTACTCAAACAATCTTAGGGATCGAAAAGACGTCGTTCTGGAAAGCAACGTTGTCCTCCAACAAGGGATGACTTCATATGTTTCTATGGCAACCGAACCGCCTGGGTTACTAGAATGCGCAGAAGACCTTATCCGATTGTGTTTTGCCACGTGCTAATCAAACTGAAAATAAGAACACATGTTGACAAGGTTTTAAGCAAGTCAAATGGGTAATTTGAAACATGACCACTGGCCGTCAATTTTCGTCGCAATTCGCTCTCTGATCTTGAGTCTGATTTTTTTCAAAGTTTACAGTTACACGTGTGGATTTCATTGCAGTATGAAGCATCTGACGTCCGGGTTAGAATTGGTCTTCCGCAAACCATGCTGTCTAAGGGGGCGAATAACGGGATCGGGTGGTCAGGGTCGCTGACATTGTGGACACATGTCGTGGAATGCTTTGGAATGTCAGAGAGCGTGAAAACTCACTCACTCACTCACTCACAACCTCCTGCAAAAACTGTTGTCGAGTTATTTTTGGAATGTCTGAATGCATAAATATGCGTGGAAATTGACAAACACAAGCACATGTGTGTGTCTGTTGCTGCTGGGAATCTTGGCTTATGCACGTGGCAATATCACGCGCTATCCCGGTTTGTTTTGAAATGCGTTCTCCAGAGTGATTGACAGCTATCTACACTCCGCACTTCAGCTCCCCGTGCGATAAAGGATATGTATAGTGCTTAGGCTTACACCACAGACACATGTTACAACACGTAAGGGTCGGATATCAGGGCAAACGGGAGCACCGTCGGACACAGGGGAGGACTTACTTGGCGATCATCCCTCTCCAACTTCATTATCAGCTACGTTTGGGGGAGATACCGGTTATTTGTGTATATGTTCATAGACGTTTTTTAGATGTATTTACAGATGATATTCATTTGAATGCCGCCTTTAGCGGGTTGATATTTCAGTGTTACAAATTTCACGATCGATATTAGTTTCCAGTTACTTGTTTATAAAAACACTTCTTAGAGATTAGAAATATTACGTCATTCCGAAAACTGTCACGTCAGTTCTTTTAGATTGTTGCTTTTGCATAAATGGCTCCCAAATACTTTTTATGTTTATGAGAAATCTGCACTAAAAGCAGTCGGAAGCATGACCGTTTCTCGAGCATACGTCCATGAATCATCATCAGATACTAATGACACCAGACGTAAGGTAAAATAAGCTTATCATGCCCCGCTTGTTACACTCGAATCTAGTGCTCTACCAATGCATCGACCTATCGATCAGTTGCAATAAGTGAGTCTCCGACAGCAATTAAAAACTATCGATGCATCGATAGTATCTGTGACTATTGACAGTTTAGTTATTGACCTCCGTTGAAAATGGACACTGCAAAATACAGGAAGTACCAGATTCCTTCACTTTGATGTAGAGTTACCCGCCCCTGTTACCTCTTAAACAAACAAGGCGGCAAACACGACATGCGACTCAGGCAATAAGATTATGTTATGACTGTTTTGATCTTGGTGTCAAGTTGATTGTCCGTTATTAAAAGAGACTGAAACTTCTTCAGTTTTTTTTTATATTTCATATAAACTATACATTCATTTGGGAAGGACCTCCAATGAAAATGAAATTATGAGCAATGATGCATGTTGTCACGGGGAAATCATACTCCAGATCAAACCATTGAACATGTAGTTTCAGCGTTAGCTTGAGGTGGAAATTGCTCGTTACCTCTATGACGTTAGATTTCAGATTAAGCAATCGAAAACAATATACTGGTAGATAGAAAATAGAGAACGGATATGAGAATATCATACACAATCCAGATCCAGAGCGGTCGAGCACGCTGAGTAGATGTTTGATCCTCACGAACATAGGGCCTCTCGGTAAGTTATGTTTGCTGCGGTTATGCGTGTAGGGAGCAATGTACGTCTTTGCCGGAGGGTCTGTATCGCTAGTGTAGCGGCTATAGGCAGACATCGCACCCGCATACACCATTTTAGCAATGTTTTGACGCGATGCTATACGTCATTTCAAAACAGGAAGTTACCTCATTTTCCTCGCAGTGAGGTTTTAGAGTGAAAGAACTCATTTTAATGAGATAGACGGGGGCGGATGGCATTGAAGAGAAAAGTAAACATTTCTGATACGTGCTTTTGCCGCTTTTTAAACTAGACTAATGCTTAGTCTCTGGGTGTATATAATTTTGATAGTAGGAAACTAACCCATATAAACGATCCCAAGGGAGACCAGAGATTCAGAACCTGAGGAAATCTAGACTTGCTTTTAGCATTGCAGAGAGGGGTTGGCAGTAGGAAAATTGATGTGATTCAGGACTGTGAGGCAGACTACTTTTTAACTTACACCGTTAGTTTAGTTTAGAACTTCCCATTCACTGCAGGCTGAGCAAAGCAATTTTGAACTCACTCGCCTGAAATGAGACCATGTGAGTCACTGAAGTCCTAGAAGTTCAAAACGCAATTGGTTATGACTGTAATATGACTGAACGAGTTTAGTTTTACGCCGCTTTTAGCAAATATTCCAGTAATACCACGGCGGGAGACAAGAGGAAGGCGCTTCACGCTTTGAACCCACGTGTGGAATGTAACCTGGGTCTTCGGTGAACGTTTTAATCATTGGACTACCCTACCACCACGATGCATAAAGCGATCCTTAAGTGATTTAAAATGGTTAATCGCCGATTTTTATTCGAGACCATATTCAGGCATTGTTACGGCAGAGGGAAGGTGGAGCTCGGTTTTGAAGAATAGGCGTGGGTTCCTCAATCTGCACCCATGTGGGACTTGAACCCAGGTCATCGGTGCGACGAGCGAACACTTTGACCACTTGGTTCCTTCGCCGCTAATCTGGACTGCAGCGATTCTTCGACTTGGTTTTGTTCAGAACCGGTCGCTGACAATCCCTTCAAGGCTTTCTTGTGTATTTATAAACGCTGCCAACATGCCCCACTTGTTGCCCTGGAGAATACTGTAACAGACATGCCATCTGGTAAGAAGATAATTAGGTAAATGAGTTGTCTCCCTTGCACGCTCATCAGGGCTGAATTCCGTTCTGGTATTTGATTGCATAACTATTTAGTGACTAGAAACTGAGGCGGACTTCCGTTTTCATCTCCAGCCGGGATTCTGGGAACATACTTATCTTGTCTCGGAAGCATTTTTTTCTTGTGCAGCGTGTCTAACAACTAGACTTAGGAAGATACACGTCTTCGGTGACCTTTCTATCATTGAATCGAAGAAACAATATTGTTGTTCGACCTTTCGACGGAGTAATCACCATGATCCGGACGTTTCCATTACTGATGCCATCTATAGGTCTTTGTTTCTTCAGCTTAAATCTCGGGAGAGAAAAGGGCCTCTATTTTCCAAATGAAATGGCAAATTGTTAGGTTTGAAAAAAAAGAGAATTTTGGAGTTGTGCCGTTTCTGAACGGACTGAGTTTCGAGAGTTGGCGATATTTTCACGGTGGATCGAAGGGCTGGGTGAGTGACTGGATAGACGGCTAAGTGGATGAGAGGGTCGCTGAATGGGTTGAAGGCTGAACTGTTTTGATGGGGAAGAAACGCAAAAGCGATTTCTGGATAACACATATCCTAGTCAGCGGGCTGTTTGTGTGAGTGGGGAAATACTTCTGAGGGTGTGTGACTTAGTGCGACAGAAGAATTGAGCAAGTGGCTGAGTGACATGGAGCGAGTTACACGCTGAACAAGTGATTTGGCGAGTGTGAGTAAGCGACTGAATAAGCGAGTGGCTGGCTACGAGACTGAGAAACTATACCTCAGCGTGAATGACTCAACAGACGACTGACTTATGAACGCATGGTTGTTGAAGAGGCATGCCAGCAGTTACTGTGAAAAATGCATATACTGGGAAAAAATACGGATCGCGAATATATGATAATATATGTTAATTAAAGCAATTATTTTAAACCCTCCCAATTGTTCTATATATATAAATACCTAGGTTTACAAGTTTTAGAATATGTGAAGTAGTGATCCAAAATAAATAATTCTTCTCAAGTTGAAAGGGCCGCGGTGAGATGGGAGATTCTGAATATTGGGAAATCTAGACTTGCTTCATTTAGATTTGCCGAAAGGGCTGGGCGGAAGGGAATATATTGAGTCCAGGAAGACACTGTGAGATACACCAATAAAGCCAAGAGTGCCATCGTCCAAAGCGATTTCAGCGCTAAGGTGACCGTAACTCCCATATTGACTGAACGTAATCATAGCTCTAAAGTGTTTTTGTACAACAGCATTCCAGGAAGCTATCTAGACATAAGTGTGTTCATAGCACTTCGTCATTTGTAAGTCAATGACGTAGCATAGAGTTACAATAGGTCGTAACCATAAGAACGCTTGGCACACATATACACATGCAGCGGAGTTCTGCCTTGACCATTCCATGTGTGTTCCAATCAAATTTGACATTGCCCGATCTTGACTAAATCACAAATATTTTTTATTTCCAATCATCACGTCAGCAATATGTTAGCCGTGAATATTCCCCGAGACAGTCATCTGTCAATTCGTTTGAACTCCGAGAACCTAATTATCCATTAACAACGGATATGGATCCCAGTCTGTCACAGAAACATCAAAGACAGCAGAATAACTACAGTATTTACGGAATCTGATAGGTCTTTTTCTATACAACCGACATTGATCAAGAATGCATAGTCTATTCCCATCTTCCCTCTTATTCAGTCAGACTCGTGAAAGTCCGTGGTAGAATAGGCCTTCAGCAACTCAGGCTTGCCATAATAAGGCGACTAACGGGATCGAGTGGTCAGACTCGCTGACAATTCAGCAGATCGATGCTCATTCTGTTGATCACTGGATTGTCTGGTCCAGACACGATTATTTACGGACCGCCGCCATATAGCTGGAATTTTGCTGAGTGCGGCGTAAAACTAAACTCACTCACTCACTCACTCACTCTTAGTCTGTTTGTTATTGTGTGGAGTTCAATGCCACTTTTAACGGTGTTTCATATTATGTTATATGTGTGTTAATACCAAACTGCACTGTCGTTATTGAAACTTGATGCACGATTCACTACAGGCAGTGAACACATTTTATGGACAATGAACATGGACAATGTGTCGGATCGAAATTTCGTCTGATTCCGAGAACATCTCCCAAACTCACATATCCTTACATATTATCCTTACACTGCTACCCTTAATACAGAACCACACAAGTGACTCAGTTTGTAGCAACGTATATCATTGTTTCTCGTATTCGCAGTACTGTCTGCATGTAGGTGGCACCACTTCGCAAGACCCTTGTACTTCCGGTGACGTTCGAGAGGCTCGTGGTTGATAATATTTGCAGAAATAACGCATTTCCGATCTAACTATCTCCAAGTTACGCAGCTGTTACGACTGTCAACAGATGTGACAGTCAAACATGGTTGTATACTTGGTTCGGTCTTGTAAAGTCATATTTGGTGGTCAACGGAAATCTGATACAGGTAGTAAACTGGCCCCGTCTCGCATATCTCAAGTAGGTCGGGGATCAGCTTAGAACCTGAAGTAACGACAAACAGCCCGCATTCACAAACACCAGCAAAACCACACCTTTCTGGCTTAACCATGTTGACATATTCGCCTTATAATTTTGTGATAAAAACACTTCAGTGTCCGTTTCCTCCTCCACAATATACATGTATACCGATATCTTGTTGACGACGACTCAGGGACCACAGGGAATTCCTCCCCTAATATTCAGGCCGTCACATCCGCTATTCTAACGACCTTTACCTTCATCGACTCACAGTAATCTCTGACACTTCGAGGATTTACGTTTGACGCAGGATTAGGTGCGACAATTCGTCCCATTAACTCGGATTAACTCCAAGCCAAGTGACTTCAAGGAAGCCCCTCGCGTCTCACTGTGGCTCGTTAGAGGTGTTTCTTGATGCCATAAGCAACTGAAAACCAACGTAGGTGTATTTACTTGCTGCTTGTCAGCAACTATCAAGTTGCGAATGTATCTGTGTTTTTGAAATGTATAAGGGAAAATGTCGTTACTGCTTGTATACTGAACCAAAAAAGTTAAGGACCACCCCAATATTCAACGTTCAAGTATAATAATTATATGGATGATATAATTAGTAAATAGTTGATTTTGAAATTTGGGGTGATCCTTTATTTGTTTGTTGAGTATATATTTAGAACCAGCTGTTATTATATGTGACAAAACCCTCAACGCGGTTATAATGTATTTACAAAGAGATTAATCAGCTGTACGTTTACAGCTATATGGTTAGCATGTGTTTATGAATCACTATGAAACTGTGGAGATAACAGATGTTCCCACTAAGGCATTTACAGACTCACCTGGCTCCTTGCAATGGCAAGTCAACTGATCACAAAACAACAAAACACGAGAGCATATACACGTGAACTGTGTAATTGCATCGGACACAGATTTTCACAGATGCCTGAGATACAGATATATCCTCCCCGTGTCCCCAGGAATCCTTTTGGAAAGTTTGACATATGTTTTGAATGTTGTCACAGTTCTCAAACAATGTTTGCACGGAATCGTATGGCTGTTTGAAACATCGTGGTAAGGACATTCATGACTGTATCTGGAACACTGCGAAACGTAGGTACCACTGGCTGGAGCTCTAGACATCATGGCAAGATGACTATTGTAAAGTTGAAGCAATCACCCTTTTTCAAACTTTCAAAATCGTCCATAGAATCCGGAAGTGACACAATCGTGTTTCCCTTTTGTTAGTGAGTGAGTGAGTTCAGCTTTACCCCGCACTCAGCAATATTCCATCTGTATGGCGGCGGTCTGTAAATCTTTTGTGAATCTGGCGAACAAGTGAATGATACTGACAAAAGATGGATCAGAACAATTCCGGGATTCGATCCAGTGTGCGCAATTGCCACTGGCCCGCTAGCTCGTGGCTAGTTAAAATCCAGTCGGACCAGTATATCTCCACAGTCACTGGGCCGACTGGCTTTTGAATTTTCATAGTCATTTTGTGAATGCGTCACGACTTATTAAGTTATGATATATTAAAATCATGCAATATAATGACCTGATAATAATGTACATTATATCAGCCGCTTAATGATGAAGCTCGTGCCATGCCAACAAGGAACACACTATTTGATTGGTTGTTTATCGTTGCCACGGACCATTCATTCATTCAAATTTTGGGTTAGTGGACTAGCACTTTAAAGCATGGCTAGCCCAATCGGCAAGCAAAATTTGGACGTTATTTCGCACACCGGTTCGAACTCAGTGGTAACTCACATCGTTAGTTTTGTGAACTTTCGAGTTTCTGTATCAAAAAATACTATTATAGTTTGATTCCAATGCAAAACCGTCTTTCCTTTTTGTGTTTAAAAATAAAAATGCCTTTGGTCATCGCATTGGTTTACCATCATCCACCAGCAGACTATTGTGTCGCATATTCGTATAACATTGTCTGATAAGAGAGTAATCCATGAGTTAACACTTAATGTACAGTAACAGCCGTACCTCATTGGTAAAGTCAAGGCTGGTGTTCCCGATGCTGATTTTTTTTCACATTTTGGTTTACAGATTTTCTGGAAAGAAAATTGTGTGTAATGACTTTTGTCTGTAATGATTCAAACTATTAGAAAAACTATTAATCTTGTCCCGAGATAGAAATTCCAACTATTCTTTTTATCTTCGGAGAGAAATCCAAACTGTTCATTTTGTCTTCGGAGAGAAATCCAAACTATTCATTTTGTCTTTGAATAGAAATTCAAACTATACGTTTTGTCATCAGATAGAATGTTGTAACTATTAGAAAAACTATTCATTTAGTCCCCACATAGAACTTCCATTTATTCATTTTGTCCTCGGATAGAAATTCGTTGGATAGAAATAAAAAGAAATCATTTTGTCTTTGGATAGAAATTCAAACTATCCATTTTGTCTTCTTATAGACATTCAAACTATTCCTAAATGCGTCGTCTCAGTGTAGCAACTCGATGCTGTCATATGTTTGTCGTTAGTTGGAAACTCAGATTTGGTTGTTTTGACCGTGAGATACATAGGCAATGTTTCATTCACGTGTCTCTCAGACTCCAATCTTTGCTTGGACAGACAATATGACTTGCTTGCAAATAAGATATCTAGTTTTTCACCGCTTTACGAGATGTTAAAGACATACACCTCCGTATGTTATATCCATGATGACACAGAGTCGGAACTGTGTTCGGCTGCTAGTAAACCCATCCCGCTAAATACCTTGGAGCTTATGATATAACTGATGCTTTTAAAAACATAGCGATTCTTCAGCAGATGATTATCTTGAAAGCATGTGTGATCTTTAATTGAGTTTGGCAATACGTTAATCCCATTCATGGTCATATGAATGAAAGTATGGCTTGTACTGAGATGAAACATTCAAACGACTGCTGTCATGTCAATGCAGATTTGTACCTTTGACTTCAACATCGCTGGCTGTCCCAAATTTCTGTGATGAACCTAACTATTTTTTGCCATGCTTTGATAACGGAACATTTGCACATTTATAGGATAATTTGTCAACCTCGTCAGAATTTCCATTCCTATCTTACGTGACTTCTCTGTGGAAAATATGCTATGCATGGAATATTTTAACCAAAGCTATTTATGCATGGCTGTTGAACCAACGGGCTTCAAACGTGGTTCTTCCTTTCAACTAGAATCTTCGCAAGGATGCTTTTTATAGTTTGGTGTGGCATAGTTGCCGACTTGGAAATAAACGGTGCCGTTTCCTTACATAAATTAGTCGTGCTTTTTTTGTATAACTGATTTGTTGGTCCATATCTGACCAATGGTTTTGTCTAAGCAAATTCTCCCTTCGTCTCTGTCCCTGTGAAAGACATAGCTGAAAACTATGAAATAAACGGCTCCGTTTCTTTACACAAATTAATCTCGATGTTTTAATAACTTCCTCTTTTCTGAAGCTCCCAGAACAAATGCCTTCTTAAAGACAACATGCAGCATATGGTGTCAAGTACACTTTAATGACAATGCTATTTTGGATATCACTACTGCTAATGTGTCATTATATGGCATTTTAGCTAACATCATATGAAAGCATGGTTGGATATAAATGTTTTCAGTCTTTTTCATTGGTCCATATCTCACGACGACTTTGTCTAGGCACATTCTTTAAGCACCTTGTGCTGTATTCTCCAAATAGCAAGTTTCAGGAATGTAGCCACATGACGCCTTTGAGACCACGTTGATGCAAGATGGCTTTCATTGAGTGGATGAGGATTACAAACAAACCGTCGATAACATCAACAATGAGGTAGTCCTTCCTGTTCTGTTCGCTCAAAACAGCCACCATCGTTACTGCTACCAGCTTAAACTTTATACACATCACTCCTGTTAGAGGCTTTCTGTTGTTCTACTTCTTTGTGCTGGAATAACTTCTCGGATGCCAAACGGTTCCTGCAGTTATCTAGTAATTCACAGGCAATAACTTACATATTGATGAGGAAACGGACCACCCTCCCGAAGGATCACCTCTCTCCACTTAAACGGTTTTCGTTTTGTGCTCTGTTTCTTATGAAAGAAGGTAGTAAAATTATACGCGTGCATTTCTTTGCCTGTTGAACCGTTATCGTCGTATTTGGCAGAAGTATCTGTGGAATAATAATTTGTGTCATTCATTATGGATGAATGTTAGGGTTTGTGCTGTTTTTTTCTTCTTTTCTGTCTTTTTTTGTGAAAACCGGAATCGGTAATTTTCAAACGACTTTGACATTAAATCTTCATCAGACATCTAATGACTTGACATCGTGTATATAATAATGTGTTTGTTTGTTTGTTTGTTGTTTAATGCCTCGCTATTCCAGCTACTAATGAATATCGGCGGCCTGTACATGATCGAGCACGGACCAGTCAGCCCAATGGTTAACAGCATGAGCTTTGTTTAACGCAGTTTGGACACAATGACATATGTCAGCCAAGTCACCGTGACTGACCACCGATCCCATTAGTCGCCTCTCACGAAAATCATGGCCATGAAGATCTGTTGTAGCTCGGATCTTCACGGAACTCAATAGAACTGGGGGTTTTTGCATTTATTCGTAAATATATACACCACTGCGTCTGCCATGCATGAGGCTTTGACTCTGATGTCCATGGAGTGACTAGCAGTATATAGAAAGGACTATCCTAAAATTGTTCGGAACAGGCTGGTGCACATATCATAATCATATCCAATCCAACAAACCCGACCATGTCGGGTCTTTTATTGTGTATATTATTGGCTACTGCATACTGTAAAACTAACATGGCTGACGGATTCAGGAAATATAAGGCAAATAAGCCGACTTTACTTACAAAATAAGAACCTTGCATGCTAAGAACAACGTTGTCCGATTCCCCATTCTTCAGAGTGCCTTCGCATTTGTACCTCCTCATCCCTTAATTGACAGCGGGAGAAGTACTTTGGTTTCTGCATGGAACACAAACCATCTGACACTCCGTGTAATGCAGAAGCTGTCTTTTTGGCATTCCTCGAAAGGTTCCTTTAGGTTCTACTATTCAGCTCTTCCTTTCAAAAGACCCATTCACTGTGTGGACAAGATTCGTAAGCAGAGCCTAACCAACCTGACCTTGGAAAGACTACCCGAACCCTCTTTGCTGCTATTGTTTGTATTCGTTGTTTACAAGTAAATCTACAAACAGCAAGAAATACATCACAAGAAAGCCCTGGCAACAGAAGTTTGTTTGTAATAAGCAATAAAAAAGCTTTTAAAATAAGAATATATGAAACAATGAAAAACGTGTTTCAGTGATCACAGAAGTAATACTGTTCCATTTCACCTCAAACCCTTTTTTCACAAATTAAACGTACTGACGTTCTTTCTGCCTCCAATGTGACAACTGTCTCTCTTATATTACTTGAGCATATGTCTCCACAGCTTTGTGAGCAATGACAAAGAGAAACCTAATTGAGGTCATTACTTGACTGTAAGTGGTCGATGTCGTTGAGATCTGTCTACGGCGTTACTTGCCGTTACTGAAGCATTCATCAGACATCTGTGACTTGACAAAGCCACACAAATCACGTCAAGCATCCCAAGGGAAATGGAACAACACAGAACATCACGGCTTCTTGTCTGTATTGGTCCTAATAGTCTAATATCCCTAGCACATAGCACCCTTTCGTGTCTGAGACTTTGGTAGACTCTCTTCCTGTTAAGCTCTGAGTCGATTTACCAGTTTGTCTATTTAATGTTAAAGGATTTGTATGTTCTTGTTTGATTACATTCCTTGAACATAACATGCTCTTGGAGCAGATGGCTGCGTGAAATGCGTTTCAGGGTAATTGGTGTGTGATTTCAAGAGTGATTTTGTGTGGTTTCAAGCATGATTGTTCTTCAATATCACAGCATTCCGTTCATAGCAGGATTGAGTGTATCATTACGCAAGGATTCACTTTTTGTTTCTGCACAAGCGGTGATGTTTTTTCTTCATCTGCAAAACCAACATTGTTTGATATGACCTTGTCCTTTTTGCATGAACGTCCTTCCGGTAATCCATCTTTTTCCCATACACATTTTCCCATTGTAGTCATTTGTTTACGATTTCCAATCTCAACAGTTGCATTCAAATATTTTCTTGCCAAGATTTAAAACTGCTTCCTAACTAGCTTTCAGCAATACTATTACATACTGGTTTGAACAGTATTTTTAAACTACTGATATGAGCTACACTGTAAACTACTGGTTTCAGTAATACTGTAAACTACTGGTTTCAGTAATACTGTAAACTACTGGTTTCAGTAATACTGTAAACTACTGGTTTCAGTAATAACAGTAAAATACTGATTTTAGCAATGCTGTAAAATACCGGTATCAACAATACTGTAAAATACTGGTTTCAACAATACTGTAAAATACTGGTTTGAGCAATACTGTGAAATATTGGTTACAGCAATATTGTATGATACTGGTTTTAACCAATACTGTTAACTTCTGCTTTCAGCAATCCTATAAAATACTAGTTTCAGCAATGTAAAATTTTGTTTTCAACAATCCTGTGAAACACTGGTTTCAGCAATCGTGTAAAATACTAGTTTCAGCAATACTGTAAAATACTAGTTTCAGCAATCCTGTAAAATACTGTTTTCAACAATCCTGTAAAATACCGGCTTCAGCAATGGTGCAAATGGCCAAACTTCCCAATTTGAAGTCCACTTTCGTTGATACGTATCTTTGATTCAAGACTCAGTCATATGATACTGATTTGTTAAAAAATATACCAGAGTTCAATCCAGGAACAGTGACGTTTTGCCAAATACATATGTCAGGCGTGTGCTGAACCGTATGTTCTTTTCCGATTGAAGTACTTCACTATATAAACGTGAGTGAGTGAGTTTAGTTTTACGCCGCACTCAGCAATATTCCAGCTATATGGCGGCGGTCTGTAAATAATTGAGTCTGGACCAGACAATCCAGTAATCAACAACATGAGCAACGATTTCATCTGCGCAATTTGGAACCGATGACATCTGTCAACCAAGTCAGCGAGTCTGACCACCCGATCCCGTTAGTCGCCTCTTACAACAAGCGTAATCGCCTTTTATGGCAAGCATGAGTCTACATAAACGAATTATTAATATTCTTTTACAGATTAAGATAGATATGCAGCAGAGAGGGTTCAGGTGATCCTGGCACAGTCAGGCCGGTAAGGCTCATCATCAGCTCAGGGCCCTCGCCCCCTCTACACGCAGCCCAGACAGCGAATGGGACTTCTCCCAGGAAATACTGCCTAGTCGAACCCACCAAGAACTTTCCGGAGAATATGGAGGCTCCCCAACACTGCAGCCTTCTGCATTACACAGATTGTCAGAAGGGCTGTGCTCCCGGTGGAGAACCCGGGCTCTCTCCTGATCTGCGCTACCAAACCCAGGGCACCGAGAGCAATGGGGAGCCTGACGACAGTGTACTTGGGATGCAAACGAGACATTTCAACGGCGAGGTCCGCATATTTATCATGCTTTTCCTGAATCTTGCCAATCACATTGCTGTCAAAAGAGACAGAAAATTCAATGATATAAATAATTTTATTATGATTATTATTGTGAATGTCTGATGAAGAGAAACACGAAGAGAAATGAGAAATAGCCCTGGAATGTCTTTTGAAGTAATGTGGAAGTGTTTTGTGTCATTTATTCAAGTAGTGTCAAAATCACCGGTGGTCAAGTTCTATAGCTAATTGACAAGTGCATTGCCACGTTTGTTTACAAAAACTAGTAGTAAAAAACTAAAGTAGAACAGATCCAATCTTGGCAATACGAGAGACCTTGAATTATTCGTTTAAAGCGTTCATTTGTATCTTAAGCGTGTTTAAAAATGTGACACAAAATGATTTCGCTACTTGGACAGCGTTCGAAATAAAGGAAACGTTGTGTCGGAATATTGAAGCCACTCCTGTTCATTAGGAGGGTTCTTTTTGTCACTCTGAACTTTACCGTGGATTAGGCATTGAACAGATGGGACAGTTTCTCATGAGTTCTATGTCTTCAGTTCGGGCGGTTTGGGGGTGAGTGTTAAATCAAGGGGGGGGATAGGCTTTGTGATTGTTACTGAATGATATCAGATTATCGATAGACCTCAAGCCATACATTTAGGCCAAATTCCTTTGATTTGATACTGTCATTCTGATCAGAAACTGCCATTCATTTTCCTTGAGGGACAGTAAATAATTAATGGTTGGGAATTTGGGGCTTTGGGGCTGGGTGATGATAATGATTTTTATGGAGTTGCATGTACAATGTGAATGTCCCAACAAACACACAGACACACACACTCCTAAACTTTATGTACAAAGTAAGTGCCCCCACCCCCAACCTTGTGCGACATGTACAATTACCCCCCCACCCTCCAATCTCCAATTACCCCCCTCCCCTCCAGAACATGTGTACAAAATTTCATCACACACACACACACACACACACACACACACACACACACACACACACACACACACACACACACACACACACACACACACACGGTCATTCCAATCAGAAATTCCGATTCACATGCTTCAAGAGAGTGAGTATTGTTTTACGCCGCTTTTAGCAATATTCCAGCAATATCACGTTGGAGACACCAGAAATGGGCTTCACAGATTGTACCCTTGTGAGGAGTCGAACCCGGGCCTTCGTCGTGACGAGGGAACGCTTTAACCTTTAGACTACCCAGCCTCCCCTCTTGAAGAGAGAACCACAGGAAGGGGACCACACTCTAGGGATGTGATGATGCCCGCTGTGAATCTAGTATTTCATAATCACCACACATTGTTTTCTCAGTGAACAGAAAATTACATGGATTTTCATTTTCGACAAACAGTTCCCAACCTCTCAAGATGAATATATGTGTAAATGCCAGATGGATCAAATGAACAGACCGCAGTGGGGCAGTGGTACACCAAGTTGAAAAATGAAATTTGTTGATTGATTTGAATTTTTCATTTTCTTAGAATGCAAACATTTAGGCAAATCCTCGTGTTTTTGAGAAATCATATGGAATTAGCCCCACATCTCAAATTCTCTTAATGGATAGACATGTTCCTTGATTGTATTTGGTTCATCTTGGAGACAGACATTTGGTGGAACACTGACACTGGAATGTATACGTATTTTCCGTTTTGGATTAAATTTTGAATGCTTTTCACAAGAAGAATGAAATAGTCTTCAGTTTTAAGAGTCAAACATTGATGTGCTGAGCAAGGTTTCTGGTACTAATTCGGTTCACAAGAAGAATGAAATAGTCTTCAGTTTTAAGAGTCAAACATTGATGTGCTGAGCAAGGTTTCTGGTACTACATGATTCGTCACTTTTACAAAGTTTATATTTACAACATTATGTTTGTCAGCTAGGCCAAACTTAATATTTAACCATTTTAGTCCTTGTTGAAGGTAGACATGGAGAATATGCTTCTACACGCCCTAACTAACGGTTCTCTTTCTGTGCTCCGAGTCGAACCATGCACGTCCCAAGGTTGCGCATCGATCGTGCGTCAGCCACGAACCCACTCAACACGATACGATAAATCTCCAGCCAATTTGACGCAAGAGAGAGCCACTTAAATTCCTCGAAGCTGTATCTGATTTTCACGATAACGTGAAAGACATGTAGGCAGGTGCACCGTTTAGCACGAGCATCACTGTTTACGAGCCTTCTCGAACATAACTTCCAGTTCTTAACTGAAAATCTCTAGTGATGATGGGTGCCCTTGGCCAGATGCGGTATCAAAGTTATTGAGGTTCTTGAACTAGTTTACTCAATTATTTAGGGTAGAAAAATTGAATCCTGAAAACATCAGCTTTCCACGGCGGCAATGGAACACAAGAACACTTAATTATGTTACGCCATGGAACACAAGAACACTTAATTATGTTACGCCATGGAACACAAGAACACTTGATTATGTTACGCCACTGGTAATACAATGTTGATTGTCATCAAGACTGCCATTTACACTTTCATAGTCGTTTATCTGTAAGCATTCTGTTAAAATGATTCCGGGAATAAGTTAGTGGTCACAGGTGCCTCAATTAACCATACAGAGTAGTGTCCCTTGGCCGTTTCAGAAACACGAAATAGTAAGTTCGAGTCCCAGTTTTATAGGTTTGTTACGTGTAGTTGTAAATGTGCCTCAATTCTGTCCCTACAATATCAAATAACACGCCGTGTTTTAAGTAAGTTATTATTCAAAGTAAGTTATTATTCAAAGAGACTGAAATAATGAAACCGTGGTGCCTGGTAACCGTTTTTATCCTGGAAACATAGGAACCGTTTTTATCCATTTTGGTTTTCCTGATTATACCATCAGTTCTTATCGTCTGCTTTACGCAATGTCTGTTTGTGTGTTTTGCATACGTGATTAACAATACCTTGAAATTATAAACAAACAAACAAATAGATAAATAAACAGCAAAGGAAAGCTTTGAAAAGATGAAATCTCATAAAAATAGGCTTTCATGTTTATGTCTTCTGTCTAGAAACGTGACAAGAAAGTCAGAGTTGCGTTTCTTATTTCCTTTAGGCTAAGAACTAGTCTCTGAAATGAACATATTTTATTGAAAAATACTTCACTGTAAATAAATAATATAATGAAATGGCGCCTTGAGACTTTCTTCATTTCAAGGAAATCTATCTTGGATATAATGGCATGAAGATATATTTGGATATATTTGCTTGGACATCATTTCTTTTGCTGTTCGATGTGTATGTATGTATATATGTATATATGTATGTATGTATGTATATAGTGCGTTACTCGCCGACTCTACGGCAATCACAGCGTTTGATCGTCGATCAGCATCACCCTGGCAATATCACAGCTATATATGTCAAATAATCCTACCAATCTCGTTAGTCGCCTCTTGCGACAAGCATAGTTTGCTTAGGATCCGTTCTGACCCTGATCTCACCTTGTGACGGCGTGCAATATAGACGAAACAGGCAGCAACCTAATCCTTCATCAAAACCCTTCATTTGTGCATCGGTCACATTAAGTTACCCCCGCGGTCATGTTGTTTTCGTTCATATTGTTATTGTGAAAGTAATGGGTAACGCACCAGAGTGGAACTTAAAGTTTTCCCAAGACTGACTGACTGAATTTAGTTTTACGCCGCTTTTAGCAACATTCTAGCAATATCACTGCGGGAGACACCAGAAATGGGCTTCACACAATGTGTCCATATGGGGAATCAAACCCGAGACTTCAGCATGACGAGCGAACGCTTTAACCACAACGCTACCCCACCGCCCCCGATTTCCCAGTCTGTTTCAGTACGGGTTCCATCTCCTTGGCTTCCGATCCTCATCATGTCCCCTATTGTTATGCAAACTGATACACGTTATTCTAATAATGGACATGTTTCTATTTTCAAACGTAGCAATAGGAAATGACAAAGAAAAGACACAAATGTAAAGTAAAGGTTAATGGTGAGTTGCAATTTGTTTATGGACACTGATTGCTATGTCGTGTCATTATGCATGCCGAAATCCAATGATCGTGTATTTGAATGATCAAGATTGTAATTCTTGATTCCATCATCAAGGTTATAACAACCTCATCACTCTGGATCGCTAAACACGTAGCTGATGCAGCTAACATACTACTCAGAGCTACACAGCTCACGTCTATCATGTATTTCTCACATTCAAAATCCACGAAAACAATCCAGGTTATCACTACCTGTCACGAAACGCTACCTTTACCGTATTCAAAGCTGTCATCGTTTTTTATGTTACCGACAAATACAGCACAAATTCCTCTCTAATTACCATAGTGCGGATATGTGATTGTCTTATCTGTTCTGCGAGAGAAATAACACATTCTTTAAACCAAATGATAATTTCGCCAGACGCGTCAAGTTAAACTAAAATAAAACCCTTTTACTTTATTACTCTTTTCCCGATGATAGATCGTCCCTTGTACCCAGTCAGTCAGTTCGTATCAAGCCAACCTGGCTACGTTCCTCCTCGCAGACCTAAATTGAGTGAGAACAGATTCCGTCAAAGAAATCACCTGCTTACGAAAATTGGGGAGCTAACCCATGATGGAATGTGACAAGCTGATTATAATCATACGGTGTGTTTGGAGAAGGCCTCTACGACCATCGATTATTACCACAAAGAGTCTTTTGACAATCAGGAATTTTACCGACTGACCCAGATAGCTTGGCATGAAGTAAAGATTCGGCAATTATCGGATGCTTTAAGAGGAATTCGTGTATCTCGTTACTTTTGACAGAGCTGTACCAATTTATACTTTATCGGTTTCCGATGTTGATTATGCAACGCATTCTTTGTTTTATTCTGCAGATCTTTGACAGATCGCCATTTGGGTTATGTGAAAGGACAGCTTTTAAACTTTTAAGCTTTTAAACGAAGAAAGCATGTTTATAATTATCTCAGCATGTCGGTGTTTATCGTGATATACTTTACTTACGCATCACGATTTTCTTTAATTCAATTTAATACTTTTTTTACTTTAATTTATTATTTAAACACACTGTGAGGTTTTTGTATAATCCAAATGTAGATGTACTCAACAAACTGAATCGGGATCATTGATATTATCTGGTATATTTATGGCACTGAAGACTGAATATCTTTGGATAGATATCGTATAAGGATATTCTATGATCCCGTGTTTCCTTTTAGATTAACGCTTAGTCTCTGAATATGTAATTTTGATTGTAAGACTTGTTTCATTAAGGGCTTTAGCATTGCAGGGAGGTCTAGGCATCAGGGGAAATAATATGGTTCATGGACTGTGAGACAGACTAATTTTCTGTGTTTGGTTGATGTTACTTGTATTTCGATAATGCTCTTGTTTTCAGATGAGTTCATTTATGACCATGTCCTTTTTTATTTGTTTACACAAACAAGCTTGTGGATGTTTTAAATATAGAGGTACATAATCAATTAGAACTTGGCCAAAAGATGTATAGGAATTCCATCATTTGAGAAGGCAGTTCTGGTTAAGGACACAAGGATGCTAGTCTGTTAGAGGACAATAAGTCTGTCATGACTTCTTTGGGTGTCATTGTAGAAGTTCGGATATACAATATGGAACAAATTTAATGGATAAACACGAATAATAGAAGTTGTTATCTATAAAGTTTGTTCTATAAAGTCTGTCGTACAGACTCTGAAACAAACATCCATGAAAACTCACGCAAGTCTAGATTATGTGGCAAGTCTAGATTATGTGGCAAGTCTGCATTTCAAAGTTTCAGGGCTCCTTTTCATTATAAGTTTTTACTTTATGAATTGCTTTCTGTAAATATATTCTTTTCAAAGACTAGGTGTTAGTCTACAGGACAAGGTGTTCTTGGTATTTTAGAAGTTGTCATTTGAACAAGTAATCATTGTCACACAGACTTGTGCAAGTCTAATAGTCAATGTCTAATTTGGTATGGGGGTCATTATTTTAGATACACCATGGTAACAAACACAAGTCGGATTTCGTTGACTGTTACAAGACGCCATTCATTCTGACAGAGACCTGTTAATATTTCTAGAGTCATAGTCTAGAGGACAATGTGTTTTTGGACTTTTTCAAACCAGCATTTGTTCTATTTATTATCATTATGAAAATGGTAGGCTTGTCAAGCCTAATAATCAATGTCTAATTTGCTCGGGTGTCATTATTTTAGATACACCATGCAAACAAACACCAGACGGAATTCATGCTTCTCAGTCTGTCAGAGGTCCTGTTTTTTGTTTTGTTTTTGTTTTTATTTCTATATTCAAGAAAAAAAGCACGAGAACCTCCCCGCATCGACGTGTTTATATGTTCGCCAGAGGACACAAGGTCGCACAATCTCGTTCCATGTTAACGAGATCTCATTAAGCGAGAGAAGAGCTAATCAGCCGAAGACGGTGGGGTTTGACATGAATTGGCCCACAGCTTAACTTGAAATAGCGGAGACCCTTGCTAGAAGGAGGAAGAGAATATAACTCATGGCGTGAATGGTCCTTGACTGGGTGTATGTTGTTTTACGGCAGTGAGTATAGTATACTAGTATTAACCAAGAGAACCAGTGATTAACACAATGAACAACGTACTCGGGTTTCGATTTGATGACAACCAATCGATCTAGCATTGTGGCCATCCGATTCCCACATTACACACGCCTGGGATGCTGGGATTATTTTCTAACCCCGCAGTATCATTGTGTTGGAGATGTGAGCTGTACGATTAGATTACACCTAGTCTCTCAAAAGAATATTTATAAAAAGCAAAACATTTTCTAAATTATACCTTAAAAAGACATGCCCTTACAGACCCCCCTCCTCCTTACAGAATCGAACATGGGCCTTCGGCACATGACGTGCGAACCTTTGAACCCCCCCCCTCTCTCTCTCTCTCTCTCGCTCTCTCACTCTCACTACCTACCTACCTACCTACCTACCTACCTACCTACCTACATCCTGTGACGATGACTTGTGATAGCGGTATAAGGGTTAATGTGCGCTGAAATAAAAACATCCATGGGCGTATTGACCTTTTCGGGACTTGTTTCAAATATAAAGATTAATAACATTGGGCGACTGAATTACAATTAATGTCAAAACGAAGTTCCAAATGGTATCCGCAAACAATTAGAGAAACCTTAAAACCGCTCACAAAACACAAGGAACATGTGTTTACAGTTTATGAACCATTAAGTGTACATAAACCGAGAGCATGATGCCGGTCTAAACTCGGCCTTGAGCATAAGAGTCATAATGCGAAACCCGGAAGAGGACGTGGTATTGCCCAGTATTCATCATAAAGATGAAAGACCCATATGTTTGTTTCGCTAATCGCCGCTGACAGTATTGCACGAACCGAGAGCGTCAGATTTCAACGTTGATCATGGTCTGGATCTGGCCAAAGGTTCTGCACAGAGCTATACTGTCACCTCGTCTGTTCGATAGTCGGTGCCATTAGCAACAGCAATTAGATTAAATGGATCACAACAGGCTATTGAATCGGCGTGGGTTATCAGGTTTCTTGGGGGTTGCGTGAAAACATCAATTCGTTTGATGTTCGGTCAAAAACAACATCTAATAACAGTCATAAAAAACGTACTTGATTTTTAAAATGTATTCGTTCAACTAATATTTGTTATTGCAAGAACGTAAAACTTGAAAACACTAATTTGCTAAAAAAGATAGCAGTTTTACCTTGTTATAAATAATATCCTTGTTTGTACAACAATAATCAGCTGTTTGTAAGACCATTATATATGCTCTAAATAACACGAGCCGACTCCGTCATCTAGAGAATATAGTGCTTTCCCGGTATGCGTTCTGTGGTTCTGTCCCTGTCGTCGTCATAGTAAACGACACAATTCATAAATGGTATTTGTTGTTTTCCTGCCTTGCGCTCGTCATTTATCGACTGGAACAAAGACTGATCAACTCAGCGCCTGTATACTGTGAGTGAGCGAATGAGTCAGTTTATGCCGTTGTAAGCAGTGTTACAGCAACATCACCGCTGTTTACATCAGTAATGGGAATTCACACATTGCACCTACGTGGTGAATCGAACCCGGGCCTTCGGCGTGACGAGCGAACGATTTAACCACTAGCCCATTGCATCAGTATAATGGGTCTAAGTTGGGGTATACATCCTAACTTCGACATGTTACAGAGACGGTGAGGTAGACTAGTGGTAAAAGTGTTCGCTCGTCACGCCGAAGGACCGGGTTCGATTCCCCACATGAGTACAATGGGTGAAGTCCATTTCTGGTGTCAACAGCAGTGATATTGCTAGAATATTGCTAAAACCAGACTCACTTACTCACTCCACATGTTATGGATTTTCAGACAATGAACCAATAAACGGAACAGAGCTATCACACACACTAACACACTCACGCACCCGTACCCGCACAAAAAACGTGCAATAATCTTGAATATGGCATTAAACCAGTTTACCTCGCCGTGTTATGTGACGTGATACGGCACGCGTTTCACCAATATGTTCAGCGTGTTTACCGAGGGGCATTTGAGAGTGATGAATGGCCGTACATGACATGTTATCAATATGGGAGATGCCGAGTTAATCACATAGTGAACTGAACAAAGGCGACACGTAGAGATCCATTTGTCTATTTTGGAGCAAACACACGCGCACTATTTTTAACCCACGTGACGATAATATACAGAACAGCAAAAGAAACGCAAATTTCGTAAGAAATGAAATCTCAAAATTAGCGTTCACGTTTATGTAACCTATTCAAAAACTTCACCCAAAACAGAGTTGCGTTTCTTTTGCTATTTAGTATACATATGCAGCTCCAGTAACGCCTTTTAGAGATTAATGTCTACATTGGAGAGCGATTTGGCACATAAATTAGTTGAGTGAAATACATTACGAAATACAGATCACGCAAGCATGCACAAACACATGTTTTCAAGTATAGAACATGGTATGCAAACTCTGAGTAAACCTTTGGTTAACGCTTATGAAGAGTTTCAGTCTAGGAAATATCAAGTACGGTCTTTTTAATATGGGGCGGCCTGAAATCGAGCGCCTCTCTGGGGAGGCACTCAGTTGTGGGTGTTGTTTCTTTCCAAAAGGATTATCGGCACTTGGGTTCGAGAGCTGGCATGCCACAGATTTGTTTAGTGTTGAATGTCCGTCTAATTATTAGAAAGTCATTCCAAGCATTTTGTATTCAGGCCACTTTCTTTGTCTCGGATGTCATGTCGTATACAGAACCTGGCGGTGCCCTGATTATATGTGTCAAACATGTTTTATTTCCACACAGGCACTAGTGGGCCATCTTTGTGGAGTTACCTCCCAAACGTTTCCACACAGGCACTGGTGGACCATCTTTGTGGAGTTACGTCCCAAACGTTTCCACACAGGCACTAGTGGGCTATCCTTTTGGAGTTACCTCCCAAACCTAACCCGCTAGGTGGCACTGTGCCGCACGGTCCGCCCCTCCAGTTCCGCTCGTCTGTTTACATTGGCAACACATAGCAATCGTCAGTTTTCGATACACAGCCATCACCAATATTCACCATGCCTGGATCATGCTGTGTTCCGATGTGTTCTAACGGAGGGGGATTTATTTTCCCATTGGATCAATCAATTCTAAATAAATGGATTGTAGCTGTCAAAAGAGATGTACATTTATGGCAACCACCGAATAACTCTGTTATGTGTGCGGCACACTTTAGGGATGACGTTGGACCATCCCTTACAACAATGCAAAATGAGAGTTGTCGCCCCTTCATCCAAAAGATCGTCTATACGAAAGTCTCGACCTACACCAGTCTCTATGCCAGATCCTAGAGTATACAGGTCTCGACCTACACCAGTCTGCATCCCAGATCCTAGAGAATATATACAGTATAGGTCTCGACCTACACCAGCCTGCATCCCAGGTCCTAGAGACTATATCAACAATAGAAGTCAAACTTAAGTCTAGAATAACGCCGCAAGTCTATATTTACTCCGCATTCATCGGGATTTCATTAGGAATTTTTACTTGTTAGAAGCTAAATTTGTTTAACTGCTTTGAGGGGCATTTAGAAGCTGAGGAACCAAGGGTAGTTCTATGAATGTGCAATTACTGCAGTCAATTCAATGGATATGCAGTTATTACGATCAAATGCGATGTTTTGGTGTAGACATTTGTTTGATCGGCACTCTAAAACATACAATTTTATGGATGACAACTTCTTGTTTATTGCATACAGAGATTTCTCGATGTAATTTCTTACATCGTTAAAGCTAAAGGCGAGTGCAGCAAGGTGATGAGATACATATGATATGTGAGTTTAGTTTTATTTGGGCAATATTCCAACACAACGGACATGGTATTATATATTATTCGAAATTGCATATCCATAGAACTACCCACCTTGTAAATGTTTTCAGATAAGATACATTTTGTCCTGAGACTTAATGGTAGCCTTGACATACACTTGAAGTGAGTAGCAGGCCGTGGACAGTGTTCAAATCATGGTGACCCCCACTGTTGGGCGTCCATCGATCCCAGTGCGGAAGTGTACCTGTGCTACTAATCGGACGGAACCAGCTGGTGACACGTCAATAGCTCAGCTGACAATGCATGGACAGAGTATGTCGTCAACAGGTGCCACTTAATCAATAGTGTACCTTGACAAAATGAACTTAACGGTTTATGTGAAACGAAATCTAGAATTCAGCTTCCGTTTTTCAAAACAACATTGTCACTACCACTTTCTGTCACTTTAGAAATAAGATTGCTTTGTATAACCTCAATCTGGTTTACAGACACCGAAGTCTAGTCTCAGTGTGTGAGTTATTACAATTTTAATTATTATGATAGAGTATAAATTTCGGCTATGCTGAAGATATTTCAAGGTCGTCGACATCAAGAGTTCTTTTTAACTTTAATTTACATTTATTACTTATCGTTTAACAGTCTGTCCAATACGATTGTAGTCCCTCTCCTCCTCGAAAGACAGTCCATCCCAAATTGAAATCGAAATTCCACACCCACCTCCAACATCAACATCCACCAATGTACCTAACTCTACGCCACATCAATCACTTTTAAATCTCACACCTTCACATTCTCCCAACTCCAACTGACAATCACTTCAGTCCCCAAACCCTCCATTATACGTCCAGTTGTGAGGTCATGAGAAAGAAGATTTTCATTACCCCCAACCCTCCCCCAACCGCCATCACGGCCATCACACCCTCTCAGTACCTAGCGTCTGATGAAACCCTACAATCCTGGTCCTGCTTGCAGGCGATTTGGACGAGGACAGGTCTGGCGCCAGAGCTTGATGCAATCAATGGTTCATTTATGCCCTACTTTCTATGTGTAGGCAACGTACCCAGCATCACTTCCACTGAAAACTCTATCAGCACCTGCATCAGAATCCGTCTCTTAACACATAACCATTATCTATGGAAGCTGAAAACCGTGATCCCTTAAAATGTATAAACATTTCGTGACTTTTTTCATACCGACTTATCGCTTGAGATGAGGATCAGAACCCAGGGCTCCTTTCACAAAACACTGAGGGTATCGTGAGTCACTAGGGTAACATTAAAGCAATGTTAAAGAATGGGAGTCGAGGTTAACCTTGGTAAGGTTGCTTCGTGAAGGGATCCCTTCTTCCATAAAGTGATGATAGTGCGAAGGTCATCTTAAATCCGATACATTAACATCGATTTATTACTGTTAAATGGATACGAACATTTTGCCGACAGGGACGAGGCCAAAGCAAAAATGTCAGATATGTAGTCCTTGAAGTAGCGTCATCTTATTTAAAAATGATTTTACAAAACAAATCCTAACTGAGCCCCGAAAGATCCTTAATTTCAGATCTTAAGCAGTCAAGGCTAACCTGACCCTTGAAGATAATTAGAATTCATCTTCGGTAACCCAGTAGAGAAGATTAACGAGATCGAGTGGTCGGGTGGTCGGATTGGTTGACACGTATCGCAAATACGTAGATCGATGCCCAAGCTGTTGATCCCTGGTTTGTCAGGTCCAGACGCTATTATTTGCATGCCTCCGCCATACAAAAATAAGGGAACTGATGAAAGACAGTGAATGTGAAACTGCTCTAAATGTCCACTAAATCAAATCTGGGCGTGAAGTTCAATATCTGGTGCGTCCTCCATGGTGGGCAACACATTCACGACACCTCGATGGCATACTGTTGACTAATATCCGGAAAGTTGCTCGTGGTATTTCCCGCCATTCCTCCTGAAAAGCTGCATCAGCATGGGCCAGGTTGATGGGTGCGGGGTCCATTCGACAGAGAATGTCCCATAGATGTTCGATTGGGGACAGGTTTGGGGACTTAGAGGACCAGTCCAATGTATGTATGCCCTCTCGTCGGAGATAAGCTGTGACAGTTTAGGCCCGTTGTGGTCTGGCATTATCATCATAAAATTCAAAATTCCTGCTGATGATTCTAGCCAGTGGAGCCACGACAGGACGCAAATTTTCGTCAACATATCGCTGACCAGTCAAGGACCCACTAACGATGACCAAATCCGATCGTCTGATCGCCCCACACCATGACACTACCACCCCCATGTCGATCATGGTCAGTAATTGCCGCTCTGGCATACCGCTCACCTCTACGGCTCCAACGTTTTCTGCCATCTGTGAATCTGAGGCAAAACCTTGACTCATCTGAGAACATGGTGTAACGCCAATGGCGCAATACCCGTCCCTGATGCTGCCAAGTCCATTCGAAACTTTGGCGCCTATGGTGAGCTGTAAGGGTAACACCCTTGAAAGGCCGCCTTGCTTTCAGACAGGCTTGATAGAGCCGATTTTTAACGGTTGAGTGTGAAATCCGTCGCCCAGTGAGTACGGAATTCCCTATTTATAACAAGTGCTGATTTGAACCTAATGCGTTGGGCCATTAATGTAATGAAACGATCCTGCCGTGGTATCTTGATTTTGGTCTACCAAGCCCAGGTCTCATTGTAACCCCACCCTGTTTGACGGCACTTGTCCGACAGGCGTGAAATTACACTTTTTGAATTACCCAACATTCAGGTAACTTGACACAGTGATGCCCCCTCTATTGGTTTCTCATCAGTTGTGTCCCTTTGGGTATGTCAGGATTTGATGGCCATGTGTGAGTCCTTAGCCATGTTCATGAGTCGAACCCCCACATGGGTACAATGTGTGAGGCCCATTCTCTGGTGTCCCCCGCCGTGATATTGCTGGAATATTGCTAAAAGCGGTGTAAAACCAAACTCACTCACTCACTCATGAGTCGAACACGTGAATCAAGGTTACACGTGAGGTTCCACAGTGAGTGAGTAAGACCGCAATTCCAGCAATATTACGTCGAGGTGACGTATAAACAGAGATGGGCTTCATACATTGTACCAAAATGTGGAATCGAACCCGGGTCTTAGACCTGACGAGCATTAACCACTTAGCTATCCTCGCCATCCCTTGTACTCATAGTATAACACGACAGAATGATCCCTATCGCTTTTCGCGGATGAAGATATTTTAAAATTGACAAATGTGCCCTTCGGCCATTGGTGATAAAAATGTAGTTCCTGTGGAATTATTGTGAACATCAGTGATCTGATTCGAATGGCCTTCACATCTTTGAAGCTTGTTGCAAACTTATAATTTTGCGTATAGTTTAACATCTGGGTCAAGATTGTACTATCGATCGGAACATTTAGACGGTATCATAGATTGCCATACTTAGAATGGCACATCTCTGGTTTATTACCGTTCCACCTGGGGGCTTATGACGTCACTCGGTATTAGACGCTTTTGATGAGCGCCAAGGAAACAATCATATAATTCATAGAATCAATTGCCATTAAGTGCTTTGCTTAAGGGGCTAGGTTATAAAAGGGATATGAATTCAGAGCTAGACATGGAGCACATTTTCTATGAAAAATGCAAAAATATTAACATTCTCAATCCCTCTAAAATTATAAACTTTCTTCTCAAAATAGAACAGGTGTTCTCTTACAGGTTGTAATATGATACATCAAAGGAAATGAAATCTGCGTGATCTAGAGAAGGTGGTAATAAAGTCCCACGCTCTTGTTGGTGGTCCAGCCTGCTCTTTGTACATTCAGCCCACAGGGAAGACACTCACTTACTCACTGTAGGTAGTCTAGAGAACTTTGCAATAAAGCCACACGTCCTGGTCGGTGTTTTAGATTGTTGCTTGTACATTCAACCCGTAGGGGAAGATTCTCACTCACTGTCGGGGATGACGTGTGTAGTGACAGAATGAGTATACTGCAAACATTAGATACTAAATTAATGCATGGCACCGTTTCTCCATTCAAGTGGTTCTTGAGAGACTATTTGGCGTTACGATGAGGATATAACAGTAAAGCGGTTCAGTTGGCAGATAGCGGTAAAACATTCAACTATGCGTTGTCAATTATATGCTTCAATGCTGCTTAGGGGATTTACGCGCGTATTTTGCCCCAAATACTCTTGATTGAACTAATAATGGGATAATAGTGGGTATTGCGTGGCTAGAATGGCTTCAGCGTGTGGCAGTTACATAAAAATAAGACCGCCAAGGATGTTGGTAGTTCTGAGATGAAGGCATAATTTTCAGATTTGATTATACCAACTTTGATCGGAAAATACCAACTTTGATCGGAAAGACTAATATCCAACAACGCCCAACGACCAGGGCATAGATTTTCGAAGCTCTCTTAGTGCTAAGATAAGTCGTAAGTGCCATACATTAACATGAACTTACGACTATCTACGAAAATCTACGCCCAGGCTGCCGTTGTACAAAACGATCTTAGCCCCAAAGTGACGTAACTCCCATACCTTAACATAGACTTAGGACAGTCTTAGCGCTGAGGTTGTTTTGTACAACTGCGTCCTAGACTAACTGTCGTTCCAAAAGGGTACAGGTGAATTAGTGTCTGCTGTACCAATATTGCATGTGACGAGCCAATTAGACTAATTAGTCTGATATTACTTTAGCCCTCCTCCTGCCGTACACCGTCACGTTACGTACAGATGTTCAAAGCGGCGTTAAACCTCACCTCCATATCCAACCTCACTAACCTCACTAACCTGAGGGAACCTCAACCCCTTCATATAGACTAACGCTCAGTCCCTGAATATATATGATTTCCATAGTTACGAATAGACCCCTATGAACTTGAAAATAAGACCCAGTGAATCAGGAGATTCATCCCGAACCTCCGGAAATATACAGTTACCAAATGTAACAATGAAAGTTCTATGTTAAAAAAATGTGAAAACGCCACCTCAAAAAACATCAACACAAAACAATGCGGTACGTTCAATTAAATACTGAAATGACTTTCAGCGCAGTGATAAAAACTTTTACTCGTTCGTTTCATATGACATGTCTGACATTACTGGCACAAAGCAAGGAATATATAATCCCAATAAAACTAAATGATTTATTCCCGAATTCATCCAAAATATTACGCTATCTAAATTACACATGACTGCGTAGTTAGTTACCTTTGTTATCTACTGTAGACCTGACATTTCAGGCTAGTACTGATACAATCCATGATTCGGGCGTTTCCGAGAGTTACAGGGATAACTGACGAAAGCACGTTCCTTCTGACATTGAATTCCGATACCCTAATTCTGAGAGTAGACATTTCCTCTACGTAATTGCCTTTATATGTCCCAATACAAAACGTCATTAATCAATTGTGAATGTTTCGTACGTCATTCCAAGCACCTCATCAGTTCAAAGACAGTACATGTATCCTGCACCTTGTGTCATACATTCCTAGGAAATAACTGTGTGAAATATAAACTCGTTATTACCACCTGTTTGATTCGAGACCTCAGATGCTTGAAGAGCATTTAGAAGTTGGAAGTTAACATGATTACGTTGTTATGGGTTTACAACTTCTGTAATATTTACAGCACAACATTTGTTCATATTAAAGAAGTTGGAAATAAATACCACACGTTGTAGGTTTTGACATAAAACTAAACACTCATGCCGGTAAATGAAGTTGACGATGTGTAATGCCGATTGCTCACGATACTCCATGTTGAACTTATCTTGGTTACGGAAACATGCGAATGGTGACGAATGATAGCGAAAGTTAATTTGGCAGGAGAAGAACGCCATTTATTCATTAATCAAACAAGCTGTGCACGAAACCCTTGTTTTGGAAGTCGGAATTTTTCTCTGGCGCGAGGTTTCCATGAAAGAAACTTGATGGCAGCACATGGTTTTCTGATTCGACTTTGAGTCTATCTCAACCACCGAACAGACTGTTCTTGTGTGTTGTTATATACGATGTCTGCACAACGTCTTCACCGCCCAGGCGCACGTTGCCAGACGCGCAGGAACAATTCCTTACCGTTATGTATTAACAAGGATCAGACTCTATTTGGGGATGGAGATGTAATCTGTCGGATACGGCAATACGCTACGACATCGTCATAACTTTCATTTATCAATTTCACACAATGTTGCACAAACGCACGATGGTCATATTGTGTACACACACGTTGGTATTCATCTGCTGGCGACTTGTATCGCCTCAGTATTGGAAATGTAACATGTAAATCAGTACATCACAGGTTCAATATCATTGTTACACAACCCCGCTCCAAGATTGGAAAGCGGTCGGTGGCAAAGATTACTGAAGTTGATTTTGTATTGGCGTCATTGCCGTGATGACTGACGTCATGTCTCTTTCAGATGTGTTTCAGAATAAAACGAACGAGAGTGTATTGGAAAACGTGAGCTAAGTTTCTTAGCATTAATCAGGGGCGTAGCTACCACTATAAAAAGACAATCCGGCTTACACATGTATGATTGTTCCTTAGAAGGTTGGGTAAACCCTCAGTACTATCTAAACGTAAGGCTGTGCAATCTATCGGGCCTACACGAAAAAACGCGTCAGTTTATTACACGTTAACACACTTGTTGAAATATTCCCATGAATTTAGTTCTCTCGAGAATGATTAACAATAATATTTAATAGTAGTCTCAAACCCGTAATACGGTAAAAATCCCAGCACCTTGAGGTTTTTGGAGCTTACAGTTAGCTTTACAAAATTTTCGTAATTATTATATTTACTGTGTAGACGTATTTACGAACTCCTTTTTCTCTGCTGCCAAAGATAATATAAAAGAGTATAAATATTTTCGCATAAGGTGACATTTCTCGTTAATCTGAAATCGGTAACATCAGCGTTCTATTCTAATGATGAATGTGTGTTTAGAATTTCAGTGTGCTCTATAATGAACAGAACGACAGCGTTCATCCGTCAAGCTGCCAAATAGTCATTCATTAAACAGCTTGAGCAGCAATCAGATTTTAATTCCATCACAACACTGTTTAGTAAAGTCTAAATTATAAACACTGAACTCGACTATAATACTTATTTTATATAATGGAAACTTGAAATTAATCAAAACGCATCCTTCTTTAGAATTTCTGTTTGAACGTCTTAATAGAATACACCTGTGGCATGATTAATTGGTTCCAAAATCTGATAACACAGGATTCGCGAAAGTTGCAATTGTCAAATTGCACTTCGCAAAAAGAAAATAACAATGCATTTCTCTCAATAATACTAACTATCAGCCTCCAGGGAAGCTACCGTATAATTTATTCAAATGATTTTAAATAATTACGTATTCAGATGATAGTATTAAACCATAAATTTCAAATGAATTAATGCAACATTACGTTAATTCGACTCTTACGCCCCTTACCGACCGAACACTGTTTCAAGCAAACCCCTTCGTTATGTCCTTTGGAGCGCATGTGCACTTTACGAATATCTTAAGCACAACTTGTGACTGAAACCAGTCTGGCAAACACAGACAACACCGCGTGTGAATACGGTGGGAAAGTTTTCGATGTACGGAGCAATTGTGTACTTGTTATCTGTTTGGGAGCTGTTCCCCTCGAAGTTTCAATTATCGATTTCAGGCAGATTGTAAGTGATAATAAATCTGCATCAATATGAAGTTAAAGTGGGTGCATATGCCCCAATATGTATAATATAGACCAACATATTGTCGAAAATGTGTGACAATGTGCCTTTACGTTATTTGGACTCGAACGGTAATCAAATAAAGGAAATTAAAGAACACGACACTCGATGATGACAGCATTCGTATATTAGAGTAATGTATAGCATACGTTCCTCACTCGTCTCTTAAGTCTGAAACCACTCCCAAGCTGTTGTCTGTCAGCTCCAAATCAGTTCCTATTTATTTTACAGTGAGCATTCCTCACAGTTCACGTTAACATGGTGGGCCCACCTTGATAACATTCCTCGCATGGCGTTTCAGGTTCACCTTGATGAACCCAAGCCATTCCACTTTCAATAATGACTCCCCAACCAGACGTATGTCAAAACAGGAAGTTGTCGTTCCCTGGCTCATTAAAGCTCCTTATGATTATAAACGACCAATAACACGCGGGTTAGTAATGACCACTCATTATTCGAACACTCTCAAACCTCTCATGCACACCGTATCTGGGTCCTGATTCCATACGAGTGGTTTCCTAATGCAATTACACCCGCAGCTGTCAAATGCAAGATGGCGACCGGAAGAAGCCAGTCACGCTTGTTCTTTGAAGAGCCGGCAAGTTGACCATTCAACGTATTGCGCGTATTCAATTGGCTGTTCATTTCACCTTGTCGTCTATGATCATCCTCAAGGCGACAAAATTCGATGACAGGAGATTACATTCCGTCGCTGAATCTACTCTCAGAGAAAGAAACCCTGGATGCGTATTTCCTAGGATTCGAAACGCTTATCTTGCAGAAAGCATCACCATATACATTGAAAACCCACGTCCAGACGTCCTCGTTCCAAATATAATTGCCAAGAATACTAAGAATCTAAATAAACGAAACGTTCATTGTATATAAAACTCGTCTTCCCTTAGCGTTATCACCGGGAAAGCCAGACTAACGCTCAGTCTCTGAATGTATGTAATTTTGATAGAAACAAACAAACAAACAAACAAACAAACATAACGTGAAATGGAACCCCGGGGAGATCAGATATTCTAGGGAAATCTAACCTTGCGTCATTTCGATGTTTAGCTTTTGAGGGCGGCTAGGAGCGGGGGAAATAATGTGGTTCCGGGACTGTGAGACAGACCCAAGGAAAGGCAGTTAATTAAGGGGTTTCATTGAAAGGGTAATTACATGTGGCTGACCTTCAAATTGAAACAGAAAAAAAGTTTTGATACATTTAACTGCCAGTCACAATAGGTAAATTCTGTCATTTTGTATGTAATTCCCCGCGATAAAAAAAATTGGATCAGGAAAGACGGATTTTCACCCAAGGAATTCCATATAACGGAACAATACAAAATGATCGAGTTTTAAATGACAGCAGGAAAGAGTGTTTTGCTAGGAAAGGTAAGATTTTGACATGTCTTAGCCCTCTGCATCCATAGGTCCTGTGTACTCTAATGACAATGCAGATCAAGGCTGAATCAGTACAAACGTCCCTACCGCTAATATGAAGACGAAGACTAACGACCCTGCAGAAATTGGATTTGAGGAGGATTCATATCAAGGTTAATCATAATCTTTCGTAATCGCTCACGCGATGAAAGGCACAGCTGAAGACATATACTGAATAAATTATAACATTTGTAAAAATATTAGGTTTTATAAACAATTTATTGCATTAACATTTTAAAATATATAGCAAAGAGTTCTGCAATGTAAATATCAGTTCATTACAAATTCGTTAAAAAAATATTCATTTACAAAAGTTGATCATGTTTAAGATTTCAGATTTGGTAAGTCGTGATAACAATAATCGCGTCTATAGTCATTTCTAAAGAATGTTAGTAGAATTGCTTATCACATGAAATAGCGTATTACCTGTACATACAGTAACGTCTGTTAAATCAAGACAGTTGGAGTCATTTGTGGAAGATCTTATGCTCTTTCCCCAATGTTGTCTCTGTGGGCTCTCCATTAAACCTTGCTGCCAGGGAACATAGATCTTTATAGTCTCCCGTCTCATTCTGCCCCTGGCAAAGAAGACGTTCTATATCTTCTGAGGGGAATGGCGTTCCTGCCTAGCACAGTCCGAGCTGTACCAAGGAGGGACTCCTTTGCACGAATACCTTGGTTATTTGTTGGGGTTGCCTGGGGCGTTTCAGCAACCCTTTTGGTGTCATTACACGCAGACATGCAACATTTACTCTTTTGGTAGGTGTGGGCAGATTTGTAGGAAGCGGTTGTGGCCTCACCCGGCATACAGGTGGGATGGATGTGTCGGATCTGAGAGCAGCAGAAGGACTGAGGTATCTGTTTGTTGTTGTACGATGTGGAGATGTGAGATGGGACTCCGATTGTTTGCGATGGGGGATTTCACTGTAGGTAACCGTGGTGTGTGGTGCCTATGTTGCCACTGTTTGACCTGATTAGATGGCGGTCAAGACACTGGGCCGTGGGGTAGCCTAGTGGTAAAGCGTCTGCTCGTCACACCGATGAACACGGGTTCGATTCCCCACATGGGTACAGTGTGTAAAGCTCATTTCTGGTGTCTCCATCCGTGATATTGCTGAAATATTTGTAGTGGCCACAAAATTTCCGAGTCGAGTGCCGATATTAGAACGACGGACGTTCCGATTCGAAGTCTGACGCCTTGTCCACATGACCAAAGAGGTTAACCCCGTCAGCAAGCTGATAAGGTAAAGGTGACATCTGTGGGATGACTCCACGCCCTACTACATATTGCTAAACGCTGAGGAAAAGTATACGCACTCACGCAATCGCGTAAAGACCGCCTCCGTATTTTGTCCATCTTTTAATTGACAGTCTGAGAGCAGTTGATCAGGTTCAAATGTAAGGCAAATAAGTTCCCAACCCAAATTGAACAAACAAAAGAAAATCAAATCCCCTAATGGGGAAAACAGCATATCATTGATTTAAAACAAAACACGCGTTATCGTAATAAATTGAATCGTTGCATGTCCACAATAATATATTGTTCTCATTGATTTATAACGGTTTATAATGCTTTTTGAAACAGCGGCCTTCAAGGACAACCTCCCTAGTTGTCAGTGATAAAACTAACGATTGGCAGATCTGTTTGATTGGATGTAATTTGAAACCAGCATCAGATAGTTTCATATGATGCACCGATCTGACTGACTTATTTGAGCGCCGTGACTCGTGTCAACGTTCACTAATCATATTGTGGTCGGTTTTGTCAATCAGTACTGTTTGCTGATACCATCGTGTCTTTATCACGGGTAAAATTGAATGAAACACATTGGACGAATGTTTGCAGTGCTTAGAACAATTAAATATTTGCTATGCATGCATTTGTCATTAATGCTTACTTGTGTATGACCCAACTGTGTCACCCGTGAAGGTCTGGGCTTGAATGTATCTTTAGTAACCTAATGTCCTTGTCCTAATGGGTTTCAATGATGAAAGGAATCCGATTAGTCCGATTAATGATTAAAAGAATCCGGTGGTCAGGCTCGCTGACTTGTTTGACACATTTCATCACTGGATTGTCTGGAATCCGGTGTTCAGACTCGTTGACATCTTTGACTCGTGTCATCGGTCCCCATCGATTCCAGATCGATGCTCATGATGTTGAGCACTGAACTAGTCTAGGATATTTAGATATTTACAGACCGCCGCGGGGGTGTGGGGAGAACTAGTCCCCGATCCTTTTCACTTTCTGTGAATAAAATATGTTTAAACTTAACCGGTGTCAGAATACATGATGGACCTTTAATTCCATCTGGATACCATTCCATCTGGATACCATAACATTCTCAGAGACGTTTGCTCGTCTCGCCAAAGTTCCGAGTTCGATTCCCCATTTTGGAATAATTTGTAAACCCCATTTCTGGTGTCCTTTTCCTGATATTGCTGGAATGTTGCTAAAAGAGGCGTAGAACTCGACTCACTCACTAAGTCCTTTCAGTTACGAGGCTCGGTGGATGTTCACGTCGTCTTGGCTGAGTTTAGGTCAAGAAACACCTACCATTATGGGTTCAAATCCTGGGTTTATAGGTATGTCGGCATCACACCTTCGCCCGCGGTTAAAATCTGTACGACTAGCACCCCTCTGAACTCTTTTACATGTAGTAAATCACCAAAAGTAATCACCGAAACACAGTTAAATTGACTCACCGACCAATGAAATCGTTCCTTTGCCACTGACCCTTGGAGATCTGGGTTAGAATAGATCTTCAGCAACCCATGATTGTCGTAAAAGGTAACTAAGGAATCAATTTGTCACGGGGCTCGTTGATGACTCATTTCATCGTACCCCAATTTCGTGGGTCGATGCTCATGTTGTTGATCGCTGGTTGTCTGGTCCGTAGTCGATTATTTACAGAACATTGCCATATTGTTGAGTGCGGCGTTGAACAACAACCGACTTATTCCTGTGTCACATGATTCTGTGCGGTCAACTTCAGCGCCATGCGTGGAAAACTCGGAATGCAAATACTGATTCCATATTCCTTTTTCCGGAAAAGAATCCATATTACGAAAATAAAAGTATGTACGAGAGGATTGTGCTTCCTTCTGTCAGGCGACCCGTGAAGGTCCCGGGTAGAATAGGCCTTCAGCAACCCATGCTTGACATGAAAGGCGACTGTGCTTGTCGTAAGAGGCTAATGACGGGATCGGGTGGTCAGGCTCACTGACTTGGTTGACACATGTCATCGGTTCCCAAATGGGCAAATCGATGCACATGCTGTTGACCACTGGATTGTCATGTCCAGACTCGATTATTTACAGACCGCAGCCACATAGCTAGAATATTGCCAAGTGTGGCGTAAAACTAAACTCATTCACTCCTTCTGTCAGGCAGATGGTGGGGGCAGTATAACGATTAAAACGCCAAAGACCACGGTTTGATTTCCCAGCTGGTTACAATATGTGACGTCCATTCCTGGTGTTCCCCGCCGTGATATGTTGCTATGTCCGATCTTTTCACTAAGCATATCCGGATCAAAACCATGTTTATATGTTGTGTTACTTGCTATCTTCAGTATAAACAGACAAATCAATGCATGTCTGTTGCATTTTAATGACTTATTTAATCGATCAGGAAAACATATCGTTTGTTCGCAATCATATAAATCAATATCGCAACTGTTTTCTCAGATTACGTAAGGCTTAATCATCCGGTAATAAGGATTCCAATAGTATGAAAAACATGACAACAGATTTCTTTTAATGACACACATAATTTGGACGAACGTCAATAAAAAGATAGCTTCTGCGCTGTAGTCTAATTTGTGAAACCCCTACAAGATTAGATCCTCGCACTTCGATTAGTAGCAAGTTCAAATTTAATCATGTCATTTCGCCAATATACTGATCCTGGTTGACCTATATCACATGAAACTGACAAACCTAACGACGATCAGAAAACCTGTACCTGCTGGTATCGTTTAGAGTTCAAGGCCAACTTGGAAAACAATTGTTAGCTCTGAGCGTAGAAGAAAGGTTGAGTGCACTACTTGACGTCCGGGAGAGTCTCCGAGCTCTGACATGCGCTTAGGGGAATAGGTTATGAAATAAACATGCTTAGGACAGCGGTGATGTTTGCTTGGTATCCTGTGGGAATATGATTACAAACGAATCGAATATTTTAACACAGGCACGATATGGTGTATGATTCTGTTTATTTATTGAATAAATGGTTGATGATGTCGCATTGCATTATTCACTCTCATTAATAGGGTACCAGACATGAAGTGAGTGAGTTTAGTTTTACGCCATACTCAGCAATATTCCAGCTATATGACAACGGTCTGTAAATAATCGAGTCTGGATAGGACAATCCAGTAATTAACAGCATTAGCATCGATCTGCGCAATTGGTAATTGACATGTGTCAACCAAGTCATCGTGCCTGACCACCCGATCCCGTTAGTCGCCTCTTACGACAAGCATAGTCGCCTTGGGTTGCTGGAGGCCTATTCTATTCCCTACCTTCACGAGTCACCAGACATGAAAATTGGGGCAATTCAGTAAAGTACGTTTATAATAATCACGGAGGTGGTAGGGTAAATCTTGAATACACATGTGTATAATAATCCGGAAATGTAACTACGAATGGTGCCGTCTTGGTTTGTACAGGTTTCGATGTTGGCCTCACGGTACGAGAGTGAATTTTGTTTTAGCCCAGTTTTAGAAATATTCTGGCAACATCACGGAGGTTAGACACCAAAAATGGGCTTCACATAGTGTACCCATGTGGGGAATCGAACCCGGGTCTTCGGCGTGACGAGCGAACGCTTTAACCACTAGTCTACCCCACCGCCCCTCACAGTGCGAGAGGACACCAAACGAGCAAGAATAGTGCCAAACCTGATTTGAAAACGCAATTATTCAGCGGATCGTCGAATTACTGCCAGGATGTTGAACTCATTTTCCAGCTTTCCTGCCAACTCCCCCGCTACACCGAGTCTTAAGAGCTACGCTTGTAATCATGGAAACATCATGAATATCCCCTTGGCGCCACGGGATGCATAAAGAATGTATTATATCAGGAGACGGTGTTTCATTTATACGACCTGCCGTTTCCTCAGAAGGTGTGGCAAAAGGTGCACCTTCCGAGTAGGCCACCACCAATGTTCCTTTATACAAAAGTATCAAATACAGATGTTTTGTCGCAATAATGAGAATGTATTGCGTGTAGGCCAGAGGTCTATGATCTATGCCAGAGGGTATTTGCACGTCGAGGGTCAATAAGATAAGTTTGGATTCTACGCAGGTTTTTGTTTGATACGAGACGGTTTTTCGTGAAGATTAGAACTTCAAAGGCGGGGTAGTTATTGCAGATAACATGCTCTCTAAGCTGGCACTGATGTATAAGAGCTTGAACCTGCTTGGCGTGTGCCAGTTTTTGTACACGGCATTGAAGTGGTGTTGTAATGCAGAAAATATTTAGCATTTTGTCAGCTTTAAAAAAGACCACATAAATATGGATGCGTATTTTGGTGATAGAACACAAAATCTTTGTGATATAACAAAAAGATCAAACTAACTGCATGAGAATTTTTATGTCACAAAAGATTTAACAAGAAAACGTTAGTTTAATAGAAGAAAATATGCAACAGTGTAGTGTTTGTGTAACCCAACAAAACAGCCTGGAAATATAAAAAGAACAATGACTTTTTTTGTAATACAACACAGTATGTGACACTGTAGAAGCAATGTGATATAACAAAACATTCATCACTGTGGCAACTATGTAACAAAACAAAACATGTCACTGTTTAAACAATGTGATATAACTAAACATTCATCACTGTGGCAACTATGTAATACGACAAAACGTGTCACTGTAGAGGCAATATGAAATAACAAAACATTCAGCACTGTGGCAATTTTGTAATCTAACAAAACATGTCACTGTTTAAACAATGTGATATAACAAAACATTCAGCACTGTGGCAACTTTGTAATCTAACAAAACATGTCGCAATGGAGCGGCTTATCTATATAAGAAATATGTATCACTGCAGCAGCACTGTGATGTAACAAAACATTTCACACTGCAGCAGGATTGAGATATAACAAAACAATTCACAGTGCAGCAGCTCTGAGATATAAGAAAACATTTAACACTTTAACAGGATTAAGAAATAATAAAACTGTTTGCAATGTGGTAGCATTGAGTATCAACTGTCCTACAGACCCTGATGCAAATAAATGTATATTCAAGAAAGCCCATGCAAGTCTAGAAATGTGGCAAGTCTCAGGGCTCCATTTCATTATATTATTTTCAGTAAAATATGTTTATTTCAGACTGGTTGTTAGTCGAACATTAGCAGTATCGAGGTATAACAAGACATTTCACATTGTACATAGCAGTACTGAGGTATAGCAAAACAATTAACACTAGCAGCATTGGCATGCGACAAAACATTTAACGCTTTAAGCCTTTGAGATTTAACATAAGGCTGAAGGCGTCGACGCCAATGAGGTTTAACATATTAACATTTAACGCTTTAGCACCATTGCGATTTAACATATTACACTTAACACTTCAGCACCTCTAAGTCCTAAAGGTTTCATGTTCCCAGTTACACATCAGCCACTGTAGTGTTAAGTACACATATCGTCATTTATATGAAACACTGTTAAGTACAGTCACCATTCCACCAAAATCCCACACCGCTCGTAATTGATACGGGGTATCGGTCCCTTAAGAGTATATTCAGAGAGTCTACCATCTTGTGTTTTATCTTCATCAAACCATCGCCGTATCTCGAACAAGGAAGCTTTTTTTCACCCAGCAAGATCTCACATGCAGAGTGCACGTTTGCAAGGACGTGTGTTTCATATGAATAGCCCTCTGCCCTCAGTCTACTCAATAAATTGTGAAAATCGATAGCCTTGATTTTTTTATCCTGGCCAAATTATCTTGGCGTCTCCTTCAGAGTGTAAGATCCCGTTTGCCTAACATCATTTAGATATTTACATACTAATCTGGTGAAATATCTGACTTGGCCCAAAACGTGCTAAACATGGAGATGTGTTCACAGATTTGCTTTCAATGAAGAGAAGCTAGGTATTCTTTGCCTAAAATGATGTCAGTGTTTGTTTGTAAAAAAATAAATTATGCCGGGTCGTGTTATGTTGTAGTTCCGTTGGAGGTACAATGTGTTAGGAATAGAACTGGCAGAGAGGTTTATTACCATCAAGAATATAATTATTATGTCGTTGGTAGAATAAACACACACACACACACACACACACAGAGAGAGAGAGAGAGAGAGAGAGAGAGGGAGAGAGAGAGAGAGAAAAAAAAAAAGAGAGTAGCTCATGAATAAATCCGGTATATAACCCAATGTAAAACAGAGTACACCATCCTCGACTATTTAGTCAATTTCCAATGAGTAAGTGAGTTTAGTTTTAAACCACACTTAGCAATATTCCAGCTATATGGTGGAGTCGAATCTGAAACAGACAATCGAGTGATGAAAAGCATGAGCTTCGATCTACGTAATTGGGATATGATGCCATGTGTCAACCAAGTCATCAAGCCTATTCACTCTATCCTGTTAGTCACCTCTTCCGACAAGCATGGGAGACTGAAGAGCAACTCTGGTACTACGATATGCTTTCTAAAGCGACGTTAACATCTTCAAATCTCGATCGCTATGTATACCACCCATCAAAAGTTTAGACTCACTTGTGTAAAGGTACCCCCTTACTTCAGTCAACTGTCCTAAGCTAGGCTTTTCAAACATTGTTAACAGGAACTGGTGTATTATAAAACAAATCCGTAACGTTGAAAAGATTATTGTCATGAATTCAATAAATGGTGAAACTCATTGCGAATTCTTAAAAACACTTCACACCAAAACACAGCTGTTTACAAACACCATATCTGCCCATGGTTTTCAGCAATTTTATACATGATCCTTGTGCAATTCATCTCCAGTAGGGTTGCAATTGGTTCCCCGAAGTTAGTGGAGAAAATGATCTTCGATTTAACCATACACATAACATATAGCGAGTGCGTAAGAGAGTTGAAACGCTTGACAGATACATTGCATGACGTGTTTTTCGCTGACGTGAGATAATCCTCGATCTGATGTATTACGAGGCTGTAATGGAGAACCCATGATACTATCTAGCTCCGGAAGAAGTATCATCCAGTAGGACAAGAAATAGAAATGCAAGATTCTGATCTCAGTATCAAAACCTTCGAGCTGTCTTCATAGAAACGAATAAATTCATTCCATGTTTATCAGAAATCTCTGCTAAAAACTGTGTATGATGTTGTTTGTGAACCTGGAACCTAAATTATCAAATCAATTGAGATATTCAACTCTTTTTCATAGATGCATTTCTTTGAACAACTCCAGTATATGTAAATATATATTCCCCCATCTTCCCATCCCCAAAACGACTGGAGCAGAGCACCATATTCATTGTCCTACGTGGTTCCGTGCACACGAATAAAAAAGATGGAATCCATTTTTAAAAGTTGTTAAGGAAGGCTGTGAATGCGGTTTCGTATCGTAAATTACCCCCTCATGTCGAATTACATAGTATCAGATTATATGATTTATTCTTGTAAACAACCGAGTCTGGACCAGACAATCCAATCATTGTCACCATCATGTGGCACTAACCTAACATGTTCAAAATTTTAAATCATCAGCTGCACTTTCGTCCATGTTGCATTTACCAGAATGGCCTCTTTGAATCCACTGCAAGAACCATAACGTGACGTCATCGCAATAATTTGTTCATCTTATAATGTCAGTCTTAAAATAATTTATATTTAATACGTAATTTCGCTCAAGAACAGTTACATGACTGATATTCGAGAAGATTAGTTTCAAATCAGACATTGACATTCTTCAAGAAATTAAATAAAAGCCTGAAATGATAACAAGAATAAACCAACCTATTGATCGGATGATGTACAATCGTATGATTCATCAATCAATGCCTCATACTGGCTGAAATGACTAATTAGCTGTAAGAATGGCTAACATCTACATATGTAAGTAAGTATTGTCAAATATTTGCGAATTTACAATGCCAAACAGCTCAAAAAGGAATCTAGATCCCACTTGCTGATATACGTATTCCATAGACGAGTATTAGCTCAGAAGTCAAGCCTGAACTTTGGTGTATCCCTACGCGCACACCGGAAGTCAGAATACATCAATGTGCAAAGGCTACACGGTTACTTCCGGTCCTATTTCATGAGAACGTCAACGAGTACATACCTTCTGTTCCATTAGCACAATTACAATGTGGATTTTGTTGTTCAGATCCATCGGTCAGAGTATAGGGTTCCTCGTAATGGCTGTTGTCAGTAGACTTGACTATCGACATCTCGTTATATGAGTAGTATAAAAAAGACTTTTAAGATGAGACATTTTAATGGCATATATTAGAAGGTGACTTATCTCATTTGAAACAATTCCGTTTAAGTTTATCTTCTCCTTTATCTGTAAAACTGGGCATGCTTGAATGTCAAATATTCTATTTGGGGTTGGCCTTTCGTAATTCAGTTAACTCTAAAAAGTAGAATTTGCATTTTACTAAGAAAGTATAATCCCCAAATCACCTGAGTTACATTTGATTACTTTCTTAAAAACATTGTGCATCCGTGGTTATATGAAACTCTGACAGCATGATTAGGCTGTAAAGCTTTAGTATTTGCATGATCCTAACGTCTCTACAAAAAGGAATTCATGATAGAATTCGCCGTGTGCATGATTTAAGTTGACGTCATACAACTAGGACAATGGTGAGTTGAGTTGAGCGAGTGACTTCACACATTTGTACCCATGTAGAAAATTGAACATGGGTCTTCGGCATGACAAGCAAACGCTTTAACCACTTCTCTCTCTCCAAGGTATTGACACGCCAACCTTGCAAGTGTGTCAGTCAATATATGCGCACGTTTAAACTTCAATACGGTTCCGCCATGTTCATCAATTGACAAAATCCCCTCCTGTGGCCAACGTTCTACTAGAACTTTTACCGTCATCAAAGACGTAGGACGGGTGTCTAACAGTGTGAGACCTGCTATTATTATTTTGGGCCCTGTTTTCCATGGCATCAGGCCCACAAACTAAGCTAATAGGAAACGGTAATGAAGATCTTGGTAGTGGTATTTTCCAGAAGCACCACGTTGACCGATGGACAGAACACTGCTTGAACCCCTCCTCTGTGTTCAACTCGGGGAATGTAATGGCTCGCGGGGAAATGTCCCAGAGTGGATAGGGGAGGTGTTTTGTAACATAACAAATGAGTTTTCTTAAACGGGTGTTGTCTCCATGCTGCAGGATATAACCGTGGACGTGTTTTGTTCGGCTGTCTTTATACACAGATCTGGGGACCGGAGAAAGTAGATGACATGCGGCTTAATGTATCAACACTGTCTGGGAAATCGATGGTAAATTGTTTACCAATTTACCAAGTATTCGTGAGAAGTAATGTGGCTTAATGTATCAACATTGTCTGGGAAATCGATGGTAAATTGTTTACCAATTTACCAAGTATTCGTGAGAAGTAATGTGGCTTAATGTATCAACATTGTCTGGGAAATCGATGGTAAATTGTTTACCAATTTACCAAGTATTCGTGAGAAGTAATGTGGCTTAATGTATCAACATTGTCTGGGAAATCGATGGTAAATTGTTTACCAATTTACCAAGTATTCGTGAGAAGTAAGGGTCATTTTTTCTGCAAAAATACAGAAAAGCTTGAAAAATGTAACATGCCAACTGTTGCATTGCGATAATGATCCGGTGAGGTCTGCCCGCTACCATACTTATATAACCACACAACTAATGTACAGGGCTTGTTAAACTGAGATCTAAAAACATTACGGTGAAAATAGGCTGCATTTCCACGTGATTAGGATTCCAGCCCCTACTCTCAGCACAGACTAAACAAACACCTTTCTTTGAATGAGCCTTTTTCTTGTGATGATTGTGCCATCACTAACTTCCGTCCATTAAACTGCTGAATCTCTACCGGCCGTGTCTCGTCGCGTGTTATCACTTCCCAAACTGCTCATTGCTCTTGAATGGAAAAAAGGGCCTACAGTCTACACACTAAAATAACGACGTTCTTCATGTAACAGCCCGACGTAATAAAATGTCAAACAGTACTACAACGAGAACAGAGACAAAACAATGATAGCTTTGATGTTTTTCCTCTGTGGAAGACACATGGGAAACCATTGCCTTTAATGTTTCGTTATGGTTTACTGATGGTCTGTGTTTGGACGTTAACGTCATACTTAAACGTTAACGCTTTGTGGAATGTCGTAATAGTCGAATCTCGTCTACAGCCTGTATATCAGTTAACACGATGTAACTTTATAGTCAGGGTGAAACATGAATATAGAATAAACAGATGAACTGTTGCTTTATGTTTGGACTTAAACGTCGTCCTTAAACCTTAACGCTTTGTGGAATGTCGTAATAGTCGAATCTCGTCTACAGCCTGTTTATCAGTTAACACGATGCAACTTTATAGCCAAGATGGAACATAAATATAAAATAAACAGATAAACCATGACTCATTTAACCCTGATATATCAAGTTTATGGTCGTTGTAGCTTGTCTAGTACAACGGATAACTCGAGGTTTGAAGTACCACGATGAAGGGTGGATCATGCGGACACACAGAGATAATGGTAATTAGTATTTTCAAGCAAATAGTTTTAGGATCACGTTTTGTCCATCCATAGGTGGCTCTGAAGAGGACGAACTTCCAGCCATGATCGTGACAAATAACCTTGAGAAACTAACTGTAAAGTAAGACAAACATGTATCCAAGAACAGCTTTTGTTTGCCTACAACCAAGTATCCAAGAACAGCTTTTGTTTGCCTACAACCAAGTATCCAAGAACAGCTTTTGTTTGCCTACAACCAAGTATCCAAGAACAGCTTTTGTTTGCCTACAACCAAGTATCCAAGTACATCTTTTGTTTGCCTACAACCATGTGTCCAAGTACATATTTTGTTTGCATACTCATTGCTCATCCCAAGTACGCAGAACCATACTTGTGTGACAGGATTAATCCTAGTAGTAAGATGGTAAATTCAACAAAAAAGATAATGTAATTGTCATACAGGTCCCAATAACATTCAAAATTAGAAAAAATATCAGGAACGTTAAATGGCATGAAATGCTTGTTATGTTTATAGATTGAGGAGCTACCGAAGGCATCTGTCTCAGGAAAATCGAACCGTTGGGAACATTTGTTTGCTGATTTTATTCAACGCATTATCATGAGTGAGTGAGTGTAGTTTTACGTCGCACTCAGCAATATTCCAGCTATATGGCGGCGGTCTGTAAATAATCGAGTCTGGACCAGACATTCCGGTGATCAACAACATGAGCATCGATATTCGCAACTGGGAACCGATGACACGTGTCAACCAAGTCAGCGAGCCTGACCACTTGATACCGTTACTCGCCTCTTACGACAAGCATGTGGCAAGCATGGGTTGCTGATGGCCTATTCTACCCCGGGACCTTCACGCGTCTCATTATCATGTGTCGTAGGATACACATACATGGCTTGTGGTCATTACCATATAACCACTAGAGCTGAATCACGTCTTCGTATCTCAACAGCGTAGATCATTGTTCATGATCTTGATCACTGGATTGTCTGATCCAGACTCGATTTTTTAACGACCGCCACCATGTGGCTGGAAACATTAATTTAATATTGAACATTAAACGACTTTAAACAGCAACCAATCAAACAACAAATAAACATCTATGATTTTGTGCCAACAAAGAAACAAAAAGAAACAATAATTCCCATTAATCACTAAGTGTACACTTTTTCTCCAATGTCCAAGAAAATGACTTCCTTTCTAGTGTGATCAATAAAGTTTTCATCTGAAAACGACGGACATTATTTTCTATGCCTCTCAAACTCTGCCATAGTCTGTCGTACAGACCCTGAAGTATATATATCCAAGAAAGCCCACGCAAGTCTAGAAAATGTGGCAAGTCTAGATTTCCTTAGCTTCGAATGAAGAAAGTCTCAGGGCTCCATTTCATTGTATTATTCATTACAGTATTTTTTTTCACTATGAACGTTTTTTCAGTAAAATATGTTCATTTCAGAGACTAGCTGTCAGTCTAACTCTGCCAGTCTCCCTGTCCTCTTCTTTTCAGAACCCATGAAGACACGGTTTAGAACTCGTCTTCATGTCAGAGGCGACTAACAGATCCTGACTTGTTTGGCACAAGTCATCGTACCTCAGTTGGGTAGACTGAAACTGATGGTGTTGATCGCTGGATTAAGAAAAATCATGTGCATTTACATTGTGCCAGACTGCATTCACGAAGTGAATGCTCATAGCGCTAACAGTCAAAACAGGCATATTGTTACTCCAGATAACCCAAGCTGCTTGCTAGGGACTAGAAGGTTATAGTCACATGAATTATTCCACCGGGTACCCACTTTCTGCTTTGTGAACAGCGGCAATTCTGAACAACATAATTCCCTGTGGTGAGACCACATGTATCACATGTGCTTCGTTGTGGGGTAGGTGCCATATAGCTGGAATATTGCTGAGTGTGACATTGATTTCTTATTGTCACTGCACCGTTATCACACCTGCCGTACAAACACAAATGATAACAGGTGCTTTACCTGTTCACAAATAACACAAATAAACCCAGAGATAAATGCCTGTTCGCGTGGAGCAACATTATCGATTTCACCTGAATTTCACTCTGCGTACGTGACAAGTAAGACACAGAATGTGTTTTGTCCTGAAATCGACATGAATTGCCTGGCAAACGAAGATATCCAAAGGTTTAATAGAGGATAAACATGATGCAGACAAGATACCGCCATTCAGTGGTCATATGTGTTACACATTTGAGAATACACAAAGCCATTCAGAAAAGCCATTTAGTGGAAACCGTGGTAGCTGAATGGGTTAGACTTTGCGCGCTGGCGATTAGGTGCTTGACTCAGAAGGTGTGGGTTCGAATCCCAGCAAAAGAACTATAATCTTACTGAGAAAGTGCAATTCCAAACATAAAATGACTAACTGCATTTGTGTTTCGGACATTTTGTGAGACCTGAATCTAAATCGTATGAGTTTTAGTGACCGTCTTCAGCCTGGTACCGTTGTGATGCTGATATTGGATGTCGACATGTAAATGTTTGGGTTACTATATAGTTTGCTTGTTATCATATTGTCAGTCACCTAAAGTAGCCAAGAAACATCATGTTGTAAATATACTCTTTAAAAAAGTGGGGGAATCTTAACTTTGAAGTTTGGTGGAAAGAAAACACAATGAATGGGGTGTCATTACGAATCGTGACGTTTTTCAGGCAGGTCGATAAATCGGTGCAGACCATAATATTATGTAGACCGATAATATTCTTACATCTGTTCATGTTCCGGGTTTTCAGGGTCAGATCATACACTACTGATTAAAAATTGTAAACCTGAAACTTTTCATACTCCAATCACCTAACAATGGGGATAACTGAACGAACAGCTTTACTTTGAATGAAATCCATGTGGTCATGCATTCTCAAAATATCCATTGTTATTGTATCAACATTGACTCAATTCCATATATCTCCCAATTTCGACAATCGTACATTGAAAATACAGTTCCCCTACTTTTTTAAAAGAGTATATTAAAGATGTAAAATCATACTATTCGGGTGTATTTTCTAATAAACACAAGAGCTTTTTTCAGCTTTAGACAATCCCTGGATAGGATGTAAAGAATATACACTGACTAATATCCCATCATGTTATTGTGAATAAATGGTTCATAAAATATTTGCCATTTATATAGACATGAAACTAATGATAAATCAGTGTAACAAAAGAACGTTTCATTTTGAGATATAGCTGATATTAACATTGATGTCCCTCATTTTATTCCATTGTCTGTGGAGACAATAACGTCGCTTTGACATGAAAGCAACTCATGATGGTGGGTGCCATCTCACATTCCCTTTGATGGTGCACCTAGGTCCCTCAATATCTGTTTCTTCCCACCCACGACATGTGTCAACTGCGTCACTTCCGGTTGTCCTCCCAGATCAAGGTGAAACTCCACGTTATAACCGAAATACCTTTAAATATGTCTCAATCAAACTATCTCATTTGACTTCTTTGTTACACATCGGAAATAAAAATGTCAAAAGTAGTGAGTGAGTATGGTAAAGGTGTATCTACTGGTTATTTGAAAAACTTTGCGCATGCTAGTTTACTACTTGATATTCACGTTTCTACGTGAGTGAGTATTGTTCAAAGTCGCTTTTAACAACATTCCAACCATATCACGACGGAGCCACCAGAAATGGGCTTGACACATTAGAACTCGTGTTTTCAGCGCTTCAACCTTTAGCTAGGCTACCCCTCCGCCCGCAACAAAAGTAAAATGTGGAGCATCATTACTTAAAAGATGGGGACGAGGGGGAATCCAGTCTGTCTCACAGTCCCTGAACCTCAGTCCTGCAGCCACTTAGCTACCCCACATGCAGTTCCTGAACCACAGTCCTGCAGCCACTTAGCTACCCCACATGCAGTTCCTGAACCACAGTCCTGCAGCCACTTAGCTACCCCACATGCAGTTCCTGAACCACAGTCCTGTTACCACTTAGCTACCCCACATGCAGTTCCTGAACCACAGTCCTGCAGCCACTTAGCTACCCCACATGCAGTTCCTGAACCACAGTCCTGCAGCCACTTAGCTACCCCACATGCAGTTCCTGAACCACAGTCCTGCAGCCACTTAGCTGTCCCACATGCCGTTCCTGAACCACAGTCCTGCAGCCACTTAGCTACCCCACATGCAGTTCCTGAACCACAGTTCTGTAACCACTTAGCTGTCCCACATGCAGTTCCTGAACCACAGTCCTGTAACCACATAGCTACCCCACATGCAGTTCCTGAACCACAGTCCTGCAGCCACTTAGCTGCCCCACATGCAGTTCCTGAACCACAGTCATGCAGCCACTTAGCTACCCCACATGCCGTTCCTGAACCACAGTCCTGCAGCCACTTAGCTACCCCACATGCAGTTCCTGAACCACAGTCCTGCAGCCACTTACCTACCCCACATGCAGTTCCTGAACCACAGTCCTGTAACCACTTAGCTGTCCCACATGCAGTTCCTGAACCACAGTTCTGTAACCACTTAGCTGTCCCACATGCCGTTCCTGAACCACAGTCCTGTAACCACATAGCTACCCCACATGCAGTTCCTGAACCACAGTCCTGCAGCCACTTAGCTACCCCACATGCCGTTCCTGAACCACAGTCCTGTAACCACTTAGCTGTCCCACATGCCGTTCCTGAACCACAGTCCTGTAACCACATAGCTACCCCACATGCAGTTCCTGAACCACAGTCCTGCAGCCACTTAGCTACCCCACATGCCGTTCCTGAACCACAGTCCTGTAACCACATAGCTACCCCACATGCAGTTCCTGAACCACAGTCCTGCAGCCACTTAGCTACCCCACATGCAGTTCCTGAACCACAGTCCTGTAACCACTTAGCTGTCCCACATGCAGTTCCTGAACCACAGTCCTGTAACCACTTAGCTGTCCCACATGCAGTTCCTGAACCACAGTTCTGTAACCACTTAGCTGTCCCACATGCCGTTCCTGAACCACAGTCCTGTAACCACATAGCTACCCTATATGCAGTTCCTGAACCACAGTCCTGTAATCACTTAGCTGTCCCACATGCAGTTCCTGAACCACAGTCCTGCAGCCACTTAGCTACCCCACATGCAGTTCCTGAACCACAGTCCTGTAACCACATAGCTACCCCACATGCAGTTCCTGAACCACAGTCCTGCAGCCACTTAGCTACCCCACATGCAGTTCCTGAACCACAGTCCTGTAACCACTTAGCTGTCCCACATGCAGTTCCTGAACCACAGTCCTGTAACCACTTAGCTGTCCCACATGCAGTTCCTGAACCACAGTTCTGTAACCACTTAGCTGTCCCACATGCCGTTCCTGAACCACAGTCCTGTAATCACTTAGCTACCCTACATGCAGTTCCTGAACCACAGTCCTGCAGCCACTTAGCTACCCTACATGCAGTTCCTGAACCACAGTCCTGTAATCACTTAGCTACCCTACATGCAGTTCCTGAACCACAGTCCTGCAGCCACATAGCTACCCTACATGCAGTTCCTGAACCACAGTCCTGTAATCACTTAGCTGTCCCACATGCAGTTCCTGAACCACAGTCCTGTAACCACTTAGCTACCCCACATGCAGTTCCTGAACCACAGTCCTGTAACCACTTAGCTACCCTACATGCAGTTCCTGAACCACAGTCCTGTAACCACTTAGCTGTCCCACATGCAGTTCCTGAACCACAGTCCTGTAACCACTTACTTACCCCACATGCAGTTCCTGAACCACAGTCCTGTAACCACTTAGCTACCCTATATGCAGTTCCTGAACCACAGTCCTGTAACCATTTAGCTACCCCACATGCCGTTCCTGAACCACAGTCCTGTAACCACTTACCTACCCCACATGCAGTTCCTGAACCACAGTCCTGCAGCCACTTAGCTACTTAGCTACCCCACATGCAGTTCCTGAACCACAGTCCTGCAGCGACTTAGCTACCCTATATGCAGTTCCTGAACCACAGTCCTGTAACCACTTAGCTACCCTATATGCAGTTCCTGAACCACAGTCCTGTTACCACTTAGCTACCCCACATGCCGTTCCTGAACCACAGTCCTGTAACCACTTACCTACCCCACATGCAGTTCCTGAACCACAGTCCTGCAGCCACTTAGCTACCTAGCTACCCCACATGCCGATCCTGAACCACAGTCCTGCAGCCACTTAGCTACCCCACATGCAGTTCCTGAACCACAGTCCTGCAGCCACTTAGCTACACTATATGCAGTTCCTGAACCACAGTCCTGTAACCACTTAGCTACCCCACATGCAGTTCCTGAACCACAGTCCTGTAACCACTTACCTACCCCACATGCAGTTCCTGAACCACAGTCCTGCAGCCACTTAGCTACCTAGCTACCCCACATGCAGTTCCTGAACCACAGTCCTGCAGCCACTTAGCTACCCCACATGCCGTTCCTTAACCACAGTCCTCCAGCCACTTAGCTACACTATATGCAGTTCCAGAACCACAGTCCTGTAACCACTTAGCTACCCCACATGCAGTTCCTGAACCACAGTCCTGCAGCCACTTAGCTACCCCACATGCAGTTCCTGAACCACAGTCCTGCAGCCACTTAGCTACCCTATATGCAGTTCCTGAACCACAGTCCTGCAGCCACTTAGCTACCCCACATGCAGTTCCTGAACCTCAGTCCTGCAGCCACTTAGCTACCCCACATGCAGTTCCTGAACCACAGTCCTGCAGCCACTTAGCTGTCCCACATGCAGTTCCTGAACCACAGTCCTGCAGCCACTTAGCTACCCCACATGCAGTTCCTGAACCACAGTCCTGCAGCCACTTAGCTACCCTACATGCAGTTCCTGAACCACAGTCTTGTAACCACTTAGCTGCCCCACATGCAGTTCCTGAACCACAGTCCTGCAGCCACTTACCTACCCCACATGCAGTTCCTGAACCACAGTCCTGTAACCACTTAGCTACCCCACATGCCGTTCCTGAACCACAGTCCTGCAGCCACTTAGCTGTCCCACATGCAGTTCCTGAACAACAGTCCTGCAGCCACTTAGCTACCCCACATGCAGTTCCTGAACCACAGTCCTGCAGCCACTTAGCTGTCCCACATGCAGTTCCTGAACCACAGTCCTGCAGCCACTTAGCTGTCCCACATGCCGTTCCCGAACCACAGTCCTGCAGCCACTTAGCTACCCTACATGCAGTTCCTGAACCACAGTCCTGCAGCCACTTACCTACCCCACATGCAGTTCCTGAACCACAGTCCTGCAGCCACTTAGCTGTCCCACATGCCGTTCCTGAACCACAGTCCTGTAACCACTTAGCTACCCTATATGCAGTTCCTGAACCACAGTCCTGTAACCACTTAGCTACCCCACATGCAGTTCCTGAACCACAGTCCTGCAGCCACTTAGCTACCCCACATGCAGTTCCTGAACCACAGTCCTGCAGCCACTTAGCTACCCAACATGCAGTTCCTGAACCACAGTCCTGTAACCACTTAGCTACCCCACATGCAGTTCCTGAACCACAGTCCTGCAGCCACTTAGCTGTCCCACATGCAGTTCCTGAACCACAGTCCTGTAACCACTTAGCTACCCCACATGCAGTTCCTGAACCACAGTCCACTACCTTATCGGCCACCGCACCACCCCATATACTGTATGAATCATGGTACGCATGAGAGACTTAAGGCTGCATAAAAAATGAAATGTTCCATTTTTTTCTAAAGTGACGAGGGCGGTAGGACTTTTATTTTAATGTTTGATAGAATAAAAATTACGAGTGAGGAACACGTTTTTTTTCTCTGTCGGAAATACAGCTTGGAGAGTTGAGCACGTGTTAGTAAGATGTAATTCACTCACACTGGTTGTTTCAGACACTTATTCCTATCGTAGACTAATTGATGATCGGGATGCGGCAAAATTATTTTTTTCTAAATGGTAATAAAAAATTGTTACGTGCACAAATAAACATGAGGCGCCGATGCCCAAGAAACATTTCACTGTTTTTATTTCGCCTAAGTAGGAGTTTGTGACCTGTCAGATTGTTATTATTATTTTGTATGGTAAAATCATGAAATCTAATTTAAATTCAGAGGTATTTGTCAATATCAAGTTTTGTTTTTATTTAAGTACATTATTTTGACATAATTTGCAGATTTTCTCAACATTACACGGGAGATTACTGAAGTTGTGATGAGTCAATTTCAAAGAGCAACAAACACTTTCGAAAATATGCGTGTCTATTGACTGAAGACATCCCCAACTGTCAATCCTTTTTGAGGTTGTAATCATTAAACCATTTTGTGTTAAATGTCTCGAAGGACATTTGTTTTAGACGAGGACCGTTCATCATACAGTCACTGAATTGCAATGAAAACCTTTTCATCCGCCCCTACAAACCTCGCGTGCATGGCAGCCATCGGACTGAACTAAGTCTTCCTAACGCTAATGCCCTTGCTGAGACGTCACATTGTGTTATGTTTCCGAGTATCACTTGATTCTGCGCATGCTCAAACGAACATATATTCTTCGCCGGAAGTAAGAAGTCGTATTTGCAATCCCGACCTTGTTCGCTGTTTGAAAGCTCCATGGATTAGCATTCATCACATTTGCGAGATCTCCGCGAGATCTCTGCCAGAGCCTTTGGGTCGGGGACGACTTCAGTAGAGTCATCTACATCGGTCAGGTTTCTGGTTCCATTAACGGAGATATTTGGCATTTATAGCTTGTATTGGAAAGGTCATCGACACTTGTTGGCATGGCTGAGGCGTGATTAGTGTCCGGCTTTGTGCTTGATTCCGGCCTTGGGCCGTCTCAAAGAGAGGGACATTACTCGTTGTTTGATGAGGACAATTTGAGGAATGGAATGGACACGGATTTAGAGCATTTGCATTAAATACGGAACGAAAGGATAGTAAAGATATGCTAGGAGGTGAAACATTTTCAGTTTCTTTTCATGCACACTGTGTTCTGTGTCAGAGTAAATGTAGGTTACACACTTCAACCTAGTTTCACCTTACTAATGTACTCTGCACTACATTCTAATAAATTGTGCCTACATCCACAACACAGTGTAATTCGCTTACACCGTCACACACCTCGACGCCACGCACCGCAACGCATTGCGCCACATCCCACATCTCACCTCATCCCACATACAAACCACAACAGATCACAACAAAAAGAACTCAGTAACACCACGTCGCCCCTCAGCATTCCACTCCTCTCCTCTTCTGTCAGTTCCACTCCACTACTCTCCACCGCACCGCACCGCACCGCACCGCACCGCACCGCACCGCACCGCACCGCACCTCCATACCGCACACCACACCACATACCACTCAACAATTAAATCATTATCAGTATTATTACCTATTCTCAAACAAATTACCCACACCTTGCCATGCCAGTATAGAATTCCCAAACACAACAACAATCCTCTATTACATTAGTTTACCATACGTCTCAATAAGCCAACACCCACGATGCGTTCGACATTTTTTGTTTGGCGCCTCCGGTATATCTCATCATATCCACTCATCATGTCTGCAAGTATGTTCGTTAATCACTAGATTTGTTATCTCATGTTCCAGGTACAATCATCTCGGCCTTCTCTGTGTTATGTGGAGCTAAGACGAGGATAGACAAGCCAATTAAAGCATTCGGATTAAACATCTTGTCAGCACTTCTTCAAATGGCATCCTTCATAATCATAGTCGGCTGGGTGTGGAGCATTATCTGGGGGATGAACTTTGTCCAGATCGCAAGTATGTAGACATCCTGATTGCATATACATGCACTTCTGTGCTGCAGCAGATGCATTTGTAGTGACCGTTATAGTAGCAGCAGTGAAGATCTGGGCGTTAGAATTGGCCTTCAGCACCCCATGCTTGGCGTAACAGGCGACAAATGGGATCGGGTGGTCGGGCTGCTAACATGGTTGACGCATGTAATCGTATCCCATTTGCGTAGATCGATGCTTATGCTGTTGATCACTGGGTTGTCTAGTCCAGACTCGATTATTTATAGACCGAAACTGTTTTCATGGAATATTGGTAAGTGCGATGTTAAACAACCAACCAACCAATCATCAATAAGAGTAAGGCCATATAAAATGCATTTCTTGTTTCTTATCACTTTTTAAAAAAAATGTTTAGGTAGAACAGGTTTTAGTTTTAGTTTTTAGTTTTTTATCTGATTTCCTATGCAATGTTAGTCGATTATACAGTTAAACGTGCATATTAATTATCCGCTATGCGTCTCTGTACAAAATATGCAATTGTTATATAATATCAATTTAAGTGTTCTTTTCAAGGCAATTGCGTCCTTGTGCCATAAATAACCAGTTATACTGTATTAACGTCAACTTTATTTAACATATCATTGTGTCTATGATGATGACAGCTTAATGTGTCTTCATTTACCTTGTTTGAACTTTGATTTTGCAAAAAATTCCGAAAAGGAGTGTGTGGTTCATAAATTGGTCCGTGCAGCTGAAGCCCCAAGATGTCCAATCAATCAAACCCCACCCCAGCTCTCCATATTGCTGAAATATTGCTGAAAGAGTCATGACACTTGTTCCCAACCAACTTTCGATCAGCAGTGCGGTAGCCTCGTGGTTAAAAGCGTTCGTGCGTAAGGCCGAATTCACGGGTTCGAATCCCAACAGCCACAAAACAACACTCAACAGATTATGGAGAAGATTTCTGCAATGGACTACCTCAATAACGAACTCGACAGGACTACTATGTCCGTTATTAGCACAGTTTTTTCTTCTGCCTATTTCGACTTGTAATCATACAACGTGTGGCTGGGACACAAAAACAGTTCGTTATACCAGTCACTTCGTTATGTGCGTGGTCTTTAGAAATGATGTTTACTGAAAGTTAACATCATGCAGAAATTTCTTATCGACAACCCTCGATGCCACGGGCCTCGTTTAACCAAGCGATCATACCGTTAGGGTGATCGTAACTCTCATACTTTAACATAGACTTGCGACTGACGAAGCGCGACGATCGCTTTGTTAAACGGATCCTTGGATAGCATTATATATACTGAGGGAAAAAACACATGAAAGGACAAGTGTTCCTTTATTTTTGTCAAGGATTTCTTCACATGCTATGGAAAAAATAAAGGAACACTAGTCCTTTCATATGATACCTCAGTTTTTTCACCCGGTATATTTCAGAGATATTTGCATTTTGAATTATTATGAATGTTTAATAATTTTCAGTCGTCACGTCAATACCATCTCCAGTTAGATTGCATTTTGAAATGTTTAGTTATGTAGTGACCTGGTGACCTAGTGACCTAGTGACTTATATCGTAGGACGTATTAAGTGGGGAAAAATATACAAAGTCATGCATTTCTAATAGCTTTTTTTTATATAAAATTCATGTTGGAAATATATGTTTTTATCAAACAAAATAAAATCGTGTCAACAAGTCACGTATATAGAAAATCCAACAGATGTGGTGTATTTCTTTTATCCGTGAAATCATGTTAACTGGAAGTCCTCGACAGTCTCTTGTATCGACTTGACCCATATAGACAGGGATATTTTATCATACCCAAGTCAATTTTCCAATCAACTTGATTTTGCTTTCTTTGCTCAGAAGATGATTCTAAAGAGACAGGCGGAGGAGAAACCACTATGGTTTAAAGCAACGTGCAATATGTTGCGGAAATGCGTAGGTGTATGCCCCTTTAAGACCAAGCATGTCCTGACTAACGAACTCTTCAGTGATCTGTAACCGACCCTCTCCAGCTCCCTGCTGGGCAGACTGGGCTTCTTCCTCTACATCTTCTCTTGACAGAACAACACGTGTGGCTTAACAAGATTGGCATTCGTTTCATTCTTACACTTTGCGTTAAAAGAAAGAGCTTGTTTGAGTTTCTGTACTTCTTTACAAGGTAGGGGGAAACTATTTGATGATTCAACATCTTTGAATTGAATTAAACGTCAGTATGTCAGTAGTACTTTAACTCACTTTTTCTCGAGTGTAATTTTCTTTGTGTGAAGAGTGAGTGAGTGAGTGAGTGAGTTTAGTTTTGCGCCGCTTTTAGCAATATTCCAGCAATGCCACGGCGGGGGACACCAGAAATGGACTTCACACATTGCATGTGGCACACGTGTGCCTTTTTAATTTCTACGGATAGCTGGAAGCGAATCTTTCGAGCACTTATGTGCTGCTGGCACATCAGGTCAAACAAAATCAAGTTTAACCGAGATTCGGGCTCTTAAATGACATTTGCGAACACGTGTGTTGGGGTTCAGGCTTCCAAGAGAAACATATTCAGGATTAACTTGGATATGAGCGTTACTTTGGGTAAAACAACATTGCACAGCAGTGCCACTTATGCCTGCCCATGTTTATCATGCTTCGTCAAACCAAAGGCATGTGCTCTATGATTGATATAGTGGAAGCCAGTCCTTTTCTCAAGCGGCTTCATAGTTAGACATTATTGGAAACACACGGCATGAATTTAAGCATCATTCGTGACGCAATGAACCTGGGTTCGATTCCCCACTTGGGTACATTGTGTGAAGGCAATATTCTTACTGTTCACCGGTGTGATATTGCTGGAATATGGCTAAAAACGGCGTAAAACTCACTCAATCACTCTGGGCTTAGAAGATATGTGTGGCTATCTCTACTCATACACGAGTACTTCTGAATGAGTATATCCGCGAAGATGCGGAAGAGGATTGATCTTCAGTAACCCAAATCGGTCGTAAGAGGCGACCAACGGGATCTGGGGGTCGGGTTCGCTAACATGGTTGACACATGCAATCGTATTCCACTTACGTAAATCGATGCTGATGCTGATGCTGTTGATCACTGGACTATCTGGTCCAGTCTTCATTCCTGACATACCACCGCCATATAGCTGGAATACTGCTGAATGCGACGTTAAACAACAACCAACCAACCATTGTCGGCACCTTCAACATGACAGATGTTACCCCACGTTCACCAGTCTATCTAGACCTGGCTTACCCTCTGTGTCCGCAACATAAAACACAGCCGAAATCTAACATCCCCATCGAGATTATATTAAATCCTTCAGATAAGCCGCAATGCATTTTTTTCCGGTAACGTTCGTGGAAATCGGCACGTAATGCCTGCCAAGCATAAAACTATCGACTGGATCTCCTCCGGGTTAGAGTGATGACAGTGTATAGAACATGGGATATTTATCAGGTTAACGTAAACATTCTACATTTTGTTAGCCTCATAAATATTCGAAAACATCAGTGTTGCCATTAACCGAATTAAGTCACAGTCGTGGGTAATAGTCATTGTTATTATCATTATTATTATGAGCATCATTAGTAACAGAAGTAGTAGACGTAGTAGTAGTAGTAGATGTAGTAGTAGTAGTAGCCGTAGTAGCAATAGTAGTAGACGTTGTAGTAGTAGACGTTGTAGCCGTAGTAGCAGTAGCAGTAGTAGAAAAAGTAGTGGCAATAGTGGACGTAGTGGTAGCAGTAGCAGTAGTAGTAGTAGCAGCAGCAGTAGTAGTAGTAGTAGTAGCAGCAGCAGCAGCAGCAGCAGCAGTAGTAGTAGTAGTAGTAGTAGTAGTAGTAGTAGTAGTAGTAGCAGCAGCAGCAGCATTGGTAGTAGTGGTGTTCCCCGCCATTTCTGGTGTTCCCCTCCTTGATATTGCTGGAAACAACAGGGGCGTAATAACTAAACTCACTTTATCTGCTTCTCCACGAGGGAATTTTAATAACCCCACAACTCTATATTCAACAAATAATTGCATGTATGTTTGCACTGGTAGGAGGAATACATATATTTTTAACGACGCGTTGTTTTGCCGTTTGCTAAAACTGGTAACAACAGTGTGGAGTGGTGTGAAGTGTTACTAAAGACATGCATTTTTAACCTACACCGTTAACCTTGTCGAAAATTTTATTTATCTACCCTCTAGAATATTTTAAACAGGCTATTGTTTCAGAAAAAATAATAATCCTTTAGCATGTTTGCTTTAGCACTGTAATCTGTGCCGTCCTATAATTTTTTAGTCTGTCAGATTTAATGTTTCGTAACATTTTCAAATATGCATGTACAGATCAGTTCTATATTTTTTCACTGAATTTTAACACTTCCGTTTCCAGTGGCATCGGGCGAATCCCAAAGGATACCTTACTATGTCAGAAGGCAAAGCAGTGTAGAGTGATCTGCCCTTTGAGACCTTCAAACACATTGACCTATCGTCGGTGGTACGCGAGTGCCATCTAGTTATGCCAAGCCGTCAAGAAGCGCCAACCAGAGCTGAGAAAGAGGGAAATATCTAAGATTACACTCAGGAATGCGTGGATACAAGCCCCTCAGTTACTCTCTGGATGAAGGTTTTAGTTATCGTCTACAGAAACGTCTGTCGCTGGCATGTGTGGTGTCCTGTGTTGAGTGCATCGTGTCACGTGATCTGCAACTCGGTAGAACTCGGGCATTTCCGATTTTTGCGAACTGTATGTCCATGTAATTTTTGTACATTTTCAAACGATGTGACATTCATTTTGATCATGTTCTGTGTGAATCTCCGCCAGAGTGGTTTATATTCATGTTTAATGTTCTCATGTCAGATGAACGGTAACATATTTGTTCTATTTTGAGACCCGTTCCGATGCGCCATTCATATGCTTATTAGTTCATATTTCGTTTCGTCCTCAATATACGACTGTAAATTTTGATGCTTGAGATTGAATCAATATTCCTCTCTAAAATATTTCTATGACTTGAACAAAATAACTTCGTTTGATTAACCTAAAATTTATGTAAATGTCAGGGTCATTTTCCTTAGAGAGAGGAAGGTGATGTATATTTAGATCTAACTTCATCGTTTCGTGTAAATACTACACTGCTCGGTAGAAGTTAAGATAAACACGCACAAATTAAAGGTTGTGCTATACCTACTGTCGAACAGATTCAGTGTCGCCATAATCGTATTTTCTGTAACATCTCTGTATTAGTGTATATACTGGAAATGTGCCACTATACTGAGTCCGCCTTTCGTCCGAGTTTAACATACTCACCCACGTTTAAAATTCGACAAATACATATTTTTTTAGCTTCAAGGATATTCTGCTGTAGTCATCAACACTGGCAGCCTTCACTTTGTGGTCTTTTCATAATAACTTCCAGACGAAGTGTTCACCGTAGGTCTGGGCCCTGTCACGTTGACCTTGACACGCACACCAGCCGCAAACGCACACCAGCCGCAAGTGGCACAGTGGGTGGTTATCCTTTGTTTGTCCAAAATGATCTGAAATGTGTCTGATGTAGAGCTTTATAGGGTTAATGTCTTTTTTTTTCTTTTTCTTTCTTTCTTCTTCTTTTATTTTTTTTTATTTATTTATTTATTTATTTGATAGCTTTTCCTTCAGTATTTTCCAGTATTAGTGTTTCAATGTTAATCATAAGACAGGCCTCTGCAAAACAATCCTGTCTGTTTCAAATCATAAAAATATGAATGAATTCTTATGTCAGTGATAATACCCATCAGATGATAATGATGTTGATCATGATGTGATGATTATATCATTCAGATAATAAAGCGATGATAATGATAAGATGATAATGATAATATTCAAAGAATAGTGATGATATTGATGTGATGATAACGATGGTAATGGTAATTATCCGCGATGATGATGTTGTTATCACACTGAATAAGAATATCTTGATTATATGTTTTTATTAATATCACAAGCGGAATCGACAATAACGAGACCATTAAAAATAGTCGGTTTATTTCAGCATTCATCTTGCCGAAACATTCTTACCGCAATCAGTGAGCATTCATTGTCATTCTCCACTCCATTGGGAGAATGCTACTAGGCTGGTTCGAATCCTTTGTCCGCGGTTGCATAACTTTAATTACAGCTTCAGTCCCTTGGTAAAGCGGAATAGTACACTCATACAGTATAGTACATCACAGAAATCGGTACCTCCACGTACTTCATGTGTCAGGAATACGTGCAATACGACGTCAAGAGTTATTTCCCTTTGATAGATCATCGTCAAATCGCTGGCATTGCAGGTTCAGCCTGGTTCCCGGGGACTGTTGCGCACTATGCCTAACCGTTAGCGCAGGGACAACAGACCCCGGGAACCAGGCTGCTTCACGTTCTTCGTTCGTAGTTCGTATTCTTGGCTTTTTCCGTTTTTAATTCTCTTAATGACTTTTTTAAGTCCCTTAATGACCTTCATTAGGAGACTTCATAAATGATATTATGAAGGTAATGAAATACAGGTCTGTGAATTTGCATATCCTAGCATACATTACATTTGTCAGCTTCAAACCATTAACTACCACAAAAACTCACTGATGATGCTCAGTTTTTAGTTCGCTCACTCAATAGTGAGTATGCTTTTACGCCGCTTTAGGAATAATCCAGCAATATCACGGCGGACTTCACAGAGTGAACTCATATCGGGAATCGAACCCATATCTTCGCACGACGAGCGAACGCTTCACCCATTAGGCTACCCCTTTGCCCCCCTCACTCCAGATGAAAGCTATGGAAACAATCACCTTATGGTGGCCTTGCATTAATTGGGTAATCTTGAATCTTGTCCAAAGTCTTATATACAAGGCATGAATCATAAGTGACAGTCTGATATGAGTGAGTGAGTTTGGTTTTACGCCGCTGTTAGCAATATTCCAGCTATATCACGGCTCGGGACACAAGAAAATGGGCCTCACACAGTGTAAGATGTAAGGGGGATCGAACCCGGGTCTTCGGCGTGACGAGCGAACGCTTTAACCACTAGGCCACTCCACCGCCCCCAGTCTGATATGCATTTGCGGGGCACATGGTAGTCTCATACCGCCTGTGATTACCAAGTGTATTTTATCTATCGCTGTTTACTCCAGTTCACCATCAGTCATTACCATCGCCCTGTACCCGTTTATAGCACAACTGTTTGTATATATTGAATGTATTTCATAACAGTACAATGCATTTTGTATATTGCATTCTGTATATTGTTTATTTGATGTGTGTACATACAGACAGCCTGAAGATCCGCAGGAAGGGATTACTTACAGTAGCATATCCTTGCATATTATAATATGTTTTTTAAAAAATAAAATACAATATAAAACATTGATTGGATGCATGCACAGGTCTTGATGTACCAAAACACTGGAACCTTATTACAGGAACCATGTAAAACACAAATACACCATAATCCAAGCTCGGATTACTAAAACATGGCTCCATCTATCTAACATAATCAGCTTTACTGGCATGACTATATCAATGTAATATACTGAAAAGCAAAAGAAACGCAAATTTAACCCAAAAAATCTTATAAAAGCGTTTATGTTAGGTCTATATAAAAACTTGACAAAAAGCCAGATACGTTTCTTTTGCTGTTTAGTATATAATCCGTGTTACTGACCGAACGCTGAATTGTTAATCCACAGTCCCGTTGATAGGCTAATGATGAATTAGTCTCGTTAAGCTTGTAAGATAAACCTAATCTAATGGCACTTTTGTAATGCGAAAAACGCACACGTTAATTCATTGCATCTTATATTTGTACTTGAATAATGCTACTAATGTTTGCTTGTAATGTCGGTCAAATAAAGGCATTGTAATGTGTAATTGTATTGCTTGATTAGTGAAAGGCAATAGTGATTTGTGATTGTATTGCTTGATCAGTGAAAGGCAATAGTGATTTGTGATTCTATTGCTTGATCTGTAATGGTAACGTACAATACCTTTGCTTGAATAACTGAACCTAGTGCTGGTTTATAATTCAGTCGTTGAAAGTAATAGTACGTTTGCGTCATTCATGTTTCATAAGTTAAGACTTAATGGTATGTTAGTAAGTTAATGAAATGTTATTAATTGGTCATATGTGATACCTTTCATTTTGTTATTTTTGTTTGATGGCATTTGCATATCTCGGGTTGTGTAACCTCCACCACAAATAGGTAAATATCTTATGTGACAATATTTTTTATTTTTGCACGTATGGGCAATATCGTGTATGTCTAACATTATCTAATTATTTATCGACCAGCAGGTTTGTATTTAGCATCACATCTACAACTGTCATTCAGATGTACTGTCAAATGTATTTTGTTTCGACGTTGACGACTTTTTTTACGTTTTTGTCAGATTCGTTTTTTACATATTACGTGATCGTGACGAGTGGCGGAGTATTTCAGAGAATAAAAGCTTCAAAACTAGTTTATGTTGGGTGTTTGTTTTGTCAATGTATTTTGGTTGTTTATAATTTCTGTATGTTAAACAATGGTCCAGAACGATTGGAGATAGATTCGTGTCTACAGCGTTGTCACACGTATGTTACTGAAGACCCCACGTACACGTGCTGCTTACATTGATGAAACCAGGTGTTCTAGATATACGAAGTCAATACCTTCAGTGATGCAACCAGGTGTCAGTGATGAGGAAACCAATATACACTTAATACCTACAATAATCACACAGCTTGTTCCTGATAAAAGAACCCACTTACTCGCAATGCCTACAGTCATAAAACTAGGTGCTCTTGATTAAGAAATCCACTAGCCACGTATTCTTAATGACTAAATCCACATAATTATAGGTAATGCCTACATTGATGAAACCACATATTCTTGATTACAACTCCCATACATAGATAATGCCTACATTGATGAAACCACATACCCTTGGTTACAAAGCCCACACATACGTAATGCCAATGGTGAAACCATGAGTTCTTGATTACAAAACCCACGTGCAGGTAATGCCTACATTGACGAAAGTAGGTGTTCATTATTCAGTAAAAAATACCTAGGTTATGGAACTTGGTGGGTGTGTCTCAAGAGATTAAATTCATGCCTACGGTTATAACATGATTCAAGAAGCCCGGACTCACTAAATGACAACAGTACTGTTCATTATTCAGTAAACAATACCTAGGTTATGAAACTTGGTGTGTGTGTGGGTGTTCATTATTCAGTAAACAATACCTAGGTTATGAAACTTGAAGGGTGGGTGTAGGTGTTCATTATTCAGTAAACAATACCTAGGTTATGAAACTTGGTGGGTGTGTCTCAAGAGATTAAATTCATGCCTACGGTTATAACATGATTCAAGAAGCCTGGACTCACTAAATGACAACAGTACTGTTCATTATTCAGTAAACAATACCTAGCTTATGAAACTTGGTGTGTGTGTGTGTGTGTGTGTGTGTGTGTGTGTGTGTGTGTGTGTGTAGGTGTTCATTATTCAGTAAACAATACCTAGCTTATGAAACTTGGTGTGTGTGTGTGTGTGTGTGTGTGTGTGTGTGTGTGTGTGTGTGTGTGTGTGTGTGTGTGTGTAGGTGTTCATTATTCAGTAAACAATACCTAGGTTATGAAACTTGAAGGGTGGGTGTAGGTGTTCATTATTCAGTAAACAATACCTAGGTTATGAAACTTGAAGGGTGGGTGTAGGTGTTCATTATTCAGTAAACAATACCTAGGTTATGAAACTTGGTGTGTGTGTTTCAAGAGATTAAATGCATGCCTACTGTTATAACATGATTCAAGAAGCCTGGACTCACCAAATGACAACAGTAATTCCAGTGAGATTTAAGACTACACTCGGGTAATACCAGTAGCACTAGACGGTGCAGCATTTAAGAACCTATGCCCAAGTAATTCAAACAGTGATAACACTAGGAGTTCGTGATTCGAAAACAAACCAGCGTGGAATGCCTAGTTTTGCATTCAAGAGTGAGTGAGTTTAGTTTTACGCCCCTGTTAGCAATATTCCAGCAATATCATGGTGGCGGACACCAGAAATGGGCTGTGTACGTTTTACCCATGGGGGGTATCGAAAACTTCTGCGGGAGGATCAAATGCGAAAACCAGAAGGCTACCCCACCGTCCTTGGAACTCAAGACCCCCTACACTCAAGTGATGGGTACTTTGATAGCATGCAAGTCTTAGAAGGAGCCGGTAACTCCTGACCATTCCTTCCAAGGTAGACCGATCCAACTGAATTATTGAATCCATGCTTATCGTCTGTTATGGTTTCTGGTATACTCTAAGTCATGCCGACCACACCACGCAGCGCAGACACAACTGCTTAAAGCTCTGAGAGACCCCACTCATTCACTCACTCACTCACTCACTCACTCACTCACTCACTCACTCACTCACTCACTCACTCACTCACTCACTCACCCACCCACCTATTCACTCACATCAAGCTTACGCATTTCACGTGTGATGGGTGAGTTTTGAAAAAGATTAGTCGTATGTTCTCTTGAGTTACAGCGACGAAAACCTTTTCGCTTTGAATTTATTAAGAGGAGGAGGAGCAGAGTATAACAAGTTGTTGGGGAGGCAGCCACAGATGAACTACAATAATGTCAGTGATAATACGATGCTTGTCATTAAGCTAAATATGCAGGTTAACTCCGAGGGGTTTTGCACAAATTATCCCTTCAAAGGCAAGATCCACGTTAGAATTCCATTTTGTGAGACAATACAAACATGACAGATGTTCGAAATGGGACCGCTCTGCATAATCAGTGGTTCGATTCCGTTATAATGAACTAAGAACTTTCGATGTTTACTTGGACGGTAACGATGAAAAGAAATTGCAGCAGTATTGCAATGGTTGGTCGCAATATTATGTTTCAATGGACTGTCGCTATCGGATTAGTTGTTTCTTCCTCAAAAGTCGCCCCTGGTGCTCACCCGGTGTGTGAATTGTGGTAGAGCCGCACCAATTCACACACAATTACCGGCATTCTTCGGACTGGCGAGGGGATGACTGCGGAGAGACAACGGGGGTTAACTCCTGTTGGCCTCTAGGTTCCAGGCATCCCATCAACTCTTAATGTGTGCGAAGGGTTTTAAAATGTGCATAGTTCTCCATTGTTCATTTGAGACTGAGAGAGTGAGGTAGTTCATCACACCTGGGGACCCATGAAGGTCCTGCGTAGAATAGGCCTTCAACAAACCCATGCTTGCCATAAAAGGCGACTATGCTTGTCGTAAAAGGCAAGCTCGGGCTCGATGACTTGGTTGACACATGTTATCGATTCCCACTTGCGCAGATGGATGCTCATGCTGTTGATCACCGGATTGTCTCGTTCAGATTTGATTATTTACAGACCGCCGATATACAGTTGGAATATTTCTGAGTGCGTCGTAAAACTAAACTCACTCACTGGAATCCAATTTCAACTGTGTTCAGTCCTGACAGATGCACTGGAATAATTCATCATAGGTGTCTGAAGAAAGACATTCTTGTTTCACGTATTTTACAGTCAGTCAGTAAAGTATCAATTACTTTAAACATTACTCATATTAATGGTAATTATAGCAAATTATTAACAGGTAATGTTTAGCCTCACAATGTGAAAAACTGGATCAGTTCTTCGTTTCGCTTCGTTGTCAAGGGGAACCAAATCTGTCGACGACCGTTCGTCTTTCTTTAGCGCTGTCCATTTTTTTTAATAAAAAGTAAAAGGTCATGGTGAATGGTAATATTCTTTTCGTCCGTATGTGAGATGTGGGATTTGAAGTCAGTACCTACGGTTGAAAAACTGGCTTCCCGGCAAATGTTCTCGCGCTGCCCTCTACTCACAGCATGCAGCGGTCGCCCTAATATACTGAGACAATGAACTTTGGAGCATCACATTTCAAGATAAAAAATCATGTACAGTAAATTATTCATACAGGACGGAAGGACGTTGCTTGAGAATCTGTTTGAAGATTGTAATCGAAAGAAATATTCAGAGGGAAAAAGTTGAAGATTAACCAGTTAAAAAATATCAATCATATCTGATGAAAGCCAAAGTAGGTTCCTTATATATCTTATGGTTATAAGATAACGGCACAGATGGTTATCAGGTATTGTAGATTTTTCAACCTTAAAGGTGTTGTAAAGGCAACGACAACTAGTGCGAAAATTTCCACTGTACCATAATCTTTCACAGAAACAGATTTATTGTTGACAGAAGTACGGACATGAACGTTATTTATTTATCATTATTAAAGAAAAGACACGTTCAGAATCAAGGTGGGATTTATATACCTTGCTAATGAAGCAGCCTGTATGTTCCAGTATTGGGGTGGTGGGGTGGCCTAGTTATGCCGAAGTTCCGGGTTCGATTGCTCTCATGGGCATAATGTTTGAAGTCTATCTCTGTTGTCCATCGCCGTGATATTACTGGAATGTTGCGGGGTAAAACCATACTCACTCGTCACACGTCAGATCCAATATGGAACAGAGGTCAGAGGTCAAGGGGAATAAATTTCTGAGTTTTCAATGTGTCTTCTTGCGCATTCTCGATTTGGCAATGTCATGTACTGGAAAGGTCAAGGTCTGCGTCAAACAGCTACGGGAGCAAACTGACGTTATATGCATTTCAAATATATTCATGTACCTTTATGGTGGTGTCTCAGTGGTGTCTCAGTCGTCATTGTTCCTTGTGGCCATCCTTGTGGAGATTCAGGATCCAGTGGGTTCGAATCCACCATCACCCCGATAAACATCCACCGTATTTCCTCATCCTACACGCAAAGTTAAAGACGTGTACTTTTTGATAGAATCCATCAACAAAGTTACGGAACTGAAAGTACAAACGCTCATACGACGTCGATTAGCTTCTCAAAATAACGTGATCGTGGGTTCGAATCATATGTTATGATTGTATGGTTTGTAAGCGCAATGTCCACCAAAGCAGAAGAACGTAACTACTTGCATTACACCGGGTTTTCCTCCCATACAAAACCGACACGCCGTGATGTATCAGTATTTAATCTTGATAACATCGTCATACCCAGGTTTTAACCATCTTGAGTCAACAACTTTAAAATGCTGTTGCTTTTTCAGATAAAAAAGAACACAAGACGCGTTATTTCTAGAACATGGGAAAGGTTTATTTTGAAATGTGTACTTTCCAGAAACAAGAGATATTCTCCATGGCTGGAAAGAGAGACAGAGCTCCGAACTCACATGGTAGGATTCGCATGGTTCATAATAACGCGTGGCATTATGTTTTCTTTATTATAAAGGGTTGAAGCCGTTGTTCCACATATATGACAGTTTATCCACGAGTAAGGATCAGTGAGTGAGTCTAGTTTTACGCCGCTTTAGCAATATTCCAGCAATATCACGGCAGAGGATACCAGAAATTGGCTTCATACTTTGTATCCATATCGGGAATCGAACCCAGGTCTTTGGCGTGACGAGCGAACGCTTTAGCCACTGGGCTGCCCCATTGCCCCCATAAAGATGAGGATGCCGGACAGTCCAAGTATTAACATACATCCCATACATTCAGTCACAAGTATTTTACCTCACAGATGATAGGAATGCTTAGTGAAAATATATATTTATGTACATATAGAACAAGTGGGTTATACATACATCATTTCACTGACGCCACAAAGTCAAAAACACTTATACAAATAGTTATCTTTGCAAAATGTAATATAAATGCATGTTCACTGTCGTCAAGTTTATGGTAGAATATGTATTTTAACAGATAGGCAGCGACGGTGAATCTTCGACGAAAATTGATGTTTTTTCAGATTACCTTATTTGTTTTTACATAACAATGATATTTTAAACACGTGTCACATTCCTACAAAAAATATCTCTGTCTATTTCTTCACAACCAACATTTCTGCATATTTAAAAATGGGACGTTACGCTGGCAATCATTCGGAACTACTCGCCCCTTTCCGTGATCAAGAAGACGACTCGTACCTCTATAGTACGCCATTATTGCCAAGAAACATTGCAAAGCAAATCAAATCCCGTTTAGTAAAATGTGAAATGTGTCAAATAGATTTTAGCGCTTCTCAATTTTCAATATTATTTCCGTGGTTATCAAATTATATTGTTATTTATATTTGTTAAAGAAATTAGAAACTTACTTAAAGTGACTGTCGTGTTGTGTTATAAATTTCCAGGAGTAGCCATGCTTGAAAGTGTAGATTTGTCTGAGTATCGTTATCTCCGTGCCGGTTTGCGTTAAGACAAGGGCCAGGCGTTAACATGGCCTCAAGAGGGCTACGAGTCGCCATCCGGCTTGCCTTGTCGGAATGTTACGAGGAGTTACAAATGTCTGCCAATGCGTTTTCTGGACAGACAACTCTTTTGTCACAACAATGCCTCTGTACTCAACACAAGATAAACAAAACAAACAGATCACATCTTACGTACATTCCTGTTACAGCTCAGAAACATGTCAGTATGACAAAAACATTCATATCGATCGACTTCATTCCACGACAAAAGGTTAATGTTGAACAATATTCTACAAACATGCACTTGTATTTGGTAAGAGTCGAACATTTGTATGGCGATTCTGCTTTCTATATTTATCAACAGATTTAACGGTCTAAATCTCACCAAGGCACTCGCTATACTGTTGTTCTGAAGATAATAAGGTCCGAGCTCACATTGCACCAGTACTTCAGCCAATTAACGTGCCAACTGCCTTCAGCTGAGATAGAAACAGAAGACACGAAGGAAGCCTTCCCATCTGTTTCATACTAAGATCTCATTACAAAAATTTAGAGTGACAAAACATGTGCACAAGACATAAGGGATTCAACCTCATCTTACCATCAGAAACTTTTCAGCATTTCACTTTTCAAACTGGTATGATCAAAACCTTGTTGTTTTACAAGATCTTCCTTTAAGTCAAACTGTTGAAATTCAAGAAAAATTCAGTTTAAAAATAACGTAGCCTCATATATAAAACTTTATGGATTCAGTTTCTAAAGTTTCATTAGAAGAGCTGAAGAAGCAGACTGGTTTTGCGCTTTTGATTCACAGGACGTTGATCCTTGACTAAGGTTTGTCAAGCTGGATTATGCGAACAACACTACTCTTCCTAGTCTCCCTGTCTCAGTGATAAAGATAGGAGGCTTTCATGGTTTTGGATGTATTGTACTCGCCTTGTTACTAGCAGTGTTGCATCCAATATTTACAGTGATGCTGGAAATATGACTGTTGTGAATGTCTCTCCAAAGACAAAACACCCGGAATCATTAGATCACGTGAACTTTAAAACCTCAGGTTCAACCACACCCTTTACTTTATGCATCAAAACGTAGCGTAATTGCTGCAATCAAAGCTTCGGTTTCACACACTAAATCTTACCTTCAGGAAACTAAATGAAATCATGTCACATGTTGTGAACTAAATTTGTGGAGGCTTTTGTCGCCCACTTACACAATAGTTAATTACAGAACGTCACATTTGCATAAAATAACACGCATTAGATGCCGAATATGTCTGTTTTGCAAAAAAATGTATTTTTTTCACCAGAAGGAATGCTTGAAATTGACAAATACATTGGTCAATATCTACGGCCTCATCTCAAAGACAAGGTTTCTGTATTCATATGGTGACATCGATAATTATGCAAATCAGGAAATGAAGGCAACAAAGGGAGATTACTCTCATTCACTACCCATGCCAATCTGACTAGATGATAATAATAATCGCTGGTATTATGATTAAGCACACCACAAATATGTGACACACATATATACCTAGACAAAGACAAGTAATTATGCTGCACCGAGGGCCGACTTAGGGTACGCTTATGAAAAACGTTTACAAATAACATGGCGGATGAACGGGGTTACACTGATACATCTATTGGCGCCTAATGGCATATGAAAACATCCGAAATCTGATCTTAAAGCCGGGTACTTGTTAAGCTGCGAGAGTCAGTATGAGTCATGGACCACGCATGACATTGGTATCATTGGTATAACTCCTGATATTTACTAAAATACTGACGTAAGTCATGAAAGATCACTGCAAACGGATCTCAAATGCATTCTTCAACACCGATAACTGTTGATGCTTCAACACCTTATATTTTAAATAGGAAATGAATACATCTCGTTTTCATGATCTACGAGTGATAGAAACGTAGGGATATTAATTCATGTATGTTTACATAATATATTCATATATATGGTAAAATAACTGCCTTTATGGTAAACGCCCCATTCGTATTCGTGCATGTAGTTTTCATCTGTGTGTAATTCATGATAATATATGTACATATTAGTATAGTGATACGAAATTATGTGCAGATGTTTGTATGTTTATCATGCACCAATGGTGTAAGTTTGTAAACCGCGCTGTTACTGATACAGTCACTATAGCTCGCCTACAGGGTTAAGGCTAATGTATACTCTTCACAAAAGGCATGGGTGCCTGAGCTTTCAGTTTGGATAGATATGACAAGCGTTAACAAACGTTTGAATGTACGCACAATGATATGTTCGCACCATCATTTATCTTTATCACCACCCGTAGACACAACGCATGGGATGCACGTGCAGAACGTAGTAGCCTCTTACACGTGCATGGGATGTCATGGGAAGGTTCCTAAATCACCATTAGACCACTACTTTTGGCAGTCATCATACATCACATTATTGTTAGTGTTTGTTTCAGGAGGAATCGTATACATGCAAATTTCACCTCATACACCAATCATATTTCAAGAGCGATCACTGTGCAAACAGCTATGATTAACTCCGAAAAGTCATCATTATCATATCAGCACTGACTGATTCCCATATATCTCCCAATATTTTGATCGTAACTTAAAAATGAAGTTTCCCTACTTTTTAAAGAGTGTACATACGCTGAGTAAACGAAATTGTTAGTTGCTAAGAATGAAACAAAGAGGAAAAGGCGATTTAATGTATGGATAACGCTTGCAATTTTACAGTCAAATCCGTGTGTTTGCTACATCTGCCGTGACACAGTGAATGAAAGACGACAGCATATCCAGTATAAATAGGTGACACATAATACTACAATCATAATAATATCCTTTTTATCATGTAAGTATGAGATGTAGGTGATAATCAATACTTTTACAATACAATATCGGTACCGAAACTATATAGATGCAGGTAGAAGAATGATTCAGGGTAATTTTGACCGCGTACCCGAGGTCCATCTTCCATAGCTGTCATAGACATGCCAAGGCTGAGGGTATATGATGAGTGAGAGTTTCCGGCGCCTTTGGCAATATCATAGCACTATCACAGCAAGGAAAGACAGAACTGGGCTTCACACGTTGTATCATGAGAGGAATCAAACGGGGCTTCGATCGGACACTATAGCCACCGCCCGGTATTCACAACAGTGTCTCTGTCAATGGAGAAAGAATCACATAAAATGGAAGCGGGGAATCATAGAACATACATTCACAAGATATTGTAATGTGACAGCGCTGTAATGAGTTCACGACACAGTGAGAATGTCTTGACACATCAGCAGAGAGCGAGCACCTTTGGCGCACGTGAAGAGTGAGAAGCGTGTGAGCGTTTTAGTTACTTCAATAATAGCCCAGAAATATATTTTTAATAACCTTATGTCGTTAAAGCAATGCTGATAGACGAATAATACCATTTAGCGAACGCATTGTACCATTGTTTATTTTGTCAGTCATTAAAACATATTTCAGTCATTTTTTAATAAAAGACAGTCACCGTGGTCATAATAATAAAATGTTCCAACAATGTTCTTCTTCCCGTGCATTTAATCTGTGGCTGCTTTGATAAAGCAACGATCGCGCCATGTAAGGAGCGAACCAAAACGGTCCATCATATATGACTTCAGTTTGTCTCTACCATTCATCATCTGGATTTCTCAGGGTAACGAAAATATAATATTATATATATCATCGTACAAACATAGGCATATATCAAGATACAATTGAATAATATGTGAAAAAAACAGACCCCAATCCCTGGTAATGTTGAGAGTGAAAGGCCATGTAAATAATGTACATATATATCCATGCATCCAAACAGTGAGCAGGGAGGTACCACAATGGATAATGTCTGTGTACAACGCCAATTCCTCGTCACGACTTTCCTGCTGGATCTTCGGAATCAGAAACTGATTCAACACTTTCGACTGTCTCTGTCCTCTGAACAGCAGCGGCCCGAGATGGCCGAGGAACAATGTCATGAATCACTATAGCCTCCAGTTTCTCATTGGTCAAAGTAAAGGGAGACAACTGGTTTTCAGACATCTGACGTTGTAGAATTTTTTGGTGTCTTGTTCGGGCGTTCATTAATGGTCGCGAGGGCGAGACTCTCTCCACGGAATGGTTCAAAAGAGGTGGCTGCTGAAGCGTGATCATTGGCTGTGGATGGCTGGCTGCGCTGGGACTTAAATACATATCGTCTTCGTGTTTCACGATTCCGTTGCTATTGTGTGTCAAGGTGTCATGGCTTGTTGAGGCTTCCTGGTAGCTTCTTTCGTGCTTTGGAGAAATTTTTATTGTATGGGTGTGTTGCACTTCTTTTGATTTACCGTATTCTTCTGAAAGAATAAAGACGTATGTCAGTTACAGTGAAAACTGTTTAATACGTATTGATATTCATGCTCAGTGAATTAAATTGGCCCTAATAAATAAGAACAATGCATTCATTGTGGAAAGTGACTGAAATACTTTAGCCTAGAGGTCAAAACCATAACTTCGATACCCAGAAGAACATGCTTCATCAATAGCCATGTTTCTTGTTGTGGCCAAAAAGAAGTAATATCTCACAGATTACGGTCTTAAAGAGCTATGACTTACAAAGACAATTATCCTATATAATCTCAAACACAATTCATTAACAGGTTCGCTTATATCACATTTTCCCCACACGTCCTAAAATCCTTTAAAAACGAAAACAAAATAAATTTAACGAAGTAAAGATGATATAATCACAGAACAAAATACAACTTAGGACATGTAGATGTCTACTAATTCTAAGCCCGTTTTAGGTGTCCCCGCCGTGATGTTGCCGGAACATTACTAAATAGCGACGTTAAACATTATTCATTCACTGAATTCGGCTGGGTATCAATATCCATGTCTGGGTTGTACGTATGTTAAATGGCAGCATTGTATTTCAGCAGGATAGCTGTATAGAACGGTTTGCGTGTTTATTTGTTTGGTGCTTAATATCGCACTCAGCCATATTCCAGCTATATGGCTGCGGTCAGTAAATAATCGTGTCTGGACCAGGCAATCCAGTGATCAACAGCATGGTCATCGATCTACACAAATGGGATTAGATGACAGGCGTCAACCAAATCAGCGACCCTGACCACCCGATCTTTTTAGTCTGATTAGTACAACCACGCACGCACACGCACACGCATACGCACATATCTCTATGTAAATGATGTTTTAATCCAATTTCTTGCGGTTGAATCTAACGCATCGTTAAATGCTACTGCGGTAAATGTCAACCAAGTCAGCCAGGCTTACCATCGATCCTGTTAGTCTCAATTCCAACTCGTGCAAATTCCTTCCAGGTAATAAAATAATATTCACTCTTTTATTGCGATCCTCTACCGACTGACGTGGAGAGAAGCAATCTTACTGCACAAGTACAAGATCCCGATGATCAATTAAACTGCTCTGGCAAAGTAGAATCAGATACAATCGAACCGAACATTAACAAAATGGTAATGAATGTCAAGGAATGTGACATATATCAAATATTCTACAATCCATTTCTGCTGGAGTTTATCTAATGGTTAAGCATACCTGGTGCAACATACCAAATGCATAACTTAAATATGTATGAGTGAATATATATATATATATATATATATATATATATATATATATATATATATATATATATATATATATATTCACTCATACACTCATCTGTGTGTGTGTGTGTGTCTGTCTGTCTCTCTCTGCGTGTGTCTCTGTGTGTGTGAGAGAGTGTGTGTGTGTATGTGTGTGTGTGTCTATATATTTTTGAAACGGTAAAACGTTAATATTCCATTGACTTTTGTTTGGTTCAGACGAGTTGGCATCTGATAACATAAGACATGGAACATGTCATGGCGTCACACTGCCACGCCATTCGACATGTTAGAAAGCCAACTGATCACCACCAGTAGCTATAGTGAGTGAGTTTAGGTTTACGCCATTTTAAGCAATATTCCAACAATATCACGGCGGGGACATCAGAATGGGTTTCACACATTGTACCCATGTGAGGAATCGAACCCGGTTATCGGAGTGACGAGCCAACGCTTTAACCACGAAGTTACCCCACTGCCCTTCACCACCAATAGGGTGCATGGGATGTTAAAGTGCTCTACCAACATGTACAACACCTGGAAGACTGTTCTACCAACATGTACAACACCTGGCAGACTGTTCTACCAACATGTACAACACCTGACAGACTGCTCTACCAACATGTACAACACCTGACAGACTGTTCTACAAACATGTACAACTCTTAACAGACTGTTCTACCAACATGTACAACACCTGACAGACTGTTCTACCAATATGTACAACACGTGACAGACTGCTCCACAAACATGTACAATACCTGACAACCTGCTCTACCAACATCGACAACACCTGACAGACTGCTCTACAAACGTGTACAACACCTGACAGACTGCTCTACCAACATGTACAACACCTGACAGACTGCTCTACCAACATGTACAACACCTGACAGACTGTTCTACCAATATGTACAACACGTGACAGACTGCTCTACCAACATCGACAACACCTGACAGACTGCTTAACAAACATGTACAACACCTGACCGACTGCTCTACAAACATGCACAACTCCTGACAGACTGTTCTTCAATGTGTACGACACCTGACAGACTGCCCTACCACCACGCACAACACCTTGCCAAAACGGTAGTAAACATGTACACTTCGCAAGAAATCGAACAACATGTACAACATACAGCAAAATGCTCGGACAGCATGTGTAGAGTCACACAAAACAAATCGACCAACATGTTCAATTCTAGCGGAGTTTGAGAAAACTGTTCAATAACTAAATTCACCTCGGACAACCTGTTTCACAATGAATCTCCGCCATCATGTGCAGGACAGATTAGAATATCATCTACAGAAGGACAACGCTGAAATATGCTGTATGACAACATATCTCGGCCATAACGACGATACTCTACATGAGATATAGCTGAAATCTGCAGCAGTACATCAGATCTTGGCCATAACTGCTACATCACAACATATTGAGACCACAACGATGATTCTTTTCTACACATGTGAAATATGCTGCATCACAACATATCTAGACCACAACGATGATACTGTACTCAGCATGAGATATAGCTGAAATCTGCAGCAGTACATCAGATCTTAGCCATAACTGCTGCATCACAACATATTGAGACTACAACGATGATTCTCTTCTCCACATGTGAAATATGCTGCATCACAACATATCTAGACCACAACGATGATACTGTACTCAGCATGAGATATAACAGAAATATGCTGCATCACAACATATCTAGACCACAACGATGATACTGTACTCAGCATGAGATATAGCAGAAATATGCTGCATCACAACATATCTAGACCATAATCATGATACTGTATTTTTCATGCCATTGGGATATAGTTGAAATATGTTGCATCCCAACATATTGAAACTACAACGATGATACTGTACTCAGCATGAGATATGGCAGAAATATGTTGCATCCCAACATATTGAGACTACAATGATGACACTATACCGTACATGGGATGTAGCAGAAATATGTTGCATCCCTACATGATACTGTACTCAGCATGAGATATAGCTGGAATATGCTGCATCCCAACATATTGAGACTACAATGATGACACTATACCGTACATGGGATGTAGCAGAAATATGTTGCATCCCTACATGATACTGTACTCAGCATGAGATATAGCAGAAATATGCTGCATCCCAACATATTGAGACTACAATGATGACACTATACCGTACATGGGATGTAGCAGAAATATGCTGCATCCCAACATATGTCATACAGACATTACTGTAAGCTTGCTGTAACGAAGGAAGGAATGCGTCTCGAGGGGATTGTATTGTACTCTATATTCGGAATCGGATAAAATAAGCTGCATTAATTGCGTTTACTTAACATAATCTGGCCACCACTGGTAATTACTTTAGAAGACTGCCAAGGGCAGCTTAGGCGAAAGACTATATCGGACCTGAAATCAACAAAGAGGTTGTCATTGCAGGATGTCGATCAGCAATCAATGACAGGCAAGTCAGCTTAGTGGACGTTTTCGACCAGGATTCAACCGTCAGGAAAACAAAGATGTTTCTCTTAGGCAGTGCGATACCACAGGTCTGAGAGAACGGTGTATTTTTTCAATGTCACGCATTCCTATATTGGTCTGAGTAATCACCAAGTGGCCGTCAATTTCGTTCACATTTAACTGTCGATTATCTGGAAGGTAATCTATGACCTCGCGGCAAATGTTTATGTCAAGTCAATTATTTTAGAGCTGTACCAATATTTTTGCTCAATTAGGTAATTTGTGAAATATTTGATTTCAGCAAAGGAAAACACATTAGCGTTAAGTACATCTTAAAGGTTAATTAGTTCATAAAGGAAATGTGTCCGTTTCGGCTTCATAAATTGAAGTTATTGGTTTACTATACGCACTTGCGCATTTTGCAGGGTCCTAAACCAGCATGATGACACAAGAGGGGTCCGCATATATCGTCATCGTTGACGTCATGGTTGCGCGCCAGATGTAGGCGTCTCTTCAGACAGCTGGTGGTTTCAGTGACGACTGACAGTATACCAGCAGGGAGTACGGTAAATATTTTACAGCTGATGAGATGTGATCCCAGAAACTACACAACCCTGGAGCTGCTCCTTTGCAGCATAAATTACGATTTTAATCCAGGTTTCTCGTTGCTCGGATTCTTTTCTCGACCCTTCGATTATTTTCGCTATTAAGTTATTTCAATTATTTTCGAAACGTCATTGGAAGCATGGATGTACAGCTTTTAATTAACCAAACAACATTGTTGGGTGGTGGCAGAGGTTGGTTGGGCGTTCAAAATTGAGCAGTTTAGTACGTACATGAACATATGCAGTATGCCAATGTGCTACTGATTCCTTACTTGCAATTGTCAGGAATGCAGCCCCCCATGTTATGCTCCATATCCAGCCCAGCAAGAACAAGAATGTCGTGAGAAACTGCAGCAGTGCAACACCGGCGTTCACCCACACCACGTTACGTCGACTGGCACCTTTAGGCCGAACTTCGGAACAGCATAACACGCTAACACCAGAAATGAACGTCCCTGCAAACAGAGCAAAATAATAATAATAATAATAAACATCAACCACGATTAGTATGAGTGAGTGAGTGAGTTTAGTTTTGCCCCGCTTTTAGCTATACTCTAGCAATGGTAGGAACGCCAGAAATAGACTCCACACATTGTACCCATGTGAGGTATCGAAGCCGGCACTTCTGCGTGACGATGTGGATATTTTCAAGAACTCATAAGAAATCGAACTCATGAATAGCGGATCCTGACTCAAGGGATGTCACTCTGCACTGTGGTACTGAAGGTTTGAAACGCGTCGCAGTAATATTTTTAATGCTCAACAGAAAGTCGTGACAAATATATATGCTGGTAATTGAAATGGCTATTACGCTGAAGCCACGAATTAACAAAAAAATAAATTTCATGAAATCCATGCACAACACTGTAAAGGGTATACGACGTGTTTTGGCAAAAAATATATGCGACTTGCAAGGCACAATCTAAACACTGTTTTACATTTCTATTTTTCTCATTTTGCGTATATTGATGTATCCCAAAGCACAGTGTGTGTGTAGTATCTTTTGTACGTCAGTTCAGTAGAAGTGAGTGAATTTAGTTTTACGCCTCAATGAAAAATATTCAAGCTAAATGACTATAAATAATCGAGTCTGTAAATAACTTGATGCGACTGGAAAGGATCTACGCAGTTGGGATACGATGACGTGTCAACCAAGTCGGCGAACCTGACCACCCTATCCCGTATTACACGCATGTGTTTTTGAAGATCATTTATAAAACATATCTATTTCACGGGTCGTTTAGCAGAGTAAGGATGGTACAAAACTGAAATCTGACACAGAATTTCTCCCTAGTCAAGTAAATAATCTCCCTCTGCGATCGAAGAAGTATTGACACGTTCTGTATAATTTCTAAACTAAGCCTGTCTTCGATCAGTTAACAATCAATTCTGTTCGGGAGCCTACTACAGAGTATATTACGCAATGTCATGACACGACATATAGATCAATTTGACACTGACAGATTAAATATGCACCCACCATCTTCAAGCTATGTGCATTTCCAGCATAGCATTGCAATGTGGATACGGGCATATCACTTATACATGTAAATATACCTGCTAATTGCACGGGGTATAGGGTCATCTGCACAGCAAACATAAACAACCTTGGCTAACGACTGTCAGTCTAGAATGATTGATTGCAATGTACAGCAAGTGATCAAGTACAATATCAATACCGAGTGCCGCTCGTGCCCCTGAGGTGAAATAAATTAGCGACTTTGTGTCACTAAGTGGTCCCTGCTGGCTTGGAGGTGTGATTAATAAGAAAGTATTTGAACTCCACGGTAACCTGTGAATGTGTATAGCTAATTAATCGATATCTGTACGATGTCAATTTCAAACTCACGGGGTGGTCTGTGCCTGTGAATATTTTCATGACTGAAGGGTATGAAGATGTTCCTTGGTTGTAATATGTCACGTAAATGTCAATATTGAGTTGACAATTGTGAATTTTACAGATAAATCGGTATAGCGATAAGTACTCTCTCTTTTCCTCTTTCTATCTCTCTGTTGCTTTCTCTCTCATCCTCTATCCCTCTCTCATTCTCTCTTAATCTCCCCTTCTCTCAATCTCCGTGTCTCTCCTTTCTTCCTTCCCTACCCTCTCTCTCTCTGTGTCTCTCTCTCTCTCTCCACTTATCTTTCCCCCCCCCCTCCCCCGTCTCTCTCCCCTCTCCCTCATCTCTCATATTCGTACAGTATGTGTTCCTGTAACTGAGATATTATCATCACACCAAATCAACTACACAGGATCTCGGTTCTGAAGGAGGTAAGAGGCTATTTGTGCTAAGCACTTATAGAAATATGGTGTATCGATTGCATTTTTAAAAACTGCCTTTAAGAAACGACGATTTCCTATGAGACTGTCTGACACGCAGTAGCCCAACAGACAAAGACAAAGAACTATTGTTTAATTTGTGTTATGATAAGATCGATATTTACCTCTACCTTAAGTTCAGATCGATATAGGTCTAGACTCACGCCTGGGAGCACAAACAATAACTGTTGTTCTTCTTTCCCCTTTTTCATAACAAATACATGCCTGAACAGGATCGGGGAACGCTGCCCGCCTCTTAGCGAGTTATGGTATTAAGCGGTGCTTGTTGTATCCTGACAACTGACGTAAACAACATGATCATGACATGTCCTGTTTGGATTCTGTGACGTAATGTTTTTGTGGGGTGCTGCAAAGGTTAATTTGAACACAGAAAGGTGGGCGTGGTCTTCAGTAAACTTCACGGAAACACCTGACATATGGAAGCAGGTAATGATTGATTTGTTGATGATTTACCTGATGAGTTTCTATTTTATGGTGGAACAGGAAGTAAGTGTTTAAAGAGTTAATGTGCTGAGAAGAATAAATAAAGACTGGGGGTGGGGGGGGTGGGGGTGGGGGTGGGGGTGGTGTTGGGCTTGTGGGGGGGTTATGATAGGCGTTGTTCTTCTGACTAAACTGTTGATTTTCTATTTTCTATCACTTAGCTTTCATTCACTCATTTTGATCTTAATGTGATCATATTAATTTCACTTTTCAATTTAACCTTCCACTGATGGTGTAGATATAACAACGAGTCTTTTGTTTCTGTCATTCTGGTGGAACCTTATTTCTGCAACATTATAACATTAAACGTTTATACATGCCAAACCCGTGAAGGTCCCGGGGTAGAATAGGCCTTCAGGAACCCATGCTTGCCATAAAAGGCCACTCAGCTTGTCGTAAGAGGCGACTAACGGGATCGGGTGGTCAGGCTCGCTGACTTGGTTGACACATGTCATCGGTTCCCAATTGCGCAGATCGATGCTCATGTTGTTGATCACTGGATTGTCTGGTCCAGACTCGATTATTTACAGACCGCCGCCATATAGCTGTAATATTGCTGAGTGCGGCGTAAAACTAAACTCACTCACACTCACTTATACATGCCAGCAATCTTGTCTACACAATTTGAACAGTCCTTTTGTTCTACCCCATGCCCACCCTTGTGCATGTACCAAGTCAGTTGTCTTACATATACTGGGCCAACGTTTTTCTTGGACATGTCAACTATGAGTATTTCAGTCTTTGGCGTCCAATTCTCCTATCTTCTCTACTGTTGTCTGGTCCATATTGTTATTTGTAATTCAATTTATTAATGTTTTACAGAATAAAAATATATAATTTGTTTCGGGTGATCCTGCCACAGGGAGGCAGGTCTGGCTGCCCACCATGACCACCTACATGACAAGATACCGAGTGGGACTACTGGAAGTGTTGCCTTACCGAGCCCATCCAAAGCATTTCGGAGAAGGTGCAGACTGCCCAACACTGCAGCCTCCTGAATTAGTATTCCTGGCAGTACACTAACTCTCCCGAAGTCATTCAAGCGATTGGAAGACAACAAACACAAGACATCAAAACGATTAGGGAGTCTAATCCGTTCTTTAAGGAATGCAAGTGAGACATTTCGTGATGGGGTCCAGATTATTACCATATTACCATAACTCTTGCGGGATCGTTTACGTGGTGTAGTGGTTACAGCGTTCGCCCAGAGAGCGGGAGGTCGCAGGTTCGATCCCCGGTCGCGTCGTACTAAAAGACGTTAAAAACGGTACTTGTTGGTCCCTGTCTGGCGCTCGGCAATAATGAGTACAAGGACTGATTGACTCCGTGTCAGTATAATGTTCCTGAATGGGTTATTCATGCTTCACTGAGCCATTGTATCTTAGCTGAAGTCTGGGCTAGTACAAGTAGCCACATATACACACGCATGCACGTCGTCAAATGAGCGAATTAACCCTAGTTGAAACTCATTTTACATCACCTTCACCTGAATCGTGTCAATCACATTAGACCCAGTTGTTATCATTAGCTGGGAAGTGCTGATATACCTCAGTATCTTCATCATGTAATTAAGCGCTGGCCTATTCTGTGATTCTCAGTATATATATGATATCCATTTCTGAAAACAGCCGGTAAAGTAAGCGTTACCGGTAAATGATCATACCGGCTTGTTTTTGTCGTAAGAATAACACGAATGTGGTTCCTCCACGTGTCGACGTATATTTATATAAGTTGTCCACTAAAATGATATGTAAATAACGCGAGCGTAACATTCCCAGATGCTAACCGTCGCCCGTGACCTACATTTGTGACGTTATATTTTTTCACTACTTCCTGACTTTCAACCGAGCTGATTGCACGTGCCAGACACTTGAAATGACAGGAATGTCACGTGACAGGTGCTACTGTTTCACTTGTGTAGAATGCTCTGTTCGTGCGCCACCCTGTCTATATTTAGATACTACGAGGTACAGACGTGCAGAAACGGCTAACCTGGAAAGAGGGATTGAGCGGTTCCATTTTCAGCAGCGTCGATCCATCATAACTAATCTGAGTTTGCTTTGATCGCGTCCCTGTGTACTACTGTATGCTTGCAAGCCATGTCAACTAAACGTGGACATTTGGAGTTCCTTTATTGTTATATGTCATTTTGAAATTCAAAATTGTCAAATCAGTTCATTTGATTTCTTTCACACAAGTTAATGTTAAATGTTTGTTAAAGCTACATCGGTGATTTGTGGAAACGTTTTCGGTGTGTACGCAGTTTTGAGATTTTCATTACATTCATTTCGAGGTTACATATTACATTCATTACAACGTAACACGTTACATCCTGCACAAGGTTACATATTACATCCCATTATAATTATTATTACGCACTACGTTCATTTCAACCTTGCAGGTTACATCCTTTACATCCGGGCGTTGGGATAGCCTACTGATTAAAACGTTCGGTCGTCACACCGAAAACCCAGGTCCGATTCCCCACATGGGTTCATTGTCTGCAGACCATTTCTGGTGTCTCCCGCTGTGATATTGCTCGAATATTACTAGAACCATACTCACTCATAAACAGCGTTAAACGTTATATCCATTACAACGTTACGAATTGCATCCATTACAACATTACAGATTACACCAATTACAACGTTACGAAATACACCGTTACGAATTACACCAATTACAACGTTACAGATTACACCAATTACACCGTTACGAATTACACCAATTACAACGTTACAGATTACACCAATTACACCGTTACGAATTACACCGTTACGAATTACACCAATTACAATGTTACAGATTACACCAATTACACCGTTACGAATTACACCAATTACAACATTACAGATTACACCAATTACACCGTTACGAATTACACCGTTACGAATTACACCAATTACAACGTTACAGATTACACCAATTACACCGTTACGAATTACACCGTTACGAATTACACCAATTACAACGTTACAGATTACACCAATTACACCGTTACGAATTACACCGTTACGAATTACACCAATTACAACGTTACAGATTACACCAATTACACCGTTACGAATTACACCGTTACGAATTACACCAATTACAACGTTACAGATTACACCAATTACAACGTTACGAATTACATCCAGTACAACGTTACGTCATAAAGATTCGTGTTGCTGACCAACATCTATGTGATATTCGACCAAGTGGACTAGTCAGGAGCGGTCATTGTGGATGGGCAGTTGCTGTTGATATCAATCACTATTACAGTGTTACACAGTGCTCTTAATACCAATCATCGGGTTGCCTGGTTCAGAGTTCATTTTATCAGATGCTGACGTCATATAATTTGAATATCGCCGGATAAGCCACCACACACATTCACACTCTCCTGGTGAGCTGTTCAACGTCCCAGGACTATAAAGACCTATAGGCCACATTAATGCTATCATAATGACATAATCAATACATTGATATACTGAATAATATCAGTCAATATATTGAACATTATGCCATAGGTTAACGAGAGGGTCTAACGAGTTAATGCTACGAAACGCATTTCGCTTGTATCCTTTCATTTGGAATGGGGTAGCCAAGCGGTTAAAGCGTTCGCTCGTCACGCCGCAGACCTGGGTTCGATTCGGCATAATGTGTGGAGCACCTAAAAGCGGTGTAAAACCCATCTCACTCACTCACGCAATTATAATTCCAAACATTTCCATCTTATATTATTTCAATAATAATCTCTCATGCCCATGTCAATGGAACGTCAGCTCAAAATGCATTTCTCTCGCTCCCCCTTCTACCACCAAGGACAGGAATCTATAAAAATGCAAGACTGATGTCGGATCACAAAAAGATTCTTCTCCTCAGACTTCTCGGTGTTTGCATTTAAAGATCAGACAGCGCGAGCCATACTGTATCTGTATCAATGAAATAACACTCTGAGTTTTTTTAGCTTTCTCTGAAAGAGCAACACAAAGGATTGGACCACGCGGTTCTGTTCGCATTCCTAAATGTATACAAGATATATCTAACAAGCTAGATTGTTTATTGTTTGATGTCAAGTTGCAGATGGGGCTGGTAATAGGATGTAATGTTGCCATGGTTTGCAAGCGTAAGCTATGGCTTTAAGAAATGGGCTAAATGCACTAAAAGAATTGTAAAATCGCGTTCTGAGTATTGTGGTTCAACACGAGCTCGTCATGAACAAAGACCGGGTTTGACTCTCAACAAATGTAAAGAAAAGTCTCCCAACAAAGGTATTTGGTTAGAATATTGGTAAATACGTCTAAGACTCCAGAAATCTAGATATCTGTGACTGATATTAGAGGCAATACACTCTAGAGTGGCAGTATTTTGAGCTAACATGAAGACAACGGTCCCAGATTTAGAGGAACGTTACCGCTCCCATAGCACACAGCAATGAGAACTGTTTCTTTAACTGCATCAGTAAAGGTTGTTAATATCACATGTTCTCTCAGAGCAGATGGTCGGTTTGAGGCACAAGTCCTTGCAGGCATGCTTCCAAAACAAACACCATTCTATCATCGGTGTGCCGTTCCGTGATTCGAAATATTCCTGACCCGTACTTTTAGAATCTCTCATTGCAGACAAACTCTGAATGAACACCCCTGAGAGTTCCAGTTACTTTCCACCAGCTGCTGCCTTGGAGGTGTAGTGTGTTGTCTTCAAGACGCGCCAACATCTGGCCTACAAGGTAAACTGCGAAGTATTTGGTTTACGCACACCTAGGGAAAAGAATATGTTGACCTACGTCAAATACAAAAGACGAACGCAGACAACCGTTACTTACTGAATGAACACTGAAGGGTCATATAGACATTGTTCCCAGGAGGGTGGTGGTATCGGTAGAACGGAATATGTTTACCAACTTCGATCGTGTCGTTGTTTGTATTAAAGCATTTGCAACATCGAAGGCATCAGTAAATCCTTCAAAGGTTTTACTGCAGGTATGAAGGAGTGAGTGAGTTTTACTTATATTTTCCCAATGTGGCAATCGAACCCGAGTCTTCAGCGTGACGAGCGAACGCTTTAACCAGTAGGCTACCCCAACGCCCATATGTGAATGACTCTTCGATTACTCACGTTCGATGCACATCCTTTGTACTTGAATTGTTTCAGGTAAACAATTGACTAGACTTGAGATTGGTAATACGACTAAAGCTGAGATTAATAATACGAAGTGCCGTTGATATTGGTTGGATTCGAAAGGCAGTGTTACCTGGGAGACGTCCTTTCGCTGTATGGGCTGCGTGTAGATGGGGTGGGGACCCAGAACTCTCATACTGCGCAAATGATTTACTTTGTTTTTTATATCATTTTTTCTCTCTACCTTATTTCATAATATCTCTGTGTGTGTGTGTGTGTGTGAGAGAGAGAGAGAGAGAATGAGAGAGACGTCGTTAAACGTTAAAGTCTTTTGCACTGAGCACTGCTCGAGGTTAGAAACCGTGTCAAGTTACCACATCCATCTTTCATGACATAAGCTGTCGTTTTCGTTTTTTTTAAAATTAGTACACCCTAATGGACATCCGTCAATACACATGTCATTAAGGAGACGCTACGTCTAACATAACCGACGTATCTGTCGATACGTTACGCCAACACATAGGCACAAATATACCGCGTGTCTTCATTCCACAAACCTAAAGCCTACGTCAAAATCAATAATCAGTCATGTATTACACGACTTGTTAATAAATGATAAACGCGTCCTCGCGCCTCCTTGGGATGTCAATAGTCCCTTAACACTCTTGTCTTGTATCACATCTTCCATCTTACGTCATACGCCATGTCATGAGTACTCGAACGCCTAACGAGCATCTACATAACGCCAGCTTTGACGTAGTGGGCTGTGATCAGGATGGGTGCCAACCAACCCAAATTCCTTATAAGGCAACCTTACAGTTTATACAAGGGAAAATGCATATTATTTATAATATACAACATATGATGAATCGTCGGACCTTTTGGACCTATTCTAAAGGGCCATTTGTATACGGACATGTTATTCTGTATACTCAAGACTTTGTGACAAAAGAGATGGCTTTAGTTTTCCTGTTGCCGAATTTCTCTTTTAATCGTGAAAGTGAGAGAGTTCAGTTTTATGCCGCACTCAGCAATATTCCCGCTATATGACAATGTTCGTTAAATAATCGGGTCTGGGCCAGACAATACAGTGACCGACAGCGTGAGCATCGATCTGCGTGTAAGGGAAGCGATGACATGGTCTTTCAAACGAGCAATATTGCAGGATTTTAAAACATGTATCAATTTTTCAGAAAAAGTGTCACTTGTTTTTATTTTGTTATTGGTGTTGTTTTTGCACCACTCAAGGCCAACAGGGTTTAAAAAACAAATTATGTTGAACATTTGGGGTACATTTCAAAATTTATCACCAACGAAGAAACGAGTGAGTGAGTGAGGTTGATAACAGTAACATTCCAGCCACATGACGGTTTGTTCAGGGGTGTTTGTACTAGACATCGTAGCGATGAATTATCTTATCAATGGGGGACACGAACCCGGATATGCGGCCATGACGATCGAACGCTTCAACCATTGTGCCTGTTTCTTAGCTAATGTGGTATCGATGACACGAATGTTTACCTGAGTACACACTCAGCTGAAACAGACATAATGAGGCAGTAAATGGCAGTTGTTCTGAACGGCAGTCTGATGACGTCAAGACAGTATAGTTTTACATGTAAGGCCCGGACATGACATCCTGTTTACATCTAATAGAAATCAAATATTTACTCGATCCTAGTCGTGCGCGTATGTAGATCTGACGTTTCGCCATTACATGGTATCAGGGATGTTATCACTCCAACAAAAGCTGGGCTATTAAGGTAGCAATGAGTATGGGTTACATTGCAAGAATGTTTGGAGAGGATCACAGTGTACACGACCTACTCAAATAGGATGGGCAGATGAATTTGCTGATTAAGCAATTCCCTAATGCCCATTAACATGGCTGTTTTTTTAACAAGCATGACTATTTTGTAATAGATACATGTGTTTTTACACAATTCAACATTGATCTGGAGATCGTCAAATTTGTTTATGATGTTCTCCTACGCAAATATTCCAACGGTATTACGACGGTCTGTTCTCATCTTTTCTGGTTTTTTTCTGGTGACCCTTTGCTCATGAGATCTATCATTTGTTTATCTGGACTTGATTATTTACAGACACAGGCAATACAGATGTACACACTGGCCAAAATATAACATTCGCTCACGTACAGTTCACTCATTGCATCACGATAACTCTGCAAGTATGATAACGGCATATTATATAGTTTAACTACATCATGAAAAACGATCAATTAAACTGGGTCTACGATAAGACATAAGGTGTCTTCGGTGGAGGTGCATCGCTTGTTCACGGAGGTAGGGTTAGGAGCAACCAAAATATCGATTAAATAGTCTATCAATAAACATATGGAAACTGTAAAATAAAGGTCAAAGTTAAACCTAAGTGGCACCATTATCCGTAAAGTGCCATGACAATCAGCGACTCAAGAGCTAAAACAGACCCCTAAATCCACGAGCCTGAAGTCAAATGGAAGAGTTCTCAACGGATAATGAAGGCCTCTCGCTCTGCTAATAAAGACAGACTGCAAGTAAATTGGAGACTCGCGGTGTGGTATGTTGACAGGCTAAGGTATACTAAAGCTGCACATAGCTGCATAGTGTTTCCTGTTGTGAGTACAAGGTATATCTGCTTTGAATGGTGGCTTTGTTTTGTGCAAAGCGTTGTACGGCTAGAACTTCAAGTATTGTGAGTACAATATATATCTGCTTGGAATGGTGAAATTGTTTTGTGCAGAGCGTGAACGGCTAGAACTTCAAGTAGGTCCCGGCAATAAAGAGTACCACCGGGCCGATTTTACTAAACTTTACTGAAATGGGGTTGTTTAGATTAAAATTCATTATTACTGTATTAACAAAGTTGTGAGTCCAAGCAAGAATGCAATGACGTCATCTCTGGGGAGATCGTTATTCCATCGGCAACATGGATATGGACATTTCTGTTGACGAGTGAGTGAGTGAGTGAGTGAGTGAGTGAGTTTAGTTTTAGCAATATCCAAGCACTATCACGGAAGGGTACACAAGAAATGGGCTTCTCACATTGTACCTATGTAGGAACCACTAGGCTACCTCACCGCCTCTTTTCCCAAGAACCGGTATGGTGAAGACCTCAAATGCATTTAATACATTGTCCAAAAGTCTTCATAAATTCATCCACAAAGCAAGAGCATTCTGACGACCGTCTGCTGCTCATATATGTGATTACGTCTCTTCTCTGACGTCATACCTACGTCATGTTCTACATATTTCACATCACACTATGAACACGAGAAATGCATGCTAGTCTGAAGACAATCACTCTGACGATTGGGAAAGAATCAATAAACAGCAACACAAATCAATAACAGCAACACGGATCAATAAACAGCAACACAAATCAATAAACAGCATCACGGATGAATAAACAGCAAATTTTACTTGCAAGGGATATTCCCTCAATATTTAACATTACCTATAAAAAAGACATATTTGAAAAGACTTTGGGAGGCAATTAAAAATAAAACTCGTCTGTGATATATGAAAATTATCGAACCTGTTTGCATCACCTCAAGACATCAACGCCAGAGAATAATGTCTCGATAACCCGTTGAACATCAAAACATCAACGCCAGGGAATAACGTCTCGATAACCCGTTAAAACATGACCCATTAACCTCTGAACCCCTATCAGTTGTGTCCGTAACTATACTGTTATAGATTATATCTTCATACGCTCAGGTGCGCCTTTTCTCAAACACCTGGTGTCGTCATTATTCGAGTCTGACAACTGTTACTGCTTTCAGGTATAATATTATGAATATGGAAATTGTTTTGTCGTTTTCATTAAACTGAATATCCGTTACCTGTGTTAGTCATCAAAAACACGCCCTAGTTTTTGTTTTCAGTGTAACACGTTTTGCCAACCACTGATGCCGGGCGGTGGGTTGATCATGAGTGACAGTGAGTGAGTGAGTGAGTGAGTGAGTGAGTGAGTGAGTGAGTGAGTGAGTGGGCGAGAGAGTACGTGGGTCATATTTATGTGCTATACCTATATGATTAGACCATATTGTTAAAAACTGTTACCTACATTTTTTTATTTACATAACATGCCCAGGTAATCCGAACACCTCTTGTTCAACGAAAAGTATATCGCAATATTGATTGATTACAGCCATTGCATAACGCCGCATGACTGCAGAGATCAGATTATCTGGCCCAGACTCGATTTACAGACCACTGCCATATAGCTGGAAATGTGCTGAGAGTGGCGTTAAACAACCACGAGAACGAAACAATGAGTTAATTGTGTCGATGTCCTAAATGTTGTTAAAACTAGCTCACGGCCATGTTCTCGTTCACACATACCCCCGAGCTATACACATTAACAGATAAGAGACAGAACCCAGTCTAGTTTGTACTGGTTTACGAATAATATTACCATCATTATCGTAATTATAACCATGTGGTTTGTTGCCAGGAACACAGCCATTCTGACACTCCGGCTAATGCAGAAGGCAGCAGCGTTGGGGAGACCATGTATTCAGTGAAACGTTCTTGGTTGGATTCGATAGGTAGCGCTACCTGGGAGAGGTTCCTTTCGCTGTATGGGCTGCTTATAAAGGGATTGAAGACCCAGGACTCTCTTACCTCGCAAATGATTTGCTTTGTTTATTATTTCATTTTATTTCGCTCTACCTCATTTCATATGTCTGTGTGTGTGAGAGATCGAGCGAGAGAGACGCAGAGAGAGAGAGAGAAGGGGAGAGAGAGAGAGAAGGGGAGAGAGAGAGAGTATGCATGGTCACACTACAAGCGAGCTCAGCTTACCAACCAAATCTCTAAAATCAGTGGCCCTTAAAATTGGCATGGTACTGATGGAGCTTCCTGTGATAATCAGAGGAAGTGTTAGTTACGCATACGGTCGTTGTGTCCCTAGGGATATATCGCGTCTGCAATTTATTCTGATGTATGGCCGACAGTGTAATATCGTGTGGTCCAGATGTGACAGGTGCAGTATTATCCACACGCGTAGCGTTACCTACTGGCAGATTATTATTCACAGATGCAGTATTACTCACAGGTACATTATTACTCACATGCGCAGCATTACTCATAGCCGCATTATTACTAACACGCGCATGATTTCTATTGGAGCATTAATATTCACACAGGCATTATTGTTCACAGGAGCGACATTACTTACTAGAGCATTATTACTACTGCGCATTATTACACACAGGCACGTCATTACTCACGGGCACATTATTACTCACGGGCACATTATTACTCACTGGCTCATTATAACTCACTGGCATGTCATTACCCACGGCATATTATGACTCACGATACATTATTACCCACTCGTGTATTATTACTCATTTGCACGTTATTGCTCACAGGGTAATTTTTCTGTGCAATAAACACAATTACAAGGATGGACAGATGTGGAGATACAGTAATTAAATACTAGTAGTGGGATCCTCGAAAGTATTACCGAATGGGCATAATTTAAAATGATTGGAGTGTTTTATTATAAAAGTCACAACGCAAGGTTTCAAAATACAGTTTAAATAGATACACACAATACAATTTCCGATTACTTATGATGGCACAAGTACATGTACTCATTTACAAGTTTGCCCTTTCGTCAACTCTCGGTCCCTTCCGTTTGCACTCGGGCAAACAAAGAATTCAAAGTAAAACAAGTTCATGTCTCTGCTATTTAAGAGAAGTGCAAGAATATGACAGGGATAATTCTCTCAAATAAGCCTTATCATTCATTTTAATCACCAATAAACATCTTACATGTATTTCTACTGGGACCTGACTGCACTCTGTAGGTTGCCAGTTGAGCTAACTTCGCAATGTTATTCTGATCAATACATACTACCTCGAAGCTATGGACAACTCAACTTTTCATATTACTATGGTCAATCAAAGATGGAATGACAATGTAACTGTAGTAAATTCTTAACTTCTTTTGAGCAGCATAAAACTCCAATTCCACTTCAAGAACTGATAAATGTGCTTTAGGTCAGAGCTATGATCCTGTCAGTCAATACTATCATTTATGGATTGTTGATTGAAAACTAGTCTGTGATGTTCGTTGCATGCAATAATATACTATGCTTAGTCAGTGAATGTATATAATTTTGATAGAAACATACAAAGCCATATAAACTGAAAAAGAGACCCAGGGAGATCAGAGATTCAGAACCTGAGGAAATCAAGACTTTTATGTAGGGCTATAGCACAGCAGAGAGGGCTAAACAGCAGGGAAAATACTGTGGTTTGTAGATTGTGGGACAAAGTATATGGAATGACCATGTCCTTAAGGAAACGTATGGTCAACGTACATGATTTAGTCGCGTTTTGTCGACCCCGACTTTAGGTAAACAATATCACATGTAGTAGGTTAAAACAAGAACACAGCATGGTGATTAGCACTGTTTTCAATACTGAGGTCAGGAAAATGGATTCCATCCATTACACATGGTTTGTTGACTAGAGTTAAGTTCACGAGATCCCGATGCTAAGTTTGTGGTGAAAGAGGTCTGATTGATGCATGATTCATGTCATCTCGTGACATAGGAAATTGTAAGTCTCTGACTTGATTAATTTGAATCTGGTAAATAAATAAAACATCACGATACCATGCCTCGAGGTGGGTTACCATGACAACTGTCAACAAATACAGTCAAGTACAATGACCAGCTTCCACAGCCTCCAGCGTATGTTCTTATCAGCGTTAGGTAATGAATGCATCATCATTTTTGCCTTTCATCCCCATAAGTCTATTTCATGAAATATTGAACGCCGTATTGCATAACAAAGGCCTTGCGTTGTGAATTGGATCACGAATAGGACTGACTAATCTTCTCTTCCGGTAGATAACCCAGGATTTATGTCCTGATTAACTTTGGCTTGTAACAAATTGACACAGGTCTTCATAAATTCCATAATGATGACTTTGTTAAGTATTTCTTTTTAAACGACAGGGTGAGAAGACTCCAGAGAAGACTCCAGAGAAGAGAAGACGTGTCTGACTTGTTTTCAGTATGTGCGGATTATACTTGATATCAGTTTCCGGAATGCTTTCAACCTCGTGTACGACAATGGTGTCTTCTATACTGTTTTGTATGTCCCTAGCGTCATATATGACTAGGACACTACGTTTGCAATTAGTGCATTGTATGACATCAGAGCATCGTGTGAAATTAGTGCATTGTATGACATCAGAGCATTGTGTGAAATTAGTGCATTGTATGACATCAGAGCATTGTGTGAAATTAATGCAGTGTGTGACATTAGTGCATTGTATGATATTTGCCCCCATGTGACTTTACTACATTGTATACCATTATTCCATTATGTGACATTACTCCGTTGTATGACATTATTCCATTATGTGACATTACCCCATTGTATGATAAAACTCCTTCATGTGACATTTCTCAATTGTTTGGTATTTCTTCATTGTATGACATTACCCAATTATGTGACATTTCTCCATTGTTTGGCATTTCTTCATTGTATGACATTACCCAATTATGTGACATTACTCCATTGTTTGGCATCACTCCATATTGTGACAATGACCCTAGGTGATATCGATGCTCCAAACTATATCGATGCCCTCTTTAAAATTAGTACCTCGTCTGCAATCAGTTGTCAGCGTGACTCAATTGTGATTTCAGGTGTTAAATGACAACCTTGACATCAATGCATCTGAAATCGGTCGCTTGTGTTAAATTAATGCCAATGTGCCGGGTCGGAAATTCATAGCTTTGAAACAGCCAGGGTTGAAATGTGTCTTCATAGCATAGAAACATAACTGTTACCCTTAAACAGATGACAATCGCCTTGATAAGGTTTATCTGGTACTGGAGCAATTGAACCTATTTGGCACTTACATTTTGTGCAAGGTTGATCATAGATGAGGGAGGGGGGTGGGTATTGTTCATATCAGCTGTGGTTAACGGCAGCCTAGAAAGACATTGTCTCCTTGTCGCGTTGTAGCCCTCACATAAACAAGCACAACGTGGCAAATGTATTTCACTGTGTCTCATTGTCGCGTTGTTGCGCATTTTAGAAGGTTTTGCATTATAAACGGGACACCATGGCCAGTGCCAGGCGGCATACTCTGACTTAGAAAACTGTAGCTAAGCCGCATCGTCGCCCTTTGGATGAATAAAAAAACACGTCACAATTTAATTCTGGACTCAATGAAAAGAATATCATTCTAAACGTAACAATGTCCCTTCCTGCATTCCTTTGTTAAATATTGCTCGGTTGATACATATATATACTTATATATGTATAACTCAGTAGGGGTCGTGGGGTAGCCTAGTTGTTAAAGCGTTCGCTCGTCACGCCGAAGACCCGGGTTCGATTCCCCACATGGGTACAATATGTGAAGTCCATTTCTGGTGTCCCACACCGTGATGTTGCTGGAATATTGCTAAACGCGGCGTAAAAATACATCCATTCACACAGTATAAATGATAAATAAGGTGACTCTATGGCACACTGAATACAAGACACATTTAGTCTAGAAGGTTCAGAGTAATTTGATGCGTTTGAACAGCTGTCGGATTAAGAACAGTGTTACAGGCAAATATTTCTTTCTTTTAAAGTGATATACATGACCATATCTAGCACTGGGTGATTGAGTGCGTTTGGTTTTACGCCGCAATCAACAATACTCCAAATATAAAGGCGGCAGTGTGTAAATATGTCGAGACTGGACCACATAATCCTGTGATCAACAGCAGGAGCATTGATCTACGTAACTGGGAACCAAGGGCTTGTGTCAACCAAGTCAGTGAGTCTGACCACCTGATCCTGTTAGTCGGCTCTTACGTCAAGCCCGGGTTATTGACGATCAATTCTACCCACAATCTTCACTTATCTCTGACACTGGGGATCAGACTTTAACCTTGAGATAAGAAAACACATTTTTTAAAGTTGTTATCTATTTTCCACTGCGAATTTGAGAGTGTACATGTCTGTAATCATCCTTCAAAAGCAGAAGTGAACAAATTGTTTTATACTTTGATTCTCAGGAATACCGATTGTAGATTACTGTGCATCTGAAATAACCCGAACTGATAATACAGAACACGATCACGTTTACTTCTGTCAGTGAGTGAATTTACTTAATTTAACGTTCGGAACGTAATGAACACTACCGAAACGATATTCCCATGGCCAGGTAAGACGTAATAAAATGGAGCATCCGTTCTTTCGTTGTGTCGCTCGGGGAAGTTCCAATTTATTACCCGGAAAACCAGACTGTATTCATGGACCTTAAAAGTCCACGCAAATATGCTCTCTTGAAGTGGGGTTCTCAGATGAACCTGCGTCGACACATCCTATTGACGAAGACGTAACAAGTAGAAGATCTGAATAGATTGAAACTTCATCAACTCCATGGCAAAGTCTTTTTCCATATCGCAAATACGATGGACCTGCCGTGACGTCATCGACACTGATCGAGAGCGCCTGATCGACCGGTGCCAAAGGAGTTGAGATTCTTATTGAAGACTCTTGAAATCCCTTGGGAGCCGAAAGACAATCGACGGGATATATCCGAGCGTTTGGAGCGCTGTGACGAACAAGGTTTCTCCATATGAATAACAGGTCCCAAAAGGTTGGAGAGCTATTGATCAGCTTCGTAAACTGCGAACCAAACAATTGACTGAGGAGAAATTACTGTGATTATACCGAGAGATCAATACATCCGATAGTGAACGGTTTGTTCTTGTGATCAGGCGGAATGGCGATCTTTGCAGGTTATTGGCGATTGACGGCTAAATCAATTATATCTTTATGCACCAAACTGGCTTCCTCAAGAACTTCTGATTTTCTGTAGAGGCAGCACTGGTTTCACGTTATACTAGGAGCTTGAATCGGGTATATTTCAGTTCAAGCGAACTTGAATAACGTGTTTTTAGGAAATTGTTCCGCCGATATATATGGTCGCAAACTGTTTCATATTTCATTGAGAAGAACATATGAGTTGAAGTTTGTGTCACGAAAAAGACATAATATCATTAATGCACAAAAACATAAAAGCAATACAAAATGTTGTAGAAGTAATATTTCTATGTGAGCTTATAGCTGAGTCAATTCTAGGATTCAGACAGTGCCACTGCGCCTGTTTATGAATCACTATGATATTGTGTTAATAACTGGTCTTTGCAAAAGTTTGAGCTCAGGACACATGACATTTAACGAGTGAGTGAGTGGATATAGTTTTACACCGCACTTAGCAATGTTCCAGCTATATGGCGGCGGTCTGTAAATAATCGAGTCTGGACCAGACAATCCAGTGATCAACAACATGAGCATCGATCTGCGCAATTGGGAACCGATGACATGTGCCAACCAAGTCTGTGAGTCTGACCACCCGATCTCTTTAGTCGCCTCTTACGACAAGCATAGTCGGCTTTTATGGCAAGCATTGGTTGCTGAAGGCTATTTTACCCCGGGACCTTCCCGGGTCGCCTTTTAACGGGACACCTCTACAGACATATGTTATGCTGACATTTAAAGATTCACGGAGTGTATACGTGACTTCAACCTAGAACTGATTATCATCTAAAGAAAATGTGTCTTGGGGTGTTCTTCCATTTCAAAATGATCCCCACCAAATTTTTCTTACGATATGGCTCTTCCCTGATAAGACTTAACAAGTTATAATCTATAGTAGATTAATAATTCAAAACCGCTCTATCAAAACGAAACACGTTATTATTGTATTATCATTGTAAGCATTAATTTTATCAGGCTATAATTTGTTTATCTTCCGTTAGCTTCAAAGTTAACCAGCAAATCCAAAATCGTCAAGAAACCATATAATATTCACATTCGTTCATGAACAGACTGAATGAATAATCCAAGCAGGCCAGACTAACACAATATTTATGCTACAACTGCATTTCGGGTAGAATAGGCCTTCAGCAACCTAGTATGCTTGCCACAAAAGACGGCTCTTCTTATCGTAAGAGGCGTCTAACGGGATCGGATGGTCAGGCTAGCAGATCGATGCTCATGTTGTTGATCACTGGATTGTCTGGTCCAGACTCGATTATTTATAGACCGCCGCCATATTGTTGAAATAATGCCGAGTGTGGCGTAAAACTAAATTCACTCTCTCACTGCAGTTGTATTTCCCTAGTTTAAATCCCTGGAACCCATAAAGATCCAGGTCAAATTAGAATTGATCTTCAGTAAGACATGCTTGCCGTAAGAGGCGACTGACGGGATCGGGTGGTCAGGCTCGTTGATTTGGCTGACACATGTCATCGGTTCGCAATTGCACAGATCGATGCTCATGCTGTTGGTCACTGGATTGTCTGATCCAGACTCGATTATTTACAGACCGTCGCCATATAGCTAGAATATTGTTTGCGGCGTAAAACCAAATTCACTCACTCACTCCATATCCTGGAGTTTTGGAACAAATGACTTTGATAATTACTATATAACTAAGGCCTCCTTATGCACAATGGGGAAAAAGATTAACATTGATTGTGCTATGGTGGTGAAATGTTCAAAAACTCCTCGGAGGAACTAAAGAAACATCCGATATTTTTATCTTGAAGTTGTAATTAGCTGTCCACGATAAAACATCGTTTCTATCAGGTCTACTACCAGGTTTCGTACATTATAATACAGATATTCACAAAAGGTGTGTGTACACAGCCTCACCGACGGCATCCTTACCAGACACACGCAACGGCAAGTAAACATTCGTTAACATATGGTACAAGCTGAACAGGTTACCAGCTAACACAACTTTTCGCAAGGTTGTAGATTAGTAACGATATGGTAACGTTAGAAATACGTCATTTCGTCACGCTATGTCACAACATAGTAACAACGCTACCGGTTTACGTTGCGGTTGTGCGTTGGGTTCCTAATGACGTACAGCAATGTTTCCTATAACATAGTGTCATGACAATGTTCTGTAAAACGTTTCACTCTGAGAGTTTTTCTTCACTATTCAGCGACAGCTTCAGAAATTACACTACACCCAAACCTGCTAACTGACGAATATATATTGAAGTGAATTTCTGCTTTGGGTGATATGTAGATACTGACTACTGGGAAAACTATTCAACTATTAACGTTTAATGCAGACAAGGTAAAATACGTTAGCATCGATTTCTATCAAATTACTTTAACCTTGTGTCGACGTAAAATGACGTCTCCCAACGTCAGGCCACAACGTTGTCACAATGTAAATGCGAGTCCACCAAATAACGTTGTAACAAGGAAAGCATAGCGTTGTCACAACGTGAAATTGTTATGTAGCCTTGATCACCAACGTTCGAGGTGTTTGGCGCTCTTTCAAATATGGCTGTTTTGTGCAATTGCAACAGTATTGTCGATTCTGTTTCCAGTTTTATCGGCGTGACATCTGCTGTGTAGAACAAATCAACCTTGAAACTGAAAAGTAGTTATTGATTATGACCTCGTAATTGTCCAAATGTACATAGCTCGTAGACTGTGTACTTGTCTGGGATATCTAATGTAAACATCAATACGTTGGGTATAGACTTTTAGGCTCTATATGGCCACAATGTACAGAAGGGCGTTTTCAATTTAGGTGGCGTTTTCACTTGTTATTTTCAACTGCAAAAGGTGTTGAATTAATAAAATTTGTTCTGAAATTTGAAAAAAGTGGTGTCCAAAGGCTTTCTGCATAATATGCTTTAGATAGTTACACCCAAAACTGTAACGTAACCTTCAGCTGCATTGAACGTCATATTCAGGTTAAAACCTTATCAGGTTTAGTTACAATGAAGTTCATCCTAAGATGTCACCTTACTGAGGCCTAAGGTATCTTTCCGTTACACCAAATACCATCTTAAGATCAGATTCATGCCACCACTGCATTGTCTTCAGAGATGATTTACCTCACCCTATCTTTGTCTTAGGTCACTCTCGGATACATTAAGCGTCATCTACAGATGACATACCTTTTCTAAGTTTCCTAGTTTCTAAGTCACACTAAGGTATAATACCATTTGACATGTTATTCGTCACCTTAACAAACGTCGTGCTTAGCGCAAGACGTCGCTCTAAAGTGATTAAAGTGACAGGATTCGAACCAACGGCACATCCAAGGGAAGCAATTCTGTACATCGAAGCTCTGCACCTTAATCTACTGTGCCACCTCTGCCGAATCTGTAATCCTGTAATTTGCTCTGTAAGCCTGTCTGTGAACAGAACAAAGAGGTTTACTGGAAGGTCAGTAAACTGTATGTCGTGGACACGTGCTCTAGATTGGTTTCCCGAGCAAAGATCAATGCCAGGGGGACAATGGCCAGCAATTATATGGACACAGCGATAATCTCCCTTGGCGTGTTGTCATCCGGCAAGCCAGTTTTCTTTCTCGCGAGCGCAGTCGCCTTGTGTGAAACGGGTCACAGAGGACACTCCTGGCCTTGGTGTGCCTACGGTTGTTATCGAAGAGTATATGAAAAGGCTTGGCACTAATTACCCCCTGACGAAAGTGATAAGAGATGAATTGGGATTTGGTATTGTTTTCCAGATTTTTGCATTTCTATACTAATGTATGCGCGAATAGTTATGAATACCGGCAGTTTTAGAGTAATAGCCCCTTCAGCTTCCCTGCACTATGCAGGCAAGTAAGTGACTGAGTATGGTTTTACGCCGCTTTTAGCAATATTCCAGCAATTTCACCGGGGGACACCAGATATGAGTGTCACACATAGCACCCATGTTTTAAATCGAACCCGGTCTTCGACGTGACGAGTGGACGCTTCAACTACTATGCCATCCCAACGTCACAAGGCAGGTAAACAGCAAGTACCACCTCACCATCTTGTACTATTTTGTCACACGTTTTGAATATACACGTCTGTATAAACCCGAAGTGGATTAAACCAGGAGGAATAGTTCGGTAGTCCAATAATACAATGAGTGAGTGAGTGAATGAATATTTTTTTAGCAATATTCCAGCAGTATCACGACACCAGAAATGACTTTACGCATTTTACCCATTGTATCCATGTGGGGAATCGAACCAATGTCTCCGGCGTGACGAGCGAGCACTTTAACCACTAGGCTACCCCACCGCCCCTGTTTATATACGAAATGTAATACACGCCCAAATAAACATGAAGCTATACACATTCATAAATGGCTAGACGATACATTTCGACAAACAAATTAGCAGTAACAGGGTTTCCATTGGCCTTTGGCGTTTCTCGTTTAACGCCGCCCCCTGGTGAGGCTGCTTGAGGCTGAGAGTTCTCAGACTGTTCTTTGTGTGACTAAGAGTGGAACGTGGCCTGTTCCCGTTTTATTGATACGTTATTATGCCTTTGTCAATAACACTTTTAATAAACACTGGCTACCCTTTCTATCAATGTTAACGTGTAATTTATAGCTGACCGTGGCGACTGAATGTGCTTGAGAAGGTCAATCAAATATATAATATATACAGTAGCTGTCAATTCTGAACATTGCCAGGGTTCGCATCAAACTGTATATATACAGAATGAGGGCACGTGCTTTATTTCAAGAGATCGGTCACGTGCAACATTTCAACAAGACTTATGCTTAGTCTCTTATTATATCTAATTTTGAAAGAAAAAAAATAATTTATTTAAATTGAGGAATTGGAAAAGATATTCAGAACCTGCTGGATTCAAGACTTAATGTATGGCTTTAGCGTTAACGAACGGGTTGAGTGGAAAGTAATGCGGTTGAGGGATTATGAAACACCCTATATTTCCACCGATAGAAACATTTTTAGTGAGCATGTGGGTATAGTTTTGCGCCGCTTCAACACTATTGCAGCGACATCACGGCGGGGGACACCGGGCGGGCTTCGAACCCAGATCTTCGGCGTGACTAGCAAGTGCTTTAATCACTGGGCTATCCCATAGCCCCGATATTTCTTTAAAATTCTAAAATAGAGAGTATGCTTGATAGGTAAGCCCAGTGTTTGATTTAAACAGACAGATCATGTTCTTGACTGTAACCGATGATGATATTTCCTTAAAGTCAAGAGATTTGATTTTGTGTTTGATTTCAACAAATTATGTGCTTAGTTTTAACAGATAAAGCGTGTACATGCTTTTAATTAACAGAGAATATGCTTGATTTCATTAGATCTAAATGATCGTTCCATTGCACTGACTCTACATACATAGGACATAACATAAAACAATAACTGATCAGTATCATGTTAAGCCAAGATCATTAACCAAGGTATCAAGCATGGCCACGCTCCACAAACGACAGTGTCGTTGAAAGGTGTGAAAACTCCCCGTAATGGCCCAAGCATGGATTACTATAGTCAAGATCACTACAGTCAAAATAACTGTATAAATAATACAGTCTAATACTGTGATATTCGACATGAAGGAGACATTTACAATAGGAGGGGCTGTAGTGAGCCTAATGGTTACAGTGTTTGAATACCCGGACTCGATTCCAAAAATGGGTACAATGTCATTTTTGGTATCCCGCGGGTCCGTTGTGATATTGCTGACATATTGCAAAAACCGGCTTAAAACCCAACTGACCCACTGCAGTTGGAAAGCATATTAGCTTCTTTGAGGGGCAATTTATAAACTGACGTGATGAAGAATGATGATCATTTTACCAAAGATATACAGTTTCTTTTTGCATCACAACGACGACGACAACGACAAAGACAACGACATCTATGTCCAAACGTCGCCTTTCGCAGAATAAAGACGTTGTATATCCGTAAAATTATCATCATTCAAGAAACTTCATGTGAATGGCCAAGACTCGATTGTTTACAAACAACATCGCGCGGCTGTAATACTGCTGAAACAAATATATATGATTATGATATAGTCAGAATTGTACAATCAACTTTCCTTTTTGCAGATATTTTCAAAAGGTTTTTGTAGCCTCTATATATTTTGGCAATGTGTTCTTTCTTTGGATTCATAGCTGTGTTAAAAATCATTCGGCTCGGGGATAACTATTACACGTCTAAATGTTCTGTCCCCAAATTTGAATGGACCACATCGAGTCATTTATGATAAAAATGCCCTTCCCAGCGTCTTCCTAGGACACATAAGTGTGCAAATGCATGTCTTTGAAAGGCTGTGAAAATAACATGAAAAATAATGCGTCGTTTTGTTCTCGAAGACAAGATAAATTACGTCAACAGTGTTCGTGTGTTATTTATTAATGAGCATCCCATCTCATCTTATAAATCACACATAACAAGGGTGTATTTTGCAGTCATTAGGGTGGCTATTTCAGTTATTATCTTTTAACCACCATTTTATAACATTATAAACATCGTATAAACAAAGGGTGTGTATTGCAGTCATTATCCTTGATGTAATGATGTAAATAATCCTAATGTGAGGTTGTTATCCTTGCACCAACTTCACATTAAGATTACGTCCATAACTTATAACAAAGGATGACTGACGCTGTCATAATCCCACCAACACCCTTTCAATAAGATTGTATATCACACGTAACAAGGGTTGTATATTGGAGTTATTATCCTGGTATCATCTCCTCACTGGGATTATACACATCACATTAAACAAAAGCAACGTATTTTTGTCTCACCATTCTCTAAATAGCTTTTCCGATCTTTTGCACCATCCTTATAATGAACTACTAAACATCACACTAGACGTCATATACAGTCAGATGTAACCCCACATGTTCTGTTAATGACTGTATTCACTACCATTATGGCATTATCAGAACATTCAATATATCGATGGGTTTTGGCGATAGCAGACAGCCTGCGGCCGTGCGTGATCTCAGACTGTTCTGTGATGGCATAGCCGGAGAAATGGCCATGTACATATTCCTGGAATTAAGGCTCAAAGATATTACTTTGGTAACATGTCACGCATAAGTGGCCTCAAGGGAGAAAGCGTCGTGGAGCTGTTAAGGAAGATGATCTAATTTTTCCTTTTTTTTCAGTGTTGTTCTTTCGTCTAGTAAAACAATGAATGCATTGGAATAGTATTATATCCACGCTGGACATAACTGACTTGGAGTAAATACGGTTTTACGACGATTTAAGGCTGACATCTCAGTATCACAGTAGCCGAGGCAAGATATGGAACTGCACGCTGTACCCACCTGAGCGATAGTACCACCGCCATATTACATATATCCTTGTGTTAGTGTCTCCCACTTCATCAAACTTGAGCTTATATTTCATTTACACCTATATCCATATTGCTTTGAAGAACATAGACTATATATATATACGTATATTCCTACCACGTACTTAACCTTAAACTATATACAGGCTTACATCCCTGTCGTATACTTGATTATAAACTTTATATAGACTCATATACCTACTTCATACTTAGCCATAAACGTTATATAGACTTAGTTATATGTCGTTGATCACAAACGTTATATAAACATATATCGTCTTAGTATTCTTAATCATAAACTTGATAATAACATGCATCCCTATCATATACTTCATCATAAACTTTATATCTCTATCGCTTACTTAACTATATACTTTATGTAGACTTCCACAAAGTGAAAAAGTGAAATACTATTAAGAAAAGCTGAAATATATATCAAAATCTTTTCATAAATATCCATGTGTTAAATCTGAAAGTTGATCCTTTCTCTGTTATCCTTTTCTTTTCCAATACAATTGTATTAATTAATTACAGTATTAATTAAGTAATGAGCAACTATTATACCTGGCATTTGAAAACATCGTTTCCAAACACTGATTCGACGCAAACCTTAATTTTTTCAAAACACAAATCATAGTTACTGATAGAACAGACTGTTAATACATTTATTGCACTAAACGTTTACAATGCTATCACTTGAAACAGTATGCTCGATGTGGCATGAGGAAATCAAATCATTTGCAAATACAGTTCAGTGCAGGGAAATGACTCGTTCCCAAATGCATTATGGCAGAAAGCTTGAAAAAGAAGGGGAAAGAGAACTGACAGATAAACTATAAGCTAAATGTCAGCTACTATTGAGCAGAATTATTGATCTTAATGTAACTATAAAATATATCTCGACAGAACACGATGATGTTTTATACTCCCATACCTAGATAACTCGGTTCAACGAATAGCGCATAATGCCAAACAATATTTGATGTTTTGCCAAACATAATTTGATGTTTTAATGCCAAACATAATTTGATGTTTTAAGGTCAAACATAATTTGATGTTTTAATGCCAAACAATATTTGATGTTTTGCCAAACATAATTTGATGTTTTAATGCCAAACATAATTTGATGTTTTAATGCCAAACATAATTTGACGTTTTAATGCCAAACAAAATTTGGTGTCAATATTCATGTGCAGAAAAACACCGTTGTATCGCAAATGAAGGGACGCCCCGAGTTATGCGTGGTTCGACCACGCAGCAACCAAGAATTTCACTTCGAAACAACCATACGTTTGACATAGACATCAATCAATGCCTTTGACAGACTTTATAAGGAGATGCATGTGTCCGAAACTCCGTTGAGATGACTATTTCGAATATGATGCATCATTAACAAAACAAACCCCAAATTCGACCATCTTTTTTGACCGGTAACCAACATGGATGCTTCTGTGTTCCTGTGGAGGAAAAATGGACATGCACTTGCAAGTGGTGATGACGGAAAGGCAGGTTGTGCTTGATGTTGTCACTGTTTAACACTAATTTAAAAACAGCTGTTCATTATAAAGCTGAAAACATCTTTGGTCTAATGTCTAATGTCGTTTCGGCTGAAATGCTGCAGTTGATATTTGAGACTTTAAATCCTCACTCACTCTTCTGCCGTGTCGTCTCGAAATTGGGATAACACTAAACATCGTCAACGATTTCATGAATTTTGAATTTGCAAGGGGAGTTTTTAGTCTGTTATGCAAATGCCTGTATGTGGGAATTGTTAATGAATAACCGAATGAGTAATTCAGTTTTGCCTAAGGTACCCCAGGGCAACAATATCGATTTCTTCAGTTCCATTGAACTAAGGTGTCGGTAGCGCTGATTGATTGCGCGATAGCGTGTTTGTGGAAATAAAGCTGAATTACATACTCAACAAGGACATATACCCTGCAGAAAATATTACCTTTTTGTGAATCGCCATGGCTACAAAGAGCCATTAGCATGAAGAACATGCTGGTTGTTTATGCTCCAACTGGCGCATAGACTCCCCAGGGAGCTGGGAATGTGTTTGAACATACAATATGGGCGCGGTAGGAATTGTGGCATGTGTTGTGAAAATAACTTTGGTGTGGAGTCTGTACGTTTTAACCGGCCTTACATCATCATCATCATCATCATCATCATCATCATCATCATCATCATCATGTTTGGGGCGGTGGAGTAGAGGTTAAAGCATTGGCTTGACCCGGTTTTTATTCCCCACATGGATGCAATGTGTGAAGCCCATTTCTGGTGTCTCCCGCCGTGATATTGGTAGAATAAGCGCGGAATTAAACCCTACTCACTCACTCACTCACTCACTTACAGATGGATGTCACGTAAGAGCCAAAGAACCCTTACTAACCGTGTCAGCATGCCCTAACGACATGAGTCATTGCTCATACCGTCAACCACTAGTTTGCTCAGATTCGATTACATGCACGCTGCTGTGGTTTCTACAGCTGGATAACTGTGGCTGTCAACATTGACTGACTCACTGATGTTTGCATCGTTAGGAGCTGGGGAAAGGCTAATTGGGTACTGAACTAATCTCTTATGTTCTGCGAGACGTTTGGTAGCGACCCCTGGAGCTAACTATTTTCTAGTCCGTCAGTGCCAGCGGTAACCCTGCTGCTTCGCAGTCTTCGACATCAGCAATGTCCCTAAGAGCGATCACGCTGGGAATTTGATGCAGTGATACCTCATTACACTCTTCTTGATGTTAAAAGTGGAGAAAGTTAAAAACAAAGTATAAACGGAATGTGTGTGGATGCACTTAATATAAACAACAAAATCCTTTTCATTTTCGTAGCAAATCGCAGAGTCAGGTGTACAATTTTGATTATACCGTGAGTATATGTTTGTTTGCCGTCGCATTCAGTGCTCACATCTGATGCATGAATATGAGAAAAACCGGGATACCTGCAAAACATAACTTCGCAAACGGTACTAGTGTATAAGATATAACATTTTACATGCAGTTATACATAAAATGTATGCATACATATCACCATGGTTCTTTTCGCTGTATTGGCTGTACAAAACGATAAAGAAACGAGACGTTGGAGACCCCGTCTGAAATTGTATTTGTCAACATAAACAAACCTGTTTTAAACAGCTTTTAAAACACAGGGAGCGGTTTTGCAACTGAACAGTCACAGAAATATTTCCGAGGGCTCAAAAACACACAAGTTTTAATCGCGTGATCCAGATTGTGGCATGGATTGGCGCCTTTTGTGGGACTACATTGTAGACAAGCGGTAATATCTCGTTTTCCAATCCACCGACTCAGCACTTCTGTGACAATGACTTCCACAATGTCGCTAACGAAGGTCGTGCTCGAGTTACAGACGTTGATAGTGCCTCGACGCTCGTGTTACAGCCTCTAATCCTGCCTCGTTTACGGGAAATATCATTCCGGAATCGACGGTCAATAACACATGAAGCAGACGACATTTGGCAGCCATATTAGATGTTGATGCAAACTTTCAATTTGTTGGTTTGTATAGGTTAGGTGTCCATGGGACCCTATAAAATGTTGTCAAAAGCTGTGAAGCCTATCAGGCTCTAGATTTCTGGCTCTTGTATTAGGTTATCTGCAATTTTGTTCGGGTTTAGTTCATGGTATAATAATAAGGAAACTGTGACAAAAATGAAAGCAATATGATTCGGCAAGGACAAGAGTGGCAAGAACAAATAACAACTATGATGCATACAAGAAAACAATCATCACGCTGGTTGTGTTATTACAATCACGCGCCGCTCTGGATAACTCGAAGTCGAGTGACGCGACCAGCCTAACTATATAGTGTTGGTAAGTGCCAAGGCCTACATTTTAGAAGGTCTCCTAGCGCTAAGATAGTCTTAATGTTAATGTATGGCACTTACGACTATCTTAGCGGTAAGAGAGTTTCGAAAATCAGGCCCAGTATACGTATAAATCGCAATTAGTTAACCTGATCTTTGTTTCGTCGCTTGAATCACTGTTTATCGAAGAGTTCGTCAAGCCGACAGACAATAGTATATCCTTGTGCTTCAGTTGATCCAATTGCTTCCTTCAGTGTGTAGGGCGGTGGGGTAGCCCAGTGGTTAAAGCGTTCGTTGTCAAGCCGAAGACCCGATTTGATTCTCAACATGAGTACAATTTGTGACGTCCATTTCTGGTGTCACCCGTCGTCATATTGCTGGGATATTGCTAAAAGCGGCATAAAACCATATTCACACACTCACACACTCCAACCGTGATTATATGCATAACCTTGGTAACGCCTGGCAAATGCGTCTTGTCCAGATCCGTCTTACAAGTGCAGATGGTATACAAGACCAAGGTTATGCATCGTATCCAGAAATCATTTCAAATCAATGACCAGCTAGCGTCCGGGCTGTGAATACAGAATGCTGACCAATCTCAAGATTTATTTTTGTTACTGTGTGTCCAGTTCATCGTCAGGATACAATAATAAAGGCTAACAAACAAACAGATCTAACGCATACAGGCCAATAACTGTAGAAAATTAGTCGTGTTTATCTGACATTTCCAACACTGACCATAGCAAGCTCACTACAAGTCAATTACCTAGCAAATGTCAAACGGCCATCTCATGGATATCAACCATTGCCACAGAACAAAGCAAAGTGAATCTATATTTGAATGTAAGGAACAACAAGTCAGGTTCTAGCCATTGTTTTATTGCAGGCACACTGCTGTCTTGCTTGCCAATTTGCTGATCGACATGGGGCTTGAATAGCCGTCTTGCTGAGGTAAGACCGTCTCAGGTCATCTGGTCATCTGGTTCGGACGCTTGACGCGGTGAAGGAAGGCTGCAACGGCTGGGGGAGGGGGACTGGAAGTGGGTGTGCGGAGGGGATTGTGGTGGAGTGAAAATGGATGAGGTTCGACAATGTTTGTATATGGTTAGGAAGGAAATGTGAGCGTCCTTTCAAGTGTCTGAAAACAATATTGTAAATAGTCTGTAAATAGTCAGGTCAGATGGCGATATATTGGGATACACAGACTTGTCAGCTGTCACCGCTCGATGCGTCGCTAAACAGCATTCATTCAGTTAATATGAGGGGTCCAATTATGGGAGCTATACGTAATACAGATGTCTAGATAACTGGAGTCGTCGTTCGTGATGACACAGGGCTACATTCGATGCCACTTTTGACTAAACGGTAAAAACACTTAACTGTGGACTAAACAGTATTGCCCACATAATGGGGTACCATGACTGTATTAGGGTACGATGACTACAATATGGTTCTATGATTGCATTAAGGTACTAGGACTGTATTAGAGGACCATGACTGCATTATGGTTCTATGACTGCATTAGGGTACCAGGACTGTATTAGGGTACCAGGACTGCATTAGGGCACTATGAGTGCATTATAGCACCATGACCACATTATGGTTCTATGACTGCATTAGGGTACCATGCATGTCTGCATTGATACACCATAACTGCATTCTTCAGAACCTGTTGGTAGTGACAAATGTCTTTGTGTCGTATTGATTAATGTGTACTGTGATTGACAAAATGCAATCAGCCCAGGTGCTTGTTTGTTCTATTTGCTGTAGCTTTCCAAGATGCCTTTGAGAAATAAGCATCCTGACAAGGTCAACGACTGATTGCATTTCTTTCTCTTGAATAATTCATATCGCCAGGGTTAAGACGGTCACGGTGGAACAGATCTGTGAGTGTGACTCTTCAAACATGCCATTCTTGCTCTAAAGGACCTATCAGATTTATACATTTGTTCATATTTTGTTTTACTACTATTTTAAAAGGGTTTTATGGTAGATATGTAGAATATGTTTCAAAATTTGGTGCAGCAAAATGCGATTTTGTTTTGCCTTTGCCATGTTGCACATGTCACCGTGCTTTAGGTGTCCTGACATTGCTTGTATTTGTAACGGGTACCAATACCAAGATACGCTCACATTAAGCAAACACCTTGTGCCATCACACTAGTCAGTCGTTTGGCTTTTGATACAGTTTAGGTCTTAGAATGGATAAGCTTTTGTTGTGATTGATTGGGTGTCTATATGCAAGTATGGGGATACGAAAATGAAAGATTGCAGTGGAATAGAACTCGAATGCCAATGATCCGCTACCTTACAACCTAAATGTACATACAAAGACAGACAGACTGTACATATCCACGGATAAGGGTTTGGTCGTCACGCCTGAGGTTTAGAAGCCCCTGAGGCCCCCATTCCTCAGTGTATTCTTCTTCATGACGGTGCTAGTCTAGACCATCGGCCCATGGTTACAATACGATAACCTGTTGTCAAGACGAGTTAGCATATATAACGATCATTAGATTATTTACGTTTAAGTTTGTTAATTTCAGTAGTTAGTAATGGTAACTTCTTGTCATCTATTTTAACGATTCGCGGTTAGTGAAAATTATTCTTGGAAACGTATGCTATCTACAAGGTATATGGCGTTGCCTTATGTCCTCATACGATTGACAGACCAGAAGAACATGAAACTTGTGCTCCACTTAGCCACGACCCGTGAAGGTCCGGGTTGGAATATTGGCCCTTGTAGCCTATGCTTGTCGAAAGAGGCGACTAACGGGATCGGGTGGTCAGGCTTGCTGACTTGGTTGACACATGTCATCGGTTCCCAATTGCGTAGATCGAGGCACATGTTGTTGATCACTGGATTGTCTGGTCCAGACTCGATTATTTACAGACCGTTGCCATATAGCTGGAGTACTGCTGAGTGCGGCGTAAAACTAAACTCACTCCAAATACCTAATATCCAACCTTACACGTGTTACATAACCTAGAATTGGACAACGTCCACTTTCAACGTGCAGCTGGGAAGAACATCTGAACTGAGCTAATGCATATTTAAACAGTTTTACATTGAGTCCTGTGTGGATACAACATGTGAAGCACATTTCTGTTATACCGCCATATAACTGGAATATTGCTGAGTGCGGCGTAAAACTCAACTCAACTCACTCACTCATTTCCGTTATTACTGCCGTGATATTTGTAACACAGATCTAATATGCAACTCGGCACTTTCGAACTCAATCACTTAACGCACTGATACAAATATCGACAAATCCTCCCGAGTGAAGGTTTCAGTAGGTCTGAAAAATATATTTGCCATACATTTTATTGAATTTTGTTCAAACAGTAACAATAGAGTTCTAAACCAAGAGTAATGACGACAAAATCAACAATTGATTTTCTTCGTACACAGCGGTTTGAAATAGCAGACTTATTCATCCCAGTTGAATTGTACCGGATGGCATTAGAACTCTTCCCATGGGGACCTTTTAAACCTCACGTTTCAATAAAATACGATCTTCAGTGTGCATGTATATTTAAGATGATGTTTGAAAATGACAGAGCAAAATATCCTCCATAGGAGTGAATGCAAACCTCTATATTTAACAATCGATATGAAATACAGTACGATATAATTATCAATAGATTTACTAACCCATCTAGTTGACATGGTACCAAGGAAATCAACACTTGGTGAATTCTACACTTTTCGTAAAACATTTGCCAGGCACAATTTAAAACATTAAACGCCTTATCCTTTTGATCCATGATTAAAAATACTTTGAAACCTGTTAATTGCGCACACGCCATCTTTAAGACACCTACTGTCAGTGATGTCTTCGTGAACACACATGTTTAGTAACCTACTGTCAGTGACTTCTTGAACACACAAATATAGTCAGTTACTGTCTGCGACGTATTCTTGAACACACAAATATAGTCACCTACACACAAGCATAGTCACCTACTGTCAGTGACTTCTTCAACACACAAGTATAGTCACCTTCACACAACTATAGTCACCTACACAAAGTATAGTCACCTACTGTCAGTGACGTCTTGAACACACAACTAGGCTACTGGGATGAATGAAATTCAACCCAACAAAAGTACCAGAATCTGTACGGGGAAAAAAGTGTAATCCCCAATAAAACGTATGCTGCCCTGCATACGTCAGTCAATCACTTTCTAAAATCATACTAAAGCTTGGAATATCGTAGTCCTTATCAATACGTGAGCAGCATATGGTGGCATATGACATATACGAAATGAATCATATGCTATGCATAAAGGGACCTTTAAAATACGTTTTCTTATAATATCAATACATTCATGATAAATCAATACTGAAATCGAAACTGATACACATTATTGATTCATAGCATCATAATGCGTACTCTTCATCACTGATTACAGGTAGGCGTGTATTGGGGTTCAGGCGACATCACTGATTACAGGTAGGCGTGTATTGGGGTTCAGGCGACAACACGACTCGGCAATACGGAGATCCGTCTCTTTTCTAAACCTACGCATGGGTTTATGTTAACTGAACGACATTGCTACATACGCTGGGATTGGAGATACCTGTAATTGATTTGTCCAACAGGTAAATCACATTAATCCTGCAATTCCATGTCATTCCATCACTTCTCATCTTTCTCTCACCCACATCTACTGCACAGAAAGAGATTTCTATCAATATCTCATGTTTCTATTCAAAGTAAAACAAGTGGTTCTCATGCGTTGAGAATGGTTCCAATTTGGTTTAACGGTATTGGAGGCACAAGGAATTATTCACAGAAATATGGAAGTATGGAATCTACAATTTTACTACCCTACGCAATACTAGTTTGCTAATGTTTAATAATTCTCTATAATGCTATTACATGCGGTGTTTCTTGTCAGGATACACTTCATAAACATAACACAATCTTTCTACATGCTAATATCATCATAACATATATTCATTGAATTATGGTTATGCTGTAATTTAGCTGTACGACAGCGTAAAATCGATTCCTAAAATGGTACCAGTCCGTGAATCTGTCGTAATAATCTGCATAGTTGTCGGAGCTGTGGTACTCCCTACGACTCCAAATGCTTTTACTTAAACATCGTTATGCCTATATACTACTCTACCCTATATTACTCTACCATAACACTGGCAAATGCATTAATCTGATTGGTTAAAGTATGTCATTTGTTTTGTCATCAGATCGGTTTTAATTATGTAGTCAAACCCTCGTCAGGGTCAAGGAAAAAGATCGACTTCTCCGAGTGTTTGGCAACACAGACATGATCAAGAGCCAGCACGATCAGACTCCCACAACATCGTTTTTCAACGACCGTGAGATGAGTTCGACACAACAGAATTCGTCTGAACCGAGTTCGAGACATCGGGGTGCGACTTTATCAGGACTTCTCACACTCATAAAGTGCTCGGCATATAGTAGGTATCTATTCTACATTAGGGCGGTATTAAATTAGGAAACGTTATATGTTTAACTGCACAGCTGCCTCATTTCATCATACTGTTTAGTCACCAACAGAAAAACGACGTATTTCCTTTTAGTTAACATGGAAGCGTTTGAGAGATAATATCACCCAGTGTCGCTTGAAGTCATATCCACGCAAGTTCATGAAGACAAATGTAGAGTTCAAAACAAGATTAATTTAGACTGTTAAAATTTGTTTGTTAATTTGTTTGTTTGACCATTAATATTGTCAGCGAGCATGACCACCCGAACCCGCTTGTCGCAACAAACATTGGTTGGTGAAGACCAATTCTAGCGCGAACTTGACACACAGACAGGTTTTATACAGTACATGAAGTTGAGGCCCCCCGAGCCAATGTCCAACTGAATTTGCTTACATACACCTATTAGTCACGTGACATGACGTTATGGTTTTACATGTGGCTTACAGATGGACATCAAATGTTTTCTTAAAACTGTCTCACAGCCCCTGAACTATAGTATCTCCCATACTGCCAAACCCTCTCTGCAAAGATAAGCCCTAATTAGAGCTAGTCTAGATTTGAATCTCTAGTCTCCCTGGGTCTGCTTTTCAATAAAAATGAGTTTGCTTGTTACTATCAACATTATAGAAGATTTTCAGAGACTAAGCATTGGTTTAATCGACTCAGTGTGGGATATGTGAAGACAAGGGTCATTTTACTGGCATTGGTACTTACTAAAATGGTTAAAATGATAAATAGTGCCAGTCTGATATTGATAACTTAGATTTATAGTACATGCATTGTTTTTGCTTTGTGGAAGGCACGGTTACCCGACGTCGGGCCATATACCCATGTTACTCGCTATACAATGAAATCCATTTTCAGAACTGCAGTTCTCCACCATTTGCGCTTCACTCTAACGTACAACTAATGTCCTGTTAATTATTTATCTGACTCCATTGTTAGTCTGACTCTGATAAAAAGAAATTACCAAAGCAACTTCAGATCCACGCATCAGGGATTGCCTGCCAGTCAAAGAGTTCCGTTCCTGGGAATCAATGCCTACATACCCGAAGACAATGTGATAAAAAATGGATTCGATTATAAAGGAAGTTAAAAAAAAGTTTGTCGTGCAGGTATATGACAATAAATGTTTTCTGTTATTAATTTCCTTTGTAGTGAGTTACAAAGACAAAATCTCTATCCGTGAAATACTTTGAGGAACTTCGGCCAATGAATACAATATTGCTGCCGTGAGTGATATTGAAGAAGTGATGGGATATATTGATCTAGTTCTCGTTTCATTATCTTACACATAGAACACACTCGCTATTCTTTTTAAAGGTATGTCGTACAAGATGGTTTTAGTTTAAGCAGGTATATTTTTAGAGGAATCTTCTTTGAACTATATATTTTCATCTGTGAATTAAACGCCCAACGTGGAAATGAAACCAAACAAGGAAATCCGTAAAAACGAGGAAGCTGAAGAAAAAACGTTTTCCTCTATGAATTATGAATTAATATATATGCATGCCTTCTGAAATTACTCTCCCGTTATTTATTCACCTCAGCCGTTGAGCTATTATGTATGCTGCTAAAAACAATTAAACGCCACTTGGTTGTGTATCATATTTTTATAGTTCATCCTTCATGACGTGACCCGATTCTTTCATATTTCCATGTTTAAACCGGTTATGTTAGATTAACCTTAGTAATACGATCGGGTGATCCTGACGTTTAAGTGAGCAGTATAATACACACATAAGATCATCATAAGATACCTGTACAAAAGACAGGTGAAAATGAACTGACAGGCGTAAATCTGGGACTCGTGAAGGTCCGGGGTAGAATGACCTTCAGCAACCAATGCTTGCCACAAAAGGCGACTATGTTTGTCGTAAGAGACGACTAACTGGATTGGATGGTCACGCTCGGTGAATTGGTTGACACGTGTCATCGGTTCCCAACTGTCCAGATCGATAATCATGCTGTTGATCACTGGATTGTCTGATCCAGAATCGATTATTCATAGCCATATAGCCGGAATGTTGCTGAGTGCTGCATAAAACTAAACCCACATGAATCTGGCTATAATAATCATATGATACAAAGCTATAAAACAGAAACTACACACACACAAACAAGCAAACACACACAGTTGTGTCGAAGTTGAATGTATCAGTGAAGTTGTTCAAGTTGAATATCATCACTAAGATATATCTAATTTTCTGAGGTTTCGCGCTAAAGTAAAATAATGAAACATGAATGGACCAAGCTTGGACAAATAGAAGTTCGACATATCCAACTTCGACACAGCGGAGACTGATTTATCGATTGATAAAGATTAGGAGCTTGCTTTGAAAACAAGGTGCATTGATCTAACGAGGTTCGGCTGCAGTTTGACAAGTGAAAGCAGCGCTATAACAAATTACTTTCACATATTGTACGTTCATTTTATCGATTGAATGTGAAAAATAGTACTGTCAAAGCTGTTCAGCTGTCGCGTTTCTGAATCAGGCTGTATCTGGGGATGATATTAAATATTTGCATAAGAGAACACATGCTACTAAATAAATGGTTGTTTTAAGAGTAATCGGAACGAGGTGTGTGGAACACAGTAACCAACTCACAGGACGTACAGTGGACTCCCTCTAAACCGACATAAATCTTAGCCGACATTCCTTGTAAACAGACATATTCATTTGGTCCCGAATTTGTCTCCATATAATATTATATAAGAAACTCTCTCTAATCCGACAGACCACTAAACCCACATTTTTCATCGGATCCGAGCGATGTCGAATGCTGATCTCAGTGATATAATATCTAGTTTACCGTAAGAAAATAGAAATCGGTTTGAATAAATAACGCTTAGATTCTAGTTCGGGGAATAGATGATGCTACTGTAAAAGGAAACCATTGATAGGTGTCTACGATAGACCATTGATAGGTGTCTACGATAGACCATTCATAGGTGTCTACGATAGACCATTGATAGGTGTCTACGATAGACCATTGATAGACCATTGATAGGTGTCTACGATAGACCATTGGTAGGTGTCTATGATAGACCATTGATAGGTGTCTACGATTGACAATTGATAGGTGTCTACGATAGACCATTGATAGGTGTCTACGATAGACCATTGATAGGTGTCTACGATAGACCATTGATAGGTGTCTACGATTGACAATTGATAGGTGTCTACGATAGACCATTGATAGGTGTCTTCGAGGTGTGGCAGCGTATCGAGGTTAGTCTCTGTAACTTTCTGTCTCTCTCGCTCAATCTCAATCTCTCTATCTCTCTCGCTCAGTCTTTCTCTCTCTCTCACACACACACACACACACACACACACACACACGCACCACACACATAGACACACGCTCAATATACACAAAACACATGAACACACACACACCACCGCGCACTGACACGTTTGACATCCTGACAAGTATCCCCTAAACAAACCGATCTCTCGTAATTACACAATATTAAGTTCACATTTTGCTCCTAAATCTGTAAACTGTCATGTCCAGCTACAATTAGTACGAGTGTCCTAACCGTCAGCTACGATAATTTGCTGCTACTTCAGCCACGGTAATCAATCATTTGGCGCAAACCTTCCGCAATAATAAATCAATACTAAATTTCACACGTACATGTGCACACAGCATTTACTTGAAACATACTGAACACTTCATGAATGCTTTAAACAACGACGACACAACAGCTGTTTTGTATCAGAGTCCACAGAGAAGTGTTAAAGATCTAGATCTACCCTCATAAACATACAAGTAATCTTGAGGAATCTATCGCAACAATCTGTTTCAGTGTTCTTTAGCAATAATATATCAGTGCATTTTATTTGGTACCTTTATCAGAAATCGATATGAATGATTTGTGTTTTTTAGATACTTTTATACGAGATCTGTTTCAAAGATCTCAAATTGTAATTGGTATCAGTTATGTAATATTGTATAATTTTGATGTAAAAATGATATATAATAGGTATCAGTACTGAGTCAGATATGAAACATTACTAATACTGGAAAAATATCCACATCAGTAATATATATCGGTAGTAAGCGTCAATCATCCAAACCAGTATATGAAATATATCATTAGTCTGTCAGAAGTCCATATCAGTTTTCTGCATCATTCATATGTCTGTTACCAATATCAGTAAATTATATTACAGGATATTAGGAACACACATACGCTGAAAGTGAGTCACTGAGTGAGTATGGTTTTACGCCGCTTTCAGCACTATTCCATCAATATCACAATGAAACCAGAATGGGCGTTACACATTATACCCATGTGGAGAGTCGAACCCGGGTCTTCGGCGTCACGAGCGGACGCTTTACGCACTGGGCTACATCACCACCCCTGTACCCTGAAAACTAGTAATTGCGGACGGAATTGTTCGCGGTGTTATCATATCCGATTTAAAGAAGGAATGAGTTTGCTGACCTTACATTAACAGTATCATTGGGTTCACCGTAAAGGTACGATAGTGTTGCCTTAGAATTGTTGCCACGTATGGAATCGAACATGAGCTTTCGGCATAGCTGGCAAACCCATGATCCATTTGAAAGCCTAACTGTCCTCAGTTGTGTGTAGAACGCCAGAATCCGATAGTATCCTTGTCACGTACTGACCTGAACGATTTTCTTATGGACAAATGGGTGGTGGATTAGCCCAGTGGTGAAAGTGTTCGCTCGTCGGGTTCAACCCCGCACATGGGTACATTTCAGGTGCTCCCATCCATATTATTGCAAGAATATTGCTAGAAGATTAGATAGATATTAAACCTTATACACTCAGTCTTCTTGACTGAATCCTTAGCTTAGTTAATATTCTAAAGAGGAATGGAAAGCAGCGCATAAGGCGAAAGTCCATGGTTACTTTTTGCGCAAACGTCTCACGACATAAAAGTGTTTGCTGGAGACTACATACCAATCAACTAATTGGAATAAAGGACTGAGACACACACGTTCATTAAACCAACTGGGTCCTTATGGAAAGAGCCCAGAAATCAAACACATAATCATCATGGGAGATAATCATAAGACATAAGTCAAGAAAATAAAGGCCACCAACCCGCCCGTGAAAACATGTAATAATCAGATATGTCTAAAAGACATCCGAAACCATGCTGACTGAAGAGAAGTGATCACGAGATATATGCTTCTAAAATAACAGAAACTACACAACTTGTTAAAAATGTAACTTAAAGCATTATACGTGTTTGATTTTGATAAATATAAGCACACATCAGCCATGTGTCTGGAACATGACAGCACAAAGATCTTGGCTAGGAAGTCAAGAAACTAAACTGACAGACCTGAATTCAGGTGCAATAATTATAGGAAACCCGGCCAAGAAACTGTGGAAACTAATCTGTTAGAGGTGAAGTTAGGTGGAATAATCATAAGACACCCAGCCAAGAAACTGTGGAAACTAATCTGTTAGAGGTGAAGTTAGGTGGCATAATCATAAGACACCCAGCCAAGAAACTGTGGAAACTAATCTGTTAGAGGTGAAGTTAGGTGGAATAATCATAAGACACCCAGCCATGAAACTGTGGAAACTAATCTGTTAGAGGTGAATTGAATTCAGGGGCAATGATCATAAGATACCTTGCCATGAAACGGATGAAAATGAACTGACAGATGTGAATCTGGTTACATTATTCATATTACACCAAGCTAAGAAACAGAAACTAACTTTATTTGCCTTCCATAGAAACGTGTCCGGCCTATACAGCTTGAGGCATCTTCAGACTGTCTCAGCCAATATTTCATCATTGCATCATGCGTGTATGACAACTGTCCTTATAATAACCATCGCCCACATGAGAACTTAGATTCCACTTCCTCCAGCCAGTCCATATCGGTGGACACTTTGATGATAATTGATAACAGACAACGTACTGTATGTGACGTCATACGTAATCCTTAAGTCGGAACGACACCGCCATGAGTATTATGTTCATAGAACAACACAACATGTGAGATACCACTACAATAGATTTAATACTGTGGATATTACTAGAGAGAAGCGTTCTAAACGTTCAAGCTGCTTGTACTGTAGTTCTGTAACAGGTCGACTGTTGTGGGAGGGAACCCCGGAGTAATGCGGGTGACAGATGTTTATTGCGTCGGTGATGTCCACGAGTATTGGTGAGAGAAAACCGTCGTAACCGAAATGAAACAGGGATTTGAACCGTGGGTTTATTCATTCAGATCATGTATAATTTATCCTCCAGAGTCACGGGAGGCAAGAGCTAACAGTGTATTTTGATAACATACATCCATCTCTTACTTATAGCCATAGCAGAAGAAAAAGAATTGGTTGTTTTTTCTAGGCGTAAGTCTTACACAGCCTGACAAATCCCTTTACATCTCAAACGATGGTACTGAAATCAACTCTCGGCATATCAACACGTATACATTTGCAAAGATGTATAAGAGAGCTTTTTTAACATCGAGGGCTGCTGTGGGATTATTGACTATCCATACTGTGTCATTTCGATGTATTGTGTAGAAGAGCTCACATCGACATAGCGACAATCGCGACGGATATGAATTTCATTGAATATGTAACCTAATATGAGCGATTTTGAATGGTGACTCACGGCAGTGTTGGCATCAGCGGCACATGCTTACAGAAACACAGCAACAGCCGTGACAGTGTGTCATCGTCAACAACCACTCGTTGTACAAACATAATTTGTAAACAAAAACAAAGGTACTCACCCATTCCAGGGATGAAGATATTCAGCACCAAACAGAAAACAGCAACTGGCTTCGACATGGCAGGAATTGAGTCTCTAAGACTGGTATCTCCTTCAGTTAATTTCTCCTTTGACCTGTGAAGCATAACGGACGGAGGGGGCCCCACAATATACCCCGGGAGTACAGGCCGTCCATAACCCCCTTGGTAAGCTTTCCTCTGCAGTCGTGGGGAGGGGGTGGGTGTTGATGATCCGCCACTGTAAACGACCTGCATGGCGTCCACAGGATGGGTATAGCTTGTAATTTATGGCTATTCAAGCGAGGAAGTAGCGCTTTACATAAAACGTCTTGATCCAGTCTCACACAAATACGACAGGGAATCCAGCTCCTTTTGTGTAGCGCTGCAGTATTGGTGGAGCGCCGGCCTTACCTTCCTCTCTGTCGCTTCATGCGTTCTATCGTTACTTAGGCGAGTTTTGTTTGGATGCCTCAAGCGATTGATCTGGCGGTAGCGGGTGCGAATCCTGGACAGGTAGATCTGGAACCCGATGGGGTGACGAGGAAATGGCGAGAGGGATCATTCACACTCAGCTGATGAGTGTAAACAGAAAGTAGGTTAGACTGTCTACGAGCTGTCCTCAGCTTCAACTGAGGGCTACAATATGTTGTCGCAGATGCTCCTTGATTTATGTTCGAGACGTTCACGCTGCAGATGTATCGAAGTGGTAATGTCCATTTGAATGACCATGCTGGTCAAATGTCCGTCCCGTACCCACATGGACGGTGTGACAGGCTGATTGAGTTAGGAATCCGACATCGATTTGTATTCCCGTTGTGGCTGCTGAACTGAGGCGCTTGGAAACAGCTGGTGGAGAGACGGCTTTGTCAATTAATAACTCAACGGTTGTTTCACGGACAGCTTCTCGCCACCCACGGCTGACCAAAATGAAACTACGAAGAGGACTGTCTTTCGCAAGAGTTCTCCGTTACATCCATACACCTTCGCAGGTAGAGAACACAGTATAATGAACACGAGTGTACCTTGTTCGTGTGTATGTGGGTTTAGGCCCAGAAATAGTCTCCGTCGCCCAACGTCTTGTCTCTGTTACAAGGACTTCTTCCAAAGATAACTGAGGTGGTGGTTGGGGGTTGATTGGGTTTGGAGGAGTAGGTTTATGTCATGTCCCCAGTTTAATTATAATGTGTTTATATTTGATATACAATTACGTAAGCTTATAAGGATTTTGAAGAGGTCATTTAATTTTAGTTTTCATAACCGCAGTTCGTAGTGCACATTTAGATTTAAATACACGGCAAGTCATCGGAACAAAAAACATTTCATTAAAGATATAATCAAAGAAGATTATGATACGTTTCCGTGAGATCAATTATCCCATTGGTCCTGAGTAGGTACCATAACGTGAAGGTGAGAGCCCTGTTTCGTTGGACATGTGTATGGTTTCGGGGTGTAGGACTTAACTTGGATGAGGAACAGAAGGGAGATTGATTGCTGGACTTTATATGTTTAGAAATGAGGTTGAAAATGTTACAGTGGGGTTTCACGTTTTGTTTTAAAGGATGGGTGTGAGATTTAGTCATATGAGGGAGTTGGACTTGACTGTGGGGATGTGAGTGTGAGGAAATGTTACGGCCTGGGGCTAAGGTTGTAGGATTTTGAGGTAGGTGGATGTTCGATAAGGGTGAAGGATGAAACGAAGGATGATTTAAGGGACGTATGGGGACGTATTGGATTGAGAGACTTGGTCCCGAGTTCTCGAAGTCTTAAGTCTTATTTTTTTACTTAATTTTGAGTTTTTAACTCAAATTTTAGAAAACGCAGGAATGACCTGAAATCAATATTAAACCCAAACACAGTAGACAATATGAGTTTGGTGGATAAATTAATTAAGTATGTATGTTTTTATTATTTTGAAAGTTAAGTATAACTGAGTTAAAAGTCAGCTGTTTCATTTTGTCAAACTCAGTTTGAAATTTGAGTAAAAACTTAAGTTTGTTTCAAGAAATCGCTGAGCCTGGTTTACGTGGTTGGTGCAAACATCCCCAAATGGGTATCGTATTAACATGATTGGGTTCAAGAAAGGATTAGTACATTCATGGCGCCGTTAAGCAGCATTGTGTCACACAGTGACGTCATGCAGACAATCATCTCTCCCTCATTGCTTAAGCCAACCTATCCAGGGATATCCAGAATCAACCGTATCAACCCAATAGTACCCGTGTCAAAAGAGCGTATGCACGTATGGCAATTAATTAGACAATACTCGAAAGAACTGGAACGGGAATGTGTTTGGTCTCCAGGTCTAAACTGCTTCCAGACGCGTCTGCCATAAAAGAGACGTAAACATCCTTGCGTATCCCCCCTCCCCCGCCACCTGCGCAGTTCACGTGATGTGGCGGTCCGGTATATCAAGAGTTGTCTTTTAACATCATCACAACACTGTGACAGAACACAATATGTTATATCCTTTGAAAAGGAGTTAATTTTTTATTTGTTTAATAGGTGGAAACCATGTCTTCGAACGCCTAATCTGAGACTTCGTTGTCGTCGAATTATGCATAACTCGAAGTAAAGTCGATCTCGAGGTGAGAGAGTCATTGTGTCAGCTGTGTGCGAATGTGATTTTACATGGTCCCGTGATGATGTTGGTGGTGATGTTGAAGCTGTTGCTGCTGCTGCTGATTTTGATAAGCAGAATCAGGATGATGCTGGTAGTCATGATGATGATGATGATGATGATGATGATGACGATGAAGAAGGAGAAGAAGAGACTCCATGTCAGCAGTCAGCTATGACCAAATAATCAAATTCATCGTGCGGTCAGACCCAGTCGAAGGGACTGAGCCCGACCGCGTGGGTCGTTGTTTACACAATCCATCACCGAATTGTCTGGTCCATTTTCGATCATAAACTGACCGTCGCCACACAGGAACGCATAAATCCAGTCCATGTGTAATATCTTTGATGTCGCTATTGGGCGCCACAGATCTGATAAAAACAAGGAATCAATTTGTTATCCTATCGTCTTCCTTTGTCGACCCGAGGCTGCACTACACGACTGAACTCCCTCTAACGGTAAGGATGCTCTTTACTGACGTCATGCATTCGCTGACAAAAGACATTTGCAGATTTAGAAAGATTAACCGAGCGGAGATACACATCGGTTGCGCCCAAACGTTTCGGTTCACCAGCCCCTAACGCGTATAAGTAACGTCCACGTCTACTCCGGTGGCACAATGAAAGCTCATATTCCATGCACGAAAGGCGTTATGTGATGTGCTGAGGGAATGGTATTTGGCGCCAAACCGTGGGGTTCCACCATGCTGGTCTTAATGTAACAGACGTGCATTCCGACTGACGACGACAGGCGACTACACGCTGTTAGTTCCTGGAATGTTGTTTGTGAATGTGTTACATGTAATTATACGGCGCCGCCATTTTGACGATGGTTGATCACGTCAGACGACAAACAAAAGCGTCCTTGACCTGTGACCTCTTTGACGAGTCTTGTAACGAGGTTATTAGTGTGTGGCAGTCGTAGCATATCTAGGGTATATTTACTTATATACCGTGAAATATATTTCAAAGACCAGGCTATTAGCTGACGAGTTAAGTCTATGAGGAGAGCATTGTGCTCTATAAGCATTCTAGAACCCTAAAAATATAAACAGTGCGAAACAAGCAAATAGGTTTCCGGCACAAATGTATAAACTGTTCAGAGTCCTTTGTTCAGGAGACCAGAATCACTTCCACATTCATCTCGTCACGTTATGGCTGCAATATTGCCGATGTGACGTTAAATTCTAATCACTCACTCACTCACTCTTCCACATTCCAAAGACTCGCTTGGAACGATTTGGCCGAAGATCTTTCAGTTATAACGCTGCTGTTCTATGGAGCAAACTCTCAACTGAACTTAAAGAACTCGAAACACGCCCGCTTTTCAAGCCTCAGTGAGAAGACATATCTCTTCCGACTGTCATGTCTGGGCTAAAATGTACTGTCTTGTATTTGTGTCCCACTGACAGATATTGTAGTATATTTGTAGCTCTTTTAGCATACACTTAGTGTATGGCATGCCAAAACTCTTCACAGAGATTGCGATGCATTAGACGGCTCGGTCACCCTCTGTCTCGGGCTATCAAAACTGAGCTTTCCAGCCATAAGGGGGATCAAACCGATGTCTTCGAGGCGAGAGTCTACTTGGCTACGTTAAAGAGAGGCCAGTTGTCATTACATGCGGAGTTACATCCATAGGTACTCCGGAACTGGTCGTCGTTTCGCGCAACGTTTGGTCCTGATTATGTCATGCCACTGTTTGAGAATAACCAATAAGCTACGAGACATTGCCAAACGAGGGTTGTTTCCGGATGCATTCTTTTAAAAATATTTATTCAAAATTCATAAAATACATAAAACTACATGTACCATTCTGAAGAACTTTATTTATTTGTCTATTTTCTTTGGTTACAATTGTTTACAGTACGTTTTTGTGACATGACGATTTTCTTTCTTTTATTTTTTCGGTTTGGTTGGTTGGTTTTGTTTTGTTTTTTATGTTGTTATTTTGTTTGTTTATTTGTCTTTTGTTCAATAGGGTCTTTTGGTTGGTTGTTTGCTGTTTTTTCCCCATGCGAGTGTAGTAGTTCACCTTTTTTTGCTGTATTTCGTTATAGTTTTGATCTTTCTATCTTAGAAAACAAGGACCATCGAATGGCGTCCATTATCTTCAGCGAAGACTTCCACTACCATGTCATATAAACTGTTACTTCTCAAAAGTTTCGAGTCACCACTGACTTTACCTATAAAGCATACGACATTTATAAAAACAGTTATTTCTAGCCGTGAGGATAATAAACGCAGTGGCGTGTGTAAAACCTCAGTTTCATCATAGCAGGTTTGAAAGACAATTCTGGATCAGACTGCTTGACAATAAAACTATAACTACAACATTATACAATCTATATTAACACTAGCTTTGACTGGTAGTAACTGCCAGCATTGTCAACTGAGTTACACATCACGCATTATGATGTCATGTTTGACGTAACGATACTTGCATGGAGTGGTCAACATTTTTCACTCACCGTAGGTTCAACACATCGCCAATCTCGTATCAATAGACGGAACACACCAGTGCTGTACTGGTTTTACGCGACAAGTGCTCGTATATTCTTTACCCAGAAATGACAATAGAGGTCAATGGGCAATGCTTGAATGCTGTCACTGTGGTAACATAGTAATACTGGCAAGATCTGAACCCTTTTCACAATGAACTGTAATAGCATCTTTAGTCTACCCGACACTCTTCGCTACACACTTTAAACTTTGAATGTTCTCTTAACCATGAACCCCCATGGTGAGAAACAAAGATGGTGTGTTCCACGTGCGTTCGTGTGGATATAATGCATTGATTCGTTGCTTTTTGCAAAAAAACAAAAGATCAATGAGAAAGTGTTTGTGAAAGTCAATAAATGCGTACCAAAGGATGGTTTCAAATGAAAGTACTGATTTCAACGCCCTTTAGCGATACAGCAATAGCGCTGTCGTATATGTCAATTAAATACACAACTAATTATTATCTGTGTATTGAGGTATCATTAAGCCCCGGTGTTTTGTGCTGCTGCTATTGTTGATGTACATGTAGTTATGCTTTTCTGAAAGATATCATTTCACAAAGAATTCCAATAATGAATACAATACCAAAGAGGCATTCGTTTGAATGTCATTGCAAGTGAAAGCGACAACTGTCTTCATTAAGGGTGAGTTAGTGTGTGAGTTTAGTTTTACGCCGCACTCAGCAATATTCCAGCTATATGGTGGCGGTCTGTAAATAATCGAGTCTGGACCAGACAATCAAGTGATCAGCAACATGAGCATCGATCTGCGCAATGGGGAACCGATGACATGTGTCAACCAAGTCAGCGATCCTGACCACCCGATCCCGTTAGTCGCCTCTTACGACAAGCATAGTCGCCTTTTGTGGCAAGCATGGGTTGCTGAAGGTCTGTTCTACCCCGGGACCTTCACGGGGTTCTTCATTAAGGAATCATTGGGAAAGAACACCCTATTGATGAATGAATATTGATGAGCACTTGTCCAGAGCACCGGGTGCTCTGACTGATACGTCGTCACTGTGTTTTGAAAAAAAAAAATCTTGCTTGTTCAATTTTGTGTTCATCTGTAATAGGTGATCGTTGATGCCTGAGTTTTATTTAGGGGTGTAATTAGCAGGCAAAGTAAATATAGTGGATGTCAGTCTCATTACAGTTAAGAGGTGCAGTTACATTTGAAGCTTTTGCTCGTCACGTCGACAACCCAGGTTCAGTGCCCCACATGGGCTGTAGGTACCATCTCCATTTCCGGTGTTCCCCGCCATGATATTGCTAAAACTGGTGCACAAAAAGAAGAGCTCTCGCATTACATGTTTTCGCCATTGTTATATTGATTGATGATATAAAGCTACAGAACGATGTTGTGCCTGAGTTAATGCTATGCGTTATCAATATCAGGTGTATACAGTATAGGAAACGACAATGCTATCTCCGAATATTCAGTTGACAAAAATCAATATAAAGAAATCAATCAAAACGGATACAATCCGTGTACATTCTTTCTTTCTTACGTAATCTGTAACAACTGTCAGATTGTAGTTTTATGGGTTAGTGTTATTTTGCGCCATAATTAGAGGGAGTGAGTATTGTTTTATGGTTTTAGCAATATTCCAGTAATACTACGGCGGGTGACGCCAGGATGGGTGTACACATTGTACATAGAACGCGGGTCTCCGGCGTGACGAGTGACGCTTTTAGTAACCACGAGTAACCACCACCCCCTCCCGTTTGAAATATTGCATATACAGCTCAAAGGATGTTAAAGAACTCCTAGAGTTATGATTCCGTTTTATCAGTCACGACATGTATACTGTAGTCATATGAACAATACGCGTGTCTATCGAGTTTTGCGCCAGGATAACCGATAAATGACAGCATGATCAACTATCAGTCGACATTGTGTTACTTAAGGTTATAATAAAACGTAAAAAAGAACTATTAACAATGGACGATGAAATGCAGGAATGCCACATTCAATCTCTTAATTATTATTTAATATTTCATGCATAACAGGAACCAGTTTCGGGAATCAAACCCACGTGAAGAGTCAGCGTTAACAAACGCACGCCTACTTCACCATCTGAAAAATTCTCAAAATGGACATAGGTAATTCGAATTTAGAAGATACAGCTAATTCATAACTCCTATCTTTTGTGCACCCAAACCATCCTTGAGGATTCGAATTTGAATTGATCTTCAGTAACCCACACTTGATACAAGAGGCCACTGACGGGATCGATGGTGTACCATCAGACATGGTTGACACATGTCATCGTATCACAATTGCTTAGATCGATGGTCATAATGCTGATCATTGGATTGTCTGGCCCATACTTGATTATTTGCAGAGCATCGCCATATAGCTGGAACAGTGGTGTGTGTCGCGTTAAACATCAAAACAACAAAAAATGGTGCCCTTTTCCTTTTTAATGCTGCGCACGTAGCCCCTGAATTTATCCTACTTGACGTGAACATCCATTTGAGACATCCATGAATTTATAATACACACGGTTCACTGAGGACGCCAGAAATACCCGCCAACATCCTTTGCCTCCAGCACATCGGAGCCAAGAAGACGTAAAAATCGATGTTTGGTGGTCGTTATCGATTAGGAAATATTGATTCTGTGTATGATTTATCTGATATTATTAATGTCTTGCAGTTGTGCAAGCGTTTATGGTTTTCTTCCGTTTGTTTGGTCACAGGTCCAGGTTTTTTTAGAAACTGCCCACTCCAAGCTTGCAACTGTGTTCTGGTTGATCGGTGGGTACGTTTGTTTGTAAGACACGCCTCATCGTCCATGTTCAATAATAGATAAAGGCGCCAACAGCCTTGTTGAATAATTAATAGAGAATCAATGTCTCCATGCTCAGCGCTAACAGCGTATAAACAGAAAACTAACCTGTTTATTGTTCACGAAAACAAATCGTTCGCTTGAAAAAGAATTTGTCTTATGAACACTGTTGTTATTTGCTCTTACGGCCATCCTAAAGAAGTCTTTGATCGGAATTTAGAAGGTGGAAAAACAGGAATGCATTAATCTTTTGTCATGGATAACAACGTATTTATTATCTGTAATGGCATCGTATACCGTGGTCCTACCTGTCACATGATACAAAGATTAGACAGGACACCAAAGTGTCATAAGAGATATGGTATAGTCGTGAGAATTCTAGCAGTAGAATAATAGTAAAACCTTGATGGTAGTTAAGTGAATTAGTGTATTTTCAATACTGAAGTGCACGTTGTAGAATATCATTAGTCGCTACAATGATTTGTTCTTGATTTCTAGACAATACTTTAAGACTTGATACTATTATTACTTTGTTACTTAATTACCATGAACCTTGAAGGTCCCGGGGTAGAACAGACCTTCAGCAACCCATGCTTGCCATAAAAAGGTGACTATGCTTGTCGTAAGAGGCGACTAACAGGATTAGGTGGTCAGACTAGCTGACTTGGTTGACACATGTCATCGGTTCCCAATTGCGCAGATCGATGCTCATGTTGTTGATCACTTGATTGTCTGGTCCAGACTCGATTATTTACAAACCGCCACCATATAGCGGGAATATTGCTGAGTGCGGCGTAAAACTAAACTCACTCACTCACTTAATTACCATAAGGGTGGTGGGGTAGCCTTGTGGTTAAAGCGTTAGCTCGTCACGCCGAAGATCTGGGTCCGATGTGCGAAGCCCATTCCTGGTGTCCTCCGCCATGATGTTGCCGGAATGTTGATGCATGCGGCGTAAAACTAAAACCACTCACAATGTGAAGGAAATGGGACAACGATGTCAGAGAAGACATGTACAGTTGCATGTCTGTGTGAATGAATGCAAAACAAGCCTGAATGCATTGCCTACTAGCGCAACATCTGCTGGAGATGCTAATATAGCGTATTGATTATCTCGAGATGGCAGTGTTCATGCCACGTCATTAGCAAGGAAGTATATGTGATAAAATATGCCCATAATCCTTTATGCGATCATTTCACAATGTTCATGTGTTGGAGACACTATCAACGTGATGGTATCCTGTGTTCGCTGTAAGGTGTCTCCTATCCCGCTGACATCACCAGTCATGAACACACGCAAAGGCACGTCACAGGTTCACTTGAAAATGCAAAGTGAGCGAACACATTGTCAGAGTCAGAAATAGGGAATCAAGATCACTCTTGCTGCAAACGGTGTAAACTTAAACTCACTCCAAGATATATAAATAGAGGGATACTTTTTTGTTTTTGTTTTTTTTTTGTTTACATTTTTCTATTTGTTTTTCCTTCCTTTCAACAAATCCAAACATCGGGTTAGAGGGTTAGAAGTAAGACTTGGTCCTTAGCAACCCAGGCTTCTCGTATGGTGCGAAACGCGTGAAGAATCGGGTTAGGATTGGGACACACGTCAGCGTATCCAAATTGGGTCGATCGGTGCTCATGATGTCAATCACTGGGCTATCTGGTCTAGTATTGATTATTTACAGACCGACGCAGTGAGCTATGATATTGCTGAGCGTGCAGCTAAACAACAACCAAACAAAACAAACAGTTTTTCAATGCTCACCTCTGCTTTCCATTTCCGCCTCTTTAAATCTGTTTTTCTAGCGTTAACGCTTTTTGTATTATATGTGCAAGATCAATGGCGTAGGTTCAGGGGAAGAATGCCTGATAAAACTATTAAATCACGTATAAATCCCTGTGTGGTCCGTGTTGAATATAGGGATCGAATTATCATCTCATTTACAAGAAATTATTCCCAGACATGTTCCATTTCTTCATTATACCGCCACATGCATGTATGTGCTTGTTAATATAAAACTGCATCTCCAAGATTTGCCGTCTCGCAAGAGGATTATTGAATAATTTGAATAATTGGTAACAGACACACGTTTTCATCGTGAAGAAATACAAAGTATCGATCATGTACAGACCAAATTGCATCCTGTGTATGTGTCGATGAATGCTGTAATGATATCAGGAAAGGCATGCAGTTGTACAGGTTCTGTGATATGAATCGTATTAGTTTTCATATAATATTTGTGCTTTTGCGCAGTTTCTCTTGCACGACTGTAGTGGGATCTCTCGGGGACACAACGAACCTCTTATTGCGTTACATCTCATGTAAAACATGCTTACTATGGTTATATCGAAGTCGGTGGGACACAAAAATAGTTACGTGTTAATCGTAATTCGACTTATGCAATTCAACTACCCTACACAAACCGGGGCAGTAGGTTAGCCTAGTAGTTAAATCGCTTGCTCTTCACGTTGAAGGTCCGGTTTCGAATCGCCACAAGGGTGCTCTGGGTGAAGCCCATCTCCGCAGTCCCCGCCGTGATATTGCTGGAATATTGCTAAAAGCGGCGTATAACTAAATTAGCCACTCACACTTTATATGTACAGAAGATGAGTCCAGATATATCTTCATGCACATACTCCTTTATATCTACGCTGGATCTTTCACCGCTCAACGGCTCTCAGGTGTACAACGTTTCCAGTTCCAGCTGCTTCGATGAAAATCTTCACTGAAATGGTTTGATGACTAGTCTCTTGCCAATTAGTCTGCACTTTTTACCACTGTATCAATTATTCATGATTTAATTTCGAGACAGAACGCCAGTGGTTCTGGCGATATTTGTAATTTCGTAATTGTAACCTTAACGCCAATAACGCTTTAACAATGCCTTCATGTAACCAATTCAGAATGTTAACACATTGTGTTCTTATTAGTGTTTTAGACAAGAAACATACAGAACGATACTCGATCACCACCATGCATTGGGTATCAGGAACTAATATTTCTCTTAATCAACTAAATAATGCATCGTGTAACTTTTACAACTTGGCTTTACTTAAGCTTGGTGCCACTCAAGGCTTTGCTGGTATTCAGATGCCAGGTAGTCAACGTCTTGATAAAATCGATTACAACGTTCATGTTAAATATGCATTGTGCAACATTTAGATTGTCCTTGAAAACAACATTAATATTTATGTGTCTTGTGACAATTTGAGATTTTGAGTTTGATTCATTGAAATACATACATATTTTATCATGCACACCTCCCCTATTTCTTTAGTGACGTGTCATGTGTGTGTATTATGAATGGCAGTGCGAGTACATAATAAATCACAGTGACGTGTCATGTGTGTGCATTATGAATGGCAGTGCGCGTACGTAATAAATCATTGTGACGTGTCATGTGTGTGCATTATGAATGGCAGTGCGCGTACGTAATAAATCATAGTGACGTGTCATGTGTGTGTATTATGAATGGCAGTGCGAGTACATAATAAATCATAGTGACGTGTCATGTGTGTGTATTATGAATGGCAGTGCGAGTACATAATAAATCATAGTGACGTGTCATGTGTGTGTATTATGAATGGCAGTGCGAGTACATAATAAATCATAGTGACGTGTCATGTGTGTGTATTATGAATGGCAGTGCGAGTACATAATAAATCATAGTGACGTGTCATGTGTGTGTATTATGAATGGCAGTGCGGGTACATAATAAATCATAGTGACGTGGCATGTGTGTGTATTATGAATGGCAGTGCGGGTACATAATAAATCACAGTGACGTGTCATGTGTGTGCATTATGAATGGCAGTGCGGGTACATAATAAATCATAGTGACGTGTCATGTGTGTGTATTATGAATGGCAGTGCGGGTACATAATAAATCATAGTGACGTGTCATGTGTGTGCATTATGAATGGCAGTGCGGGTACATAATAAATCATAGTGACGTGTCATGTGTGTGTATTATGAATGGCAGTGCGAGTACATAATAAATCATTGTGACGTGTCATGTGTGTGTATTATGAATGGCAGTGCGGGTACATAATAAATCATAGTGACGTGTCATGTGTGTGTATTATGAATGGCAGTGCGCGTACGTAATAAATCATAGTGACGTGTCATGTGTGTGTATTATGAATGGCAGTGCGCGTACATAATAAATCATCGAGACATCTCTGTCATATTACTGAATACATGGACGGTTTTGATTGAAGTGAGTGAGTTTAGTTTTACGCCGCACTCATCCCGTTTCCGGCTATATGGCGGCGATCTGTAAATAATCGTGTCTGGACCAGACAATCCAGTGATCAACAGCAACATGAGCATCTATCTGCGCAATTGGGAACCGTTGACATGGATCAACCAAGTCAGCAAGCCTGACCATCCGATCCCGTTAGTCGCCTCTTACAACAAGCATGGGTTGCTGAAGGTCAATATTCTAACCCAGATCTTCACGGGCCTGGCTGAAACACAGAACGACTAGGAGGCACCCCGCGCACACCACGGACTATGTACCGGGCTTTAATGATAATACCAAATATAGTGCTTTGAAAATAATAGGAGTGCTCAATATGGCTTGGTGTGGATTCTGGGGCGGTGGGGTAGTGAAGTGGTTAAAGCGTTCGTTTGTCACGCCGAAGACAAGGGTTCAGTTCCTCACATGGGTACAATGTGTGAAATCAATTTCTTGTGGCCAACGCTGTGGTGTTTTGTCGGAATATTTGCTAAAAGCGGCATAGAACCATACCCACTGTCGTGACGTAACAGAGACGGTTTGCAGGACTGTCAGGACAACCTGTATGATGTGAGGTCGAGGCTGTTGTCAGGATATTTAAGTCACGTGTTTATACTTGGAATTATTCATCACGAGTGTATACAGAAGGCATAACCGTGAGTACATACAGATCATCATGAATCACGGCTGAAAACAGGGCGAAATAAGTCACATCTCAAGACAGGGCCCTATATGTCATGATTGGAATTATTCATCACGAGTGTATACAAAAGGCATAACCGTGAGTACATACAGATCATCATGAATCACGGCTGAAAACAGGGCGAAATAAGTCACATCTCAAGACAGGGCCCTATATGTCATGATTGGAATTATTCATCACGAGTGTATACAAAAGGCATAACCGTGAGTACATACAGATCATCATGAATCACGGCTGAAAACAGGGCGAAATAAGTCACATCTCAAGACAGGGCCCTATATGTCATGATTGCGTGTAGGGCATCACATGTCAGGATTTTGTATACTTAAATGTCACTATTGTACATATGCAGGGCAACATCTGTCCTGCAGGGCATTATCACTCAAGATATGTTCAGGGCATCATAAGTCATGACGGTATGCAGGGCACGGTTGTACACGGGGCATTATAAGTCACAACTGTACACAAGGTGTTATAAATCACGACTGTACACAGGGCATTATAAATCACGACTGCGTGCAGGGCACAATGAGACACGATTGTACACAGGGGATTATAAATCACGACTGAACAGGGGGCACTATAAAACACTATTGTACACAAGGCATTATGAGACACGATTCTATACAGGGCATTATAAATTACGACTGTACACAGTCACGACTGTGTACAGGACACTTATAAGTTAAGACTGTACAGGGCATTAGAAGTCACGACTGTGTGCAAGGCATTATAAATCATCACTGTATGCAGGCTATTACAACGAGGAATGCAGGCATACGTGAAATTCACACATGAAATCAAAGTATGCTTTACAAACAAGACGTTTATATAAACAATGTTTTGTTACAAGTACCGCTTGTGACACTAACATTGAGAAACAGACGTAAAGCCAAAGACGAATGGAAGCTTCAGGTAAGACCTATTGCAAAAACTCTTCGTGCCCAGCTACCATAGTCAGTTCTCAACAGAAACACGATAAGATGATACAAAAATAACAGCAAAGACCGAGACACAGCAGAAGGCATTTCAGGCCAATCCTTAAACCAAAGAAATCAGAAGGCCCTAGACCTTGGAACCAAGACATCAAGAATTCATCCTGATTATGGGCAGAAACGTAAACGTCTCGTCTTGTCGCCGACCAGGTGTTTAATACACTTCTAGCGCTACCTGATGTATCATATTGATTTTCTTCAAGAATAAATGACGGCATATGGAGCCGGTTGTCAGTCGCTTTGGTAGAATTAACGCGCAGATTGTCAGTCCTAGATATTTATATCAGACCCTGAAATGCAATATTCATAATTAAGGCAAATTTCGCTTTTCTTCTTTACATCTAACAAGTTTATACCATTTGGGCCTGTATCTGAATGTTTATGTTCATCTATCGATCAAGTTAGATTCGGAATGAAGATTAACGCTCTTAGGTGCCTCGTCAGCTATTGCCGAGCAGTAATGTTTTATCCTTGACTTATGTTTATTGTCCAGCGTTGATATCTGTCAATGGAATGTCTTTAAAATAGAACAGAACTGTGGAGAGCACCATGCGCTCTGGCATCAAAATACCAGAATGGTCTAGATATGGCATCAGCGATGGGCTTAATGGAGCCATGTAGTTGGGGACTGGTGCATGTTTAGAGATTTTTTATTGACATTTCGTTTTGTGCAAAATTCGCTTTCACAATGAGTATGGCGTGACTTCCTAGGTTGATCAGAGAAGGTGTGCGCTCGTGCGCACATGTGTGAGCGTATGCGTGTGTGAGCGCATGTGTGTGAACGTATGTGTGAGCGTATGTGTGTGAGCGCATGTGTGTGTGAACGCATGCGTCTGTAAGCGCATGTGTGTGAGCGCATGTGTGTGAGCTTATGTGTGAGAGTATGTGTGAGTATGTGTGTGAGCGCATGTGTGCGGGCCCATGTGTGTGTGAGCGTAGGTGTGTGTGAGCGTAGGTATGTGTGAGCGTAGGTGTGGAGGAGAGGACTGTGTGTTCCAGGCATAAAAAAATATTGTCGCTTTTACTTTCCTTTAAACATATTTAAGGAAATAACTTAGCCCCTCATGTCAGGTTTTCACTTTAAAATATAATACATGACTTCTATATCTAGACGAGGTTCAACCGAATAATTTTAAACATCTATGTCTGATGCCGTGAATTAATCATATAGATAGATACCGTTAATGTGAAAACTCTCAGGTATGTTTCTATATCAGGCATTTGTTGGTATGTCACCTCCGTTACACGCCACACAAAACTTACTTTTTTATATCTTTTCTTTCTATCACAATATATATATACACACCAGCATTGATAAAGCATCGCCTGGTACCAAGGACATTTTTGTCCAAACAAGCGAACCACACTTCAGCATTCCGGAATGCATACACTAAACACCAAAAGAAATGTTAACCGCCTTTTGTATGAATTACTTAGAGGGGGAGGTATTAGTTTACAAGAAAGCTTAACAACCCACATTTACGCAAATGACGAAAAAAACTTCTCAAATGCTCTCATACTTAGGTGAAATGCATCTTTTGCAGAAAAGGTTCTTAGTCGAAAAAAAAGAAATCAGAAATCAGAAATCAGAAAGACCTTCAGTGAGTTTAGGTTTACACTCAGACAAGATCAGACAGATCAGGTAATCCAGTGATCAACAGCATGAACTTCCGTCTGCACTACTGGTAACCGATGACATGTCAGCGAGCCTGACCAACCGATACCCTTAGTCGCCTCTGTTATGAGAAAGTATTTTCTGTAATTTGTATTATTATTGACTAATTGATAGTTATTATGGGTCACGCTTCGAATCAGTAATATTTTTGCGCTTTACGCTTTAGAGTTGCCTCCGTTTGGTGTGTTTTGACTTTTGACTTTTGATAAACATGTGACAGATAGCGAAGCTCCAATACTTCGCTGGAATGCTCAAGAATCAGTAACTGTGTATATTTAAGGCTGGTTGGTGTTATGACGATACACACACGGACTTACCCACAGGTTATACAAGAATTGTGTCATTATTCGGCCTACATCTGTGTGCCTCTTCGTCAAGCTTGACGTACATTCAAGATCGTTCCTTATGAAAGATTTCGTAGAACTGTTTCTCCCTGAAAACCAAGACTTTGGTGAACTGATATTACATTTGTGAAAAATTACTCTGACTCAGTTGCATTGCACTAGAGACCTCTATTGTGAATCTTTGTATCGTGCTCTTGTCTGAATAATTGTCAGTGTCATAATTTGCCGGTGCTGAGTTGATTTTTACACATTTTGTCACGGCAAATTTGTAAACCTAACACCTCTTACAAGCATAGTCGCCTATTGTGGTGAGCAAGGGTTCTTGAAGATCTATTCTACTCCTGATCTTCATGGGCATGCAAGACCTTGAATCGCCGTGATCCCTAAGACTTAATTGTCTATTTAGACACATGTCGAAACCCACTTTCCTCCTCCTTCGTCACGTCTTAGACAGTCCAGTCAGTATAATGTACATATATTTTAACTCTTTGACTTTTGATGAGTATGCACATCTAATTAAACACTGTTGTTAAAGTGTCAGACAGAGATTGCAACTAGATTGATGCCAAATTTCAGCTGTTTTTTTGTTTGTTTTAATCTGAGTACAGTATGTTACAGTTACCAGTTTTAATTTGGTTTTCAAAGCATTTTTGTATTTATATACTAGAAAAATGGGTCACTGGTCAGATGTATTTTAACAGTATGCTTTGAATCATAATATGGTCGACATGGAAACACATCTGACATCCAGCATTTCCAGCTAATAGGATAAAAACCAACAGGATAAACACTAATGAACAGGGTAAACACAAATCAGGGTAAACACCAACTAAAAGGGTGAACACCAGCTAATCCATGATTAAAACTTAGACGATGATGAACATTCTTTGTCTATTGTTCAAAAGGAGATGAAATAGTCTAATGGTTAAAGTGTTCGATTGTCACGACGAAGACCCGGGTTCGATTCCCTATATAGATACAATGCAACAAGCCGTGTCATACAATGTGTCCCCAGCCGTGATAGTGCTGGAATACTGCTAAAAGCTGTGTAAAACAAAACTGCAAACGTTATACTGTCGGACAGACGAGAGAGACCGAGCGGCTTGGAGAAGACCCAAGATCACACACAGACAGGAAGACCTTCAGCATCTTTAAGGAAAACAGTTTCATTCTTTGCTTCTGGTAAGAGGCAGGCAACGAAGGTACTTCTGATGTGCTTCTGGTAAACTGGTAGCAACTGACTTCAAACAGGGACAGAAATCCTATAATGTGATCCATGATCAGCAAGACTCCGAACTGCCAACACTGAGGACGTACCATGAGAATGGACATTCGACTCTTCATCAATATCGGTAATACAGAGGACATGTGTCAGAGAGTTGGGAACAGTCGAAAGAGGAACTGGGGAGGTCCAGGATTTCAACTCTCTAGGTTTCACGCCGTCTGATATCAGGTAACGCTCCCATTGTTATTGAATGTTCTTTTTCGAGGAGACCCAGCTGATTGTGTTGAGCTGTTTCTCAATATGGATGAATCTGTTCATCACCACTGCTCATTGACAATAGAGGAAATTCGAAACATCTAACGTCACTTCCTTACAAGTTATTGTAAGGTATTAACAAGTGTTGAAACAGCTCAGAGTATAGCTGCTTCTGGTTTCTTGGATTTCAGATTAAGGTCATTTCTGGACCACCTACACATAGATCAGGTTCTTAAATGCTAATCTTGTCTTTATCTGCTTTGGTATCTGTGTGAGGAAATATGGTTAATCGACGTGGAAAATTCACTAAATGTGTCATTACATTTCTCCAAGTACACTCAACCATACTCTGTATTCAACAGTTCTGATGTCTTAAGATTAACACCTCTTCCCAAACACGGATAGAAACCATAGAGAAGCCCTCTTCAACAGTGGATTTCAGACAAACCGGGGGTCATGGGTTGAAAATATGATGTGATTGCTCACATGTACCAGAGCAATCCATAGCAATTCTCTGACCTTTACAGGTTTCAAAGTATGCTGTAGCGCAGCATCAAAGATTTCTTTCACAGCAGCGAATAAGCTGAAGGATTGCACTCTGCGGCGAAAAATATCAGTCACTTTCATCCACTGCGTGAGTCCAGCAGTCTGCAGTGAGGGGAAACAATCGATTTCTTGCCACAATTTATAGAGATGAAGAACGGAGTCGCTGGTTACTGGTCAACTGCAATGAGCAATCCCTGATACACCGACTGTCCAAATTGTTCCCCATGGCAAAAATAATTCACTGAAGACGCTTGTTGCAAGGAGGTCTATTTTTGGGTTTGTGTAAGGATCTGGGGCTGTTCCGGAATAGCACCGGAAGTGCGAGTGTATCACTGGAGTGTATCATTGGTTACTATGACGTTAAAGGGCGACTATAAGCCATAGAGGTTCTGACACAGAGAAGCAGTTGTGGCTGGAGGACGAGGGAATAATTGTCTGCTTGTCTCTCACGAGCATATAGTTTGGAATGAAAACATGCTAATGCAGTTAAATTAAGATCGCGAATCCTCATAATTCTAGATTGCCAATTCAACATTTAAATATCTAAATTTTATTCAACTCAGGATAAAAGTTAGTTAACAAACGGTGACAGTTTCAAATCGCTATTATTGATTTGTATTACAAGGAGTTATGCATATCAAATGGATTCGCAATATTAATTTCATTTTATTCGAGATTTGTTTAAAGTGTAATTCACCGGTAGGCCTATTTTTTCACTGCAGACAGACTATATGCCTGACTCGGACGCACATAATATCATTGGCAGAATCAGATATCAGTAATGCAAGGCTAGAGGGCGAGCCTAGTGGTTAAAGCGTTTGTTCACCAAGACGAAGACATGGGCTGGCGGGGACCGAGCTTACTAAGGTGCCAATCTAGCTATCCTGTGAGCTTGAGGTGCCGAGATCGAGCCCTCCTGTGACCGGATGTAAAAAGCTTGGCGTTTTACCTTGTGCGCAGACTCTTACAGTGTGTCGCAACCCCTAATTTAATGTACAATGCACAACCTTGCACACCTAAAAGAATCCATGAACCCGATGGTATATGACCAGAATACGAGCAAACACCTACTTGCGGGTACAGCGACATACTGTAAATCAAATGTCAACATAAGGATATTTGTAAAGAGTGTTCCAAGGAACATTACTCCATAGTGTTCGCTTGAAATAATGTTCGGCCAATAGAGCGCCCGAGAGTCGATTTAATGCAACGTTGCATTAATTCATTCGAACTTTTATTTGATATTGAAATGTAACACGCCTATCTTCAACATAAATTACATGGTAACTTCCCAGAGGTAATGCATTATTTTTTTTTAATCTGACAAAATATAAAAATTCATCATCGATTTCCGACATCATTATATTCTTGATTTATTTTTTTAACAGATTACGTTTTATACATCAAAGTATTGATATAACATTCCATTACGTTTTATACATCAAAGTATTGATATAACATTCCATTACGTTTTATACATCAAAGTATTGATATAACATTCCATTACGTTTTATGCATCAAAGGATTGATATAACATTCCATTACGTTTTATACATCAAAGTATTGATATAACATTCCATTACGTTTTATGCATCAAAGTATTGATATAACATTCCATTACGTTTTATACATCAAAGTATTGATATAACATTCCATTACGTTTTATACATCAAAGTATTGATATAACATTCCATTACGTTTTATACATCAAAGTATTGATATACCATTCCATTACGTTTTATGCATCAAAGTATTGATATAACATTCCATTACGTTTTATGCATCAAAGTATTGATATAACATTCCATTACGTTTTATACATCAAAGTATTGATATAACATTCCATTACGTTTTATGCATCAAAGTATTGATATAACATTCCATTACGTTTTATACATCAAAGTATTGATATAACATTCCATTACGTTTTATACATCAAAGTATTGATATAACATTCCATTACGTTTTATACATCAAAGTATTGATATAACATTCCATTACGTTTTATACATCAAAGTATTGATATAACATTCCATTACGTTTTATACATCAAAGTATTGATATAACATTCCATTACGTTTTATACATCAAAGTATTGATATAACATTCCATTACGTTTTATGCATCAAAGTATTGATATAACATTCCATTACGTTTTATACATCAAAGTATTGATATAACATTCCATTACGTTTTATGCATCAAAGTATTGATATAACATTCCATTACGTTTTATGCATCAAAGTATTGATATAACATTCCATTACGTTTTATGCATCAAAGTATTGATATAACATTCCATTACGTTTTATACATCAAAGTATTGATATAACATTCCATTACGTTTTATACATCAAAGTATTGATATAACATTCCATTACGTTTTATGCATCAAAGGATTGATATAACATTCCATTACGTTTTATGCATCAAAGGATTGATATAACATTCCATTACGTTTTATACATCAAAGTATTGATATAACATTCCATTACGTTTTATACATCAAAGTATTGATATAACATTCCATTACGTTTTATGCATCAAAGTATTGATATAACATTCCATTACGTTTTATGCATCAAAGTATTGATATAACATTCCATTACGTTTTATGCATCAAAGTATTGATATAACATTCCATTACGTTTTATACATCAAAGTATTGATATAACATTCCATTACGTTTTATACATCAAAGTATTGATATAACATTCCATTACGTTTTATGCATCAAAGTATTGATATAACATTCCATTACGTTTTATGCATCAAAGTATTGATATAACATTCCATTACGTTTTATACATCAAAGTATTGATATAACATTCCATTACGTTTTATACATCAAAGTATTGATATAACATTCCATTACGTTGATAGTGCATTGTATAGCTTTTGGGAAATTACAGAGGAAGGATTAAAAATTAAAGTACGATGGAGCATGTGTTTTGCAATCGCTTCACTCAGCGCAATAGGAATACAAACGTTTTTATTCGTTTTTAGGCCATCGGCCCATGTACATCTGTGAACATTAACATTGTGATATAGCATTAGTGACAATGATTATGCACTGCGGAGAGACAAACAATGTTTAACATATTTTGCTACATTGAGTATGGTTTGATGATCTTTACTACATACTAGTTGCTTATATGAGTAAGCAGTGGGGTTATCGGAAAATAGAGATGGTATATATCTAGCCCTTACCAAATTATACATTGGGCACACAAATAAGAAGTGCATAACATCTTCAACTATCTTATCATTACAATACTTACAGAAACACAATCGTTTATCAATACCATACCTTCGTCCAATGGTTGTTTGAATACGTACATGTGTTTATCTCCACCAGTTAAAACTAACATTTTCTTGGTTACTTTCCAGCCTTAGAATATGCAAAAAAAAATATATGAGATAGCATATGCATGTTGCTAATTCCTGATATCTTCCTAGTGACAATTGTAGTTTCCGACCTTAATCTGGGAAATGACATCGATCTTGACGACAGACAGCCGAACTTTCGTGCAGTGTAAGTAAAGGGGAGTAACTCTATCTACCTGTAAGGTTGCGTGACGGCATTCATTTCTTGCGTGTTAGCTCTTTCCTTGTCCGGAACGCCATGGTTACCTCCCGATGCCACAGCTCCTGACCCGTTAAGGGTCATTAAAACACACACACACACACACACACACACACACACACACACACACACACACACACACACACACACACACACACACACACACACACACACACACACACACACACACACACATACAGAGAAACAAACAAAATGCAACTGAAATTTGGTGAAATTTGTTTTCCAAGATAAAATGGTGTTCACTATTTATTTTTTATAAACCCACATAAATAAACCGTATTCGGTGTGTCGGTGGTCGGTGGGGTAGCCTAATGGTTAAAGTGTCCATTCGTCACTTTGAGGATGTGGGTTCGATTCCCTTCATAGGTACAATGTGTGGAGCCCATTTCTAGTGACCCCGTACGTGATATCGCTGCAACATTGCTAAAAGTGGCGTTAAACCTTTCACATTCCAACACTGTAGATGTTTTCGGTGTAGTCTTCGATAACTCTGTACATTTTCACCCGACGCTGCGAGAACTATTGAAAAATGAGCAAACAGGGGTTTACTCACTGGAGTTTATGGAAGCTGAAATATCGGTGTGGTTCAAGCGTCGACCCCCCGTCACGTTGATGCCCCGGTTTTGAATCCCCACACGAACACGATTTGTGAAAGCCCATGCCAGGTGTCCCAAACAGAGACATTGCAGAAGTATTAGTAAAAGCGCAGTAAGATCCAACGAATTTACTCATTCGCATGAGGTTAATGCTCCAGAATCCAATAGAGAATGACAGCTATATGTGTTTACGTCAGTATATATAGCTAGTTACAGATGAAGAGGTTTACGGTAACTATGTTTGCTTAGGTACGGCATTTGAACGATAAAATCTTCTCAAAGGATTTTCTGCTGCAGCTTTCTAGTTCTCTGTGAACTACTATTAATGAAAATATATTGTTGTTATAAATTGTGAAGAAGAGTGAATGAGTATGGTTTTGTCCGATTTTAGCAATATTCCAACATTATCTCGGTGGGGAACACCAGAACTGGGCTTCACAGATTGTACTTGTAGGGAACCGAACCCTGGTCTTAGGCGTGGTCATTTTAGTGCACATACGAATATGTGCGTCGTTGCGAGTTCGATTTCCCACATGGGTACAAGGTGTGGAGCCCATTTTTGCGTCCCTGCCCTGGTGTTTGTGAGATATTGCTAAAAAGAACGTATACCCATTCGCATACGCATGTGTTTGCTTCTGTTTTCACTCACGCAAGCAGGGTGATGGGGTAGCCTGGTTGTTAAAGCGTTCGCCAACCCGGGTTCGATTCCCCACACGGGTACAATGTGTAAAGCCCATTTCTGGTGTCCCGTGATATTGCTGTAATATTGCCAAAAGCGGCTTTGAGCGACACTCCCCCACTCACTTACTCACGTAGAAATACGTGACTGGGAACAATTGACATGCGCAAAGTGTCAGGCGCCAATGGTTACACTTTTACCAACTTTTGTTGCATTGAGCTTAATTACCTCCCAGATATTGTTATCTTAATAACGCCTCAACGGTGCCACTTTGTCAAAGATAATAGACAGGTGACTTCTTCACTATTCTTAGTTGTTTGAACGCTTCCGTATTGTTCGCTTTGGTATATATACAGTTAACCCATGCTGTATACATATGTGTCTGCACTGTTCTTATTTCACACTTGCTTGGTATAAGGATTTTTATCGAAATGTCATTACATTAATGAATAAAGAAGTTACGATCCACAAACAGGTTTGCCTTCACTCTCATACAATATCTTCTAAATTCCCATTCACAGCAGCAACACCATAGTCTCGTAATTTTGTGGTGATTTTACGTCCGCTTCTTTTTGAGTGAGGCGAACACTAGCAATTAATCTCACAAGGTTAGGCGAAATGGAGGTAACGTCGAATTTAAGACGACGTGCAGCAGTGTGTATGTGTGGCTACTTCTGCTAGCCCAGACATAAGCTGGTTTTATTGTGCTAGCTCTTTACAATGCTAGCCCTTTATAGTGCTAGTCAGTGAGCCTGACCACCCGATCCCGATAGTCACCTCTTACATCAACAAAGGCTGCTGAAGGCCAATGCAAACCGGTTTGCGTTCTTCTAAACTGAACATACCAGAGACCATGTAATCTATTATATTGTCTCTGAACATACGTATTGTTTTGTCAGTAAACAGCAAAGATAGAAAACATTTTCTATTCTGCAATAGGATATAGTACATTCTCATCAGTATGGGTAGGGTTTAATAGATGTTTAAATAGATGTGAGCAATTTGATTCAATATAGATTATAGATCTGCATGTACTGCGTCAAGTCAGACTCCTCAGATTTCACTTAAACGTTTACATGTCTTTCTTGAATATTTTGTAGATCTTATAACTTCACCCGTGGTTACCGTGCCTTTCAGATGCTTGGCTTCACTGAATATAAGCGATGTTGTGAAGGTAGTCTGATGCCGAGCGTTACCTTTGTAATGGTTAGTTGGGCACTCTGTGTCTCGTAGGTCGTCTGACCTTTATTGATTGATTGTATTGATTCGTCGTGCTCCAGCCCTAGCAAACAACCTCGATAGTACTGTTATACATGAAATACACGTGCGGCGTACAACGGTACATGCATCGGGTGTGATGTTGGTGTGCTGGTGAAGACCATACCACACAATGGATGCCATTGACGAGCGCTAGGAATCAATGGTAGTGTTTCTTCAGCTGTTGCTCAGTTCAGTCAGGTTTGCCTCACTAAATACACAATACTGTGTGGTATTTGAGACAGAGCTTTGCAACAGTGAGTGTGTGGGGTTTAAGGCCTCTTTGTACGCTTTTTCATTTGTAGTATAGAGTAGGACAATCGACATAGGATAGTGCATGCATCCTGGCAGCAATGACATACTGGCACCCAGTACATACAAGGTACTGGTATATTTTCCCCCTCGATCTTCGGATGTCCATCTCAACGGCACATCGTGTTATCAATCTCAACTCCCCGGGGAATATGCAACTCTTGTAGTCACAAAGCGCACCGAGTTAAAGCGGATTCTCATTACGCGGTACCCATTTACTGCTGAGTGGACTGGGACACATAGTCAGAGTGCTTTGTCCAAGGTTTACTGCACATTGCTGTACCTTCAACTAGGTGTTTGCACGTGTTCATGTGGCAACCATCTGGTCATGTACCAGCGGATTCGTGGGTACTTTTGAGTGCACAGGGCTGTGCACTAGAGGCTGTGACAACACTGAAAGAGTCTGCACACAAATTTGACTTCAGTGGTTTCACAGGTGGGCTCAATCCCGGCACTGGGTCATTAGCCTTGCCCCTTAGTCAGCTCGCACACAATGCCCCATTAGCTGCAGAGTTTAACGTTTCAGTGAAATTGACGAATGTATTAGTTTTCATAAGAATTATATGTTTCTCTCACATCAAAGGCACAAAACCCTTACAGAGTTAAGAGGATCCGAGTTGTTGCCGCCACCCCAACTCCACCTGAAAAAAGTCACACCTAGTTTCGCTGAAGGCGTCATCAGACGCTCTCATTGTCAACAGATTGTAACCTTCACGCCACTCTTGTCTGCACATGTATACCTGATGACAACGCACACCTGATGACTGTTTTAGTGTGACACTGAATTATGACATAACTCGGATCAAATCTAAGCATACACTTTCACCATAGGGAGGTATAAGGCGATTCTTAAGGGTCAAAATCTAGTTGATTCAGAAACGGATCTCTTGAGCTATATACTGCCGAAGAACTGCTGATATTTAATCACTTACTGAAAATGGTGAAATGTGTTTTTGTTGATATTAGTTTGTTTAGTGTGTAAATTGATACGCTTAGAAACAATCTTTGATGTGGTTCACAAAAATCCTCAGAAAATACTTTCTGTTATCAGAAAACCTTTATCTTCTTTTCGTGATGAAGTATTAATGAAGGTCCTTAAATTTAAAAGCCAAAGTACACCATGTTAGATTTTTGCAACTAGAAACGAAGTCAGTCAGCCTGTCCTAAGTGGTTTTCTCTTGTAAAAAATTAATTACCTAAATTAGACAAATACATTAGTCGAGCATGTGTAGTCTTTCGTGTAGACCGTGGAAACAAATATGTCCAAATAAGTCCATGCAAGTCTAGAAAATGTGGCAAGTCTAGATTACCATTCACTGGACTCCTTTCTCTTTTATCACAAATTTGGTCAGGAACCATTTTTGTTGGTAAAATATGTTCGTTTCAAGGGAATGGATGTAAGTTCAGTAGGAAGAGGGTGGGGGGAGGGGATCTGGTAGTCAGAATCGTTGACGTGGTTGATGCATGACGACCCAATTGCATACATCGATGCTCATAATGTCAGTCACTGGATTGTCAGCTCCACAGTCGATTATTTACTGACTGTCGTCATACATGACTGCGGTGTAAACAACAAACAAACAAAAAAAGGACACAAAAAAGTTCTGATCGTAAGACAGACACACGTGCCCAATGTTTGAAAACATTCCATATTTAATGGTTTATTTTAGGGAATGAAGCAAATACTGCTCTCGGTTTGTTCAGCGTTTTCACAGACATATCACACGTGGTGTAGGTTCTAAATAGAGAACTACACAGTGAAACATCACTGTGCCATTATAATTCGGGAAACCCTACAACTCTCAATCAGGACGATTATAGATCTACCTGTCCGTACATATACAAAGACTCTAACCCGTCACCATGTTTCGTTATTCCAGATAGTTGCTAATTACGACGATTTTAAGGGAATCCACCGTCCGGATAAATGACTGTTTACTTTACATAATTAGTTGGTAATCTGGGAATTGGATATGCCGGAATATTTCAATAGAAAACGGACGTGTTTTCCCTGCATTGCATTTTCCCATAGTCAGTACGTGCTGAACTAAAACCAGATCCCCGCCGGAATACTGTAGAGTGCGGCACAAACAACAAACAAACTAAAACTGAAAAGGGGATGACGTGTAAATTAACCCAGGTTACCGATATAAACTACAGTGAAATTCAGTTCTTATCAATCTATTCTGTATCGTCCAAGATGACATTGTCCTGTATAATAAATTCCGTATTAACAAAGCTTCGGAATAACATGGAAGACGTTCCTTTATTCATCGTCAAAACAGGCACTTGCCAGGAGTGATTGAATGTGGTTTTAGGCCGCTTTTAGCGATATCAGACAAAGAAATGAGCTTCACTCGTTGTACCCATGTGGGGAATTGAACCCGGATCATGGGCGTGACGAGCGAACGCTTTAACCACCAGGCTACACCATCGCACTCACGCACACAAGGAAGCCGTTGAATCAGCTGAAACACGAGGATAGTATTGTCTGTAACACAATCAACTCTCAGTCCAAGGCATAATTTCCAGGGTCATTCAGGGTGATATTGATTGTTTGCCTCTCAGCTACAATAATCATCTCCACAAAGACATCTCAGCGACGTTGTCTTGCGTGAAGTTATGACTCTGCACCGAAACGATCTTTGTCTACTGTAAATCTCTTTAAACGAATGGATAGATATTTATTTCGAATGAAAGTGTACGTGACGATAAAACTTGTGGTTGAGTGAACATTGAATTGTACGACTTGAGGCAGTTACATTGCGGCATGTCAGACAGAGCACCTTAAGGTGCAAACTCATTATCAGCGAATATTGGCAGGGAAAGGGCATTGTGGTAGTCGATGTATTGTTTCGGCGATTCTCCCTCTCTCATCCGACCTGACGTAATAAAACCCTTTCTGGTGTGAATTTTCATTCCGACGCCATGTTACTCTTGAAGATTAGCGTTAGAATTGGTCTACAGTAATCCATGTTACAAGAGGCGACATGGAATCAGGTGGTAAAGGCTCGCTGACTTGGTTGATACATGCCATCGTAACCCTGTGCTCATGGTGTTGATCACTTAATTGTCTGAACCAGACTCGGCAGACCGACTCAGGTGGGATAACTCCAAAACAGCTACTCCATCACTGCATACCACTATCTGACCCGTGAACGTCCCGGAGTAGAATAGGGCTTCAGAAACCCATGCTTGCCATAAAAGGCGACTGTGCTTGTCGTAAGAGGCGACTAAAGAGATCGGGTGGTCAGGCTCGCTGACTTGGTTGACACATGTTATCGGTTCCCAATTGCGCAGATCGATGCTCATGTTGTTGATCACTGGATTGTCTGGCCCAGACTCGATTATTTACAAAACAGCTATTCCATCATTGCATAAAGACATGAAAGACATTTTGCCAATGTTATTAACAGTCACCATAAATATATCATAGTGGAATGGAAAGGGATGTAGTCGTGCAGTTTCAGATCTGTCACTTGATGGACAAATACAACTATCGTCAACATTATCTCTCAAAACAACTTTATTTATCATAATGCATTTAAATAAGTGTACATTGTCTACTTGAAACACAAACAAGATATCAGAAAATAACAGATCGGACGGCAAGACAGCTGAGGTGCTAGGTTTAGAGCAGTCAAAATGTACCACAGTCCAACCGGTAACCGTGCTGGTGACAACAAATCAGTGTCAGCACAGTCCGAGACACGTCAGCAGTACATCACAAGATTATTTCAGAAATATATAGAATATTCTACGAAAATGGACGGCATGTCTGTTCATTATTTAAGAAAAATAGATGACGAAAGCATTCAAGGGTGCCTGACCACATAGAATCGCATTAATTCATGTCATGAACTGAATCAAAGTAACAATAGCCAATTGCTATACATAGTAAGTTTCGCTCACTATACTAATCATTTAAAGGTTTGCAACTAGTCTTACCTCACACAGAATTTGTCACGAAAAATGATGATAATAGTTTTAACATACAACTTTATTCTGTGAAAGGCGACGTTTCGACATAGATTCTGATGTTGTCAAGCAAATGATTTAACGTCGCCTTATATATACGAGTTGACGTCAAAAAGTAGTGGGCATCACCACAACAATGATATAAATGAAGCTGTTTTATGTTTTAGTTTTCTACATAATATCTGTCAGCAAATTGGTTCCGGCCTCACGATCCCCATTTTGTTTGACCTTTCATCTTGGTAAATGCATCACAAAAGATCAGGAAACAAAACATGCAGGTAACATTTATGTGTTTGAAGCAGGTAAAGTCCGGTAATACTTGTGTATTAAAGTACATACAAAATCAGTTTCAAACTACAATCGCTCCTTAAAATTATAACTGATTCTAATGTCGTCACTGTCCATATGCCAAGAGTTTAAGCTAAATACTGAAGTGTCAGCACCCAATATAGCGTAAACAGTGCCAGCTTGAATATCTGGACATAGTGTAAACAATCAAAGTGGGAGTGTCATAAAAAAATACATACCCTGTCTAATTTTGAATCAAGCAATCCATATCTTCGGCTGCTGATTGTTACTGAACACATTCAACACCACTCTAGACATATTTTATATGATATAATCTAAGTACATACCATTATCCCAAAGACATATCGTTTTCATTTTCCGTAATTATTTTACAAATATTAAACCCCAGTGTGTTTTGATGACGCATTTCTCGCGAACCACATTACCCACATATGAAATTATTAGCTTTGCTAATGGTCCCTTCACAGTGGCAAAGTGGCACCTTTACAAACATTGGACATCGAGAATATAGTTATGCTCACTACTTTTTGACATTCCCTCGTACCATTCCGAAAATAAGGGGATATAGGATTTACAAGATTGATAAAATACAAACGCTGACGCCCAGGAGGAAGCAGACGATGAGAAATTAAGGGAAAATGTGTTTATTCCATTTGTTTGGAAGTGTTTCATCTGTATGGATATACCTTATTGTTTCTCACTGGAACTGGCTAGTGATATGCTCGCAAAATGGAATATCCCCTCCTATTTTTGAATGGCATATCTATAAAAGTATCATCATTTGTCATCACTTGAACTTCTGAAACGTCATATGTACAATTAGCGAAGTGAGTTTCTGGTCCCTGTGCCGTTATGATATTGATTGGCTATTGCTGATAGCGGCATAAAACCATATTCACTCATTTACGGTACATGTGATTAAATAAACAGTGCATGCCAAGTCAAACCGAAAAAGATCAGGGTTAGAATTGATCTTCAAAAGCCCATACTCGTCGTTAGAGGCGACTAACGGTATCGGATTGTCAGACTCGGTTTACAAATTCATCGGTTTCCAATCGCGCATGGTCATACTGTTGATCACTGGACTGTCTGGTCCAGACTCGGTTATTTACAGGCTGCCGACATATAGCTGGGGTATTGCGGAGGGCGGCGTTAAACAACAAACAAACAATTTATAGACGTGGCATGTCGTGCTTAGGTTGTGCTCGGAACTAATGTAATTTCACGTGCCCGTGAGATACATATTTAAAGGTATTTTACAATTAATATGCGTCTGATATATAAGAACACCCTTACAGATTCAGTCAAGTTCAACTACCGTATCTGTAAATACAAGTATACAAATACAAAATACAACCATAATTTATCTACATGTATCATTATACAATATCATGTAATTCATCACAACGTAGTTGTATATGTTTTGTTGCTAAAGTAATCATTGTTTACAAGCTTTCCATATCATACTTACATGGACATATTTTTAAAAGTTCCTAAACTAACAACAAATAGAGGCTGGTGGGGTATCCCACTTGTTACAGCATTCGCTAGTAACACCAAAGACCCGTGTTAGATTCTTCAAGTGGGTACAATGTCTGGAGCCCATTTCTTGCGCCCAAAGCCGCAAGATTGCTGGAATATTGCTAGAAGCGGCGTAAAACCATACTCACTCACTACAGCAAATAATGCGAGATGTTTGAAAGACAAGTAGTCCTGCTGTGACAAAGTGCGATTTGTGTTATATTCGACTTGTGTGATATAACGTATAACAGATCCATGTGATATGTCGAATGACCTATGCCACATGGCATATAATCGAGCCGTACGCGATATGACGTAAACTAGAAACTCATATTCATGTGTCATATTCTAATCACTGTGTTAATGACTTACAGTGAAACCTCGGACGCCTCGGGGTATATGCCTAGAAACGTTGACGTATACTGTACGGCAAAAGAAACACAATTTTCGAAAAAAATGAAATTTCATAAAGTAAGAGTTCATGTTTGTCCTTACGTTCTGTAAACAAACTTGGGAATCAGAAAAGCCAGAGTTGCATTTCTTTTGCTGTTCAATATATTCACAAGCCTAAACTGCCCGGCACAATTAAGTGTACTCTTGAAAAATGGATTTGATCAAATAATTACAAATATTATTAAATCGTTTCTGGACCTAATGTACACTGAACAACAAATGATGACAGCAACCATCTTCAACCATGCTACCGGAATTCAGTAATCCGCATTTGTGTAAATTCATACCACTGGAAAGGCAATGGTTCTGTCTGGATAAAGCGGTTTCACTGTAAGCCACAATACTAAACAGCCTCGGTGTAGTTTTATGGTTGAGATCTTGACTGCAGTTTCCTCGTGCATGTTTCCTTAAATACTTTAAATAAAATGTTCCATACGCTGATTATCAAAATAGATTAAATTTTATAGAACCATCAAAATGAATAGTTGTAGCAATGGTTACTAGTCCTAAAGGAAGCATGTGTATATCATATTCTGCGTTTCCGTTTGCACTGCTCAGAACAACCAGATTATTCAGACTGGAGGTCTTCAAAGGCAAAGTTACTCCCATTCAAAATGGTAGTTCTGTCTCGAACTGTCATATGTCCCTTTTCATTCTCTATACATCGGCTTCTCCGGAATGACAAGAATGGTCGCCAATGAAAAGTAGCCATGTGCCACGAAATGTAGTAGCAACACCTACCTTTGATGGTTGCCAAGGCAAATGGTGTCGAGCTTGGTGTCCCTGTTTGAACTGGAAAGTATATCTGATACATATATCTTTGCATCGATATATCTTTCCCGGAGAATTCATACTTCGACTGGCACCTGTGAGGTCAATCTGTTTGAATTTACCCCCTGTTCGATTAGTCACATTTCTGCAAACTGGTAATCATATTTGAGGGTCAAGGACAAATCCGCATTTTTTTTTCATTGACAAAAAACATCCTAACGTCAGAGTCATATGCAATGTCAGAAAAAACACATCATTTATATCTTACACAAAGATAGGCTGGAGAGGTCTGAAATGAAGATCTAACAAAATCACATTGTCACACCCGTGTTGCACGTCCGGTTCACAGAGTGGCGAAACGACTTTTGATCAATAAGCCAAGTTCAGGTGACAGTGTTTCTTGACAGACACGCATCAGTGCCCGGAGTCTTTCAGGTGGTGACAGCCTGTTCACTCTGGTGAAGGCCTCAGATCCACATCGGGAGATACCTTTCGTACCCATGACAACCTTAAAGATCGAAAACTGGAGTATGGCACCGATCTGGCAGCAATGAGCTTCTATTTAGACACCAAACAGCCTATTAAGGCGTACTTAGACGATACAATGGCGACGTCAGGCGATACTTGTTCAACTTGAATTTGCGAAGTATTTGCATCATATTGTTGTATGTACAGTCCGGTCATTCGCTCATACGTGAGGTCCATCACTCGTAGTTTGGCACTTTCGAATGGTTCCTAAAGAACCCCCAAAACCCACTACCGGAGCGTTTCATACTGCAATGAAAACGCTTCTTCATAGAAAAAGTCCAGCTTTTTAATGAAAATTTGCATATATTACTTGCATCAATGGTCCTTCTGCGAATCAGCGTCAGATGCAATGCTATAACGTTTAGCTGTAGCCTCATTTCTGTCGGTTTATAATTTACAAGTCCAACCTTCACGAACGATTTGACACAATCGTTGAACGAGTTATCGTTCCTGATCTTGGCGGCGAAGGTGAAGGTGACGGGCCAACGCGCCATCTCGGCATTTTCCGTGGCTTTTGCTTTTCTTTACAGCAACAGCAGTGGCAGTTGTTGTTGCAGCATAAACAACAGACGACGCACAACACTATTATGATGCCGAAAAATAACCCAAATCCCAAGGCCAATCCTTTAACCATTTCCTGGCCCAAGTTGTCCTAGAGAATAGAACAAACAGATAATTGTTATTGTCAGACACTCTCAAAATAACCTGTTCAGTTTTATGTTGCATATGAGAAGGATTCAAAATATTTTCGTTAGGGTCCAGTCAGGAACAGACATACTTACAGATAAAATATTATTGACCGATGCATGATAGTGCACTCACTCACACAATCTCTCACTCACTCTCGCTCGTATTCGTCCATCTGTCTGGGAACTATCCTACTTTAAATGTTCGAACATTTACTTAAAAACAACGTACCTCCTCCGTGGCTTGAGTTGTCGTAGTGTCTGAAAAGAAAGAAAATAACTTTTACTAATTTCAACAAACAGCTAAAACTGCAACGAACAATGATAATACGTACATGTGAACTTGGTTTACGGTTCCTTTGAACAATGTGTTAATTATACACGGCGTGCAAGTGTAATGCTGAAAGAGATCACAAAGTGGTGTTGGTGAGATTACCGTTTCCCTGAGGCACATGCGAGACATTATGAAAATAATTCGAACATGACACCAAACTCGAATGGATAAGCACATTATCATAATGCACCTAAGGGAAGCAACTCGCTGTACAAGTTCACACGGATGTTCCCAGAGCCCTATGCTTACAGCGACGAATACTGTACAAAATATCCTTAATGTAGCCATGACTGGGAGCTGATTCATGTTGTAAGTATAACGCGTCAGAGAATAACCATGCCATTCCTGGGGCATGTTATGCCTTGCTACCTGCTTTAAAACGCGTGTTACGAACTACGGTTGTAACGAACTAATATTAGTGTAGCTTTGAAATCGTCGTTATAACTGTTGTTTATTGCATGCACAACCTATAACACACAAAGCGCATAGTTCATAGATAAGTGTCTACATTAACCTGATATATGCATATTACATCGCTCATCTGCATCTAGCACAAGTTTGTGTAGAGAAAATGTCCCATTGAGCATTATTCTATGTTTACCATGCTTTGCTCCACTCATATATGTGATGAATGACATCGATGAAAAATGAGAGGAATATCACTTCGTCACTGAATGATATATTCCATTACAATCATATATCTGTGGTTACAACCATATATCTGTGTTTACATCCATATATATGTGGTAGGTCACATAACTGTGGTTTCTGTCAAACCGAAAATCTGGCTTCTAGTACGACGTAAGTAAAGTATGTGTCGAATGGAAGTACACCGTTCCCTTCATTAGTGAAATGCGTGTCCTTAAATGAGAGCAAAATGTGTTCTCATCATTGCTCGAGTGTTTTCTCTACATGAGTAGGAAATATGGAAATATGCAGGTAGACAATGGTAGACAATGGTAGACAATGACTCATCCTCAAGATTATGACAGTGACGAAATAGAAATCAATACTTGTGAGAGACATGTGGAAGCAGCCATGGTTCCCCGCGACACAAGGAAGGCAGTACACTCAGTGGCTCCTTTGTTGCTCGGTAGACACATGCTTAAATGGCATCTGAAAGGTGGTCGTGAATCGAACCTAAAGGAGCATGTTCGTACTCCATCATCTCTGAATGTCGATATTGCCACATGAATGCTTTTGTACAATGAAAACGACTGTTGTATTTACCTGTGCTGTCGAGACCCATAAAGTGGCCGTACGATTGCATGAATCCAGACATGAAGCATGTCCAGCTATAATGACTACTGTTTTATTGACTTCAGTAAACGGATCAGCTCATTGTTTTCCCATGAAACTGGCGACGCGTTGCACAACATATTAGCCGCAGACATAACGCCCGTGTGTACAGTTATGTTGCTGTAACGGTACATAACGTGAAGAGAACGGCACAAATGGCACAGGGTGAACTATGATCCCAGGTTGCAATGCCTTGATTCGAGCTAGTGTTATGACAACTGGGGTTTTACCTCGTTATTAACCAAAACAAGCTGTATGACAGAAGATACAATTACCTTTGTAATCAAAGGAAACTCTGACGGGCATTTACGATCCCGAGCCACGCTAGAACAGTAGCAACGCCCCATTATTCAGATCATAAATATCGTGTATGTCAATAAGTATGCAGAAAATCGATAAAATAGGTCTATAAACAAGGATAAGGCGATTGCGGATACAATCGATAAGTGATGCGTTTCAATTTAATTAGAGTTGCAGTCGGTATGCCCGGTTACCATGTCGACCGTACATTGTAAAATAACGTTATCGCGTGTCGAAAGACATGAATCATGGGAGAATCGGCATGTAGTGTAATATATTGAACTTTAGTGTCTTTTAGTCCATTACTGAATGCCTAAACCTATTTATGCCGATTTGTTTGAACTGGTTATGTTGTTTGCTCGTATAACAAACATAAAACAAGATGATTAACTTATTTGTATGAACCGACAAGTTGGTTAATTATTGTTTTCGTATCTTTGGTGTTTAACGCCGCTACATTAAAGCTTTGTGACGGTTGTTTGTATAGTGTAAAGTTTCAGTCTGACAGTCCAGTGAACGACACCATGATGATCGCTCTACTCAAACTGGTAATGTGTTGTAATATATGTTATATTTGGCATTACCATCAACCAAATCAACCAAATCAACCAAATCACCCACACGCCCTCATGATTCCATTGGTTGAATCTTCTGATAAGCTTTAGTTGTAGAATATTAGTTCTACACAACATTCGTAAAATCCGGTTTGGAATTGCCCTTCAGCAGCCGACACTTGGTGTAAGACGCGACTACCGGTATCGGGTGATCGGATTAGCTGATATGATTGATAAATGTCATCGTATGTATCCCAACTGTCGTAAGTCGATTCTCATGCTGTTGATCATTGGGTTATCTGCTCCTCATTTTCGGATACATAGCAGGAATTTTAATGTGCTTTTCCTGGAAAATGAACACGGGTTGATGAGGACCATTTCTAAACAGCATCTTGAAGTTTACTTCATTATGTGCAATTTGGGTCTGCAATAATGTCTCCATTTGGTTAAGGAAATTAGAAAAATAACATATTTCGTGAATAAATAAGTTTTGTTAAGTGTTTCTATTTTCCCTGTATGATAGAGAGGGATATACGAGCTTGGTTATGATGTGCATCTAATCTCTAATCCATTGTGAAAAATACCCTGAAACCATTTGTATTTGTAACTTTGTATTGAGTGAATGTGACAATAGAAATAGCATTTTAATCAAAATGCTCTGTTGTCACATGATTGACACGATCGGAGTATCAGCATCACTCGGCTCAATCTACACTACAACCGGAAGCACCGTCTATCATTATAACATCAAGGGCATCTCTTCACTGAATCTATTAGCGGACAGACCCCAAGACCCTTCGAGCAGTATTTAATGATGTAAGGCTTTGCAATCAAGCTCTTCATTACGCTTCTCCTTAAAAGCTTTGGGGCGACACAGGTACTAACCGTTTGTGCTACAGCCGTTTATATTCGACAGGCGGGTAACTCCCATTTATAAGAGTTGACACGAAAACATGTAATCATAAACGTAAACGAAATATGATTAATATGATTAATTAATTGTCTGTGAGGCATATTTCCATGCAAACACTGGTGAAATATATTTCCTCAGGCTTCACACAAACATACACATAAACACGCACGAACGCACGAACGCACGAACGCAGGCACGCACGCACTAGCATCGATGTATGTATTGCTTCCACAGGTGCCACAGCTCTACATAGAAGAAATCTTTGATATATGCCAAATGCCCATCACTGACTATATGTACTTGAATTTAACAAGCCCGTGTGACGTGCACAAAACGTGATTGTTAGCGTGACTGACTGAACGTACCTAAAGAGAAAATATGTCCGAATTACTAAAAAGTATAATTTATGTTTTCAGCTCTCGGAACCTGTCAGGAAACACCTCTCAGTGACATGGGGACTCAGGTCGTTTTTTTTATCAATTTTCCAGCAATTGAAGTGAGGGACACTAGAAATGGGCTTTACACATTGTACGAGGGGATGTCAATACGTTTTGAGCCTTGAGCATTTTTCCTACCCAGGTGTCACAGCCTATGGTACGACATGGAACCTTGGGGTGTAGCTGATGTGATATATACGTTTTGGTATCCTACTCTCAGAAGTTATTGAACAGCTCACACTGACAGAAAGAGACCCCCCTCACAGCAGTGAAAATGAATAAAATTGAGTTTAGAGCAGTAATTAAGTTTTTAGGTCTTGAAGGAAACTCGGCGAAGAACATTGAAGAAAGGCTTTCAGCAGTTTATGGGAAGTCTTCCCTTCATCTGCTGCCATCAAACGATGGGTCAATGAATTTAAGCATGGTAGAGACAGTCTTGAAGATGACCCCCGTCCAGGTCGCCCAACAACAAGCACTAGTCAGGAAAACATTGACAGAGTGCATAGACTTGTGCTGGAAAATCGTCGAACCACACTCCACGAGTTAGAGGAGACCACAGGCATTTCACACGGATCCATCGAGACAATTCCTCATGAACATCTCGTCATCTCTAAGGTGTGCGCAAGATGGGTGCCAAGAAAGCTTACAGATGAAATGAAGCAAACAAGGGTCACCATAAGCAACTCCATGCTAACCAGATACAACAAGAATCCAGAAGATTTTCACTGTAGGCTAGGAACCTGTGATGAAACCTGGATCCACCACTATGATCCTGAGAGCAAACAAGAATCCATGGAATGGAAACATGTCACTTCTCCCATGACCCAAAAGTTCAAAGCCTCCAGATCAGTGCAGAAGGTAATGGCGACAGTCTTCTGGGATAGCAAAGGCGTCATCCACGTAGAGTACTTACCAAAAGGAAGAACAATGAATGGGGAATATTACGCTAACTTGTTGAGGCAAGTGCGACAGTCAATCAAGGAGAAACGCCGGGGCAACATCAGACGTGGTATTCTTCTACATCAAGACAATGCTCCAGTACACACCTCTCGCGTTGCAGCCGCTGCTGTCCAAGAATGCGGGTACGAAATCTTGCCGCATCCCCCCTACTCTCCAGACCTGGCACCAAGTGATTACCATCTGTTCCCAAATCTCAAGAAACACTTGAGAGGTCGTAGATTTCAGGATGATAATGAGTTTATTGCTGCTACTGAGGCTTGGTTTGAGGACCAAAATGGCGCCTTCTACAGAGATGGCATCAGCGCCTGACAGAAAAGATGGAACAAGTGTCTTGACTCACAAGGGGACTATGTTGAAAAATAAATGTGGTTCATACCAATATTTTGTGTTTTTCTATGCAAGGCTCAAAACTTGCATCCAATCCCTCGTATCCATGAGTTGCATCGAACCCGGATCTTCTGCACGGAGAGCGAAAGCTTTAAATACTAGGCTACCCAATCCCCACTTGACTGAAAATGTATCTGATACTGTAAAAGCCTATCAAAGCTGTACTTGATCGCTTAATGTCTCTGGTTCAAAGAAAATGATGACATATATACTTAAAACACGTTAAGGATCAGCCCATGCTTCAGGTAGAGTGACACCATGGATTGTAAACCTTAGTAATATCAAAGAATTTGATGATCCCATTCTTTACTGGAGTAGTATAATTGAATTATATATTTAAAATATTAATTCCTAAAATCCACATAAAATGCTACCTCTGCAATGTGAAACTATTTCAGGTTCTTATCTGCCTTTTCATCTTCTCCAGCTGATCGACAAATATAAAATATTCACTAGTTGATTGGGTTCTGGATACTTTTTCAGTCCGGTTCCCAGTATTCGTTATATCTTCAGGAGATAGAAATAGCAAATGTCAAGCAGAAATAGAATCATTTACGTCAAATCGTCCTATGTAAAATACATGATTACACATATTCCACTATCGCTGTCAAAGTCTCTTGCGGTTTATCAAGTGTGGAAAATCTCAGCTGATGTGATAAATATACAACCTCTTTATTATAGATGATGCTACGTTTGCGTATGTAATCTTATACCCTTAAGTCTTACAGTCCTTGTTTAGTATTGGAGGCAATGTGGCCCAGACTACAAACTGTGTTGAAATACAAATTTCTGTGTGGAATGCTTACTGAATACAAGTTTATTTCTGATTAGTGCAAAGGTAATACAAGCAGAAATGGTATTGTTGTACCGGAAATGATAAATCAGTTTATAAAACACATGAAAATATGTTACCTGCAAAACTTGGAGATAATTTTCCACCAAGATTTAATTTCAGATACCGAGCGAGATCCTCCAAAATATCAACATTTGTTGAAGACATAAGTTGCTGTATTTTTTCCCTGGAAGAATAGTGATGACGATATCTTGGAATGAATTTATAACTGCTAATATTACAGTAAGGATAATCCAAAACGAAATTAAACTCATCTTTGACAGCCATATTGTCACACTTAACACATTCTAGGTCAGATGGGTCAGGGCCTTCTTTACTTTTCTGATAACGCTGGTTCTGAACATTAGGAGAAAGTATACGAATGCCATAGATTCTTATAGCCGTTGTAAAGCTGGTGTGAAGTACTACAGCACAGAACGGACTTAAATACATCAACGGGGATTAAGTAAAGGCAACATTGGGTAATTTCTTTGAGCGGCATGTTTAGAAGTTGGTGAATCAGATAAGGACAAACTTTATGGACAAACATAAAGTTGGCACTTGCTTGACAACGATACGAGAATCTGTATGGAAATGTCGCTTCGTCCCAATAATGAAGTTGTTCATTTCTTAAGTTTGTCTGATCTGAACAAGGGGATTAACAACAACAGCAGCAACAACAACAACTGTCATTATGGATAGTGGTAATAATACAGTAACAATAGGAGGAAGCCAGTTATACATACGACAACAAGGTATAAATGGCTGATTAATTAGCAACGATAACTGAAAGGTTCCGCCCTGTTCTTTTTCATCAGTTCCATGGAATTTTATCAGATTCATCTTACTTTCCTATTACGGCCAACATCTAAAATGCCAGTGAAACAGATATTAACCCAAACTGCAACCATTCATCATCTGATACTAAACTTAGGATAATTTAAATATATTCCTGTCATGGGAAGATATGGGCCCTTTCCTCCTTTCATACTGGGGCGCTGTGTACCCTAGTGAGCCGCTAGTCACGTCGAAGACACGGGTGAGATTACCCATATGCATAGTTTGTGAAGTCCATTTCATTGATGAAGTATTGCTAAAGGCTGCGTAAAACTAAACTCACTCACTTCTTTCATATTACTATAGTCAATATGTGAACATGGTAACTTGTTGCCCTAAACGTTTTTTGAGTACCGAGGCCCTTATTCTCGAAACGTTCGTAGCCCTAAGAATTCTTAACGTCGTAGCTAATGTGTTAAGAATGGGCTTAAGAAGTTCGTAAGGCCTAGAGTTTCGAAGTTAATGTTAACGTACGGCACTTACGACTATCTTAGCGCTAAGAGAGTTTCGATATTCTCGGCGCAGGCTTTTAATGAAGTAAGTGATCTATTGATGATGCATGGCGAATGCTTATGGCCTGATGGCAATATGTCGATGATTAAACCAGTAATGGGGAGTGCTTTCACGCCTGCTCCATCAATAGCATGACAAGGGATACCCAGTGGGGGCCTCACGCATTGTGTGAGTGAGTTTAGTTTTACGTCGCTTTAAGGAATCTGACAATAATATCACCTGACACCAAAAATAGACTTCGCACATTGTACCCATGCGGGGGGGATTGAACCCGGGTCTTCGGCGTGACGAGTCGATACTTCGTTGACATGCAGTGTATATAGTACAGTAAAAAGACCCGCGATTTTCGAAATATAACCCGTCTAATTAAAGTAAGCGTTCATGATTATGTCTTCTATTTACAAACATGACAAAAAGAAAGTGTTGCGTTTCCTTTGCTGTACAGTATATTTTCACAGGACGGTACAGGGGTGGTTTGGAAGGGAACCATGGCAACAACTCGACCACGGTATCTGCTTAGTGATTAACTGAGTCACAAATATCATTTCTTACAGTAGACAATTAAACACCGTTGTGTCGAACATACGGTTTCTGTCGACTATGTCGAAACTCGGATAGCTCAAATTACCTATGAAGGTCCCAACAACCTCGACACAACGGTGTGTGCCTATATTGAGAAATGTCTCACATTATAATAAATAATACTTATTATTATTTTAGATATTATGATAAAACGCCACACAACTGACACAGACAATTGACACAGGCACAGACAGATGTGTATCTTATATCAATCTCAATGGGTCATGATATTAGTTGCGCAACACGAATAGCCCAGCTTCAAACGAACCTTTGCTTAATAAAATATTATCAAAGACAAAGACCCTTTTTATCTAACATCAAATTAATAGGCATCGAATTACCACCAGGGTTGTCTGCAAACCCGGCGGTGACAGTGCAACGTTCGTTTACTGTGCATGCCATAGCCTAGGATTTGCGTCCGATACTGTGAACATAACGCCAGCTCATTTCCCTACCACACAAAGCACTCCGTCATTTCGTAACTTTGACATTTTATGGATATCAGACACAGAATAAACCAAGCAGCAGCCTTTTAAGTAGTGACATTCAGCTTGAAGTGCGCTGGATTGGAACTTGCAAGATGGCTTACATAGTGATGTCTAAATGCCCTATGGTGTAGGATGGGCTGTATGTATACACATATAATCTCTAATGCTGTGGCACTGTCAGGGGTAAAGCGCGTTTCTGTCTTCCCAATAACATGTACATAATCTGAACATAAATTCGGGGGTTTTGTCTTTTCTGTCGTCTCACATCGTGATTTAGATATTCTGGTATAGAATTACCCCTCAGGCTATTTGATTTTGATTTGACACTTTGCCTAATATATGTATGATGTTCACAAAGAAGGATAAAGGCATATTTTCCACCTGATTTATTATAAATCAACAAATAACCTTACTCTGTACTGGAACGATGGAAACAGCGTGCTATATTATATGGAATGTATCGACCAGACTGATAACTTGTCTCTAAGAGAGACAAGCACATCTATTGGGTTTACTGATGTGGAGCAGTGGTACATTAAAGAACTGACGCTGTTATAAACCACGTGCAACGAGTCTTAACGAGACTCTTTCTAATGTGTATTTATGAATGGTTGTCACGAACGTGGTTGTCACAAACGTGGTTGTCACGAACGATGCGGTAGACCTGTAGTGATTAGTATCGGATTTTCAGTCTAACCACCACAATAATCTACACGAGAACGATCAAAACATCCAGGCACATTCTGTAACCAATAAAGGATCACATCATAGAGAAACAGGCACAGCAAAGATCAAAAAGAGACGCTTTGCAGAAACCCGCAAAAAAGCATATGATGGAATAACAGGTATTTTAGTGAACAAAAAGAGACGTTTTGCAGAAACCCGCAAAAAAGCATATGTACGGAATAACAGGTATGGTAGTGAGCAAAAAGAGACGTTTTGCAGAAACCGTAAAAAAGCAGATGACGGGTATACGGGTATGGAAAGGAAAAAGAAGAGACGTCTTGTAGTAACACAAAAAAAAGATCAGAGAAAGAAAACAGAGACCTGTAGTAGAAAAAATCAGAGAAAAAGATTACAGAGATACAGACATGGTAAGGAACTAAAAAGGACGTTTTACAGAGACAGCAAATACATACAGATCCTGCATAGACAAAACAGACATGGTAATGAACTAGAAGAGACGTTTAGCAGAAATAAAGAGAAACAGATCCCAAGAAACAGATATGGTACTGAACAAAAAGAGACGTTTTGCAGAGACAAAGAGAAACAGATCTCAAGAAACAGATATGGTATTGAACAAAAAGAGACGTTTTGCAGAAACAAGCATGGTAATGAAAAAGCAGAAAGTCAGACAATAAATACATCCCAGAGTAACAGACATGTTAATGAACTACATGAGTCGTTTTGCAGATACACAGAGGAATAATCAATATTTCATGGTATGCAAGTCAAGATCCAGTCAAAATCTAAATAGAGAAAATGTGACGATACCGTTGCTGGGTCACTTGTTTTTGCCATTGTGTTTACAAAAGAAAGCAATCGGAGGTCACTGAGTGGGCATTGCATGCTTATATACTGTCATATATAGATTTGTTGATTTTTATTCAGAACTGTTTTGATTTCCATGAGAAGCTTTTATCTCTGAGCACTATTCGCAAAATCTTAACACCGATTTAGACTGACAAGAAACACCCACTTCATCAGGACATTCTATTGCATAAAACCATACAAGACATTGATATTGTCATGTGTTGTGATGTGATGTGTTGGCAGATCGATCACTCACACGCAAAAGTAACTCAAGTCAAGAATAAACAATATATATCTATATAGCTTTCGATATTACATGCACAAATTACAAACAGGGTCAGATAGGCAAAACATTGAGTGAAGACATTTCGTTGGCTATCAAGACTGGTGACATTATTACTAGTTTTCGAAAGGTAACGGAGTTGACAAGAAAAGGTCGGAAATGTCCCGATCTTGTCGAGGAGTGGTAACCTTGGACGACCGCTCCGAGAAAGTCATCTATGGTCTGTATTGTATTATATCGATGGTGGAGAGGGTAAATCGTCGTTATGTTTACGTCGAAATGACGGGCAACACTTTGGACAGACACTCCAGCTTCCAACCGTCCGATAGTCTGGTTTCTTTCAATTTAAGTTAATCGTGGCATTATCAAAGAAGTGATAGACCCAACTTACACCCAGTCTTACACCCACCAAAGGTGGCAACAATTCGTGCATGTTCGATTTCACGAAAAGTGTGTGCATTATACCCACATGTTCATTGGCATGGCCCGTTTTGCTGATTCGCTCTATCAGTGTGGTTTACTCGGATATTCCTAAACGCAACACAAATTATTGATAACGCCTCCAGGCTTCACCATATGGCCCAAATTCATACTAATGTAGGGTTTCGAGTTTGTTTTCTGTTTGGATAAAAAAGCTTGCGTTTCTTATGCGTGTGAGTATATATATATCAAAGGTCAATATTTTCTCATTATCACTTTACTGGCAGGATATTAACGTCTCGAATATGAAGCTAATTTATCTGATTACATAATGCCACACCTACTGAAATCGGTTTTCTCGGATGATGTCAGTTCATCGATTTCAGACCGCATACATGTCTCGCAAATTATCTTGAGCTTGAGATCAAGGTTGCAATGTTTCACTTAAATATTTCTCTTTTACTGCACAAGTTTGATTTTAAGATATTTTCGGGCGATAATATTTAGATAATATTTTTTAAATCCACTTTGAAATGTCTTCACGTTTTACCTTTACTTCGATCAAGACAGTGTTTGGGGCAACCACATAGGCGTCTTTCTATCAGCACAGGTTGACACATGGTTTTATGTTTTGATTTTTGGATTCTTGTTACATATTGTAATATTCTTTAAACGTAATGTGGGATTGTGACTTTAAGTCGGGGTTTATAGTTCATACAATAACATGTTCATGAAATACAAGCTGTGTTTACTGCATGGCCCATAGCAGATATCCAGTTTAATTCCTTGAACTCTGAATTCATTAATTGCATGTGTAATTTTCAATTAAAAATTCAGTATATACTGAGAGACACAAATATAGGATCGCATGAAAATACAAGCGTTCGTGAATTCATACACATCATAGGTTTGATTATGAACGAAAAAGTTGCTATTTTCGGCACAAACTGACAATCTTGATTTTAAACATTGTTCGGGTCACGGTGTTGCAAAGTCACCTCTTTCCAGTTAATTTTGTGCTCAAAACAGAATATTTTTTATACAGTTTGTTGCATGAATAAGTGATGGTTATGGAAACAAGTTTAACAGCATTCCTTTCAGTAAGAATTAACACGCTCTTGTTTCCTCTATCGCTCGGTTTAGGTCGGGTGAATTTTAAAGCTGATACCCGAATAGAACAGAAATGAGTGACGATGACAAAGCTAAAGTTGACGAGATGGGATAGTCATACAGTTTGACTGGTCTGGACATTATCCTCTTGGTATTTTCAAAGGACCCATGAGGTTCAATATGCTTTGTATGTGCGAGGGACGGTCCATCACTGATGTACATTCAAACAGCATCGGGTATAATCACTGATTGGCAATGGATCCTCAAAACATGCTTCTGTTTGGCAAAGCCAGGGCATACTTATTTTTTGCAAAATACCTAGTGCCATCGATTTCAGTATCTATTCGCACAGTTTTCGATACAGTTTTGCCTCTCAGGCCTAAACGAATCGGACAGATGCAACTGTTGGATGTAACACGGGAGATCGTTTCTACAAACCAACCTTGGCGTTGAGAGAATCTACGGAGTTACTAGTACCGTACCGCTATCCTGGATAGAATTAGATTCTAGAAAGAATTGGTTGTTAATATAAATTTTCAACGCACCTACGATGTTATTATTTTGGTATCTTTCATTTTGTCTGTTTCATTCTGTCTCTTCTGTCTAGTTCTTTTGTGTTCTATTTATGCCATATTTGTACTGGTGAGCTATGCACAAAAGCGAAGCTTTGCTTGTTCACTAAAGAAAATTCTTTCAGGAATGAAAAAATATGTTTAAACCAACTGGTCTTCAGCAGCCCATGTTTAATGTAAGCGGTGGCTAACGATTGGGTTGTTACACTCGCTGACGCGGTTGACACATTTCTGCGTAAACCATGGACTGATGTTAATGTTGATTATCACTGGCTTGTCTGGTCCAGACTGGATTATTTACAGACCGCCTCAGATAGCTGGAATATTGCTGACAACAAACAAATAAACACCGCAGCTCTTTGTGCAAAGTGTGACCAACAAAGGGGGCGTCGCTGAGTGCAAATCTAACACTTCACAACACAAAAAACTCCAGAGACGCGATTAAGGTTCATACGAAAACTGACTACTCTCTGCACGCGATATATCTGAACTTCACTTAAACGTTTCACTATCTGCAAATCTTCAGACCGCATTAAAAACACATACTATCCCGCTTGACTGACGCCTACCATGCCAAAGGCAAATGATCAGGCCAAACTGAAACTGTTGATGGACTTTCGTTTGATACTGTCATCATCTAAATGTTTAACAAACGATCTGAAACAACTGAGGGAAGGTTGCAGCCATTCATACAATCACTTGACATAATAAGCTTGGTGCTCTTTACCGCTGTACTGTTTGGGGCAACCTTTCATCTGATGACGCAAGAGCCATTATGCAGCTGTTCTCTCTCGCTGTAGCCGATCGTTATCATGCGCCCACGGGCACTTGCACCGTATCTTACATCTACGTTTGATGTCATCTTTATGCCACGATGCTATCATAGGTTTACTGCCCACCTTATGGCATCGTATTCGTACATAAATTGAAAGTGAGTCTTTCGTATTTCGTGGTGAGGCGACAAGGGGTTGGGTTTTACGTCGCTGTCAACATCCGTGACATTATATGGCCACCTGCTTGTGCATATGGGTGGGCCTGTATCAATTTAATAGAGGAAAAATACCATGTCCCGCGTTCCACTCAGGTACAATATACTTGCCTGTAGACTAACGTTATGTAATGTAACGAGAAATACCACCTTATATTTTTCTTTCTTCATAACGCGGCTGTAATCTCATATCAAGGAAAAAGGGTGTAAAGAGTAAGATTTAACGATCAAGTAATTCTAAACCAACCCGTTATGGTTAACATGTTTTTCGAATAAGGAACCCTACATGTACATGTTACTGCTAAATATCCAAAGATACCGCATTGCAATACCGTACTGCTAAACCTTTACATCTCTATACGCCTAGTTTGATAATCAATTAGATTATGGTTTGTTTTCATCAAGTTAAAAGATCAAAACTACTTTCTACTCGTAGTTAAATATGTTTAGAATCATGACCAAAAAGATATTGATGACACCGATTGTAACAGAACGATTTCTATAACAACAAGTGATTTTGATAAAATGGTCTATGAAAACAAGTTATAACTCGGAAAATAAGCAAGCAAGTGACCAAATTAAATGGCAGTAGATTGTGCAAACATAAAGCTTCCATTTTTCAAAGCAAATAAACAAGATAATCCGCTCCCAGAAATGTAGATGAATCAACGTAGCCATGACAATACATCTACATCGACGCAAATAAGTATACCTCATATTAAGTCACGGAGTCGCGCCCCTCTGATTGGTTGAAATTTCGTTCGAGGGTGAGCATGGTGCATTGTTGTTAAAAGAGCCGATTTAGGGTAATTAAATGTCGAAATGATTAGTTTTAATGACGGGGTTTCATTTATAATATTCCCAGAAATTATTGAGAATCATGTTGCGTCATGTAACTCATTACGTTTATTAACTTCTGGCGTTTTACTTACATAAACATGTTAAAACATCATCTTTTTACAGTCTCAGTCTTGTTTTAGTACTTTGTTAGACCTCCTCGCTCAGCAATGCATGCCTGAATACGCCTAGGCACACTACCCATCAAAGTTTGTAGGTAATCGTGTGACAGGGTATCCCAATATTGGACCACCTCGGCCTTCATATCTTCAATATTTCTCAGTCCCTTTTGGTTTATTCTGTCCTTCATGACTACCCACACATTCTCAATTGGGTTTAGGTCTGGGCTGTAACTGGGCCAGTCTAAAACTTGAACATTTTCGCCCGACAACCACTGTTTTGTGTAGCGCGCAGTGTGTTTTGGGTCATTATCATGCTGGAAAATCCAATCATCTTCATGTTTGACAATGTTTGTGCTGTCGGAAGAAGGTGACCACTTAGAATGTCAACGTATCTTTCTTTTGTCAAGTTTCCCGTGAAAACACACAATGGCGTCACTCCGCGAGCCGATATGCCACCCCACATGTGAAACTTCGGGCTATGTTTTGGTCGCTGGTAGATAGGTTTGACGGTATCTTTTTTCCAAATTTTCACACAATTAGGGAAAAGCCAAACAGAACTTTCATCCGAAAAGAAAACATTATCCCAATCTTGATTTTCATGAGCCCGACACCAGTTTAAACGTTTTTCCTTTTGTGCATCTTTCATCAACGGCGAGGGAATTCCACGTTTTTTCACCCAATTAAGTCTCTGTAATTCCTGCCTAACTGTTTCATTGCATACCTGAGGACTTCCTCTGCTAATCATTTCATTTCTGATGTTCTCAACACTTTTCAATTTGCCCCTACTCACAATCTGCCCAAGTCTTCGGCGATCCACAACACTGAATTTCCTAGGCCGACCTGCCCCTGCTTTGTGCCCTATCCCGGTTCCTGTTTGAATATTCTTCAAAGTTTTGTATACTGTAGACAGAGGAATACCATGTCTACAAGCTAAGACTTTAGCATCAGCCTCACCCCTTTCAAAATCATCTAGAATGAGCTTTCCTTTCTCTCTTGCTGTAATTGCTGCCATGTCAGCACAGGAAGCCGTCTGCTCAGACAAGGGAGATAACTCTTGACGTAATGAGCTGCCTTCTAAGCCTTCAAGAGTTGTCTCCCTTATTTAGTATGCTTAGTGCATAGTGAAAGCCCTTTTTCTAATCTTAGCATCATTAGAAAAAAAACAAAGATTTTCTCAATAATTTCTGTGAACACTGTATAACGATGTCAATAAATGATTTATGTATGTGTAACCCCTAGAGTATATGTGACCTTTAAGACAACAGTTCATGGTCTGTTGACCACAGACTACGCAATGATAAGCGAGCGTCACCCCTATGATCTGAAACTGGACTCTATTTGAAAGAAGAAAAATAGGTCTACAGAATATAAAATGACTTTATTTGTTGATATTAAAAGATACTTAATGTCAAATTGGAAAGAAATATTAGGAAGGCGATTTCCCCAGAATGATTAGAATAGATACATCAATTGAAATATTTCAAATATATCAAATACATGTTTACTCAATATTTTCACAACCAGCAAATATTTACACAAGACTGGAATGAGAGTATAACCATTCTGCACATTTTGTAAACAGGTGCTAGAGTTTGCATGGTATCTACAGCGTGAGTGTAGTTTTCCAAGTCAGAGTGGCCCGAATTGTCCTCATGGCTTGGAGTATTGGGAAATGGACAAATTGAATCACACAAAAATAAAATTAATATAAGAAAATATATTATTTGGTTTTAAAGGGGAATTAACAACCATCTAAACATTATGTGCCTAATATATAGGTAGTACTTCAATTCTAATTTTATGCACTTTAAACCTGACTTCCGGGCACAAGCTGGCTTGTAGGTTTTCAGATATTATAAAATTTGCAATCTAAATTGTATCTCGCTCTACCTTAGCGTGAAGGTAAATAGAGTTTTTACATATTGGCTGCCAGGAGCCAGGAGCTGCTTCGTGTATAACTGTGATGGTTGGATTGAGTATATCAACAGCTGCATGTCAAAAGGTTTCCAAACCAGCGTGGTCCGATACCTGACAGGATTTCTAAACTAACAGAGTCCTATCTGAAGGCTTTCCAAAAGAACCAACTAATATCTCATAAGAGTTTCTAAACTAAAGGAGTCCTACCTCACTGGGTTTCTAAACTAACGTGTCCTTTATGACAGGGTTTCCCAACTATCAGGGTCTGTCTGACGGGGTTTTCAGGTGTTATTGTGTAACCTGTATGACGCACAAATATTACATGCAATCTCTCCCGCACAGCACCTGAACTCCAGAATAAAGGCAATAGTTATTCAAAGTAATTACGAATGATATTTGAAGGTACGAAAAATTGGCCAGTTGGATAATAATCCGCCCGCCCAGCAAGTACCTGCATTACATCCCAAATGCACTTTAGCAGCAACTTGACATCAAAGAGATGAAAAGTATTCGTCGGCTATGACTATTATTCTAAACTCTATGACACTGCCGACACTTTATAACATTTGAGAAGAAACAGTAGACTTGAATGCAGTCGCGATTTATCTCAAACCTAAACACGGTCCGGACGTAAGGGCTTAACCCATGTATTGTGTTGCATCAAAACACGACCAACATCAATACAAATCTTGATCGGTTATCGATCTGCTTGTTTTCCCCTCCCCTGGGCAATTATTGCTGTGAATTCTTAGTTACCCGGTTCACGTTAGTGCGAAAAGCTGATCTTTGTAACTGGACAGTCAAGTGATCGGACGTCAATGAACTTGAGAGGTGCCGACATGGTGGTCAGTTTGCGTCCCTGTTCGTCGGTGTTCAATAACACTACTGACAGGAAGGAATACGTGACAGATAAAGCATGTTAGATGTTGTTGTTAACTATCCTGGTCGGACACGAAGTAGTTGTAAGAGTCGTTGGTGAAATAGTTGTTGTCGTGGCTGTAGTAGGATATCTTGTTTTAAATATGCAGTCGTTGCATCTGCTCCACCTTATTTTCTCAAAGTGTATGTTGCTTACCACCCCACACAATCCAATGATTGACATCATGAGTATCGACCTACGCTCGAGATGTATAGCCATGTATCTGATTCCGTCACACTGCACTTAAGACAACTGTTGCTGAAGAGCAATTTTAACGTAAATATACGGTTGACTTCTACCGCTCTTGTGACAATACTGAACAATTGCCATTAGATTGGCCAATGCACATGTAATTACTGTAGAAGCCAGGGATGATTATCCATTTGTTTGTGGCTTAACTCAGCAATATTCCAGCTATATTGCCGCGGTTTGTTCCAATGATCAACAGCATCAGTATCGATCGCAATTGGGATATATGTCAACCAAGTAAGAATTGCATTTCTTTTGTTGTTCAGTACAGTAGTATAACCAATTTGAAATCTCACACCATTCGGCCACCATAACCGGAACTGCATTGTGCTATCGTACATTTGACAGCGCACAATACCAGCGGGTATGGCGAACAAGAAATAAGATACCCCTCTATCAACAAAACATCATAAATGTTACCATCAACACCCGGAAGTGAAGGTTTGCTGACGCATATTGCCATGGCTACGGAAGGCGGAAGTAGTAGAAAACGTGATATAACGACTCATTGATATCCGAGTTATGTCGATTAGATGGAAGGTAATACTATTTCTCCGTTATGTGAACGTCTACTAAACCTGCAGCCATTATATATGCTTACAATGGAGTATCACATCAGCCATCCATACCTGATTTTTATCGATGCAAGCGATAAACATGTTGATGGTGTCAGTATTTATGTGAAATAGATACGGCATTTGCACACAAAGCCTATGTTTATACTGAGTGGAATAGCCGCTGAAAAGGTCATCGATAGTTGTTGAATCATGGTTGTTCTATCATTCCCTCGACAGACGTGGGTTCGAATGTCCCTTCATCTCCGTCCCCATCACTAGCTTGGTCCCACGCAGCATCCATTAAATTCCAAATACAGTCAGATCATAATATACTGAACAACAAAAGAAACGTAACTATGGCTTTTTGTCAACTTTTCAAATAGAAGACATAAAAATGAACGCTTACTTTCATGAGATTTTCATTTTTTCAAAACTTGCGTTTATTTTGATGTTCAGTACATACTTTCACAACTAATGATCTTTTAACACCTGGCGAAATGATTGTTAACGCTACATTTTACTTGTTATCAGGTACCATCTATTCCGTGAATGATTAATAACCATTTATGTTATTATCCTTTGTTATTATCCATTAATCCATTATTATCAACATTTAATATCGGAGCATACTTGCATTGTCCTGGGATTTTATACCAGTCGACGGTTTAACTACATAGAGACAATGAGGGAGGGAGGGTGTACATTAATGCCGCTGTGAATAGTTTTACGGATTTAACTAGGCGCATGGTTATATCTGTGAACGGGGAAGGAAATGTGGAAGTTACACAGCTTTTATCACGGTCGTGAAACCACTAAGCAAAGCTATGGTGAATACGAGATCTAGTGAATGAGTGAGTTTAGTTTTACGCCGCACTCAGCAATATTTCAGCTATATGGCGGCGGTCTGTAAATAATCGAGTCTGGACCCGACAATCCAGTGATCAACAGCATGAGCATCGGTCTGCGTAATTGGGAACCGATGACGTGTGTCAGTCAAGCCAGCAAGCCTGACCACCAGATCCTGTTAGTCGTCTCTTACAACAAGCGTGGGTTGCTGAAGGCCTATTCTACCCCGGGACCTTCACGGGTCGAATACGAGATCTAGGGTGATGAAGGAGACTGCAGTAGCAATAACACACACGTGAACTAGCCTTGTAAAGTAGACATGCTCGAAACAAAATATGTAAAATTTCAGTTTTCAGCGTCATCACGGTAAACAGCAAACGTGAGTGTCTGTGTAATACATCAACAGAGGTCTGACTTCTTTTGAAACTCGGCAACATATCCAATGACAGAAAACATGAATATTTAAAAGTTCCGATAACCCAGATACCATTGAGATTGAGCTTGATGGGCTTAATCTGTACCCGCATCTATCTGAATATTAGTTCTCCTGCCTTGTCATCTTAATTAGCTGGCATATTATATTCTGGAGATTCACAATGTGATTCATTTGTGAATTATTTATTTCGGTAAACAATAGACCTCCATTCGAATTCTACGTCTCAACACTATAATTAATACTATTACATATTCGACTAAACAGCAACTTAAGCTTGAGTACTTCCTCTAAATGGTTTCTGTACTTCGCATGCGGAATTTTGGAGATTGAAGGTTGATTTTCAGCCGTCCATTTACATGTATATGATTTTCACAACCGTTTCGACCTTTGTACAAAATAGATTATCTGTTTCCTAGTCAATAGTGGGTATTCTTTTACACTAACATATGAAGTTCTTTCCATATTAGTATTGTTTGATACGCCAGATCTAATGATTCAGAAGTGGCATAAATGCAGGTTTTCAAAAACGAAAATGACATGATCTTTCATTATCTCGCTCTACTGTCCTACCAAAGACAACATGCAGAGTACAAGCAATATTTGTGATACATACAAATTGTTAAGTGCATACAGGGACACAAATTTTTTTCTTCTTCTTCTTAATTGTAGAAAACGTTGTGTACAAATATATCTTTGCACAAAATTAACAAGAAATAAACGGTAGTTTTGATTCAAATATTTACCCTCAAATACAGTTTGTTCTAAATTTGTAAATGTACACCTGATGTCAGTTATAACTGATAGATACTCAGATACATGCATAACCAATTTAGCATCATGGTTCACAAGACTGCAGTGTTCGTGTTCACGCAGAAACTTCTACATGGCAAAAACTGACAAAAACACGCAAAAAATAGTTGGTGTGCATGTTCTGGACGCATAGATCCGGATCTATATAATTTTAAAAAGTACCTTAAAACATGAAGATGTGAAAAAGAAAGAACTTTTCAAATGATTGAGGACTGTAATGAAACAATTACGTGCAAAAGATCTGGACTACATATTTATAACTTTATTTCTGCACGCGCCCTTACAAATCCTACCGGGAAGACTGGATTGGAGGTTGACTGTTTAAAAGAATATATCTTTTGGCATGCGTGAACAACGTCTACCAAACAATAATCTGCAACATTTTATAATATTGCATTCAGACCCTGAAGTTAAAATAGCCCTTCTTCTTCTTCTTCTCCTCCTCCTCTTCTCTTCATCATCTTTTCTCCTCCTCTTCTCTTCATCTTCTTCTCTTTCTTCTCTTCTCATTTTCATCTTCTCCCTCTTCTTCTTCTTCTCCTTCTTCTTCTTCTTCTTCTTCTTCTTCCCAAGTATAGAACTGCAATGAAGTCCCCGACTTTGTCAGCTTGACCCCACTCAACACTACTCACATTATGAGTCGGTTCCAATTTGTCCCTATTAACACTGGTGCCATTTCTCGATGATCGTTTTCCAGACAAAGCCGGCATAAAAAGCCAGTGCATTATAAGATCTTCAGCCACACATCGGCACAGGTAAGACGTATGGTTATTTCATAGGCGTGTGTGACATAGTTACAAGGGAAGGGCAAATCAATCTTCATATTCAGCACTTTCCCGCAAACGCAGCATTCGATTGAACCCAGAAGTCAAACCTCAGCTTGCATATTTCAGTGAATACAAGCCACGCGTGCGCGTGATTTGTCTGAAGTCGGCCGGGTATAGCCTAATATGACAATGTCAAGGTAAGTACATTGTTACTGGCGAATAATATCATGGTTACTTGATTTTTCTAACGAAACGGATGCTTAAACTTAGTGCATGAGGTGCATACAAATTGAGTGAGTGAGTGAGTGAGTGAGTGAGAGGGTAAGTGAGTATTCGATCAATATCACCTTAAATGAGCTTCACACATGTGAACACGCAACAAAACAACGCTTATGACAAACTGTTTAGGTCCTGGTCCCCGCAACTGCGTTAACGACCAACCGTTACAACGAACTGAAATTAGTGGTCCCCTGGAGGTCGTTATCGCCGTAATCTATAGTACATTGTCTATCTTTCTGACTGCCCGTCTGTCAGCCTGAATTAATAATTTAATTTTCTTTATGCCCACCTGAGACTGTTACGCAATGACAGTATTACGCCAGAAAATAATGCACTCACTGATCGTGCCCAAGGGTATTCATGCCCCGTCACGTGGCATTACAACTTGAATCAGTTCAATACTTTCCCCCGAGATGCATGGTTATTATGTTGACACCCGGTGTTGGCTGAATATTCCCTGCCTATTCACAAGCAGCAGGTGTAGTTTGATCAAAGGTAACGCTATACTGACTCCATGCAAATGCGCCTCGTCTTTTTGTCTTTTTTTTTACACAGACACACAACATGGAACTCAGGACGATAAACAACATGACACACATCACGACGCACATTATGACTTACATGACACACATGACATTCAAATAACACATGAAAAAGAACATAATATACGACATACATACTAGCACAGCATGACATACATACATGTCAAACAATGACACATAACACAACATGACCTAGAATATGACACACAATGTTACACAACAAGACATACAACACAACATGACATACAATACGAAACAACATGATGTAAAACGGCATACATGACATAGAATATGACAAAACATGACACACAATATGACAGAACATGGCACACAACACGACACACAATATGACACACAATATAAACATTGTCAACCATTTTGTTCTGAATTCCAGTTCACCCAGTACACTGCATTAAAAATACTAACCTGATATATAATAAATTCCAACCTTTGTGAAAGGGCAAATGTGAACGTTTGACATTTCTTACTCCGATCCCCATAGAGTAAATCGTTTATAATCTAAGCGAGAATTTTTCTTCTGTTCACCTTGTAAATTATTCAAGAACAATATACTCCTTACATTATGTGCCTTCACTACATTGTTCATGATTCATGTCGTACTTGGTAAAGGTCGCTGTCCGTGAAATTATTATTATTGTTTGTTCTTTCTGCAAGCAATATACCGAGGTACGCCTGCACAAATATGAGAACGTCTTAAGCATTGTGGGAGGTTTTATATCTATAAATGGTCATTTCGTAACTGAAATGGAACGGGGTTCCAACATTACACTTATAACATCTCACGAAATGAATCTTGTCAATGGGAATTTCTCAAGCAAGCTATCTGGGTTTACAGTTAATTATACCTTATGTGTATTATTTCGTGATGGGTCAATATCTCATCTCCAATCTCAGCCAAACACCCCTGTGCACACGAAAACAACACAACAAAATATATAATGCAAATTACACCAGACCTAGATAAGCAATAACAATGCTTTTCGCCCTTGTAGTGTCCTCAATATTTCATTCTCTCCCTAATATTAACAGATAAAGAGGATTGGCTTGTGTGTTATGAAGACGAGATATAATCACTACGTACAAACAAACAACGAATTATTAATCCCCTGAAAGACGAAACCGCCGATCGCTGATTTGCTGATATGAAGACAATGGGATAACTACGGTAAAAATATCATACCACTTAACGCTTCGATTGCACAATGGGGGTACGGTGTGGGAAGCTCTGTTTTGTGGTGATAGTAGGCTAACCTTGTAGGGAAAGCGTTGGTTCGTCATGTCAAAGTCCTGGGTTCTATTCCCAAAGTGGGTACACATGAGTCCATATGTGGTATATGGCTGGAGTATAGCTAAAACTGCATACGGCTCTGATTTATACATTCATTCTCACCCGCTGTAAAGTTGAACAAAACACACACGGCCTGCTACACGATGGGTTGGCATTTTGTGACAACATCTTTCATACCCATCTACCAAATCCACATACTTACTTAACTCACTACATCGCATGTTTTGATGTAATGTTTAAGCTTTTAAAAACATAACTGTCAATTACTACAACATAATAACAAAATTTTCTAAAGCAGCAACAGTGATTTAATGCAACACCAAAACGTTCTAATACTGCAACACGATGGTCTAATGCAACAATATAATGATCTATTCTGCAACAAAATGTAATTATGTCGCAACATCATGGTCTAATGCAGAAACGGTGATTTATTGCGGCAACAAATACAAAAATGTTCTAATACTGCAACACAATGGTATTATATTTCAGTATAATGGTCTAACGCAGTAACATAATGATCTAATGCAGGAATATAATGAACTACTGCAGGAACATAATGATCTAATATAGCAACAAAATGGTCTAATGCACACACATAATGGTCTACAGCAGTAACACAATGAACTACTGCAGGAACATAATGATCCAATGCAGCAACAAAATGGTCGAATGCAGGAACATAATGCAGGAACATATTGAACTACTGCAGCAAACAATTGATCTAATACTGCAACGTGGTCGTCCAATGAAGTCACAAAATGATCTAATGCACTAAGACAGTGATCTAATGAAGCAGCAAAATGATCTAATGCAGCTTATACTGCCACATGACAATGCATCCACAAAATGATCTAATGCAGCTTATACTGCCACATGACAATGCATCCACAAAATGATCTAATGCAGCTTATACTGCCACATGACAATGCATCAACAAAATGATCTAATGCAGCAACAATGTGATCGTATACTGCCACATGATGGCAGATAAAGTCACATAATATTCTAGTGAAGCAGTTTCATGGTCTCACCCAGCATCAACAAACAAGAACCGTCCGTTCACTTTCGTACAAAGTATACAAATCAGTTTCAAAGTAACAATGCATCACCACAGCCCCAAGTGGACAAGAAAGTTCAGAGCCTTCCGTTCAATGAGGTTCCATATTATCTTCAAACAAGTTACGTGATATTAGAATCTATTCATGTTTTATGGAGTTGTCTTCACAAGGTGGGGTTTCATTAAGATAATGCTATAGATCACCATAAAGTGTTGATTTTTGTTGAGGTGGTTGCCATGAACGAACAACAACGCATTTCGTTTTTCATAGTGTTTTAAATGGGATTACTGTTTGTTTCGGGGAGAGAAATGTCAAACATTATAAGTACATTTATCTATTATAAATATTTCGTAACCATATCGGAGACGCTACAGTGATAGTTTATGAGTTAATAGAAGCTTGAATTACACACAGCTAGTATTGACGACATGCATAGATTTCTTAATGCTTGATCTATGTTTAATAGCTTAGCAATCACGCAACCATCTATGCCTCATTCTCTAATAAAATGCACTCAAAGAATTTCTGAAGATGGGAGTGCAAATGGCTCCAGGCAAAACTAAATCTTTAAGTAGTTTCATAAACATGCCTTCCCCAAACAGACTGGTGTATTTAAAACATACAAAACACCTCCATCGAAATGTACCCGAAGTCTTAGATCGTTAAAACAGCATCCCGGCGTTGTTTTGTTGTAAAACTGCATTGACCAGCCCACCTTTGAAAACAAAATCCATGAGACTTGACATCCGATTGCAACGTTGCTGTGCTCTAAGCTGACAGCAAGAGGTTGATTTGACTTGTAGGTCTTTAGGCCATATTCGCGAAATATCTGTGATTAATGACACTATATTTAGATCATGACGGTTGTCATTACTGTCAAGGTGAGGACTGAGCCAGGATTACCTGACAGTTCCACACAGCCGTAGCAAAGGCTGACCTACTTGAAGAAGACCCATCCAACAATCCGAGGTCTGATAGAGTTACACATCGCGTTGTCATTTAAATATACGTTTAACTGGGAAGAGATGAACAGATTCTGTACATTATTCGGCATGCGTCGTGTTTTGACGGATAGACACCAGGTTGTGTGCATAGTTGTTTCCCTTATCCGCGCAGGATCCGATCTTTAGATTATAGAAACAGTCTTGAATAACAAACTAAAACTGAGGAAGGAAATACACATCTATATAATTATACATTGCGTCTAATGAGGTTCTAATTCAGTTCGACAAATAAAGAACCCAGTTCCTTTTCTGTGCTAAGGTGGCTTAATATGAGTTCGGAATCTCCGATTTTCATTTTCAGTCCGTCAACGCCAAACCCGTGTTTATAAGCTTCGATGGAAGTACTTACAGCCTGTTATGTTTAAAGTATGTCTACCCTAGCTCATTTAAACAGATGGAAACAAAAGAGAATCGTAGTTTATAAATATTACAGCGGTATGACAGCGGTCTGTAAATAATCAAGACTAGACCAGACAAGCCAATGACTGACCTTCAGTGCCCACACCAAGTCACGACTGATCACTACATCCCATTCGTCGCTTCGTCCAACGAACATGGACTAGTCTGACCCGTGAAGGCCCGGGGTAGAATAAGCCTTCAGCAACACATGTTCGCCATAAAAGGCGACTCTCTTTGTCGTCAGAGGCGACCAACGGGATCGGGTGTAAGGCTCACTGACTTCGTTGACACCTGTCATCGGTTCCCAATTGCGATCGATGCTCATGCTGTTGGTCACTGGATTGTCTGATCCAGACTCGATTATTTACAGGCCGCCGCCATACAGCTGGTCATTGCTGAGTGAGGCGTAAAAATAAACTCACTCACTCACTCACTCAAGCCTCACTCTAACCAGTCACTTCAACGGCTAAGTGAAAGTTAAGGCATTCAGTTGCGGGCAAATTATTTGCATTCCTGGAGTATCTGTGGTTGAAATTTTTATATGCAATGTGAATAGACGTTACATAGTTTGCATTCCACTGTGACATGGCGCAAGTGTGGAGCAATATGGCTTGTGAATATAATTATATTATCTATATCATGACCACTCGTTTTTTTAAACAGACAATCGTTAACTTGATTTATGTACCAAAAATTAGCTTTGTATTCTCTGTGTTGAAACTAGAGCATTAAAACAACCATACATTATGAATCACTGTAACAATATAAACAAAAAGGTGAGGATTTTATGGATGTCAGCTTCTCCATATTTTAAAACCATATACTTCATCACCTGATGTAAGAATGTACACCGAAATGCCGTGACCCTCAAAATTACTGAAGCTGACGTCCATAAATTCTCACCTTCACGAGTATCAGTTCTACATACCGTTCAAAGATTCAATATAAACATATTCACAAAAGCTTAAAATGTCATCAAAGAAAGTCTGGTATCAAATGTGTGTCAGCATTGATTTTGTCGATTTATTTGAATGAATAACAATCATGACTGAATCTACAACTGAGACAAAGCACAATGTCATCGTACGAAAAAACACAGAGGGTTTCTTCTTCAGCTCCTTCAGTCTTGTCTATACAGCCATGAATATCGAAAAAGAATACAGAAGCATTTTCAATACGGCAATGGGATCGCCATATTAAAAAACCGATTTCAAACATGTTCACATATCGAAGATGTTTGTGGTTCTCTATTCCTGAATACGTGGACAAAACAAGTCAATTTGCTTCAATTCTTGAAATAGCTCAAATTAAACACATGTAATAATATCTATACAATTTTGAGGAAAGGATTTTGCAATACGGTTGTCGTAATGGTCATGAAAATCGGAATCAAAACCAAGGTGACAGCATTGGTTCAAATATGTAACTGTGTTCTTGCCTCGTTGGTGTACTAGTTTCTGTAAAATATGACGCATGACGCACAGCATAGAAAGAGAACACTTTCGAGCAGGGAAGATACGAATGATATAACGCGAGTAGTCGATCAAGATGAAGGTCGTCATAGAGATGCACCTGTATCTCCCAAATAGGGTGTGGATGACGGCGACGAGTTGGGGCAATTCAACCATACTTCTACAGCCACCTGGGACTTTAGATCATCAATGACGTTAGATGGTTGATACGTTGTTTGTTCAATCTGAACCCGCCGAATAAAGGCGAATGTCATCTGAAGTTTTGTGAGCGAAAATATATGAAATGAAAATATCTTCGTCAAACTTGGAGGGAGGACATTTAAGCTTACGCCCTCGTTGTTCATCTGTTTCCTTACGACTCCTTGATTACCACGACAGGACACGTGAGTATCCGGTCTATCATTGTAACGTCTGATATCATTCTATGCTCGTCTAAAGTCAGACTCCCTTGTATAGACTAACGTGTCTCGAATTCGATTTGTATCGGCGATAGTTACAAGTAGTTGTGTTCCGATTAATTGAAATAATCGAACATTGGTCGCATTGAGCAAACGACCACATTTTGTCATCGAAACACAAACGCTTTTCGGAGCTAATGTTTTAGTCCGTGAAACTCTTGACGATGGAACATATCCTCGAACCTGTCAGGGGGTGAAAATGGGTTTTGATTCTAAGAAAACTTACTTCAGTAACTGTAAAGTCATGAAGTAATATTTCCCGACGGCCCCTTAAAGTTTATGATCATGATATATTAGTCATCATTTGAAAGCTGCAACTTGCATCAAGTTAAACGCATCTGCATTAACAATCAATAAAAGAATGTCTGAAAAATGACGCTAGCCAATTTTTTCGATGATCTCTTATTGGTAAGGAAGCAATCATTAGTTGTGAGATTTCAACCAAAATTTCCAACACAAGTTACAAGGAAGTAGAGTTACACTTAAGTTCGTTTAAGTACTAGGTAAAGTCAAATAAAGGTCTTTGCAAGCACTAGCACTCTAGACGGTGAATGTTGGTTCAGCGGAACATCTGCAACCCCATGACTGTTCCACTAATTTCTCCATACAGGCTGTTGTGCTTTGCATACACAACATGAACGGATCGAAAATCTCTCAATTATATATCAGCATTACAACAGCATGAATAGACGCGTTATTTGTCTGGGAAAGTAAGCAAGGCCATCGATGAACTGTGACATTCGTCTTGTACATGTACTTTTTTGAACAGACCCGTCTAGAAATTCATCCTCTGTCGATGACGATGAATTGTCGGAATGTGTTGTCTAGTTGTTATGTTTGGTTGGGGCACTATTTCTTTAAAAAGGGACATTTTCCTCTATTTCCCGGTATTCGAGAGAAAACGTTAAAAAATATTCAAAAGAAATGGTACATTTCCAGCGTATGAAGTATGTAAGATCACCACAAGAGAATACCAGTCTAAGTTATCTAGTGAACACATGGAATTTATGATCCAATGTTTTCTGGCTTTTTTATGCTTTTGGATGGAGATCAGGTGAATACTGACATGTCTTTGAATGTTTTTGTAACGAGTGCCATCGGTTGGAAAGTATACTCCCACTTTCTCCGCGAAAGCATGGTATCTTACAATAAGGTCGGAATCGTGCAATGGACGCTGATCTCTTAATCACAGTGGACATGTTTTTGTCGCGTTTAATGACCACCTATTGCTTGACACTCTCCACGCCTGAAGGAAACAAGTCGCCTCTCGAGCCTTGCAAATGGCTACCCAACGGAACCTTTTTCGCAGTGAAAGGCAGGTATGTACTTACAAAGCCACTTGTAAGTAATATCCAGGCAGCTAACGACTGATGAAAACAATATACATTTTACTGATGAGAGTCAAACCCAGGTCTCGGCGGCACAAGCGAACCCATGAAGTACTGAGCGAGGAAAATTCGTATTTTCTTGAAGACGATAAGCCTACACAGCCTACAGTATCACATTACTAAATATAGCAGCATTACGTTTTTCCAAGTAGCTTCAACATCCAAATAAATCTACACTTCAAAAAAAAAACAAATCTAGTTTTGAAAAATAACATGAACAATGCAATTATTCAGAGAAAAATATTGAAATCACCACCATTCTGGGTGCAATTAAGATGTACATATTTGCCCAGCTGCATGAGACGCGCTGTCACTGAGTAGCATCTCATTTATCCACGGCTAGTCAAGGACTCATGTATAATGCATTGATAATCCCATCATTAGACTATTGCTTGCCTGATCACCAATATGCGAGGCTGATTGTTCACAAAAGATTCAATTTACGTATACCACTAATGATGATCGTCATATTCAGGTATTTATATGACTGTCTGGATGCTACAAAACACGATAAAATGTGCAGTGGTTTGTAATATGAACTGAGACTACAGAAGGATTGGCAACCACGGAATACTGAACATCTCGTTAATACGGACATCCATCGTTACAACAGGAAACAATAAACAAAACATATTCCAATAGGTAACAATCTGGAAAGAATTTATTGTTCATTCCCAATATTTAGTAAACAAAATCCCACGAAGAACAAGATTCTACACTTGAGGAACCATCGACGTGACGGTAAACCAGGGGGAGGTAACCCATTACATTAATAGGTACATTGAAATTCCACGGATTCGTTTGAACGTCACTACCCAGTCGTGATGTAACTGTTGGGGCGGTGGAGTAGCCTTGTGGTTAAGGCGTTCACTTTGAAGGCCCGGGTTCAATTCCCCACGTGGTTATAATGTGTGAAGCTCATTTCTGGTATCCTCCACTGTGATATTGCTGGGATATTGCTAAAAGCGGCGTAAAACCATATTCAGTAGGTCAGTCAATAAATCAGGGAGAAGAAACCCATTACTGAAGCAAAATGTGTAATGATTACATAATGCGATATTCAGCACAAAATGACAAAATCCGCTGCTTTTTTACCCTTCTACTGAGCTATCGCTATTATATTTCTCGATGCCGATTTAATCACAACATGGACAGCTACCTTCGACATTCAAGCAAGCCCGCTAGCCCGGGACGACAATAGTGGGCAAGAACAAGTCAGATTCCGATTATGGTCGATTGATTGGATCGACTATTCTACATAGTTCTAAACAGATCGTCAATGATTTCAGTTACAAACTGGAAGTGCATGTCAAAGACATAGATGTGTTTATTAAACATGTGTGCCTTGAGCAACTATCACTGGTTATTAACAGTGGTAAAATTGTATGTAATTAGTTTTCCAGTAGTCTTGAGAAACAAATTTCTTCGGCTTAGACTGCAGAAGATCGATTATGCTTTCAATAACAATTCCGGTCCACTGTGATTTTCACCATCCAGTAGGATTGCTTTATTGATAGACACAGTCTGTACTATCACCTTTACACGTCTTGTCTTGTAGTGTGTCCTTTCAGACAACAGGGAAGGTCTTTCAGCGGTCGAACATCCCTACCCCCGGTCTTTGTGCTCAGGAAAGCATTTCAACATCTAAATCCCTTTAAGATATTTTCTGATTCGATTCAATAGAGGATGCCTCGACTCTACCAAGTCGTGATTTTGAACGTGGATTAAGGCCTGACCTGATTTAGAACGGGCGTTTCGGTTAGCTGTTTGAGTCACAAGCGAAAGAAAGTGTGTGCAGCGTTTTGATAGGGTAAATTGGATTGGTGACGTAACTTCCAAATACAGTTATGGTGTATTTATACTAGATAATCGCAGGTGTTCCTTTACAGCACTGCATCTGAATGGCGTGGTGTTCCAGCATACTAAGATCAGGCTTACAGTGGTGGTTGGTGTAAGACTGCTCTGTGCTAGGTTGAACCCGAACTCTACCTGCCATCCTATTATTCCCGATAAATCATTTGTGGTAAATAATTCAGGATTTGGCCTGTTTAAGACTTATAAGGAAATACATTAATCATCACATCACATCACAATACTGTCGCGACATTATATTATGAAACAATGAAGGATTCTGTGTTGATTCAGCTGTTGTCCCTTTTCTTCTAAGTTCTTTTGCATACAGAATACTTTCGACAGAGGCTAGTTTATGGATTAGTATGCACATTTTAATCCCATTGACTTCACAATTCATTGGAATTCATTTTAAATTACCCAGTGTTTTGTTCCGTATTTCCAAGATCAAATTTTCACGTACTCTAAGTAAAAATGGCAAACCAACTCAAAGGATTAGGTTTTGAACTACTTAATATAGATACTGTCTCAATTCACAAAACTGATTTTCTGTTTGAAATTAAAATTACAATTTGAAACTTTAACCCTTTCACTTACAATTTCGATTTAAAAATGTCTTCGCTCCGTTTATATATGATCAATGTCATTTTAACAAGCGTGATGATATATTATTAATGTTATGGATGGTGCGGTGAAGGCAGATTTCATTGTAACAATGATCCCTCATACTGTGAATCACTGATATAGGTAGCAAATAGAATGAATCTAGAAACTATTCCAAAATTACACGTGGTTGGTTCATTGTGAATGGTTCGTGGTTGTTGCGAATTCAAAGAATACACATTTAATTTTTCACTATTTCCATGCAAATACCGTCAGGAAAACAAATTACTGATTTTCGCAAGGCGCTTTGGTTTCATAGAATTAGATACTACATCCAGTGTTCTAGAAGGATGTGTCATGTCATCTTGACAAGAACAAACACATAATTATCAGTGGTTAATTGAAAAAATGGATGTTCTGTAAGAATGATTTTACAACCACAGAATAAAATAGCAACAGCATCTCACCTGCATATATCGAAGCCGCTGTGGATATCGTCAGCAGACATTGGTGAAGTAATCTTTTCAAGTTTCCCGAAAGATGGCCCATGTCGGTAATTCCTCAATACAAGACGAAACTCGAAATTAGTATGTTCTTCAGGAATGCTCACTCGTTTAAAACGCTGAGTGTTGATGCGAATTGTCAGAAAATACCATACTCCATTCAGGACAATGCTGCACTGTCGCCGTCCCGCGATCAATTGCTCGAAGCAGACGATTTCCGACCTGTATGGCAATACTGGAAGCAGACTGTTCTGCGCATGCGCGGTCGCTAGGTTCGGAATCGTTGAAACCAGTTTGGTTTGCTTAAAAGTACACACATTTCACCTCAACAGGCTGACATTGTTTATCCCTGTTTATTCGTCTGATGGTTGACTTAATCCAGAGTCACTTTGGAGAGAAGTTTTACGTCTTCACTGCATTTTCATGTTGAATCTCAGATGTATCGTTTAACTTCGCCTGAGAGGCAACTGAAAAACCATGTTTGTTTTTTTCATACGGGTAAACTGAAAACGCAGTAAGTGTGTTGGAATACTATACATGTGTCACGACTTGTTCTCAGATCTGGATTTGATTCATTGATAAAGCACATTTCTTTGGCATTTCAATTGTGCGTATATATTTTACGGCAACTTAAAATATCACCCTATTGAATTGTTTATGCCATGAAAAAGTATTAGTGTTCAGAAGTTTACAGTGAAACATGATTCAGTAAAAACCTAACACTAATCGATGATAGCACTCATACATTAAAGATCAAAGTAACTTCGTTAGTTTCGAATCACAGAAAACATAGCCCGAATTAGGTGGTACGGGGTTAAATCGGGTATATGGCATTGTGAAAGTCTATTGAACGTGCGCCTTGAGTGTGTATCTGTGTGTATCTGTGTGTATGTGTGTGAGTGTGCCTCTCTGTGCATGCGTGCCTGCTTGTGAGTGAGGATGTGCCTGCGCGAGTGGGTGAGTGTGCAGTAGTGAGTGAGTCTAGATTTATGCCGCACTCGGCAATATTCCTCAGCAGCAGTCTGTACCAGACAAGAGTGCCTTTAGAAGTGTGTGTTAGTGCCTGCGTACGTCTAAGAAAGTGTCTTCATGAGTGTCTGTATGACATATCGTTGAGAAAGATCTAACTACCCCAAACTCTTCATGTTAGCGTACGTTTGTCGGAAGTCTGTGTCAAACTGTGGAAAAATTACGATTGTATTTCTGGATCCAGCGGGGGGTTGCAGGCGTGCCAACCCCACCCTCCCCACACATAACACCACACACATCCACACCACACACCACAAAACACCACAAAACACCACACACCCACACCCACACCCACACCCACACCCACACCCACACCCACACCCACACCCACACCCACACCCACACCCACACCCACACCCACGCCCACGCCCACCCCACCCACACCCTTTATGTTGTCCTGAAGGTTTACAGAAAGGGCATTGAAACTCTCCCGAAAAAAGATGGAAATGAACTATTCTCCCCACCCATCCCTCCCCATCCTTCTGCACTGTGCACCCCATCACCACCCCTGTGCAAGAAGCTGCATCCGCCCTTTGTAGAATAATCGTTGTGTTAATACTGTACACCTGAGTACCAGACGATCCCATGAAGGACGAGTACACCTACAAGAGCTCAAAATGTTCTACCACGTACGAGCCTGTATACGTTCGATTGAGCCTGTACACGATTCTTTGAGCGACCGATATGTATAGAAGGGGCATCCCCAAAAACTCTGTAGGACGAGCATATATAGGTGCCAGGTCTCTAGAAGATTCTACGAGTAACGAGCCCTCATTGCTGCGAGTGAAGATTCTACGGGATTGGCAACCGGCGCCGACAGCTGATCAATACTGACGTTGTAAGGGCAGACACGCTGCCTGGTTTACCCTGACATGGAGATGTGGGGCGACTGCCATGTCAACCTACGGGTAGATGCTCTGTTTGTTTTGGTTACCGATACAGAACCACCAGGGACACCTACGGTTGGTACAAGACAATGTGTGACGGGACATATTCTAGAAGTTTGACTGGCATCAAATCTCGGCAGTAATAGCAATAGTTGTTCGTTCGTTCGTTCGTTCGTTCGTTCGTTCGTTCGTTCGTTCGTTCGTTCGTTCCTGTGGATTTTATCGTATTACATCTCTAGTCCATTGTTACTCTAACTTTCAACGCTCTGCTGACACTGTGCAGAACAGCCCCATTTGACAACGCACACCAGGCAGGGTAACAGCAAGTACCATCTGTTAGCGTATTTGATTATGACCTTACCAGGGTTTGAACCACGTAATGTATGCAATTAAATAAGCTGGCCTCCGGAACGAGGTCAAGAAAACTAGTTGCCATAAGTGTGAGTGAATATATGTTCGAGTATGCTGAGGCAAAATTGAATCAACCTCATTTAGTGGGAACTTGCTACAGAAGCAATAATAGATACTACTGACAATCATGATATTTGTACTTGCACTCGTAGTTCCTCTTTTTTCCAAACATTGAACTTAAAAATAAGGTACCGATGTTTCACGTGTTGAGTTTTGCCTAAGTCTCTAGCAGAACATAATTTAACGCTTTGATGATGATGATGGTGGTGGTGATGGTGATGATGATGATGGTGAGGATGATGGTGTGGATGATGATGGTGTGGATGATGATGATGATGATGATGGTGGTGATGGCGTGGATGATGATGGTGTGGATGATGATGGTGAGGATGATGATGGTGTGGATGATGATGGTGAGGATGATGGTGAGGATGATGATGGTGAGGATGATGATGGTGTGGATGATGATGGTGAGGATGATGATGGTGAGGATGATGATGGTGAGGATGATGGTGAGGATGATGATGGTGTGGATGATGATGAGGATGAGGATGATGGTGAGGATGATGATGGTGTGGATGATGATGGTGTGGATGATGATGGTGTGGATGATGATGGTGTGGATGATGATGATGATGATGATGGTGAGGATGATGATGGTGAGGATGATGATGATGGTGAGGATGATGATGGTGAGGATGATGATGGTGTGGATGATGATGGTGTGGATGATGATGGTGAGGATGATGATGAGGATGATGATGATGAGGATGATGATGATGGTGAGGATGATGATGGTGAGGATGATGATGTGAGGATGATGATGGTGTGGATGATGGTGTTGTTGATGATGAGGATGATGATGATGGTGAGGATGATGATGGTGAAGATGATGATGATGGTGAGGATGATGATGGTGAGGAGGATGATGGTGAGGATGATGGTGTTGTTGATGATGGTGATGGTGAGGATGATGATGGTGAGGATGATGATGAGGATGATGATGATGGTGAGGATGATGATGTGAGGATGATGATGATGGTGAGGATGATGATGATGGTGAGGATGATGATGTGAGGATGATGATGATGTGAGGATGATGATGATGGTGAGGATGATGATGGTGAGGATGATGATGGTGAGGATGATGATGAGGATGATGATGTGAGGATGATGATGATGGTGAGGATGATGATGGTGTGGATGATGATGAGGATGATGATGATGGTGAGGATGATGATGGTGATGATGATGATGGTGAGGATGATGATGGTGAGGATGATGATGATGGTGAGGATTATGATGATGGTGAGGATGATGATGATGGTGAGGATGATGATGATGGTGAGGATGATGATGGTGAGGATGATGATGGTGATGATGATGGTGTTGTTGATGATGGTGGGGATGATGATGGTGTGGATGAGGATGGTGATGATGATGATGATGATGATGGTGAGGATGATGATGGTGTGGATGATGATGGTGTGGATGATGATGGTGAGGATGATGATGATGGTGAAGATGATGATGATGGTGAAGATGATGGTGAGGATTATGATGATGGTGAGGATGATGGTGAGGATGGTGAGGATGATGATGGTGAGGATGAAGGTGAGGATGATGATGGTGAGGATGGTGATGGTGAGGATGATGATGAGAAGGATGAAGATGTATGGATGATGATGGTGAGGATGATGATGATAGTGAAGATGATGGTGAGGATGATGATGGTGAGGATGATGGTGACGACGGCGGTGTTGATAGGAAAATAAATTTTTTATTTAGTAAACAATTTCAGAATCTGAAACAATTCCAATGAAAATATGCAAAGTTTGGTGTATAATGATCGATAAAAGAAATGTTAAGGGAACGAATATAACAGTAACAGTCCATTTATCATGCGCATTTCTCCATGTACAATGCATACTAGAAGTGCCCGAAAAATCTCATTATTATTACCAAGCTGCCTGTGGGGCGTTAGTGGTGAACATTAGTGGTGAAACCCCTCATCCCACCGGGTACCCATTTTCAAACCGTAACCTCAGGTTAATCATTATGATTTTCTAGTTTCAACAACCATTGCACTATCGATTACTGCCACCGGCCAACTGAAACAGCACACCTTTATTCCATGCAAGACAATAAGAGAGATTGACAAGACATGTATGATTATGATCGTGTACAATCTAAACAAATATTATTTATTGAGATCTCGGGTTTTGTATTGAACTAATTCCAACTAAATAATTCAACGAACAAATACAATTACATCAGAAGTGTTGCCTCCTGAAAGCAACTGATCATATGTTAACAGCTTGATAATATACCTAGTACTTTGGGGAGAACAATGATTAATAATGTAGTTTCTTCTTGCACAGAGCGGCCATACAACGCTACAACAGGTGTAACCAATCATTCATTCGTATTGTTGAGTCTTAGAAAAGAGATGAACGCAACACTGATTTACAGCAAGGATTCAATAGGTCTTGTCCATACAGACAATTATCGCAGTGTGTATGCGCGTGAGGATTAAAAGAGCATAGTCCGAGTATTGATTTACACGATGCCATTAGAAAGTGGTCAAATGCAACATATGTCATATTTGGGATTTCACTTTCTTAGTAAAGTACAAATTCTAGTACTTTTGGGGGTTGAGTCCCATCCGAGATTCGAACCCGCACCCTCAGAGTCAGGCACCTAATCGCCAGCACACAAAGTCAGCCGCCTAGCCCGCTCATATGTTGGTTTTTTTTATGGAATCCTAGAAGGGACATTGTCGCGTTGTCGCGCAGTTTTAGGCTTTTCACACATCTTTGATGGGGCAATAATTTTATCTTGAAAATGTCGCTTTGTCGCCCATTGGATGAAGAGGAATATCTGTCAAAGTAGCGACAGTGCGACAAATGGTCGAAATGTTGTTGGTTAATATTGCATCTTTTGCTTGTTTTTAAGAGGGCGACAATACGATAACGCGACATAGGTTTTTAATTAGTAGGCGATTAGGTTAAATAGGGTATGCATAATGTTTGTACAGCATGTTTCAATTGAGTGAGCTTCCATAGTTGGAAGCCAGTAAAGGGTATACAGTATTAGAAATTAGGTGACTGGGATGTGCAATATGTGTATGTAGGTAAACATCATTGATGGAGGGGACGGTAGGTACGCATCATCGATAATGCACCAGGCATTGGAAGGAAAGACCCTGGTCCCAGTGCACCTCAGCTTCAGGCCGTTTGATGTAGATAGCTTCCACTATATTTAGTTTACGCCAATTGCTATTGTTTACGGTTAAGATGTCTGCATGTTGCCCAGTTTTAATAATGCCACTTAATGCCTACATGAATTAAAAATATTAATACAGCGCTCCCGGCAGTTGCCATACCAACGGAGAGGAATATCATCGCATACATTGTTTGCACTGCCGCATGAATTTAAGGTATGCATGAAGCAATGTTTGAACATAGAAATGTTTTGCACTTGCGTATTCCAAGAAGGAATATGAAAAACAAACACAAGTCACCATACAGATATTTTCCAAACATTGTCACACCTTACCCGCCAGTGTGCAAATGTTGTCACAAATTAATGGAAGTTAATGGAAGACGCATGGCACTCAAACACTGTGAGTATACATTTCTTCCAAATATTTAAATTTGATGTATTTAGCTTTGTATTCATGCGCTGGAACCACTTCCCAAAATCAATGCCAATTGCAACATACGTGAACGTGTTTCGCAAACGCCCAAAGTGAACGGTATGTGAGTTGATAATAGCGGTGGATATTGTTAAGGCAATATATGGATTCGGAGGCAATGATTCGTTAGATTCTAATACTGACCAGCAAAAGAAGCGCAAGTTTCCAAAAAGTGAAATCTCATAGATGCAAGTGTTCATGTTTATGTCTCTCTTATTCAAAAAATGAACGAAAACAGAGTTGCGTTTCTTTTGCTGTTCAGCATATGTTGGTAGTTGCACTGTATTTTAATGTGTTACAATAACGCACTAGAATCTCGAAGGATTAGCCGATACAGCTGAATTCATGCCGATGTTACTTTAAATATTAACCCATTCACTCAATCGAGTGATTAGCGAAACTAGTAGTCTGTTACTTACTGCCATCTGTCACGTTTAAGGTAAGCCGTCCGATGTTCTTCAAACTTCAGACTTACACTATATTTTCCTGAGTAATTTAGGAGCGATGCGGTAGCCTTATAGTTAAAGTGTTCGCTCATCACGCTGAAGACCCGGGTTCGATTCCCCACATGGGTAGCATGTGTGACGCTCATCTCTGGGATAACCTGTCGTGATATTACTGCTAAAACGCGTAAGCCATACTCTTTCACCCCTGTGCAATTTTCAAGTAAGCACTTGACTTGCCTTTGCGTGTGTTTGTGACATGTGCAAACGGTGGGACGAAATATGTTCACCTTTTGGCTATCACTACATGCTGGGGATTCATTTTCAGTTGTCTTTCTCATAATTATTGACACGATTTATATGTAAGGACTGTTCAATTGCGTTAAATTCAATCCACTCACAGTGTTATTATAAATAAGGGGTAAAATAGAATTGCCGTCACAGTAATGATTATTGTCTTTGAATCAGGGTATGACGGCGTCTGAAAATCTATCATGGAAATAATCCTCCTCTATAAAGCCTGGGTCTTCTTCTACAGAGCTGCCGAAGCGCTGACGACACGCTGCGAAGAGTTGGCGTATTTTAACATTCACTTATGGCGGTATTAGCGCTTCGACCGGAACACGGACGTATGTGAATATTTTCTGCAGATGGTGCCCTCCGTTTCTGTTTCTTATACTGCGTTTGACGAACCTTTAAAGAACAGACGTTAACTAACACCGGACATTATCATAACTGCGTAAAAGAAAACTTCATTAATCAGAAAACCCCTAACTTCAGAACGATATCTGTACATACGGATTTTTAATGTACACGAATATTTTATACTTTGGGTGATTAAATTTGAAGTACCGGGGTTATTCATTATCTGCATGTTGTACCTGTCGAATGAATGCACGAGCGAAACGGCGTCAACCGAGATCGTAACGGGTAGACGATCAGACGAATACTTCATCAATGTTTTATGATGTAACAAGGTATGACAAAGCGACAGTTTCTCAAGCACAACAATTGTAATTGTGTGAGTTCAATCAACCGTAACCTGTCGATAGTGCTAGCACAATAAGGCATCGGGTACATTGTCGAGGCGAGCCAAGTGGACAGTATAGAGAAAGAAGCTGTAATTGTTTTTTTTGTTTTTGTTTTTTGTTTTGTTTTGTTTTAAGGGGGGGGGGGTTGTTCTACCCCTCTCGCAGCAATATTGCAGCTATATGACGGCGGTCTGTAAATAATCGAGTCTAGACCAGACAATCTAGTGATCAAACAGCAAGAGCATATGCTGTTAACCAAGTCAACGATCTGTTAGTTGACTCTTACCCATGCATGAGTTGAAAACCAGTTGCAGCCAGGTGAAAAGGTTTTAAACCCAAAGGGTCAACATGTCATTATGTCATAAGCCATTTACGTTTGTTGTAGGTTTAATAATGAAAAACTAAAAACTAAAAACAGGATTGTTTTTGTCTATAAATATCCTCTTAAATAATTAAAAGGGGAACCTGTTCCGCAGGACTTTTAACCCAGCCAAATTTAGGGTTTTTTACCGGTACCTTTTTACTTTTTATCAAACAGCGACTAAGACTTTCATCATCATCTCATACTTCCGGGTACCCACTCACTGCTGAATTGATAGAACATATGTACTGGGATTCATGAAAGTAATACATTTTGAACTTATGCTCATGATCGAGACTAACATTGTTGTGAACGCCGGAATGACTCAAGGGCTTAAATCGCTATGTGGTGACGATTTGGTTCCTCATTCTGAGAGTCTGAGTTCGACTTCGCTTTGGATTCAGCCCAAAGTGTTCTATAGTTTGTACTATACCACGACAATCTGGAATCAACAAGATCAACACTTGTTGCAGTTCTATACATGTCCATTTCTGGCATCAAATTTAATATAAAAATCAATACAATAATTAAAGGTTAGGTTAAAAGTTGCTTTCATTCAGTTTGCATCCTGATTTGTTGAGCCAGAACGTTGATCCTAATCCGAACTCGTCACACGAAGATTAACACATATAAATGATGTATGGTGATTTGTCAGCTGTGTAATACAGTTTCCAAGATGTCCATTGTTCCCTGGGACATTCGGTTAAGCTCTAGCCCAGCACATTTACTTACATGAATAATACAATCTGCTGCACAGATCAGTCTGGTACAATGACTGGGGTATTTAGACACTGGGCGTTATATAGTGCCTCGATCTTACTTGCGATCACAACTGGAGGTCACTGCTGAAGGTCGCTGCTGAAGGTCACTAATAGAGGTCACTGCCGAAGGTCGCTGCTGGAGGTCACTGCTGAGGGTCACTGCTGAAGGTCACTAATAGAGGTCACTGCCGAAGGTCGCTGCTGGAGATCACTGCTGAAGGTCGCTGCTGAAGGTCACTAATAGAGGTCACTGTCGAAGGTCGCTGCTGGAGGTCACTGCTGAAGGTCGCTGCTGAAGGTCACTAATAGAGGTCACTGCCGAAGGTCGCTGATGGAGGTCACTGCTGAGGGTCACTGCTGGAGCTTCATTTAAGGAAACGTCACACACACAGAGTTCCCCCATATCCTCGATCCGCCTCTCATGGGGAATCATAACACCTAAGGATAACACAATCGAATGCCAGCTTCGAATGTTCGAATGTTTATGAATGTCAAACTGGGATGGTAAAACCTGTCCGTGGATTTATGGGTTGTAAGAGTAGGTCAGTTTTTTAACTGCTTACTTGATCTGGGCTTCAAGTTTTTATGGGATATCAAAAGAGACTGAAACTACTTCAGCTTGTGTATACTTCATGTAAACTATACATTCATTTGGGAAATGACTTCAAATGAAATAGCTGAGGGAGAGAAAAACGTATTTATTACTTATTGTTACGTAACAGTATTGCAATAGTTGGTTGCAATAGATTATCGCTATTGCAATAGTTGGTTGCAATAGATTATCGTTATTGCAATAGTTGGTTGCAACAGATTATCGCTATTGTAATAGTTGGTTGCAATAGATTATCGCTAATGCAATAGTTGGTTGCAATAGATTATCGCTATTGCAATGCTGCTCCCACATCAGTAGTCACCACTACAAAGTATACGCATGATCGGAGGATGAGACGACAATGAGGTTCGGATGAACACAGTGTGCGCACTTTGTGGTTTCGGTCGTCACTAGTCGTGTTGAAACAACAAGTTTGCCTGGGGTGGTAAAGACATATTCACATGCTGTCCATACGGTATTGAAATAACGGCATAAAACAACATCCTTCATATAAGTGAGAGCTGTTATTGTGTTGGTACTCAGGTGTCATGCATCGCTGCTGTGGCCAGAAAAGTTCTGTCAATAATGGGAATCGAACAAATCTTCCACTCGGGTCTTCGGTGTAATAACTAGGCTTTCCCAACGCCCCTTATGTGAGAGAACTGGTACCATCCTACAAGTAAACATCCCCAAGACTGCCATGTTTAATACCAAAGATCTCCAACAGACAGAACTTAATCCAGAAAAACAGTATACATAATCGTTCAAACAATCTCAGCAACTGGTCACAGAAGCTTGAAGTCAAATGCAAACAGTTAAATTGTGACTGTAAAATGTTTTATTCTAATCAATACATCCATAGCAACAACGGCGACCCGTTTAATCGATGGAGAACTATCCCCATGAGTTCTTGGAATAGGGTGGTTGTTTCCACAGAAATATGCAACCAGCATGTTTCCAGTGAAAGGCCTAGTTGACAAACCGTTTGCTCGGAGAGGGAAGCTCGGGGAGTTCATCCACTAGCCACGTCATACTAGGCGATGTTACTTGTTATCATACCTCACACATAAATGTCGCTGTCTGATTGGCTGAGCGCTCTTCTGTTATTTTCAATGTACCCTGTGTACATGTGAGATGCATTGCAATACACACCGCTGCCAATAGCAACTCATTCTGATAGTTACTCCTTTAACTCGAATAACATTGAATCACGCATGATCCGCGGAAATTACCGATGTTTTACGAATAGGTCCCGGGGTAGAATAGGCCTTCAGCAACCCATGCTCACCATGAGACCCGTGAAGGTCCCGGGGTAGAAAAGGTCTTCAGCAACCCATGCTCACCATGAGACCCGTGAAGGTCCCGGGGTAGAATAGGCCTTCAGCAACCCATGCTCACCATGAGAACTGTGAAGGTCTCGGGGTAGAATAGGCCTTCAGCAACCCATGCTTACCATGAGACCCGTGAAGGTCTCGAGGTAGAATAGACCTTCAGCAACCCATGCTTACCATGAGACCCGTGAAGGTCCCGGGGTAGAATAGGCCTTCAGCAACCCATGCTTACCATGAGACCCGTGAAGGTCCCGGGGTAGAATAGGCCTTCAGTAACCCATGCTTACCATGAGACCCGTGAAGGTCCCGGGGTAGAATAGGCCTTCAGCAACCCATGCTTACCATGAGATAGAATAGGCCTTCAGCAACCCATGCTCACCATGAGACCCGTGAAGGTCCCGAGGTAGAATAGGCCTTCAGCAACCCATGCTTGCCATAAAAGGCGGTTATGCTTGTCGTAAGAGGCGACTAACGGGATCGGGTGGTCAGATTCGCTGACTTGGTTGACACATATCATCTGTTTCCAATTGCGCAGACCGATGCTCATGTTTTTGGTCAGTGGATTGTCTGGTCCAGACTCGATTATTTACAGACCTCTGCCACATGGCTGGAATATTGCGGAGTGCGGCGTAAAACTAAACTCACTCACTCACTCAGGGTTTAATTCACAGTCATGTTGTGGTGGCAATGATGCTGAAGAAATATTCCAGTTGGGTAAATGTACTTAAAACATCAAAGGGTGCAATGTTTTCCCGCTAGTCTTCGGCACAGTAGATGTATTTATTATCTAAACATACTGCAAGTCGATCATTGGGTACGGGATCACTTTCCAGTCACTGTTGGCAGAGTAGACGTATTTATTATCTAAACATGCCGCAATCCGATTAATGAAAGTAAAGAAACTGTTAAACAGTTTTCATTATCTATTCATCGAAGCCATCGGGTTCCACTTAGTTGTTGTGAATGTTCATTACTTTGTCGGTGACCCACCTGATCCTTCTTTGCCAGGTGCCGTCTTGCTGTGGTGACGTTTTAGCCTGAACCCCCATGGTCCCCTTGTGACCAGTGAACAACTTATTTTGTTACCTTGCTAAGCGTTCGGCGTGCACTAGTTACAGTTACTATGTCTACGATGGATAGGAAAGGTAAATCATAGCATGGAGTCTGACACCTAGTTTGATAGGAATCGTATCACGAGTGACAGTACGTCATGTCTGAGTGACAGTACGTCATGTCTGAGTGTCAGTACGTCATGTCTGAGTGACAGTACGTCATGTCTGAGTGTCAGTACGTCATGTCTGAGTGTCAGCAGATTCATGTAGTATCGTAACAGAGAAGGGTTAATTTTAGTGGTTGCTTGCAAATGTGTGCTATCTTCTGACAGATCTAGTTTATCATAAGATCTCTCCAAAAATCGGGCGGGGTAGCCAAGCTGCTATAGTGTTCGCTTGTCACGTCGAATACCCCTTTTCACAATTCCTTACATGGGTACAACATGTGAAGCTGTGATATTGCTGGAATATTCTTAAAAGTGCTGAACTCATCATGCTATCCACGAGCTGCACACATCACGCTATGCCCAAACTGCACACTTCACGCTATCCACAAACAACACACATTACATTATGCACAAACTTCACACATCACGATATCCACAAACTACACACATTACACTGTGCACAAATTACACACATTACGCTATCCACAAACTACGCACAATAAGCTATCCACAAACTGCACACATCATGATATCCACAAACTACACACATCACGATATCCACACACAACACACATTACACTATGCACAAACTACTCACAGTACGATATTCACAAACTACACACATTACACTGTGCACAAACTACCTACACACAATACGCTATCCACCAACTACACACAATAAGCTATCCACAACCTAAACACATACTCTATATCCAAAAGATGTACAAATGTCACATTTTAAATTATTCCGATCACAAAATTGGAGATAATCTTTATTCCAACCTTAAAATAATCCATGCCTGATTCTTTTCATTATCCTCCCTAAAAGAGGACATGTCTTTTCCCATCCGTACTGATCCGTGAGCAGTCCTAACATATTCTGTATCATATCCTGAACCCATTTTGGATCCTAAGCTGGCTGTAGAATGTAAGGGAATTATTAACCAGACCTGATTATCCCTGAAACAGATTCTCTTTGTACTAGAATATGAAAATATTTTTATAAGAAAGGACTTAAAGTACAGCCTTGTTACAGTGTTGCCATTCACAACAGAATCAGTTACTCATATATTCTTACTGACTTTGCTAAATCGATGTCTTTATGGTGAACGCCAACAACAGACCTGGTCAGTTTCTATTGTGACGACAAGAGCTGAGAGAGCTGACGAGGAGTGAATAGTATTTCTGTCAGTCAGTCAGTTTCACTTTACCCTGCTTTTAGCAATATTACTGCAATATTACGGCGGGGACACCACGCATGGCTTTCACACGTTGTACCAATGTAGGGAATCAAACCCTGGTCTTTAGCGAACGCTTTAACCACTAAGCTACCCCACCACCCTATTATTTCAGGGAAACAGGAAGTATGTTGAATACTTGGGTGAAACCATGAGCTCAGATATTATGTATACACAATCAGTAGCCGATCTTGGAACGATGATGGAAGAAAACAATGCAGAGCTTGGGCCACCTGTATCTCTTGGGCCACCTGTATCTCTAATGAAGTTGAGGGTCGGTGGGGTGGTAAAAGGCTAGTCAAGGCTATGATCCGGGTTCGATTCCACACGTGGGTACAATGTGTCTGTGATCTTACTGGAATATTGCTCATCTCAGTCACTTACTCACTAACTGAATGAGATAACGTAGTATTTCACAAAGCCTGTATCCCGTATACAAAATCATATATTATATGTTTATGTTATAAGACATATCAATCTTAAATTTGAACAGGAGATACTCCCATCACACCGATAGACCCATACTTTTTCACATCAGTGGGATCTAACTTAGCGGTTTGTTTCAGTGTATCTGTTTATATAAAATCCATAATCCCCAAAAAGATAAAACCAGAGCCCATTGTAAAATTTAAACTATCATAAGCTTGCGTTTGTGAATCACTATCACACAGTGGTGGCAGCAGGTAGTGGTATAAAGGCGAGCGTATCCTGCCCCACTGGTTACGATCATCACTGAAAATCTCATATTATCCTGGCCAGTTCATCCAGTTTTATATCACATTGCTATCAAATCGTCAGCAGAATACCTAAATACGATGTTAGTGTTTTAACTAAATGTTAAAAAAGATCCCGGTTGACCGTGCCATTGTCTGGCCGTGTCAGTGTTTGCGCGCGTGTGTGCATGTGAATGCGCATGAACGTGTGCGCTTGCATGCACGTGTGCGCGTGCGTCTACGTGTGCGTGTGTGTTGGTGGAAGTAGGGAGTACTATGCAAATGTTCTTGCAGTCAGAGTTCTCCCACTGAAGTGTGACCTTAAGAACTACAACGCTCGTTATACTCTCTACATCGTATTACTTTTTGTTGTAATGTATCATAAAATTTTGATTTCAAAGTTGTTTCGTTGCAGTGTTGCAAGTTTCGAGTGTAGTATTTTATTTCTTTGTTCGTGTCCGTTATTGATATTTCTGTTTCCTGTGCGCTCATTTTTTTCCATTTTCAAAGTATTTTAGTGAATTCATCTAAAAACAATGCTAAATGTGGTTACTCACAAACCATATAGCTTATTGTCTTTGTGTCTTATGAACCTCGTACTCAATGGTCGTCCTTCCTGTAGCGGTGTTTCTATGAAACCTAACCTTTAAGTACCGACTGAGAGGAAACATCAGCAGTACCACCTCAACATATCCGAAAATCGACACAACACCTACTATAGCTTTGTGACTTGTTTCCGGAATGTCACGTGACACCTGGATATTTTCCGTTATTGGCGTGAAGAATCAATTGTAAACCAATACTAGTCCAAAATGCGCCAAGCATTCTTTCTTCATTCTGTGTTACGTCAATAATAGTATTAGCCCATTCACAATGGAGCATTTGGATAACATTGCATGCGGTACAGTACTGTTTAAAATAAAAGTTCCCCAGCTCGCGCACATTTATTTCATAAGTGACGAAGGCAGTTTTTATTGTTGATAGAAAAAAGTGACGAGGGAGGAACGCAGTTATTTCTGTCAGAAATGCAGCTTGGAAAGGTTAGCAAGAGTTAATGACTTGTAGATTCGTTCTTACAGACATTCATTCTTATAGTGGACGAATGGGTGGTCGGGACGCGGCCAAGTCAACATTATTTTTTGAAATGGCAATAAAAAAAATGTTACGCGCACGAATAAAAGTAACGCGCCGATGCCCGAGAAACACTTCACTTTTTTATTTAGCCAAATGAATTTAGTGTTTTTAGTGTTCGAGTCATTGAGTGGTTGCCAAATGTTACCTATAATAATACACATTACCAGTGAGTTGTGACTGCACTTTGGAACCAAGAGGTAATGTAGCTTGAAGGGTCTCTTGTCCTCGATCATGGGTTCAAAGCATACCAGTTGGGGGTAGTCGATAACCCCAAATATTACCCTAGAAATACTTAAATCAGTAGAGGATGAAAACATTATTATTGTTTTCATATATTAACAGATCATTAACCAGTGATGCTAGATGTGTTGACATGTTCCATGAACATGTCATTGTCAATATTTCTTGTCTGTTGAGTGAGTGGGTTAATATTTAACGTCAATGTCTCAGCCATATGTCAGTTACATGACATGGTGATTTCATGACATTTGAACGGTTCAGTCATGTATTCTTTAAGACTAACTTTCTTGACGTTCGTAGAATATTAAAGGCAGTTAACAAATATTGCAATATCCGAAGTTGTATTAGATAACAGAGTATGCATATGTATTAAGAATTTTTCCTTATGTAAATAAAAAGAATACAAAACTATTACTTACGGTTATGATTAACTAGAAGCGATGAAAGACTAAGAGTAATTGACAAATGGGAAGAAAAGATTTTGATCAATATAAACTGGTGTTATAGTGAATAATTTGCCCTGACAAAAGGTATAAGAAATCCCCTCAGAACCAGCAAAATATAACACTGGGAAGTCTGAAATATTTAATTACTTTGTATTGGGCAGCCAACAAAAGAAAGATACATAGATTCACAACAGAGGTTTCGTGTACAATGCAACTGGGTCAAATCTAAAGTAATGGGTCACAAGTATAATATCAACTCACCAAAGTCTTGGCTTGAGAGTGAGAAACAGTTGTACTGAATGTAACACGACAGGCAGCGGTTATGTAGGTCAAGCGTTGATGGAGGGGCAGACAGATAGGTAGTCGAATGATGTACTCCAGTTATCCGTGTGTGTCCGTCAACACAGTAACCAGCCTTTATGTACACATTCACCCATTCTTGAATATTCGAGCACATGTGACACCACCGCCATTAACGTAGAAGTTTCTAGTAGTCTCCCGGAAGCACGTACAACTAAGCAAACCACATACTCAAAGAGAGGTAACTCTAAAGCGCAAACTTAAAGCCTTCTGCCGAAGTACGAAAAGCACTCATACATAACATAACTTTTATGATACGAAACGTGACCCATAATGACAATCACTCAAAACTCTAAACATTGTGACCCAGTAATAATTATCACTTAATCAATAATACAATCAACAGAAAATACACTCTCATAACACTGTTACCATTAAGGAAAAGACTTTTTCGCAGAAACTTTCTGTTTCAAGCATAGCAAGATAACTAACACCAGAGCATGACATGTAATAATATGCATAACTTGAGAAACATTTTGCAGAATTACAATGATAAAATGCAAATACATGCAGCAGCATCAGGCCATAATACATGTACAGCCTGGAAAGTGCATCAGCACAAACATTGTCTTTGCCTTTAATGTGTCTGATCACACGATTGAACCCTTGCAAGGTCAAAGTCAAGTCTTTGATTCTTATTCCTCATTTTACCAAGAAAAGTCAGGGGATTGTGATCAGTAAACATTTCGATTGACAAGGTAGTGGTATCTAGGTACATGTCAAAATGCTGTAAAGCTAACAAAATATTTAATGTCTCTTTCTCAATGGTAGAAAAATTTATTTGATACTTGTCAGATTTCTTTGAAAAATAACGAACTGGATGTTCAACATCCTCCTGAATCAGGACAGTACCTGCACCTACATCACTGGCATCAATTTGCAATTTATATGCTTCCTCTAAATTTGTTGCCTGCAGTACTGGGGAATTCATGAGTATGGCTTTGACATTTTCAAATGCAGTCTGGCAACTGCTACCCCACTGAAATTTTACCTTTTTTCCCAAAAGGTTTGTAAGTAGTGATACAACTTCTGAGAAATTTTGACAAAACTTTCTATAATAGCCTGCCATACCCAAGAATCTCATGAATTCTCACTTAATCTTAGGGACTGGAATATGTACAATTGCTTCAACTTTAGCATGAACTGGCTGTACCTGCCCTACAATATGTCCTAAACGTTCAACTTGTGCCTTCTAAAATTCACACTTGGCTTGATACTCAGTCAGTTTTGCTTCAGACAGTCTTTCGAAGAAAGCACGAGTTCTTTTCGTGGACTGACAAATCCACGTGTTATACATGTCATGGTTTTTGTTATTTATGAATCGCATGGGGCGTTGCTGTATATGTCACTTTTACTCACTATTTTCTCTTTGGATTAACCAACTTTATGCCGCTATGTACAGCAAATACTCGCTAGCGCGGCGTTCCAATCCGTCAAGCATAGTTCACTCTCTTAAACGTAGCCGGAGCTACACGAATCCAATATTCTCAAAATCATCAATGCGTTTATTTTTTGAAGAGTGTGGTTTTGGTACCACCAAAAACATAAAACACACTGAAACAAATGCATTTTGATCTTCGAACCATATCGCAGTGTGAGTCACGTGAGATATTATCTTTGCTCAGTTGCACTCCTATAGCAAACCTATTACGGCGATCACCATCCTTTAAGATGTAGTTTATACCCCAGTTATCGAGAGACCATCAAGCATGGAGTAACGATCCCTGCTGCAGGCGACTTCCTTCGCCCACTGGTGTTAGGTCACATGGTGCTCCGTGCTTTGACCACTTAGTTCGTACGACTGGAAATGGTAATGAAACTTTGTTCATTGTAGCTTAAAGACTTTGTTCCTGATTTTGCCGTAGCGACCAGCAGCAATCAGGTGTATCGGAATTGTAAATAATATATGGAAGACGTCCTTGCGTTCATGTGAAGCCAGAACCCCCGTGAGGAATTTTATCTTTCGTTTATGTTAGTATCGCCTTCACTTCATACTTCTGAAGGGCATTGACCCAAAATATTGCTCTACTGCATTAGCATTCTCGGACTGGTTTGTTTCTTTGTTTGTTTGTTTGTTTCTTTGTTTGTTTAACGCCGCAGTCCACTCTTCCACTTATGAACCGATGGTCTACAAATAATCGTGTACGGACAAGGTATCCGAGTGATGAATAGCATGAGCATCGACCACTGTATCCCAATTGCGTAGAGTGATGCTCATAAGTTGATTCTGGACTGCCTACTCCATTATTGGCAGACGTCTGCCAAGTCCGGTGTTAAACAACAAACAAACAAAAGGGACCAGGGCATTCCTTATCAGATATACTGATGAATGCGCGTGGCATTACGAGATTACCATGGCACCTGGGAATATTCTCCCCAGTCGTCAGGCTTCAGTAGACCAGTTGTCGTCGTTGCTATAGCGTTGCCGAAGAGTTCGTTCCATTCATCCACGTCACGGCCACACCTGGGTAGACGTATTCCCCAGGCAGAAGGTTACATGACAGTGGGAGACATCTACACACTGACCTAATTGCGACAGATCGAAACTGTCTTCCATCTGAATAAATAATTACAACTGTTTTATAGCTTTTCTCCTTTGAAAAACAAAGATGCTGTCGGTGCCGCTAAACCCCAGGGAATACATTACGTATGTCGACAAGCAAATGAAGTGTAGGTTTAATTGGGCTATTGAATATCAATAGCAGTAATCAGGCCAGTTACACACAACCGACGCTTTATATGGGGAATTCTAGTCTATGCCTAAAATCCATGTTCCCGTCTTAGAACAGCCTAGAAATCCTCATTTGACCACCAAGAAAGCTATAACGTGACGAGGGGAAACTTCTGAACAGAAACGGGATACGCCATGAAATATCTTAAAGACGAATAGACAAACAGGAGCATAGCCTAAAAGCTATGCTTTCGCTGACAGGGTCCACTCAATAGATTTAGTTTAGATGGAGAAACAATGCGACATATTTTGACATTAAAAATGTAACGTTGTGGCGTTGCCAAGTATGGTGAATTTTGATGGATTTTTAGTGATTTTTTTTATGGGACAATGTCCCTTAAAGGGTTGGAGTGTCCTGCTACTGGGAATAAGTTTCACTGAGCAAAAGGCCGGTGAAGCAGATTGTCAATGAACTGCCGGACCGGTCCCAGTATGATATGACTGTGAAGCTACATGTCTCTGTGACCGATCCGCCCTGGATGTGACAGCTGAGCTGTAGGTCTTTGTAGACCTACCTTAGATATGATATGACTGAAGATCTTCGTGGTCGATCCTAAGTGTGACAGCTGAGCTGGAGGTCTTTCTTTTCGATCCTATGTATGACAGCTAATTATGAGCTCGCTTTGTGCTCAGCCATAGGCATAACATTAGAGCTAGTAGTGTTTATGAGTCAACCCTGGGTATGACAGCTGAGCTATATGTCTTTGTGGACCAACCCTGGGTATGACAGAGATCTTTGACTCTACATATGATAACCGAGCTAGAGATCTCCGTGGATCTATTTTTGTATGACAGCTGAGCTACAGGTCCTTATAGTCGAACGTATGACAGATGAGCTAGATTCTTTGCGGACTGATCTTTGTATGACAGGTGAGCTCCATCCCTTTGAACTACGGGTCTTTGTGAACCGATCTTTGTATGGCTGATGCCTAGATGCCTAGAAAGGCTAGATGCCTAGAAAGGCTACTGAACTAGAGATCGTAGCTGTCGGGGAAGAGTAAACACTAAAGGACTGGATTTCACAAGTTAAGAATGTGTTAGCTGGTTGAAAACAGTCGCCGTAACAGTGCGCACACAGCGTCATCGAAATAAAGACATCTTACCAACACCACACCCCTACCCTTGCCGTCGACCAAAAAATAACTTTTTTGCTTTGTTTATTGTTTAGCCTTGCCTTCACTCACTCACCCACGCACCCACGCTCCCACGCACGCACACACGCACACACACACACACACGTACGCACGCACGCTCTCAGTTTTTGCCTTCATCAAAGATAGTTGTATACCTTGTCTCGTCAGTTAATGTGGGCGGAACATCTGATTTGGCTAGGAGTATGGACACTGCCAAGCTGCTGGCAACTAAGCGATAGTCAGCGATTTCAAAGACAGCTGCCAAAGCATCGCAATCAGTGCCACGAAGATGCACAGCTTCCTCAACACGTCACAGCGTCGAAGAGAAGCACGGAGGAAATCCACGTATAGTCACGCACATCATCAAACTTTCATAGTTCATATCCGCTGTTCTTGTTTGTAGTCGGATAATCACGACAGGATGACGTTCATAAACGACGACGTTGTAAATGAACGTTTATTGACGAAAATGCTATATTCAGTGCTACTCTTGCAATATAACAGCTTGTTTGAACTTAGTTACCCAGTAGCGCTTTATAGAATGTATAGGTGATGTTTATAAGGACAGGAACATACGGTGTTTAAAATGTCTGCACCTGAACGTTGTCAATGATGTCAAAGATGATCTCCAACTTCAGAATAACTCATGCGTCCCTCTGCAACCAACTGTAAATGACCAACGGAAACAAGTGCAATATACACTCTTCAAAACAAGAAACGCAAAACGAAATTCAAAAATGATGCTTACAATCTTGAACACATATGTAAACTCAAACATTTTTTAGGGTTGCACATTGTTTGTGGAATGTTTTAGAAGATCATGCTTGACCAAAATTGATTTTGAACGGCTTTGTCAGTCAGGATTGTCATTACGTGCTTGAATGTTATGCAGCACGAATGTCAAGCACAAATATTGTTGCTCACGTGCAAATCATGAGTACAGCGTGAGTATAAAAAACCCAAATGAATCTCACAATTTCCTCCACGATCTTTGCAATTACTGTACACAAAATGGGACGTCTCAACGCTGCCGATCGAAATCGGGCAATTGGACGATTGCAAGCTGGCGAATCAAAGAGTGAGGTGGCAAGGATCTTCAACGTTCATCACAACACAATAACTCGATTGAGAGATCGAGACAAATGACCGTCCAAGATCAGGAAGACCTAGACTCGAGTCACCACACCTGCCCAAGATCGGTACATCCGGGTGACCTACCTACATTGTACCGCCCTGGACACAGCACAAGAACAGTTTGGAGCCCGAAGAGTGTCCGCTTAGACAATCAGGAACCGTCTCCGAGAAGTAGGAATACATGAGAAACGTCTAAAAGTTGCCCCCTTCTTGACACGACTACATCGACGTCGACGAGTGAGATGGTGCAACACGGTGCTCCTATGGAAGCTGGCAAACTGGAGGCGCATATGGTTTAGTGATGAATCCCGTTATCTCATCAGGCGACGTGGAAAAGTGTTATGGTGTGGTGGGGGGAGATCTCATACACCCGCAGATCGGAACTTGTGTTTGTCCAAGGCAGTCTGACGGCCAATCGATACATCGACCAGATTTTCCATGCACACGTCCTTCAATTTGTTGACCCTCAACGGCAGCTCTTCACGGCGGAAGTAGGCTTCACACATTGTACACATGTGGTGAATCGAACCTTCGCCTTCACCACTGGGCTCACTTAAAACTGCTCGCCCAAACGCACCTGGTGCAGTCTGGTGGTGATCGCACGAATAATCCCGGGGACGGGTATGAGTGCATGTGAAATGTGAAGTAGTCTGGGGTGGTCAAGGATACACCGGTCATTTCATGGCCCATTCGTTCGTTGAGGCTGTACGCGCCCATTCGCGTGTAGGCATTTAGACTGATTGCATTGTTAGTAGTATAGGTTCAACTGGCTATTGTGGCGTTAGATTGTTGAACTTGTATTAGTGGTCAGACGGTAGACAGTTAGTAGAATCTAGCAGGTTTCATTTCATAATGCAATTTTCAGCACTTTAAGAGAATCGTGTTTAGTTCCTTGTAAATCATTTCTCACGTGTAAAAGTTATCACGTGTAGTTCCCTATTTCGGCCAAAGGTAAGTTTGGAGTTAGTTGATTAGTTTTTCAATTTCATTTATTAGACAGCTCTGCAGATGTTTATATCCACTGCACAACACACAGGTTAACCCTGAAATTATTTTGAACTTTTTAATCATACAATCAAGATAGGACTACACAAAGTCCATAAATAATCAATGGATAATATTCACGTTTCCAGGTTTACAATCAAGAAGGGAATGCAAAGGACGAAATACGTGGCAATGACAATGACAGCCAAACAAGTAACATATACGCATCGGTGAATGTTGAGAATATTGCCACCGTCGAATATCGAATGCTTCTGTCCTTAAATCGATATTACTTTGCGAAGATGGCGAATTCCCTGTTTCCAAAATGACATCCAAACCGCACTGGCAAGGGGATTAGAAACAAATCAAATCCCAAAGGCCTGGAACCCACTTTGTGTCTGTGATGGAGATACGACCATCCTTCTAGAATGTTCCAATCCAGAAACTTCTAGAATGTTCCAATCCAGAAACTTCTAGAATGATCAAGTTCGTAATGTTCCTGTATCCAAGAAGGGCAGATGGAACTAGTTCTGCCATATAACCTTTGTCAAATGTTCGTATTCTATTTTGAACGCTGCTCCTACTGGCTTCACACACACAGATGTATATAGGTGTCATGCTTCTCAGTCACAGACTCACAGAAATATATAGGTATTATTCTACACACTCACAGAAGTATACTGGCATTATTCTACACACTCACAGAAGTACATAGGTGTCATGCTGCACACTCACAGACTCGCAGTTAGTCTAAACACTCATGCAAACATACACGTCACGTAAAAATAAACACTCAGAAGCACATAGCAGGAGCAGTGAGTGAGTGAGTGAGTGAGTTTAGTTTTACTCTGCACTCAGCGATATTCCAGCTATATGACGGCGGTCTGTAAATAATCGAGTTTGGACCAGACAATTCAGTGATCAAGAGCATGAGCATCGATCGAGGCAGTTGGGATACGATGACACATGTGTCAACCAAGTCGGTGAGTCTGACGATCCAATCCCTTTAGACGCCTCTTACGACAAGCATGTGCTACTGGATCCTATTCCGGATCTTCACAGGTTCCACTTGTTCATGTACCCAGGAAGGGAAGGTAACACTAGTTCTGTCACAAAACCATTGCGGAATGTTCATCACATCACTTAATATACTATGAATACACTCTTCACAAAACGAAATGCAGAGACCATTTGAGAAGATTTTATTGCGTTGCTTTAAGAGCAATTATTTCAGGAATTTTCAAGGTAAAAATTAACACGCTTCATTGGTGGATCTAGGAATTTTGAAATGAGGGCGTTCAGGGTGTTAATTGTGTCCACAAGATGGCGTGATGGTCAGTAGTTTTCATGGCCAAAAATAGTAGAAATTGCCGCTCAGTACCGTCTCAGCACAGACTGGAATGGCAACGGAGTCTTTCCGGCGGAATTCTTTTTCACTCTTTGCGTGCGTGTGTATTTATGTTTATAAGTTTTCAAGTTAGACTGCAATTCAAACTTTTGAGCCAGACGGGCTGTATGTTGTATATTAATAAGGATTTATGTGAATTCAAATGTACTAATTAATTCAAGAGTTTAGTCATGTTGTGTTTTGTCACATTACTCAGCCTGCCTTTAACCATCTCTCACTCACAGCCATTCATTGAGCATTCCTACCACATGTTCACAATAACCTCAGCCCTTCCCCACTTAAGCCTATTCGTCTTAATAACTAGCTTGGGCAATCAGCTAAGCAGTATACTATAACACAGTCTGTGGTCACTTCACATTCAACAGTCAGGACCCGTGAAGGTCCCGAGGTAGAACAGGCCTTCAGCAACCCATGCTTGCCATGAAAGGCGACTATGCTTGTCTTCAGAGGCGACTGCGGGATTGGGTCGTCAGGCTCGCTGACTTGGCTGACATGTCATCGGTTCCCAATTGCGCAGATCGATGCTCATGTTGTTGATCACTGGACTGTCTGGTCCAGACTCGATTATTTACAGACCGTCGCCATATAGCTGGAATATTGCTGAGTGCGGCGTAAAACTAAACTCACTCAACAGTCAGACGGATAAGATTACATGTGGATTTTATTGAGAGATCTTTGTATCGTATTCTAAGACAGGCATTTGGTACAGCAGCGCCCCAGGTGTAGTTAAACCTAGGCCCACACACCTGGCTTGTTTACATCGTTCATCTCCAATAAAACAACTTATGAACAAAACAGTAGCGTCTGTTGTTGTGCGCTCGACTAACGCAGTCCTGTTACAAAAGGCGACTATGCTTTTCGTAAGAGGCAACTAACGGAATCGGGTGGTAAGGCTCGTTGACTTGGTTGCGCAGATCGATGCTCATGCTGTTGATAACTGGATTGTCTGGTACTTACAAACCACCTCCATATAGCTGGAATATTGCTGACTATGGCGTAAAACTAAACTCACTCACTCAGTCTATTTATAGACGTCACACAAAATCGTTAGTGATGTCAAAGAAGCCAAACGTTCCGAGCATGAAACGGAGTGAGATGCCAGTCTGCATCCCGTAATACCATAACACTCCGTGGGAATGAATATAAATAATTTCAACGATATCAGTGGAACCGTGGCTAATGTAATTGTGATCAATGATGCCTAGATCTTCAGCTATTTCCCACTTAACACAAACACTTGGCATTCACCCGTGTCACGTAGAGAATCACATAACAACGTCACAGCGATGTTAATGCTCAGCCCTGTTTACTGTAGCGCGTGATCTAAAATTGCATTATCGTCTCCCTGGGGATTATACAACCCCCTAATGCCTACGACTGTGGAAAGCGTTTACTGACCTACGTTTCTATGGTAACGTAATAAACAAACGCGACAAACAGCTTGACGCAGCTGAGTTGCACAAGCCGGTCTATAAACCTGCATCTTATATTTCATATTTCATCATGATACGTTATTTGAACTTTTCATAAGCGAAATGAAAACATGTCGCATGTTGTAACACTTTGTTTACCCTCTCCAATTATGGGCTTGATATGACCGTGTCAGCTTGCGTTAATCTATATTTATCTTAATCCAATAATTGAGAAAAAAATATTGGAGGTTATTAATATTCATAGAAGTTATTGTCAAAGAGAATGGTACGTGTAACAATTCGATGGCTTTTGTGTTAAGAGTAGAGTCTACCACTCTTTAATCTCTCGAGAGGCGAGATAATCTGAACCTCGTTAATCAAATCTCAATTTTATGAAACGACCCCAAACCAACATGGATATAAAACCGATGTAAACTGAATGTGTTTACTGTTAAATTTCCGCGACATTGCGTGTCCCACAGACGAAGTCATGTCAGAGAGAGTAGCGGTACACGTTGCCTTACATAAACATCAATAGTCAATGTCGCATTCACGTCGTGCCAAAACGCTGTAGACTGAAATTCCTTCTGGAACGGAACCCCGGAAAGCCGGTCGAATAATGATGTGATATCGCCCACTCTTTGTTTTTCTCTTGCTTTGTTTGTGGTGTAAATTGTGATTGGTTTAATTGATGAGTGGTTTTTTTTGTTGTTGTTGTTTTTCTGGCTCGACCATGTATTCCAACTCCTGCTCGAGAAGGTTGTTGTCATGGAGACGGGATAAACAATGCAGTGTCTTATAACGTTTTAGAAGACAAAGAAAGACTTTCGTGGTTATAGACACGATCCATCAAATTTCATTTTAATATATCATCTAAATATATCATAATGTCAAAAAAGTGGAAGCACAAAATTCAAATTTTCAGGAAAACAGCGGCGTGTTTTGCTGGACGTAACCACTTTCTAACATTCGGGTCAAGTAAGTTCAAGAGTGAGTGAGTCTGATTTTACGCCTCTTTTAGTCATATTCCAACAAAATCACTGCGGTGGACACCAGAAATTGGTTTCACACACTGCACCCATGTGCGGAATTGAACCCGGGTCTTCGACGAGACGAGCGAACGCTTTAACATCTAGGCTACCCAACCGCTCCAGGAAGTCCATAAACACTACTTCATAACATACTAACAGGGTTGCATTAGCCTGAGCGAGTACATAGGAAGTTATGCCGTCCTTAGCAATGTTCTGCAGGACTGGGACATCAAATATGGGCTAGACACACGTGGCATTCGACCCAGCGTTTTCGACGTGACGAACGAACATTAGCTATTAAGCTGCCATGATGTATGATGATCCAGTGTGATGATCCAGTGTGATGATCCAGTATGATTCAGCATGATGATCCAGTGTGATGATCCAGTGTGATGATCCAGTGTTATGATCCAGTATGATTCAGCATGATGATCCAGTGTGATGATCCTGTGTGATGATCCAGTGTTATGATCCAGTGTGATGTGATCCAGTGTTATGATCCAGTGTGATGATCCAGTATGGTAATGATTTCCCTTTTTTCCAGGCAAAACTGAATGGCAAAATCAAGCACAAGATTTGCCTTCATATAGTGATCGATGCCGTATATTTCACCGCTTACTTTCACTTGTATTTAGCTTTACACGTTTTCTTGGTGACGTTTTGCCGAATATTTGTTCAAATGCTTCAAAAACAAAGGAAAAGGTTAAAAACTGTCGCGTTTTGGTGGTGATGCTGTTTACGCCCACCTGAAAATGACGTTTTGGGAAGAAAGTATATTTGCATTGTTTTTTGCCGCAGCTAGCTGAGTCCAATTTTCTCAAAATCACATGTGCGTTTCATTTTTTCATTTTTTTTTCTTTTCTTTTTGTTCATGACACCACAAAAAATATAAAAACTCACATAAAAAAATACATTTTGATTTTACAACCCTATTGCAGTGTATGCTTGGCTGGCTGCTTTGAAACACAAACCGTAAGCACGAATAATTCATTCAGATTTCCCAAAACGTTTACACATAAAAACACGGTCTTAAGAATTATTCATCAGCTATTTCAATGATGTGTTATTCCAGGCTCTAGGACATTGATTCAATATTCCTGGCGTTGATTTGATCCATTGAAAAAAAAATCTAAATGCTGTTGTGCAATTTTAAGGAGAGCGTGATTAAATTTTAAGTCGGCGCCTTATAAACTAAATGATATGTTGAAGTGTTGTGAAGCCACCCTGAAGTTCCTTTGAGGATGATATAGGAAAAGATCATCCGGAATCCTTAATTTAAATTTCTATTTTTTACACATTATGAAACAGATGCAACTGCTGATGATATAAGGTTTGTATAAGTTGTATTTAACAAACGTTAGCTCACTGTTTTCACCTGACATTCATCCTCTATATACTCTTGAATAAAAGAAGCTATACGTGTTGTTTTGGAGTTCGCTTACTGAGTGCATGTAACTGAGGTTATTCAAACATGACGTTATTTGTCAGTTATAGTACAACCATCACTTTAAACATTTCCAAAGCATGATTATCCAGAAAGTGTAAAATCACTGAGGGTTATTAAAGGTACTTGGTGAGAGTAAAATGTCATGTCACCACAATGAGCATCGATAACAGCTTGGCAGCGGTGACCTGCAGAAGGAAGGAGATGTCGAATGCTGTCTTTAGGAATGTTTCGATACGCTTGCTGAAGTACTGAGTGCAGTTTTTGTAGTGTGTGAGGTGGCGGATTACACTGGCGCGAGTGTCTGTTCGGAGTATCCCGTAAATGTTCAATAGGAGACAAATTGGGTGATCGAGAAGGCCAGAGTAACACCGGAACATTGTTTTGCTAGAGGAACTCCAGTCAAACACGTGCAATATGAAGTCGAGCATCGCCATGCCCCAAAGATCAACCGTTGGCGTTGATGAAGGGAACGACATGACGTTGGACTGGTGTTCTGGCAAAAGGTTTAGCTTCCCATAGTCAATTGCGCACTGTCTGGTCTGAGAAATGATTTGAATTTGATTGCTGAGAATGTTGCTGTCGTTGTGTTTGAACGTAGATGCCTCAGCCGGATGTTGCAATCTTGGACAGCGATTTTGGACTCTAGGTCGACTTGACCTGGGCCTGTCATTAACACTCCCAGTATTGTTGTATCGAGTCCACAGGTTTGGGATGGTCTGTCTGGACACGATGAAGTACACCCCACATCATGCTGAGATGCCCGTCCTTGTAAACGGCCAATGGCGTTGTGTCGTTGAACCTCTGTCAGTCTTGTCATTCTTTTGCCGTCCATTGTGGCTTAAAGCAATGCAAGCGGAGTCCCATTAAACTGGCTTTTCAAAACCTACATTTGTAGGCTTCAGCTCAGGGTGATGCACAGTGTCATGATGCACGTGCATTTCATGCAGGGTGCGTTTTAGCGATTCACTACAGACGTGAATGTAAAGTTAAGTTATTGTCCAGCGTTTCTTTTATCAAACATTTTGTCGTCGGAAGCATTCTCCCAAGCTGGGGTTCAGCGTGGATTGGTTTGTGATAAATATTTTCCTAAACTTTATATTTTTACTTTTTTAGTTATTTTTTTTTTAGTTTATTTTTTGAAGAGTATGTTTCCGTTACAAATGTGGACATAATGACTAATGAAGGTCATCATCGGACAGACTGCAGAAAGGTTACCCAAATGATAACTCATGAAGTCTTTCGATATGTAATTGATAGTTAACGAGACATATTTGACCTAGAAGTGATAAGTATTTTATCCAGCCGGAGAGATATCATTCAAGTTTTTACAACCGATACCTTAGATGACACATTCCTGGAGTGGCTACAGCCATGATTTTGACGGCCCGTGAAGATCCGGGTTAGAAATAGTCTTCATCAGTCCATGTTTGTCGTAAGAGGCAACTAAATGGAACGGGTGGTCAGGCTCGTTATCGTCGTATCCCAATTTCGTATCACCACATTCAGAAATATTCAAGTTTTAAGGCAGTGGTCTGTGAACAATCGAGTCTGAGTCAGAAAATCCAGTGATCAACGGCATGAGCATCAACCTGCGCAACTGGGATACGACAACACGTGTCAACCACGTCAGCGAGACTGACCACACAATCCAGTTAGTCGCCTCTTACAACAAGCATGGGTCACTGAAGACCAGTTCTAAATATTCACGGACCCATATAGCTAGAGTAGTACTGAGGTCAACGTTAAAAAAAACACAAAAACGTAGTTTTGGCCATCCTGCGTAACCCATAATCCCTTCCAAGACCGGATGGTAAACTGACCCATTGCTCTACTCTAATAACCCAATATACATTATGCAGAACGCTGTTCCCCATGGGAGTCGAAAAGCTTCTTTTATGCTCAGGAATGTGATGCGAGTAATTTCAGTAATGGACATACACTAGCGTTCTATGTATGTTTCCCAAAATATTATTCGTACGTATGTACAGATAAGCGAATGTGTGGTCACGTGTCTCTTGGGATCAGAAAAGTGAGTTTTAATATTTAATGTCCTTAATTCTTCTAATGGAAAAGGCATCAGCGTATCTTTTTAAAAGCCTGATAAAGCACCCGATACGAAATCCTCATAAAGGAGAGCACTCGGACCTCGTTATTGATGTTTAACTACCGTTTAGGAAAATGATGTCACGCCACGTGACTCCTACGTATGCATACATCTTCTATCGACAACACAGACGTACACCCGAAATATCAGCATGCCTCAAAATAAATATTATTGACGAAGATCGATAAATATCATATTGATTTCAAGCATAAACCCCAAAGTCGTGTTTTTAGAGCTTTGTTCTAACTTGTCCGTTGTTACCCCAGAAGGATACATGTCGGGGGGCATTTGTCCAGTTAATCACTCATCAATACAACACACTACATCCATACATCGCATGGGGGATTTGTTTGTACTTTAATGTCAGTGGCATTTACAAGTGTTAAAATAATGGACAATCAGTTTCAGACCTGTCTAAATATTGAATGACCGCCGGGCACCAAGGCCGAGAGTTTATAGCTTCTAAGTACTCAAGTGGAAATTCGAAATAGGCTCCAGGGGATCGGACAGTCACAGTATGCACTGGTCATGACTAATACATTGTTCATTAACGACGGCCAGGAAGCGAACGCGGGTATTCCACTTGATGCCCCACTTACCGCTGTCCCAGCAATCTGTATGAGACACATACAACATGGATAAATATCCTTTAATTGAGGCTGATGAATTTTGCACAGTCTAATGACATAGACATCGAATTATGTGATTACTTTTTTTCATCAATATGGTATCAAATATTATCGCCTGACAACTTATTGAATTTTTGTGGTCTTAAGGGATATTTAGCCTTTTACTAATGGTTTTAATGTTTATATACTACCGACAAGAAATAAGGGAACTAATGAAATAATAGCGAATTTGAAACTGCTTTAAATATCCACTAAATCAATTTTAGGCGTCAAGTTCAATATCTGGTGTGTCCACCATGTTGGGCAACACATTCACGGCACCTTGATGGCATGCTGTTAATCAATTTCCGGATGGTTGCCCGTGGTATTGCCCGCCATTCCTCTTGGAGAGCTGCACCAAGCTGGGCCAGGTTGGCGGGTCCTGGGTCCCTGGCGTACACCCTTCGACCAAGAACGTCCCAGAGATGTTCAACTGGGGACAGGTCTGGGGACTTAGAGGGCCAGTCCAATGTCTGGATACCTTCTTGTCAGAGATAAGCGGAGACAATTCGGGCCCGATGTGGTCTGGCATTACCATCTTGGAATACAAAATTTCGGCCGATAACTCTAGCCAATGGAGCCACAACAGGACGCAATATTTGGTCAACGTATCGCTGACCAGTCATGGCTCCGTTAATGATGACCAAATCTGATCGTCAGTCATGTGTAATCCCATCCCACACCATGACATTACCACCTCCATATCGATCATGGTCAAGAATTGCTGCTCTGGCATATCGCTCCCCGCTCCGACGCCAACAACGTGTTCTGCCATCTGTGAATCGTAGGCAAATCCTTGACTCATCAGAAAACATAGTGTAACGCCAGTGCCGCATAGCCCGTCCCTGATGCTGCCTAGCCCATGCCAATCTTTGGCGCTTATGGTGAGCTGAAAGGGTGACACCCTTAAAAGGCCGTCTTGCTTTCAGACGAGCTCGATAGAGTCGGTTTTTAACGGTTGAGGTTGAAATGCGTCTTCCAGTGAGTGTGCGGTATTCTCTATTGATGGCAGGGGCCGATTTAAACCTATCGCGTAGAGCAATTAACGTAATGAGACGATCCTGTCGTGGTGTCGTTGATTTTGGTCTACCACGCCCAGGTCTCGTTGCAACCCCACCCGTTTGACGGTACTTATCCCACAGGCGTGAAATTACACTTTATGATTTACCCATCTGCCGGGCAACTTCACATAATGATGTCCCCCCACCTCTATCATCCCCACAATTCTCCATTTTGTTACTTCACCGAGATACTGCCTCGGAGGCATTTCTGTCAGTAAGTGTCAATCTCTATTGCATTAGTGATTGCGACTTCGCCAGTACATTTACAGGAGTTAACTTCTGTATGCACGTGTAGCACGTGCTGGGCATGCATTATGCGAAATTCCATTGTGATTGGATGTTGCGTTTGGGAGATACGCCACGATAACGGACCCTGTCACAGTCAAAGTCATCTACATTCAATTTCTTGGTTCCCTTATTTCCTGTCGGTAGTATATTTGTTAATGATATCGCGCACGTTTGGTGTGAGATTTGGGCAGTACTCGAGAGCGATTGAAAGTTTAATTGGCAGAATTGAGACGTCAACTATCGTTCGCGAGGTGTCTGCAGGTGGTGCGTGTGTTGTTATGTAGGTGGAAGGAGGTGTCTGCAGGTGGTGCGTGTGTTGGTATGTAGGTGGAAGGAGGTGTCTGCAGGTGGTGCGTGTGTTGGTATGTAGGTGGAAAGAGGTGTCTGTGGGTGGTGCGTGTGTTGATATGTAGATATAAGGAGGTGTCTGTGGGTGGTGCGTGTGTGGATATGTAGATGTGAGGAGGTGTCTGTGGGTGGTGCGGGTGTTGGTATGTAGGTGGAAGGAGGTGTCTGTGGGTGGTGCGGGTGTTGGTATGTATATGTAAGGAGGTGTCTGTGGGTGGTGCGTCTGTTGGTATGTAGATGTAAGGAGGTGTCTGTGGGTGGTGCGGGTGTTGGTATGTAGATGTGAGGAGGTGTCTGTGGGTGGTGCGTGTGTTGGTATGTAGGTGGAAGGAGGTGTCTGTGGGTGGTGCGTGTGTTGGTATGTAGGTGGAAGGAGGTGTCTGTGGGCGGTGCGTGTGTTGGTATGTAGATGTAAGGAGGTGTCTGTGGGTGGTGCGGGTGTTGGTATGTAGGTGGAGGGAGGTGTCTGTGGGTGGTGCGTGTGTTGGTATGTATATGTAAGGAGGTGTCTGTGGGTGGTGCGTGTGTTGGTATGTAGGTGGAAAGAGGTGTATGTGGGTGGTGCGTGTGTTGGTATGTATATGTAAGGAGCTGTCTGTGGGTGGTGCGTGTGTTGGTATGTAGGTGGAAAGAGGTGTCTGTGGGTGGTGCGTGTGTTGGTATGTATATGTAAGGAGCTGTCTGTGGGTGGTGCGGGTGCTGTCATGGATATGTGGTAGTTTGCGATTGCGGCTGCGTGTGCGGGTATGGATGAGTGTATTATTTTGTTTGGGATGATTTTCAGCGTGGTGTTGTATTCTTTAAAAGAAAACAAGTCCAACTCCTACCCTTCAGCTGTCCATGATTGCTTTCGATATAATCAGATTAATATTGTGATGATATCGGACAACTTCATCGCACAATTCTGTGAACTGTGACAAATGGAAAGCTAACTTCCGTTTCTGTTTCCTCGCGTGACTTTTGTGTCACTCGACACCTGCAATTGCATGATTGTACTGGTTACTATGCTTATGGCCATCTATATGGAAGAGTATGGGTTCGATTCAACGTCACAGAAGTATTAGAATAAGTACTTTACTGGGAAAATGTAATTCATAATATAACACATGCTATATATAATTAATTTTATTCATGACACTCTTAGTACAACACATTAAAATTGCATAAATAGACTTAGCCCACAGATTCGATGGAAACACTGAATAATTCCAACGAACGGTTTATAAGAACCATGGAGGTATTTAATTACTGAGCAGAGAGTGATTTATGGGAAATAATCTATGTGATCTCAGTCTCCACCCTCAAAGAAGCAAAAGGTGGCATCTCCACACACACAGAAGCATATAAATCTAAGTCATCCTACATGCTTACGTAAGTACTTATGTGTCATTCTACACTCTCACAGAAGCATGTAAGTGTCATTTTACACACTCACGGAAGCATGTAGGTGTCATTCTACACTCACAAAAACATGTAGGTGTCATTATACATACAGAACCATGTAGGTGTCATTCTGCACTCACAGAAGCAGATAGATGTCATTCTACACTCACAGAAGCATGTAGGTGTCATTCCACACTCTCACAGAAGCATGTAGGTGTCATTCTACACTCACAGAATCATGTAGATGTCATTCTACACACTCACAGAAGCATGTAGGTGTCATTCTACACACTCACAGAAGTATGAAGTATATAGGTGTCATTCTAAACATTTCCAGAAGCATTTAGGTGTCATTCTACACTCTCACAGATGGCATTTACACACTAACAGGAGTATATAGGTGCCATGCTGCACACTCTCAGACTCACAGAAGTATATAGGTATTATCCTACACACTCACAGAAGTATATTGGTGTCATGCTTCACAGTCACAGACTCACAGAAATATATAGGTATTATTCTACACACTCACAGAAGCATATTGGTATCATGCTTCACAGTCGCAGACTCACAGAAGTATATAGGTATTGTTCTACACACTCAAAGATGCATATAGGTGTCATGCTGCACAGTCACAGACTCACAGAAACATATAGGTATTATTCTACACACTCACAAAAGTATATTGGTGTCATGCTTCACAGTCACAGACTCACAGAAGTATATTGGTACATGTATTATCCTACACACTCACAGATGTATATAGGTGTCATGCTGGACACTCGCAGACTCACAGTCAGTCCAAACACTCATGCAAACGTACACGTCACATAGTTAGAAAATACACACTCACAGAAGCACATAGCAGGAGCAGTGAGTGAGTGAGTTTAGTTTTACGCCGCATTCTACATTATTCCAGCTATATGACGGCGGTCTGTAAATAATCGAGTCTGGACCAGACAGTCCAGTGATCAACAACATGAGCATCGATCTGCGCAATTGGGAACCGATGACATGTGTCAACCAAGTCAGCGAGCCTGACCACGTGATCCCGTTAGTCGCCTCTTACGACAAGCATAGTCGCCTTTTATGGCAAGCATGGGTTGCTGAAGACCTATTATATCCCGGAACTTCACACACAGTAGTAGTAGTAGTAGCAGCAGTAACAGCAGCAGAAGCAGCAGCAGCAGTAGCAGTAGTAGTAGCAGCAGTAGTAGTAGTAGCAGCAGCAGCAGCAGCAGCAGCAGCGGTAGCAGCAGTAATAGCAGCAGCAGCAGTAGTAGTAGTAGTAGCAGTAGCAGGATCGTGGACGTTCAGTTACAGGGTTAGTTACAACAATAACCTGCTTGCGAAGATTACAAGAGTTGTGCCCCTTTTCACACTTGTTACGGATGAATCAGAACATCCTCATATAAAACTTTCAGCCTGATTCTGCAGCTGTCGACGTCATTGATATACACACCATGCTAGTTTTCTCAGGCAAATCACAAGCATTAGAACTCTTCCGAACATCCATTTTAAGCTGTTGAAAGCAGGACAGTTTTTGATCTGGTAGTGAGTGTGTGAGTTTAGTTTTACACTGCTTTTATCAATACACCAACAATATCATGACTGGGGACTCCAGAAATGTGCTTCACACATTAGGCCCATGTGGAGAATCAAACTCAGATCTTCAGGTTGACGAACGGACGTTTTATCCACTATGCTACACCACCACACCTTATTCAAAGATTGGTCAGTTAATTTTGTCGCCAAGATCAATGCAGATCATTAACCCCACATGGTGCAGTACGTGTTAAAAATAAAATGAAAAATTGTATAAAAACATAGCTCTAGCAAATTTTCTATGGGGCAAAACAATATTCTCGAGCTGTAACTAAAACATAATGGTCGATATGGATCATATACATATTTGTCACCATCCCTGAAAATGACTCATTGTTCATTACAAACATTACTCTGGTAAGACGTAGAAATCTGTTGATCTCGACGACTTGTCTACAATTTGAATTAACGGGAGTGTCCTGTCGTAGAGCATCCTGTACAGGGATCCGCGGAACCTGAAAATAGTTCCCACTCGGTGACCTCATTTGCGCGTTTTCGTATCACGTTATCCCAGCTTTTAGGATTGGCTGTACGCAGCTCTGTCTATTAAAAGAGGAGCCTCAATTAATGTTCGGTACATACAACAATTGCTCAGTAATTAGTACTTCTCTGTCTCCAACGTCCCGTTCTATTCTTCTTGTTCTTCTTCTTTACTAAACCATACGAAGCGTCATAAAATCTCATTTCATGCGGTCGAATGTATTATAGTACTTGAGATTTTGATGCTTCAAAACCAAGGTGAAGTGCAACAGTCGCTGTCACAGTAGTTGTAACTGTTGGTGACAATACGTGATGTTGAAGTTGTGATCCACATTTGTAGGATTTCATGAAACGAATGTATTGGTTGTTACTACACAAAATGACGCGAAATGGCCGAACCTCTTAGTCATTTCACCAAGTGTCGAATTTCACAATCTGACTGTAACATATATAAGGCCCGACCAATTCTATTTCTTGTTTTACGAATTTTTGTCGTCTGAAAACCTAAAGGCAGGCGGGGAAAAAATAAAAATAAAATTCCCAATCAAAGTAATATTCCATCTAAATACTCAAGGTATTTTACTTTTTGGCAATTTATGAAGTGAATATGGGTAAAAAAAACACCATAAAAAGTATTTTCTTGTAAGTTTAAATTTTTAGCCAATAAAAACATTAGGATTTTACTTTTTGAGCAGGTGGAATTAAATTTCATTTTTTCATTTTTTTTCTTTTCTTTTTGTTCAAGACACCACAAAAAATATAAAAACTCACATAAAAAAATACATTTTGATTTTCCAACCCTATTGCAGTGTATGCTTGGCTGGCTGCTTTGAAACACAAACCGTAAGCACGAATAATTCATTCAGATTTCCCAAAACGTTTACACATAAAAACACGGTCTTAAGAATTATTCATCAGCTATTTCAATGATGTGTTATTCCAGGCTCTAGGACATTGATTCAATATTCCTGGCGTTGATTTGATCCATTGGAAAAAAAATCTAAATGCTGTTGTGCAATTTTAAGGAGAGCGTGATTAAATTTTAAGTCGGCGCCATATAAACTAAATGATATGCTGAAGTGTTGTGAAGCCACCCTGAAGTTCCTTTGAGGATGATATAGGAAAAGATCATCCGGAATCCTTAATTTAAATTTCTATTTTTTACACATTATGAAACAGCTGCAACTGTTGATGATATAAGGTTTTAAAGTTGTATCTAACAAACGTTAGCTCACTTTTTTCACCTGACATTCATCCTCTATATACTCTTGAATAAAAGAAGCTATACGTGTTGTTTTGGAGTTCGCTTACTGAGTGCATGTAACTGAGGTTATTCAAACATGACGTTATTTGTCAGTTATAGTGCAACCATCACTTTAAACATTTCCAAAGCATGATTATCCAGAAAGTGTAAAATCACTGAGGGCTATTAAAGGTACTTGGTGAGAGTAAAATGTCATGTCACCACAATGAGCATCGATAACAGCTTGGCAGCGGTGACCAGCAGAAGGAAGGAGATGTCGAATGCTGTCTTTAGGAATGTTTCGATACGCTTGCTGAAGTACTGAGTGCAGTTTTTGTAGTGTGTGAGGTGGTGGATGGCGCGAGTGTCTGTTCGGAGTATCCCGTAAATGTTCAATAGGAGACAAATTGGGTGATCGAGAAGGCCAGAGTAACACCGGAACATTGTTTTGCTAGAGGAACTCCAGTCAAACACGTGCAATATGAAGTCGAGCATCGCCATGCCCCAAAGATCAACCGTTGGCGTTGATGAAGGGAAGGGAAGGGAACGACATGACGTTGGACTGGTGTTCTGGCAAAAGGTTTAGCTTCCCATAGTCAATTGCGCACTGTCTGGTCTGAGAAATGATTTGAATTTGATTGCTGAGAATGTTGCTGTCGTTGTGTTTGAACGTAGATGCCTCAGCCGGATGTTGCAATCTTGGACGGCGATGGTGGACTCTAGGTCGACTTGACCTGGGCCTGTCATTAACACTCCCAGTATTGTTGTATCGAGTCCATAGGTTTGGGATGGTCTGTCTGGACACGATGAAGTACACCCCACATCATGCTGAGATGCCCGTCCTTGTAAACGGCCAATGGCGTTGTGTCGTTGAACCTCTGTCAGTCTTGTCATTCTTTTGCCGTCCATTGTGGCTTAAAGCAATGCAAGCGGAGTCCCATTAAACTGGCTTTTCAAAACCTACATTTGTAGGCTTCAGCTCAGGGTGATGCACAGTGTCATGATGCACGTGCATTTCATGCAGGGTGCGTTTTAGCGATTCACTACAGACGTGAATGTAAAGTTAAGTTATTGTCCAGCGTTTCTTTTATCAAACATTTTGTCGTCGGAAGCATTCTCCCAAGCTGGGGTTCAGCGTGGATTGGTTTGTGATAAATATTTTCCTAAACTTTATATTTTTACTTTTTTAGTTATTTTTTTTTTAGTTTATTTTTTGAAGAGTATGTTTCCGTTACAAATGTGGACATAATGACTAATGAAGGTCATCATCGGACAGACTGCAGAAAGGTTACCCAAATGATAACTCATGAAGTCTTTCGATATGTAATTGATAGTTAACGAGACATATTTGACCTAGAAGTGATAAGTATTTTATCCAGCCGGAGAGATATCATTCAAGTTTTTACAACCGATACCTTAGATGACACATTCCTGGAGTGGCTACAGCCATGATTTTGACGGCCCGTGAAGATCCGGGTTAGAAATAGTCTTCATCAGTCCATGTTTGTCGTAAGAGGCAACTAAATGGAACGGGTGGTCAGGCTCGTTATCGTCGTATCCCAATTTCGTATCACCACATTCAGAAATATTCAAGTTTTAAGGCAGTGGTCTGTGAACAATCGAGTCTGAGTCAGAAAATCCAGTGATCAACGGCATGAGCATCAACCTGCGCAACTGGGATACGACAACACGTGTCAACCACGTCAGCGAGACTGACCACACAATCCAGTTAGTCGCCTCTTACAACAAGCATGGGTCACTGAAGACCAGTTCTAAATATTCACGGACCCATATAGCTAGAGTAGTACTGAGGTCAACGTTAAAAAAAACACAAAAACGTAGTTTTGGCCATCCTGCGTAACCCATAATCCCTTCCAAGACCGGATGGTAAACTGACCCATTGCTCTACTCTAATAACCCAATATACATTATGCAGAACGCTGTTCCCCATGGGAGTCGAAAAGCTTCTTTTATGCTCAGGAATGTGATGCGAGTAATTTCAGTAATGGACATACACTAGCGTTCTATGTATGTTTCCCAAAATATTATTCGTACGTATGTACAGATAAGCGAATGTGTGGTCACGTGTCTCTTGGGATCAGAAAAGTGAGTTTTAATATTTAATGTCCTTAATTCTTCTAATGGAAAAGGCATCAGCGTATCTTTTTAAAAGCCTGATAAAGCACCCGATACGAAATCCTCATAAAGGAGAGCACTCGGACCTTGTTATTGATGTTTAACTACCGTTTAGGAAAATGATGTCACGCCACGTGACTCCTACGTATGCATACATCTTCTATCGACAACACAGACGTACACCCGAAATATCAGCATGCCTCAAAATAAATATTATTGACGAAGATCGATAAATATCATATTGATTTCAAGCATAAACCCCAAAGTCGTGTTTTTAGAGCTTTGTTCTAACTTGTCCGTTGTTACCCCAGAAGGATACATGTCGGGGGGCATTTGTCCAGTTAATCACTCATCAATACAACACACTACATCCATACATCGCATGGGGGATTTGTTTGTACTTTAATGTCAGTGGCATTTACAAGTGTTAAAATAATGGACAATCAGTTTCAGACCTGTCTAAATATTGAATGACCGCCGGGCACCAAGGCCGAGAGTTTATAGCTTCTAAGTACTCAAGTGGAAATTCGAAATAGGCTCCAGGGGATCGGACAGTCACAGTATGCACTGGTCATGACTAATACATTGTTCATTAACGACGGCCAGGAAGCGAACGCGGGTATTCCACTTGACGCCCCACTTACCGCTGTCCCAGCAATCTGTATGAGACACATACAACATGGATAAATATCCTTTAATTGAGGCTGATGAATTTTGCACAGTCTAATGACATAGACATCGAATTATGTGATTACTTTTTTTCATCAATATGGTATCAAATATTATCGCCTGACAACTTATTGAATTTTTGTGGTCTTAAGGGATATTTAGCCTTTTACTAATGGTTTTAATGTTTATATACTACCGACAAGAAATAAGGGAACTAATGAAATAATAGCGAATTTGAAACTGCTTTAAATATCCACTAAATCAATTTTAGGCGTCAAGTTCAATATCTGGTGTGTCCACCATGTTGGGCAACACATTCACGGCACCTTGATGGCATGCTGTTAATCAATTTCCGGATGGTTGCCCGTGGTATTGCCCGCCATTCCTCTTGGAGAGCTGCACCAAGCTGGGCCAGGTTGGCGGGTCCTGGGTCCCTGGCGTACACCCTTCGACCAAGAACGTCCCAGAGATGTTCAACTGGGGACAGGTCTGGGGACTTAGAGGGCCAGTCCAATGTCTGGATACCTTCTTGTCAGAGATAAGCGGAGACAATTCGGGCCCGATGTGGTCTGGCATTACCATCTTGGAATACAAAATTTCGGCCGATAACTCTAGCCAATGGAGCCACAACAGGACGCAATATTTGGTCAACGTATCGCTGACCAGTCATGGCTCCGTTAATGATGACCAAATCTGATCGTCAGTCATGTGTAATCCCATCCCACACCATGACATTACCACCTCCATATCGATCATGGTCAAGAATTGCTGCTCTGGCATATCGCTCCCCGCTCCGACGCCAACAACGTGTTCTGCCATCTGTGAATCGTAGGAAAATCCTTGACTCATCAGAAAACATAGTGTAACGCCAGTGCCGCATAGCCCGTCCCTGATGCTGCCTAGCCCATGCCAATCTTTGGCGCTTATGGTGAGCTGAAAGGGTGACACCCTTAAAAGGCCGTCTTGCTTTCAGACGAGCTCGATAGAGTCGGTTTTTAACGGTTGAGGTTGAAATGCGTCTTCCAGTGAGTGTGCGGTATTCTCTATTGATGGCAGGGGCCGATTTAAACCTATCGCGTAGAGCAATTAACGTAATGAGACGATCCTGTCGTGGTGTCGTTGATTTTGGTCTACCACGCCCAGGTCTCGTTGCAACCCCACCCGTTTGACGGTACTTATCCCACAGGCGTGAAATCACACTTTTTGATTTACCCATCTGCCGGGCAACTTCACATAATGATGTCCCCCCACCTCTATCATCCCCACAATTCTCCATTTTGTTACTTCACCGAGATACTGCCTCGGAGGCATTTCTGTCAGTAAGTGTCAATCTCTATTGCATTAGTGATTGCGACTTCGCCAGTACATTTACAGGAGTTAACTTCTGTATGCACGTGTAGCACGTGCTGGGCATGCATTATGCGAAATTCCATTGTGATTGGATGTTGCGTTTGGGAGATACGCCACGATAACGGACCCTGTCACAGTCAAAGTCATCTACATTCAATTTCTTGGTTCCCTTATTTCCTGTCGGTAGTATATTTGTTAATGATATCGCGCACGTTTGGTGTGAGATTTGGGCAGTACTCGAGAGCGATTGAAAGTTTAATTGGCAGAATTGAGACGTCAACTATCGTTCGCGAGGTGTCTGCAGGTGGTGCGTGTGTTGTTATGTAGGTGGAAGGAGGTGTCTGCAGGTGGTGCGTGTGTTGGTATGTAGGTGGAAGGAGGTGTCTGCAGGTGGTGCGTGTGTTGGTATATAGGTGGAAAGAGGTGTCTGTGGGTGGTGCGTGTGTTGATATGTAGATATAAGGAGGTGTCTGTGGGTGGTGCGTGTGTGGATATGTAGATGTGAGGAGGTGTCTGTGGGTGGTGCGGGTGTTGGTATGTAGGTGGAAGGAGGTGTCTGTGGGCGGTGCGGGTGTTGGTATGTAGGTGGAAGGAGGTGTCTGTGGGTGGTGCGTCTGTTGGTATGTAGATGTAAGGAGGTGTCTGTGGGTGGTGCGGGTGTTGGTATGTAGATGTGAGGAGGTGTCTGTGGGTGGTGCGTGTGTTGGTATGTAGGTGGAGGGAGGTGTCTGTGGGTGGTGCGTGTGTTGGTATGTAGGTGGAAGGAGGTGTCTGTGGGTGGTGCGTGTGTTGGTATGTAGGTGGAGGGAGGTGTCTGTGGGCGGTGCGTCTGTTGGTATGTAGGTGTAAGGAGGTGTCTGTGGGTGGTGCGGGTGTTGGTATGTAGGTGGAGGGAGGTGTCTGTGGGTGGTGCGTGTGTTGGTATGTATATGTAAGGAGGTGTCTGTGGGTGGTGCGTGTGTTGGTATGTAGGTGGAAAGAGGTGTATGTGGGTGGTGCGTGTGTTGGTATGTATATGTAAGGAGCTGTCTGTGGGTGGTGCGTGTGTTGGTATGTAGGTGGAAAGAGGTGTCTGTGGGTGGTACGTGTGTTGTCATGGATATGTGGTAGTTTGCGATTGCGGCTGCGTGTGCGGGTATGGATGAGTGTATTATTTTGTTTGGGATGATTTTCAGCGTGGTGTTGTATTCTTTAAAAGAAAACAAGTCCAACTCCTACCCTTCAGCTGTCCATGATTGCTTTCGATATAATCAGATTAATATTGTGATGATATCGGACAACTTCATCGCACAATTCTGTGAACTGTGACAAATGGAAAGCTAACTTCCGTTTCTGTTTCCTCGCGTGACTTTTGTGTCACTCGACACCTGCAATTGCATGATTGTACTGGTTACTATGCTTATGGCCATCTATATGGGAGAGTATGGGTTCGATTCAACGTCACAGAAGTATTAGAATAAGTACTTTACTGGGAAAATGTAATTCATAATATAACACATGCTATATATAATTAATTTTATTCATGACACTCTTAGTACAACACATTAAAATTGCATAAATAGACTTAGCCCACAGATTCGATGGAAACACTGAATAATTCCAACGAACGGTTTATAAGAACCATGGAGGTATTTAATTACTGAGCAGAGAGTGATTTATGGGAAATAATCTATGTGATCTCAGTCTCCACCCTCAAAGAAGCAAAAGGTGGCATCTCCACACACACAGAAGCATATAAATCTAAGTCATCCTACATGCTTACGTAAGTACTTATGTGTCATTCTACACTCTCACAGAAGCATGTAAGTGTCATTTTACACACTCACGGAAGCATGTAGGTGTCATTCTACACTCACAAAAACATGTAGGTGTCATTATACATACAGAACCATGTAGGTGTCATTCTGCACTCACAGAAGCAGATAGATGTCATTCTACACTCACAGAAGCATGTAGGTGTCATTCCACACTCTCACAGAAGCATGTAGGTGTCATTCTACACTCACAGAATCATGTAGATGTCATTCTACACACTCACAGAAGCATGTAGGTGTCATTCTACACACTCACAGAAGTATGAAGTATATAGGTGTCATTCTAAACATTTCCAGAAGCATTTAGGTGTCATTCTACACTCTCACAGATGACATTTACACACTAACAGGAGTATATAGGTGCCATGCTGCACACTCTCAGACTCACAGAAGTATATAGGTATTATCCTACACACTCACAGAAGTATATTGGTGTCATGCTTCACAGTCACAGACTCACAGAAATATATAGGTATTATTCTACACACTCACAGAAGCATATTGGTATCATGCTTCACAGTCGCAGACTCACAGAAGTATATAGGTATTGTTCTACACACTCAAAGATGCACATAGGTGTCATGCTGCACAGTCACAGACTCACAGAAACATATAGGTATTATTCTACACACTCACAAAAGTATATTGGTGTCATGCTTCACAGTCACAGACTCACAGAAGTATATTGGTACATGTATTATCCTACACACTCACAGATGTATATAGGTGTCATGCTGGACACTCGCAGACTCACAGTCAGTCCAAACACTCATGCAAACGTACACGTCACATAGTTAGAAAATACACACTCACAGAAGCACATAGCAGGAGCAGTGAGTGAGTGAGTTTAGTTTTACGCCGCATTCTACATTATTCCAGCTATATGACGGCGGTCTGTAAATAATCGAGTCTGGACCAGACAGTCCAGTGATCAACAACATGAGCATCGATCTGCGCAATTGGGAACCGATGACATGTGTCAACCAAGTCAGCGAGCCTGACCACGTGATCCCGTTAGTCGCCTCTTACGACAAGCATAGTCGCCTTTTATGGCAAGCATGGGTTGCTGAAGACCTATTATATCCCGGAACTTCACACACTGTAGTAGTAGTAGCAGCAGTAACAGCAGCAGAAGCAGCAGTAGCAGTAGTAGTAGCAGCAGTAGTAGTAGTAGCAGCAGCAGCAGCAGCAGCGGTAGCAGCAGTAATAGCAGCAGCAGCAGCAGCAGTAGTAGTAGTAGTAGTAGTAGCAGGATCGTGGACGTTCAGTTACAGGGTTAGTTACAACAATAACCTGCTTGCGAAGATTACAAGAGTTGTGCCCCTTTTCACACTTGTTACGGATGAATCAGAACATCCTCATATAAAACTTTCAGCCTGATTCTGCAGCTGTCGACGTCATTGATATACACACCATGCTAGTTTTCTCAGGCAAATCACAAGCATTAGAACTCTTCCGAACAGCCATTTTAAGCTGTTGAAAGCAGGACAGTTTTTGATCTGGTAGTGAGTGTGTGAGTTTAGTTTTACACTGCTTTTATCAATACACCAACAATATCATGACTGGGGACTCCAGAAATGTGCTTCACACATTAGGCCCATGTGGAGAATCAAACTCAGATCTTCAGGTTGACGAACGGACGTTTTATCCACTATGCTACACCACCACACCTTATTCAAAGATTGGTCAGTTAATTTTGTCGCCAAGATCAATGCAGATCATTAACCCCACATGGTGCAGTACGTGTTAAAAATAAAATGAAAAATTGTATAAAAACATAGCTCTTAGCAAATTTTCTATGGGGCAAAACAATATTCTCGAGCTGTAACTAAAACATAATGGTCGATATGGATCATATACATATTTGTCACCATCCCTGAAAATGACTCAGTGTTCATTACAAACATTACTCTGGTAAGACGTAGAAATCTGTTGATCTCGACGACTTGTCTACAATTTGAATTAACGGGAGTGTCCTGTCGTAGAGCATCCTGTACAGGGATCCGCGGAACCTGAAAATAGTTCCCACTCGGTGACCTCATTTGCGCGTTGTCGTATCACGTTATCCCAGCTTTTAGGATTGGCTGTACGCAGCTCTGTCTATTAAAAGAGGAGCCTCAATTAATGTTCGGTACATACAACAATTGCTCAGGAATTAGTACTTCTCTGTCTCCAACGTCCCGTTCTATTCTTCTTGTTCTTCTTCTTCTTCTTTACTAAACCATACGAAGCGTCATAAAATCTCATTTCATGCGGTCGAATGTATTATAGTACTTGAGATTTTGATGCTTCAAAGCCAAGGTGAAGTGCAACAGTCGCTGTCACAGTAGTTGTAACTGTTGGTGACAATACGTGATGTTGAAGTTGTGATCCACATTTGTAGGATTTCATGAAACGAATGTATTGGTTGTTACTACACAAAATGACGCGAAATGGCCGAACCTCTTAGTCATTTCACCAAGTGACGAATTTCACAATCTGACTGTAACATATATAAGGCCCGACCAATTCTATTTCTTGTTTTACGAATTTTTGTCGTCTGAAAACCTAAAGGCAGGCGGGGAAAAAATAAAAATAAAATTCCCAATCAAAGTAATATTCCATCTAAATACTCAAGGTATTTTACTTTTGGCAATTTATGAAGTGAATATGGGTAAAAAAAACACCATAAAAAGTATTTTCTTGTAAGTTTAAATTTTTAGCCAATAAAAACATTAGGATTTTACTTTTTGAGCAGGTGGAATTAATTTTCATTTATTTTTTTTTTCGTATTTTTGACAAAATGCGGCAAGTGGGTCCGTAAAACAAGAAATAAAATTGGTCTGGCCTGAGGAAATTACACATTGGTAAATGCGGACCCGGGACAATACACTATCAGTTCCATTTGTAACTACTTGTGCCTTTCCGTAACTGTAACCTCCAGGAATGCATCAGCTCATATGTACCGTGTAGCCTTTTGGTTTCATTGCCCAATTCCTATCTTACTACACAACATACCGATTCGAACCCGGATCTCATGGGTCAGTTAGCGAATGAGTGGGGTGAACGCCGTTTTATACTGAATTTCAGTCACATCAAGAAGTGTCGGCTTAATGTACAACATGTAAAGGGATGTAGATTCTTTCCCGCAATATTCCAGCAATATCACATCTGAGGCCAGGTGGGGAATCGAACTCGTCTCCGGCGTGACGAACAAACGCTTTAACCACTAGGCTACCCCACCGCCCCTGTATCAGTTTTGAAATACTAGTATTTAGTAAATAGGTCTCTGTCATCTTTCTAATTTGGTGAAACCTGGCATGGTTGTCACAAACCTAGAGTGATGTTAGTGGATAACTAGACTCGAAACTTTACACAGAATATCCTGGCAGAACTAGGAGTCCCAAATCTGGTATTATGGTGCTTTGGAAAGGAGTGTCCATGTTCCGGCCTCAGTCACGATACGCCAGTCTAAGATAAGATAAGATAAGATAAGATAAGATAAGATAAGATAAGATAAGATAAGATAATGCTTTATTATCCCGAAGGAAATTTGTTTTGCACGATTAAAATTGAAAACACTTAAAAAACAACAGAAACACATACAATACAAGAGACAACACATACAATACAAAAGGTACACATAAGGACTCAAAACACCCATTCATATGTCAAGTAGTGCTAAAACAGCTAGCAACAACGCGCAGTATATGAGGTAAAGATAAATGTGAATGTGTAATAGCAAATTTAAGAATCAGAGCTGTATACAGGCGACATTAAAAAGAAAAAGAAGATTTTGCTGAGGAGCATTAGCACTAAGAGTATTTACATAACAGTTTGAAACTAGAGATACAGTATTGTAAAGTGATTAACAAACATTAAAATAACTCATTTAAAACACTGATGCTTGCTGGGATGAAATAATTCAAACCTCCTTAAACTCAACAAGGTGTCAGTCACTGGATTGTTTGGACCTGACTCAAGGCCTTATATGTCTGGAGTAATGTTAAACAACAAACAAACAAACAAAAAATCTTAAACTCAATATCGACAGGACCGAGGTACTAATCATAGGTTCCAAACCACCAAGAACCTGTCTGACAACCACTGTTCAAGATCAGGAGTTACACCTTGCAGTGAGGTCTTGTAGTCTGTATGACTTGTCCCTTAGAACTGAGTCGAACAGCGGTCAGCTTTGCCGGACACGAAGGTTCATCGACACCAAAACCGTTTCATTGTGAATTGACTTATAGGATCTATGACATCCAAACAACTGCTGTATAAATTCAGTTATGCTTCTGGGGTAGCCCAATGGTTAAAGCGTTCCTTCGTCTTGCCAAAGCTTCGAGTCCCGTATTTCCACGAATATGGCTCTTGTTTTGTGATAACCATGCCAGTTTTCACCAAATTAGAAAGCTGACAGAGACCTGTATACACAATATTTCAAAACTGATAAAAGGGCGGTGGGGTAGCCGAATGGTTAAAGCGTTCGCTCATCTTGCCGAAGAGCCGGGTTCGATTTCACACATGGGCACAATATGTGAGGTCCATTTCTGGTGTTCCCGTCGTGATATTGTTGGAATATTGCTAAAATCGACGTAAAACCATAATATTCACCCGCTCACTCAGTTATGTTTGTCGTGTTAGAAAACGCCAAGCTTCCAAAGCTGCCAGACTTTTACAAACAATAAAATCGGCACAATAGCCACTTCTACAAGATCTATACCGACTGAAAGCTCTGCCAGAATACAATGCAAGATTCAGTTTGCAATGCCGGACAAGGACTAGCCCCAATCTATCTTCAGAAATCACCGATCCGAGGTCAGCATCTCTCTGTTCCTCAAGAACACCATACTTTTGGAAATGGCTGTTTCTCGAGAGCAGCTCCATCGCTATGAAACAAACTTCCACGTCACATCCGGAGCATTCAGAAGCATCCACCAGTCAGTCTCAACTTTACCCAACCTGTTTCATTCGTAACAACTCGTGTCATTCCGCCAGGTCTTCTAGTAGGTCACGGAAAGTGACGAGTAGTTACGAATGCACCTGTTTACCTAGACGTGCAGTCTCCAGGTGCGTGTTTGAGCAGTTCAGTTTAAACGGTTTGTTGCGTTGTACAAGTAATTCATTTATCGAAATAATCATCATCATAGGTGTTGTCGTTTTTAGTTAATTTTACTTTTTATTTTAATGGGATCAACTGATGCCACTGAGATTGATAGCAAAAGATGATACAATTATTTTGACGACTTTTATTTCTTTTCTTTTTTCACTGGAGACTGTAGTTTGCATTATAAGAACGAGTGAGAACAAACAGTGAAACGTTGTTATCTTAGCAATATATTCAAAACTGTAAAACCTTCAACACCGTCCGAGATGGGACAGTTCACTTCTAGACGACCGACGTTCATATCGGTTATTTCAGCTACGTTACATGTGACATGTATGAATAGAACTTTTAAACTTTTAGAACTCACACACACACACACACACACACACACACACACACACACACACACACACACACACACACACACACACACACACACACACACACACACACACACACACACACGTACACACACACACACGTACACACACGTACACACAGACATAACCTTGGGCGTAAAACCTGACCTGACCTGATATTTATTCCAGTGGCGCAACCATGATTTTCATAATGTTTTAATTTATCAGTCGAACTACAATAAAAGCAGAATTATTATGTCACCATCTAACACGGTTGCTCAAACGCCGATGCGTTGAACCTACGTCAGGGAGTAAACGCTCGGTCCCAGAATAATCCTTCATTTGTCACCATTTAGCGGTTTTGTCGAATCTCGGATAACCCGAAGTGTTGTTGTACGTTATTTCAGCTTTGACACAACAGTGCTGGGCTATGTTACTATCTGCCATCGTCAGTCTGACACTGTTGTGTCGAACGTACTGTTGTCTCGACATAGAAGCTTAATTCCTGCGTATTCCTTCATTAGTCACAATTTGTTGTCGACCTTGATTAACTCGAAACACATATACGTAGGTCCCTTCAACTTCTCGCCACAAATATGCAAACTACTAGTATGCATGTTGAATATGCAGTTTATCTTAAACTACCTTTACCTGCATAAATTGTAAGTTTTGCGCCGACCCATGTGCTATATTTTGTTCATTAAATTGTACTCATGCGGTCATGCGGCAATAAATACTAAATAGAGCTCTTCTCAACTCTAATAGTGCAGTAATACAATCTCGACCGTTTGTTTAACTGACAATCGTCACGTCATGTACTAACTCTTATTATGAATAGTACATTCACGCCCACTTAATGTTTAAAATACAATTGCAATTTCATTTTGATTTGTTGAAGTTGTTGGTGTTGTTCAAGAAAATAATATTTTTAGGATTTTTACATTCTTTGTTGCAAGCAACTGATTAAACTTTAATTTGGCTGGACATATAGTATAAAATCAGGAATGCAAAGCGCATTGTTGTGAATATGAGGAAGAAAATTATACTAAAGAAATATTAAAGTTGGCAAGCTTACAAAATAAATTGGGACTTGCAACTTTCTGACGTGCCGTTGAACTATTGTCTGTCACCAATATAGTCTAGTTAAATTTCTCAGAAATGTACATTTTAAGGTCGCATTGCTTTTTGAGCAGAAGCAAGCAAACCACGTATCCAAGGGTAGTTATTCGTGCTGCATACTTGTAAATCTGTTGTTTGCAAAGCTCAAAAATGTTTAAGTTGTTTCAAAGGCATTTAGAAGTTGGAGGAATCAAACTAAAAGTGCTTTATGGTTCAACTTCTTTATTATACAAGGTCACAACGTTTCGAGACAGATTCTAGTCTCTTCTTCAGGTGAAGTGTTAGAGACTAGAATCTGTCTCGAAACGTTGTGACCTTGTATAATAAAGAAGTTGAACCATAAAGCACCTTTAGTTTAGTTCAAAAATGTTTATTTGGGTTCTTAGGCTGTTCAAAGCGGGTGAATGCCTGTCAGCAGCTGACCAAGAATCACAATGTCTCAATTTATGCCTAGGTTGGGTGGCCTCCCTGATGGAAGGATTGTCCAGTTCTGTCTGGTAGTAGAGGGTATCCCCAGACAGACTGGTTTCCCCGACATGTGACACAAAGCTCAAATAACGCATCTTGTCTCTGTCGCTTTAGGCTGGCAACAGGCTCCATAGTTTGCTTGTGAATGAGTGAGTGATTTAATATTTAACATCACATCTGCAATATCTCAGCCGTATCGTGCCGAAACATCCAATAAAAATCTCTGATACCCTAGTATTTTTACTGTCCATCATCGACAGGTTTTACCCTTCAAAATTTTTTCATTTTTTATTTTTATTTTTTTTATATTTTATTATTTTGTTTATTTTCTGGGAAAATTGACTAGTCTTATAAGGCCCCCTCTGGCTGGATAGTGCGAGTGTTCAATGCTGGAGTCCGCCATGATATTCCTGGAATATATTTAAAAGCGGTGTAAAAGCTGACATAATCACAAAGTGAACAGAGTTTATTTCACACATGTGAAGAATCAAACCAGGCTTAACGAGTGAACGTTTCAACCACCCGGCTAACACGCCACCCCTGAGACGAGTGAGTGTGAGTGAGTTTGGTTTTACGCCGCTTTTAGCAATATTCCAGCTAAGTCGCCCCGGGGGACCGAAGAAATGGGCTTCACGGACTGAACCCATTTGGGGAACCGAACCCGGGCCTTCGGCGTATCGTTGTACCTCTAAGACGAGGCGAGACGAAACATGCAAAACAAACCCTTCAGCTATTTCATTTCTCCTTATAAGATCAAGTTCACTACTTCAACAATGTCGCTAAACTTCGAATTACATAAATTTATTTTGGGAATAATTAAAATTTTCAGAAAAAATGACATAAACAAGCATTAACAGTTTTAATCACAACCACTGTGTCGAACATACGTTTGTCACGAGTTAAAAACATTCACCGTGCGTATTCCTTAAATAGTCTTTTACTTCTATAGTGTTAAACATCGGATAACTCAAGTGATTTATCTTAGTCACTTTGAACAGCTTCACAGCGGTGTTCGTGGAATACACGAATTTAATTTGTTTATACCATCTATACGTCATAAACAGATTTTTTAATAAAAGCTAGCCTATATTTTTCAGGTTTCATCGAACATTTGACAAAATCCCTATACTATAATGAGCTTATTAAACGAAGCCACATTTACTACTAAACATATGTAGGAAAGAGGTGCGTCTTACTGGATGTAGGTATGGCGCCCCATGCTGAGGAGTTGGTCCCGTCTCGCCTTCCCTACCTTGAATGCTAATTACTGCATATCACATGTATCACTATTACAAGTCTATTTATGTATAATGCATTAATTCTTACCTTTTCAGAAGTCAGTTATAACAGTAGAACGAGTATACAACTGCATTTGCTGGTACATTGTAATATTGTAATATTCATAAATATATTATACTTTGTGAAAGGAACAGTTAAGACTCGCACATGAACTCATTACAGACGACCCTGAGGATACTCTGACACCTTGCTGTACGTGTCAGCCTGTTCATTTCCTTGTTTGCGAACAAACCCTTGTTGATTTCTCTGTTGTTGATGATGCCACACGCCCACAGCCTTGTGAGGTCATATGAGGTCACAAGTTGAACTCTGACCTTATTACATATTTTTGTCAAGGTCGAAAATAACATTTCTTGACTCGTAAGCTAATTTCAAACTGTATCTGTGTAGTATTCCTGGTACAAGTATACTACTTATATCAGAAAAATAATGCAAATAAATTTTACGTCATAGATTGTGTTGTTGTTCAGTGTGCACGTGGTTTGACCGCGTGGCGTGTAGAGTTCGCCATTTTGTTGTGGTTTGCGAGAAGGGCCGTGTAGGGCGGAGTGGGTTTCTGATCGAAGGATGAGCGATGAGGACAGGGATGTGGACGTTGAAAGTGATGTGAGTTGTAAAGCAAATTCTCAGCTTTCAATTAATCCATTCCTTGCATTTGTAAAGACGCTAGTATGGGTCAGATGAAGGGTGAAGTCTGATCCGTACGCGTTTGTACTTGCAGGAAGACGACGATGACGGGAGTATCTGCCTGGATTCGCCAACGTCGGGATCTCAGGCTTCTGGCCCATATTTGAGTCAGGTAGTCCGTACGGAAGCTGACACTTTTAATGCTTTCTTAGGTTCTGTCAATTTCTTTATTTGTTATGTTGGGGTAGATTCGCTTATGTTTTGACAGAAGTGCACGTGAATAGCTAATCAGCGGCAAGACCACGTGATCATCGAGCTGTCAGTTGGTGACCAAGTCCTGGAGATACACATCTATGCATGCAACATTGTAGTTTAGTCGCACAGCACACGAACCAGATACTGTTTACAACCGTTGCGATAGTCTGCACAGAGAAATATATGCATTGCAGCCTTTGATATCATCTCACTCAGTTCGCTGTGACAGATTCAGTGACGTCACACGTGTATGTAAACAAATACCAACATGTGTTAATCTATACCACTTGCCAATCATGCAGAGCAGACACTGACATATATGAATTCAATGTAGCATACAGTTCATGTAAGGCTGTTGCATAGTTTAACTGGTTGATAAATTAGATGTTTCCATAAAATGACGCTGATGTGTGTATTCCAACAAGACCATTTGGTGAGAGTTCCAGTAAGAGTTCAGGCCATATATGCACAGGTTTTTGTTAAGAAAGAACTCTGCATTACCTTTTGACCACAATGCATTTTCAGTCAGTTTGGTGGGCAATGGTTAAGTTAGTTGGGGTTTTATGTGGAAGTAGAGATGGAACACATTCAGCCCTCTACTTTAACTGAGATGCATAAGTTCCTGAATGCCACAGATGAGGTTTTGCGCTGTACAGTTGTGTGCCAACTGGGACTGAAGGAGAATGAAAAACACTTCATGTATGCTTGCTTTCATGAAAGAGGGCATGCTATACAACCTCATTTCTAGCCCAGTTTCTGTATCTGTTGTTTCTTCTAAGAAAATGTACTAAGCGTATATAACCCATCATTCTTTTTTTCTGTCTTTGTCAAATTATTTCATACCTTTTTGTTGCTTTACAGCTAATACTGGATGAGAGCTAAATTTTACATATGGGACTCTAAGATTAGACGGTAGAAAATTTCTGGTCTTATCTTATTGATCAAATGTTAAATATGTCTTGTTGGCTTTGCTTGGCAATGAATGATCTATTCTTATGATCCATCTTTGTGGACGTAGTACTTGTTGAACTTGTGATTGTTCACAAGAAGGCTTTCATCTTAAAGGCACAGTCACACTTTTGGTCTATAATGTATATTTAAAACAGTCCTAGTAATATGTCTATAATGTTCATGTTGGTGCATGTACACTCACTTTGGCTTCCTAATGATACAATAAAAGTCTAAGTAAACTTATCCTCAGTACTTTTTGTTACACTCCACCACTGAGTCTAACGAAACCTTATGGGAGGTCGTGTCAGGTAACCTTTGAGATTGACCAATCAGAACACAGCTTACCAAATCGCGAAAGTGCACATTCGCACATCCCTTGTCTCGAAAAGGTTCTTACCCGAACGATTCCGAATGCTATTTAGCGTACGATCGCTTCCAGGTGATGCACACGGCGTACGTACTGCCTTGACAACAGTAAGTAAACAGTCATTGTAAATAGAGTTTTTGACAATATTCAAGGATGTTATCTTGCGGAAATATTAGCTTATGGTAAGCATGTCAACAGAAACCCCAAAGCGTATATACTGCAGGTCAAATAACTGTGTTATATGCTGATTTTTGTTTGTGGAGAGATCTGTGTCGGTGACCTGAATATTTTGAAAGTCCCTCCGATCTCTAAATAGTAACTGTTGTCTGATTGGTTAAATCTATTTAACCGTCTCGCATTTGATTGGACTGTCATTGGTTGCCCAACGCGACTTTCAACTAGGTTTTGTCAGACTCAGTGGTGTAGTGTAACGAAATACACTGAGACGAAGTTTAGTTAGACTGGATACAATAAGAGACTTATTATCCCTTACAACTTGACTGAAATTGATAATTGAAACTTGAGGGGAACAACTTCCAAAGAGATAACACTTGCCAAATATGAAAAGTGAACCATTGCTTTGTACACAAAATCAATATCATACAAAATACTATCAGATGTGCACTGCTGAAGGGATCAGTTTTGCATTTAATCCATATTCCGACAGTTCAAAGAACTGGCCCTAAATTACTGAAAAGTAGTATGATGTTCAGCCAATCATAAGTCATAACAGTATTTGTCGTATGCCCTAGACATGAACATAAAACAGTCCTAGTGATATGTAAGGAATATTCGTGTTTTACCCATTCTTTCTTCAGGAAGGTTATGCTCCATATTTTGTCCACCAGCAATTGGGAAAGGTAGAGGCCATGTGCCATTTTGCACTCTTGAATAAAACATGGCCCTTCAAGTTTACCATTGATACAAGGGCACTGACCTATTCTTAATTCAGAAAATGGCTAATTATCCTGAAAATGGCCAAATTGTCAAAGTTCTCTTTTCCAATCTCTGGTCCTCTTCTCTTTCCCATGGAACACCTCCTTTAACAAGGCATTAGTATTCATTGTTATTGTATCATCAGCTTTGAAGTCACCTTTTGCACAAGTTAACATTAAAATTATGCTCTCTTGACAGGAAAAATCTTTATGACAACGTTGATACCTTTTGGAGCTGAAACAGTTGAATATCTATAATGTTCATGCATGACAGATGTTTTGTCAAGTTCCTCGTATTAGTTTTTCAAACTGTTTCAGGGAAAGTGATTCAATTTGTTATAACTGATTCTCGCTGCAGAAGTTGATGTGGTATAATGCAGTATGCAACTAACGGGATTGGGTGGTTAGGTTTGCTGACTTTGTTGACATATGTAATCGGTTCCCAATTGCACATATCGATGCTCACGTTGTTGATCACTAGATTGTCTGGTCTAGGCTGCATTATTTACAGACCGCTGCCATATAGCTGGAATATTGCTGAGTGTGGTGTAAAAGTAAACTCACTCACTCACTCATTATACCCAAACCAATCATGCTAGTAATACAGAAAAAGTTCTGAAAGTACATCGTAAATGGCCCAAATACTTACCCCATGCTACAGTGCATATCATTGTACAGGAAGTCAAAACTTACATGGTTATTCTTAGGCAAGTGAACTAGCCAAAACTTGCATATTTGGACATCATTTTAAGCCAGATTATTCGGAATATATGGGCTATGTTCCTGATACTGAGTAGAGCATAATATGGACTATTAACACCGCTTTCTAAACACACTTTTCTTTTGTGAGAGTCAACTTTGGTGTTTCTAAAGTAATAGTTCTGACTCATTCCTCTTTGAGCCATTCCTGTAACTTCTGATTATGTTAAACAGGCTTGAGATGGTAGCTGTGCAACATGGGGTGAATGATTGATCCTGCGTTAATGTAATTGATTAGATGAAACATAAGGGCTATCAAGTGGTGATAAACTCAGTGGCCATCTCCATAACCAGAAAATAAGATCCTGTTGCTCTGGGAAAACGAAAGGAAAGTTTTCACTCTTTACATTTGAAAACGTCAAAGCAAACTGTCGTAAGCAGTGTTAACATCGCACTCTTTGATGATGACAGTTTGTAGAAATCATATTTATTACACAGATTCAGTAGAATCAGCATCCCATTATGCTGTTATCAGTAATTACTGTGTTCAGTAATTGTCTCTTGAGGTCGTTTGCAGTAAATTGTAGTTTTTCTGTGGGGAGTTTTATAAATACAACACGCAGGACCAAAAGGTTGTTAAACTGAAGTAGGCTATGGATTTGTGATCAAGTCACATACTTCAGTTGTTGGATTAGTCTGTCTCAGTCACTGAACAACATTAGGTTCCTATTTTCCACATTTTGCCTAGCCCTCCTTCCAATTCTAATACCCAGGATGAAGCAAGTCCAGATATCCTCAGAATAGCCTAACTCCCAGGGTCTCCTTTTCAATTTAAATTGGTTTATTTCTTGCTATCAAAGTCACATATATTCAGGAACTAAGTGTTAGTCCATTGTTGGATCTTCAATCCTTGTTGTCTTTCCAATGTACTTAGCTTGTTTCACAACAGTTAAGAAAACTAACAATGTATGCCATTGAAGGGTAACTTTATAATGGTATTCATGATCCATGCTATCCAAGTTATGCCCTGTTTACATGTGAAATGTTTATCCCCAGGATGACCATAATATGCTGACGTTGAGTCTTATTTACCTCTAAACCACCTGCACCACCAGCTTGTGTGGACAGGTACATTGACTATTTATAGGCATGATCACCAGCTCAAACTGAAGGTGGCTGATGGGTTTAGCCAACATGTGTCAGCACTATACATGGACACAGGTTTCAATATACATATACACTGAACACAAAATGCCTGTCCATCGCAAAGTAAGTTTCAGTATTTTAGAACCAGTGGAGAAAATCTGCACCTTCACTGTGTTAATTAGAAAATGAACTTGGGTAATGTTAGGATGATAGGCAATTTCTTCTTGTTGATATTGATGATACCAGATGCAGGTGTAGAATGTTGCCATGTGAATTGAACATGTTGAAAGATTTGTGAGGGATGATTTGGCAGTTCGTTATGTTTGTGAAATCTTATGAGAATTTGGTTAACCTGACAGGAACTTTTTATCAAGTATACAGTGAAATTAGGAATTTTTAAAGATTTTTTTTTCTTTTTGCTAATGACTATTGTCTGATTGTCTGACTGGGTTGTTTGTGCATAATTTATTAGTAATAGACATCAATGGCAGTGTGTGCCAAGACTGTTAGGTTCACTGGCGAGAATTAGTGAACCTTTCTAAAACTAAAAGCTTTTGTGAGTGAGTTTATTTTTATGCCACACTCGGCAATATTCCCGCTGTATGGAGGAGATCTGTAAATAATCAAGTCAGGCCCAAACAGTCCAGTGATTAATGTCATGAACATCGATCTTGTGATCGGATGTCAACCAAATCTGACCACCTGATCCCGTTAGTCGCTGGCAAGCATGGGTTGCTCAAGATATATTCTAACCCAGATCAACAGTTTCTGTAAATGTTAGTGTTCTTATTGTACTGTTGAGTCTGCTGCTGTAGAAATAATTCACTAGACTATGGACTAGCAGATGTGAAAGTGATAGTGCCTTTTTTGTATGGTTGAGAACTAAGTTGCCATACGGCGGTCGTATATCTGTTGTATTTAGTAGCTACAGACCATTTATGTCCATGATGATGAACAGTTGTGTGAAGCCACCATGATAGTGATGTATGTCAGCCCTGTCACGGTTCACTCATGTATTTGGTGAATTGAACCATATCCGTTCGAGAATTCAGTGGTCACTACAATCAAATATTTATGAATGTGTCCACAAGAGTGTTCTTGTTTGGAACTAGTTTGTTGTTTATCTAAGAGAGATAAACAGAACAGAATACACCCAAGACGTGTAGGAGAGTAAATTGTGTTTTGAAGTGGGTCCTCACCCCTCAGTCGTTATGCCGGACCAGTTTTATGGACCTGCCTGTCAGAGTTTTTCAAGAATAAGAATGAAATAAAAATTAATTTTTCCAGCTCAAAAAACAAAATTCTAATGTTAATTGGTCCAAAATGTGAACGTATATACGGAAATGTTTTTGATTGTTTTTCTCGTATTCACATCTTAAATAGCCAAAAGTAGAATACTTTTAATGTTTAAATGAGTACTACTGTGACTGGTGATATTTTTTCCTCGTGCCCTTAGCTTTTCTGAGGACGAAAGTCTGTAAATCAAGAAATAAAATTACCTGTTATTATTGTGTTTGTTCGTAATGTACTCATTTTTGTGGATTATCTTTTTTATGGCATGTCACTTAAATGTTTCTACTAAAGGAATTACATGACATCCTTATTTATGTGTTTTTGTAGATACTAACAGTGAAATATTCATGAATAAACTTTTGCGTTCATTACTATATGTTCATACACCTTATCATTTTTGCCACATAGTGTATTCTCTGCAGCTGTAGTATGTCACACTGACACCATCATATCTCAAATACATGTCACAACTGGTGCCATAGTCTTTTTGTCCAAGTTGAATTCATTTTCATTCAATGAACGATTCACCTGGTATCTCTGGGCATATTGACCAAGGTATAGTTATGCATCATATTGAAATGATTGATGATAATGCTTCATTGGTAAAGTCCTGCAGCCATATTGATGTTCAGTTATGCAATACTTCCAATTATGGGCTCTGATGTCATCAGTGAATAGTAGACACTGTTGGTCCCCATATGAACCGTTTAAAGTTACATAGAATATATTTTTAAGTAATTTTTTCCCTACCCACTGCCATACTTGTGCAAAAGTTTGGTGTGAAAGAGCAAATAGTAAAATAGAAAGAGATAGCTATCTATGCAAAAATGTACTGGCCCAAACCTATCTCTTGGCATTACGCTGTCAGTGTTCCATTGTGTTCATCTGTGGACATTCATTAGTACAGCTTTCTTGGCTAGATATGACTTCACTGAGGCAACGTATGTGTTAAATGAGACTGAGATGGCATAGTGCACAGTCAGCAAACAGTTGTAATTAGGAATATAGCAGATAAGTACAGGGTACATTGGAATATCATTGAAGTTCTTGGAAGGCATTTAGAAGTTGGACGGACATTTCTCCTAAGGCTGAATAAAAAATATTAAATGTTTCATGGGCACATTTTTTTTCAAAAGTGTTGAGGGCAGTGGGACATTATGCAATTGTCGGTAGAAAAAAAATTGACGAGGGAGGAATACATGTATATTTTTTCTCTCAGAAATACAACTTGGGAAGTTTAGCAAGTGTTAATGAATTGCAAATTCAGACACACTCGTTCTTACATACACTCATTCTCATAGTGGACAAGTGGATGATCAGAACGTGGCCAAGTCAAAGTTGTCTTTTTTAAATGGCAATGAAAAAATTGTTACACGCACAAATAAAAGTGATGGGCCAAGAAATTACTGTGAAACTTAGTGAAAATACAGAGATGTTGTTATTCAAGAAGAATTGTAATTTAGGTAATATCATTGCTCCCTGCAAAGCTTAAACTTAGCTTGCTGAGGTGATATTTATTTGTTCCAGAATGTTGGATTGCAAATATTTACTTGGGTATATTAAGACCTAGTTCAGCCAAGGAATTCATTGTTTCACTTCAGTCTCTCCAACCACTTCATTTACTTATTGTATTAAATCTTCATTGCCGATATAACATTTCAAACATTCTGAAGCCTTTCACCAGCATGGCTTTTTTAAAAAATCAAAATCGAATTGCACAACGCAGTATTACACAAAGTAGCACTCGCCTATGATAATGCTTAATGAATAGCTGGATGCAGTATATATTTCTTACAGGAAAGCTGTGGTCATTTTATTATAGTATGAGGGATCCAGGATGCTTTACAAATGGATGTGCATTGTGAGGGATGTCCAAGGATGTGTTTATTGATGTCATTGATTACTAATACCACGTTTTGTACACTTTTACAGCGCTTTCATTTTGATGTCGTGCATGGTTGAATTTGTTTGAATATAAATGCATAGTTAGTTGTTAGAAAGTATTTTAGAAGTGTTTTAATTTTGCTGCTGTTTTATCATTCACCTGAATCTTTAGTGCCTCAGATTTAATGTTCAAATATTACATTTTTATTTTTTAGAATTTTTCACCATTTTTGGTTGTGTTGTTTGTGGCTATAAGACAACAGCAGACAGTAAAATTCCCCGATGTGCACATTCAGGGTTTCACATGACAGGATCTTTAATTGGGGCGCTTAAAATGTTTTAGTGAAGTACTTGAAAATGCATCCATTGTGACATGATAACAAATGTCTACTTGTTCATTGTCTGTGTATGACACTGCAGCAACCCAGAATATTACAGTAGGTTAAATGTTCATTTTGGAATATCATTTTAGGATTGTCAGTGTCAGTACATTTAGACTCTTTGAATGATAAAATTAAACCAGGACCAAATCGCCCAAAGTCTCATGATTATGTATGTGGTGTTTTTACTTTTCAAAAAGGAAGTCATAGTTATCAGTTCTTTTGAAATTAAGAATATTGAGAGATGGTTTTCAGCCAACAAATGTCATGTGAAGCCCTCTGACAACTAGGATCTGCTTCTGTTGGAATCTCATTAATTTCCTTCACAATGTCAGAGACCAGCAGTAATGATTTTCAGGATATGGAACTGGATGCAGTTGTAGTTGACACAATGTTGCATTCCTTGTGGTATATAGCTCAGACTTCTCATTTCCTTCAGCCACATGTATACATGTTGATTTGGATGACATGGCATTTGGCCAAGATCAAGACATTGTCGGTAGAAGTTTTTCCTTGGAGCTTGATAGACAAGCACCATAAAATAACTTTTATGATTTGTGATGAGCAGAAGAATATTAACTGTTCTAAAATCTTATGTCTCTTGAATGTGTTTACATTCTGCCAGTTTCCATGCTGATATATTTGTAAAATTAAACAGCGCAGAATATAAGTTAGAAATGTGGAAATATCACGTTTTCCAGAGTCAAGCTTGTACTCTTGAGATAATTGCCTAAGGTTTCAAAGTAAGTGTTCTTTGGAGGCAAATGTGCAAAGAAACAAATATTTTGTTCAAAACTTGGATTTATCTAAAGTTTGTTTTTATATATTCTTTTCTGAAACTGAGTTTCTCATGACTATTTTATGCCAGAAATATTAAATTATGTGAAAATGACATGAACATTGGTAGTTCTTTTGTCCGTGAAATGCAAGTCACCAATCTGTAACACAGGTTAAATATGATTTTTGAAAATCTATATTTCAAGTTTGCTGACATTTGTTGCAGACATGAAGCCAAGGACCGGCTTCTGGGCATGTCTCAGTAGCCTGAGGCATGAGATATGATGGCCACGTTCATAATCATAATGTGTGAAGCCCATTTCTGGTGTCCCCCAGAGGGGAAAACTAAACTCACTCCAAATCTTAATGAGATCATTGTAACAAATATGGCTTGGCCAAGGTGACTTGTATTTACTGATAACAAGACAAATGAGGAGGAAGAGATTTAATTCTACTTCCTCTGAAAATGAGAACCATAATTTTGTAAAAAAAATAGCATTTTTTTCACAATTTGCCAGGCAAAGAAATCCTACATGAAACTCTGGTGCTTTGTTGTCCCCGCAACACGTTTTGTGGGGGTATTAAAATGTACCCAATCTGTCCATCCATGCACATTTATCTTTTCCAGAGCAGAACTTTAAAATCATTCAATATTTCTTCACCAAACTTTGCACATAGTTAGATTTGGTGGTGTATTTGTGCCTTTTGGTAGTTTGGGTGTTCTCAATAAAACATTTTTCGTATTTCCATGGCAACGAGTGTGACTTAGACTGAAAGTGGAGGTAATGCGAGGGATGTTGATGTCTCTGTCTTCTTATTAGAAAGTATCTACATATGGCCACTTAGCTGATGGATGCCAAGACAGTATACAGTAGAATTTACCTAATGTTCATTACATTTGAATGCCTGTCCTGATTGTCCTCATTCTTCTTCAGGCAGAGAAGCGAGCGCACCACAATGCATTGGAGCGGAAGCGTAGAGACCACATCAAGGAGAGTTTCCACAGCCTTCGCGACTCCGTCCCGGCCTTGGAAGGGGAAAAGGTCTCGGTAGGCATGAACAAAGTACAGAGCAAACTGTGGAAATTTACCACAGAATTTACACCTATAATGTTGAGGACCCTTGAAGGTCCGGGGTAGAATAGGCCTTCAGCAACCCACGCTCATGCTTGCCATAAGAGGTGACTAACAGAAACGGGTGGTCAGGTTCACTGACTTGGTTGGCACATGTCATCGGTTCCCAATTGCGCAGATCGATGTTCATGCTGTTGATCGATGGATTCGCTGGTCCAGACTCAACTATTTACAGACAGCTGCCATATAGCTGGAATATTGCTGAGTGTGGCGTAAAACTAAACTCACTAACTCACTATAATGTTGAGCCCACTTGGACCAGAGAACTATGTGGGGAGTATTTTTCGTCTGTCTGGCATAAATTTTAGGGATAGTTCTAGATTTTGTAACGCCTTGTGCATTTAGTCTTCGAACAACTATGTTGAAACGCTGTCAATCCAGTCATGGGGAAAATGATGGGCCTAATGGGCTCACCTGTGATAAGGGGCAAGTCTTCATTACAGTTGGTCTGAGACTTGCTGGTTATACAAATTAGGACTGGCAATCTTGTCATTTCATTATGGAAATTGATGGTAACTTCTGCAATTGATTTCATTTTAAATATATTGTTTAACCCATTCAACATCACAGGCTGGACACATGCTTCGGCAACAGGTCCCCTTCAAATTTGTCAAAGAGTAAAATAACATTGTTTCGAGATGATAATTAAACAAATTGAAGAACCTGAAAAATAAAACCAACAAGAGTACTCAGGAAAGTTGTCAAACGTACATTGTAACTTACTTTTTCCATCTTTCTTGTGTGATGTTGTAATGTAATTCAAGTGACATCTTGGCTTTTGTTGTCTCAAACATTATGCTTAATCACTATGTTTAATGCTGAAATATATGCATGAAGCATTTTTGTCACCATGGTTACTGGTCATAACCTAGCATGATATGTCCACTAAGTTACATAATATATGTATAGGTGGTGCTTTTTGCATGACACATTCAGAATACAGTGATTTTGCACAAAACTTTCGTCTAAATCTAAAAGTTTACGTTTACGAGGTTGGTATCTATTGCAGCAATATCATTGACTGTCTTAGGCCACTTATACGATTTTGACCAGTCATACTCCTCTTCGCAGAATATGTCAGAAAAGCGTCATTTGAAACCAGTCTTTATCCAATGAAAGCACTTCTTACAACTGTGAAACTACTCTTGGCATGGGTCCAGTGATCATGTTGATGCTCAGAGCTTTCGAGCGATACCCACCATCAACTGAATTGCCTCACATGTCACTCGTATGAAGCTTCCAAAACAGAGGTATTTCCACTTTTTGCGTGACATTAGAGAGAGGAAAGCCACTGACATTGGGAATTAGACAACCTGACCATACATATTATTTTTGAATCTTTTTATTATGATTTTCCGATTGCATGAAAATGAAAATATCAAAAGAAAAAGGTAAGGGGATGCTATGACATGTTAAAAAAATTATATTTTTGCATTTTTTGCTCCCTTTGTGGTTTATCTATCTGGCCATCATAAATGTGTGACCTTGAATTTTCATTAAATATTAACTTATTTACATTGTAGTTGAATTATTTGAATAATATAATCAAAATACATTCCATATTCCTAAACAGTAGAATTATACCTTTCAAATGGTGTATGATGTGTAGTACTAATAATGATTTATGAGCTGATATTTTACCCGATAAACATATGACCTCAGAGTGGCAGGGAACTTCGTGTCATGGCAGTAAGTGCCTCTTGTTGACTGAAGTTGAAAGAGTTAAGAGGGAGGGCAGTTGGGAGAGGGGAATAGTAAGTATCTTTAGACTAATGTGTTTTCTGTTTGTTGTATGACTTTCCCTCCACCAACATTGACATAACAGCAGCCAGTTAAGTGTGATGTAATGTGTTGGCAGTTGTGGGGGATGTTGTAACAATTGCAGTAGTACAGCAATAGTACCTTGCACTGTTGCAATAGTATTGCCAAAGGTATCAACTAATGCAATAGTATCGCCAAAGGGATCAAATGTATCAACTATTGCAATAGTATTGCCAACACTATACATAGTATTGCCGACTGCGGCATTAAACAACAAACAATTAACTACTATAAGTGGTCAAACAATGGCAGTCCCTATTTCTGTTTGCTGTCTTCATCATCATCTGCCTGTCTATTGAAATAGGCTTGTGCTGTAATCCTGTGATCAGGAGGACAGGTCACTGATGTTTAGGTTATGTCTGTAGTAACTATCATTCCTTCTCCTGAACCCTTGACAAGCATGGCCACTGAACCTTCTGCAGAGATGCCAGCCTCTACGATTTTATCGTAGTCACGAATTTTAACTTCAAACTTCGCCAATACGATTCGACTAGAAATCCTACGAAATTTGAATAAAATGCATTAAAATTCGGATATATAGACAAAAACATATATTTTCAACGATGAAATACATTTTCGGACTTCACGTGCCTTCCGTTCCTCATATTTCATGACATATTTGAACTGGAATCATTGCAAGTAACAAACGTAATATTAGCAAAGCTGATTTCAATACCTTTGCGATTTGACACATTTAGTTCCTGCTGAAATAATTTAACCATGTGACCGTAATATTCATTTTTTTCTCAGAATCCATCATGATTTTGTTTATTTAGTTGACTACAAATTTTATGGTCAAACTACTAATTTTGAACATTGAAACTACTATTTGCAACACTGGGGTTGGCATCTCTGCTTCTGTACCAGCAGTGTTGGAGTGAACCAGTCTGCTGTAATCTAGGCACCAAGCCGACTTCTTCATCCTGTGTGAAAAATTGAAAGTTATGATCATGTGTAGATAGTATACGCAGGGTTTATATGATTGCTATTGATGCTGAGGTATTTCTTTAATTGTTTACTGATTTTTAATGACAGCATTTGACAACCTGTACAAAGTCAAGTTTAATACAATGAAATGTATAATGTACATTTTCTGGACAATCATTCCGAAAAGTAACATTTTTGTGGCAACTGCTACTGGAAATGGTGCTTCCCATATGAATGAGCGCCTGATGTCTTGCCTCAGTGTGATAAGGTCAAGGTCATGTATTACACTGTCCTCACTTTTAGTGACCTTTTGGGACATATTTGTTTGTCTGGAAGTCTGGAGTCCACTTGCATCAGGATAAGGCCGTTGTACAATGTATGGCCTGGTTGATACGTGTCATTATACCCCAGCAGCATGGATAGTTGTTCATGCTATCAGCCACATGGCCCAGTGATATAGCTGTAATATTGCTGACTACGGTGTTGACCAATATTCACCCACTCCAGTCATCAAGTTCAATAAATCAAATAAAAAAAATTGAAGTGGTTGAGACTGACTTTCAAATCGTGTAAAATGGTTCAGATAAGTAGTTGGGGTCTCAAATCAAGGAAATTGTTCAAAGTAACGTTTTTTAGTCTAAAAACGTGGAAAATTGGTCAAGTAAGTAATGGGAGTCTCAAACCATGTAAACATGTTCAAATATGTGAAGACTGAGCTTTAACTGATCAAATGTAGTAACGGAGAATTTTTCTGGTTTTGAACATGATTTTAGAAATATATTTGTTGTGTTTGTACAGTACATGGACTTCCCTGTTCTGAGTAAATACTCCTGATAAGGATTTACATCAATTTTCTATTTTCCCACATGATGTTGTGAGCTCATATATATTTGGAATTCAACCTTTACTTTAGATATTCTGTTTATCAAAACATTGTAGAGATACTCTGACAGTGCTGAAAGTTCTGGTGCTGGTTTTGCTTTCTGATGAAATGGCCAAAATTTACCTTCCTCTGTTATTGATTGTGTGTCATCATCTGATCATCATAATCATCTACACAGATTGGATCATCCCTGATGCCTGTTGGTTTGCCTCCAGTGAGATTAGATTAATCAATTAAGACGCTAATTACAAGTAACTGCTGGTAATAGTTACATTAGAATATGGTTGCAACAAAGTAACTAATTACAAATAGCCGTGATATGTACTTCAAATTGCTGATTTTGCACACAAAAAATAATTTCCAAAACTAGTTTGTTTCTAGAAAGATAACTTCTTTGAGTGGCAAAGGAGCTGGAATATTTTCTGTTCAAAATAATTAAAGAAAATATATCACATGACTGCAATTTAAACTTCCATCATTATCGTATGTCATATAAAAATTAAACATCTTTCTTCTTCAAAACAGATTTATTGATACCAAATACGTTGAACAGCTAATCTTGTATGGCAGATAGAGAGAGAAGCTAAAGTTTCAAATCAAAACAAATGTTGCTGGTGAGCCAGTGTTGTGAATATCAAGGCTAGAGTTTTTGCAATGTTGATTGGGTGTTTTACGACTTAGGCCCTTTTCTGGCAATGAGATTATCATGCCTTTTAATTGGTCCAGCGAGTTGTCCCATTTCTGGCAGTGTGCTGTTCACATCACTTAATTGATGCCTAACTAACTTGACTTGATTAGGCTAATTAAATGGATTAACTTAATCAATCAATGATATGTTACCATGAGAGACTCGAGCAAATAAAAGAAAGATGGTTAACAAGTCATGTGATTTTATTGTGTACCAGTATAACAAAAATCATGATATTTCACCTTTTTAATCACCCAAGAGTTCAGATTATATGGTATATCTCTGATCACAGAGTTCAAGTCTTGAAAGAACCTGACACAAGCTGACAGGAAGCAATGTCTCTCTCTCAAAGGTCACATACTTTTGGCCAAGGTCATAAAGAATGTGGTCATTTTCCTGCATCTGGCAGCTTCTGGACAGCTTCTAGTTGAAGTAAAAATGCTGCTTTGTTGCTCTCTTCCGCCTTGAATAACAAAATATCTTCATAAATTTTCAAATGGGGTTTACTGCTCGCTTTGCCAGAAGACTGTTGAAGCCTTCACATCCATTGTTCATCCTATGGTTATCACTTCCAATGTGGTTCCAGCTACCTATTCTCGAAACATTAGTAACCCAACGAACTTCTCGAGCCCATTCTTAGCACATAGACTATGATCAAAGTTAGAATTCTTAGGGCTACGAACGTTTCGAGAATAGGGGCCCAGGTTCTCGGGGGATTATACCATGTTTTACAGGTTGAGATCCAGTGAAAGATGACATGCAACTATGTTTTCTTTTCAAGAATGCTTAATTGTTCCTGACGAACCAGTGATGGTTAAAAGCAGCTAGGATGGATTGGATAGTTAACCTCGTCGACTTGGTTGATGGGCATGTCTTTGCATGCAGATAGTGTGGACTGTATCAATCACAGGATTGTCCAGTCCATCCACATATATTTACAGGCATAGGGCAGCATTTGGCAACAAAAATATCTTTCAACAGTTCACTTCAATTTGTTAATGTATATCTGACCCGGAAGTGACACAGACTTCCAGAGGTGCTCATTACTTCTGTAATAAAAAATACGTTGTGCAAGAGACTCCCTGTACGAGGCTTGGAACCAAGCATCCTTGTGGATTGATTATAATAGCTAAGGGCAAAGATGTACTTTACTTCACTTTACATAGGTAGAGTGAACTGTATTTTGTGAAAAAAGAAGACTTAGGTTGACAAATGGGACTGCCCTCTTTGAGGCTTGGTTTACCAAGCATTAATGTATTTAGATAAGAATTAAACCTCAGTTACTTATTGGGCAAGCTTAAGGTATATCATCAGGTTTGATTTTCTGTGGATACCTGATGTTTCCCTTACGGTGTCGTGTTTTCAGACTGGTTGACCTCAGGTCTGTTATTTTGAGGGGCGTAACTAATTGTCATGGACTGGCGTTTAGGGGAATTCTTTTGGCAGGCATCTAGTTTCATGGGAGATATATGTTTCACTGAACCAAGATTTGCTTTGTCAGACAGGATGGTGTGTGATAGCAGCTCTATTGCTGATACCTAGCAAGTTTGATTTTTTTGTGTATCAGGTATCACGGGCACAGATTCTGAAGAAGGCAGCAGATTATATTCAGTTCATGAGGAGGAAAAACCACAGTCACCAGCAAGATATAGATGACCTCAAGAAACAGAATAATATCCTTGAACAACAAAGTAAGTTTTGCTTCTTTCATCTTGTTACTTTGAGGTGTCATCCTGCGGTGACGTTGCTCGAATAGTGCTAATCATGCAAAAGCAGCATGAGATCTAAATTTTTCTCTATCATAGGTTCAAGGTGTTTATGCATTGTAAGGACAGACTAACATGGATTTGGACATGGTAATGTTTTGTGACTTTGCTGATAATGTTGTCATCTCCTGATGACTTCAGAGATACTCAAGAATAATGACAGTGTTTAGACCTTGCCTCTTTATGTGGTCTTACTCTCAAGATAGCTGTAATTACCACAAATACAGCCAATTGCTTCCTGGAGCTCCATTGGTTATCCATGAAGATCCATGTTAAAATTGGTCAATAACCAATCAGCAACCCATGCTTGTCATAAGAGGCAACTGATGAGATGAGATAAGGTGGGCAGATTTGCTGACTGTTGACACACGTCATCGTATCCCAGGTGTCTAAATCAGTGCTCATTCTGTTGATCACACGATTGCCTGATCCAGGCTGATTGTTTATTGACCACCCTCATATGGCTTGAATAATGCTGAATACGGCTTTAAACAACAAACAAAATAAAGTCTGAATCACTTCCCGTTTCCAGGTAATTTACTGTCTGACATGACACGGATATACTATGGTTCACTTCCATTTTTAGCTGCAAACAGTGTCTCATGCTTCTGCTATTTCATTTCAGTTCGATCTCTAGAAAAAGCTAAATCCACAGGAGCATTTGCCTCACAGACTGGAGTCAGTCTGCGTGGAGGACAGATGCCATTTGACGGTGGCTCAGAATCGGAAAGTTCCGATGTAGAGGACAAATCAGCCGGGAGTAGACGTAAGAAATTAAAGACAGCACCCAGCTGAGGGACATCTGTCATATGACGTAAGGCAGCAAATCATTGCTCGGGATTTTATCCTTCACATGTTCATGCAGATCAACTCTTACGACATCTGATTCATGCAGTACACGGCAAAGTGGACTTGGATCGCTGCAGGGAGTTAGATGTGTGTAGGGTTGATGCTCATTATCATTTAACTGTTCAGCTTCATGCCAACTAGGACATGTACTTGCCAGAGGAATGGTTCCGTACCAGAGGAGACGGATAATAACTTCAGTGTTCGAGGAGGACTGACTGCAGCTTCTGTGGATTCAAATGGGCAAACTAAAGATCTCAATTTGATCATTTTATGAAGTAATTCCATGAGTGTATTTTCAACATTTTGCAAGAAAGATCAATCTGGTGTTTGTGTGTTATGTTTTTATCACTCACAAATTATTCGACTATAGCCATTGAGAGAAAAATGTCGCAGGAAATCTTTTTAATGCAAAGAATGTACACCTTAAAAATCAAATTTGACATCAAAATGGACGATGTGTTACCCACCTCAACTGATGCACGTTAGTATTAATGTTCTGTACTAGCCGATGATAAGGTGGAATAATTGGAGTTATGCCCTCATCTGAAAAGGATTCAGATTGCTCAAATTCCATGTGAAATATGTTTCTAGTTGATATGCAATGTTAAAGGCTGAGTCTTATTTCAAGAAGTATGTTGTGTTCCTGATATTACTCCAGTGTTGCTCAAACTGATCCCCAGGCGGTCAGGTAGCCTTGTGGTTAAAGTGTTCGCTCTCCATGTCAAAGATCCAGGTTTGATTCCCAACAAGGGTACAATGTGTGAAGCTCATTTTTGGTGTCCTCTGCCATGATATTGCTGGAATAACGCTAAAAGCAGCATAAAACTAAAGTCACTCACCCAAACTGATCCCCTCCATCTGTTGGGTATATTGGACCGGTAGATAAGCAGTTATTTACCATGTGCGCTTTGTTAATGACCATGGAGTTTAATGAATGCTTCTCATACAGGTTGCCTTTGATCGATAGCAATTTCAGGATTTTACATGTTTGTCAATCCGTTTATTACTGAAATGGTATGTCAAAAAGAACTACAGGTAAATACTTCTACTGGCCTATATCTTCATCATGATATGAAGAATTTAACCATAAGCAAATCACTTTTTCATATAAAGGCTGTGATATGCAGATAAGATGTATTTGAAATATGCTACCCAACTTTTGATGGGATATTTTAGGTGGCCTGTTTGATTTCTTGTTGATTTTTTGGAAATATCATACAAAAGGTATATGATAGTACAGTGAATGGAAATAAGATTTGGCTTCACATCAACCTATTTTAGCAGAACTACTTGACGCAACAGTGTTGCGTCTGAAAGTTTCGAACTGGATGAACAGATATCCAATATCCTTGTCACTTGTTGAGTAGTACACCAGGGTTTGTAAAGGAAAAACCAGGTGTCAATGTATATACTGTCATCGATGGGGTCATAGCACTAAATGAAATTTATGCCGAAGACACTGGGGACTGTGGAATAGCCTGGTGGTTAAAGCGTTCAGTCAAGCCAGGTTCGAGTCCCACAGGGGTACAGTGTATGAATGCCATTTCTGGTGTTCTCCCACTCGAATATTGGTAAAAGCAGCATAGAAACATACTCACTGACTCACTTAAGACTGTTAATGACAGTATATACCTTGATGCCTATATTTTTGCATTACAAACCAAATATGAAATCGTAAACAAAAGTTGTATACTGTGTTGCAGACTGAAAATGTAAATGTATTGTATTAATGCTGATGTCAGATAGAAGCAAGACCTGTTGCAGCCCTTAGTTCTCATCAACAGTCCGAGATGTAACGTGTACACAAGACAGTGCGCTCTTTGGTACTAACTGAAGCGCAGCACCCTAATTAATTCAATCACCATGGAACCAACTGAATTGGGTGCAAACACAGCGTGGGGTAACTAAAAGCATTACGCAGAATTTCTCTGTGATCAGGCAGTTATGCAAATGAGTGCCCCACTCTGTTACTCTTTTATACACATAATGGGAGACCCTCTCACATACACGTTACTTCCTCTACTGGTGAATGCAGAACAGTAGGTGATATCATTCACAATGTTATGCACTGAGATACTATAGTGTTTTAGAGCTCTAATAAAGTTTGTTATGGTTTAAGTTCAACGGAGGATCAATACCTGAATTGTTATGTACGTGCTGTGCCTATTGTTGAGTTCCTGCAAAATCATTTTAAGTTGTAGAAATGACATGTATGTTATACAAACAAAATTTTTAGTCAAGGTGTATTTATTTCATTCCCACATAGGTCTACAGGTGTATGATAATACAGTATGGTATTGTATATGTTATCAGTATGATATTGTATTGGATAACAGGATAGTATTGTATTGGATAACAGGATGGTAGTACATATAAGACTTGTTGTTATCCTTCAACATGATTGATTAAAGGAATTTGTAAATGTTGCACTTTTTAAGCTCCTTGTAGAACAAACAATATTTGTTTAAAAATTGAGAAACATTTTGGATTAGGTTAGACAAGATGATTCAGGAACTGCATCTCTGTGTATTCATCTGGTACGGTGCGGAGACTGTATCAGAGAGATCATGTGTAAATAAACCCATGGTAGAACACCCCATGTTCATGTAACTGTGCATGTTGTGTTTGACTGTCTCCATGGTGAACATGTACCCGCTCCTGAAGACTGCTGCTACAGAATGATTGGACTGTTTGTGTTGACCAACACTGCTGTTGGTACGTGACATGGATAAGGAGTCATGGTATCAAGTGGTTAACAGGTCAAGGTACAGTGTGCATAACATATTAATACGTGTACCAAGTGGATGATGGGTAACGACATGGATATCAGATCAGGACTCTGTAGATATCAGATCATGATTAAAAAAAGGAACAGGGTCAAGACACTTGGTGGATATCAGGTCAGGACGCTGTAGATATCAGGTCATGATCCCTTATGGAATTGGGTTGTGGTGCTTTGAGGATAGTATTTCACAATACCGCATCCATAACAGGTTATAACTCATTGATAAGGGGTCATGATATGTTATGCAAAACAGATCATGGGAAGCTGTGGATATTACCAGTATATCCTGGTGGATAACAGGTCATAACTCATGGATGAAAGGTAATGGTAAAATGTAGAGGACAGTTGCTACCATACAGTGTTAACAGCAGGATACAGTATATGTACCTGCTTGGTTGTATTAGTACAACTGGTACATGACAAAAGATGATGACCACTGTTGCGTATGATGCATGTTATTCTACATACATTTTAGAAATAATCAGGTTTACCGTTGATCTAAATGTAGGCTTCAACAAAAACGGTGCACATAAATTGTGATGGAAAGACATAAATATTTCTATTTTTAAATGTGGTATGCTCCTGATACATAAATTCTGTAAGGACATCACTGTGGACTTGTGGATTTCCAGTGACCCTGAAGAATTAATATACCTCACTGTGTTACCCTCTATTACAGTTATCAATTTTATTCCGTTTCAGATTGTGATTGACAGCTACTGCCAGTGTATATCAATGTTAATTTCATATAAATGCTGTTGTGAGAGAAGATGAATGTAAAAGACAAAAAAACATACAGAATTCAAATTTTATTTACAGTACAGACATGTCTTGTTTTATCCTATTGGAATATGAATCCTTGTACGCCATTTGACATGATTCCTCAAGTCCTAAAATTAGTTTTTGTAGTGTTAAGTTCTGAGAACCAGGGGGTTGTATTCAGCTGTTAAATGTTCTTTCTGACCATGAAATTCAGAGAGTGTGTTATAAGACTTTTCAAATTAAAATCAGGTACTACTTAATTGAAAACTATAATTTAGACGTCATCAAAGTGACTTACCATAGTTTCCAGTTATTAAAATTATATTTTGTTTCCCTCTCAAACTGAAGTACCATATATTACCACAGACATTTACATGACATTTCATCATGGTCCTGAAAAAGTATGTATGTCCCATATTTGACTACATCAACCACATTCATGAAAATCAGCACCTCGGGCGTTTAGGACCTAGACAAGGTGCTAGTTCAAACCATGCATGTTGAATGTCAGAGGTCAAATGGATGTTGACAAAGGGAGGTTACCCACACGTTGACAACATTAGACCTGTTCATGCAAGAAAGGTGATTACCTGAAACATCCTGCATGTTCCATATAAGTCATTTTCAATTTTCTACCAGGTTGCAAACGTGTTCATTTGATGACTAACCTCCATACAGTTTATTCTACATGTAGGAATGCATGTGTTAAGCGGCATATAGAACTGTTGCTGATAACCACAGGTGCTACTGCTCCACATCTGACAATATAGACTGTGTGTCTCTTCTCAAGTTTTCAAGTATTTAGTGTATAGCTTTTGATTATCAAAGTGTTCCTTCGTCATGTTGAAGATCACTTCCTGTGTGGGTAAAGTGTGTGGGTGGCTTAGATGTCTCAGCTCTGTGATTACTGTCCAGATCTGTGCCATGAGTCCATGTCATGATCAAGAGCTTGAACTTTGGCATCATCACTCGACATTTGGTCATATCGTAAAATTATCTTAGTTAACCTTAGTTATATATCACTCAAAAGAAGTTGAGGAACACCCAATTCCTTCATATGACTGTAGTCAATTTATTGGTAGTGGGTTGCTTTTATTTGGGGTCTTTTTAACCTGTTTTGAGCAGGTCTGTTACTGAGCTGTAATATTTCTGAGCAACTGCTAAAACCATGAATAGGACCAGATGAAATCAGTATGCTTTCTATCAGTATGAGCACTTTGTCTATGTTGTCAGATACTGCAGAACCCCAATGTTCCTCCGAGAGCTACTGGCGAGATATGTGATGTGAAGCATTCGTCATGAAATCAATTGTCTTAACCTTGACAGCAGTGAGCTGTCCAATATACTGGTCTACCAATGAGATTGTCTTCATCATATATGTATATTGTAACCAATAGACTAAAGTGTTGATACTGTACACTAGTTTTTGTCCTTTGTCCCACAGTGGTCATTCCCAGGGAAAGTGGATCATTTATCAATCATTTGCCTTGATATTGCTGAAGGTAGATTCGTAACATTCTTAGACAGACATTAAGAAGGAGGAACATTAAGGGAGGAAAACAATATATGGATAACAGCTTCCTTTTTATCGTAAGAGAGATGTTTTGGTGTAGGTTATAACACTGTTATCAAGCACCTTTCACTGAAATGTCGCTCACACTATAACATGATAGTAAAGAAGTTGTTTATCCACATATTGTTATTCTACCCCTTAAAAGCAAACTACACAGTCGGTCCTTGTAATTTCATTACACTACCAAAATATGGTCTCAAAAATGAAAAATAACTTGGGTGATAAAATTTTCAGGTAGAGGATCTACAACACAGTGCAGTTGATTCTTTAGTCTGAGTCTTTGACATAGGATGAAATGTACTTTCACTTGTTGCACTCCACAGAAGGCAATATTGCTGTGCTCTCTGATAATGATGAGCAATGAGTATGTCAGGATACATCCACACATTGACTTTCAAGCACCTGGGCTCACTTGCTCAAAGCGATCTCTAACTCCCATTCTTCAACATACGCTTAAGATAGTTGTTATGCTGAGATCGTTTTGTGCAAGTGGGCCCACACTGGGCCCATGAACTGAATGCCTCTCGGTACATGTGGACTGTGGGTAATACAATCATTATGTACCAGGACACTAGTCTTTACTTGCGCATGATCTTTGGCAAAGGATGAGTGGCTTGCTATAACTTTCAGTAGATTAATATCTACCCTGCTGTATATGAAAGACAGTTAATTGTTTTTGTTTGTTTATATACTTATGTTTTGGTGGCTTGGTTGGTTTATTGGTTGCTTGGTTTATCCTCCACTCAGCAATATTTTAGCCATATGGCAGTGGCTTGCAAATAATTGAATCTGGGCCAGACAATCCAGTGATCAGCATCATAGTATGAATCTATGCAATAAGGATACAATGATGTCCAGACATGAAAAGTCTCATTTTCTGTATTACAGTTATTAAGCATTGTATTTGCTGTTTGTCTTGGCCAGACTGGATTTCTTACAATCTAATGACTGCCTGATTTATGAAACTGGATACCATGTGGCACGTGAACCAAGTCATTGAACCTAAGACACCTGAAGATTTGGGTTAGTATTGGTCTTCAGTAACCGATGCTTGTCATAAGGGGCAACTAACAGGATCGTGTGGTCAGGCTTGTTGACACGTCATAAATCGATGCTGATGCTGTGGTCAGGCAATATAGCCAGAACATCTTTCTAACTAAACTCACTCATTATTCAGCCTGACCACCAGATCCTGGCAGTCACTTCCTGTGACAAGCATGGGTTGCCAGTTACCGATTCTAACCAATATCTCATAACACAGCACCAACAAAAACAACAGAACACAGACATAGTAAATGACACTTTACTTTCAGAAATGTTTGATGATACTTCTGCAAGACAAGTGTGTTGTGAAATGAATCATCTGGCATACAAATATCACACAGTAACTTACAGTAACATGACAGTATATACATCAAGATATAATTTATGTGTAACATCCATCTTACTGATACGCATGGTACAAAACTAGCAGACGACATCACATCGACACATACTTGACATCACAGTCCCCATGTCAGATCTGGCTCTCCATTACTGACTTGGAAGAAGCAATACATATCGTACAACATTAGAACCAAAAGTTAAAACAAAATTCTTGATTTTCACCTGCGCTGATTTCCACAGATACATGTAAACTGGTAGAGGATGTGGCTCCCAATCCACTTACAGAGGAAGTAATTCTTGAAATAACGTACGGGTACATAACTCTCAACACCACGGTAAGGGCAGGTAATTCCAGAAACTGTAAGGGGAGGTAATCGTACCATTCTTCGGATAGCTGATATGTGATGTGATTTAATTAAAATAAACCTGAGAAAAAATATCCTCTTTCACATCAATACACTATGGTAAATATGCAAATTGTGAGTGGTTTGAGTTAAATGCCATTTTGAGCAGACATTTATGGTATGCTCACAATAAATTGGAAGAAAGTGTAGCTAGGTAGTTAGTTCCACTTATATGAAACCCACAAGTCTTCTACAGGAACTGACAACCCATGGGTCACAAACAGTAGGCACCTGGGATTCAAACTCAAAGATGCCACAAACATTTCTCACTGGGGATATGATATATTATGTCGTCATTCACAAATACATATAAATTTCTCTTTCATGTGAAAAGTGACATTTTTGATGTTCATACGTAGACACAGGTTACTTCAGGTAAGGTTTTGACGTACATGTATCTCCTCTAAGCCGATACAAGTTAGTGGATTGTCCTGTTCTGTCTTAGTGTCTCCTCACAGCAGAAATAAAAGCAGAAATAAAAGCTAATCTTTCAATCCTTTGAGGGAAAAGTAAAACTTACATAAATGAAATTTGAAAACATTAATCTTGCAACTTTCAAACCTAGGCCATTCTACATAAACAAATTTGCAGATAAATTAGAAAAAACTCATGAAACATTAATTTGTTTCTATGTGTATGCAGACATACCCAACAAATGCCTGTAAGGTCAAAACCACTCACTAACATGACTGAGCTGAATTGATATGTTGACAAACTGTCTCAACAGTTCCAACGTATTTCATGCATTTCAAAATCAGCAAGCTCTCCCCACTGAATGGTTTGAGAGTATAATCTGTGAGTGAGTTTTACGCCACACTCAGCAACATTCCAGCTATATGGCGGCGGTCTGTAAATAATCGTGTCGGGACCAGACAATGTGGTGATCAACAGCATGAGCATCAATGACACATGTCAACCAAATCAATGAGTCTGAAGAGTATAATCTGCTACCTTCATTTCGACAGTACATAAGTTTCAGTTTGACAGGAAATAAATGGATATAATATCGATATCTGACTCACACAGATATCTGACTCACACAGGTATCTGACTCACACAGGAAGACAAAACATATCCCAGAATACATAATGTTTCTGATCATCCCTCAGGTAACTGACATTGATGTGAGGTTTAAAATAAAGCACGAGCAATTATATTTGTGACCACGTCTCGCTTCGATACACTTTTTCTTTCATTCCATCAATGCAAAGAGATTCGGAACTCCAAGGTTGTTTGTTACTGAGGATGTGATAGTGTGTATGGCTGCAGTATATGGCAAAATAATGTTATATTTAGCCACCTCCCACCTGTGATGACAGAAGGGAATGTCATATCTGGCAATATTGCTGAAATCTCCACCATTTTCAAGGGAAATTTGTTCAATGATGAGTTTTCAATTCATGACCATGATTATTACAAAAATAATACCTTGCCTTTGATCCTTCACAGCCATTGTATAGTAACATAAAATGGCTAAAATTTCATACATTTTAGCAAGGTGTTACACCTCCATATTTTCAAGAGGGCATCCACAACATATCCACCTTGTCAAGAAACCAATTACATTGTATTCAATGACGTGAAACATAGTCTGAAGATGTCAGCAGACCTAACCACTCATTACTATTAGTTGCTTCAAGGCCAGTTATTTTTCCAAGACTTGTTTTAACCTGGATCTTCACTGGATCTTCAGCGGACCAAATATTCCGACAGTACCTGCCCAATAAACCCTGATCTACATTGTTGGGATACAGGTTTAATGGTTTACTATCAAAGATTTCCTCAGATAATATTCCAGCCTATCAAACAATCAATTATGATCAAACACTGCCGTGATGAAGTTGACTGTGTTGGGTTTTGTTCTGCTTTTAGCTATATTCCAGTAATCTCAGGACAGGGGACACCAGAAATAAGCTTCACACATCGTACCCATGTGAGGAATCGAACCCACACCCTTACTGTGACAAGCAAATACCCCACCGCCCCGTGATAAATCTGAAAGGCTCTTTGCAATCACTTTGTTATCCAATGTTCAACAGCTGCAAAATTGTGTGAGAAATATGCAGCAACAAGCTAATATTTCGAGAAAACAAAGTTTGACACATTGAAGTGTGACAGAACATTGTTCCACTCCATCTTTACATTCGGAAGACATATTGCCTACCAAATCTAGGAAAACAGGGTGTGTACGTAAGGATGCAAAACAAAATAAACTAATGACTCCTGGTCAATAGAACAAACAGATGCTGGTGTTGAAACAATGGTGTATGTGAAAATCATCACTACTGCTGAAAAATAACACCAGTAGTAAATACATGGTAAGACACAAGTCTTAAACAAACAACATCTGCAAAATGCATGGCACCAGGGTGCGAAATAGTTTCCATATTTGCTAGTGAGTCGGACTTGGAAAGTTAAGTGAGTTAAAAATAATTCACTGGCCGAAAATTTGAATGAAGAAACGAAGCAAAATATTACAAAAAGTAAAATACAATCACTTATCCGGCCATTACCTTGCAAGATTTATAAGTGTATTGTAACTCGGAGAGTGTGATATATTTATAACATGTCCCCATGAAAATTCAAATGCCAGTTGGTCCAGTGACCATGGAAATTTACTGGCCTGACTGGATTTTTACTAGTCACAGCCTAGCAGGCCAGTGTCTACTTCACACACATGGCACATGGCACATGGCACATGCACAGTACAAGTGATAAAGTGCTTTTTTAAATGAGACCACCCATGTTATGCTCATTTACATTTTAAAATAACGAACATAGCAAGTAAAACACTTATTCCCTGGTAAAACCCATGTGAGTAATGAGAGAGTAGACAACAATTTCTCTTTCATAATGGTACTGAGAGTGAGTGAGTTTGGTTTTACGCCGCTTTAAGCAATATTCTAGAGACATCATGGCGGATGACACCAGAAATGGGTGTCACACATTGTACCCATGTTGGGAATCAAAGCCAGGACTTCAGCGTGACAAGCGGACGCTTTGACCACCATGCTACCCCATCACCCCTGGTAATGAGAAAAAAGGGGATTTCTAAAACCAACAGAAATGGAAGATGACTTGCCAGATCTCACTTTTTTTTAAAAATATTTATATTTGAAACAGCTTCAAAATCTGTAGTTATCATGGATAGTTTGAAACAAGCAGGAAGACATTAAATGATTTGCGTATTCATATATATTTTTTTTAATGTGTTTCTCGGTCCAGTCTCAACCAACAAGAAATTGAGCCCCCCAAAATATATATATTAAAATGAAAAAGTAAAAGATATTTTCAACAAAATCACAAGAATATTTTCAGCAATTGTAAAATTTAGATGAACATCAGAATGAAAATTCAAGGCTTGTAGGAAATGAGAAACATCTATGAAATGAGAAAAAATATTGATAAACATAAGCATGTAAAGGTATTGCTGGCTTTCTCAGAGACTGGTATAAATGCATATAGTACACAAACTGTCACTTTGACACTTATGCAACAGTGATGGTTCGGGACAATATATTGAAGTTTTAACAGCATTTAGATTATTCCATTACTTAAGGTTGTGTTAGAATTTACAAAATCCCACTTCAGCAAACTTTATGACCATTATGTTTTACTGGCATTCTTGAAGTTGGTAGTATAGACATGACAAAACTTTATGGATGGTCAACTTCTTTATATTCACAATAAAGACATTTCGATATGGCTTCTTTTATCATTTTCAAGCATATGGAATATAAAAAAGCCAATCCATAAAGTTTTGTCATCTCTTCTGCCATTTTTAAAAAGGGTACTACCCTGACTGTGTAAACTTCTTTGTGAGAATCTGTCACACAAAATCATTTCAACATCGTGAATGTTCTGTCCTTAGATGTAGTCAATAACTAGGGACTTTTGGCAATATCAGTGTTCAGCTAGAGCATTAAATTGGACTGGGACGTCCACAAAGAATGTATCAACATGTGCTTATAAGCTTAATCAAAATATCTAATCGATTTGTCATTCTTTAGGGAAAAGTGAATGAGTTCAGTTTTATGCCACTTTTAGCAATATTCCAGCAATATCATGGCTAGGGACACCAGAAATGAGCCCATGCATGGAATCAAACCTGAGTCCTTGGCATGACAGGCAAATGGTTTAAACACTCGGCAACCCCTCTACCCTCTTTGCAGAAAAAACAAAAGATCAACACTTAAATTCAAATCTCCATTCCAGATATATACAGAACAGCAAAAGAAATGCAACTCTGTTTTTTGTCAAGTTTTAAAATAGAAGACACAAACATGAACACTTACGTTTATGAGATTTAAGTTTTTCGAAACTTGCATTTCTTTTGCTATTCAGTATACATATTTCATGGAATCTAGTGTACAGACAAGTGCCATCAAGAATGCCACTAAATTGGCATCCTCCACAAAATGGGGTTGGCACTCTCTAGCCTATTACGCACACAAAAACAATCTGAACATCCCTGGTCTTTATGTAGCTATACATACAAAACACTCTTCCCTTGGTGGTGAATAATTGCTTGCTAGCTCATGGTAGGAACATGGTTATAGATCTATGCTGGAAACAATAAATAAACATTAACAAAATCTGGACAAACATTCAGTGCTAGTGAACTCTGGTTGTCAGTTGCTTGTCCCCGATGTGTGATGTAGTTGTTTTAATAAACAACAGTGACAGTCCTGACCCTCATGAGAAAAGAATGTTGGAGAAACTGGAGGCTACTTCTCTTCATGTTTCTCTGATGTCCCCGGAACTGGCAGCGAGTTAAAATGTTCATTGGCATGGATGACGGCATCAATACCAATGTTGTACACAGGATGCACTGATTTCTGGAACACAAACCAAATGGTTTCATCCAAAAAGTGGATGGAAGTGTACTTTTAAGGTTACGCTGTGAAACTGATAAAGAGTTTTATGGCTACCTCCTGTTTCTGCCCTTAAAATGCACAAATCTGTATTGCTGTCAAACCCTGTTGTATGGCAACTGAAAGGACATTCGTACTTCAAGAGCAATCCAAGGATCACACAACCCTAAAATGAGACTAAACAGGGATCACATAATGATCAAATGTGAACTTTAACACAAAGCCTGACAAGTAAATGTTCAATGCAACTGTGTGTATATACTGATCATCCATACACCGAGCAAATATAACGGTTGGTCCATTTAACAGAGTTAGTTTTGCAGTATATAGTACACTTTTCCTGAAATATTATTATTTATTACAATGCAATTGCTGTTTAAAGGCAATTTGTTTTATTCCCTCAATCGCTGTATGTCAATCTCAACTGCACATTGTATTTTCACTCTCAACTCCCTCGGGATCATACAACTCTTGCAGCCACAAGGCGCACCAAGCTAATGTGGCTTTTCCATCATTACGAGGTACCAATTCACAGTTGGATGGACTGGGACACCTAGTCAAAGTGCTTAGTCCAAGTTTACTGCACGTTCCTGTGCCAGCAACTAGATGTTTGCATGTATTCACATGGCCACCATCTGGACCTATACCGGTGAGTGAGTGAGTGAGTGAGTGAGTTTAGTTTTACGCCGCACTCAGCAATATTACAGCTATATGGCGGCGGTCTGTAAATAATCGTGTCTGGACCAGACAATCCAGTGATCAACAACATGAGCATCGATCTGCGCAATTGGGAACCGATGACATGCGTCAACCAAGTCAGCCAGCCTGACCACCCGATCCCGTTAGTCGCCTCTTACGACAAGCTGAGTCGCCTTTTATTGCAAGCATGGGTTGCTGAAGGCCTATTCTACCCCGGGACCTTCACGGGTCGGACCTATACCAATGGATTTGTAATTTCTTCTAAGTGCACTGGCTTATGTACTGTGCATTTGAGGTTGCGATAACACTTAGAAAGTATGCACACAAAGCTGACGCCAAGGATTTTACACACGGTCATAGATGTACTTGATCCGTCACCTCAAGCCAACTGGATCCCTAGCCTGGCACCATAGCTCGGCCACCACCATTCCTTTCAAACTAACTCATGCATGATAAAACTTCAAGTTGGATAAAAGTTCTTAGGACTTGTCAAGAGGTTTGAATTTTGTTTTGTTGTTTAACACTGCACTCATCAATATTCCAACTAAATGGTGTCGTGTGTAAATAACTGAACTTGGAACAAAGTGAATCCAGTGATCAACAGCATAAGCATCGACCTACATAATCGGGTTACAGTGAGATACACGTGTCAATCCAAGTGAGCACAGAACTAGTGGTTACTCACTTAGGACTAAATGATCAAATTTCCACATGTCCTCCGCACAGGAGTCTCGTGACAGCTGATTAGTAAGAATTGCGATGGTTGCACTTACTACTTCGTTCTTGGTATTTCCAACAATATGCATGTCTGCCAGATGGCCCCCTGTGAAGTGTTGAGCGATGGAGAGACCGCTGAGACAGTAACACGTGTGATAAAAGTCTCGGGATCTGTGAACAGGACGATGGTGCAGCTGAACACACTACACCTCAACAGAAACATACAGAACATTGGAAGTATTCACTCCTGAAATATAATTTCAAGCATTATTTTTGTTTTTTAACACCACATTCTGCAATATTGCAGCAGTCTGTATATATTAAAGGTTGGACCAGAGAATCCAGTGATCAACAGCATGAGCACTGATCTATGTAATTGGGGTTAAAAACACTACTCTCATACCACTGTTACCAGACACAGATTCAGGTTGCTGGTTTCTCATATGGTAAACGAACACTAGCATAAGTAGGTAGAGTCACTTATACAACTGACTTGTACGTTCGGTGAATAGAACTCTATCTCTCCATGAATTCAATGTGCTTTTCACAAATACTTTCATGAACATTCATGAGAGTTTCAAGGGTTAAAATACTGTCTTAGTTTTATCATTTTCAAGTTATTTGTTTATTATTTATTATTATTTATTTATTTGTTATTATTATTTATTTGTTTGTTTCTCTTGGGGCACATGACTACTAACATAAGTAGCTAAAGTCATCCTGAGGGGTTTACAACTCATTTTGACATCAGTGAATAGAAATTTATCCCCTCTTGAATTCAATTAGTTATTTGTGATCATTAAACCTGAATATTCAAGACACTTTTAAAAGGGGTGTTATTACTTGATCGTGCATTATCAAAGCACCAACCAAGTCATCGAGTCTGACCACCAAATCCCATTAGTTGACTATTATGACAAGCAAGGGTTACTGAAGATCAATTCCAACCTGGATCTTTAAAGGTCAAGGCAGGCTGGAAAACCATAAACACGTCAACTACCGTCTGAAAACAACATTGTCATTGGTCACTGGCATGATATCTTAACATTAGCGAGGGGTCGATGATACATCATGTTACAATATCTTACAGTTTCACTTTGTGTATTTCAGCACTTTGCACACAGGAATGTCAACACAAGTCTTTAACAAATATAAGTGCACTGACCATGATAAACATGAGCTGTTTGTTTTGGCATACTCACTGTAGACTACCAGCTATTGGAATCTGAGTTCATTCCACATTTCAAGCGAAGTCATAATGACACAACAGTGTGACACTGTGTACAGTGTAGTCCTTTGTTTTTATTATCTTAACAAACAGAACCTGCAAGATTTCATTCACGGCTGTAGATTTTAAAGCCTGCAGGGGTCCGCAGAAGCTGATGGCCAACCAGCACATTACTGCCTTGAAGATCCACTACTTACTTGCCAGGTTTATCAATGAGACCTCCTCCCGGGTGTTGACAGCAGATCAGGATGTATTCCTGCAGTGCCTCTTGATGGAACATCCACCGATGGGCACTCAGAGCCTGGTCATCTGCCAACAGGAACACAACTTTAACCAGTACTGTAACAGCTTGGACCAGTATTGCTAAACATACCTGACGCCTCCTCCCACAAGGTTTTGTTCGACTCAGTAGTGCAGTGCAACCAAAGGTACTGAGACTAAGTTTACTTAGACTGGCAAGATTTATGGACGTCAGTTTCTTTATTGTGAATAACACGAAGTTTCAGAAAGTATGCTTGCTTTTTCATCACATAATAAAGACACATAGCTAAAACACCACACAGACACATAATGGAAACACAGCACAGACACAGCTTAGACACAAAATGCACACACAGAAAGACTTTAGGTACATCACAGACACAATTTAGATGCATTTCTGACATAGTTTAGAGATCACAGACAGAGTTTAGACACATGACAGAACTCCTAAATACAAACATGGTCAAAATGAACGCTATGCAGAAACACATTCAGATACTGTCATCCAGACAGGTACCACAGTACATCCAAAAGTCACCGGTCTCCAAGCCATACCGGACCACTTGACGACTGTTGTCATGGTTACCTTGAGAGCACAGCACCATGTGAAGCAAGGGGAAGTTCCCTCCCTGCCAGAAAGAATAGCACCCATCTACTAGTTTGTTGGTCCGGCCCTGGAATCCCCCTTCATACCGCATCTGACGATTCACCGTCCACCTCTACAAACAAACCATTGAGGCAATGTCAGGCCTTTGGTTACATGATTATAAGAAAATATGCACACAGTCCACAATATTTCTGAACAGGCATGTTTACATGTAGCATATTGATGTCGTGGAAGTAAACATGATAACTACTCACAGTCAATATACAGCTGATCTCTAGATATCTCTTACAATACCACAAGAAAGAGTATTTCATCTCACTGGTCTTCCCTACCAATAACTTTTCTTATCAGCTGTCCCTATCAATATTTACAACTTCATCACTTGTGCTGTAGTGATGCATTGATCTATCGATGAATTACAATTGTTAGAGTCTCCGATAGCAATTAATTGATGGTGATAAAACTATCAGTGCATCAATAATATGTGTGTCTATCAACAGAATAGTGATTGACTTCAGCTGATAAATAAGCAGCATTAAACACTATAGAGCCTCGATTCATACACTGCGATTCAGAGTTATCCACCCCTGTTACTATTTAAACAAATATGAAGGCAAACACGGCATGTGACTTGGAGTTGGAAATCGTGAATAACCATGTTAATGTTTAAACTGTTTACGTGATCTAGGATTCAAGTTTTTTGTCAGTTATTAAAATAGACTGAAACTACTTCAGTGTGCTTTACTTCATACAAACTACACATTCATATGGGAAATGACTTCAAATGAGACAATTCAAGGAGAGAGTATTGTAATAGTTGGTCGCAACAGACTCTCTATCACAATAGTATGTTGCACTAGCCTATCCCCATCACAATAACTGTTTCTCCATCAATACACACCCTTATTCATATCAATATAACAGACCTCATAGAACGTCAACAAACTGTAATTCAACAAACAAGGGTGTAATTATATTTTTCAGTAATGCACAATTTTTCCTTTTCATAAAGTCTTCAGTATATGTTTGCAACATGTTTTAGAACTTTTTAGCTTTTAAAAATATCCTACTTTATATAGTGACTGGTTTGAAAGATATGGAAACGCTGACCATTTTGCAAATTCACTGGCCTCCGGAAGTGCAGCAATTTTGAATACTGACCACAAACGTTATTATCACGGTTTATAAGGACACGGAGCAAAGGAAAGGTTGATTAGTTCATGCACCAGTGGGAAGATCTAACAGCTTTTCTCCACTGAACCATGGGGGTAGCTCTATGGATATACAACTTTAAATTTAATATGGGCTTTGTTTCGATATAGCTATTAACACTTGCTGGATAACAGCGTTAGTAGCTATGCAAAAATGTCACTTACATTATTTTAATGAAGTTGTATATCCATAAAACTCTCCTGATTGTCCATCACATGAACTTCCCAATACCTGTCAAAGAAGCTATTTTCTGTTATTCAACGAGTGTACCCAAATGGCATGGATTGGATAGGGTTCAGAGGTTATAAATTGTGTCCTGAGATAATAAGAAAATACAAACCTGTGAATCAATTTTATAGAAAGAAATGTTATTTTGTGAGCGGTTAGTATTCATGGTTTAATGGTTACATGGACATAATACCAATGACTAAATTTGGCCGCACAATCCTTTTGTACCAAAAGGAAAAACAACAACTTTCAACATCAGAAACAAGGAAAAGAACTGCGTCTTGCGTAATGTTGTGCTTACCAGAACATGTTTGATGTTACAATACTGAACACCGTTGAGTAGGACTAGAGTAGCCAGCCCACAGAAGGAATAGCCACCATGGGCTTCTTGCCCCGGGTAGCCTGCAAACCCTCCCTCGTACGTCTGACAGCTAGAAACAGAAGTGTCATACATGTCTAACGAACAGCTCTTTAAGTTGTCATGAGATTTCTGGAACTGTTAAACTAACAACTAAATAGAGCTCTCTATCAGCTCATCCCCAAACACAGCATCATTTCAGGTAATCACTGCACAGGTCATAATCTCTTGAAATCACCAATCAGAGCATTCTATCAGGCAATCATCAAACAGAGCATCATCTCAGATCATGAAACAAACAGTGGATTCTGTCAGTCAATCATCAAACAGAGCATCATCTAAGATCACCAGACAAACAGTGCATTCTGTCAGGCAATCATCAAACAGAGCATCATCTCAGATCATCATACAAACAGAGCTTTCTGTCAGGCAATCATCAAACAGAGCATCATCTCAGATCATGAAACAAACAGTGGATTCTGTCAGGCAATCATCAAACAGAGCATCATCTAAGATCACCAGACAAACAGGGCATTCTGTCAGGCAATCATCAAACAGAGCATTCTGTCAGGCAATCATCAAACAGAGCATCATCTCAGATCATCATACAAACAGAGCTTTCTGTCAGGCAATCATCAAACAGAGCATCATCTCAGATCATCATACAAACAGAGCTTTCTGTCAGGCAATCATCAAACAGAGCATTCTGTCAGGCAATCATCAAACAGAGCATCATCTCAGATCATCATACAAACAGAGCTTTCTGTCAGGCAATCATCAAACAGAGCATCATCTCAGATCATCATACAAACAGAGCTTTCTGTCAGGCAATCATAAAACAGAGCATCACCTAAGAACATCAAACAGAGCATTCTGTCAGGCAATCACCAAACACAGCGTCATCTAAGATCATCAAACAAACAGAGAATACTGTCAGGCATTCATAAAACAGAGATATTTGAAGCAATAGGTCCCATTGCATGCCCCCTTCAATGGCACGTGAAACATACCATTACTGGCCACTCTAGCATGTTGTAACTAGCCAACATAATAAATAAAGCTTTCTACTGGCAGGCATATGATAACTGTAAAAAATTGAGTTGAGAACAGACATTCCAGTGAGTGAGTGAGTGGGTGAGTGAGTGGGTGAGTGGGTGGGTGGGTGTTTGAGTGAGTGAGTGAGTGGGTGGGTGTTTGAGTGAGTGAGTGGGTGGGTGTTTGAGTGAGTGAGTGAGTGAGTGAGTGAGGGAGGGAGTGAGTGAGTGATTATGGTTAATGCAGCCTATAGTAATATTCCAGCAATATTCCAGCAGCAGACACCAGAAATGAGTTTCCGCCATTGTACCCATATGGCGAATCTGACCCATGTGGAGAATCAAACCTGGGTCTACAGCATGACGAACCAACACTTTAACCACTAGGCTGCCCCATCATCCCCAGTTCAATGCCTGATATCAGGAGCATCAATAGACAAAACTGCAATTCCACAAGCATCAACCAAGTCAGCAAGCCTGACAACTTGATATTGTCAGCCACTTCTGATGACAAGCCATGGTTGTTGGTCATCCAGTCTTGAAGTGGATCTTCACGGATTTCATCAGGAAGTGGACGAGCACACTGAGTCAACAATACAGTCACTACAGGTATGGCATCATCTCAGACTGACTGCTCTTCCAGGAACTGTGTTTGCCTTCCACACCACAACACTTTTTGAGTGAGCGAGCGAGTTTAGTTTTACACCACTCTCAGCAATATTCCAGCCAAATGGCAGAGGTCCGTAAATAATCAACTCTGCTCCAGACAATCCATTGACCAACAGAATCAGCATCGATCTGTCCGATTTGGAACCAATGAAATGTGTTGACCAAGTAAGCAAGCCTTACCACCCAGTCCCGCTTTGTCACAAGCATGGATTCCACAGTGGATCTTCATGGGTCACACATGTGCAAAGAACCCTCCCTACCTTAATCTTAGTTCTTACTAATAAGTTAAAACACAACTACACATTTTACACAAGAAAAAGCACTGATTGCATTGAATTTGTTTGTTGTTTCAAGCTGCAGTCAGCAATATTCTAGCTATTTGGCAGCAGTGTCTAAATAATTGAACCATACAATCCAGCGTTCAACAGTATGAGTACACAATCAACAGTGGCACCGACCTTGCAATCCATGATGATGTGTCTTTAAATAGCTCCTTTGTGGCTATATTTGTCAGCCTGGCTGCAGAAGCTGCACAATAGGCTCCCCTGAAAACAATCACCACTCATAAGTCACAGACCTATGTTTGCCAAGACTATTTAGTGTAATGTTATCTAATGATTGGTCCGATGGATACAGCGTCAACCTTAAGACAAAGGAGGTCAGTGGATGATACCTGACCACATGATATGAAAGATGTACTTGTTCTAACCCAGTCTGTCACTCAGCAGTCAGTGGACAAAACATCGACAAGTGGACATTGGGTCAGCCTACGTCTGAGTGGCTATACATGTAAACCTGCAGCATGGTATCTCAGAAGACTAGTAATATAAAACCCAGTCTAAGTGAACATAGTCTCAGTGTTATTTGTTACACTCCTCTAAGAAGTCTTAACAAAATCTTGTAGGAGGTTGCATCAGGTAACCTTTGAGCGATCTATGACTGTCTAGTCAAACACTAGAAGGCCGAACAGATTTAATTAATCAGACAACAACTACTGTTTTGGTGAGACTTCCCTAGTCACTGACACTGCTCCCTTGACAAATGAAAATCTGTCTAAAACGCAGATATTTGACCTGCAATATATACGCCAACGGCTTTCTGAAGACATGAAGACATGGTTACCATCAGCAAATATTTCCTCAAGATGATATCCTTGAATATTTTCAGCGACTGTTTGCTCACTATTGACAGTGTTGTAGCGTGCTCCATGTGCATCACCAGGAAGCGATTGTGCAGAAAATAGCATTCAGAATTATTTGAATTCAAAACTTTCCTAAGTCCAATAGGTAGTGTGAAAATGTCCACTTTTGCGATTTGGTACGCTGTGTTCTGATTGGTCAATCTCAAACGTTACCTGACATGGCCCTTCTTAGACGTTAGACTCAGCAGAGGAGTGTAACGCATAATACTGAGACTAAAGTTACTTAGGCTGTATAAGCCAGGACTAGTCTGGGCCAGTATGAACTTGCCACAATGCCAGTGATCTTTAAAATATGATCTTTAATGCTTTTTGTTATGACGAGATTGGAGATCAAACCACCAAATCTCCATGGAAACAAACTATTCCTATCACTGAGGCACTCTGTCACATATAGGTTCTACTCATCCAGTTAGTCACATGGTCCCTATCACTGAGGCACTCTGCCATACATAGGTTCTACTCATCCAGTTAGTCACATGGTCCCTATCACTGAGGCACTCTGCCATACATAGGTTCTACTCATCCAGTTAGTCCCATGGTCCCTATCACTGAGGCACTCTGCTATATACAGGTTCTACTCATCCAGTTACAGTCACAAGGTATTCTTTCTTTGTTTACTCTCTAATGCTGCACTCAGCAAAAAAACAATTGAGTCTGAATATATGGACATGATAATCCTCAGTTACATGAGTATCAAAGTACGCATCTGGAATACGATGTCAGGTGTCAACCAACTCTGTAAGTCTGACAGCCGTTAGACAAATCTTATGACATGCATGGTTGCTGAAGACCAATTCTAACCCAGATCTTCACGGGTTGGGGATTCTTTAAAGCAGTTTGTCCCAGTTACCTGATGTCTACTTCTCCGCCATCGTGCATCTTAAACGAACCATCTGGCATCCGCATCCTCATTAAAAATTTGTGTAATGTCTCCCTGAAATACAAAAGGTGTTACTTAACAGAGATGTGCTACACATTGTGTGAATATTTACATTTTTCTAAATTTGTAAACAATCAAGAACAAGGATTGTCACTAAGGTGACATAATACCCCCTCGCAAATTATCAAACCAACCTTAAAAAGTAATGAAAGTGAAGGTCGTAATTTAAGACGAAGTAGAATGTTAAAAAAAATTTGACCAGTCAACCTCTCTTGGTATCTTGCTCTGTAGTTTTTTCAAACACAAACACTTTCAACACTCACTTTGACCCTGACATGATGAAATATGCAAAAACAGTAATAAAGAAATTGCTTAACATGGCTAAATCTTCTAAGTGCCATCATGACCTTGAAAATTATGTGAAGGTCACCAAAATCAACTGGGCTCTGCGCCTTCCCTGGATAAAGTCAGATGTCACACATGAAGTAAATCCAGTGAACGGTTCTTGAGATATTTCACTGACAAGCTTAACATAACTAATACCCTAATATCATATCCTCCACTTTGCACTAAATGCACTGCAGGGGATACTAAGTTTATCAATATTTTTCACAAAGAAATTGCACAAAACAGCAAGGAACAGGACATGGCAAAAGATTCAAACAAGCATGGCTGATGAGGATGATGAAGGTGACCCAGCTTACAATTCTTTCAGGTAGATTCTGTTTTCATCTACTAGGAGACAATATGGTGGTAATATGGCAGTTTTCTGTAGTACAAAACTAACCTCCACACACCCAAGATGGCAACGGGTTCTGGATATTTAAGAAAGAAGGGGCAAACATAGTACTAAACTTGCCAGCCACAAATAAGGCATCAGCCCCTACTCCACCCATTGTTCTGTTACAGTTACACAATTATTTAATGTTTCTTGCTCTTAACGATCTCATTTCCACCAAGCTAATAAATCTGAAAATTACTGAATACATTACCCTTTATTATGGGTGACAACTTTTAATAAATTAATTGTTTACCCTGAAATACTGAAGTAAATCTTAAATTGCCGTCAATATTATTTGGCTTATATCACATCAAATCAAGTGGTCTGTGAGGCAAGTCTTTAATTGATACCACTCAAAGATATTTACAACCGAAAAACTGAACCTAAAAACATAATCGGAGTGACCTTGGACTTTACAAACAGCAGATCCTGGTAAAAGTAAGGACAGTAATTTTGAATAGCAAATTGCTAGCCTTTGACCTACGGGCTTACTTGCCCTCTGTTGAAGTAAAGAAATGAGTGCTGTAGTTACCTGTTGATTGCCTTGTAAGCCTCATCAGTGACCGGTGCGAGGATGCAGAGAGCATTGACGGCAGCATACGTTGGAGCCAGGTGAGCATTTTGTCCTGGGCCACCTGCACAAACATCCACATCCAGTTTCTATTACAACAACCTTACCAGAAACTACTTTCAAGTGTCCCACTATCATTGGCATGGAAGGAGATAAGCATAATAAGCATGAGTCAAGATAAGAAAAACTATTATTAAGTTACACACGTATATATGTGTTTGTTGTTGAACGCAATACTGAAATATATATATGGGTCAGACAATCCAGTTATCAACACTGAGATAACAGTCCACACTGTTAGTGAGTTTAGTTTTATGCCACTTCTAGCAATATTCCAGCAACATCATGGCGGGGAACACCAGAATAGGAATTCACACATTGTACCCATGTGGAGAATCGAACACAGATCTTCCCATGATGAGCAAACACTTTAACCACCGCTCCATAACGCTGTTAAGCATTGACAGGGGCAATTGTGTAAGTTGTAAGCTGTCAGTTTCATCAAAGATTCAAACATTGTATTATCATGATATCCATCCAGATCGACAGACTCACCTGCATATCCGCCTGTTGGTGACTGGCACCGCTTCAAGAAGTCAACAACTCTGCACAAATACACATACATGTGATTTCAGTAAAACAAAGCACTTCACTTAAAAAATATAAAAACAGAAAAAAGAAAGACTACATATTAATAAAAATGTTATAGTAGATACATGTATCCTCAAGCTTACAAGTTTAATGAGCAACATATCACTTCAACATGAAAAAAGGCATCAGGAGCAATATTACATATCATCCTAAACATTATTATAAATATGAAATTAGAAACTGAAAGATGATCTTACTTTAGAGTGATAAGAAAATTGTTGATTTTTTTGTGAGTGAGTGAGTGAGTTTAGTTTTAAGCAACACTCAGCAATATTCCAGCTCTATGGTGGCGGTCTGCGAATAATCAAGTCTGGACCAGACAATCAAGTGATCAACAGCATGAGCATCGATCTGCATAATTGGGAACAGATGAGATGTGTCAATCACGTCAGTAAGCCTGACCACCCAATCCCATTAGTCGCCTCTTACAACAAGCATAGTCACCTTTAATGGCAAGCATGGGTTGCTAAAGGCCTATTCTACCCTGGACCTTCACAGGTTGATAATTTTTTTTTTTTTTTGTGATGATGAATTTATTTAAAACCAAAACAAGTCAGAACTACTTTTTGACAGAGTGGTAGTGAACTAATTTCGTTATAACATTCAGGTACATAGCAAGCCATTTTTTTTGTGAAAACCTGACAGGTTCCAAAGCTTTATATTTAGATAGTATTGACAGCTTGCCCAACTCTTTAGCAACGATCAAGTATAAGCCCAGGCTTTTTTCAAATAATAGTAGCTACCCCCTGCTGAAACATTGATGAAACCAGAACATTTTCAACAATACTAACATACTCGGACCTTGTTGTATCACAGCATACATAGCACAGCAGCAAATAGTATTTCCAGTTTTCCGTGGGAGAAACTCCTCCTAGAGGTGAGTTGCACACATAAATTGACATCCAGACGTGAGTGGCTTGTTATTTTTTGGAAACAAGCAGGATGGATTGAATCTTTATAAGTATTATACAACCAAACTAGCAATACTAAATTCTGGAATCTTTACGAATCTGTCTGATCCCAATCTATCAAGCAATTGCTACAATATTTACATTTTATATATGACCCTTCTCATCCCATCAGGACTAGATCATCTGCATGTCATTGTTGCCCAAATCATAGCATCAGTGACGTCATGAGATATATTTATCACCTAAGGAATGAATTTTATTATTTACCGCAATGCGATGGAATTCTCTCCTTTGGTAAATATATATCGGCTTTGTTCGCCTATCAGCTCTTGCTGAAACACTATCAAAGTTTAAATAATTTTTTTTTCTTCTCAGAAATATGTTGATTTAATATCAAGTTATGTCATGTCATGTTATTTCACAATAAAATAGGGATCATAAGTTAGAATTTTATTCACAATTACAGAAATGTACTGCAATACAACGAGGTGGTCGCAGACTACCAGGTACTTACTTTTTAGCCTATCAACTAAACATCCTAGTTTGTTTGGGGGTTTAGAAAGAGAACTAAAGCTGACTAAATGGAAGTCGGTATGGTTAGGAGGCTGTTATGAGGAGGTGTTAATGACTGAAGAATGGTGCTGTAACATCGTATTAGACTGTTTCTGTTAAGATTCAGTAGAGGGAAGGGTGTGCTTGTTGCAATATCTACACTGGAAGTTTCCAAGGCAGCTAATGAATAACTAAACATAGCCTTACACACAATGCTTTCCACCCTGGATTGCCAATCCCGGCTTATGTTGGAAGCTTGACAACTGCAGCAGCTAGTGAACATTACAAACACTGTCTTATTGCTATAATCATGACTTGGAGCTCTTGTATTCATAACTCTTTAATTTAAACTTGCTTTGACAGAATACTTGGGCCAGTGGACAATGTTCAAGTACCAGTTTGAACTAGTTGTTACTGTGCACAGGTGGTGACTTTTGAAATACTCACTGCACAGCTATGTCCTCTGGAACAGGATCGTTGAGGATTTCTAGACTGTGCAGGATCCAGTAACACAACCATGGCCGACTTGCATCTAAACACTGTTAAACACAAGACAAGCAACATTGTATAGTTCATTACCTTCATCATCCTCGATAATCTCCACTAGTACCCTGGATGCATCTACGGTCTTACACGATAATTTTGCTGGCTCTTTATCCAGGTGTCCATGCTGGAAAGTTGATAATACCACTCACAAGGCTTCTATCATAACTCACTTCCACTTCTTTTATCTAGCCAGTTAAACTCACCAACAATTGTTGTAGAGGTACCTTGAAAGAGGTAGAAAGGGTCCTTTCCTATGATTTTTTAAGTTTTTCAAGTTGTCTGTAAGATTTTCCCCCTACATCTGAGACACACAGCAAACAAACCTTCACAGCTGCAGCCGCCATCTTTGATGACACTGGCAAGCTCGGTTGTAATAGCTAATCCGACTGACTACAATGAGAAGGCACACCCAGCGAAGGTAGATAAATACAATTATTGGGCTGAGCCGTCGGTGCATCGTGGGTACTTTGTGGAAATTTTTCAGAACATATACCCTGGAGATTATAAGAATGCATTTTTACAAGTATTTTATGATAATATTTGTGCAGTTATGGATTAACATTGCACTCAGAGGTATTCATGCTCTATAATGCTGACCTGTAAATAAACTGGTGATTGATGCTAAGAGCATCGAGCATTAGGGTGTGATGACACACCATCAGCATCATCACCCAGCATAAACACCATCTTATTAATACCAGCATTGGTTGCTGGGGACATATTCTAACCACAATCCAAATGGGAAGATCATGGTAACAATGGAAATATATACAGTATGTATGCTTAGTCACTACGTCACAGACCTCTTAAATTAGTGCTTTACCTCAGTACATTTAGTCATGTACTCATAACGTGCTCACAAAATAAACAAGCAACTTTCACATAAAATCATCAAGCACCTACTTGATGTAGATAACTATTTCTCTGCTGCAGTACATCACTGTAGTTTGACAAATATGGTATAAGAGAGTGAGTGAGTGAGTTTAGTTTTATGCCACACTCAGCAATATTCCAGCTATATGGCAGCGGTCTATAAATAATCAAGTCTGGACCAGACAATCCAGTGATCAACAGCATGAACATCGATCTGCACAGCTGGGAACCAATGACACGGGCCAACCAAATCAGTGAGTCTGACCACTCGATTCCATTAGTTGCCTCTTACGACAAGCAGAGTCACCTTTTACGGCAAGCATGGGTTGGTGAAGGCTTATTCTAACCCGGAACCTTCACGGGTCTCATGGTATAAAAATGTACACCAAAACATTACATCATAACATAATAAATAAGTCTCCATCCCTGAAGTATCTTGCCTTTATCTTGTTAATCCCTAATGTAAAGGGATTGCTTCAATAGCTTCATTACCTCCATATTAACAATAGGTTCATACCAGGACATATGTTAATACCAACAAAACAACTAAAGCACACCTCATATGAAGATGACAAATTCTTCAAGCCCTTCCACAAAAATATCCTGTGGGAGTTCCGCTCCAACTCTGGAATGCTGCAAGACATGGAATTGAAACAGATTTGTAAAGATTATTAATGCTTGTGAATGTAAATAATACTTGGGAAGGACATTAGTTAAAATAGTCAGTAGTTGAAATGTGGATTGGACAGAGGAAGTGAGTCAGTCAGTCAGTTTAATTTTACACCAGACACGAAAAATAAACTGATATAGAAGGCCACCTCAAACAAGCATCAAAAGCTAACTTTTCCCTAAAACCTGCTTTGATATGAGTTTCCACAAAGTGATCACAGTGATGTGAGCATGATATATATTGTATGATGAAATTTGTAGCATAATACATATAATATCGTTATCTTGCTGTATCATTTCATGCTTAACAGATCAGTATCTGATGACATGCAATAATCATGATAATCATCAGCACATCATTGCTACCCTGCTCTATCACGATTCAGAGCAAACCCTCTGTGGAAGGTCATGACCTTTCAAATCATCTAATCAGTGACAGCTTATTGCATTCTTGTTACTAACCTAGAAATAACTCTAAGTAACATCCCTGCTTTCTGTACCTTTAAAATGAATGCTTATAGGCAGTTCAATATGGAAAGTGATGCTTGCCCAACTATGTTGTTAGGCAGTTCAACATGGAAAGTGATGCTTGCCCAACTATGTTGTTAGGCAGTTCAACATGGAAAGTGATGCTTGCCCAACTATGTTGTTAGGCAGTTCAACATGGAAAGTGATGCTTGCCCAACTATGTTTTTAGGCAGTTCAACATGGAAAGTGATGCTTGCCCAACTATGTTGTGGATAATGTACACACTTCAGTTTCCACGGTTTCAAACACATCTTTAAACCCATGACTACAATTTCTTTTAATTACTGACATGTCAAGGTCTCTCAGGGTTCAACAGAGAGCGGCTAAATACATGTAAAATTCACTTACTCTGGGCTGATATCAAGTTTGTTCTTGAAAGCAGTGTATAGGGCAGCGATTGATCTCTCAACTCGCATCTGAAAACATAGACATCATGGTGACCCCTCCTTCCTTTGTATTCAACAAAATGGTCTAGTTAGACATTTGGGTTAGGATAACCTAACCCTAAACACCTACAATCACGTAAAAGAATATCATGACATGTTTTTAAAGTTGTAGTGCTGCAGGGATTTACAGGCATAAAAATAGACAACGGATGCAACGAAACAGGTAAGTGCATCCACAGGGATGCAGAAGAAGTCAAAATACTTCTTTTTAAATGTTGATCAAGAAACAATAACTTATCACTGAGTCTGAAACAAGCCTGTACCAAGGACCAAGATAAACTGCGTACCAAGATAAATATACATGGAAAATTTCCAGTTACGCATTGGAAAATAATCGTTATGTACCAGTTACGCACTGTAAATGTTGGATGCGCAAAAAATTGGAAACATAAGCGTATGGAATAAATTTATTAAAAAGTTTTGCATAACGAAGAAGACGTCGATTGCTATCAAGTTGTACTGTCAGTATTGGATGAGTGATTTTTGTGACGTTGTTTTCTTTTTATTTAAGTTGGTTTTGGTTAGGTATGACAAGGCAGTACACATACCTGCTTAATAAACATGCTCAGTGATATATACCTGGGTGAGTAAAATCACTGAAATGCAAATGCCCACCTATTTGAATGCAGTGGGTTACGGAAAAAAATCAAATACCCACACACATTCATAATACCCACTCCATAATACCCACCCACTCCATGAGCTCATTCTTATCTGGATCTCTGTAGACGGGTCATATCATTTGCAGTTTAATTATTGTGATGATCATGATACACAATACAATAACAGTAACTGAATTTCAACAATAATATGGCATAGTATTAATGATAATATCTAAGTGTCTGGGACCCCCAACTTATAGCCCCCTGGCCCCTGAAAATTAAAAATATGAGTCCCAGGGACCCTCAAATACAGGACTCAAGGTAAATCCCTGGTGCTGTTTTCTAAAGGTAGGCCCTTTATAAGATAATCCTTTATAATCCTAGCAGAAACATTACTGATAAAATGTCAAATACTAACATTGTGTTTGTAAGTACATTCATCTCTCAATTTGCCATGTTAATAGACACATCTGAAAGCATTTAGCATGAATGAAGCAGTCTCCTAAATGGTAATCAGTCAGCTAATGAAAACAGTGTCGCATGTTTCACTTGTGATCAAAATGTTCATTCTCACTTTTCATATTCAGAATAATCTCCTAACAGGTTCGTAAAATGTAACGTCGTAGGAGTCCCATAAACACTTTAAAACAGGATAGCACATATGAACTTGTCCAACTACCATACGTTTAAGAAACGCGTGCACAAGGCAAGCCGTAAACAGCATTCTCCCCAGAATATAAAATGCATCTCTAGTGGTAACTAAAGACAACGACATTAACATCGTTCCACTGTAACAATTTACCAACAGCAAGATTATCTATGGTAGAAATGTGCAATGACCTGGAAGAGCAGTTTGATCAGATACGTTAGGAAATATCACTATGACTGCAGGGTTAAGTTTCTACCCGTTACTTTGATCACATAAGTACCTGTTCATCAGATGTTTCTGACCATACTTTATCGTCTCGGAATTTTTCATTTTCAAATTGTTCCCAAGTGCATCTTTGACGGAGTTTGCTCTCATCTTCCATGATTTCAGATTCTGTTCGACGGTGTTTGGGAGAACTCGTTGGGACTTATTACCTTTGTGATACGTGTAGAATTCTAATTCTCCTCACAAACATAGTTTGTAATTATTCATTGAAAATTTTATTCAAATATATTATGCATCCAATAATCCATTGGCTAATTATTGTCAATCATCATTAACAATCCTTTACGGATGTTGTTATTTACTACAATACACACTCCCAAAACCCGGAACGACATTTCAGCTATTGAAACCGTTTTCGGTTGACTTAAAGGGCCCATGATCCAATCAATGATAAGAATTCCGAAACCAGAATGAATATATTTACGGTGTAGAAGAAGCTCCCGACACCGTTAAGCCAGTTCGGAGTTCTAGCAAGAGACTAAACTAGTTCCACTATTTTCACTTTTCACTCTTTTCACGCGCCGGTGTCCACTCCTTGGCTCCTCTGCGAAGGACATGTGACCGGTTTAGGAATTCCTTTTCCATCTCTCAGTAGTGTCAGGATGGGCTATCATCACCATAAGCAGATTTCATGTAATCGTGAATCTCTTGAATTATTGAAATATTTGATAATTGAAAGTTTTTGATATCCCTTCGTATATATTACTTTTCTTCATATGCATTGGCATTGGCTAGTGGCATGCTTGCAAAGTGTAATATCCTCTACTTTTATTTCATGTTTGTGAACAGTGCTGAAAAATAATTTGGTGAACATGAGCATTGATAATCATGATCATACTGATCTTGCATGAGGTTTGAATTTTATTTTCAGGAATGATTCATGAGATGCTCATGTGAGGGTAAATACAAAGTCCAGAGCTCTGATATTTTATAAATGGATGGTCTGCCCAATGAAGTCCTTACCTTACTGTTTGTTCATGTACCTGGATCTGATTTGGTGAGAAACTGCATCCTGGTATGTCAGAAATGGAGAGACATCATCAACAGCCCTCATCTCTGGCAAAACAAGTGTGAGAAGACAGGGAAATTCATACCAAATATCACACCTCCACCACACAATGACAACTACAAGAGACTTTATTTCTTCAATCCATATGGGAGAAATTTGCTGAAAAACTTTTGTGCCAAAGGTATGACAGCTTGATGAAATGACAACAGTCTTATGACTTGATCTTTCAAACTGGACAGTCAGAGAATTTTTTTTTTAAAACAGGCTCACCAGACAACTCAAAATTTAAGGGGCTGCGGGGTAGCCAAGTGGTTAAAGCATTCGCTCATCACAAAAACCTGGGTTCAATTCCCCACATGGGTACAAAGTGTGAAGCTAGGTTCTGGTGTCCCTTTGCTATGATCTTGCTGGAATATTGCTAAAATTGGCATAAAATAATTCATCCACTCAAGATTTAAGATACTCAAACAACTTTGGTTTTCATCAGTCAAATGATTTATTTTGTAACCATGGTAACAAGGAAAATACATGGGTTTACAGTACTTTGTATGTGTGAAGTCTTCAGGAATTTTTATCCCCTTCATGTTTTTGTGGCAGGTATTATGAACTCTGTCCGTGTGTCCGTGCATCTAGGCACATTTGTCTTTTCCTTAACATAACTTTCAAACTGTTCAATATTTCTTCACCAAACTTGGCACATAGATAGATCTGGTGGTCTACTGGTGCCTTCTGGTAGTTTTGGATTAGTTGGTAGTTTTGAATAAAATATTTTTTTGTTTTCATGGCCAAAAGTTGGACTGTGAAATTGGTAGTAGTGCTTTTGACCTGAACAGAAACAGTGTTCACTGTTTCATCACCAAGTGTCATACATATGTTTATCTAGAGGTGAACTGATAGTTTTGGATTTCTGAATAAACTGGGTTTTTTGTGTGTTTCCATAGGAACAATTTTGGCTTCATCTGAATTTGGTATTAGTGCTCCTTTTTGGAGCAGAAATCTTTCACTACTCGCCTTCCACTTAGCTGTATACACACCCAAACATTTGACAGAATCATTACTCGCAGACATATTCATGAACTGTCTAAACTGACTACAATACTTTACTGATAGTAACATACAATTTCCCATTTCGAGGTCATAAGTTAAGCAAAGACATGACATTTCCACAGTCTAAGTCACTAATGCTTGAAAACTGTGTGCAAGTGTAGAGACATAAATAATTTCAATGTCTATTTTCTTACTAGTGGGTTGCAGTAAATGGAGGATAAAGGAAGATGGAGGCAATGGGTTTGGTGTGGAGGATATACCTGCCAACGTGAAGCCACTTTCTGATTTTGTCCATGTAGAAGGTTAGTTCAGTAATAACTTCTACACTGTGTAATGTTTTTAGCTGCAGTGACAACTCCTCTATACATAGCACTGGCTTCCAATCAACTTGGGAAGTAGGGTAGCCTAGTGGTAAAGTGTTTACTCATCACGCCACAGGTCCAGATTTGATTCCCCACAATGTGTTGGTGTCCCATTGTGATCTCATGTATGTATCACCCAAATTACTTTTCATGTCCCTCTTGCTCGACAACCACGTTAGAATCTGTTGAAACGTTGCCTGTACGGAGTAAAGAAGTTTTTCTGTGAAGAAGAAGTTGTATAGCCATTTAAATCCTCAGTTTGTTCAAATTCAAATAAAAATAGTCAGACCTGATTTTTAATGGTGCTAAAGAAACCATATCACAAAACAAATTATCTATGACATTACTTTTATGTGTGTTTAGTTTGATGTTTAAGTATAAGCATTTAAATATTTTACAGTTCACCTTGTTTTGAGTACGTTGAGCATTGTCTTAAATTTGCTTAAAAGGCATATTGGTTCCAGAGATCTATTCTCAATTGACTGGGTACAGTGTGTGAAGCCCATTTCTGGTGTCCCTGCCATATTACTTGAATGTTGCTAAAGATGGTGTAATACATTCACTCTCTTTTCCCACTTGACTGCCAGAAATATTAATGTATGGTTTTCTTTGTTATCACTGGCATCATTTTTTGTTTGCATCCACACAAACTTTGAGTTTTAGGGTGGTGGGGTAGCCTACTGGTTAAAGCGTTCGTTCGTCACGCCGAAGACCCTGGTTCTATTCCCCACATGGGCACAATGTGTGAAGCCCATTTTCTGGTGTCCCCCGCCGTGATATTGCTTGAATTTTGCTAAAAAGCGGCATAAAACTTAACTCACTCTCTCACTCACTGTTGACTGTTACTGCAGAAAATATTTGAAAGTCAATCCACATGTATTTTGGGACATTTTCGACTGTTTCTGAGAGTGGGACTAATTTGTTTTTATCATGCAATATATTATATCAAATGGATCAACCCAGTCATGCAGTGAAGCCATTGCATGTCACTCGTGTTCTACTTTGTTCTACATGTGATATTTCAGAGCCTGATGTGAAGGTGTGGACCACATCCTACTACTGGTGTGTCAAGTCTCAGGAGGTGGACCTTAAAGCTGAAGGTGTTGAGGAGTGGATCATGGACCATGTGAAGCCACATATACAGGCATCAGAATGGTAAGTGACGAGTTGAGGGTGTGAAGCCACATATACAGGCATCAGAATGGTAAGTGACGAGTTGAGGGTGAGAAGTTTCATATACAGGCATCAGAATGGTAAGTGAAGAGTTGAGGCTGTGAAGTCACATATACAGGCATCAGAATGGTAAGTGACGAGTTGAGGGTGTGAAGCCACATATACAGGCATCAGAATGGTAAGTGACGAGTTGAGGGTGAGAAGTTTCATATACAGGCATCAGAATGGTAAGTGACGAGTTGAGGGTGAGAAGTTTCATATACAGGCATCAGAATGGTAAGTGAAGAGTTGAGGGTGTGAAGACACATATACCGGCATCAGAATGGTAAGTGACGAGTTGAGGGTGTGAAGACACATATACAGAAATCAGAATGGTAAGTGACGAGTTGAGGGTGTGAAGTCATACACAGGCATCAGAATGGTAAGTGACGAGTTGAGGGTGTGAAGTCATACACAGGCATCAGAGTGGTAAGTGACAAGTGCCACATATACAGGCATCAGAATGGTAAGTGACGGGTTGAGGGTGTGAAGACATATACAGGCATCAAAATGGTAAGTGACAAGTGCTACATATACAGGCATCAGAATGGTAAGTGACGAGTTGAGGCTGTGAAGACATACAGGCATCAGAATGGTAAGTGACGAGTTGAGGGTGTGAAGTCACATATACAGGCATCAGAATGGTAAGTGAAGAGTTGAGGGTGTGAAGTCACATATACAGACAACAAATGGTAAGTGATGAGTGCCACTATACAGGCAAAAGAATGGTAAGTGAAGAATGGTAAGTGATGAGTGCCACTATAGAGGCAAAAGAATGGTAAGTGATGAGAGCGTGAAATCACATATACAGGTGTTTTAAGTGGTAAGGAAAGATATTTTAGGTAGTGAAGCCACAGGCTGTGTTTCAGGTATGCAGCTCGTCATGATAGTGGATGTGCCTATGAGATGACAGTCCGGTTACTGGATTGGATGGGACATCAGATTGACAGCCATGTGTTCCTCAAACAGTTTCAACGTGGTGAGGGAGGAGACTGGCATCAGGTAAGTTAGAATCTGTGTCAATATGGTGCTACAATTGTAATAAGCAATTGTCAGTAATTGCCATGGCAGTTATTCTCATTAGCTACACAGACAACATGTAAGTGTCTCAAAGATCTGCAACTCCAATACTGAAATTTCACCTTAGAAAAAGGGCAGTGTTCGAAATAATTGTCGTCCCGAAGGCCCAGCACCAGTTGTTATTGTATTGGGCCAGCAGTTTAAAATATTTACTGGCCCTTGTTGCCTTCAGTTAATTATCTGCCTTTTTTTTCCAAATGGAATCTTTCCAAGAGGGTAAGATTCTTTATGGATAACAACTTCTTTATTGCATATGATGCGACGTTTCGGTATGGATCCTTATACCGTTGTCAAGCAAGAGTCATCAGTCACTCTTGCTTGACAACGGTATAAGGATCCATACCGAAACGTTGCATCATATGCAATAAAGAAGTTGTTATCCATAAAGAATCTTACCCTCTTATCACTTACCAGCTTCTAATAATGCCAATCAAACAAAGGAATCTTTCCAATATATTTTTCTTGTTTAACATTTGGGTATCACCCATTATCCATCTTATTACAATAAATTATGTTTTCACTTCCTGGTTTTCAGTGCTTTGTGCATAGAAATGGCAAATTCTCTCGGCACCATAGGGTTTGCTAACAAATTTTGTTCGAACAGCGCGAAATTGTTACTTTGTCTTTATTGTTTTTATTGGTTTAACACAGTGGGCCTGCAGATTTCATTCAGGGCCTGTAGGTTTTAAAGCCTGCAGGCGGCAGCGGGCACTGTTGGCTAACTGGTAACTTGAAGTCTTGCAAACACTGGACAAGGGGCCGCACTTTTACATATGATAAACATTCTCAGACTTAAAATTAACTCTCAGAACCAGTTGGACTATAGTCCTAGGTCTCAGGTTTATTTTTCTAAGCAAGATTTGAATATTCTTTTAAAATTCTGATGATGCTTGTAACTATGGCAACATTTTAAATCCCAGTTTGTTGTTGTATTCCAGGTAATCCACACTTTCAAGGACTACCAACCTGGCGTACGCTATGTTGACTTCCGTCATGGCGGCAAGGATATGGAGTTCCTGCCAGGACATCATGGTGTCAAGTTCACCCTGTCGTCTGTGCGCTTGAAGTTCACACCAAGCCACACTGCAAGCCTTTCAAATAGCCAGAGAAGATAAAAAGTCTCAGAGAATTAGACAATGAACAGTTTTCCCCAGGGTTTCATGGCAACCTGAGATACATGACTTTTTCTAGACCGACTGTATCATGACTATGACTTTCAGTGGTTGTAGTTCCTCGAATTGTTTGGACACTGAAGATTTGCATGGTCTTTTTGCTGACCACACATTAATTTGTGGCGGTGTAGGCTAGTTGTTAAAGTTTTCAATTTAATCCCTTATCATGCTGAGGACCTGTGTTTAATTCCTCTGATGGGGTTGATGTGTGAAGCCCATTTCTGGTGGCCTTTGCAGTTATATTGGTGGAACATTGCTAAAAGACACATAGTCACATGCACTCGCTTGCTTGCTCTATTCCTAGTCTTGCTGACATGACCTCACTAAATGTCACCGAACTAACACCAGAGATAGGATTGACAATTACTCAAAATATTGAAGTTGAAAACACCCGTAAGGAAAGTTGTTGTATTTTTATTGTTAGACATTGCATGAATTATAGTGTTCATGATTTCCACATGTTCATATCTTTATTGAGTGGGCATCATCTACACGTCGGATTGTGATATTTATACAGAGTGTTGCCGAACTGTGATTTATTGGGTTGACAATACAGACTTTGTTTACAGTGTCATGTTGTTGACTTTTGTTACTAAACAGTTTATATTTCAATAAATGTGTGATTGTTTAAACTGTGTTAAGAATTTTTCCTTGCTTGTATGAAAAATGTGTGTGCAGCAAACTTAGAGATCTAAATAAGACAATTTGAAATAGTTTGATATGAAATAGATTGTTGATGATTATGATGATGGTTTTGGTTGATTGATGAGTAGTTGGTGATGGTGAGGATGATAATAAACATGATTGGTGATGAGTGAGTGAGGGAGTTAATATTTATCGTCACAATGGCAATATTTCAGCAATATCATGACAAGAACAATTAATTATCACCAGTAAGTTTAAGAATTAATAAACCTGTTGATGAAGAACAGTAAAAAAGCTATGGTATCAGAGAAAATGATTGGAATGATGATGATGATGATGATGGTGGTGATGGTGTTGATGATGATTTCAGTCTATTTACACAGCCAAGTGTGAGAAACTAGAATATATGAGGCCTTAAAAGAGCAATTATTCTAAAGAGCCAAGTCAACACAGGTTAGCACATGTCTGGCTTTCTGAGTTGGCTCCATTAAGCGTGTGCTAATTAATGTTAGTGTTAAAGATAACATCGGACACTACTCTGAATAGAACAAACCAAGTGCAGCCTTAGATGTAAAGCGCAGTCTGCCATTGGTATTATTGTTACACAGGTATTTGAGGTAAGCAAGTGCTGCACTGCTAGACAAAGTTTAGTTATAGCTTCTCTATTGAATGTATGTATTGTCTTTCTCCACTCCGCAGAACGATGTTGATCACTGGATTGTCTTGTCCAGGCTTGATTAACAGGCCACTGTGTATGGTGTAAATCAAAACAACCAGTCAATCAACTGATTGTGCCAAAGGCCCAATACAGTAGCAACCGAAGAAGGATACAGTTTTGTTAAGTTTGGGGCTTTTTTAACGGTATTTTTGATCCAAACTACCATATTCTGACTTTTTCTTCAATCGAGGTATGTCAGTTTCAGTTAAAGGTTAGTGAAACCTGTGAAGATCTGGGTTAGAATTGGTCTTATGCAAACCATTCTTGTCGTATGAGGCGGCTAACGGATCGGTTAACATGAGTAATCGTATCCGAACTACGTAGATGCCCCTGCTGTTGATCACTGGATTGTCTGGTTCAAACTCCCTTGTTTGCAGACCGCTGGAGCATTGCCGAGTGCGGTGATAAACTATAAACCAACAAACTAAAGTCAGTCAAAGGTGATGGAGTTTATCAGGGTCAACGCTCCATGGAATTGCCCAGTGTTTTGACATGGAACGCGTGTACTGTCATTTTTACGAACAGTGGGAGGGAAGGGAATCACGGTGAGGAACCCCAAGGGACTACTGGTTAGAATACGTCCACGACAGTCTATTCTGGTGCTAAAAGGCCCCTTAATGAATCCTGGTGGCCAGGTCGGTGACTCCGTGCAAGACTGATTGCTTTCCATTTACCCCAATGACGCGGATCGTTGGTCGAACCGGTCACTGGATTGTCTGGTCCGGACATTACTTGCAGACCATTACCACACAAGTAGATTAATTCTGAAACAACAAACACCTGAAGGAGAGTTGTTGATGAGGAGGATGGACCTGCCGCACATGATGTAATTGGGAACACACCTACTGCTCTGTATAACGAGTTGATGGTGACTAGTTACCATGGTTTCAAAATATACAGATTTACAACATGTAACAGGGACTAGGTTGGATGTTTGAACAGACGTTGAGTCAGGTCATTCCTCTACATGGGCGCACATAGGTTTTTGAGAAAGGGATGCACAGTTTATTTTCACCCATTTTCACGAGGGTTTCAATGGTCGTTTAATAAAGGTCTGGAAATAAATGTTCAACTGTTCTCTTACTTGTTTCGATGAGTATATGTTCACAACAAAAATGTTTGCCAACCGCCAAACAGTTTAAAGTTTTCATCATCTGGATTTTGACAAAATGGACCCGTAAATAAATTTATGTATGGGTACGTAATTGTGTTGCGTTGGAAGTTTTTTATGAATTGAATTTTCCTTGATTCACAAGAAGTGTAAAATCTGTTATAAATTTCTCCGCTCATTATTTTGCATTACGTTATTTAATTCTGTTAGTGTAACGCGCACACCTTTATTCTTGGTGCGCTATTTCGCTCCACAGTTAGTAAAGCTCTCATCCTAGTTTTGTAGATACACACTAGGCCATTCCGTCAACACTATAAATCCCCATTAATTGAACACATGATTTAAATGAGCAAACATCTGCCAGTGCACTCTCCTGCCCAGATTCCATGCGGCCAGCCAAGTCATCGCTGCGCTGGTGCATGGCTGCATGACATTGTGACGGATGTGACGTCACTATGTTCTATGACGTCACTCGCCTGTTCCCGTAGCGCTTATTTCAATGCTGAAACTAGTACGCGAATGACGTGTTTTTTTCAGTAATCAGATTCAATTGCACTGAGAGGTGAGTAACCAAATGGTACGAACACCATGTGCCGTTCAACTTCTTCACATTCCATGGGCGGATTCAGGGGGCACATGGTATATCTTTGACTTGTTGGGTTTACAGGCTGGGCCCATTTGTACAAAGCGGTCTTAATACTTCGAGGATCGTAACTCTCGTGCTCAAACATACAAAATTATAATAGCCGTAGCTCAAAGATCGTGTTGTGAACGTGGGCCCAGATCGTTCTAAATCATCATACCAGGTAACAATGCAGAGCACCACACCTGGATTAAACTGTCTGTTTGTGCGTGTGTCTGTGTCTGTCTTTGTATAACGGGTCATTGAACTTCGTAACCATCTGTTCTTGAACATGTGCCCTGGTTTAATCCACCAAGCAGTGCTGATATACCTAATTCGTCCCATAATTACTTTACGATCAATCACATTATGAATTAGGTTATGATACAATGGTACCAAGTATGTAAATTAGGAGATAAACCTACTGTGTTGGAAAATCAGAGGTATATAACGAAATTATAATAGCTCTAAATTTGTTTTAAAACCAAACGCATTATTCAGATTTTAAACACATACATAATGCTTTGGAAAATCAGACGCATATAACGTGATTATATACCTCTGAATGACTTTGATTAACCAATCACAATCCAGTATTTACTAAAGTCATGATGGAATGAGCTATATGTTGTATATTTCCCCTTTCTAGACACATCTTTTGTCCAGTAAAGCAAGGTTTCTCTTTGCATTTCAGAATCACATTGGCCATGGGACGAATGACCAGATGGTTTCAATCCGCCATGCAGGTATTACGCAGTTTCGCTGTAGTGTCCACACAGGACAGTCGAGATTTGTTAGCTTGTTTAGAAGTGACACTTATGTGCTTGCAATATGTTTCTTTAGTTTCGTCATTTTTTGTTGAGTCTTGAGATGTTTACGTCTGTCCATTCACATTCGACAGTTTGGCTTTAGACTGAAGGAGTTTTATACGAAGATTAAATTAATACATATTTTGAAACACATCATCAAAGATGTCTATACGGTGTCCGTTTCAACACCAGGTGTTGAGGGCGTGTGTCGGACGTAGATCAGCTCAGACTGCTGTTCAGAATGAGAAGCCAGCGAAAAAGAAGAGAAGTTATCGGTTGTGGGTTTTCAGAATAAAGAGGAAAGACAAAAGCAGCCCACATACCGATTCTTGTCCATTAGCAACGACATCACCAGCAACAGCAGAATCAAAACGTGATGGTGAGATGATAATGAGCGCTTGAGTTTACTTTTATGCCGCTTTTAAAAAAATCCAACAACATCACGGCGAGAGACACCAGAGATGGGTAGATCATGATGAATTCTCTAGACAGAAACATCCAAGTAATTCATAATGAACAAAATTTGATTAATTTGCGATATAAGCCCCCGACTGGATGGATGTTCAGTTTGGTTTAACGCCACTTTGAACTGTGGTGTTCCCTCCCTAGAAAACTACTCAGGGCTAAACGGGAATCTAACCAACACTGAAAGTGTAAGCGAGTGTGTTTGGTTTTACGTCGCTTTTAGCAATATTCTGGTGACACCTGAAATTCGCTTTACACATCGTACCCATGTGGGGAATCGAACGAACCCAGTATTTAGGCGTGACGAGCGAACGCTTTAACCACTAGGCCACCCCATCGCCGCCGAAAGCGGAAGTAATCATTTCTCGTGTCACTTACCACATCTATGTTATGCTTTATTGTCATTAAATTATTCCTCTACAGGTTCAAAGGTTGCGGATTCGTCTCCAAACAAGCTTGTGTATGTAAATAGTGCTTCAAGACGAGGCAGACAAGAGCTTGTGAAGAGAAAGTGTGGAGTGTCATCAACTGCTATAGGTAACAAGAAGCCTGGAAAACAACACCCTGTTCACATGAAGAAGAGCAAAAGCCCCTTGTCAGCAAAAACATGTGGAAGGAAGGCCACGTTGCAAGCCACAAACGTGGTACGTCGACCAGTATTTGGGCCCCTGGAGAAAGATGCGTCACCAGCAGTAGGCAGGCCCACAAACGAGGTACGTCGACCAGTATTTGGGCCTCTGGAGAAAGATGCGGCACCAGCAGTAGCCAGGCCTGCCAAGAACAATTCACCAGAACGATCAGAAGCACGACAGGCTGGACCAAAGGCCTCAAATGGGCGCAAGAGAACGACAGATGGGTATCAGCCAGCATCTAGGATGAGGGGAAGATCGCCACTTCAGCCAGAATCCAGTCCTGTATTGGGAAAGATAGTGCGGAGTCCTCCTGCCAGACATGCACAGAAAAGGTCCGGGGGGAAACCGGTAGACATGCCAGAGGCCAAACTGAAGAAGAGAAATACGCCACATCAAGTATCCACGTATCATATTCCAGCAGTAGTGCATGAGACAGCAGTGGATACACCACTGAAGTCAGTCCTTAAACGCCTGAATGCGGACCTAAGTCCTGGATGTTCGCGAGCAAAGGAGGTGACATTTGTAGAAAAGGTGCAGGTCAAGGTTTTCAAAGTCAAGGCCGCTGGACGTCTCAAAGATGCCTCAAGTGAAGACCTGCATTGTGAGTGAACCGGCATTGACGGTGGTGTTTACTAGAATGATCTTTACGATCCGAGTTGTTCAGGCGTACATCTTATACTTTCTACGACAGTCTGCATCAGCCGTAGCTCCCCGATCAACCGGAAGACAGGACAAGCACCAAGCGGACAAGGGCACGGTGTACCGTTCTAGGTTTAGTGGACAAAAACACCATTCAACACACCCAGCAACAGCGTTGCACAGTCAGCAACAGCAGCAGAACTAGGATGAATGAACAAAGTCAGGCTTCGTACCCCGTGAGGACTAGCACCACGGAGGACAGCCAGCCATAACAGCAGGTCATGGATGAGTTGACAAAGTAAGGCTTCACAACTCAGGAGGACAAGCACCAAGGAGGAGCACCACAGCCAGCAGTACCAGCTCCAGGATGAACCAACAAAAAAGGTCCATTTCTCATGAAGACAGTATACCAGAAAGCAGGTCACCATCAGTACCAGATCATCACTGCCAACGCTCTAAAGTGGAATAAACAATTTCAAGAATCTCGGCTGTCGGAATAAAATTTGGGCTAGTGCAGCTATACCTCACAAAGTAACACGTTATCCGTTCGACCCCGAAAGTAATGGACTCGTAATTCGATACTATCGGTGTCCAAGGAAGGAACTATGAATATTACTTTCCTTGTAGTCAAGCATATTGCCATACTCCTCGTTCAGGTAACTGGGAGCCTGGTCAACCACTCTCGCTGACACCTTTGGCGTCCGTCAAATAGGAACGGAGAGACACATGTAATTGATGTAGTTGTGCCTTCCTTTGGAACTTTGAGGACCACCACGTGCATATTTGCTGTTTAGTGTTCTGATTTTTCGATGTTTATTTCAATGTGCGTTTTAGGTGCAAACGTGTAATTGTAAAGTTATAGTGTTCCTCTCAGGCTCTCTGATGATTCAGAGGGGATTCAAAGAATCAAGAGAGTTACCAAACCAAGCTTTATTCTTTAATTCCCATCACTTTCTTTGTTGAATCAAATTATTGTCCTTAATCAGACTGAAGTTTATAAAGAAATAAGTACAACAGTTAATTACCTCACAGAAAAAATAGTCTTTTCCTAATTGGTTACTGTGTACTGTCTTTCAACAAACACCCAAAGACACAAAATCCCTCCCCTCCCCTCCTTCCCATCTCCCTTCCCCATCCCTATCCCTCTCCTTCCCGTCTCCCCTCCCCCTCTCCCACCCAACTCCCTTCCCTTCACCCTTCTCTTTCCCTTCACCCTCCCCCGTCTCCCCCTCTCCTCCCTTCTCCCTCCCACTCCCCTTCCGAGGACACTAAGAGTGATGACCTTGTGACAGCCATGTTTTCAAATCACTTAGTTAAGACACAAACCCCCCTTCCCTCCTCTCCCAGCCCTACCCTTCCCTTCTCCCTTCCCCCTCCCTCCCCTTCTACCTTCCCTCTCCCTCCCCTTCTCCTCTCCATCCCTTCCCGTCTCTACTCCCCTTTCTCCTCCCCTTTCCTGTCTGGCCTCCCTCTCCCTCCCCTTCCTGTCTCCCTTCCCTCTCCATCCCCCTCCCGTCGCCCCTCCCTCCCTCTCCTCCCATCCCATCTCCCTTCCCGTCCTCTCCTCTCCTTTCCCTCCCTCTCCTCCCATCCCATCTCCCTTCCCGTCCTCTCCTCTCCTTTCCCTCACCTTCTGCCTCCCCTCCTCTCCCTCTCCCGCCTTCATCTCTTCCCCTCTCCTCTCCCTCCTCTCTTCCCTCCCTTCCCTTCCTTCTCTCCTCCCTCCCTCTCCCTCCACTACCTGTCTTCCCTCCCTTCCTGTCCCTTCCCTTCCCTCCCTCTCCCTCCTCTTCCCCTCTCCCTTCCTTCTCCCATCTCCCCGTCTCCTCTCCCTCCTCTTCTCTCTCCCGTCTTCCCTCCTCTCCCTTCCCTTCCCGCCCCCTCCCTTCTCTTCACCTTCCCCCTCTCCCCACCCACCCAGCCCCACACACACATTCTCCTCCCTTCCTTCCTCTCTCCCTCCCCTCCGACACCTTTTCTTTTCTCTTCCCCCTCCCTCCCCTTCTGACGACTAGAGTTATGACCTTATGACAGCCATTCTTTCCAATCACTTAATGTTAGGATATTTCTTAAGACCAAATCATCTTTGATTAGACTTAAACCAGATTACTTCGGAACTCCAAACACCCCATCGTTCCCCTAAAACTCAGTGTCACCGGGCCTGTTGTGTGGAGTTTCGAACAAGTGTTTAGCATACCTGAAGGAACGATGTCAAAATAAAATCCTGGAACTCTTAACATTGCCCTTTTCACTATAATTATGCTGTTTCATCCACCCAATCAATGCACATCTTTGAGCACCATTTCATTTCATAATGAACTCGATATAATAAAACGTTACTGAAGTAAATTTGCCTATCTCTTTTCTGTATTTAATGAATACCATGTGATTTGTATATTCTCTTGCAAGAAAGAAACACCACATGCTATATTTATGTTTGTAAGCGTCGCATTCAACAATATATGAAGGGCGACCCAGTGATCGACGTTATGAGTACCGATCTACGCTAGTGGGATACGGTGACATGTATGACCCAAGATGTATGACCTCAGATTCCGTTCGTCGTCGACTCTAGCGGCGAACATAGCTTACTGAATGCCAATTCTAACCCGGACCTTCAGCCGGGCAATCAATTGTAAACACACCGCTTGAAAACATAGCATGTGTACATCACCATTCAGACAATGTCTCATCGAAAACAGATCTGACATTTCAAGAATTGATCGCGATTCAAAACCCATTTCTCTTCAACCTGCCAGCCATAGAATGAAAGCCAGTTCACAGCTCAACTACATGTAGTCTAGTGCTCATGGCACTTGCTGTCAGTTCTTACTAGAAGTTATCGAGTGGAATTATCTGGATAAAAAGGATTTAAAATAACATTTCACTTATAGATTAGTTTAACTGAAACAAAATACGAAGCATCTCCCTACATGAGCAGACAATGATTGATCTCAAAGAGATGTTCTTAAAAATCGTTTAATTTGGAATCCGTTGATTTCTTGAATGCCTGCATTTCTTTTTAGAAAGGCAATTAGAATGTTAAATTTCAGTCATGACTGCAGTTACTCTCTTGTACACTTGTGGCTTAACAGTGGTGGTGGCGTAGCCCGGTAGATAAAGCCTTCGCTCGCTACCTGGTTCGATTCCACACGTGGGTGCATTGTGTGAAGCGCTGTTCTTGTTTTCACCGCAGAGATAATGATTGAAGATTACTAAAAACGACGTAAACCTAGACTCATTCTCTCACATTCTCTTGGGTACAATGTGAGAAGCCCTTTTTTTGGTGTCCCCCGCCATGATATTGCTGGAATATTGCTAAAAGCGGCGTAAAACTTAACTCACTCACTCACTCACTCACATTCTCTGGCCAAACTAGTGGCAGTGAGGCAGAAAGCGTTCGCTTGTCACACCGAAGACCCTGATTCAAATCCCCATATGGTTACAATGTGCGAACCCCAGCTCTGGTGTACACCCCACCCCACAAAGTTCGTGGTTTGTAGACCACCATTCCATCAAAACAATGAATCTTCATTAAGTAAATAAACGAAACACATGCCACTGGGCAATCATCTTCCACTGAATTCTCCTGCCCAGATTTCTATGCGATCAGCCAAATCATCTCTGCTTCAGAGTATGGCTGCACAGCTGAGTTACGGATATGACGTCAGTCTCTTCTATGACGTCACTCTTCTGTTCACGAAGGGCTCACTTCAGTGCATACATCAGTACGGGTAGGAAGTGTTTTTACAGTGATCACATTCAGCTGAGGTGTGAGGTAAGGAATAACACGACCGCCATGAAGACCGCCTCACATTGTTTGCAGGTAACACAGGGCAGGGTACATAGTACAACTGTATCTCACTTGTTCCCTGATACCACAGGGCGGGACATGGTGTAGCTGTATCACTCTTTTGGGGGATTATAGATATGGGTACGGTTGTACAAATCAACCCTAGCACTAAGGCTACCTTAAATCTATGTTGAGTCTTGTGGATTAAGGTCGGATAACGTCGGCTTATTTGTGAATTAGATATTTGTGAAATAGCGACCACACCATGACACCATACATACAAAAGAGACACATATTTGTGTATTCCGTCAATTAGATGTCTATTATTATCTGAAACATGTTCATTTTCAGATTTCAGAATCACAGTAGCCTACACTGACCATGGGACGAATGACCAGATGGATTCAATCTGCCGTACAGGTATTATGCAATTTACGTGTAGTATCCACAGCGCAGTTGAATGTTGTGGTGTGACACCAAGGATTTTCCTTAGTCCAGTATTTGAGGGTCCCTGGGACTGATACTGCTAATTTTCAGGGGTCCTGGACTACGAAATAGGGGTCCCACACTCTTAAATATCATTGTAACATTGTTTTAATTCAGTTACATCGCTGTGTATCATGATTTCATCACACTGTTACAGTAACTGAATTGCAAGTGGGAATAACCAAGCTGGACCAAGTCGCAGACTTAGTGCTAACATTGTGTTACTTGACCGGTTTTTTTTACAAATAGTATTTGCGGATGCTCTTATAAATTTCGTTGCGTCCATTGTTAATTTTTATGCGCAAGAATTCACTTCCCGTAAATACCTGCACACCTATTTCCCTTCATCATCTTTCTTGTTTCTTCATCATGCCGTTATGGTGATCTTCGAAGTATTTACGCCAGTAATTTGAGGTTTGACACTACCGTCTTTGGCTGTAGCTTTTTTAAATATGCGGATTAAATTATTTAGTCTGAGACACATTCTCACACATTTCTACGGTGTCTGTTTCAACGCCAGGTTTTCAGGGCGTGTGTCGGGCGAAGATCAGCTGTCGTTGATGTCCAGAAAGAGAGGACAACGAAAAACAAGAGAAGTTATCGGTTGTGGGTGTTCAGAATTAAGAGGAAAGACAGAAGCAGCTCACAGACTGTTACTTCCCCATCAGCAACGACAGTAGCACCAACAGCACCAACAGAATCAGAGTGTGATGGTCAGTTGATAATGACCTCAATAAATGCAAATAATACCCGAAAAATTCAGAATGAATGAACAATATGATTAATCTGCAATTAATCAGCGACTGGACGAATTTTGATCCGAAATACGGAAAGACCTGAGTAAGATTGTTTTGCACATCGTAAGTAATGCATATCGTAGACATGTAAAACCTTCGTAAAACTTACGAGCACAGGCATGTCCTCCCTCCTCCTCCCCCCCTCACACACGCACAAATACGCGGGCATATCTATCGGGGATCGAACCAAGAGTCACCGTGTTCCGAGGAACTCTATTTTGGCTCGTGCAAACATTACATAATTTGGGTAATACTGTAAATTGTCGGAGAATTTCAAACCACATAACCCACGTCACAAAGGAAGCTGGCATTTGCAGAGCATTATTTCTGATTTAGTTATTGTTTACAAGCATTTGAAAAACAATATATATACATTTATATATCGTAAAACGCACAGGTCACACTTCAATATTCAAAAGATGGCAGTACAGACGACATTTTTGTCCACATATTTTACCGATATGGTCGTGCAAAGTAAGCAGATACGTCCAATAGCTAAAACATCAGTATTTCCAATTTACAGTGCATGAGACACCACTAAAGTCAATCCTCAAACGCCTGGATGCGGATGTTGAACCTCCCGGATGTTCGAAAGCGAAACAGGTGACATTTGGAGAGTTGGTGCATGTCAAGGTTTTCAAAGTCAAGGCAGCTGCTAGATTTCTCAGAGATGCCTCAAGTGAACACCTGATTTATGAGAGGACTGACACTGATGATGGTGTTGACTAGAATGTCCCCTTACGACCTCATCTTATGCGTTCTAGTCAGGCAAAGGAGAGTTGCCACCAGCACCAGCTCCAGGTTGAACCAACAAAGAAAGGCCTCATATTCCGTGAAGACTCTTGGGAGCACAACCGCCAGCAGTACCAGCACTGCCGACGCTCTTAATTTTGGTATGTGGAATTGTCAGTTTCAAGAATTTGTACCGGTGTCATAAATTTGTTCCAATGCAATTATACTTCACAAAAAATAAATAAAATAAATAAACAAATATAAAATAAAATGAGAAAAAATAAATAAATAAAAATGTTTCCCTTCGATGCTGAGGACCATGGCCACGTTAAGACGAGACAATTGGTGTAAAAAAAGAATTGCTTCTTTCTACGTAGTTCCCTACCATAAATCGGCCATCGACATTCTTATCGTTCGGGTAACAGGGGGACAGGTCAACCGAGGTATATTTTTCGAGGTATATTCACAATGTAAGTTTAGGGAAGAAAAGTGTCATCCTTACGAATTTTTTTCTCTCAGAAACCACACGGCTAAGAAAAGTCTGGTTCTTAGACGATTCAAGACATCATGAGTGGTTATGATGTTCCTCTTAGGAACCACAAGGCTCGCTGGTGATCCCAAAGAAATTCAGGAATCCTGAGAGAACTTTAGCTTTATAAAGTTCTTAGCTTTCCTGTCATGTTAATTGGTGAATCGAATTAGCGTCCATAATTAAACTGTAGTTTGAAAGACATCAGTATAACAGATAACTACCTTAGAGAAAATGTTTTGTCTTGTCTTCCGTATTATGAAGCACTGTCGTAATGTAGTGGCTGGTTATCTGGATACTGTGAACTGTATTTGTACTCACACACAGAAAGACATACCCCTTCCCCTCCCTCTTCATCCCACTCCCCTTTCCTCTCCCACCCCTCCCTTCCCCATCTTGTCCCTCTCCCATCCCTACCGTCCCCACCCCTTCCTCTCCCACCCCTCCCTTCCCCACCCCTTCCTTTCCAACCCCTCCCTTCCCCACCCCTTCCTCTCCCACCCCTCCCTCTCCCCTCCCATCAGTTTCTCTCCCATCCCTACCCCTTCCTCTCCCACCCCTCCCTTCCCCATCCCTCCCTCTCACCTCCCTCCCTTCCCCACCCCTTCCTCTCCCACCCCTCCCTTCCCCACCCCTTCCTTCCCCATCCCTTCCCTCTCCCCTCCCATCCCTCCCTTCCCCACCCCTCCCTTCCCCACCCCTTCCTCTCCCACCTCTCCCTCCCCCCTCCCCCTCCCTCCCTTCCCCACCCCTCCCTCTCCAACCCCTCCCTTCCCCTCCCCTCCACCCCTTCCTCTCCCACCCCTTCCTCTCCCACCCCTCCCTCTCACCTCCCTCCCTTTCCCACCCCTTCCTCTCCCACCCCTCACTTCCCCACCCCTTCCCTCTCCCCTCCCATCCCTCCCTTCTCCACCCCTCCCTTCTCCACCCCTTCCTCTCCCACCCCTCCCTTCCCCACCCCTTCCTCTCCCACCCCTCCCTTCCCCATCCCTTCCCTCTCCCCTCCATCCCTCCCTTCTCCACCCCTTTCTCTCCCACCCCTCCTTTCCCCACCCCTTCCTCTCCCACCTCTCCCTTCCCATCCCCCTCCCTCCCTTCCCCACCCCTCCCTCTCCCACCCCTCCTCTCCAACCCCTCCCTTCCCCTCCCCTCCACCCCTTCCTCTCCCACCCCTTCCTCTCCCACCCCTCCCTTCCCCATCCCCTCCCTCCTTTCCCCATCCCCTTCCCCTCCCACCCCTCCCTTCCCCACCCCTTCCTTCCCCATATCCCCTCCCTCTCCCGTCCCCTTCCCACCTCCCTCTTCCCATCCCCTCACCCCCCACCCCACCTCCGCCATCCCACCCCCGCCATCCCGTCCCCTCTCCCTTCCCTACGACAACGAGACTGGTGACCAGTGAGAGCCGTGCTATCAAATTACTTAATATTAAAATATCTGTTACCCAGTAATACGAAGTCTTTCACCAGTCGTTAAAGCGCACACGTCAATATAGGCTGTTCACCGGTGGAGATTACTTCGGAACTCCAATCACTTATTTTTCCTGAAAAACAGCTGTATAGTGCCACAAAGTGAACTCACTAAATGTGTGGAGTTGGCGCACTGTTGTTTCACGTGAGCGTAGGCTGGTCAATGTTAAAGTGAAAAGCACTGTTAACATTTCCTTTTTTACAAAAGAATTATGATGTTTTGCCCATCTAATTAATATAAGGCTGTCAGCAACATTTCATCTGATAATGAAAATATGATGTAATAAAAGGTTACTGGAATACAATATGCGTAACTCTGTTATAAATTTATACATACGTGCGTGCGTGCGTGCGTGCGTGCGTGCGTACGTACGTACGTACGTACATACATACATACACATAAATCATACCACGTGATGTGGATAATGGATCATATACTCTAGCCAGAAAGAAACTGATATGACAAACGATCCAGTGATCGATATTATGAGCACTGATCTACGCGGTTGGGATACGATACATGCATAACCAGAGTCACTGACATAAGATTCCGTTCGTCGTCCCCTCTTACGACAGGCACGGATTACTGATGTCCAACTCTAACCAGGATTTTCAGCCAGATAATTAAATGCGAACACATGGCTCAAACACATGGCATGTGTATTCCAACTTTTCAGGCATGTGTCATCGAAACCAGATTTTAGTGCTTATGTCAAGTGCACTTCTAGGCTTTCCGTTCTTACTAAAAGATGGCATGTGGAGCTAGTCCGGAAGTGGCAGTTAGGGTAACATATAAAGTTTACATTACATTCAACAGAAACGAAATATGATTCATCCATCACAACGAGTAGACACTCATTAAATCTCAAAGGAATGTTCTAAAAAGAGCTACATTTGGAGTCCATTGACCTGTTTAGAAAGGCAATTCGAATGTCAAATTTGGCTTATGACTGCACTTGCATGGTGTTGATTACTGTATAATGGCATGTATAATACGTCGAACAGAACAGCATCGACGCGTAAAACAAACCCATCGCAAACAAACCAGAAGCAAATAACAAAAAACAAAATGCACACCCACGCTGTAGAAGGAGGAGACACTTGTTATGTACACCGTTGACGTTTACATTAAATTTGTGCTTCATTTTTACCCATGAAGATCCCAGTTGGAATTGGCCATAGGAGACCAGTGCTTGTCGTAAGAGGCGACTGACGAGATTGGATGGTCAGGCTCGCTGACTTAGTTGACACATGACACTTGCCAATTACGTAGATCGATGATTACGTAGATTGTCTGGTCAAGGGTCGATCATTTTCGGACCGCCGCCATACAATTGGAGTAATGCTGAATGCGGAGTTAATCAACAGACTAACCATAAATTAACAGACAAAGGCAATCTCAGGTCTGCAGGGCTGTAGGTTAGCCCAGTGTTTATAGATAGATAGATATAGGATATTTATATAGCCCATATATCCACGCACTAATGCATGTTCAATGCGCTGGTATTTTTCCCTCGATCTCAACAGCACATCGTATTTCAATCTCAACTCCCTTTGAAGTATACAACTCTTGCTGCCACTTGGCGCACAGAGTTTATTGAGGCTCTCTCATTCTAACGAGGTACCCACTCACAGCTGGGAGGTTGGACTGGGACACATAGTCACAGTGCTTTGTCCAATTTCACGTTGCTGTTACCCGCAACTAGGTGTTTGCACGTATTCATGTGGCCCCCATCTGGTCATATACCAACGGATTCATGGATTCTTTTAAGTGCACAGGGTTGTGTACTGTACACAAGGGGTTGTGACAACACTGAAAGAGTCTGCACCGAAAGTTGACTCCAAGGTTTTTACACCCAGTCACAGGTGGGCAGCATCCCGACACCTCAGCTTTGCTGGATCACTAGCCTGGCGCCTTAGCCTGCTCACCCACCGTGCCCCTGTGTTTAAAGCGGTCTCTTGTCACGTCGAAGAACCAGGTTCGATTCCCCACATGGGTTCAATGTGTGAAGCCAATTTCCTATGTCCCCAGCCGTGTTATTGCTGGAATAATGCCAAAAGCGACCTAAAACCCATCTCACTCTTGCTCACTTTACGTTGCATGGTACTATGATGTTATTGGCGAAGGTCCCTCCACAAAACATCCTCTCCAAAATCCGTAATTATGGTGACATTAAAGCTGATTGTGCTGGACTGCAGGCGAGGATGAACAGCTATAGCCGCTCTCTATATGGGTTAATCCTCCTTGCATGTTGCATGCCCATGAGGAGAAATCAATGGAATTTCGCCAGTCAGTTTATGTACTGGTACTTTGCAAAGTGTGTGTGTACATCCACGCCTTCACGTGGCTATGGCATGGTAAACATTTGTGCACGTTCGAGTGAGTAAGCGAGTATGTACTTGCTCCACATTAAGAAACATTGGACACAGAAGTATCGCGGCGGGGAACCCCAGAAATGAGCTGTACACATTGTACTCATGTATGGAATCGAACCCGGGTCTGCGGCGTGACGAACAAACACTAGGCTCTCCACCCGTACTCGTACACGTTTGAGCAGCTGTATGTGGAAAATGTCTTCAAGATTTGCTTTCCTTGAGAGAAGTTGTAAGGACGAAGAAAAACCAAGTTTGATAGATGATCAATTTCTTCACTGCAATTAGTGCGACATTGCTCCAAATGGCGATGTCTTCTCTTTGATTATTTGAACATGTAGAGATAAAATGACACATTCAGCTACAACAATGCTTATCCCTACTGTCACAAGTACCCGAAGAATCAAAGCAATTTTGTTCTTGGCGCTGTTCAACAAACCAAATTTTGGAGCACTGATTGCAAGTCGAGATCACACAGTTCTGTCGAGGTAACCTTAATTCTAATCTTAAGACCGTTCATAATTTATAGTTGGGTGGGGGTGATAATGATTTTGATGGAGTTGCATTTACAATGTGAATGACCCCCTTAAGCTTAATGTAATAAATAAGCGACAACCCCCCGCGCCTGCTTGTCATGTACAAAATCAATGACCCCCGTGTGTTGCCTTCTCGCCAGTTAAATTTAAGTAAAAAATTAGCACCGAATGTGTCCATTTAGATCTAATGTTTATACGTTTGAAGGTTTTTGACACTTGTATCTTCTAAAGTGGTGACTTGGGTACAAAGCAAGTTATTTTGTAAAGTCATGTCGTGGCAATATAATGTTTTACAGCTTATTCTTTGAGACATGGAATTTTAGCGATTCTCCGACTTTTCATGGACATGAGTGGTGGCGATTTATTTATTGAAAGTTTGCATTATTCTTGTAACTAGAACCCGCTGTTTTTGTTTCCTGTTTACTTCTTGAGTGACAGCATGTTACATGGAATTATTTCATATTATCCAGAATTCAAAATGGCTGCCAAGATGACCGCAATTGTAGCTTTACTACTTGTACATAGCAGAGAACTAAATTTCTACTGATATATAAAACAAACAATTCATTTGGTGTCACATGTTTAACACAGTATAGAAAAAAACTAATTTTCAATGTTATGGTTGATAAAAGCTTCACATTAGTAAAATATTTGATGAAATAGCATTATCCAAAGTATTAGAAAACGATGCTTCACGATCGATAACTGCCTCTAAGCTCTTGTTGTAGTTATTCAAATGGTCTGTCAGACAACTCTTAATCACTTTTGATACATTGAGAAGCTTACAATTAACGCTCCTCTTCACTTTCTTTCATATCATATGTTAAACCATGTCAGGATTGGAGCCATCTAGAAACCAATGCTGTTCGGGCAACAATCACCTGCCATACAAAAAGACATGTCTCTGTGCACAATAACTCAGTTCATCTGCATTGACATAGATCTCTCTGCTGGCATGCTGACTTTATTGCATTTACTCTATGTCAGTTACTCTATGTCAGTTCAACCAATCCACGGGGAGCAGAAACTCTCGACATCAGAACACCAGAAAAGGGATATGCTGACCATCACAAATGCTCCAACCATGGTCAACTGGTAAAGTAATATGATTGGCTGTAGATACTAGTACTGTTTTTAAACATGCACTTGGTAGTTTACTTGCTCAATGTGATATTCTAGACTGTTGGATGTCGCTGGGAGCTTTTCATTTAATGTCTTGTCTCATCTACGAACACCACTGGATTGTTTGGTACATACATTGAACTGAAAGTCTGTGCGATCTGGTAATGTTGATAGGCTTTTGTATTGTAAGTTCTGGTTTGTAGATATTATAATACGCCCGTGCACTGATGTATTTTTTGTTTTAATGTTGGTCTTGTTTCGTGACGTGTTTCTGTGTTGGCAGTGTTTAGCAGTGTATGGCAAGCACTCCTACAAGGCGATAAAGTCGGGCACATCCGATTTCCATGGACAAAAGCGGTTCTTCTCGAGTTCACAACTTTCAAAAACAAAACAACAACACAAACAAATTCACTTGAACCAGCTGTGCGGTTTACGTTTTTCAATGTCATCATTTACAAAATGGAACAGTACCATATCCTCGAACATAAACACCTGTATTGTTGCCGCAGAATGTGTGTCTAAACTGACCTTGTTAAAATTTGAGATTTGAACAAGGTCAAATGTAACTGAAACCCGACACGTAAAACCAGAACAAAACACATTTCTGAGAAAAAAACTCTAGAACCGTGTTCCCTCAACGTATGCAACGCTACCCATTCTACTGGAGGATTTACAGTAGTAGACACGCATAGTACATTGTCACAAAATGGACGAACAGTAAAATATCCACATCCTGCTCCGGAAGAGTCCTTGATCCACTTCTGTCCATGGAGTATTTTCTTGGCAGTCGTCCTGCCTCTGGGGGACTTCAGGGTCCATTTCCACCCCCAGGACGATGGCAACCACGCTCCTGATCATAAAGGTAAACATATTTTACATCACGGGTACTGTATATATTAATGCAAAATAGATGACTCCACGAAGACAAAGTTCAAACATGAAACTCAAGTTGTGACTTGGCAGTAGACGTCATGATAAACAAGGAGGCATTTTATGTTTTCTTCAAAAGATCGTTTGAAAAAAACAGTTGCTTCCGTGTGCGACGGTTCTACTAATAAAGGTAAATAGTATTCTACATCATTTATACTTCCAACACAGATTATGAGTGTTGTTTCTACACTGCTTTTGGCAATATTCCAGCTATATCACAATTAGAAACAACAAATATATGCTTCACACGTCATTCCCATATGGGAAATCGAATTAGGGTTGTTTGGAGCGTCATGAGAGAACACTTCAACCATTCGGTTATTCGACGATCCCCATAGATTTAAATGCAAAACAAATATGTCGGGACGTGAAAAACAAACTTTAATGTAAATATTAAACTGAAATATTGAAATACTTTACCAGTAGGTGGCCGCGCAGTCGACCAGTACACTGACTCTCAAAGAGACCATCCGGGACTTGCTTTGTCTCGAACTACCTACTGAAGGACGGAATGGTGGGGTAACGCTAAGTTATGCCATCTATAGATAGCATCGTACAGGGCATGCACGAAGGGAGCCCTATCTACACTACCACCTAAATCTACCAGTCATGTGCAGTCAGCATTGGGTCTACTGGGGATGCTGGAAAGACTGGGGCCACGGAGTGTGCCAACCCTAAACTAGCTGGATTGCTGTAACAACCATTCTGACTGTACAGTCAGGCCCTAGCACCGAACCTACTCCACTTTGGCATTATTCCAACGACGGGTCTCAGAAGTGAACGTGAGGCATAGTATTTAAGTGGGGACTAGCACAGAACATGGCGTGCCAACACTTGAAGAACTAGGCTACGCTACCACTCCGTTTACATGCAGAAACCTGTATCAACCTTTCCCATCTATATCTAAATGGCTCTATACAATGAGAGAATGAGTGTCCATTGCATATTAAACAAGTATTCACGAAGACGCATATTTTCGTCCAAGTAGATTTGGAAACTCCTGCCTGTCTGGTCCTCTGTCGTCCTTCCGAAGAATCCTTGAAGTCGTCCTAAATCTACAGGATTTCAAGACTTTCAGTCCCACAACGAAGATTTCACATCATTGTGAGTCGGTGCATAGACCCCAATCGGGCGTCAGTCGCTCGCTTCGGTCTCTCGCTTATAGTGTGCAGCTGGAAACGACAAAAGGGCAAACAAGCCACCTTACGCAACCCAATCCCAGTCGCCGAACCCGAAACAAAGGATTAAAGGTATTGAAAACACCTCATTCACAAGTGTTTGCACAGAGACATGTTTTCTGATTTAGCGTGAGCCTAGCAAGACCTGGAACTATTCTTTATTGAAACAAAACGAAACAAAAATTTCTTTCATTAATTACAGATTTATTTATGTAAGACAATATAATCAAAACACAATCAACGGCCAATACAATACAGGTATGACGCATTGTAAATTTAAAATTACAAGTTAAACCCAATGTGACATAGGTGTATGGATCATTGAATGCAAATGGATTAAAACAAACAGTCGTCCGTGGGTGGGAATGTTGTAAATTGTGATGTGCTTATCACTGCTCAACGCCTTCGTGACTCACTCATGTCTTTCCGCGATTACAGTCTGTACAGTCTGTTTGCCGTGGAAACATACCGATGAATGTCTTTTTATACAAAAAAGTACATTGAATAAAGTGAAATTAAGATTGCAAATTCTCATAATTTTACCTTACCAATTGAGCATTTAATTCTCAGAATGTTTTGGTTTGTATTACAAGGATATATGCACATTAAATAAAACGCCGAGAAGAAGTTTAATTGGTCTAAGTTAACGACCATCACGTACCGCACGTGCTCTGGTTTCACTGATCTAACTGCTGCGCTTACCCCCTTGCAATACAAACCAGTAATTACGATTTGAATCTATGATCGTTTGTTAAACAACTTTTATCCTAAGTTGAATAAAATTCTAAGTCTTGAATTTTCAATTGGCAAGATAAAATTACGCGTATTCGAAATATTGATTTCACTGTCTGGTTTACTTTTTGTTTAAAGTGAGAAATCATCTCAACATCGGACACCACCATACATGTACATGAGACACCAACATCACATTCCCCAATACATGGCGCACCACCACCGGCATTACATGGGACACCAAACATCCAGCAATGCATAGGGCACCACCACCACATGCATCACTACATATAAACACCACAGCCACCGACACAACATGGGATGCAACACCCTCAGTTTTGCGATATTCTAAAAAAGCAACAATATATCTTTAAACACATGACACGTTTTATTGATAACAGTAGTTCCTTTTTATTTTTCATACGACGTTTCAGAGTTTATTCTTGCTCCTAGTCAGCTATTTTTTACAAATGATAAGATGTTATTTTACAAGTCAGTGTTTAGAATACCTCTAGGCTACATTTTCAGCTACATGTACTTTTGCTGAATCAGCTGTCACGTAGATACAAGTCATGGTGTGAATGTATCTTCCAGCCATCGTACATTGTAGGTTAAACATTTGTGGATTTAGATCTGGTTTTACATAATCGTAGATTGTACATCGGTTTATTCAGATTTGCATCTAAATGATCGTAGATTGTACATTTATAGATTAAATTTTGTTTTGAATAATCGTACATTGCCAATGCGTGAATTAAGATCTCGTTGCAGACAATAGAACATATAAATTAATACATGTTTTATATAATTGTATCAAATTCCGATTTATTCCTAGAAAATTTAAAGATATTTTTGTACAAGTCCGATATTTTACTTACCTTTCATGTGTCTTCTTTGAGGGTAGGGTATATTCGGTAGACTGGATCAACTGCACAAAATGAGGACATAATAATATAGGACTTCACTAAACGTGAGAATCCTTAAGAATGGCTTTAAAACTAACATTTTGGGGATCGAATCTACACTAATTGTCAAAACAATTCACTCACTCAGCTATTCTGGACGTTGGGATTTGATGGCCGCGTTGTATGCTTATACAGTCTAGAACATTATTTGACATTCTCTGATATTACACTGAAGTGTTTTGACTTATGTCCAAAGTGTGTTAATAAGACGCTGTCAGGTGTAATGAAGGTCTGATTTGGGACGGTTTTATATTCAAACTGTCCACAAGATATAATGACCGACCAAATCCTGATTGTCACCTAGCTAATTGCGTGAATGTAGTTGGTGAGTTTCAGATGACTTCAGTAAGACAATTCCCATTGTCCAATGTTCTGCTTGTTCTAAAATGGGACGGGGTGATAACACACCTTAAACAAGATTGCCATATGACGAACAGAATCGCCGTACTTCAAACTTAATGGGAATGTGTGCAGACATGATATAGTTGGACATCAGTTGCAATACGTTTGTACGCAGTTTCCTCCAAGTCTACTCCGTTCACAGAAAGAAGAACCTCGACCGCATTATGTTCTTAGTTACTTTGGTATTCCGTGCAAATATTCTCAAAACCAAATGAATTGTTCTTAAGAAGTTTGTGGTACATTTTCCACTTGGTTCTGAAAGAGCACAATGGATTCTCATCAAGTTCTACTCATTCCGCGTTTATGTAGGTCTAACACAGGTCTTACTAATGTCAACACTGTGTGCATTACGATATGACACGGTAGCAGAACAAGAGTATAATGGGTTGGTAGAACAAGAAAGGATGAAACGAATAAGAACTTGTGTGAGAAACTGGCTTTAACTAGAGAGGTCAACTGCTGTGGAACATTTCATCAACTGACACAGGATTTCCGCTTTGATGTTCATGAGTCCTACAATGTTTTGAGAATCACCCCACAGATTGTTTGATGAAATTCTTGAATGCATCACCCCTTCATTAAATATGATGTCTTTCTTGGTCGACCCTCATTTTTCTGTGGAGGCATGGTGATGTCGATGTTTAAATCTTGAAACTGATGACGGAAATAAGAATGGGCTGGGAACTTACAGAAATAAACCAGGGCATATCTACTATTACCACTGCGCACTCTAGAATCAGAGTGAGAATGTAGTGCGAACGGGAAGAGGTGTCTGAATACGAACTAGTTGAGTTAAGAAAGAGTTAGAGCTGGGTAGTGCATGTTAAGAACGTGGTACGTCTAATTCAGAACGGATAAAAACTGACTAAAGACGGGTTTCAACTGCTTGAAAATGTTGTTCACATGGGGTGAAGGCGCATTCTTCCCAGTCGATACGTAATACCAACTGTCTGGAGATTGGGCACAGATGAGGTAGACATACTGACAACTGTTGATGATCAAACGAGCATCGTAATTTACATAATCATTACACGTTCTATCCCGTTCAATCTCTTTTTATATTAAGACAGGTCAGGACGTCATAAGAACTACAAATGTCCCTTGGTGTGCCTCGGGCCTGCCATACCGGTCCCAAACAGCATCAACTCTAATGCAGTCAGTTCCATTCTGAAATTATCTCAATGCATATCAGCCAAGTCTCTAAACTTTGAAGCAGTTCCCTTTCTGCACATTTGCAATTTTGCCATTCCATTAACTATATCTCCTTTGCTAGTAGGCAATGAAGGGCCAAAAGCTCCCGTTCAAAAGTTCCTCTCACAAACCGTATTTGATGTTTTTTCTTGACGTTCCATCTGAATGAGCCATTGTAAAAGGAACACCAGAAATGTCAATGTGCTAATCAGGATTGATGGAAAATCCATTCAGTCTTCCAAATTAATGACGTGTCATGTCTGCATCTTATCAACATTGCAAGTGGAGTTGTTGTCCCAAAGGATATAATTCACAGCTTCTTGCATGTTGAACAGAGCAAAAGGATTAACATCACACGTAGTCAGCTGAACTCTTCCAAGACAAACTTTTGGTCACCTTTACATCGAGTGAACCTGAAACTGAAAATCTCCTCTTCTACATTGATTCCCAAAAGGTCTGTAAAGTCCAGGGATGAGAAGCTCCACACAACAAATGGATCACAATTTTGATGTTCACGAAACATCTTTACATCTTGTGGACAGGTTTCTAATGCTATGTATGTACCAAATAATCTAGTGATGCTTGTAGATGAAGTATTGACAAACCCCCCACCAACATCCAACAATCTAAAACGTGTTACTGCGCGAGTGAAATACCATGTGCATGTGTGGATACAACCAAACATGAAGATTCCTTCATCAGTTGGCCATGGTTGGAGCATTTATGATGGTCAGCTTATCGCTTTTCTAATGTCGAGAGATCCTGCTCCACATGGAGTGGTTGAACTGACATAGAGTCAATTCGAAAGGTCAGCATGCCAGCAGAGAGATCTATGTCACTGCACATGTTCTGAATTATTGTGCACAGACATATGTCTTCTTGTGGGGCAGGTGATTGTTGCCCGAACAACTTTGGCTTCTAGATGACTCCAATTCTGACATGATGTAACATATGATATGAAAGAAAGTGAAGATGAGAGTTAATTGTAAGCTTCGAAATGAATCAAAAGTGATTAAAAGTTATCTGACAGACCACTGATGATTTTATTTCATCAACTATTTTAGGCAAATGACGCTTTCATAAACCATTTCATTGAAATTTTGTTCTTTGTCGATACTGCTTAAAATATTTGACATCAAATGAATTTTTTTGTAGTAAAACTACAATGGTGGTCATCTTGGCAGTCATTTCGAATTCTGCGTAATATGAAACAATTCCATGTAACATGCTCTCACTCTAGATGTAAACAGGAAACAAAAAACAACTGATTCTAGTCAGAAGAATTTTGTAAACTTTCAATAAATAAATCACCACCATTCATGTCCATGAAAAGTCGGGGAATCGCTAAAATTCCATGTCTCAAAGAATAAGCTGTAAAACATTATATTACCACGACATGATCATACAAAATAACTTGCTTTGTGCCACAAAACATCAAAAGTATCAACATTGGATGTAAATGTACACATTCGGTGTTATTTTTTACGTAAATTTAACTGCCGAGAAGGCAACACACGACAATTGAAGATGGCGGCCAAAATGGCGGTCATTTTGATTATTTTCAAAAGCAAAAATATGTCCAAAACAATTCTACATCCTTTAGCAATACACAAAAGTCAAAATGAAAGTGATCAGATTGATAGTAGTAAAACTATCCATGGTTAGCTTTGAGATGTTGTCGGGCAGCAAACCAAATGTCATGAACATGCTCACAGACCCCGCCACAAAAAAGTCCTGTAAAAAAAAAATGATACCACAATCTGAGAGTATTACGGGCCTTTTCATGAGCCCAAGACATCACACTAACTGAAAATAGTGTCAAACAAATCAGCACTGGGGAAGCTACGAAATCCTATTTCTAGGCCCCTTTTCAGATTCTCCTCCTGGACTATTAGGCCGCTTTCAGTAATTTTCAGCCATATCAGAGCGAGGGCCACCAGAAACTGACTTCATACTTTGTACCCTTGAAGGTAATCAAACCCATCAACACGCGAACGCTTTCCCAACTAAACTGCCTCCATTAATCCTCCACCGGCTTCATTATAGTTGAACATTCTAAGACAGGAGACGTCATATTGTTCGTTTCGTTTTGATCCAGCAGTTCACATGACAGGCACTTATCCGGATATTTCGGCCAGAAATTCCGACCTGGGGGCTGGCAGTCAATCATGCTGAGTTAATTCTCGGGTTCCTATAGAGTGGCAGTAGCTTATAGACGAGTACAATCCACGTGGAAAGCAGAGGCGCACTGGTGGGATTGTAATTCCGATAATGTATCCGACCGAGTTAATTTCCTGAGCAGTGGGGTGAGCTTTCTCAAACTTGAGGTGAATATTCCTAGGTCTGCCCATGTTGTTTCCGGCTGAGAATACCTTTGATTTCAGTCTGTATTGACTCACCAGGCACTGCAATGGTCAGTTTGTCAAAGCCTCTTCAGAGGTTACCTTTCAGGTTGAGGTAAATGTTAAATGGCCAAGGAAAAATCTGTCATCATTTCCGTGTAGAGGGATGGGTAGCAAAGGTTGTTGGTAATTAGAAAAGAAATGTCGGATTCCACACCCACGCTATACTGACAGCAAAAGAGACGACAAAGCTTCGACAAAATGAAATCTCACAAACCTAAGTGTTCATGGTTTTGTCTTCTTTTTTTAAATGAATAAAAAAAAACCCAGCGTTCCGTTTCTTTTACTGTTCAGTATATAAAAGTCTATATGAAGACACGTTTGTCACGGGCCAGCATGTAAAACCAATAACGTTCAAAAGAGTGACATCAACCGCTCCTGATCGTGTTGGTGAATGGAGTGTTTTACGAATGGTAGTCGTTCAGAAAACAGTGATTGTAACGGCATGGGTTATCATGCACACACTGAGGACATCAACTGTTAGTTCTTCATAATCGTCATAGGTCCCAGATTTTCAACGTGTAGAGCGACCGCTTTAACAGCTAGGTTACCGTCTGAGCATTTACAGCTACTACCAAGATCTGCTCCAGGGGTGGATCCCCTAGGTCTCACACCCCGAGATTCAACGCTCACCTTTTGGAAATGGGCCTCACACGTTTTTCCGAAGAGAAGAATCGATCCCGGGTTTTCGGCATGCCCGACCTGGCTACCTTACCACCCCATTAAAGGACAAATCATCAAAAGAAACCCAGACTATTTTCTCAATAATATGGCGAACAACCGTGCTTGTTGCTACTATGTACCCGACCCGTGGCTCTAACGGGATCGGGTGGTCAGGCTTCCTGACTTGGTTGACACATGTCATGGGTTCCCAGTTGTGCAGATCGATGCTCATGCTGTTGATCACTCGATTATTTACCGACAGCCGCCGTATATTGCTGAGTGCGACGTTAAACAAAAAACAGTCAGTCAGTCGTTCGAAAGGTGTCGATTTATATGTATTGAAATCACCCAAAGGTAAACCATTGAGTCGCTAGTAAAATATCACTGTGTGCAAGGAATTTCAGTTTGTAATGTGTTAAGGCAAGCTGTTAGTTGTTATCCCTCATTGATAAAGTGAGGAAATGGTATAATTGTAACTGAAACATCTTCTCATAGATACTGGCAATGTTAAACATTTCATCGTGTTATCGTTCACCGACAACGTTCGTAAAATCTCAGACTGGGCATACATACGGTGGTGATGCGGTAAACATTCAGATCATTCAACCTCTTTCATCACCAAATGTACATCGAGTCTCATGCTGGACACGTACATGTGTCTTAAAACATAAATATATTATGACTTAGCATGTAACAGCACGTAATCACTTAACTTAAAGATTTCAACAGATTAGGCAAGTGCGCGATATCTGAAAACTCCTCAGGGAGAATATTCTTTTATTTTTGGAGAAATAAACCTGTTTTATTCATGTTGGGCACGTTTGGTTAGCGTTGCGGTCGATACACCAGAGGAAATAGACAAATCCCTCAGCAATAGGTTTCGTTGTAAAAGATAATGCTTCCTGTGATTCAGTTTGGTTCAGTAAACTCATCCATGGCATATTAACCCACCTGTAGCTCAAGCGGTGTTTACGAATGAGCACACTGTGAATAGTGACAGACCGATGAATCAGAGTCATATAGGGTGAGTGAGAGTAGTTGTACGCCCCTTTTAGCCTATTCCAGGAATGTTATGCTTTGGCTATGGTTAATCGCCACGATCGGCAATATTCTAGCTTTTTGGTGGTCAGGACTAGGTAATCCAGTGATCAACAGTGTTGATTTACGCATTTGGTCAACCAGATCAGCGAGCCTGATTACCGGACCCCATATGTCACCCCTTACGACAAGCATGGCTTACTGAAAGTCAGGTCTAACCATGATATTTACAGGTTGCAACATAATGGCTGGACACACCAGAAATGGTATCCATGCTTTGTACTCATAAGCGGAATCGAACCTGGATCTTCAACATGACGAACGCTTCACCAACCACACTACCCCACGGTCAAGGGTTCGAGAACGAGAAGGTATAAAACATTGGTATTTAGAATGACTGTTAAAGGTTTCGGAGAAGACGAACATTCAGATGCATTAGGTGATAGGGATATCGTTCAGGGTTCAGTTTTAGTATTTCTACATCCGGGTCAAAAGGTCTGCATCGTGGTTAGCATGAGTTGACGGCCACTGATGACGACTGACAGATGAAGACACTGTATTCCACTCGCTCAGCGTGTTGATGGGAGCTGTCAGTGAGTAAACGCATCATTGCTGTATGATAGGATTTACATACAGTGCCTTGTGGGGGGAGCCGTGTAAAGACAGTCTGCCAGAACCCCAGGGGCGCTTTCATTATCGCCATCGCAACGCCGTACACGCCCTGGCCACGTGAGATGCCATTCTGGCAAATTGACCACAGGAACTGTGGTAGTATTTCTGCCGATGCCGATTGGCAAATTCTGTTAGTGTCTTTTCTGCTTCTCCCTTGGGAGAAAAAATCAATGCCTTCTTTAGAGTTGAACATTGTAATGGAAGCATGCGTCTGTGGGGCTCCCACACAGCCCCCTTCACCACCCCCTTCCCTAGACACCGCCACAGTTGTAGGATGTCTGTACTGATTAAGGTTTCACGGGGTCCAGTGCACTCTTCTTTTCGACCCGTGATTATCCGGACTAGAATTGATCTTCAGTAAGTCATGCTTGTCGTAAGAGGCGACTAACGGGATCGGGTGGCCAGACTCACAGCCTTGGTTTACACATATCATCGGATCCCAATTGCGTAGATCGATGCTCATGCTATTGATCACTGCATTGTCTGGTCCAGACTCCATTATTTAGAGAATGCCGCTATACAGTAGGAATAATGCTGAATGCGGCGTAAAACCTAACTCACTCACTCATTCTTCTTTCGGGGACGGTGGGGGTAAGTAGCGGAGAAAGCGTTGATATTTCACGCCGGAAAGCGAGCAAGTGAGTTAGGTTTTGTGCCGCTTTCTTGCAATATTTCAGCAGTATCACAGTAGGGACATCTAAAATGGGCTCCACACATTGCATTAATTGGGGGAATCGAATCCGGGCCTTTAATAAAGGGGCTACACTGCCACACCTGACAACGAAGACAAGGGTTCGATTCCCCACGCTTGCTAGATATGTGGATAAAGCGTCTACCTTGCGACGGCGGCTGGGTAGCCTAGTGGTTAAAGCGTTGGTTCGTCACGCCGAGCACCTGGGTTCTAATCCCCGCATATGTACAATGTGTGAAGCCCATTTCTGACTTCATTGCTGGAACACTTCAAAAGAGATGGAGAGGTGATTTGAAGCAGAGCGTGGCTGAACCATTGTGGGAAAGCGACCGTTCCATTCACCATGTCCGTGAGATACCCCGCTCATCTTTCTTCATGGTGGGAAAAATACAAATACCATATCCTTGCATCATGCTTTCACTCGGCCTCGGGATCTGATCACTCACCTTCTGCTCACCAGGTAGACCGACTGAGTGTGATTTTACGTCTCTTTATGCAATAATGCAGCAATATCACGGCGGGGGACACCAGAATGGGCTTCACACATTGTACCTATGCGGGGATTAGAACCCAGGTGCTCGGCGTGACGAACCAACGCTTTAACCACTAGGCTACCCAGCCGCCCTCGCAAGGTAGACGCTTTATCCACATATCTAGCAAGCTAAGGGAGAACGATGTTGCAGAAGAGAATCGCTGGTGTGTGTTAACCGTCCAGTACCAGTAGAACGGTGGAAGATGAGCTCATAGCTGCGATGTGACTAAACCAGATTCAGCAAGCTTCAAAATTCATATTCAGATTAAGAAATTCCGTTTCTAAAACAGGCGATTCGTGATGAAAAGTCCATTGACTCGACACAACGAAATTCTACACGCCTTGAAAACAGAAGCTGCCTTGTTTGTCTTGGGGTATTGCAGAGCTGTAGTTGCCAGTAGGTTGTATGGAAGTAACAGGACACTCAGCTCTATTCATCACTAGGTATCGTTGATTTTCTGTGATATCTGATTGTCTGTGATATCTGATTTTCTGTGATATCTGATATTCTGTGATATCTGATTTTCTGACTTTTACACCCCACTGCGTCGCTTTGTTAGTGCAATCTGCATGTTGCTGTAATCATTTTTCTTTCATGGCACTGCAATCGACATGTCACTTTAATGTGCATGTTACTGTAATCCACATGTTGCTGCAATCTGCATGTCACTCCAATCCACATGTCACTTTAATCTGCATGTTACTATAATCCAAATGTTACTGTAATCTGTATGTCACTGCAGTCATCAATTCACTGCAATCCACATGTCACTTTAATCTGCATGTTACTGTAATCCAAATGTTACTGTAATCTGTATGTCACTGCAGTCATGTCACTGCAATCCACATGTCACTGCAATCCACATGTCACTGCAATCTGCATATCACTGTAAGGTACATGTTGCTGTAATCTGCATGTACTGTAATCTGCATCTTACTGCAATCCACATCTTGCTGCAGTCCACACGAAATGATGACTAAATCAGACATACGTAGGGAACAAATTATAATTTCGAAACAGCTGTAGCTTCCAAGTTTGATACGGCAGTGTTTGCCTACACAAGTACAGCGTCTACGTGACATATTAGTCACGACAAGTTGGTCAAGGCACGTTCCCTCTTGTGTGTTCTCTACATCTACATGGACAACGACAACGTTGTCAGTGACACGGAAATTGAAATTGACGAGAATGTGCCAATGGCAACATGTATTTGAATCACAATGCTGTGAGTTGATACAGTTCCCTGAAGACCAGCATGCAACATTTGCATTCGATTAAGAAGACAGAGGAACTGATACGTGACAGATGTTGTAGTTGGCTTGCATCCACTCCCCTCGGAAGTACCAACGACTTTGCCTGTATGCCTCAATGGGATATAATTGGTATTCAGCAACCCACGCTTGTTATAAGAAGCGACTAACGGGATCGAGTAGTCAAACTATACTTGGTTGACACATGTCATCGTATCGCTGTTGCGCAGTTCGATTCTCATGCTGTTGATCACTGGATTGTCTGATCCCGTCTCTATTATGAACGGCCCGCTGCTGTATAGCGAGTCAATTGCACTAGAAGAGGTCTCGATGGATATAGAGACTGGTAATTCATTGCAATGTCACTGATGTCAAATAATTCAAATTAAACCCATGGTTTATAATTGTACAATGATAATTATCGTTTTGATAGAAAGTGTGGACGACAGAAAACACGTCAATAAACATCGCGTGAGGTGTTTTCGGTCGCTCTTGTTCGGGACATAAATACCCTATGCCAAGTGATTTCTACCTGAGATCAATGGATTATGTAATGGTTGTAATGATTCGCACATACAAAGTATACAAGTGAAGATAATGTTAATACGGGCTATCATACAATGTGCTTTAACGGTTTGCGACCCGTGAAGGTCCCGGGGTAGAATAGGCCTTCAGCAACCCATGCTTGCCATAAAAGGTGACTATGCTTGTCGTAAGAGGCGACTAACGGGATCGGGTGGTCAGACTAGCTGACTTGGTTGACACATGTCATCGGTTCCCCATTGCGCAGATCGATGCTCATGTTGTTGATCACTGGATTGTCTGGTCCAGAGTCGATTATGGTGCCCCTGATAATACTGTAATATTGCTAAAGCGCCGTAAAACCTCACTCACTCAATAGGTATTTTTTACAATAATTTGAAATGCAGTTCTAAGGAGATTTATTTGTGCGCTGTTTTCGCAGTCAGCAATATTCCAGCTGAATGGCGACGGTCCGTAAATAATCGAGTCTGGATCAGACAATGCAGTGATCAAGAGCATGAGCATAGATCGTAGCAATTGGAATACAATGACGAGTCAATCGTGTTATAAATAGGCTGCGACGGGGTAGCACAGTGGTTACGTCACACTGAAGACCCTGGTTCGAATCCCAAAGTGGCTACAATGTGTGAATCCCATTTCTTGTGTCCCCGCCGTGATATTGCTGTAATATTGCTAAACTCAACTCACTCATTCACTAGAAATGGAACAGTGCTAAAAGTGGTTTTAAACCAAATTCATGATGAACGATCAATGTTTAAATATAACATGGGACAAACATATTACGAAATTAGTTTAATACAAAATGATGTACAAATCTCAGTTCAGATACGCCTTTTAGTCAGAAAACATTCACCATTATTGTACAAGATGTGATTGCAGAAAGTAAGTTATAACAGTCGACATTTTCACTGTCAAAATGGTGGAGATAGAAACAGTAACATCCTGATACATGTATGAGAGCGCCCAGAATTTGGTCACATCTTGGCATTTGGAACATTTGGACCCTTCTGGGTCTCTAATTCCAAGAAATCTTGCAGGCATTGTACTCGTCGTCTCTCGAGTTATATATTTATTCCACCTTAGAGTGTCCTGGGTATATACTACTCAAAGGAGGTTTAGGATCAACTAATTTGTATTATTTCTTTAGTTAGTTTGTCAAGGACAAACTGTATTTTCTGTGTGGTCTTTTCCCATAAGTATTTATTCCACCTTGGTGTATTCAGGCTATATACTACTCAAAACAGTTAAGGATCACTGATTGTTATTAATATAGTTATTTTGTCTTGTCTTGTCTTGGCACTGGCTGTCTTAGTATTCGATCTAGAGTAATATGAAAGAACCACGTGGTTCTTAACTTATTTTGAGCAGTATAAATCTGTGTGACGTAATGAAGAACATCGTCACCGTAACATATCACAAAAAAACGTAAATGTGTCTCGTCATTTTTTTGTATTTTTTTGGTCCATTCCAGGCTTTGTATCCTAAGATCCCCCCCCAAAAAAATTACAGCATGTGTTAAACTACTCTCCGTGTTAATTGCCCTATATTTTCCACCTACTCCAGGAAGTCCTACAATTCAAGAAAAACGCGTTTGTCCAAATGTCTTCTCGGCGCTGTGTGTCTAAGTAGCCAGATAAACAGGAATCAGTGGTGCCAGCGGCTTGATTGTTCGTGTAACCACGTTATTGGAAATAGGGTCGAGGCATCGTGGTAATGATCATAGCACGGATTTCACCGAAAATTCAAATTTTGGCGATTGTGGCAAATGGAACGGAACACGCCGCAAATGAGGACAAAGCAAATCTCCACCGAGATCTGATAATCCTTGTGATGACAATTGCACCATGGTTATAGACGGGTCACAAGGGCTCGAGGTGGAAGAGGTGCAGAGGCTGATTTGTCCGTCCACCATGGAAGGCTTCTTCAGAAGGTTCAGTGAGAATGGACATGTTTTGCTGCTTTGTGTCATATGGGCAGTGTGTGTAAACATGATGACCTGGGCACATCCTCCGACATCATTAAAACATCAATGATAGGTTGAAACCTACCAATTTCCGTGTCATAGTAATGTTTGCCTGAAATAAGGCTTCGTCCGCTGTATCAGAATGGTCATATTAAACAACTTATTTGTTGAAGACAATAGAAACCCGTGGACGGTTGGGCGTTGTCTGGAGACTTGATTGGGGAACACGTGAGCCTTGCTGTGAGCTTAATGATCTCTTTAGTCACCATTATTCAGTATATGGACTCTTTGACCTCAGTTACCCTAACAACTAACATATAATCAATACATGCACGCAAAGCTCATGGCAAGGTATTCACGTGTGAAATACTGATATCAGTCATCTAACTGCCGTTCCAGTCCTCGAAGATAATGATGTTTTGTTCGTATCTAAATAGCATTAAGTAATTTTCCATCTACAACTGCAAAAATCAATTTGGGCTGAGCATTCTAATGATTGATACCATGAGCATGGAATTATGCAGTTGGGGTACGATGACATGCATGAAAGAAATTACTACTTAATCACGTTAATTGTCTTACACGACAAGTACGGGCTGCTGAAGATAGGCCTTCGGTGTTAGGGTGATGTCCTATATCATTGCTACAGCCTCAAAATCGATACGTTGTATCACAAAAAAATAAACGACTTCAAGCTCCTCACATTGTTCAGCTTTCTCAACTGAAAAAGTATAAAATCCAGAATATAACATGATTTCCAGTGGGGAAGATAAAACCAATGGGACAGGTCCCTCAGAAAGCAGCAGAAAGTAATTGCTCCAGAATAGAAAATCTTAGCGGTGACGGACAGTGTTTGATGACAGCCAGTTTTTGCCCCGGGATATTTAATGTATAAGAAAACCTCTAGAAATCGTACTGAATATCAGATGCGTCCTTCCCAAAGAAAATTAGCCTTCCATCAATCACCACTTTCATGTTGTTTTTGCAAACTTCATGGTAATACTCAATTTATGGGTAATTGTAAAATGTGTCGAAAAGGCTTATTTCAGAGGTCTTCAGCGTTTTTTCTATTAATTGAAAACGGGCAGGTTCCGAGTTCAAACATCGCAAATGGGAAAGAAATGAACTGGTAGTATTTTTTTACGTTGTAAAATATATCCGTAGTTCTTGTGGGCCAAAAGATTAATTTATTCTACTTCGCCATTTGAATATTTCCAGTCCGGAATGATGTGTTTTGATGAGGAATTAGTTACAGATGGTGAATTCAGATGTTGCGCAACAAGCGAATAGAGATGAGATTCACGCTCGTGCTACCACGTTGTTGTGTTAACATGTGTCTAAATATCCAGAACAACTGAATTAGATTTTTTGTGTCAGTTTGACAATTATTTCTAAAACATCGAATATGCGTTTCAATTGACTGTCAATGCAGATACAAATGCTTCATCCGTGATCAAACTGGGCTTTGTGGATTCATATACTAGTTATTCATGCCTAATCACATGTACAGTTCTTTGGTCCTAAAGCTGAATTTTCAATATGGCTTACGTGGCGGCCATATTGGATATCGGAACTCCGGATTTGTTTCTGGGAGATTCAGATTCATACACTCATTGCATTTTTTTTATTTTGGTGTGCTAATGCGTCTTGGACCTTTCAAGACAGATGTAGACCATACTTGTTAAAACGAGAGTTTGTTTACACGTATGTTATCCAACCTTGCTTTACCGCACTGAAAAGAAACTTGGCAATACACCCGGTTTCGACGAAAACATTTCATTAAAGTATAAACGCTAGGACTTGAATATTAATGAGATACACCTGCCTTAAATAATGATGAGTTGTACATATTTACAAAATATTTAACCTATTTCGATGTCACTCGTACTTTGTTTATGAGATATATCAAATCACAAATACCTTTAATTCTAATTTATGTGATCTTTCCTGAAATTTAACATAGTTTACATTTGGAGAACTATGTAATCTTCACATATTCTTACCTATCTAAAATGAAGGTAAATTATTATTGTGGTACTTTAATCAGTTTGTATCCCCGGGCTTACAAACAACTTCATTCTAACCAATGACTAATGGAAACACCATTATATAATATCACAAAATAAATATGATCGGGTATCGGTTTAAAAAATATTAATCAATGAAGCAAAAGTCAAATATATTTCCAGACCCTGTACAAAGTCTCCACATACTTCACTGCACACGGACCTTTGCATAAAATACGGCCATATTGAAATTACCTTTAGTGAACAACTAATATACCCAATCAGGGTATTATCTATTAGATAATTGTGTTATACTGTGTTGCAATTACGTGTATTGTGAGTATATAACGGTTATTGTGTTGCATTACGAAGTGATGCAACAACTGATATGAATGTGACGAAAATAATCAATAGTCTGTACATGATGACTTCCCACGGAGATCCGTCGCAAGACTGACGAATGAATCCTGTAACAGTCATACACAAGTAGTGATCGTGATAAGTATATGTTAAAACCCCCAAACAACGCAAGTAAATAACTGTCACACTTAAAAATAGGGCACTGAGGGATGGAAAATGTACATTTCCCGTCATGCACCGGGATCAAATTTCATCCTGTCCCAACTTCCGGTTCAGAATTGCTAGAGGTCCCACGCCGCCTTGGAACCCGCTAGAACTGTTTCCTCGCTGCGATGTTTCCCATAGCTGTTTTTGCATCATTGCCAAAGATATCTTGTTGGCCTGCAAGAAATCCCTCATTGATATCATTTCTCCCGAGTTGCGTCTGTACTCAGAGTCACTGTCGCCATCTGGTTCTGCGACGGTAACAGCAGGAGGTTTCGTCCCCCTGTGTAAGTGTCCAGGGGTAATTGCATTACGACGGGTTCGAGTCGGCTTTCGAACCTGACACTGGCAGTTTAACCTCCGCAACAGCCAGTTAAGAAACTGTTTTATCACAATTGAAGTCACGTTGAATAAACTGTATATGCAACAACATCCAATCACAATGAAAATAAAGTTGCCTAAACGGTAGAAATGGACATTGATGTAGTTGGCTTTTTGGCTTACTACGTAATCACCGAATCCTATAGTAGCAAAGGTCACAAAACAGAAGTATATTGCCTCGAAGTATGTCCAATCTTCCACGGGATAATACATAGCCGAGGCACAACAGGCGACAATACCCGCCCCCAGCAGGAGAATAAGCATGACCCAGTAGACAGAGGGTTTCCACGAATCAAGGGTCTCGTCCTCGGATGCCTGGGATGATCGCCGGTCCTTCGAATCCCGCGAGTCGTTCATGAGACCTTTCCGTTTTAATTCCCTCTCGTGTATAGCTCGCAGTATGTAGGCGAGGAACGTAATGATTCTCTCCAGGAACAAATTGAAGAACAAGATAGCGCCAGCACAACCGAAAAACCCATAGAATATGAGCACCACCTTCCCCGGCACCGTCTGTGGGGTTGTCATTCCGAATCCTGCAACATACAATGCAGTAATGTTAGAACACTTACGGAAACAGTGGTGGATGTATAATATATTTTCGAAATGTGAAGGTATCTTCGATTCCCATTTTGCTTCTTTGAAGCGCATCGTGACGTTATCTTAGAATTTATGTACCATCAGAGATGGCCCTGAGGAGGGAGAGGTGGGGTGGGGTGGGAAGGGGGTTTGGGATGAGTGGAGAGGTTACTTTAGGATCAAGGAGATACATCACACTTATGATATCAGCAAAGATAGACCTAATGTGGATGTATAATCAGATATGGATCTTACATGATTTTTGTATCGGTATCATGAGAGAAAACGTTTATAATGTATGTAAAATGTTTGCATCTTGTAGGAGTTTTACCTTATAAGGTTTAACGTATGAAGATAAACATTTGGATGGGTGGGCGTGTAACGAAAAACAGGCCTTAGAGTGAAGGCATCTTCAAGGGTAGATCTAACAGGTTTGTGTCATCAGGATTGTCTTCGCACGTAGTAATGTCTGTTTCATTGGAACACCGGGGAACACCTCACTACAGATGGAACACAGGGGTGTGACATTATCGTTTGCGACAGAACACAGGATACACATTGTGAGGATATAAGTAGCGATAGAACACAGCATCGTGAGGATATAAGTAGAGATAGAACGCAAAAGTGTGGGGATATAAGTAAAGATAGAACACATTTTGATGACATCACCATCAGAACACAAGAACACCAATGACAGAGCACATCACCACAGATAGAACATACGATCACTACAGATAGAACCAAACATCCCCACAGATAGAACACAAGATGACCACGTATAGAGCCCAACATCACCACAGATAGAACATCATTCTGGATACACCAGAAGAGATGGAACAAAGCATTACCACAGATAGAACACATCATTCTGATTACATCAATAGAGATAGAACACATCATTCTGATTACATCAATAGAGATAGAACACATCACCAACACAGATAGAACTCATCATCACCACAGATAGAACACAAGATCACCACAGATAGAACCGAACATCACCACAACATTCTGATTACATCAATAGAAATAGAACACAGTATCAACACAGACAGAACACATCTCCACAGATAAAACACAACATCACCACAGATAGAACACAACAATGGACAGGTATCAGAGGAATTAAACACAGCATGGGGATGCTACGTATCAGTAAAGACAGAACACAGTGTCACGAGGTATCAGTAAAGACAGAACACAGTGTCACGAGGTATCAGTAAAGACAGAACGCAGTGTCACGAGGTATCAGTAAAGATAGAACACAGTGTTACGAGGCATCAGTAAAGATAGAACGCAGTGTCACGAGGTATCAGTAAAGACAGAACGCAGTGTCACGAGGTATCAGTAAAGATAGAACATAGTGTTACGAGGCATCAGTAAAGATAAAATACAGTGTCACGAGGTATCAGTAAAGATAGAACACAGAGTTACAAGGTATCAGTAAAGATAGAACACGTCATTTCGGGGTTCTCTTCGTCCATAGTACACAGCTGTTTGACTATTTCAATCTACGTTATAATCATTTGTGTTATGAAAGACCTCCATCCGCGTAAATGCACGGCAATGCAATCAGAGAGCAAGTAGAAGGCAATCATGACCCATTTCCTACACCAGAGCCAATGTACAAAGCGAGAGGCACACATCTGTAGAACTTGCCGTTATAGAAGACATACACACTTCACTTGGAGACAGCCAGTAATGGGTATTGATTGACTACACCGGGTTTCATACTCGGATAATTAATCCCCTGATCTGTATATAAAGTCGTGTTGACAGCTCCTGATAACACTGTACATGACTGAGTTCCTAGGGGATTGTGTTTGGAAGATACATTACCGGCATGGAGATACAAATCACCCCTTTATGTCGTGTGTGTGTAATCTTCAGTTACCCTCCACTCGTGTAAATTGAAATTAAAACACACGTACGTTCTTTCTGGCGAAAACGGGACTATCCGATAACGTGGATAATACACCAAAGGATACCGTCCTTCCACGACATATGTCATTACATGTCAAACGAGAAATCTAGTCATGACATATGCCTAAGAGGTTTTATGAGTGGGTGACAGACTTTTGATAAACACAACCTTCCATAGTCTTAATGTTAAACCGTTTTATTGCGGTGTGGAAATGACGTTGGTAGAAGATATCACAATTCTGAAAACAGTTAGGATCACGACACCACTCATATGATCTTCCCCTGACCAGGGAGAGGAAATAATACAGTGCACTGGCTCCTTGCAAATATAGGGTATGGGTGCTTGTGAGGGCCACATTCTTGATATCACTTTCAGAGAGAATACTTTCTTCCGAATACTTTTTTGTACGTCGATGGCACTTTTAGCTAGTGGTTTTCCGATTAATTGAAATAATTGAGGATTGACTAAACGCAGTGACTAAACGGCCAAGTGATCGAACATGCTTCCTAATTATCGAACACAAACAATTTTGAACCACTTGTAACTGAAAAAAATCCATTTAACAAAACTTCAACAAATTATTAAATGTTCTCACAGTACCTAAACTGAGCCTCTGTTGGTTCTGATATCATATATCATAACTAAATATATTCTAAGTAATAGTAATAATAATAGTAATTCGGGGTAATAATCATTACCCCGAATACCCCTCGCTGCCTGTGAGGCGATAGAAGCTCAATGATTTATCCCACTGGGTACCCATTTTCTACTGCGTGAACTGAGGTACTTTTGGCGAAAATATTTATAGCGTATCATCTACGTAGACGTTAGTGCCATGTACATAGCTGTAACAATTTATCTAATCATTTGTTTAAAATGTTTGACTTTGGTACTAATATGCTCCCATACCATTTGGCATCTGTTGTCATGAATCAAATGACATATTTTAGTGAACACTAGTATTTCTCAACCGATAACACGCCCTTATGATCCACGCCCAAGTATAATTGCGAATAAAGTAGCCATTTCCATGATAATACAAATTGTCCGCTTGAACCAGGTCCTTTGGACACTAAGGATCAAATCATGAGCACGTGTTTATACATTGCTATTACATGGCAATTACAGTAGAGGTCCGCAGCGGTGAACATATAAACAAAAACACAAATCACGCTTACAACAATCGATTTAGAAAGCTTTATTGGGCCATGGGTCTGTAAACCCAGATGAAACTAATTTTGAGCAAGACACACAGAGAGCTCTATGTAATTCAAGAAAGAGCATGTTAACTGTGATTGAGATATTTGTTGACGTTCTAAGTATTGGTTCCAGGTAATGTGTGAGTGAATGTATTTTTACGGCTCTTTTAGCTATGTTCCAGCAATATCAGGACGCCAGAAATGGGTTTCACACATTGTACCATCTTGAGAATCGAACCCGGGTTTCCGGTGTGGCGAGCGCTTTAACCACTAGGCTACCCCACAGCTCCTAATGCATAAATCAGTTAGCCTAATGGACAACGTGGACAAAGAGAGAAAACAAATAGTTTCTTAGTGAGGAACGTGGAATTCAAATTCAAATTGTGTAAAACAAACTGTAAAACATTCAAACAAAGCTTATAACAGTGGCGATTTTCTTTAAAATTGGAAACAAGTTTGAGAAGGCGAAAGGGAAGCAGAAATATCACTTTTTATCGAAACAAGCGTACTGCATGAGCATGCCACATACGTAAAGGCGTCCATGCTTCAAATTTTAAATGAAAGAGGTTCTCAGGGTGCGAGTAAATTGACTGATGCTGGTACATGTGGTCTGTATTGTTGTTATATCACTTGTAATAGAATGATGGCTGTTGGAACCAATGTAAACATGTTGCACGTGAGCGTTTATGTACATGTGCGTTTTTGTTTTTTCTTTGGTTTATTTTGTAGTTGTGTGTGTGTGCATATGTTCGTTTGTAGGTGTGCTTGTTTGTGTGTATGCGTGTGTTTGTTTTGTTTTGTGTGAGCATGCGAGCGTGCGTGTGAGTGGTGATTTACAAAATCATTATTTTCTTTGCTTGATGATTAGGTGTGACGAGTGAACGCTTTAACAACTACGTTATCCCACCATGGGCATCATTGCTTGCGTAACTCTTTCTAAACAGTTGTTGATTCGCGCACAGGGGCTTGTAACGCTGAACTACTATAGTAGTTAGTAATACCCATTCTGGACAATATATACCTTGATGGCAGTTTTCAGCGTTACAAGCCCCTGTGGATTCGCGTTTAGCAGCTGGCGAAACCACAGCAGTACTACTGTTTGACAAGTATTGGATGAGCCTGCGAAGTGAACCCGTTTGTGACAAGCAGGCGGGGCAAGTAATCTGGACGAATACACTGGGTTTCACAGGTAAATTAGCGATTAAGTACGTGCAATACATGCTGACTGTGGCGTGAAAACAATACCGCTACTGTTTAACACGAGCCATTTCGTTCAGCAAAACACCATCACGACACGATTCGCTCGTGGAAATTGAACTTTTCAATATTTAGAATGTTTCCCTCTTTTTTCAAATGGAATGGTCTGGAGGGAGTTCCCATATATGTATATTGGGGTGATATGTCAGGTCGTGACTCATCTAATACTTGTCAATGCGTTGAATGATGCTCAATGCTTCAAGCCGAAATCGTGTATTTAGCTTTTGGGACTTGTGTACAGGTGTTTGGCCTGGTTGAACACAGAATAAGCGAATTTTGTTCGACGTTTATCCGTGATAATCTCATGCAGCTGTCCCAGAAGATTACCACAATATTGGTCAATAAGTGTCTGCCCTTTCGGGGGGGGGGGGGAATTTGTGACCCCAGAAATCTAAACTCTGTTGAACAGAATCCGTCTTCTTGTCATTTCTTTGGTTGTTTCACTCTGCATTCAATAATATTCCAGCTATGTGGTGGTGGTTTACAAATAGTCGAGTCTGGGCCAGACGATCCACTGATCAATATCACGAGCATCGATCTTCACTTTTAGGATACGATGACGTGTTAAACAAGTTAGCGAGTCTGGCAACCCAATCCCTTTAGTCGCCTCTTACGACAAGAATGAAGATCTGGGTTATTGAAGATCAGTTGATCTTCACCGATCGCTTCTGCTTTCACTGTTGACAGGTGGATGGTCAACTAAAGTTCAACAAATCAGCCGTGTCTGCTTCAGTGCCATTCTCACGAGGGATGATGAACCTGGACGTTTCTGAACAGAAACCTTTGAACCTAGTGAGTTGAAACCTGTGTATGCCAGCCTCATTCTTCACGACGTAGTCATGTCGATGTCACGAGAGACGCCCACCACGATGGTTATATCACTGTCGTAGGTCATCGATAATCAATAATACGTTCATGTATTTTAGCTTCGTCAGAGGTGACTATATAAGGCCTGGGATCTGGGATCGACCTTGAGGCTGTCTCTCGCCATTTGAACTCACCTGTTCACTCACTCAGGGGCCAAAGTACAGAATCATCATCCCCCCACATTAGCATCATAACGTATGGACGAATCGTCAGCCCTTTCAATTGCAGATACTAGATTACAACGTAGTGGCGATTAATGGTGACTTTCATCAATACCTATCTGAAATATCTCGTATCTCAGAATACTGAGGCTATGTATTGAAGGACTACGAATATACTCCGAAACGTTGTGTTATCTATATTACAAACGTGTTCCAGTTATGGACATTATGGCTCAAACTGTCATTCTAAGTCTCAGTATCATACATATCATGAGGTGAGGAATCTTGAAAATAATATGCTAGTGTATTAAATAGTGTCATAAACAAATACAATTACCAAACATGTCGCTGATACTTTAGACATCAATAGAAACATCTGCATTATGGCTCAAACTGTCATTCTAAGTCTCAGTATCATACATACCATGAGGTGAGGAATCTTGAAAATAATATGCTAGTGTATTGAATAGTGCCATAAACAAATGCAATTATCAAAGATGTCGCTGATACTTTAGACATCAATAGAAACATCTGCATTATGGCTCAAACTGTCATTCTAAGTCTCAGTATCATACATATCATGAGGTGAGGAATCTTGAAAATAATATGCTAGTGTATTAAATAGTGCCATAAACAAATGCAATTATCAAAGATGTCGCTGATACTTTAGACATCAATAGAAACATCTGCATTATGGCTCAAACTGTCATTCTAAGTCTCAGTATCATACATATCATGAGGTGAGGAATCTTGAAAATAATATGCTAGTGTATTAAATAGTGTCATAAACAAATACAATTACCAAACATGTCGCTGATACTTTAGACATCAATAGAAACATCTGCATTATGGCTCAAACTGTCATTCTAAGTCTCAGTATCATACATATCATGAGGTGAGGAATCTTGAAAATAATATGCTAGTGTATTGAATAGTGTCATAAACAAATACAATTACCAAACATGTCGCTGATACTTTAGACATCAATAGAAACATCTGCATTATGGCTCAAACTGTCATTCTAAGTCTCAGTATCATACATATCATGAGGTGAGGAATCTTGAAAATAATATGCTAGTGTATTAAATAGTGCCATAAACAAATGCAATTATCAAAGATGTCGCTGATACTTTAGACATCAATAGAAACATCTGCATTATGGCTCAAACTGTCATTCTAAGTCTCAGTATCATACATATCATGAGGTGAGGAATCTTGAAAATAATATGCTAGTGTATTAAATAGTGCCATAAACAAATGCAATTATCAAAGATGTCGCTGATACTTTAGACATCAATAGAAACATCTGCATTATGGCTCAAACTGTCATTCTAAGTCTCAGTATCATACATATCATGAGGTGAGGAATCTTGAAAATAATATGCTAGTGTATTAAATAGTGCCATAAACAAATACAATTATCAAAGATGTCGCTGATACTTTAGACATCAATAGAAACATCTGCATTATGGCTCAAACTGTCATTCTAAGTCTCAGTATCATACATATCATGAGGTGAGGAATCTTGAAAATAATATGCTAGTGTATTAAATAGTGCCATAAACAAATACAATTATCAAAGATGTCGCTGATACTTTAGACATCAATAGAAACATCTGCATTATGGCTCAAACTGTCATTCTAAGTCTCAGTATCATACATATCATGAGGTGAGGAATCTTGAAAATAATATGCTAGTGTATTGAATAGTGCCATAAACAAATGCAATTATCAAAGATGTCGCTGATACTTTAGACATCAATAGAAACATCTGCATTATGGCTCAAACTGTCATTCTAAGTCTCAGTATCATACATATCATGAGGTGAGGAATCTTGAAAATAATATGCTAGTGTATTAAATAGTGCCATAAACAAATGCAATTATCAAAGATGTCGCTGATACTTTAGACATCAATAGAAACATCTGCATTATGGCTCAAACTGTCATTCTAAGTCTCAGTATCATACATATCATGAGGTGAGGAATCTTGAAAATAATATGCTAGTGTATTAAATAGTGCCATAAACAAATACAATTATCAAAGATGTCGCTGATACTTTAGACATCAATAGAAACATCTGCATTATGGCTCAAACTGTCATTCTAAGTCTCAGTATCATACATATCATGAGGTGAGGAATCTTGAAAATAATATGCTAGTGTATTAAATAGTGCCATAAACAAATACAATTATCAAAGATGTCGCTGATACTTTAGACATCAATAGAAACATCTGCATTATGGCTCAAACTGTCATTCTAAGTCTCAGTATCATACATATCATGAGGTGAGGAATCTTGAAAATAATATGCTAGTGTATTAAATAGTGCCATAAACAAATACAATTACCAAACATGTCGCTGATACTTTAGACATCAATAGAAACATCTGCATTATGGCTCAAACTGTCATTCTAAGTCTCAGTATCATACATACCATGAGGTGAGGAATCTTGAAAATAATATGCTAGTGTATTAAATAGTGCCATAAACAAATACAATTATCAAAGATGTCGCTGATACTTTAGACATCAATAGAAACATCTGTATATTAACATCGTGAACGTATTTTATTTGAGTTATATCTATGTGTAATCCACATCAGCGTGTCAGTGCTATGCCACCACTAGTTCTTCCACTAACCCCGCCGCCTCCACACCCCCTCATTAAACAATATGTAAGGTACTTGTCAAACAGGAGAAAAGACATTATTTTGTCCGTCTTGACACCAGTACTGTTCAAGCCACATCTGACAGTAAGATCCTTGAAGGTCCGGGTTAGAACTGGTCTGCAGTTACCCATTCTTGTCGTAAGAGGCGACTAACGGTGTTGTCGACCACTGGATTTTCTTGTGCAGGGTCTAGATTTTCGAAGTAGTCATAGCGCAAAGATAGTCGTAAGTGCCATACATTAACATTACGTTACGACTATATTAGCGCTAAGAGAGCTTCGAAAATCTAGGCCCAGATTTGATTATATACAGATCACCGCTATATAGCTGCAATATTGCTGAGTGTGGCGTAAAACTATACCCATTTACTAGAGCATAGAAGTCATCACTTCCCATTAGATATTTAATATGTGCCATTTGTACAGCAAAACACAGAGAAAAGCAAATACATTTATCTAATGCATGATAACAATCATGACATAAGCAAAACATGATCGTTGGTGGTGATTGTGTAAATAAGACGCAGGTCGATGCAGGACCAATTAGGCCCGCTCCTGATCGGAACTCGCAGGAAATATGAATACTTAGGTCAACCAATTAATATCGCCATTACTGCTCTTAAACATTTGATCGATACAAGCCAAACATTTACACTTATGTTTCACCAACTCAAACATTTCAAAGAATACTCAATATTTCGTTTCCTGTTAGAGACATGCTGTTTCTAAGAGCAAACTTGGAGATATTGACGAAAATATTTACACAATGCTTTGAGGAAAGAAGATGTCTCTCAGATTATGTGTCCGCGTCTGTTTTAGGAATGACAATATTGATGATGTCGTACAAGAATTAGAATGCTGAATGACTGGTCGTGGTTGTCGTCGTGGTAATTAGCGAGGGTGTACTTCTAGAATAAAGGTGTGTGTGTGTGTGTGTGCATGCGTGCGTGCGTGCGTGTGTGTGTGTGTGTGTGTGTGTTGAGGAGGGGGTACATTGTGGAGGAGGAGCGGCTGACGGTGCAGGGATGTTGGCGATGATGATAATGATGTAGCGGTAGTGGTGATGATGTGATGAGGTGGTGGTGGTGATGATATTATGGCGGTGATGATGATTGCTATGGTGATGGCGGTGATGATGGTGATAAGGTGATGAGGTGATCTTAGTGGTGATGGTGATCATAGTGATAATGGTGAAGATGTGATGGTGGTGATCTTAGTGATGATGGTGATGGTGTCTATCTTAGTGATGATGGTGATGGTGTGATGTTACGATCTTAGTGATGATGTATGGTGTTCTTAGTGATGATGGTGATGAGGTGATGGGGTGATCTTACTGATGACGTGATGAGGAGATGGTGGTGATCTGAGCGATGATGGTGATGAGGTGATGGGGTGATCTTACTGATGACGTGATGAGGAGATGGTGGTGATCTGAGCGATGATGGTGATGAGGTGATCTTAGTGACGATAGTAATGGTGGTGATCTTAGAGATGATGGTGATGAGGTGATGGTGGTGATCAAAGTGATGATGACGATGGTGATGGTATTGACAGTGCAACAGTGAAGCATCAAGTCAAGTCATTTGCCTGACATCGTGAAAACCCACATAATTCTTCACTCTCAAATTGTGCAACATCAAGGACAATACTTTACAGATAGGCTTACAAATCATTCCCATTCCGTTTAGCCTGAATGGACACGTTCTACGAGAAATACGGAGATGCGACAGACCAAAGTGTACCTAAATTGAAAATGGCGTGTTTAATATTGTATTTTATATTCACTTAATCTTTAAGCTAAATTACAAACACATTTCTAAAACACTTTCCTATTATCTCCAGCGCTATGGCACGGTAAAGCATTACAAAAAGTACATGCTGAGGAATCGTTGAAATGTTTAAGGAGCAATTTATGACCCCAGAGGTTGTAAGTGTTTGCGTGACTTGTCAGCTTTAGAATTAACGCGAAGTTAGGTGACAGGCGTGAGGACATTACGTGTTCCTTTTACATCCGGGCGTTTGGGAAGTCAGCTGTGTAAATATCACACAACGCATTGCTTCAGCGCCAACAAAGGATGTACAAAACGTCGCCACTTCTTTCTTAACATGACTGCAAATTGTCAACGTTGAACCAAGCTGTAGAGGCGTCAAGCGTACGCATGTATACACGTACGCACACATGCATACACACACATGCATGCACGCAAGCACACACACATACGCACGCACATACACATGATTTCATAGTTTGCTAACTGCACGTGTATCAGACCTTGAATATGTATTTTGAATCAGTGTAAATTTCAGTATATATGTACACGCATGTGTTGTCTTTGTATACTTTAGTTTTGATGTATGGTGTAATGGTCGTGTTTGCTGTGACCTTGTCATCGGTCTGAGGCCTCCCCGCACACAAATAATGAACACTTTAATAGTGTAGTCTACATTGTATAAACAATGTCTAACATGCATGTTATTTCAGAACATGCTGTATTTTGTATAGTTTACACGTTCATTATTCTTTGGCTAGCCATTATAGACCACTTGCAGTGAGCTACTTTTATCTCTAGCTTGTGATAGACAAAGGCTACGAATAAGTTTGTATGTTTGGCCCGCCACCCTCTCTCGTCACGTCTCTGATTCGACTGAGTGAATGAGTGAGTTTAATTCTACCCCGCTTTTAGTAATATTTCAGCGGCACACCAGAACTGCGATTCACACATTGCGCCCAGTGTGCGAAATAGATACTGGTCTGCTAGCTCGTGGCTACTAAAATTCCAGTCGGGTCAGTAAATCTCCAGCCACTGGCCGACAGGCTAGTGACTTTCCACGTGGTCATGTTGTAAATATATTACTCTATCCGATTATTATTATTATTATTCACATGTATGACTATTACAAGATAAAAATGGTCATCACATTAGCTGGTTAGTCAAATTCAAATTTCGGGTTAGTGAATTACTTGGTGAGCTAGTAACTTCCAGGCATGCCCCACTAGCTTGCAACATTTGGAAACTAATTTCGACGTGACGCGTGGTAGCCTTTAACCACTAAGTTGTTCTACCACCAGCATGTTGTACTGCCGCCATGATGTTATGGAACCTACACCAACAACTTCCTCCAACGTTCAGGATGCCACCTGTGCACGTCGATGGTTACAAGTAAATGACAGTTTAAATTCTGACAACGGTAATGGGGATAAGCGTTGTTGGTCCCAGGCCCCAACGCCGATGACGACGGCGCCAGACCGAACGATTTACCGACAACGTCGTGTCAGTGGTGGACAAATTGTTGGGCGTTCTGGGAAACCACTGACGCAAACCATTTCATTCCGTGAAAATCCGGGTTAGAATTGCGTTCCTGAAAACCAAATCTAACCCGGATTTTCGTAACAGCAAGTTTATCGTAAGAGGCCGCTGGCGTGATCGGATGGTCAGACTTGCTTAAATGGTCGACATGTCATTGTATCTCAATTGCGTATATTCATGCTCATGATATTGATCACTGGGTTGCCTGGTCCAGACTCGATTATTTACATATCGCGAACTTACAGCTGGATCATTTGCGATTCTGATCAATTGACTTGTCTTAGCATGTTTTTGTGATGGTGCCATCAGCGGGGCAGGGTATGCAAACATTTTCGGGATCACTGATGTATCAGCACTATTTCATAGTCTTCATAAGTACATGCTGCTGATAAAGCAGTTACTATTCAGACTCAACCTTTAGTAGATATTTCTTTTGAAAATGAAAAGGTTTTATCGCATTTTACCATTTTACCAATTTCGTTTTTTTACTTGTTCATATTTCTTACTATTGATAATGTCAAAACTTTATTATGAAGTAATCTTAGACGACTTGGAATATGTTTATTCAGATTTCGTGTTTTCATTGGAGTGGTTTCAATTCTAACATTTATGTGTAATGGCTAAGTTTTTAATGCTGCGCTGTGATATGAAGTTTTAAATTACTTTTTTCAAATTTCTGTGACAAATGATACCTACGGTCTGTGATTTTTCTTGTCCTTTGTTTTTTGTTAAATGTTCAAAAGCGAATCTTTATTCGTAGTGTTCACAAAATATGTATTTTAGATTGGTGTCTGGTTTTAGGGTACGTCAGGCGTTGGTGCCGGGTTTTAGGGGACGTCAGGCGTCGGTGTCGGGTTTTAGGGGACGTCAGACGTTGGTGTCGGGTTTTAGGGGACGCCAGGCGTTGGTGTCGGGTTTTAGGGGACGTCAGGCTTCGGTGTCGGGTTTTAGGGTACGTCAGGCGTTGGTGTCGGGTTTTAGGGTACGTCAGGCGTTGGTGTCGGGTTTTAGGGGACGTCAGGCGTTGGTGTCGGGTTTTAGGAGACGTCAGGCGTTGGTGTCGGGTTTTAGGGGACGTCAGGCGTCGGTGTCGGGTTTTAGGGAACGTCAGGCGTCGGTGTCGAGTTTTTAGGGTACATCAGACGTTGGTGTCGGGTTTTTAGGGTACGCCAGGCGTTGGTGTCGAGTTTTTAGGGTACATCAGACGTTGGTGTCGGGTTTTTAGGGTACGCCAGGCGTTGAGTAAACCTTATTTTAAACCTTTGTCGATTCCTATTACATCTAATCAACCAGCCCTTAATCTGAAGCGAGGTTACAACCGTAACGAAACTGTTATTCCTTTAATGAGAGCGTCCCTCACTCACTCACTCATTCATTCACTCACTCATTCAGTCACTCAACAGATGTTCAGGAAACACATTTGAGGTCAAAATGTCTCGGACAAATAGCTATATGCGTCAGCGTCCTCTACTGTCATAAAACTGCATTTTGTTTCTTAAAAACAGTTTAAGTCTATTGCATGTGCAATGAAAGAACTGGCGTTATTTGATAGAACTCATTCAACTGATCACCATTAAATCCCTGCTTTGGTCCTCTGCGAAACATAAGAAGGTTGGCTGAAAGGTGGTGACTATGAAGGGCGCATTATATCTCCTTATGGTGTGTGTGTATTAGGCGAGTGAGTTTAGTTTTACGCCACACTCAGTAATATTCCAGCTATATGGCAGAGGTCTGTAAATAATCGAGTCTGGACCAGACAATCCAGTGATCAACAACATGAGCATCGATCTGCGCAATTGGGAACCGATGACTTGTGTCAACCAAGTCAACGAGCCTGACCACCCGATCCCGTTAGTCGCCTCTTACCACAAGCATAGCCGCCTTTTATGGCAATCATGGGTTGCTGAAGGCCTGTTCTACCCCGGGACCTTCACGGGTCGTGTATTAGGTACATCGCTTGTCAAACGTACACGCTCCATCTGAATCAAAAATACAAATTCATACAATACAAAACCATAATATTTTGGTTGGCATCAAAGATGAATGGACATAACCGACTACAACTGTTTCATTAAACATCTGATGGAATAACTGGAACAGGCATCCCTGCCGAGGTTGCATGAACCTTAAGGGATGGGAGGAAGCCATGAAGATGATTCAAGACCAGAAAGACCTTCAACTTGTTGATGAAATTCTTGATAAAATACACGATATGAATATGGATGACTCATCACACACCAATCATCTCGAGTGAGCAAACCATACTGTTTTTAGACCGATTTGTAGCCGTAGATGAGACGCTGGGTTAACCGCAATCATTCAAAGAATAACCAACAATCAATTGCAAAAACGTAGCTAAAAAGTAAGATTCCCTTATGAAAGGGTTGAGGACACTTAGATGAATGGCCTTGACAGTGCTGAAGAGAAACGCCAATCATCTAGCGTGATCATACTCTGCTTTTTCTGGACTGATTTGCAGCCATGGACGAGATGCGAGGATATACAACAATCACACAGACTGAACAACAATCAATTAAGAAAACTTCTAACGATTCTAAAGAAGAACGTGTGTTGCATCAGATCGCAGGACAATAATTCAACCAGCTCCTAATCTTAAAGAAAATATCTGTCTGTCAGACATGATGCGTTCATGACGATGGCACCAAATCTGCTTTGGGTGACCTTTCACACCAACACGAAAAAAGCTTCCAGGCATTTTGACCTTGTCGAAGGAGATTATTTTAGAACAATAATTGGCAACCAAAACCATCAACACGAACCAACATCCCTGGGCTCATAAATGTTTATCCACCACTCATGAGACTATCACATTCAAAACAAGAAACCCCCAAACTGTGCAGTCATTTAAATGTAATTAAATATCTTGTCTGTGGGAGTTGTGGTCATGTTCCACAGCAGTTTTATAACATGTGTATCATTCTGAACCCGCTGCAGGGAATGCATCACCTACAGTGCACACATGTCTGAGAACATGACTCCAGAGTTCGTATAGTCCAGTAAATATGACTGGTCCCTGACAGCAGTGAAATGCTTTATGCACGGAGGTTGCATGGAGGTAACGGGGTAAAATGAGGGTGTGTAGCAAAGTTTAGCCATTTCCAAATCTGACATATCGGATCCAAAACAGATATCCCATTCAGTTCCTTACTATGATCTGTAAATATGTTTAGTGAGTGAGTGACTTTAGTTTTACGCCGCAACTAGCAATATTCCAACTATATGGCAGAGGTCTGTAAATAATCGAGTCTGGACCAGACAATCCAGTGATCAACAACATGAGCATCGATCCGATGGGAACCGATGACTTGTGTCAACCAAGTCAGCGAACCTGACCACCCGATCCCGTTAGTCGCCTATTACGACAAGAATAGTCGCCTTTTTATGGCAATCATGGGTTGCTTAAGGCCTAAAAGATTTTAGACATTTTCAAATTTGACCAATCACAGCAAAAACATATATCCGCTTCAATATCCTATTATGAGAGACTTTTACTGTGTGAGATTTGTGTCTGAATAATTGACTTGCAATTGCATGTGTTTATGACAGATGTCAGTGGTGAGACATAATACATGATATATCGGTAGATGATATTCTACAGTTAGATAGTATCATAAATCCATGAACGGAAAATAAGTATGCAGCCACCAGAATTCCAACCTTCAGTCATTCTACCAGGACCAATATAATAGCAATCATTTGTGTATGTGCGTGTGTGTGTGTGTGTGTGTGTGTGTGTGTGTGTGCGATTAATCTTCTCACACTTAACACTGCCTGTGCACAATCTTCCCTATGTGTTTTTTTCCTCCACAACTTCTTCGTAAGTGGAATTTGGCTACTAGCCAGTGTGGTGTTCTGTATTCTCTGCCATTGTTCATGTAACACTCAACGTCGGTTCAACATCACCTTCCGAAGCAGTAGAGGGTCCCACGACCCCGGCTGTGGCTAGACGGCAAAAACACTCCATTATTTGTACAACCTTCCCGGTGATGGCGATTAGCGGCTGATAGATCAAGCAAACAAGAGAAAGTTTGAAATGGCGTCAGTTGCAGACCAAGTCTATTGTTATCAGTGAGTACCAAGAGTTGGATTCCCAACAGAGGAGACATCAATCCAATCAGATACCGATACGAGTTAATCTATGTTTCAGCAGACACACGCACTCCTTACTAATAATTCATAAACAGTTGTAAAACTAACAGTACCACTGATACCTATAGCATTCATCTTCGGACCATGTTATTTTATACCATTATAGGACAAACCGTAAAAATATCAATTCGCTATCGATTCTTAAGTTCGGCGTAATATATTGAAAGTTTGAGTGCATGTTTATCCGTTCATATTATGCATGCATTTTAACATGCTCAGTTTATGCGTGTATGCTTGACATGCCTAACGTGTAAGTTCATACTTTGCAAGTTGAACGTGTAAGAGCATATTTTACACATGTTCAACGTGTAAGTACATCCTTTACATATTCAACCTGCAAGTGCATACTTGCTCAACGTATGTTTGCATGTTTTACACAGTCAACCTGGAAGTGCATACTTGCTCAACGTATGTTTGCATGTTTTACACAGTCAACCTGCAAGTGCATACTTGCTCAACGTATGTTTGCATGTTTTACACAGTCAACTTGCAAGTGCATACTTGCTCAACGTATGTTTGCATGTTTTACACAGTCAACCTGGAAGTGCATACTTGCTCAACGTATGTTTGCATGTTTTACACAGTCAACCTGCAAGTGCATACTTGCTCAACGTATGTTTGCATGTTTTACACAGTCAACCTGCAAGTGCATGCTTGCTCAACGTATGTTTGCATGTTTTACACAGTCAACCTGGAAGTGCATACTTGCTCAACGTATATTTGCATGTTTTACACAGTCAACCTGCAAGTGCATGCTTGCTCAACGTATGTTTGCATGTTTTACACAGTCAACCTGCAAGTGCATACTTGCTCAACGTATGTTTGCATATTTTACACAGTCAACCTGCAAGTGCATACTTGCTCAACGTATGTTTGCATGTTTTACACAGTCAACCTGCAAGTGCATACTTGCTCAACGTATGTTTGCATATTTTACACAGTCAACCTGGAAGTGCATACTTTACATACTATACGTATGAGTGAATACTTTACTTGTTCAGCGTAAGAGTGCATGTTTTACATGTTCATTGTACATGCTCAACGTATCAGGGCAGGTTTTACAATGTCATTTCGGTCGTGCATGTTTCTCACACACAACCCGTGTGTATACTTGCCTACACGAAACTTTTTACAATAGGAATGTCTAGTGAGAAACAAGATAACCTTTGTGTGTATTTTCAACAATCGATAAACATCAAATATGCAGATTCTGCGAGGAGAAAGCTAAACGTGAAAGACGTTTCAGACGCCTCTGAGTTTTCAAAGGAAACTTGCACTTTTCATGATCAGATTGTGAATGACGCCAGAATACCATCACAAGATCGGTGTCCCGAAGTCTTCGGGTCTTCCTAACTACTAATCGCATTTCAGATTTCTTTAAAACGTGTTCTGTTTCTTTTTGGGTACTGCGCAGCGTCAGCCGACATCCTCAACGTCACCTTCAACCCTAGCAACGTCACCCTCCACCTTAGCAACAGTCGATCTTTCTTCAACTGCGACTGTTGATGTAGGACGTTATATTTGAGTTCAATAAAACGCAATAAGAAATCTTGAAATAGATAAAAAGAAACGATAATAGGATGTTGATCTTTGAAGCAGGAGTGCGGGTACTTCAAGTGAAAGACACTGTTGTAGCTGCCAGGAAGTAGTCACGCTTCATCAACAAGAATGCATGACGATATACTGGTCATGTCCCCTCTCCTAAGAAGTAAGCTTACACAGATCAGTAACGAGAGTGGGTGTCAACTAGGGCAGTTACCCGTAAACAACCCAAGTCACGACTAACGGCTGGTAAGGCTCGCTCATATAGTTGACACATTGTATCGACAGTTGTTTCGGTCGATGCTCATGCTGTTGATCGCTGGGTTGTTTGGTCCAGATTCGAGTGTTTTACAGAATAGAATATTGCTGAGTATGGATTTAAACATCACACAGACAAGCAAACACTATTTTTCTATTTATAGAAAAAGAGGCAACAGCACACTTTCCATGGTCAATAGAAATCTACTGAAATCAGAGCCGATTGTACTACTATTACACTATGGGAATGTGTTTATGAATCGCTATGAATTGCGATAATCCCAGGTGCTCCCGAAATGTCAGAATGCCCTGCCACAAAGAAGATTCAGTTTGGAATTGATCTTGAGAAACTCGTTCTGTTCGTACTTGGAATCAGATGGTCATTATCGCGGAATCAGATTGTCAGGCTCGCTGACTTGGTTGATTATTATAATATATTCCATGTGAGTAGATCGATTTTCACTGAATTGTCAGATGCAGACAACAGCTTATACAAAAGACTATCACAGGGTGAGTAGTGGGTTAGTTTTACACCGCTTTCACCGCTTTCAGCAAGATTTCAGCAATATCACCAGAAATGAGAACTCGAACCCGGGTTTTCGGCATGAAGACAACGCTGTATCCATTAGGCTACCCCACTGCCACAGGTAATATGATGTCAACCTCGAAGCAGGAAACACTCCAAACTGTCAGACCCTTACCGACACAAGAAAGTCAACCGTTCACCTGTAAAACCCGCCTTATGGAGGTACAGGTCAACACATGGAACTGCACATTTTAAATGTATCATCTGAGTCCTGGAGTTTCGTTTGTCAGGAATATTTCTCTTTACACATTCTCAAGTGCAGATTATAGCTGCGTCCAGGCAGCGCCATGTGATGAATAGAAGGTTCCAAAACGATGTTAGTGAACATTCGACAGGAATCTCCAAAGGCTCACAAGAAAAATTTAAACCAGTTTCCTGTATGAACTCATTGATAAATACTTACTTTTGGTGAGGCAATTATGCGAAAACAGTGGCCGGATGACTCGACTTGGGTCGAGTGATTTGATAATGATCTCGCCAATAATAAACCGTTTTTTATACCATAGTTTATTTATAAAAAGTCTAATTTCTGCTTTCCGCAGTCTCTTGTTATGATAGAGTTAGAATTCAACCGAAATCGTCAGAAAGCTCACTGAGTGGTGTATTCGCACTCGCAGGCTCCATACTGTAAAGTAGTCAATGTTGATAATGTGAGAGGTCACGTGATAGTAGGATCAGTCAGCATTTGAGGTCAGTGATCTTTATAAAGGAATAGCAGCATATGTTAAATGATAGTTCATATGTAGTACAGAAACCGTATCGCACCCTACACCCTATGTTATATTGTAAACGGATGAAGCAGATGAATTAAAGCTGATACTAATGCTGCTAGTACTCTGGCAACACGGATCAGCGAGAGTACATGGTATACGAAGTGGTTCCAGTCGTCACTGATGCAAGCCTCACAACCAATCTACCTTCCACTGAGCAGCAATGTCTGGTCATCTGAAAGTTCTGACGCCACAGGAAACCAAGTGGCTTTAATTAAGTACTTAACATTGCACGAATGAGTCAGTCGATTACATCCTCGGCTCAGTAACCTGAAAAGCACAACTGTAGTTCACGGACGACTTCTTCTTCCACCAAAATACCCCTTTTGTTAGTGCTGTCTGTCGATTTGTCAGCAGTATTTTGAAGAATTAGACGGGCACTGAGGACAGGGCTATTGCAAATTACAAGTACACAGTGCCCGATGAATTGTCTCCGCGTCATTAGACAAAGAGGAGGACATTGCAATGACAATGATCTAGATTGAGCGACAAAACGAACATGTTCATTTTTTGACTCACTGAGGGTAAAAAAAATGCTGGATCTACTATCCTTTTAGTTCTGAGTTCCAACATACAGGTCATGTTCATCGGATAAGTTGATATCTATAAATTTACTCACTTACGCACTGTTTCAACACGGGAAATAATTAATCTTTGTTATTCGACCGGCCTAGATAATCTTCATCCAATTTGTTTGAATGAAACTAAGGAATAGCACTGCAGTGGAATACATACGTCACTATTGCCGACGTCGATATGACTGTTGGTATACGTTTCGACGTCCAGCGTATAATGATAACTGATGTACAGAGGCTTATGACTGTGTTTAAAGCTCTGTATGGATTCGATATGTCGGAACTAATTACTTTCAGGAGAGAGTGTTCTCTTTCGTCTTGGTGTGGTCAGGCTAACAGTAGTTTTCACGGCGGACAACAACCAGGCTTGGTGACAAAAGGCTCAGCCATGTCGACATATTGAATTTATAATCTCATCATTTGTTTTGCACGTTGATGCCATCATGCCAATGGGATTTGTCGCAATGGATAGTCAGCTAAACGTTTTCCAGACCACCACACCTGTCCGGCACTGTCCACTGTGGATGCATTGGGATCAATTTGTCCGCTAAGCAAGCTGTGTAATTTGAAACATTAGTGGACTTCCTGCCGCTCCAGGATCCATTGGTAATTCGTTTTCACAACATAAAGAAGGGTCTGGTCACGCTCATCTGTCTTCTTGTGTGAGACTGTCTTCAGGAAGACATGACGAGTCCTAGATGGTGTTTTATTACTTCCTGATGGATAATTGTGTCCAGATTCCCTTGGTGATGGGCACGGCATCTGGAGGGTCCAAGGGAATGTTTTATTGCTTCCTGGCTAATACGTGTGTCCGGATGGTGATGGGCTTGGGCAGATACAGGGCAAGTCGGTGACAGCAGGACTACAAACATATGTGATTGTGTTCACAGCATCTGCTCACAGTTCTACCGTCCCCGCATTACCCATCCCTGGGCCTGAGAAGGTGCAAGACGGTCCAAGTTCTCTACCATAGAACCACCGACAGGGCATTTCACGATGTACATTTTGTGCCCTCAAACAAAGAACAAGTAAGACGGTCCCGGTTCTCTACCTGAAGCCTGACATACTGATGGCATTTTAAGATGCACTGTACGTCCTCGCTAACAAAGAAGATGTTCTCATTTCTCAAACAAAGAACAAGTAAGACGGTCCCGGTTCTCTACCTGAAGCCTGACATACTGATGGCATTTTAAGATGCACTGTACGTCCTCGCTAACAAAGAAGATGTTCTCATTTCTCAAACAAAGATGTAAAGCATTCCAAGAACACACTGATGTACTGGGCGCCTTTGACAATGCATAGTCGGTCCCATGTCTCTGACACAGAAAATGTAAAACGGACAGATTTCCCCAACAATAAATATATTACTAACAGTTTACTAACAACAAGGATGTAAGACGGTCCCAATTCCCTAACAAGGATGTAAAACGGTCCCAACTCCCTAACAAAGATGTAAAACGGTCCCAATTCCCTAACAAGGATGTAAAACGGTCCCAATTCCTTAACAAGGATGTAAAACGGTCCCAATTCCCTAACAACAAGGATGCAAGACGGCGCCAGTTCTCCGTATGGCCATACTGAGAGTCTTTGACGATCTGGAGTCGGTCCCATTTAACCAACAGACATTTTATACAGATTCTCTAACACTCTCTAACAACAAAGATACAAAACAGTGTCAGTTCTCTAAGATATATTGCCAAACAGTTTGACCCATTTCTCTGACAATAATATAAGATACATTTCCTAACACACATAATTGATAGATGTTTAAGATGAGCTACAGATGAACTGGGTTTAATAGACAAAATCCTCTCCCTTTCTACAAGAAGAGTGAGTTTAGTTTTACGTCGCTTTTAGTAATATTCCAGCAACACCACAGCGGGGAACATCAGAAATGGATCTCACACATTGTACCCATGTGGGGAAGCGAACGCAGGTGGTGAGAACCACAAGGCAACCCCACCACTCCCTTAAGTCGACTGTGTTATTCTCACCGATCCGTGAGCATACGTTTGTGAATCACTTGCAAATAGTGATAACAGGTCTAACAAAGAGTTATAATCCGGACACTTCAAGAAGCCATCTACTCTCAACGGCTATAACTATTAATCCACTTTGACCAAGGTCATTAAACACCTTCTGCACACCATCAACTTTTCCTGGATGCCCATCAGCCATATTTTTTTCATTCTTCCTTTTATTCCACATACTTCACTACCCCTTTCTTCTTTCTGCAGGTTTACACGTTTACCGTTTCTATCTTAAGTAAAGAGCTGTTAACTGGTTTACTATTTCAGTCCCGATTCCCACTGTACTGTACCAACCATTCTTCACACTTGCATAAACAAGTCTGAAGCCATATCCTGTTCATCGATGTTAGAACCTACATCGCTTGATAACGATGTTAGAACCTACATCGAAACGTGCCTTCCACTGTAGTAATGAATTTGTTCATCCATATTTTGCCATCATGCCATATGATACCAGATGTTCCTGCCCAACTGATGTCATAGGTGGCACCACCATATTTTTAACACCCTCAATACTCCGTCGGGTAGAGGTTAAAGTGTTCGCTCGTCACACCAAAGATCCGGCTTCGATTCCCCACATAGGTACCATGTGTGAAACCCATTTCCCGTCTCCACTGTCCTGATATTGCTTGGATATTGCTAAAAGAGGCATAAAAGTAAACTCATTCATTAATACTCTGTCTCACATGGGTTGTATACTACCCATCAAACGTTTGGACTCACTAGTGTAAATATGGCCACTTACCTCAGTCTACTGTCCTAAACGAAATTTCGCAAAATATTCCATACTGCTTAAAGGTACTGTTTACACATGAACTCATGTACTGTCAAGCAGATTCTTAACGTTGCAAAGATTATTGTCATCAGTTCAATAAATTATGAAAATCATTGAAAATATGCGAATTCTTAACGCAACTTTACACCAATACGTAGCTGTTCACATACACATGCTTTTCAGCAATTTCATGCATGATCCTCGTGCAGTTCATTTCTATACGGTCTGCATCTGGTTCCCACAAGTTAGTGGAGACATCAACGTTCGATGTAAATATACATGAAGTATAGTTAGTGTTTTAAGTGTGTCTAAACTTTGGATGGGAAGTATATCGCAACAGTGACTGGTGGTAGTATACTGCTTGCAAAGGTTTACACAGAGTGAGTGTGAGTGACTTTAGTTTTACGCCGCAACCAGCAATATTCCAGCTATTAGACGCCGGTCTGTACAAGATCGAGTCTGGACCAAACAATCCAGTGATCAACAACATTAGCATCAATCTGCGCAATTGGGAACCGATGACATGTGGCAAGCAAGTCAGCGAGCCTGACCACCCGATCCCGTTAGGCGCGTCTTACGACATGAATAGTCGCCTTTTTATGGCAAGCATGGTTTGCTGATGATCTATTCTATCCCGTATCTTCCCGGGTCGTTTAAACAGAGATTTAACATAGGCTGTTTATAAGAGCAGAGCAGTTAACGTTGATACACTAGTCCTCTATGTTTAACTTGTTAATCAGCAAGAATAAGCGATTTCACTGGGTCCGTATACAGTAATGCTTTGTATAAACGTGAATACATTGTTTCTCTGGGTCAATGCACAACTATTGATGTTACCAGGCTGTCCGCCAGGTCTGTATGTTACAAAAGTGTCATTGCGTTAGTCAGCAGTTTTTTTTATCTGGGTTTATATATAGCACCACATTAATTACCGTAAATCTGCTGTTTCTCTGGGTTTACACAGCAATGATTATGGAACCGTAAATCTGCTGTTTCTCTGGGTTTACACCGCAATGATTATGGAACCGTAAATCTGCTGTTTCTCTGGGTTTACACAGCAATGATTATGGAACCGTAAATGCGATGTTTCTTTGAAACAACAATAACGATAGCACGCCTTGCCTCTGAGTTGGATTCTATATCAAAATTGCGGCTACGGTGATATCGTTCAGGTTGAAATGGGTTGCTACTACAGCTTTCTCATGTTTGAGAACAGAGGGATATCTAAAAGCGATGAATATGGCGGTGCAGATTATAGCCACGGCAGAGACTGATTTGTGCAATGGTACGGGGTAGATGACGTATTTTCTCAGTCTCCACCTCTACTCTTTTAAGATTGTTCACAATAAGCACACCCTCTGTAGTCTAGAACCCACATGGCACAACCGTTCTAGCTACTGGGAAAGTTTCTGCAGTTTTACGTCTATTATTTTGTCTGTTGTTCACACTCTCATATCAGTATTTCAATCCTGTTTATAAGATGTTTCAAGAACCATCCTGGAACAGCTTCCAACATAGTATCATGAGATAGGTTGTTCCTGGTGCGTTTTTGTCAGGAGCTTAAGAGACAATAGATAAAGCGTAATGTTTCTGTAATTATGAAGTTTTGTTTTGTTTTGTGTTTTTGTTTTGGGGTTTTTTTATTTTTGTTTTTTGTTGTTTTTTGGGGGGTATTTGTTTTTTATTTTGTTTTGTTTTTTGGTTGTTGTTTTGTTGTATTTTGTTTGGTTGGTTGGGTTTTTTGTTTTGGGTTTTTGGGGGTATTTTTGTTTTGTTTTGGTTTGGTTTGTGTTTGTTTGCTTTGTGTGGGTTTCTTTGTTTGTTTTTCGGGTTTTTGGTTTTGGTTTTTGGACCACACGATACGAGGTCATTAGCATGTAGGCCATCATGATTTAAAGATTTTGAAGATCATCTCTACGTTGCTGGCGTTACAGAACGCGGGCCGGGATAAGGCTCTCCCCGCTGGGGTTTCCACATCTTTACGGTGGCATAAAACGTATTCTGCCTAGCGGTTGTATTTATATGTTCACAGTTGGCGCTTAATGTTTTCTAGATCTCTTTTGTAAATACTTGGTTAATGCATTTCCGAACGACACAGATCCCTGTTTGTAGACCATTACAAGAAACGCAAGTTTCGAAAAAAAATTAAGTCTCATTAAGTAATCGTTCATGTTTATGTCTTCTATTTATAAACTTTTTTAAAAGTTGCGTTTCTTCTGCTGTTCAGTATATTGCGTAATTGACTCTAGTACTTGCGGATATCCCTTCAACACAAAACGTTTCACCATTATGCAATTCATCCTTGGATAGGCTCATCACTTATCGATCACCCCTCATAAATATGAGTGGAAAACAGTGGGTGGTTTTTCTGTGGCTGTTTACAAGTCTGCAAAGGTTTACGTTCCTTTGTTTCATGATATGTCACTGCAGCAGGAGCAAGCAGCTGGCGAAGTCGTAGATAAGGGGGAGTAATTGGATTACAACTTGAACGCTGAAAGTGCATCACGTTCTTGATATATGGAGACTCCCAAGGTACATGTACTTTGCTTGGAGGCGGATATGTCGGTATTGATTTCATTGCTTATTAAACAAATTTTAATTTTGATCGGGAATATAGGAAATGAGATGCAATCATTAAACATTTTGTAGTACGTTTATTGTTCAGATACAAAATGTTGGTGGCGGAGAATCGGCGAATGGATAAACGTGTTCAGGAGCTGAAATGTCTGCCGTCGTGTGGTAAGTGCCAATTTTGGTAGCATGCCTCTATTTACCCAGCAGTGGATGGGTACCCGATAGGATGACTCTTACATATCTATCATCTCAGGTTCGGCGTGAGTTGTATACTATCACAGGGGCTGACACTGAAAAACGATCATCAGACTTGAGGTCCCGTGAAGATACGGGTTAAAAATGATCTTCAGAACTCCACAACAGGTCACCAACGGAATTTGGTGGTTAGACTCGCTGATTTGGCGGATGCATGACATTGATGCTCATCATGTCAATCGCAGGATTATGTGATCCAGACCCGATTCTTTACAGACCGGCAACATACAGTTGCAGCTTGCCGAGTGTGGCGTTTAACAACATTATAAATATATTTACAATAATATCATTTTTTTCTATGATGACAGGACCCGTGAAGGTCCCGGGGTAGAATAGGCCATCAGCAACCCATGATTGCCATAAAAGGTGACTGTGTTTGTCGTAAGAGGCGACTAACGGGATCGGGTGGTCAGGCTCGTAGACTTGGTTTACACATGTCATTGGTTTCCAATTGTGCAGATCGGATCTCATGTTGTTGATCACTGGATTGTTTGGCCCAGACTCGATCATTTACAGACCTCTGCCATATAGTTGGAATACTGCTGAATGCGGTGTAAAACTAAACTCGCTCACTCACCCTTTATGATGACAGCTATGTAAAGACATAGGGTCATGGATAACCAGGGCCCTGTTTCAGACAGTGATCGCAGCACCACGAATGTCATAAGTAACAGAGATACGACCGCCTTGGCGCTTTCAGGAACGGACCGCTGGATCATGTAAAACAAAGCCGTTAGTGTCAAAACAGAGTGTTTGGTATCTTGAGAATAGCAAAACATGAGACTTTTCATAATGATACATGAAAAATGCTTGAGGAATTGTCTATGATGCGGTTATGTTTAAAAAACAGGATCACAATTCTGACAGAATATGCTGTGAGATCTTCATCTCCCTCCCTGTGTGGCAATCAGATCCTATTCCATCCTCTTCTGATGTTACTCCTGATGCTGCAGTTTTATATTGATTTCCTGTCAGAGCTCAGACGGTTCTACTTCTAAACGTATTTTTGTTTTGACAGTAATACAACCGAGTTAAACAATGAATCCCTAAATTAACCTCGTAGATGGAAATATGGATCGCCCCCTAGTGTGTTGTGAGTGGAGATGTGTTGTCGTTTACTGATCTTCGACACGCGCCGGAGGACAGAGGGGATGGAGAATTGAGGATCGTCACCTTGAGAGCCCTCGTGGGAAATGGTAGGCTGATCTACAGTTTGAAAGTACGTGCGCGAGTGAGTGAGTTTAGTGTTATTCCGCCTTTAAGGTCCCTTCACACTCATTTCGAACTGACAGGAATCAAGGAGAATCAGCCAGAAAAAAATGCTTCCAAAATTCGAACCCGCATTTGTTCCAGCTTCAAAAGAATGCGACTCGCAAATGCTGTAAGTAATTTCAGTGACAGGTGAACATGCTTTTCTGCGGTTCGGTGGCATTCTGATGACGTCAGAGGTCAGTTGAAGAGCACGCGTTACGTTTTGACTGTATTTCAGGTGTATTCAAGGTAAATTCGCGCTGTATTCAAAAGTCAGTCGAAATATTCCGATACATTTGAAGGATATTCCACCTGCAGTCCAGCAGTTTACATTCCGACTCATTCGGGGCACATTCTAGACATTCTGAAAGGATTTGGAAGTGGCTTGTCTTGTCTAGTCTTCCTCGAATGTATTCAGAAAGATTAGAATGCAGATCGGATGTGGTAAGAATGGTTAGACGGCAGTAAGGTGCTTAGAATGCAGTTCGAAGGCACCTCATATGCCGTTCGATACTTTAAAACGTTCGGCATGTTACAAGGATTTACCCACATAGTTGGAGTGCATTCGAAGTGCAGTAAGAGAGTTCAGAATTAAGCTTAAGTGTGAAGGAATAAGAGCAATATTCCAGTATTATCAAGGCAAAAGACACCAGAAATGGGCTTCACACATTGTGCTGATGTCTGGAATTGAACACGGGTCTTCGATGTGACGATCGAGGGGCTACCCCACCGCCCCTAACACCTGGACAGCCTCGACCCCCGTAGGGATGGATGGATGGATTTCCACCTGGAGAACTTCGATTTTCAAAGATGGGGATGAACCAGAAGCGTGGATCCCCACCTAGACAGCTTAAATCCTACCGTAATGAAGGGCGTGGATCACCGCCTAAGGAGTTTCAACTCCCTACAGATGAGAGGCGCAGATCTCCACCTGGAGTACTTCCACCTCAATTGGGATGATAGGATGGTATGATGGATCTCCACCCTGGGAGCTTCCACCCGATATGGGTGACAAGCGTGGATCTCCACCCTGAGAGCTTCCACCCGATATGGATTACAAGCGTGGATCTCCACCCTGAGAGCTTCCACCCGATATGGATGACAAGCGTGGATCTCCACCCTGAGAGCTTCCACCCGATATGGATGACAAGCGTGGATCTCCACCCTGAGAGCTTCCACCCGATATGGGTGACAAGCGTGGATCTCCACCCTGAGAGCTTCCACCCGATATGGATTACAAGCGTGGATCTCCACCCTGAGAGCTTCCACCCGATATGGATGACAAGCGTGGATCTCCACCCTGAGAGCTTCCACCCGATATGGATGACAAGCGTGGATCTCCACCCTGAGAGCTTCCACCCGATATGGGTGACAAGCGTGGATCTCCACCCTGAGAGCTTCCACCCGATATGGGTGACAAGCGTGGATCTCCACCCTGAGAGCTTCCACCCGATATGGATGACAAGCGTGGATCTCCACCCTGGGAGCTTCCACCCGATATGGGTGACAAGCGTGGATCTCCACCCTGAGAGCTTCCACCCGATATGGATGACAAGCGTGGATCTCCACCCTGGGAGCTTCCACCCGATATGGATGACAAGCGTGGATCTCCACCCTGGGAGCTTCCACCCGATATGGGTGACAAGCGTGGATCTCCACCCTGAGAGCTTCCACCCGATATGGGTGACAAGCGTGGATCTCCACCCTGAGAGCTTCCACCCGATATGGATGACAAGCGTGGATCTCCACCCTGAGAGCTTCCACCCGATATGGATGACAAGCGTGGATCTCCACCCTGGGAGCTTCCACCCGATATGGGTGACAAGCGTGGATCTCCACCTGGAGACCTTCTACCTCAGCTGAAGTGAGGAGCGTGGATCATCACTTAGAGAGTTTCCATCCCCGCAGGGATGGTCCGATGAATTCAGAGCTTGAGAGCTTCCACCCTCAAACGGATGAGGAGCGTGGGTCTCCCCAAGAAGGTTTTGACCTCCACTGAGATGAGGAGCGTGGATCACCACTTAGAGAGGGTGTCAAACTCAGTTGGGATGATCCGATGTATCGAAACCTTGGGAGCTTCGATCGCGTTTGGGGATTAGTAGCGTGGACCACACCATGCGTTAAATCTCCTAGTGTAGTGTTTTGACTCTGGGGATAAACCTGGAATTGGATCGTCATCCAGCAAAACTCGACTGTCCAACAGATGGAGGGTGTGGGTCGTTACCAGGGGCAATTCGACTTTCATTGGGTGGAAATAAGGTCACCCAAGTTCTCTTTTTCTTTCGCAGAGTCGAAGCACTCGATGGTAATCCACTTAATAACATCCGCACCTTTCGAACGGGTCACTCAGCTGAAGACTGATCGATGAACTTCTGGCAGGATGGTTTTCATTTCTCTTGAGCTAGCTTTATATTGGAAACAATTTGTTTGACTTGATAACATTTAATCAAAGTCAACTGCGACGAATGTGAGTCGTACAGCAAGGTGTCGCATCTTAGCCCCAAGTGAGCCATCTCTCTTCTTCCAGTGGAAATAAAATGCAGAAAGCCAGTTTGTAGTTAAACCGGTCGAACGTTGATTGGGGGCTTGGCAATAACACTTAGTGGATCTCTGTAATTAATGTTTTATATATTGAAAAGTTTTTGACTTGTAGGACTACAATATTTTATTGACAAGTAATTATTAAATCTGAGGGGTCTAATGAAAAACGATTTTGAGCCTGTTTATACCAGCTGGTTTGTAATTGTGCCTGTCATTTCCGAATCGGTACAATATATTGATTCGGTGAATACATGAGGCAGTCTATGAAAGGGGAAATTCTTAGGAAAATGCATTTTCCAGCTTGCCCGCAACTAGACACACAGCATTGCATGCATTCCTACCTAATCTGCTTCTAGACACGCACAACACACAATGAAAAAAAATTGAGCCTATTTTTTTCTGACTCGTTTATAATTGGGCCTGTCATTTGGACCTTGCTGAATTGGGCAAGCTGATCCAATACATTGATTCTGTGAATACATCAGGCATTTCTATGAAAGTGGAAATGTTTGGGCAAATGCATTTCCAGCTTGAAACTAGACACACACAACACACAGCTTACATTCCTAGCTTATCCGCTACTAGACATACAACACATGGCTTACATTCCTAGCTTATCCGCAACTAGACATACAGCACACAGCTTACATTCCTAGCTTATCCGCTACTAGACATAAAGCACACGGCTTACATTCCTAGCTTATCCGCTACTAGACACACAACACATGGCTTACATTCCTAGCTTATCCGCTACTAGACATACATCACACAGCTTACATTCCTAGCTTATCCGCTACTAAACATAAATCACACAGCTTTCATTCCTAGCTTATCCGCTACTAGACATAAAGCACATGGCTTACATTCCTAGCTTATCCGCTACTAGACATACAACACACAGCTTACATTCCTAGCTTATCCGCTACTAGACACACAACACACGGCTTACATTCCTAGCTTATCCGCTACTAGACAAACAACACACAGCTTACATTTCTAGCTTATCCGCTACTAGACATACAACACACAGCCTACATTCCTAGTTTATCCGCTACTAGACACACAACACACGGCTTACATTCCTAGCTTATCTGCTACAAGACATACAGCACACAGCTTACATTCCTCGCTTATCCGCTACTAGACACACAACACACGGCTTACATTCCTAGCTTATCCGCTACTAGACATAATGCACACGGCTTACATTCCTAGCTTATCCGCTACTAGACATACAACACACAGCGTACATTCCAAGCATATCTGCTACTAGACATACATCACACAGCTTACAGTCCTAGCTTATCCGCTACTAGGCATACATCACACAGCTTACATTCCTAGCTTATCCGCTACTAGACATACAACACATGGCTTACATTCCTAGCTCATCCGCTACTAGACATACAGCACATGGCTTACATTCCTAGCTTATCCGCTACTAGGCATACAACACATGGCTTACACACCTAGCTTATCCGCTACTAGACACACAACACACGGCTACATTCCTAGCTTATCCGCTACTAGACACACAACACATGGCTTACATTCCTAGCTTTTCCGCTACTAGACACACAACACACGGCTTACATTCCTAGCTTATCCGCTACTAGACATAATGCACACGGCTTACATTCCTAGCTTATCCGCTACTAGACATACAACACACAGCTTACATACCTAGCTTATCCGCTACTAGACATACATCACACAGCTTACATTCCTAGCTTTTCCGCTATTAGACATAAAGCACACGGCTTATATTCCTAGCTTTTCCGCTACTAGACATAAAGCACACGGCTTATATTCCTAGCTTGTCCGCAACTAGACATACAACACACAGCTTACATTCCTAGCTTATCCGCTACTAGACATACATCACACAGCTTACATTCCTAGCTTATCCGCTACTAGGCATACATCACACAGCTTACATTTCTAGCTTATCCGCTACTAGACATACAACACATGGCTTATATTCCTAGCTTATCCGCTACTAGACATACAGCACACGGCTTACATTCCTAGCTTATCCGCAACTAGGCATACAACACATGGCTTACATTCCTAGCTTTTCCGCTACTAGACACACAACACATGGCTTACATTCCTAGCTTATCCGCTACTAGACATAATGCACACGGCTTACATTCCTATCTTATCCGCTACTAGACATACAACACACAGCTTACATACCTAGCTTATCCGCTACTAGACATACATCACACAGCTTACATTCCTAGCTTTTCCGCTATTAGACATAAAGCACACGGCTTATATTCCTAGCTTTTCCGCTACTAGACATAAAGCACACGGCTTACATTCCTAGCTTATCCGCTACTAGACATACAACACACAGCTTACATTCCTAGCTTATCCGCTACTAGACATACAACACACAGCTTACATTCCTAGCTTATCCGCTACTAGACATAAAGCACACGGCTTACATTCCTAGCTTATCCGCTACTAGACATACAGCACACAGCTTACATTCCTAGCTTATCCGCTACTAGACATACATCACACAGCTTACATTCCTAGCTTATCCGCTACTAGATATAAACCACACGGCACACATTCCTAGCTTATCCGCTACTAGGCATACAACACATGGCTTACATTCCTAGCTTATCCGCTACTATACATACAACACACAGCTTATATTCCTAGCTTATCCGCTACTAGACATACATCACACAGCTTACATTCCTAGCTTATCCGCTACTAGATATAAACCACACGGCACACATTCCTAGCTTATCCGCTACTAGGCATACAACACATGGCTTACATTCCTAGCTTATCCGCTACTATACATACAACACACAGCTTATATTCCTAGCTTATCCGCTACTAGACATACATCACACAGCTTACATTCCTAGCTTGTCCGCTACTAGACATAAAGCACACGGCTTACATTCCTAGCTTATCCGCTACTAGACATACATCACATGGCCTACATTCCTAGCTTATCCGCTACTAGACATACAACACACAGCTTACATTCCTAGCTTTTCCGCTACTAGACATACAGCACACAGCTTACATTCCTAGCTTTTCCGCTATTAGACATACAGCACACAGCTTACATTTCTAGCTTATTCGCTACTAGACAAAAAGCACACGGCTTACATTCCTAGCTTATCCGCTACTAGGCATACAACACATGGCTTACATTCCTAGCTTTTCCGCTACTAGACATACAACACACACCTTACATTCCTAGCTTATCCGCTACTAGACATACATCACATGGCCTACATTCCTAGCTTATCCGCTACTAGACATACAGCACACGGCTTGCATTTCTAGCTGATCCGCTACTAGACATAAAGCACACAGCTTACATTCCTAGCTTATCCGCTACTAGGCATACAACACATGGCTTACATTCCTAGCTTATCCGCTACTAGACATACATCACACAGCTTACATTCCTAGCTTGTCCGCTACTAGACATACAACACATGGTTTACATTCCTAGCTTATCCGCTACTAGACATACAACACACAGCTTTCATTCCTAGCTTATCCGCTACTAGACATACATCACATGGCCTACATTCCTAGCTTATCCGCTACTAGACATAAAGCACACGGCTTTCATTTCTAGCTGATCCGCTACTAGACACACAGCACACAGCTTACATTCCTAGCTTTTCCGCTACTAAACATAAAGCACACGGCTTACGTTCCTAGCTTATCTGCTACTAGACATACAACACACAGCTTACATTCCTAGCTTATCCGCTACTAGACATACAACACACAGCTTACATTCCTAGCTTATCCGCTACTAGACACACAACACACAGCTTACATTCCTAGCTTATCCGCTACTAGACATAAAGCACACGGCTTACATTCCTAGCTTATCCGCAACTAGACATACATCATACAGCTTGCATTCCTAGTTTGTCCGCTACTAGACATACAACACACAGCTTACATTCCTAGCTTATCCGCTACTAGACATACAACACACGGCTTACATTCCTAGTTTATCCGCTACTAGACATACATCACACAGCTTACATTCCTAGCTTATCCGCTACTAGACACACAACACACAGCTTACATTCCTAGCTTATCCGCTACTAGACATACAACACACGGCTTACATTCCTAGCTTATCCGCTACTAGACATAAAGCACACAGCTTACATTCCTAGCTTATCCGCTACTAGGCATACATCACACGGCTTACATTCCTAGCTTATCCGCTACTAGACAGACATCACACAGCTTACATTCCTCGCTTATCCGCTACTAGACATACAACACACGGCTTACATTTCTAGCTTATCCGCTACTAGACATACAACACACAGCTTACATTCCTATCTCATCAGCTACTAATGTTCATGCATTATGAATTTACACTAGATTCACAATGTACACCGAATGTAACAGACAGGTATCTACACAGACGCAATCTCTTATTCAGATACGGAAATGGTTATTATGTGATTCTACCTTAAAGCGCTGAATTGCGTGTGTCAAGTGCTTGATTGATCCCAATATGGCCACCGCTCGCTAAGCTGATGTGATGACGTTGAAGCCTGGTAATGGAATAGAATCGGCGCCCTGAATGCTTCTAACACCGGTTAAGCGCAGAGATCTACTTGGAGGAAGGCATTTTGATAAATTATTTACTTTCTTCAAACAATTTTTGACGCTAACAGCTTGAGAAATCGAGTAATAGGATTAAGTGTTTTCAAAATGGACTTGTTTTTCTAACATTTCCCATCAAACCCTTGAATATAGTAGAAATTAGGGGTATAACCGTTCTTGTTGAAGCAATTTAAAAACAGAAATTTCTTTGGCTCTTCGAAATGATTTAACCAGACGCTGGAAAGAAATCGACAAACGGAATGAAGTCAACATTGGCACGGCGAGCGTGCCGAATATGTCATTATGGAATAACCGTTTATCTTAATAGTGATACCTTCTCTGCTAAGAAAAACGAAGGAATGGGAACGCTTTCCATATCATTACGTCCAACGGTCTTCACTACAAAGAAATATCATTTTCAGTACACCTCAATATATAGTTTCATTTCGATATAAACCGAATTTGGAGATGACATTATCTTTCACATGTCAGTCATCATTCTGCCTGCAAATGCATGTGTACTGTTCAACTCTTGCTGAGAACAATCCTCTTTAGTAAACTTACGCTTCTTAGAAAATGTTGAGTAGTATAGCTAGTTTTATATTCAGTGAACAGCGGCTGTAACGAACTGAAGGGGATCAAACATTTTGTTCGTCATAAGCGTAGTTCGCGGTACGGATTTCGACTAAAATATTTAGTAAGTGTTCGGGAGTAAAAACAGTTCGGTATATGCTATTTCGTTATAAACGTAGTTTACTGCTTTGAGAGACAGTTTAGTGACTTTGTGTCAAAGGAAACACAGGATGGTAATTCTACACAAAGATAAAACAGAAAGGTCTTTGGCGTTGTTAAAAATTCTTCGTTGCATGAAAAATACCGGCGGCTTCCATACAGGAACACAAGCCGAGGCATTTTCTGTCCTGTTAAATTTTACTGAGTGTGCTTTGTTGCCAGGCTTTAAAAAGTACCCTTATTTATCATAAATCTATATTTATAACTCGTTTTAGTCACATATGACTGAAATACAGTCTATGTGAGTTAAGCTCACTCACTCACTCACTCACTGTCCTGTTGAAATCTCTGCACAATATTGCTGCAACACCAATACGCCTATCGGGTCAACGGGTGTAGAAGGTGCTTCAAAGGGCGCTAACTGGCCACGTCAACACCTCTCAGGTTGTCACGTCAACCATGGCATCAACTTGCAAAATCTCTCATTAGAGCCAGACCAGATCCGGTCCTGTCCCACTCAATAATTCCTTCCTGATCTCCAACACAACCAGCAAGTGGCTGTAAATATAACTGCATGAGTCTCTGCTTACTAGGTGTCACATCGCCAGAAGCTATGTCAAGTGCCCGTGTACAGCAGTTAAACCCGACATCCATCTGTTTCTGAAAACGACGAGGCCTCGCGTTGCTAAAACACTTGGTGGGTATTTACAGTCCAGAGTGAACAGCCACTACAAGCCTCTCAGCTATCACGACAACTCTCCAGGTGCAACCGCGAGTATTGTTATGACACTGTTATTCAAGTGAGGTCATCGAGCACACAGACCTCCTGATTATTTGATATTCCTGCTGGCCAACAGAAGGTAATACAGGAACATATGGTCTTCAGTCAAACATGAACCTGGAGGAGGAAAGTCAGGACTGAGTCGTAATAAGAAGCCACGGACGTGATTGATTTCCATTATTATCCTGGTACTGTCGGGGGCAGTCTCTGCTTCCATGAGCTAGAGGGTAAAGTCAGGCATCGCCTATTATGATGCGAAAATCGATCCTATTGTCACATTCAACAATCATATCTAAAGCAGACTGACTACAGGGGGCACTTTTTGTAACCTTTTACAATATTGACATCAGATTAACCACTTTCTAATGGGTCTGGGGAGAACATATGACACAATGTTCCATGATTTGTTCATTTACCGAGAACATGGTTCTTAATTTGTTCTAGAACAAATGTTTTACTGCACAATTACTGGATGAATTAGATTCTAACGACAGATTATACATTTACAAATCTGTCTCAGGGAAAGGGTATAACAAATCTGTCTCAGGGAAAGGGTATATACAACAATGGCCAATGGTGTGTTCAGTTACCGTGATCATGTCTCTGAATTTTTAGTATAAATTGTGAATTAAATTACTTTTACGGTGAGAAAGGTCTGGGGCCACTGAGCCTGTCTTTGTCCCAAGGGCCACTTCACCCAGACACATTTTACATCACAGATATTAGATGTAGGTTTGATTCTGTTCTGCTTGATGAATCTGAGATTACTTTGATTTGGTTAGCGGAATAAAGCTTGATTTGAGTATCGGTTCCCCGTGTTTGCTGAATCCAATACTAGCAAGAACACAGTGGTAGCCACCGTGTCATGTCTGCGTGTAACAGATGTGGTGTATACACGCAGATATGTAGAGTCAAAGTTACTGTATACATATGATAATTACGTGATGTTCTGAACAAATCTTTTGCGACAAGATAACAACATATCATTCTCTGATGGTGATGCCATGGGCCGGTTTTCTATGTTAAGATAACAAGATATTATCTGATGCTGGCGTTGTGGACTGAAAATCTACGTTAAGATTATGAGATGTTATTATCTGATTGCGCGTTGTGGACTGTTATCCTGTGTTAAGACTATCAGGCCGATTTTCTACGTTAATACATTTCAATCAGATATCGTTCTCTGAACAAATCCTTTACGACAGTATAATCCAATATTATTCTCTGAACATATCCTTTACGACAATATAATATTTCTGTCTGAAGGAGATATCAACTGGTCCTTTATACATTTATCACTCTATGTTTTCCGATGGTTTAAACTGATCCACGGGTATATTCGGGTAATATGCTATTGTTCTGTCATAGCGGCGTGAACTGATCCTTTTGTTAGGATAATGTTTGTGTTATCCTACGATGAAAATATTGTAAATTGTACTTTATTATAAGCATAATCAGAAGTATTTCTGTGTTTTTTGTGTGAATTGATTCGTCTTTACGTTAGGATGAACAGACATTGTTTTAGGGGCGAGCTGACTCCATGGTATAAATTAAGATAATCAAATATTACCAGTAAATGTACTGAACCGTTAAAGACGTTTTTCATCCACAGGATTTGCCTTTATCTGACTCTCCAACTTCTAAGGGGCTGTGGGGTGACCTAGTGCTTAAAACGTTCTATCGTAACACCAACGACCCTGGTTGGACGCCCCACATGTGTGAAGCCCATTTCTGGTATCTCCCGCCGTGATTTTGCTTTAATTTTTTATGAAAGCGGCGTAGGACTAACTTTACTCACTTTCTCTCCAACTTTGTCAAAACTCTCACTCAATGAAGGGCTACGAAGTTTAACTAGAGAATCTGCTTATCGATGATCAGATATCCTTGAATAATGTTATATTTAGATCTCGATACTTCAGATATTGCCCTGCCGTCGCGTGTGTTTCCTCCGATGATGCAGGCTACACGTAACTGTACTTAATCACCTGGCATATTCGCCAGTTGATTTGCCAAGCTCAGATGTTTATTACCTGTGTCAAATAAGTATGATACAATCAGCATGTTTGCCTTGTATAATATCAACATCGTGTGATGATATACAGTTACAAAAGTCATTCAGTACGAGCAATGTTTTAGAATTTCAGACACTATCTCGATATATTACTATTATTAGGAACTCAATGAACTGATACCATTGTTTGGCATCAGATAATGTTCATCTTATATGCTCTATTGTAAACCACCATACCTGTCCCTGCTATCCTTTAATCAAATTTATATTTGTACGTACAGCATGTCATAACGGATACTGTAATACAATGAATACGAGGCAGGTGTTCGACATTTACTGATGCCGTTTCCACCTGCAGCATGTTGCCATGGTTACAGTATGTTAGCTTTACAAAGTTGCTGTATCAGATATTGGGATGACGAGATGCCGAAGGTCACTTATGGGTAAATATAGGGATACATATGGGGATTCTAATACGTATGAAACACTCGTGTCAGCTTTGATTCCAGTAATGGCCACGTTGATGAAATACATGTGATTTCATGAAAACTGTACACGGACAATCCAAAAACATTTTACGAAAGCCGTATACCAGAACTGTTAGGAAAACTACACATGGCCATTATGATGCGTGATGCACACATAAGTAATATAAAAATCAAATTCTGTACCGCTATATCCACGTTCAATGCCATGCTCTTTGAAGTAGGTAGGATATAGCTCTAAAGGTATCCCACCCTGTTAACAGAACACATCGATCAACTGGCAAAGCTAAACTCCACAAGACGTGTCCCATCATTCGTGATGTAACCAATATTCGTGTTAGGCATCTGTTCCAATGTAGGCTGTGACTGAATGGATTCTCAATCTATAGTAGTTTCCACATTCACCGTGCTCAGCAGTTTCCAATAGGCGTTAGAGTTCTGATTCTGGCGATGGCTAGACTGCTGGATTGCTGTGTTGGTTCGGTTCAATAAACAAAACGCTTGTTTTGTTCTTTTTTTGCGTTTGTTGTTTAAAGTCGCACTTAGCAATACTTAGCATATAGGACCAACGGTCTCCGAAGTTTGAACCAGACAATCCAGTGATTGAGATCATGAGTTATGATCCTATGCATTTTTTTTAACTGTGATAAATTCCATACATCAAGTCCGTTGACTCCAGTAGTCGCCTCCTTCGACAAGCATGGTTTGCTTATGACCGGTTCTACCCGGTATCTTCAACGGTACATTATTTGCACGCTGTATGGAATCATACATATGCATTAAGAATTTGAAATGTACAGAGAGGAGCACAATACGGTACATGCACCAGATGATAAACTGATTAGGCTGCATAAAAAAGTTAGATGTTTCTCGGGCACATTTTTTTTCAGAAGTAAAGAGGGAGGTAGGACTTTTATAATTTTTTTTTGTTTTGTTTTTTTGTGTGTGTGTGAAAACAGTGTAACGAGGGAGGAACAAATCTTAATTTTCTTTTTCTCAGAAATACAGCTTGGGAAGTTTAGCACGTGTTAATGAGTTGTAGATTCAGTCATACTCGTTCTTACAGACATTCTTATAATGGACAAATGTATGATCGGGACGCGGCTAGGTCAAAATGATTTTTTTTTTACTGGCAAAAAAAATTCTTACGCGGACAAATCAGAGTCAAGCGCCGATGCCCGTGAAACAGTTCACTTTTCTCATTTAGCCTTAGGACTATAGGTTTTGCAATGTACCTCGATTGTTGAAACAGATAAACAGAATTAGTAACAGCAGCAAAACAACAGTTCATATTACAATGTAGGGAAACAGCAATTCTTGCAACAGTGTAAACAAACAACAGTTCTCACTAAACTGTACAGATACAACATTTCTACTGTGGTGTAAACAACTTTTCTCTGCAATGTAAACATTACTTCTTGCTGTATTGTAGAGAAGTACTTCTTTGCTGTAGTGCAGAGCAACATCAGTTTTAGTGGCGTAAAATACACTCATTATACAATAAATATACTCGAGGAAAGCATAGTAACACAGTGAATGATAGAGAAGAAGAAATATTGGTCTAAAGCTCACGTTTAATCGTTTCACGAAGACAGATACACGATGACATTGTCCTGACGGTTATCGTGGTGTCATCGATCTGAACACTTACCACACACTGGTCATTATTAGCCGACCTTAACCCACACTTCTCACCGACAAGTCCTTTACATAATTAGATAACTGATGAGGATTACCCTGGTAAGTGGGAAAATGTTGTCTCCATCCTTAGCCGACCTGAAACCTACTGATTAGACATTTCTAACGCGAAGTACGAGTCATGTAAGTTCAAAGGGTGGTATCTTTATGGTTTCATCGGGTCTTTACCAATCTGCACCTTCTCAGCTGATGAAGATACTCATCGATAACGATAACAGCGGTTCCTTGCCTAGGAGCGGTAGCAGGTGGTATTGGTAATGTCGGTTCGCGATGATTGAATTCACTTGGCAATGTACAAGCAATTTGAACCACACCAGATCAGAATCCATACTTTGACAAGCAGTTCCCGTTGCCTTCAGTGTTGTCAGCTGTGAATGGATGATTTTGTGTGTCGTAAATGTACATCCATCCATTAAAACTGACCATATTTTTTATCATTTAGAGCTTGCTTTTTTAACATGATGACACGTTGAATGTGACAGGTGGTTTTAAGCGAGTGACATTTTGTGCGGAACTTTGACTGGTCTCTATAGGGACAAAATGATTGTAGTAGGCATTGTTTTTCTTTCCAATATTGCTTTAAGGCTGATCATGCCTTATGTATTTGTTTGTTTGTTTGTTTGTTTGTTTGTTTGTTTGTTTATTTACTCACTCACTCACTCACTTACTTAATGTAATGTGTTTTGTGTAACCTACACGGACAATAACAGTACCAGCCTTCTGCGACAAGCTGTAGTCTGAAATAGATATTCCTCTTCGACACAGCATACTGACAAGATGCATGCAGAGTAACAGCTGTTACTATTTGTTATCGGTATTGTTTATGCCGAGGCCCCCATCTCTACCTTGCGCTCTGCTGGCTGATGTCCGCTGGACAATAGGCTAATCCGCTGCAGAAATTCTGCAAAGTGTATTTTGCATTCAGCAAAGTGTTTGTGAGGTATTTGTTTGGTGTGACCGCAGAGTCGCCACTACGTACTGTGTCAAGCAACCTTTGTCGTACTCAACAATATTCCAGCTATATGACGGCGATCTGTAAATAATCGAATCTGGACCAGGCGACCCAGTGATCAGCAGCATTAGCGTCGATCCACGAAACTTCGGTACGATGATGTGTGTCAGCCATGTCATCGCGCCTGTCAACCCAATCCGCTAAGGGCTTGCTGATGATCTATTCCAACGAGGCCCCGATTCTCGATATAAACTATTTTTAAATTTCAAACAGTGTTTTACAATTTAAAACAGATGATTTCTTTTTAAAAAAAGAAAGAAATAGAAAGCCCAAACAACTGTAGTAATCTGCCCACCAAATCCAGATTGTCTACTACGTTTGAATATCGATTTCAATAAATTCTGGGAAATGCCTTTTCCTGCGTTTCCTCGTATTGAGTGAAAACACTAACTTAAGTCAAAAACTCAGACTTAAATCTGTTTTGAGAAATCGGGGCCTGGATCCCTGAGGTCATAAATTCTATGCCCAGTGCTTAAAACGTTCGCTCGTCTCGCCCAACGCCCACTTCGATCATTAACACACCGTAAATTGTGCGAGTCCATTCATGCTGTCCCCCGCCGTCACAGTACCTGGACGTTGATAAACTCGGCAGAAAACAACATTCACTCCATGAACTCCGACAGGCCAATTCTACTACATAAATGCATCGGAAGGTACGCTGGGGACCTTAACAGTAATTCTTAAATCATTAAACGATTTTAAAAAGTGTCTATTAAATTTGCAGCCGTGGTACTTTTCTTATTCTAGAGGAAGTATGTTCAGATATGTACAATTTTGTCCCGAAATCAGCAAGTTTTGTGTTGTCTGGCGTGGCATTGATTCCTACTGTCGGATCTAGCATTGATTCCTGTACCTGATTATAAACAAGATTAAATCAGCGATGCAGTCTCGCCGTTGTTAGAGACTAATGAAAAGGGAACATCACATTTGATTAATGAACTACTTCGATATACTGTATATAATTTACATGTAACCCGTATTTCAGGTAAATCAATCTTCTCTACTCATATTTGTTCGTGCGGAGGTACATGAAGTCATTGATAGCAGTTCATTCGATTTCTAGCCTGTAGTTTCTTTATAGGGTTTCGAATGAAATTGATAGGTATCGGATGCACGTTCGATTGAAACCTCCCAACTGAAGCAAACTAGTGCTTTGTACTTTTGTCAGAAAATATACCGAACATCATCCTCAATCAGGCATTTACCACATTTACCTAAATTGCATCGACTATTTGACCATCGCACTTCAATGTAGGAATTTAAAGATGACTAGTATCTTTAGAATAAAATCAGTTGTTGATATATTATCGCTCTTTAGAATAAAATCAGTTGTTGATATATTATCGCCCATAAGTAAGTTGTTTACAAACCACAAGGCGCACTGTACAATCATGTAGAGTCGGACAATTATTTCTACTTAATTCATAATTGATATTACTAATTATTGTAAATGATGGCAAACAGCAGCCACGTTGTTCTGTTGTCTGTCATGTACTGTTGTGTTGCGATGGGCTGCAGTCTCGTGTTAGGCCATGTGTTGTGTCGCGGTGTGTTATGTGCTCTCGTACCGTCTGAGATCATGTTTTGTTGTGTCGCAGTGTGTCAAGTGTGCTAGCTTCGTATTAAGTCATGTGCAGTTGTTTCGCGATGAGTCGTGCTGGAATCTCATATTATGTCATGTGCTGTTGTTGCAAGATCTCGTGTGCTTTAGTCCCGTATTAGCTCACGTGCTGTAGTTTCGCAGTATGTCATAGGCTCTAGTTTAGTACTGTCGAAGTGTTTCATATGCTTTAGTCTCGTATTAGGTCATGTGCAGTTGTGTCGCGATGTGCCATGTGCTGTGGTTACGTGCAAGGTAATGCGTCGTGATGTGTTATACGGTGTATTGCTGTGTCGTACCATATGACGTCATGTTATATCATGTGCTGTTGTTTCTTGCAATTGGTGTGCCGTATGTTGTGACCTGATGTACCGTTGTTGGCTTGCTTTTTTGTGCTGTTTGGGCCTTTTCATGCAGTGGTGATTTTTTGTCTTGCACTGATTTGACATTTTCTGTTGTGTATCCATTGTATCTTATAGTGTTGCATTGTAAGCAGTATCTCGTATATCCAATATAAATATCAAACTTAATATTAGTAACCAAGACGGCCATCTCACCCAGTTCTGACCAAACATGTCCGAGACAGAGTGTCAGAAAATATTTACTTACAGAAACCTTCGGAAAAATCAGATTACCAAAGAATCTTGCATCTCATATACAGATTAACAAACGTGTGTATGTTCTGCTTGCGCCAGACGTAAAGACTGTGCTTTTCGCACCATGCGCCCTGATGCTGGAGAGGTCCAACACCAGCTATAGAAGGTACACATGACACGCAGTTGACGACTGACCTCACACTTGAATGGCCGAATAACATGGACTGGTCTAAGGTTGTTATTCTAAATCACATCGCCGAGACAGAAAATACCGTTATTGCAGTCTGCTTTCCAAGTATTGATTTTGCTACAACACCCAGAGTTGAATAAATACGCAACAGTGAAGTTATTGGACAAGCGTTGTCCTACTGACATGAATATTTCACGCAAGTGAAGGGTTTGAGGGCTAATACAAACTGTCTTACACCTATTAACCATGTGCTCTGCTCATCCGAAAGCACAATATCAATATTCTGAGGGGTAAATCATATTAGAGAGAGATCGATAATGACTGATGGTGGTGTTGGGGTGAGAACTGTGACCATACTGACCACTGGCTATAGCCTTGCACAGGGTCAAGCTGTTGTCATCATATCGACGCCAACGTCCCGTCAATCATCTTAATGCTTCTACATCTACAACGATGAGGACTGGAGTTCATTTATATTTCGCAAGCGAGGTAATCAAGTGTTTGACCTCCACAGGGAATATCGACTTATTTGTATGAATAGTGTCATGCCCGGTATGATATCACCTGTAAACCATATCGAATACTGTAACCGTGAATGTGGTATGTATCTAAAACTATCATGTATGTATCATTAATACGTTGCGACGGTATTCAAAGGTTGAGAAGTAACACTATACATGATTTAATGATTTACATATATCGAAATGTTCATAGCTCTCCTGCATTGACATCGATAGAGTGCATCTGCAAATATAACATAAACGTTTCAGAGGTCTTCTTTCTTTTCTGAAGATGATCAAGCTTGTGAAGTCATCGACTGGTAAATACATGACGTGTCTACCTGACCTACGCAAGTATCTACGTGTCCCCATCGCTTACACCATAGTGATGCCAACAATCAAGTCCAACGTACTGGTACAGGTAAAAGGCATTTGTACACTGAGACCAGCAATGAGGTCCCATGTATTGACAGAGTGAGACACGCAGTCATGTAAAACGTATTAGCATAGTGAGACCATCAATAAGGTAAAACGTACTGGCACAGTGGGACCAGCAATTACGTAAAACGCACTGGCTTAGTAAGACCAGCAATCACATAGAAGGTTTTGGCGTAGTGAGACACGCAAGCAAGTAAAATGTATTGGCACAGTGAGACCAGCAAATAGGTAAAACGTATTGGCATAGTGAGACACATAATCAAGTAAAACGTATTGGCACCGTGACAACAGCAATCAGGTAAGACGTCTTGGCACAGTGAGACGAGCAATCAGGCAAAACCTGCTGGTTTATTGAGACTCGCAATCACCGCAAACGTACTGGCTTAGTGAGACCAGCAATCAGGTAAAAATTATTGGCACAGTGAGACACGCCAGAAGGTAAAACGCGTTGGCATAGTGAGCCTCAATCAGATAAAACGCATCGGCACAGCGAGACACGCAATCAGGTCAAACGTACAGGCATAGTGAGACCAGCAATCAGATAAAACGTATTGGCACAGTGAGACACGCCATAAGGTAAAACGTACTGGCATTTTAAGACCAGCAATCAGAGCCAACGTATGCGCACAATGAAAAGCTAGACTTTCCCTTGAGAGAAGCGCATAAGCACAATGATAAACGAGCCATTCGCTTGAGCCCTGCGATCAACAGATAAATCTTATTCAGTATGTTCTGTTACGCTACGGCAAACGACTCCCATGTTTTTGAGAGAAGATCGTATAATAGCGATACTGTTTGAAGGCTTAACTGTTAACAGGACAGATTTGAAAGCGAAATTAAGCGTTAGCAATTGATCTGGTTCACGCGACGTGTGAATCATTAATAAAAAAAGAAACAATAAAATGCCCCAGGGCATATCAAAAAGAACTAAATCGTTTACTAGACGTGGTGGAGGTTCTCGAGATTAATTGCGTGCCCCCTCCTTTCAAAACACAAGCCGAGTTGGATGGAAATACATCCTGTTTTTGTTTCAAACCATACTGACTGAACAGATATTTTGTCTCAAACGGTCGATAATACTGGTAAAGCATAATTAAATTGCAACGAAAAGGAATTTTTACATTCGAAAATTGGATTCGTTCAAAGCCATAAAATAATCCGATGTTCCTGAAATGAAAAAGGTGGCCAAATACTGCAGGTTAGAATTTATAATGGTATTTGCTACAAAACCATTGAGTTATTATTTCTTGTTTGTTTATTAATACTTAGCTACAAGTTTAAGATCATTTCTGGGTGATCATTTCATGGGTTTGTTTTTTTGTTTGTTTGTTTTTTGTTATGCAGAGTTTTTGGGTCAAACATGCACGTTCTGTGTTGTTTGAGGTAGACGATTCCAATCGTACCTAGCCTTGCACATTGTTGTCCAATGTGAAACATCATGACAAGGATATTCACACCCTCTTTTATTTACCAAACCAGATTCCAAAGAGTGTAAAAATCTCAAAATCGCTGAAAACGATATTAAAGGACCCGTTTGCTGGCATCTCCTGTCCTTGCAATATCACCCGCCACGAACAAAAGTAAAATAACCCGTCAAAACACACATCAAACCAGCTACTGTCAACTGCCAATCGTATGTCACTTAAAAATATCGATTTGCTTATAAATCATACTATGACGAGAAATCTATTCAGCTGTTAACATTGTATATGCTATCAATGTATTGTACTTTGTATATGTGGTCTTCAGTTCTGAATAAAGATTGATTGATCGATTAAACAGAATATGAATCAGTAAAGAATGTTTTGTGTGTTTTTGTTGCTTGACGCCTCACCCATGCTGTTTTAATGAATATGGGAAATAGAGTCACTTGAATAAAGTCATAATGACCAAATATGAATCAGTAAAGAATGTTTTGTGTGTTTTTGTTGCTTGACGCCTCACCCATGCTGTTTTAATGAATATGGGAAATAGAGTCACTTGAATAAAGTCATAATGACCAAATATGAATCAGTAAAGAATGTTTTGTGTGTTTTTGTTGCTTGACGCCTCACCCATGCTGTTTTAATGAATATGGGAAATAGAGTCACTTGAATAAAGTCATAATGACCAAATTTATCCAATTCATGACACTTTGGAACCCTTTGTACATTTCTAACAGATTTTGTTCTTACGACGTGCACATTTGCTGTACATGTGTTCTTCAAACGCTACTTCAAACATCCTGTGTTGCCCTTGATTAGATCCATGATGGCGAAGTAATTGTGATCATCGTGTGTGCGCATGCGTGCGTATGTGTTATAATTATGTGTATTTTTCCGTGATTTCCTTTCCGATCGCCGTTTTAATACAGTTTGTAAAGAAACCAAACAACGAAGTGAGGACCAGAACAGCCGTGAAAATTAACAACACACGTAACAGATGTGTAAACACCGATGTTACGTATACCGTAACAGTAAACCTTTTGTAAGCCTGTATTACGAAACAGCCGGTCGACTCGCTAGCCGGTAAACAACTTGCCACGCTATGCACATCGGCTCCCTGCTAATATAACACATTATCCAGTATTATCACAACCTGCAGCATATACCATGGTAATTATATCTGTTTTTTATTCATCAAATGCACATTGGCACTACAGAGTTCCAGCACAAAAGTTCGCTCTTTGGGGATTTTTCTGATTAGCAATCTGTTTGTACTTTATTTACTAATTACTGCATACATCATAGGGGATCGTGAAATATGGATCTCAGCTGTAGTCTGACCCATTTCGCTGCCATCGACAGCATCAAACTAATGTTTGTGTGTAAATGTTAACTTGATACGTCTATATTAAATGGCACATCTCGTTAGCACATATAATGTAACTAACATGGTCGTGATCAGTTTCCAGAACCATCGCTGCAAAAGCCATGATGGTATCAAACAGACACAACATGAATAATGGACGCGTCGATACAACCACTTTCGTGAATAATGGACACGTAAATACGCGCCACAACATGAATAACAGACACGTCAATATGCGCCACAGCTTGAATAATGGACATGTCAATACGCACCACTTTCTTGAATAATGGACACGTCAATACGCGCCACAACATGAATAAAGGACTCGTTGATATGCATCATTTACATGAATAAAGGACACGTCAATACCTATGAAACAATTTAAACATTATAATATAGATTCAAGACTTGCATGTGTTTGGAGTGTTTGTGTAGTTCTAAATGCAAAACTGCCCTTCAACCGATTTTAACGTATCCGAGATAAAGCTGCTGCTCGGCTTGCTTCTTCCTCTTTCTAAAGTCAAGCCACAACTCTCCTATCGACAGTGGTCTACACTGGCTTCTAATCAAACAACGAATCGCTTTCAAATTTCACTGCCTTGCATACCAATGGTACTCTTAATCGAACCTTAGTTATCTCTGGGGCCGGCATCTGTTCTTCACTATAAATGGAATTATCCGACTCCAAACATTTGATCTGTGTATCTAATGTAAAAACTGTCTCTAGTCATGGACAAATAACTTTTTCCTTTGCTTCTGCTATCATCATTATCATCATCATCATCATCATCATCATCATCATCATCATCATCATCACAACCACCACAACCACCACCACCACCACCACCACCACCACCACCTCGTTGTCGTCATTACCATCGTCATCGGCGGCGGCGTCATCATCATCGTCGTCGACATCATCATTCGTCGTCGTCATCGTCGTCGTCGTAGTAGCAGACAGCCATTCACATGAACACTACCATATGTCATGGTCCTTGGCCGCAGCCACACTTAAGTTGCTCTTTTTAAAAAGCATTGAACCATGAAACAAAGATTAAAGATTGAAAAACGAACACATTTTTTGTCCCTGTAACACATTTTATGCCTGGAGACAATACTGAAATATGGTTCCGCGGACACTTACTTGAATAATGGACACGTCGATATGCACCACTTTCTTGAATAAAGGACACGTCGATACGAGCTACATCTTGAATAATAGACACGTCAATACGCATCACTTTCTTGAATAATGGACACGTCGATATGTACCACTTTCTTGAATAATGGACACGTCAATACGCACCACTTTCTTGAATAATGGACACGTCGATACGCGCCACATCTTGAATAATAGACACGTCGATACGCACCACTTTCTTGAATAATGGACACGTCGATACGCCCCCCATCTTGAATAAAGGACACGTCGATATGTACCACTTTCTTGAAAAATGGACACGTCAATACGCACCACTTTCTTGAATAATTGACACGTCAATACGCCCCCCAACTTGAATAATGGACACGTCAATACGCACCACTTTCTTGAATAATGGACACGTCGATACGCGCCACATCTTGAATAATGGACACGTCGATACGCGCCACTTTCTTGAATAATGGACACGTCGATACGCCCCACATCTTGAATAAAGGACACGTCGATATGTACCACTTTCTTGAAAAATGGACACGTCAATACGCACCACTTTCTTGAATAATTGACACGTCAATACGCCCCACAACTTGAATAATGCACGCGTCAATACGCACCACTTTCTTGAATAATGGACACGTCGATACGCGACACATCTTGAATAATGGACACGTCAATACGCACCACTTTCTTGAATAATGGACACGTCAATACGCCCCACAACTTGAATAATGGACACGTCAATACGCCCCACAACTTGAATAATGGACACGTCAATACGCACCACTTTCTTGAATAATGGACACGTCGATACGCACCACTTTCTTCAATAATGGACACGTCGATATGCGCCACATCTTGAATAATAGACACGTCGATATGTGCCACTTTCTTGAATAATAGACACGTCGATACGTATCACTTTCTTGAATAATGGACACGTCAATACGCACCACTTTCTTGAATAATGGACACGTCAATACGCCCCCCAACTTGAATAATGGACACGTCAATACGCACCACTTTCTTGAATAATGGACACGTCGATACGCCCCACATCTTGAATATAGGACACGTCGATATGTACCACTTTCTTGAATAATCGACCCGTCAATACGCACCACTTTCTTGAATAAAGGACACGTCGATACGCACCACATCTTGAATAATGGACACGTCAATACCACCCACAACTTGAATAATGGACACGTCAATACGACCCACAACTTGAATAATGGACACGTCAATACGCACCACTTTCTTGAATAATGGACACGTCGATAAGCGCCACATCTTGAATAATAGACACGTCGATATGTGCCACTTTCTTGAATAATAGACACGTCGATACGTATCACTTTCTTGAATAATGGACACGTCAATACGCACCACTTTCTTGAATAATGGACACGTCAATACGCCCCCCAACTTGAATAATGGACACGTCAATACGCACCACTTTCTTGAATAATGGACACGTCGATATGCACCACTTTCTTGAATAATGGACACGTCGATACGCCCCACATCTTGAATATAGGACACGTCGATATGTACCACTTTCTTGAATAATCGACCCGTCAATACGCACCACTTTCTTGAATAAAGGACACGTCGATACGCGCCACATCTTGAATAATGGACACGTCAATACGCACCACTTTCTTGAATAATGGACACGTCAATACGCACCACTTTCTTGAATAATGGACACGTCAATACGCCCCACAACTTGAATAATGGACACGTCAATACGCCCCACAACTTGAATAATGGACACGTCAATACGCACCACTTTCTTGAATAATGGACACGTCGGTACGCACCACTTTCTTGAATAATGGACACGTCGATACGCATCACTTTCTTGAATGAAGGACACGTCAATACGCGCCACATCTTGAATAATGGACACGTCGATATGCACCACTTTCTTGGATAATGGACACGTCGATACGCCCCCCATCTTGAATAATAGACACGTCGATACGCATCACTTTCTTGGATAATGGACACGTCGATGTGCACCACTTTCTTGAATAATGGACACGTCAATACGCACCACTTTCTTGAATGAAGGACACGTCAATACGCCCCACATCTTGAATAATAGACACGTCGATACGCATCACTTTCTTGAATGAAGGACAGGTCAATACGCGCCACATCTTGAATAATAGACACGTCGATATGTACCACTTTCTAGAATAATGGACACGTCAATACGCACCACTTTCTTGAATGAAGGACACGTCAATACGCGCCACATCTTGAATAATAGACACGTCGATATGCACCACTTTCTTGGATAATGGACACGTCGATACGCGCTACATCTTGAATAATAGACACGTCGATACGCATCACTTTCTTGGATAATGGACACGTCGATATGCACCACTTTCTTGAATAATGGACACGTCAATACGAGCTACAACTTGAATAATGGACACTTCGATATGCACCACTTTCTTGAATAATGGACACGTCGATACGCACCACATCTTGAATAATGGACACGTCAATACGCGCCACAACTTGAATAATGGACACGTCAATACGCACCACTTTCTTGAATAAAAGACACATCGATACGCGACACTTTCTTGAATAAAGGACATGTCAATACGCGCCACAACTTGAATAATGGACACGTCGATACGTATCACTTACTTGAATAATGGACACGTCAATACGCGCCACGTCTTGAATAAAGGACACGCCGACATGCACAACTTGAATAACGGTCTCATCAGTACACATCACAGCATAAATAAGGGGCACATCGATACGCGTTTTTATGCCTGAAAACAATACTGAAATATGATTAGGCGGATGTCGGCAGAAAGTAAACCAAATTGCCCATCTTATATCCACAGTCGGTGTGACACATTGACAAACCACCATCGATACAAAGCTATGTCCCCGGAACAATCTCGAGGACATGAAGACTTCTCCAGCCATTCCTCTGCATCTGGCATATCGCCGAAGACGTCTGATTTGCAACATATTCCCATGGAAGAAGATCATTTCAAATAAAAGAATAATCAAAAGAGTGTTTCTTTCATCATCCGAAACAACAATCTTCGAATGAAAAATGGTCTCTGGGTAAACACGTCTCCAGTCACACCACCAAGTTTCTTCAAACAAGGTCATGTTAGATCAAGGTCACGTCAGTCACGTTCTTGTGTAGAGTCAAATTGTACTTATTCAAGTCGACATTTTACACGATATTTGAACTCGTACACCGCTACGGTGATCGTTGCCTGTTTACAGTACTCCATCGGTGCTTGAATAAGTTAGAGGTCAGATTCGACAAATATAGCATGGCGCACTCCGTCAGCATCTAACGACTTTCCTAATGCCAGGGGTCAACGATCCGATCCTGATCTGCTGGACTGATAAAACACCACTACAGGCGGCCATTCGTTACTGATCACCCTTAAGGATCGGGTTAGTGAGTATTCAAACAGTCACACTCAGTTTCTATGTTATTTGTGGTGGTACGATTTATGGCTGTTCATGAGGGTCATAACCATTTGTATGTGAGGAGCTGGGTTGTGCTCAGCAGGTACTTTATGTTCAATGTAATTGATGACGGGGCGTTCTGCTACAAGTGACAACAAATACTGACACTGTAATACTTAAATATTATGAAATGTACTTTACTCACTGAAGTGCAGTTGCTAATGCATTTCTCAATGATGAGCGGATGGGTAATCGTGCATTTGTCTAAAAATAGTACACGGTGGTGCTGTTATCAGCAATATTACCGCTATATCACGGTAGCGCTGTTATCAGCAATGACACAGATGTATCGGGTAGTGCTAATATCAGCAATAGTGCTGTTAAATCACAGCAGCTTTGTTATCAACAACATTACAACTACATCGAGCTGCTGATATTGTCAGCAATATTACCGCTATATCACGGCGGTGCTGTCATCAGGAATATTACCGTTATATCACGGCGGTGCTGTCATCAGCAATATTACCCTATCACGGCGGTGCTGTTAACAGCAATATTACCTCCATATCACGGCGGTGCTGTTATCAGCAATAATACCTCTATATCACGGCAGTGCTGGCGCTGTTATCAGCAATAATACCACTTTGTCTATGCGCCTCTTTTCTCAACAGTATTACCGCTGTACCAGGGCAGTGCTGATATCAGCAATAATACCTCTATATCACCGCCAAGGACAGTTCTAATATCAGCAATAGTACCCCTATACCACCGCGGTGCTTTCAGTCAGCAATGTCACAGCTGTATCACAGCAGCACTAATCCGGATACTGGATTGCACACAACACCATTAATTACTCCAACTGACATTATATAGATTGTAAAGAGCTGATCCATCCGATATGTTATCCTTAAATAATCTATTAAAACACATAATGGCGTGTTACTACCGCAGCAACTCAAGTTCGCCATTACCACGCACCGATCTAACGTCCGCAAGGAGTTTGAGTGTTGAATGTTTTGCGCAAGGAAAGCAGAAGATAAGGAGATGAAACCTCTGAAATGGTATGCTAACTGCCATCAGTCGATATCGTCATTATGATAAGGATTCGGCATATCATTTGCAAGTCTTATGAAGCAAATAGAATATAAACAAGCAGGGCTATTTGCTGCTATTAGATCACACACTTGTACTCCTAAAAAGAGCAAAAGCAGTACATCAATATCCGCAATTCCCTCTTCGCGATGCATCACTAAGTAGATACTAAGAATTGGAAGCTTTTATTGTGTCAGGTTTATATAGCTGTTAACGAACTACAAATACGAGGCACAATCCAATTGTTTAAACACGGGAAGAACGTTAATATGTTGCCATGGCAACACGCGGAAGTCGGGGGACGCTGGATTACTTATAGACAACATCTGACTTTTATGGCTTTTACTGAAGTGACCGCTGGGGACCAATGATCGGCATCTTCATTTCCTGTATGCATTTATTGCAGGTGCCTCGTGTACAAGTTGGATACTGGTAAAGCTGGGAATATACGGAGCCTCTTGTACAAGCCGGGTAGTGGTAGAGAGAACATGTGGGTAGTCTCTTATACAAGTTGGATAGTGGCGGTGCTGGGTATGTAGATGGTCCCTGGTACAAGTTTGACAGTGACAGGGTACATGTTTGAAGTCTCTTGGATAAGTTTGAGACTAGTAAGGGTGGGAATATACGGAGTCTCTTATACAAGTTTGACAGTGGCAGGGTACATTGTATGTTTGAAGTCTCTTGGATAAGTTTGAGACTAGTAAGGGTGGGAATATACGGAGTCTCTTATACAAGTTGGATAGTGGCAGGGTACATTGTATGTTTGAAGTCTCTTGGATACGTTTGAGACTAGTAAGGGTGGAAATATACGGAGTCTCTTATACAAGTTGGATAGTGGCAGGGTACATTGTATGTTGGAAGTCTCTTGGATACGTTTGAGACTAGTAAGGGTGGAAATATACGGAGTCTCTTATACAAGTTGGATAGTGGCAGGGTACATTGTATGTTGGAAGTCTCTTGGATACGTTTGAGACTAGTAAGGGTGGGAATATACGGAGTCTCTTATACAAGTTGGATAGTGGCAGGGTACATTGTATGTTGGAAGCCTCTTGGATACGTTTGAGACTAGTAAGGGTGGAAATATACGGAGTCTCTTATACAAGTTGGATAGTGGCAGGGTACATTGTATGTTGGAAGTCTCTTGGATACGTTTGAGACTAGTAAGGGTGGAAATATACGGAGTCTCTTATACAAGTTGGATAGTGGCAGGGTACATTGTATGTTGGAAGCCTCTTGGATACGTTTGAGACTAGTAAGGGTGGAAATATACGGAGTCTCTTATACAAGTTGGATAGTGGCAGGGTACATTGTATGTTGGAAGTCTCTTGGATACGTTTGAGACTAGTAAGGGTGGGAATATACGGAGTCTCTTATACAAGTTGGATAGTGGCAGGGTACATTGTATGTTGGAAGCCTCTTGGATACGTTTGAGACTAGTAAGGGTGGAAATATACGGAGTCTCTTATACAAGTTGGATAGTGGCAGGGTACATTGTATGTTGGAAGCCTCTTGCGTACGTTTGATATCAGTAGGACTGGGAATGTACGGAGTCTATTGTATAAGCTGGATAGTGGCGTGGTAGATTATACTGGAAGTCCCTTGCATAAGTTGGATATTAGCAGGGCTTGGAATATACGGAGTCCCTTCTACAAGTTGGATAGCGGCAGACAGGGCATGTAGGTAGCCTATTGTACAAGTTGGACTATGATATGGTGGGGGATGTACGAAGTCTCCTGTGTTAGTTGGATAGTTTCGGTGCGGGGTATGTAGGTAATCTCTTGTACAAGTTGGATAGTGGTAGGGTATGTATGAACTCTCCACGTACAAGCATTAGCATATAACATGTAAGTCATAACAAAATATCAATGGCAAATATATATATAAGCGTAAATGGCAAATCTATTTCCTGTAAGAGTACACGAATGTGAAATGTTTTCAATTTCAATAAGCGCATGTCAGTGGCAAATGTATCTATTTGTTCCCCTATTCGGTACACTTTTATAACGGTTTCAAGTGAAGTATCTATACATGATCACCAGCTGCAAGTGTTGGTTATATGTGAGATCGTGTGTTTCAACAATGTATCTGTCTCCAGTACATGTAGTAGATGGTCCTGATGCCATGGTGACAGGTGTCTTTATGCAAGCAGATGCAGCAGCTGGGATGGAGATACCTTTAGTAATTTTACCTCCGTGTTGAGTAGAGCATCCATAAAGCAACAGTACCGATCACCCATCGGAGTATGCAGAAGTCATAACACTGATCAGCGATTTGGAAACACGATTGAACTGGGGTATGGGTGGGGTATTAATGGGGATGGGGATGGACAGGTGTTTCGAAACTTGGTATGGATAGGGCATTGAAATGGGTGGGGGTGAAGGCATGGGGGGGGGGGGGGTGTCGGGATGAGAGGTAGGGGACGTGATATTGATGGAGGTTCCTAGATATACCGGGTGTCTTAACAGAGATGCACACAACACTTATCCCTGCCTCCTCTTCACCCCCACTGCCTATGTAAATCCATCACTGGAGGCGTGTGGGATATATAACGTGCATGTCAGTGTTATTTATCTTTAAAGACTTACCTATGGTAGAGACGACGGTGCCAACGAAGTAGAACGCTCCGGGGAAGTCCCAACGTGGCCGCTTGTCCCCCACTATGCCAGCTGTTTCGGCCCGTCCGTGTAGGTCCAGGAGAGCTTGTAGCTGGGACCGGTTCACTTCCGGGTACCTGGTCAAAAAGGTATCCACCGCATCCTGGTAATCCTTCCTCTCCGTGGCTTCATTCTCAGCCTCCAACAACATAAATATCCCGGCACCTGCCAACATGTACATAGCCATCACCACGAACAGTAGGACAAAACGGGCGTTGTCTTCCCGTAGATGAAGGAGAGCACAACACCCTCTCCTCCCCGGCCGGCTCATGCTGTTACACTCCCGGACTGATACCCGCCACGCCCCCGCTCCGATCCTCACATACACACACCTGGATCTCGGGGGATGTCGTCACGCCGTCGCGTTGTCAACAAAAACAAACATATATCAGATAAACATGTGACAGGTTGCCAGGTAAAATTACATAAACGTTGTCCATCGTATCAAAACTGAATCTTGTGTCGTGTCATCTAGTCATTTTAAATTTCCTTCTTCGATCCATTCCGTGTAGAACTTTCAGAAGAAATGTTGTCGCTTGTTACAATACCCTGCAGTATTAACAGGAGCGAGTTCATTCGGCCATTTCAGCAGGTGCCCGGTTAAACCTTACCATGATGAACACAAACAATTACTCCAGGTGAAGTCGCGAAACACCCGTATCTCATCCCGTACCGCTTCTGCAACGTCACTCTCCTAATCAGGTCATGGGTCTCTCAAGAGACTGTCAGAGCCCCCTCTCAATTATCCCCATTTCCGTATACTCAGTCCTTGCTGTTCCTCTGCATCTCTTCATGACGGGTCCTCTGGATATCACTGGTGGACATTGACCGTCTCTCTGTGACAAGTTCCAGCGATGGAGGTATGTCCGTTACAGATCTCGACTTTATGACTCGGCATCGCCCGGGCTCTGTCAGTTGTCACTACCGAGGAGTGCATACGTACAACTCGGCATTATCGTCAATATCTGGTAGGCTGAGCGAGAGAGGCTGCAGCATAGGCTGGCATCAGACTCACTGACAGCCTGCCTGACTGTCGGGGTGATCAGCCACACACTGCAACATGTGCGACAATAACTCTCATCACTAAACACTAGCTACTTTTGGTGGCAGCGCCGGGCCTTGTAATAACGGCAACGCTGCCACGGGAAGAATGCAATCAAAATATAAACAGTGGATGATCGGGACAGCAGATGCATGTCAACTGTGGGGAAGGACACATCCTCATCAAAGCAGTTGCTTATTTGTAGCATCAACTGATGATAATCGCACCTTGACACACTGAAAAAATAATTACAGCTTATGTGACGGAATTGTAAAACGCGAGGTAGATGACAGGCAGGAAGGATGAATGGAATGAGCTATGAGTGGGGTATGTGTGCATGAATGGATGGTGGGTAAAAGAATGAATGGATGGACGAAAGGATGGATGGATGGACGGAAAGGTGGATGAATGGATGAACGGACGGATGGATGGACGAAAGGATGGATAGGTGATGGAAGAAAGGATGGTGCAAGAATTGATGAATAGATAGATGATGAACGGACGGATGAATGGATGAAAAATGGATGGTTGAAAAAGGGAAAGTAAGACAGACAAACCGAAGAAAGGCTGGACGGACGGACGGACGGACACAGACAGATAAATAGACAGTAATTATATATCATGGCATATCCTAGTTGGTTACAGCGTTGCTTTCCAAAAACGAAATACATTAAGAGCATATATTGTTTGTTTTTGACACTAAGTTATCCCTGTAAGGCTTTCAGAGGGCACAGTGCACACTGAAGACTACAATAAACGTGCAAATGATCTTACAGACTATCATTATTTTTTTAATCCTGGTCTATTCCGCATTTTAGCTTGAACCAAACGCAAAATGAATATTCAAAGAAATTGACGGAAAAAAACGACCGCATAAATGTGTTTTGAAATGACAAATTCATTCATTCATAAGAAAAGCAAATACACAAATATCTTGTTTCATTTATGCTAACACAGACTAATCATTCCGCAAACACAAAATGTACAGCCTGTGCGAGAGGTACTCGCAAATTAAATTCAATGTTTATGGAAATGTACACGGAAGAAAGTGTGTAGTTATGCAAATTGTTTATTTCTCCCTTGCGGATCCGTACGAAGAGTGCACACATGCTTATATCGCTATAAACGCAAATGCATATTCATGTCAATCATTACGAATATGAACTATTACTGCAAATACTGCTTTTTTAGCCATTAACACCAAAAACACGGCTACAGACAACTTTGTGAAATCATTCAGCATCACTGTGACACAAGATCCGCCCTTTATTCTATCATTCTTTCAAGAAGGATAGAACTTCAGTGGTCGTGGTGTATATTTTTCGATTTATGGACACAAATATCATTGCATCACTTGAATGTCCCATACGCTCTTCTGATGCATTTTAACACCAATGGCGATAGGGGTGGCTTTGTGCTGAAAGCAGTCGCTCGTCATGCCAAAGCCCAGGTTTCGATTCAACACATGGTTGCAACCTGTGAAGATCATGTCTGTCGTTCTCCATGACATTGCTGGAATTTGCTAAAAGCGGCTCACAGCTTTACCTACTCACACTTTGACAGTGTGTCTGTTTATATATTTCAGCAGCATTTTAACTTGTAGAACAATATATGCAAATGAGAGTAGAGTATGGCGATTTTTCAGGAAATGTCAGTGCTTGATGAAGAAAGGTCCACGTTATCGTTGCATTGATTCATGGAACGCATTCGTGGTAATCTCTGTGAAATGTTCTTTATGCGTAATTGTGTTTGTTTGATTGATTGTTTTGACATTGTGACATTGCGAAAGAGAAGGGTCGGCACATGACCTCTGACTTCACCTATCTATTGAGAAACAGCATTGATATGAGACCCGAGTGTTCACTTCCCCACAGAGATATAGTGTTGATACACTGCCCTGACTTCACCTCTCTATTGAGAAATAGCATTGATATGAGACCCGAGCGTTCACTTCCCCACAGAGATATAGTGTTGATACACTGCCCTGACTTCACCTCTCTATTGAGAAATAGCATTGATATGAGACAAGAGTCTTCACCTAACTACAGAGAAATAGTGTTGATATACTGCCTTTGACGTCACCTCACTAAAGAGGAATAGCCTTGATATGGGACCCCAGTCTTCCCCTCGGAGAAAACAGTGTTGATATACTGCCCTGACTTCACCTCGCTGGAGATAATGGTGGTGTTATGCGATCTTCGCCTTTAGTTCGCTAGAGAGAAATTCTGTTAATGTAGGACCCCGACTTTCACCTCGCCACAGTATAATTACATAGACATGACATATGGCCGACGTGTCTGAACACTTGAAACACGAACATCTGAGGACCACGTCACCAGTTCGAGTGAACATGTCTTTGTCAAGTCCATCATTGCAGTGATCCTTGGTATTTACGTTCCGCTCAGAGATTTTTTAAATGCCAAAAGCGGAAGGTGAGATGAAAAGTGGGAATACTGTTTTGCCGTTCTCTGAAAGGGAAACGAAACTGACCCCACCTGCTGCTAATGTCACGTGCTGCTCTCAACACCAGGATGTGGGTCAGCTGAAACACCATCTAAATGTAGATGACTCACATTACTTGTCAATCATCGCCCGTAACAACAGCTGGTGGGGGAATGACAAGGCGTTAACAGGCCCAGATACAATACGAGGCCTGGAAGGCGTGAAAACGTCGATATCTGTATCGTTATTTATGATACGGTTCAGGGTCCGTCTGACAAAGTGAGAGTCGACGGTCGTACGTATATGTCAGTGCGTACGAGGTCCTATGTTCATGGCTCTGCGAGAGGCTCGAAGTCGGGCCCAAGGCCATTTTATGCAGGTAAGTCGACACGGTAATGGGTTTGGGGTCGCTGAATGTCAAGTATTAGGAATAGATAGGCTCTTTACCATCGAAAACACATAACCATCATGACATTTCATCATGTTATGTTTTAATGTTTAAATTACCGCATGACTATAGCTCAGTGATGACCGAAGCAGTCAGTGACAACAGATAATGTAGTTCCTACTGAAACTCTCTTTGTCTTGGCGTAGCTACCTTAGAAACAAAAGCACATTTGTCTACCTGTGGATGATGCTGGTTTACAGGTTGATGTCGCTTATTGTCTCATCTTCATGTTGATGTGGAATGAAGTTTTTGAAAGGTATTTAAGGCTGAACAAACATTAATGCATGATACGTCTTATTGATAACAATATTCTGTGTTTTCTTTGCGCGACGTTTCACAACTAATTCTTGCTACTTCACCACGTGAATGTCCATGCATGACTCAAAGGATAAGCCTTTATCCGGCAGCTATATCCTGCAGGTGAAACTTCCAATTACGTTATAGAGACGATTATTTAACTCACTCAGGCCGGGTTCATTAACAACAAACGGGAATAATACATGATTCTGGCCATTGAATCATACTCCGAGGTTAATAACGAAGTGGACAATATGCCGGACAAACGGGTTTACGTTAGAACGAAGGCCGGACATTACGACATATAATATTCCCAGAAATTATTGAGCAAATTGTTGCGGAAAATATCTAATACACGTATATAAACTGTAGAGGTTTTACTTACAGGCACAGTCTCACAATGTGTTTCTCTAAAAACACGATGCATTTCTCTCAGTAATACTATCAGCCCTTAGAGAAGCTACCATACATTACGTATGTGATTACAATATCAGATTAAAACGTTCGAATGAATTAATGCAACGTTGCATTAAATCGGCTTTCGCACCCTCTGTCGGACGAACATTATTTCAATGAGTTATTTCTGTTTCACAGAGTTATGTCCCTTAGGGGTTCTTTAGTATTATCCTCCGGACAACTTGTGATTGAAACCAGTTTGGCAAGCGCCGTGTGAGACAGTTTTCGATGTAAGGTGAGTGAGTGAGTGAGTTTAGTTTTACGTTGCACTTAGCAATATTCCAGCTATATGGCGACGGTCTGTAAATAATCGAGTCTGGACTAGACAATCCAGTGATCTACAACATGAGCATCGATCTGCGCAATTGGGAACCGATGACATGTGTCAACCAAGTCAGCTAGTCTGACCACCCGATCCCGTTAGCCGCCTCTTACGACAAGCATAGTCACCTCTTATGGCAAGCATGGGTTGCTGAAGGCTTATTCTACCCAGGGACCTTCACGGGTTTTCGATGTAAGGAGCAATCGTTTACATTCCTTTTATGACAACTGTTTCTGTTTGGAAACTGTACGCCTTTCAGTTTCAAATATCGATTTCAGATGTAAAGGATAATAAGTATTTCATTGCATCAGTAGGAATCTGAAGTGCCCCCAATATTTAAGATATACAGGCCAAAATATTGTCGAAAAAGCCTGACATTAAATGGATATGTTGCGATCTCTTACAATCTGAGTGTCTTTTGACTGTTTTGAGTAATTTTGATACCTCCTTACCCTGAACACGACTGAATGCGTCTAGGTACACTATTGATCAAAGTCTGTAGGGAATCGTGTGACAGGGTATCCCAATATTCGATCACTTCTTTCTTCATATCCTCAATATTTCAGTCCTTTTTTATTCATTCTGTCCTTCATTAGTCCATACGCATTCTCAATAGGATTAAATCTTGGATGTAGCTGGGCCAGTCTCAAACTTGAACATTTTCGCTCGACAAACAGCTATTTTGTGTAGCTTGCATGCAGTGTATTTTGGGTCGTGGGACATCATGCTGGAAAATCCAAATATCCTCATACAGTGTTCGACCCGTTGAAAGCAGGTGGCCATGTAAGATGTCAACATACAGTTCCTTCGTTAAATTCCCTGTGAAAGTACAGAACGGTGTCCCTCAACGATGATATCCCACACCACAAGTAAAACTTGCGGCTATGTTTTGGCCGTTGGTAGATAGGTTTCGTGGTTTCTTTCGTCCAAATTTTCACATTATTCGGAAGAAAACAGACAGAACTTTCATCAGAAAAGAAAACATGATCCCAATCTTTAACACCAGTTAAACATGTCTCTTTGTGTATCTGTCACTAATTCACACAGTTATGTCTTTCTCTTGTCTAAGGGTTTCATACCCGAAGACTTCCTCTATTAATGATCTCATTTCTGGTACTCCCCTAATCACAATCTGACCAATTGCCGACGACCAGTAGTATCAAACGTGTCCTCACTATCCCTGCCTTTTGCTCAATCCCAACTCCCGACTGAATATTCTTGACAGTTCTGCACACAGTAGACAGCGGAATGTCGTGTTTACCAGCTATGTCTTCTGCATTAATCAAATTCCTTTCAAAATCATCAAGAACCAACTTTCTTTTCTTTTCTCTTCTGCTGTCATATCTGCCATGTCAGCAAATGAAACAGGCGGCGATATCAGGGGAGATAACTCTTGATGTAGTAAGGTTCATTCTTAAGCTTCCAAGAGTTGTTTCCTATATTGCGTACCTATTTTGTAATACACCCTTTGTAAAATTCTGTTGTGTGTATTAGAAATATTGTCTCAGTATTTTTAATCTGCACAGTGGATCTTCATACGGCAAATACGCAATGGATATTTGCTTTGACTATTCATAAACATAGGGAGCTCAAATATTTATACAAGATATGTTATGCCATTTATATTTTGTGCTTGTGTATTCTGTCACAGACTGGTGATTGTTCATGTGTGAAAGTAGTGTTCAGCTTGTAATAAGAGGACTGCAACTGTATATGGCAATTCAGTGTTGTGGTGCCGCACATCGTAAATTGTGCTCTCATCCTTTCATAGGAGCTTTCCGAGCATAACTACTCATGCTCATATCTGGTTGTTTGTTCGCTATCTCAGTGCTTCGTTGAATGTGATATCTTGTTTTGTTCTGTCTCCTGTGGTTTGCGATGTAACCAAAATTTCCTTCGGGATTATAGCATATTACTTTATCTTATTTTGTGCAATGCTGATCGTTTGATTCTGAATATTTGTGTTGCACAATGCTGATGGTTTGATTCTGAATATTTGTGTTGCACAATGCTGATTGTTTTAGTCTGACTATTTGTGCTGCACAATGCTCATGTAATGATTTGTGTCTGTCGTCTTGCGTTGCACAATGCTGATGGTTTGATTTTGACTGTTTGTGTTGCACAATGCTGACTGTTTAATTCTGACTATTTGAGCTGGAAAGTGCTCATGATTTGTGTCTGACTACTTGTGTCGCACAATAATGATGATTTCATTCTGTACATTCAAAATTGTTTGTGTGCGACTAGGTGCCGAAGCATGACTGTTTCTGTGAACAGGGTTACACGTCATGTGACGTAGCTATGTAGCGTTGCACGTTGGTGACTGTATATAGCGTGACTGTGTCACATGACTGGTTGTGTGGCATGACTTTGTTTGACGTGACAGTGCGTGGCATAACTATTTATGACGTGACTGGTTGTGTTTGACGTGACTGGTTGTGTTTGACGTGACTGGTTGTGTTTGACGTGACTGGTTGTGTATGACGCGACTGTTTCTATGTGACCTGACTAGTTGCGTGTGACGTGACTATGTAGTGTCACACATCTACACCGTGACAGTTCAAATCTACAGTATTGCAAAATAACAAAAATAGTGTTTTATATGATTCCAGAGAGCTGATTGTCTGTGTTCATTATACGAGCACGGATTAAAACATTTCCATTGTTATTTCTGCATCCCAAGAGCTTCGAAATAATACACCGCACAACCTTATCCATTCCACTTGGGGGTGTTAAAACACTTAACGTAACTAATAACTTCTCGGACCTTTGTTGTTTTGCCTTTCCGCTGTGTACACGAACAGTTTGTACACATCCATCCCAGATCGATGGGTCAATATTATGAAGCGCACACCGGAGTGTCTACAAATGTTGTACCGGTGCCCACGCTGTCAGGGAATACAAATGCGACAACTGCCAAACACGGGAAGGTTTACGACAGTTTGATCACCTGATGGGCGACGCGTCTAAAACAATCAGCCTTTCCATCCATCATTTGAACATTTACCCAGTCACACTGATTATGTGGTCCGCTTATGCCTACTCTACAGATGACATTAAATATTCCCCGGGGAGGGCCGAGCTTTATCCCTCTATATACACTGGATATCCACAGCTAAATTCACTCGCTGTATTCAAACCTCGTAGCCAGTAGTTATGCTTTGTAAAGATGACTGATGAAATAATCGAAAATTCTGAGAACTGTCGCGAATATATCATCCTAGCTGTCTCACTTAAACAGTATTTATAGGCTCTGTGGAAACAATGACTCTTTGATGAGTGGCATTGAAACTATTGGGAATATAAAACAGGTCAAGATCTCAAGAGCCGGGCAATTAGAGACACATGTTTCAGGGGAATAATACACGATGGAAATAGTCAATATGGAAATTTAATCGTAATGTTTAAACAACCAGGCGTTCGGAACACATTTCCGGAAACGCCGGAGAGCCGACGGTGGCGCACACAGACGTGGCTGGGGCAGCAGCTGATTTGATAGGACCTCCTCATCAATGTTCGCTGCGAAATCAGGAGACGGTCTTTGCTATTATAGTAATCGACAGTGTACCCAAGGTTGATTTCGAAAGGATATCCTTCCAGACCAATTTGATTTTATTGTAAAAGTCTGGGACATATACGATTTCATCACAAGCGGCTGCCGAATTGTTTTTCATACGACATCGTCTCCAAGCATCCCGATCCATATGATCGTCGATGAAAGCAAATCTTTGAACTGTCGATGCAATGCGTAATGATTCGCATTCATTAATAATACTCATCACCGATTTCTATCAACTTAAGAAGCTATGGATACACTTCTCAAGAAGGACACATACGTAATATTTTGAGAGTGATATTTTACTTGTAGTAGAGTCAGTGAGGTAGACGAGTGGTTGAAGAGGTCGCTAGTTAAGATTCGGACCCCGTTGTTAAAGCGTTCGCTCGTCACGCCTTGATCCCAGTTCAATGTCCGTCATTGGTACAGTGTGTGAAGTCGGTTTCTGCTGTACTCCGCCATGATATTGCTTGAATAGTACTGAAAGCGACGTAAACGTGAACTCACTCACTCACTCGCTCTCTCGTCAAGATTCAATTATTCATGAGGATGTCGTGTTTTCAAACTATTTCTGGCTTATTTCTGTTATACTGATAACTATTGCGAAACATGGCGAAAAAAAACATAATTACTCACTCAAGTGATGAAACATTCACATAATTGACTTCACTGATGATGTTGGTGTGCCTTGACCTGGCAATGGTAAAACTGTAGACAGGACTCTGTACCACATTTTAATGACCATCCTCTGACCAGAAGACCAGTCTTCATGGATGATAAGACTAAGGAATATCGTGCTCGCACCGTGGGCGATTTCTTAAGTCTAGAGGCTATAGCAACTCCACCTGGGCACGCCAGGAGTCCATACCTCCATCCTATAACGTATGTTTGAGGATATTGTACGTTGCAGAATACGTGACGCATTGAGACAAGCCTCTCATCAGGAATGGACAGCAATACCGCAACGTCAAAATCTACTTCTGATACGGTCATTGACGAGGACGGCCCACTGGTGAATCCAGACATGATCAGCCTGGGTCGAAAAGATGCGAATCCATGGCCCCTCTGTCCGTTGACTAGCCTCACATAGCATAGAAGCGTTAGCGTCTCTGGCATTCAGCAGGTTGTTTCTGAGGATGGTAGCAGTCCCGAGTGAGGTCGCCATGTTGCAATCTGGTGAAATCCTTCCCCACGCTATGTCGTGAATTTATCTATCATAGCCTGTCTGGTTTGGATGTGTTAGCTGGCCTCAGTGGATCAGTCTTCACACTGTCTTTCGTAGGCTGCCTGATTGAGATCAATGTTCACTCTATCGTAGGCTGAATGATTGGACGAATGTTCACGCTGTCAGTTGGCTTACTAATCAGTGTTCACATTATCTATCGTAGGATGTCTGATTTGGATCAATGATCACACTACCCATCGTAGGCTGTCTCACTGGATCAAATGTTCACACTACCTATTATAGGATTTCTGATTGGATCAAAGCTCAATCTCTCTACCGAAAACCCTCTGATGGGATCAAAGCTCACCCTCTCTAACGAAGGCCCTCTGATTTGGCCAATGCTCACACTACCTGTAATACCCTGCCTGATTGGACCAATGTTCACACTATCCATTGTTGGCTGTCTCATTGGACCAGCGTTCGCACTATCCATCGAAGACCTTCTGACTGGATCAACGTTTACACTATCTATCGTAGGTTGCCTGTTGGATCAATGCTCACACTATCTGTCGAAGACTATCGGATTGGATCAATGATCACACTATCTGTCGAAGACTATCGGATTGGATCAATGATCACACTATCTGTCGAAGGCTATCTGCTTGAGACAATTCTCCTGGGCATGTTTAAACACCACAGGCCGATGAAGTGTTTCAATAGGCTTTTCTATCAACCAAATGCTGTTTAGAAAACCCCATGTGTAAACAATCAGCCATGTATAAGGGACGCCATATCAATTTATATTCTTTGGATTTATACCATCACCGTTAATTAAGTGCAGATACATCTATCAATAATTCATACAAGGGGGAATTGAGTGTATGATTCGTAAGTGACATGCGCTGAAATGGTTTTAAGAATCCAGGGTGTCAATTTATTAGTCTGACGCTACTGAACGATTAATTGACCGTGTCTCCGCAACACGGCATTGTTATTGAGATGGGTATTAAAATGTAGCTCTGTCATTCCTACAGGTGTAAGAAATATGTTAGTGCAGTTCATGGTCGTCATATAACGTCAGGGTTGACCAGCTGTTTCTCGTAAAATGGGACAGTGAGAGGATGACAGAGGAACATAGAGAGAGGGCGAAAGGAGGAGAGAGCGACCGAGAGAAAAAAGAGAAAGTGGGAGAGTGAGATATGGAAATATAGTCATTTAGAGACACAGACGGGGACAGATAGAAAGTGTGAGGACACTGGGAGATGGAGAGAGACAAAGACAGAGAGGACACTCAAAGATGCAGTGAAAACGAAAGAAAGAAAGACTCAAATATGGCTCGAGACACCGAGAAGACGCATTAAGAGGTTCAGAGAATGAGAGACTGAGAGAACAACAGAGAGAGCCATCCACAGAGACAGAGGGGCACCCAAAGCGAAAGAGGCAGAGATATAGGAAAAGAGTGGTATACAGATGCAGAGATACTAGGAGAGACATAACGAATAACGAGAGTGAAAGACAAAGAGAGTTTGTGAGAGGCAGGGGTGGTGGTGGGCGCTCAGTGAGGCACGGAGAAAAAGAGAGAAACAGACGAAAGGACAGGTAGGAAGACAGAGAGACGACACATATCGGTGATTGACCCCTAATGTACATCGTAAAAGTCCAAGCAAGGTCAGGATGTCTTCTCTGTAGGTAACATGCAGTAGGGTTTATGCTTCCAGCAACATGAAATATTGATCACTCCCTCACTATTCCGCTGTCAGTAATTCCGTTGTAATTAAGCTTTCAGAATAGAATTATGGGATCTTTTGGGCGATTGGACATTACGGGAGTGCAATTTAAACCCTTAAGCTTGTTTTCATCCACGTTGACACAAACTCACCTTTGCTTTGAAATGATTTATTTTGCACATCCTGTCATGTAAAGTAAGGAACAAAATAAAGTGCCCTCGAAAATACGGTTTTACCAAAAGTTGGTATCAAATGGTATCAAAACGCTACAAGGCAGAAATTTGTCACCGAATCACCACAAAAGTAAGCCAGTTAGGTAAACACCAAACAATACCACCCGAATCAACTAACAAATAGCGTTTTTTTATGTATATCAGGTCAACATTAAACGGTGGCGAGTACTTTCTTTTGACAGAGACTGTATTACTTAACGAAGGCAAGTAAAGGAGAAGTTCTGATTTCTCAGTACACACAAATGAATGTAGTTTCTGATTCAGCCATTACAAGCCAACATATCAATCAAGCGTTGAATATATTGTTATGAAGAGTGGTTGTGAAGAGTGGTTATCAAGAGTCGGTGAAGCCGGCAAATGCACTTGTAATCGGCAGAACCTCCGCCGTCACTCGTCAACGAGTCAATCACTTTGTTCCCACAGACTGAGGAGAAGTCTTGTAAATTTGAAGGAATTCCTTGAAGATGAGGCGGAAGAGGAGATGACGCAGTAGAAACAGCCCATATGGATCTCTAACCTAAATATATGAACTATCCTTATATTCAAGTTGTTTGTTGCATTCAGTGGGAACAATCAGGGGGATTTATGTAGGCCGTAGTGGATCTTTTCGTTTGAGGCTGGGAGTGGATCCTCCCTGTACATGTTGGTCAGTGGATCCTTGTGGCTTGTGGTGGTCATTAGGGGCAGTGTTTAGGCATGGGAAGTAGGATACCATCAAAGACCTCACCAGTCTAGGTTCATAAGACGCGCTGACAATCGGGCTGCAGACAAAAAACTTATGATCTCGACAAACACCACACAGACAGTGTCATCAATCGCGTTCCAGAGACAGACAGTGCCACTAATCGCGTTCCAGAGACGCACACAGTGTCACCAATAGGGTTCCATAGACATGCAGACAGTATTACCAATCGGGTTCCAGAGACACATAGGCAGTGTCACCAATCGGGTTCCAGAGACACATAGGCAGTGTCACCAATCGGGTTCCAGAGACATACAGACAGTATTACCAATCGGGTTCCAGAGACACATAGGCAGTGTCACCAATCGGGTTCCAGAGACACATAGGCAGTGTCACCAATCGGGATCCAGAGAAAGACACGCAGACAGTGTCACCAATCGGGACCCAGAGACAAACAGATACGTCACTATTTGGGATCCAGAGAAAGACACACCACATCACCAATCGGGATCCAGAGACAGTTAGACAACGTCACCATTGGGGCTAGTGAAGCAACACTGATAATCTCTTCTGTTGGGTTCTACACAAAACACGGACAAGCATTGTTGCATCTGTCGTAAGAGTTCACACAAACTCCATGTCTTCTGAAGGTCTGTCTTCCCTTCATCGGATTACAGAAATGTGTCAGCGCCGCAATGTCCTCAACGTCCATGAAGCCATCCAAGCGAGACAAACACTTTCGTTCCCATAGGAACACATGTACACGCCGTTATGAATGCATCTGACATGCCGTCCCTGGAGTCGTTCAAGTACTCTCAGTATTAATTGAATTTGTGAGTTAGTTTTAACGCCCATTTGAACAATATTTCCATCGTATTTGTCAATGCAGCATAGTATAGGTGTTTGATCTTATTACATCTTTACGCTACACAATAATTGCCTAATCCGCCTATGAACTGAATGTAAAGTCTCCATGTTATTGGAACAATAAACATGTCTGGAGTATGCCGGAAATTACTCTTCCTCAGATCCGCAGAGTGGATCAAGTGTTTTGTCATGTGTGTGTTACGGGTTGAAACTGGGGGTACTGCAGTATACAGTGATCTGCAGATTGGCGAGTTGCAGCCAGAAAATCGATGTGGCTGACGGACGTGAAGTTACGTAAATCGTTGATATGACGGCTCTAAGTAGAGGCTTCACCACACGCTCGTCGTTGGTAATTAGTTGCTATTGTGTAGACCCGAGATTCACAAAGGTGCGTTGTCGATGTCTCATCAATTTTTATGTATTCTCGGGATAATCAGCTCAAACAATTCTTAGTTCTGTTCCCTTATCTCGTTTGACCACACATACACTCGCTCTCGTGTACGTGTGTAGCGAAGTGTCGTGCCACCTTAACTCAAGTTATCCTAATCCTGAGGTCTAATTCGTTTTGAAAACAGTTTTTTTGTTGTTAAGAATCTCTTTTTATAAAGATTTGGTTGAAAACCTTTTCAGCCATTTAACTCTCACGATGTGGGCGAAAGAATAGCTATACACTCCAGCTCTACGCCATACCACTCGCCTTCCAAAGTTTCTTCATTCCCTTGTTTTTAGCCGTTTTTATTGTTTCGTTTTGTTTTTGTATTGTTTTTTATTATTTTATTTATTTTTTATTTTTATTTTTTTTTTTTTGGTTATTTAGCTGTTTGCTCCACTTAAGGAAATATTTTTATTTAAGTACTCGTGACGGACTTGATTTGGATCTGCGTCATTGGGATTCGATGTCATGCAACAACCAAGTCTGAAAATCCGATGCCGTTAGTCGCAATTGACTCGCCATCGTGGATTCCGGAGGACTACCTCAGTCGGGGATTTCAGCCAAAGAGTGTGGCACTAAATCGCCAACATTTTAAGTCAGAGGCTTGAAATAAAATGGTCAACACTCACCATACGCCTTGGAGTATTCTTATAGTCAAATGCCAGTGTCATGGTGATGATTCAGTTAAACCCACCGTTCATGATTGCGTGGCATGTGCTTATGTGCTGGCGTATACAGCACCAGGCTGTACTTATCCTCAGAGCGACTGGTGTCCAGTTAACAATGTCGGGTGACTGGACAAACATGGCCTGTCGGGAGCATTCGTTACGGAACAAACACATGGACCTGCATTGGTACTTAACATGGCATTACATCGTTACAGTCAGTCAATATCATCAGCTGTTATTAAAGTGTAGAGTTACGTAACCTACACGTGTACAGGATCCGGTGATGGAACAACCTGCTCAGATAACACTGATAGCGAGGCTTCGATAATAAATTACAGTTCCTATGGCACTGTATGATCAATAACCTCAATGGGTTTTCCAGATACCAATGTGTCTTCAATGACCCATACATATCTTTAGAAACGGCTAAAAGGAGATCGGATGGGCAAGATATGTGGTTTAACTGATAGTGATCATGGTCTGAGTCTGATTACTTATAGATGATCCTGATACAGCAGGCATATAAAAGTTGATAAAAGTTGATAAAAGGAATACAAACAACAAAGGACATTGACATTAGATAGATTCCTAATATCGTTGTATTGGTCAAGAGACAAACCGAGGAAATGAAAGAGGACGTTCTATAGTGACGGGAAAAACAAAGTAGACACATGTTTTGTGGCAGCTCAAAATGAAACAAAGAAGCGGTTACCTGATGGTGACTTATACTGGTTTCATGTTTCTGTTCGGAGAGCGCTGTGTTTCGGCGACTGTTTCGAGAGCAGTAACCTTCTGTAAAAATTCATGTATTTGAGATCAAATCCTGCTTTCATGTGTATATACCACACACTGTTCGCACACGTGTATGACAGCGACTGACCGCTGGGTCATCATGCATTTTGCTATTTTTCCGTTTCAAAATAACGGGATTTTTTTCTGTTCACTGATTCCAATGTGATATCTGTAGGTTTACAGGGGGTAGAGGATATGATTTCTTGTGAACAGGTTATAGAGATACAAGGAGAACCTAACATGAAGAACCAGTGACTGACGTTATGAGCATCGAGTTAGTCAACAGAGACAGAACCACATGCAGTCAACCAGGTTAGCACCCTTACCATCCAATCCTTTAGGTCACGCTTTACAAGGATGGTTTGCCAAATACCTGTCCTGTGCTGGGACATTTTGAGCTGGTATTGTGTGGGCGTCACAGACGGGGCACCAAAAAAGCATTTATTCACGAGAAAAATGGTAGACAAAGTGCCAAACTAACAACAACTAACGTTGATAACAAATACTCTTGTAACGAAATGACGAATATGACGAACTGTCTTCCTGGTCCTTCCAGTTCGTTATTGCCGTAGTTTATTTCTGTAAAACGTTCTCAACCTACGATTACAAACTGAGATGCAGGTTTGGCTATTGTGAAAGTATAAGTATAGAAAGATAGCAGGTTTATCTAAAACATATTTAACAACACATTCTATAAACGTTGTTGCCCAAATATCGTCACAGAGTATCAGACAGACAAAACAAGCCTCATCTTCCAACGCTGTCATTACGATGGTGGCGCTTTCGACGGTGGACAGATATACTCTCGTATCGACCAGCTTCAAGTCAAACAGGAGCCACCCAACACGAACTTTCTACCCTCTAACCCTTTTTACAACTGCAACATGGTTGTACTCTAACACCCCCATTCTCAATGGTCACTCATCGGAAGCAAAGTGTTTTCCTTCCGGTAATCCATCGAAGAGTATCCCATCACGGACCGTTGAATCCGATTTGTGTTTGTCGACTATCAGGTCAGCGTTCGACGTGTCGGGCTTGATCCGAAGAGGCGAAAACGTCCGATGACGGAACTAGGCTCTGAGTCTAGGTCTCCATCATAAGCTATTTCAGATCCAGTTAGTGTCGGATGAATGTCGAGTCAGCCCGATGTGTGTCACATTCGTGTTGTGCAACTATCGGTCTAGCCGACGTCTGACGGCAATCTGATAAGTGTCCGATGATTAACAGTCATCTGCCATCTGCCTGACGCGTCTCTTCCGAGGGCAACAGGATATGTAGCACCACCCGATTGCTATCCGTTGTTGAATCGGAGGGTGCCATGATATGTATCACCATCCGATTGCTACCCGTGGTGACATCGGAGGGCAACATGGTATGTAGCACCATCCGACAGCTACCCGTGGTGACATCGGAGGGTAACATGGTATGTAGCACCATCCGACAGCTACCCGTTGTTACATCGGAGGGTAACATGGTATGTAGCACCATCCGACAGCTACTCGTTGTTACATCGGAGGATAACATGGTATGTAGCACCATCCGACAGCTACCCGTTGTTACATCGGAGGGTAACATGGTATGTAGCACCATCCGACTGCTACCCGTTGTTACATCGGAGAGTAACATGGTATGTAGCACCATCCGACAGCTACCCGTTGTTACATCGTAGGGTAACATGGTATGTGGCACCATCCGACTGCTACCCGTTGTTACATCGGAGGGTAACATGGTATGTAGCACCATCCGACAGCTACCCGTTGTTACATCGGAGGGTAACATGGTATGTAGCACCATCCGACTGCTACCCGTTGTTACATCGGAGAGTAACATGGTATGTAGCACCATCCGACAGCTACCCATTGTTACATCGTAGGGTAACATGGTATGTGGCACCATCCGACTGCTACCCGTTGTTACATCGGAGGGTAACATGGTATGTAGCACCATCCGACTGCTATCCGTTGTTGAATCGGAGGGTGCCATGATATGTATCACCATCCGATTGCTACCCGTGGTGACATCGGAGGGCAACATGGTATGTAGCACCATCCGACAGCTACCCGTGGTGACATCGGAGGGTAACATGGTATGTAGCACCATCCGACAGCTACCCGTTGTTACATCGGAGGATAACATGGTATGTAGCACCATCCGACAGCTACTCGTTGTTACATCGGAGGATAACATGGTATGTAGCACCATCCGACAGCTACCCGTTGTTACATCGGAGGGTAACATGGTATGTAGCACCATCCGACTGCTACCCGTTGTTACATCGGAGAGTAACATGGTATGTAGCACCATCCGACAGCTACCCGTTGTTACATCGTAGGGTAACATGGTATGTGGCACCATCCGACTGCTACCCGTTGTTACATCGGAGGGTAACATGGTATGTAGCACCATCCGACAGCTACCCGTTGTTACATCGGAGGGAAACATGGTATGTAGCACCATCCGACTGCTACCCGTTGTTACATCGGAGAGTAACATGGTATGTAGCACCATCCGACAGCTACCCATTGTTACATCGTAGGGTAACATGGTATGTGGCACCATCCGACTGCTACCCGTTGTTACATCGGAGGGTAACATGGTATGTAGCACCATCCGACAGCTACCCGTTGTTACATCGGAGGGTAACATGGTATGTAGCACCATCCGACTGCTACTCGTTGTTACATCGGAGAGTAACATGGTATGTAGCACCATCCGACAGCTACCCGTTGTTACATCGGAGGGTAACATGGTATGTAGCACCATCCAACAGCTACCCGTTGTTACATCGGAGGGTAACATGGTATGTAGCACCATCCGACTGCTACCCGTTGTTACATCGGAGGGTAACATGGTATGTACCACCATCCGACTGCTACTCGTTGTTACATCGGAGGGTAACATGGTATGTAGCACCATCCGACTGCTACTCGTTGTTACATCGGAGGGTAACATGGTATGTGGCACCATCCGACAGCTACCCGTTGTTACATCGGAGGGTAACATGGTATGTGGCACCATCCGACAGCTACCCGTTGTTACATCGGAGGGTAACATGGTATGTGGCACCATCCGACAGCTACCCGTTGTTACATCGGAGGGTAACATGGTATGTGGCACCATCCGACAGCTACCCGTTGTTACATCGGAGGGTAATCGCTCATAATGTCAGATGCCACCCCACACATATCGCATAACAAGCGGTGACATCTGACGGGAAACGGACTACAGAAGGACGGTCAGCCGACACTCACTGTGCAGATTTTCATCAGACTCCACAGCACCAAGACCCTGAAGATGGGTCCAAGAAAGAACAGAAATGTTCGAGGAGAGAAGGCAAAGAAGCGACCTGCAAGATGCCTTTACCTGCAAGGTACTCGTTTATGTTTTAATCTTGTATTTTATACACTTTATTGCCCTTAATGCCTTGTGTGCCTAACTGGTCGTCTGGCCTGGTGCTTGTATTTTTCTATGTTCTTTTACACTGCCATTTTTGATGTGTATTCACGTGACAAGACAATCTTGTCTGCTTGTCTGTCTTTAGGTGCAGGCTAACTTTTGAGATCAGGGTCAAGAGCTGTCATAGCATTGGAATCACCCTTCGTGAGCCTTGGCGCGAAGCTCTGGAGTAACATCGTCAAAAAATCCTAGTGTTGAAGACTTCCGTTGTATCCTCCATTCTCACTTTATTCATGAGTTTGGTGCAGTGCACATATACCATCCTTCCATCAGCTTACAGCCGAGATCGAACCCAAAAACGACGTGGTCTCCTTTGTGTCCGTCCCAGGAAGGGTCAAGGTCATTGCATCATTTTGCATAGTTTGTTGCTGCGGCATAAAAACAAAGCCCAGTGATGCAGCTTTGCGAGGACGTAGATCCATGACTACTATCGTCCGACCAGTGTTGTGTCAGTGTCCGATCACCCTACGAATAGTAAACGATTTGTCGGACTGGTGTCGAGAGAGTGCTGGAAGTGTCCGATTAATGTCAGGTCACCCTCGAATTACAGTCGGACGCCGCTGATGAATATGGCAGACAGACATAGGTCCGCTACCAGTCTTTCATCCGATGAACCCGATCAATGCTGGATCTCTATCGCATTTTACTGAAAAGGGGTAGCCCCCACCCCCAGGAAAAAGAGGATATCGGGTGAATTTACATCTGAACTCATCGTAACGCTGGAATTTTCACAAAATAGGGATCAGATGGGCTTGGGTTGAGGTTCCGATGGTCAGTGGAATGGGGGTAACCTGTAACCCAACCGGAAATGTACCAGGGTTTACCGTAATCTCTAACCTCTTCCAAACTGTTGCACGACTGGACTATAGCCCCTAACCCATCTAAAACTGTGACAAAATATTCATGACGTCATTATCTCCACATACCACCTGCAAGTATCGTTAAATTAAGTATTTAGCGAAGCCACAGTTCGAAGTCTTATTAAGTCGAGGAAGGGGAAACAATTTGGGCTTGCTGCAATTAAGCGTGAATTGGGCTATAAACATCGCCTTCAGTCTGATTACTATCCTGTGTCCTCCATTCCGCCTTGGGAGTGCAACACTCTGAACAGTCTCTCGTGGGCACACATACCACAATCACCAAATACCAACTTTTGATCACCTTTGGTTATTTCTGTTCACAACGGAATTCACTCAACAAACGTTTCCCATCAGATTCACAGTAGAAGTAGACCAACGAACAAGCTTTATCGTCATTCTTCTATTGTGAATTGAAGTGAGTAAACAGTGAAACCTGTTTTAAGCTGACATCAGTAAAGGATAACAGCCACAGAAAAAAAGAAAGTCATCACATCAGACGGAAAAATCAAACATGCTACAAAAAGTAAAGTATACTCTCTGAGACCAGTAGTTTACTGATGTGTAAAGTGAAAATCACGGTGACATCACAGCAAACTAAAGAAGCTCCAAGAAAATCTTACTTTAATCACAGAAAATACTAGCATACAACAAAGGAGTTCGACATGCACAGATGTAAAAAAACGACGATTGGTCTTCCTTGAAAAAGCCAACGTCTATCTCAAGGAGTGATGTAGCATATATTATATACACATCCCTCCCTGATTACAAAGTTACCTTTCGTCCAGAGGAAAATATGGCATTATAACCATGGAAGGGGGTGCTGAGAGTGACTAGGTTATAGGGGAGGGTAGTGCAGAACATACTGGTGTATTGTAAGACGTGAGTCAATGAACTTGTGAAAGGTGAATTTATTTAAACTTACAAAGCGAGTATTATAACCAACAGCAAATCAACGTGACACTTTCAAGGATTCGACACTGAATGCTTTTCCCGTTATATTAACAAATGACATGTATTGGGCTACGAAACAATGGCGTCAACATAAACATTATGCGAGGAAATGTTGTTGATTCACGCAAGAATGACTTTGTTAAATGTAAACATGATCAGAACATCAACTCTTCAGTCAGTCAGACTGAAAGTAATTTCGGTGGTAAGTGGGAAACTGATCTGATATGTGTAGATATAGACAGATTTTCGTAGATAAACCTATTATGTCCACACATATCACGTATGTACTTTGACACATGTCATGTTAGGTGTCACCTTTGCTTTGACAGTTTAATAGTGTACGATGTTACAATGTTATTTCGCTACAGTGATATCTCACATTGATAACCAATCATCACACTGTCAACCTCCTGGCTGTCTTCAATATGTTAACGTACGATCTTCATGAGTAAAGACATGTTTCATCACAACTTAAAGGAAAAAACTCTTTAAACAAAGAAACGGACAGACTTGGCGATAATATGCATTGTTTTTGCCACGAGACACATGATACGTAAACGGGAAAACCCCACAGTTCAGCCTGAAGTGACCACAGTAGCAGTATTCTGCTATCACTGCTCTTCACGGCGTCCGTGTAGACAAAATACATCTACGGATTTTGTGGCGAGGAATTCTCCTCTATTCTCCCAGCAGTAGGTTCATCCGTTGTGAAAGTGTCTGTGGCGTCTGTTGACGTTGACCTACACGTCTATCCAGTTCTCTGTCATTTTTATATAATACACGGATGTCAATATTATAGTACTGAACTTATTTTTCGTCGTAATTCTTGCAATCGACAACAGAATTGTAAAATGTATTGCTCTGATCACCCACCGTCAAGCATTCTGTGTGACAGTACCATTGTGATTTACGTGTACCAGCTGGGTACTTTGATACATTAATATCACTGATTCAGCCATTCGTGTCCAGGAGATAGCGTTAACACTGCATTCAAAACAATTTTCTGTACTCTGTGTTCATCAGCTTTGTTCGGATTATTGGATCAATTTATTCCATCCGCAGATCAGTAATGGCTGACAATGTAGGCTACACAGTTGGGTGTACACTGACTGATACATTAATATCACTGATTCAAATTCATGTCCAGGAGATATCGTTAACACTGCATTCAGAACAAATTTCTGGACTGTGTGTATTGAATCAACGTATTCCATCTGCAGATCAGAAATGGCTAACAATGTAGGCTAAACAGTTGGGTGTAACAACGCCTTGGATAGATTTCAGCTGACATCACGGAGAGTCTGGTTAGTGGGAGGGAAAGCCGAAGTAACCTAAGTCTCGGGTGTTTACCACTTTGGTGAAAATGATGTATGTGGCGCAGACAAACATACAAACACAATCGGGACCAACCGGGATTCGAACCCACCTCAATGGTTTCTTTCACGTCTAAGGGACGTGACGTTTTGGGCCACGGACCGAACCGTGCCACGTGAGAATATTGCAAGGCGTTATTTCTAATTCAATGCCGGGAAATCCACTCACAAGATAAATGGGCGTGATACCTATACAGAGGAACTACACTTCCACGGAAACGCCATTGAACAGATGCTCAAGTACAAGTCAAGTGCTCTAAGCTGGCAATTCATTTGGAAATAGGTTTGAGGTTTATCAGATCCAACGCTAACCCTCACTTACATCCACAATCAGATTGTGTGAAACTTGCACATGATATACAGTATAGAATTCACCACCTTCTTCAATTTGACTCTTCTTATATTCCCTGCAAGCATTTGATTACTGGGGACTGGTTTAAGGTAATCCGTTGAAAGATTTAAATTCCGAGTAAGACTGGTTGTATTGTCCCAGCTGTTCAAGCGTCTGGACTCCACTATATTCTTCCACGGAATGCCGGCTTGCTGGGGATTACGGCCCCGCACGTTCAACCTAGGAAACACGCTTCGCCTGCAGCTCTACGACTTAGAGAATTCTCTGTAAAGAGCAAGGTCTGACAGATTTACGTACACACCTTACTTTCCTCTTGCTATTATAAAGTGCAGTTTTCTGAAGGAAATACATTTGAAAATTTGGTGGCAAAGAGCAGCGACGGAAAAGCCATGACATGACACGTAATAACTTTGATACATCTCTGATCGGCTCCACACGAAGATGCTGGTAAATGCATCACCTACTTCGGGCACTGACTGATGCACTCAGTACATTAACTTCTGAGAAGAGAATTTCAGAACCTGAGCACCAATACTGTTGAACAATGTTATCAGACCCAACAGGAAACTGTCGAGGACTTAGGCATGACCAGGATTCAGCTTGTGTGTGCGAGTTCACACTTGGTGGAGAGTGACTGAATCAAGATTATACGACGTTTCCACATTATTTAAACCATATAGCGACATGCATGAGGTGGTTAAATTGGCTATAACTAGTCTCCATTATCTTTCAGACGAAAAGGGGAAATTATCGGTAACAAATACAGGTATAGATCAATGAAAACAAAAGAAGACTTTAGGTAGTCGTCAAAGTTGTAGTATGCCTTACCTTACCTGTAGCACCGTTCACTAACAATTTCAACTGAATAAAAACAATATAATTTAAACAGAAGGTCAGTATTACGCTTCATGTATGACTCGGCACAGGACTGCCCTCTCATGGTTGTAGTGTTCTAAGGGGTTGTTTTTCTCTGCACGTTAAATGACAGACGCTATAATCCAGGTTAAACGATGACAGTTCCCAGCCTCCAGTACCTTGACTTGAATGTCTCACCATGATGACTGCGGGACCGGAAATGACCTGTCAGCTGCTTGATGGTACTTCCGGTACTTTGCGCCACCTACTGGGGATCTAATGAAGTAATGAGGTCACATAAGTCATCATTTTAAGAATAAAGATGCACTTAAAGAAAACACAAACCGTTCACTACAGCGGACAAAAGGCAAATGTAACTACATGTTTATTTTGTCTTATTGTTATTTATTTGTGTATAAGGGTGTGAGTGAGTGAGTATAGTTTAACGTCAGAACTATCATGGCTGTGACACCAAATATTTCCCTACATATATTGTATCCATTTAGGGTCTCGAACCCGAATCTTCGACGTGACGAGCAAACGCTTAACCACTGTTCCACCTCACTCCTTTTTACCCTTTTTGTGCTACTTATTGTCTCAGCAACACAGAACTAACACTGTTGAACAATGTATGTTTTCTCAGGAAAAGGCATGACTTGCTGTGAATGGCATTTGTGTCAATTGTTAAACTCATGTTTAGTAGCATTGATATGTTGCATATTTCTCAAAGTAGCACATATTAACTTATTAGATATTTACGCTATACAATTGCTACCTAATCATCCTATGAAGTGAAGCTAAATTACATTTATGACGTCGTTCCATTGTCTGCTAGCTCCATTATTTTTCAGGAATGGAGTGATGTGTACCAGTTTCAAATTAAAGAGTTCATTTTGTCATTTAGACATTTACTTTTCATAACAGAAATGTTCTTAATACTTTGATTGTAATTCTAATGGGGTACTATCGTCGTAACTCCTCAGTCCTTAGAACTAATGTTCCCCATTACACTAAGCAATATTCCAACTGTACCACAACGTTCTGTAAATAATCGAGTCTGGACCATACACAGCTGTGACTGACATTTGGAGCATAGATCTGCGCTATTGGGATCCGATGACAAGCAACAACCAAGTCTGAAAATCCGATCCCGTTAGTCGCCTTTCATTCCGGAGAACTATCCAAATCGGGGATTCCAACCCACGCTCTTGGTATCGAACTGCCAGTACGTACTATCATCGGCATGGGATATAGGTAACAAATAAAGGTCATCAAATGTGAACGTTTACAGTGGAAAGGCATATACTTTGTCTGCGACTACCCAAAGCACACCATGCGTCTTGGAGTATGGTTGTAGTCCAGTGCCACAATGGCATGGTCATGCTTCATTTAAGACCTGTGTTCATGATTGCGTGGTATTTACTTAACATGCTGTCGTATACAACAGAATGCTGTACTTAATGCCTCTCGGCTTCATGTCCGTTACGATAGTGATTATCCTCAGAGCGACTGGCGTCCTATTAACAATGTCGGGTGACTTGACAAACATGGTCTGTCAGTAGCCTTCGTTACAGAACAAACACATGGACCTGCATTGCTATTTAACATGGTATTACATCTTTACAGTTAGTCAATATCATCAGCAGCCATTACAGTGTAGAGTTACGTAACCTACACGTGTGCAGGATCCGGTGATGGAACAACCTGCAACACTGATAGCGAGGTATAGATAGATTACAGTTCCCATGGCATTGTATTAACCATTGTCTCAGTGGGCGTTCCTAACAACAGTATGTCTTCAGTAAGACATGCCTATCGTAAGAGTCAGTTAAAAGGGGCTCGGATGGACAGTGTATGTGATTACTTATAGATGATCACGATAAAGCAGGAATATTCCTGGTCGTAGTCTATAAAAGTAATACAAACAACAGACGAAAGACATTAGATAGATTGTCAGAATCGTAGAGCAAGAGACAAACCGTGGAAATGAAGAAGGGGATTTTCTACACTGACGGACAAAAGAAGGTATACAGGGTTTAAGTTTTTTGTTTATTTTTGTTTTGTTTTTTTGTTTGTTATTTGTTTCTTTGTTTTGCTTTTTGTTGGTTTTTTATTGTTGTTGTTTTGGGTTTTTCTTTGTTTTGTCATTTTTTTTCTTTTTGTCAGCTTAAAATGAAACAAGACACTGTATTTTGTCATCGAATTCCGTGATACTGGTGTCAAAGCTGAGTTTGGACCAAGAGTGTGCAGTGTCTCGTCTGTTTTCAACGTTCTGTTGACATTTTTGTGTTTTATATGAAATTCTATTTTCCAATGTATATAGGATTTATTATTGTCAAAGGAAACAGGTATCACTGTGAATGATTACATGGTTATGCGTCTTGCATTTTTCTGTTTGAAAATGAGAATGTGTTTCAGTGCAGTTCAACGATAGCATTAAGACAATTACATGTTTAAAGGGGATCGATGTAAGTCATGTGAACAGATTTTTTAGGTACAAATAGACCCTGGACAAGAAGATACAATGATTAACATCATGAGCACCGTTCTAGTCCACTGATTCCTGATCACATCCACTCAACCACCCTGGCTATTCTCGAAACGTACTTAGCCCAACGAACTTCTTAAGCCCATTCTTAACACATTGGCTGCGATCAAAGTTAGGAATTCTAGGGCCTCGGACGTTTCGGGAATAAGGGCCCTGGTCAGCAACCTGACCACCAAATCCTTTTGGCCACGTTTCATAAGCATGATTTACTGAAATCCCGTCCTGAGCCGGTTCTTCAAGATGTGTAAAGGGACACTGTGAGGACTCAGCGACGCCACAGAAAGTCATCAGATTACTGCTATTGGCCAGTTTGCACGTGTAGAATGACGTGTGAAAATGTCAGCCGGAAAACTCACAGCCTGAGCGTCAGCAACATGTGTCAGGGATAGGGAGTGAGTGACTTTAGTTTTACGCCCCAATTTAGCAATATTCCAGCAATATCACGGCAGGGGACACTAGAAATGTACTTCACACATTGTATCCATATGGGGAATCGAACCCGTCTTTTCGACGCTTTTACCACAGGACTACCACCGCCCCTGTGTCAGGGATAGACAGACATTGTACAAATAACCATCGACAAAATGTATATGAAGGTTCTTAAGCCGGCCTCCTTAGTGGAAGGACCTTCTGACTTCTGAAAGTTAGACACTACAACTGTTTTCTAACACTCTAACGCATTTAGAGTGAGTGAGTTTAGTTTGGCGCCGAACTCAACAATATTCCAGCTACATGGAATCAGACAAGCCAGTGATCAACAGCATGAGCATCCATCTGCGCAACTGGCAACCGATGATATGTGTCAACCAAGTCAGCGAGCCTGACCACCCGATCCCGTTAGTTGCCTTTTGCGACAAGACCATAGTCACCATTTGTGGCAAGCATGGGTTGCTGGTGGCCTATTCTTCCCCGGACCTCCACGGGTCTCTAACCCATTTAGAACAGTGACAACACATTCATGACGTCATTATGTCCACATACCATCTGCTTGTATTATTAAATTAAGTATTTACCAAAGCCTTATTAACTCGGGGAAGGAGGAACAATTTGAGTGTACTGCAATTAAGCTTGAATTGGGCCATAAACATCGCCTTCAGTCTGATTACTATCGCGTGTTCTCCATTCCGCCTTGGGAGTGCCGTCTCGTCTGAACAGTCTCTCGTGGGCACACACACCACAATCACCAAATACCAACTTTTGATCACGTTTGGTATGTGTGTTCACAGCACAGTAAACGTTTCCCATCAGATTCCACATAGCCTAATGAACCAATGTGTTGATGTTCAGAGGCAGGGAACTTTGCCGAAATTAAAGAAATTGTGTCAAAACATTCTTGAAGAAAATGATTGACTGTTAAAATCTTCAATACTCTACAGGTACACTCAACCAGCTTATAACACAAGAGGAAGTTCTGTCTTACATTAAATTGTCAGCAAACAATAGGTCACACGGACCAGATGGTATTGAAAACGAATTTCTTCTTGTTTCTAAAGATTATATTACATCTATTCTTACAAGATTATATAATCGCATACTCAATACTGGTCATTTTCCAAGTGCATGGGGGAAAAGCATCATATGTCCATTATTTAAATCAGGTAACAAATCAGATATAAACAACTACATGGGCATTTCACTCATTGACTCACTGTGTAAAGTATTCACTTCAATACTGAACACTAGGCTGCAGATATGGTTCATGAAAATAATGCGCTGGGTGACTTTCAAGCAGGTTTTAGACCTGGCTATTCTACAGTAGATCATATATTTACCCTTAACGCCATTGTAACAAAATATTCATGCCAAAGAAATGGGAGATTTTACTGTTTATATACTGACTTCTGTAAAGCATTTGGCACTTTGAAACACCATATTCTCTTAAATGCTTTGAAACATGTTGGCGTGTCGGGTAAATATTTCAACATTGTACCGTCCATGTACACCAGTCTGTCAGCCTGTGTGAGAACAAACACTGGTTTGTCTCAATCATTTGCATGTAATATCGGTAGTCCTCAAATGTTTATCATATTCATTGATCATTTCTATACGTTATTGGAGGATGTAGGTGGCAGAGGGGTGTTCATTTCACACAATGTAGAGAAAAATTATCAGCCTCAAAAAGTGATATCTTGATGAAGGAAGGACTTTCTGCAAGAGAATCTGTTCTTTCTTACAAATACCATTACATCCATACCTAGTCTGGAAATGCCAGTCCCGTACTTTCACCCAGCCCCCTGAAAACATCAAATACTTGGTCGGCAAATACTACCTGTGGTTTACCTTCACACTCTACAAACATGAGCCTTTGTAAATACATCGTGAGCAGTGATTGTGGAAGATGTTTATGGAACCACCTGAATAATATAGGAACGTACTCTGAAATGTCGTGTTTCACAAATAAAGACGTTGATATCCATAAATTCTTGCTTGTATTAAGGAAAATGTAGTGCACTATTAATACTCTTTATACATATAATTGTTGCAAATATGCAAGCTGTTATAAATATAATTGTTAAAATTGTGCAAACAGGTATATAGTTTTGCCATGAATTTGCCAGGATGCCTCTCCTATAGCAAAGATACTAGTGAACAATGTCCATATTTTGCCTTACTCAGTACCGTAATTACTGGCGTCACAACACTCCATTCTTCCGTTGTGACATGCCGTGAGTCAAAAGTGAAACCTGTTTCATGCTGATGTCACGATGACACAGATTCAGCGAATGGATTTATAAAAGCAATACAGTAAAGGTTAAACAGCAACGGAAAAACAAACACTCACCAAAGCATTAAAAGAAATAACAGAAGTGTAAAAATAGACAAACTTGTCATCTTAGGACTGTATTTAAGTGTTGCGTAATGTGAAACGGCAGAAACAGTGCGACAGACTATAGAAGTCCGGAAAGCGTTACTTTAATCAAAGGAAATATCGGCATATGTACAGGGGGAATGCTGAGATGATTAGCTTTCCTTTAACAATAACGCGTCTATCTTCCTTTAACAATAACACGTCTGTCTTCCTTTAACAATAACACGTCTATCTTCCTTTAAAAATAACACGTCTATCTTCCCTTAACAATAACACGTCTGTCTTTCTTTAACAATAACACGTCTGTCTTCCTTTAACAATAACACGTCTATCTTCCTTTAACAATAACACGTCTATCTTCCTTTAACAATAACATGTCTGTCTTCCTTTAACAATAACACGTCTATCTTCCTTTAACAATAACATGTCTGTCTTTCTTTAACAAAACCACGTCTGTCTTCCTTTAACAATGACGCGTCTATCTTCCTTTAACAATAACACGTCTGTCTTCCTTTAACAATAACACGTCTATCTTCCTTCAACAATAACATGTCTCTCTTCCTTTAACAATAACACGTCTCTCTTCCTTTAACAATAACACGTCTCTCTTCCTATCTTCCTTTAACAATAACACGTCTATCTTCCTTTAACAATAACACGTCTCTCTTCCTTTAACAATAACACGTCTATCTTCCATTAACAAGAACACGTCTCTCTTCCTTTAACAATAACACGTCTATCTTTCTTTAACAATAACACGTCTGGCTTCCTTTAACAATAACACGTCTATCTTCCTTTAACAATAACACGTCTGTCTTCCTTTAACAACAACACGTCTGTCTTTCTTTAACAATAACACGTCTATCTTCCTTTAACAATAACACGTCTATCTTCCTTTAACAACAACACGTCTATCTTCCTTTAACAATAACATGTCTGTCTTCCTTTAACAAAACCACGTCTGTCTTCCTTTAACAATGACGCGTCTATCTTCCTTTAACAATAACACGTCTGTCTTCCTTCAACAATAACACGTCTATCTTCCTTTAACAATAACACGTCTGTCTTCCTTTAACAATGACGCGTCTATCTTCCTATCTTCCTTTAACAATAACACGTCTGTCTTCATTTAACAATAACACGTCTATCTTCCTTTAACAAAAACACGTCTATCTTCCATTAACAATAACACGTCTCTCTTCCTTTAACAATAACACGTCTATCTTTCTTTAACAATAACACGTCTGTCTTCCTTTAACAATAACACGTCTATCTTCCTTTAACAAAACCACGTCTGTCTTCCTTTAACAATAACACGTCTGTCTTCCTTTAACAGTAACACGTCTATCTTCCTTTAACAATAACACGTCTATCTTCCTTTAACAATAACACGTCTGTCTTCCTTTAACAATAACACGTCTATCTTCCTTTAACAATAACACGTCTATCTTCCTTTAACAATAACACGTCTATCTTCCTTTAACAATATCATGTCTGCCTTCCTTTAACAAAACCACGTCTGTCTTCCTTTAACAATGACGCGTCTATCTTCCTTTAACAATAACACGTCTCTCTTCCTTTAACAATAACACGTCTATCTTCCTTTAACAATAACACGTCTGTCTTCCTTTAACAATAACACGTCTATCTTCCTTTAACAATAACACGTCTATCTTCCTTTAACAATAACACGTCTATCTTCCTTTAACAATAACACGTCTATCTTCCTATCTTCCTTTAACAATAACACGTCTGTCTTCCTTTAACAATAACACGTCTGTCTTCCTTTAACAATAACACGTCTACCTTCCATTAACAATAACACGTCTATCTTCCTTTAACAAAACCACGTCTCTCTTCCTTTAACAATAACACGTCTCTCTTCCTTTAACAATAACACGTCTATCTTCCTTTAACAATAACATGTCTGTCTTCCTTTAACAAAACCACGTCTGTCTTCCTTTAACAATGACGCGTCTATCTTCCTTTAACAATAACACGCCTATCTTCCTTTAACAATAACATGTCTGTCTTCCTTTAACAATAACACGTCTATCTTCCTTTAACAATGACACGTCTGTCTTCCTTTAACAATAACACGTCTATCTTCCTTTAACAATAACACGTCTCTCTTCCTTAAAGTCTACCGCAAAGAGTGATATGATAAAGTATTGATGTTTTGCTCATTGCTTGTAAAGCCACTTATGGTAAAGTGGCAACTATGACATTATAAAGGGGTCGGGACGGCGGGATGCCAACTTATAAGTACTCCAAACTTAAGAACAGACCTTAATGATTTGTTCCATGAGGTGAGTCAATGAAGCTGAGAAATCGTATTTTATTTATGCTTACAAATCGAATGTTATCATCAACGGCAAATTAATGTGTTTTGATTTTGAAAATTCAGTTGCTGTCAAATTAACAAATGGCAATATACACATGATATATACATGTATATTCTATGAATACAATTGGCATTAGCATTGCAATCATACAAGTCAGTGTTGGTGATTGATTGTTGGCCTGTCAAACATCCTGAGTGTAATTTCGCTGTTAAGTGGGAAATCGATTTGATATTTGCAGACACATATCGTGTGTCATCGCTAAGCCCATCAGATCCACACGTATCACGATTGTAATGTGGCAGATATCAGCTGAAATGTCACCTTTGATGGATTAATGCTATACGATGTTACAACGTTATTACGCTACAGTCATGTTTCACACTGATTACCGTCACACTGTCAGCTTCCCGACAGTCTTCAATATGTTAACATGAGATCTTCATGAACAATGGCATGTTTCACAACTTCAGAAATATACACTCTTTATAGAAAAGCATATGCTATTTTCAAAACGTATTCCGTAATCACTTGTAGACTTGACGGTAATATGCATTGTTTGGATACGGGAAGTGCCCACGGGTCAGACTAAAGTGACCGCTGCGTGGTCCTATTACAGCTCTTCACGTCGTCGGTGTAGACAGAATAACGTTACTGATTCTGTTCTGTGGAAATCTCCTTCTCCCAGCAATCAGTATGTTGACGTTGACCTACACGTCTATCATGGTCTCCCACAGGTGTTCGGACGCCTTCGCATCCGGGGAACTACAAGGTTACTACGTGTCCAATAAGTCGACAACAGCATGCCAGAATGATGACTTGTGTTTGACCTCTCATAGTCATCGTCACTACACATGGTTTCCACAACTTGCACATACTTTCTTGTTTAATTTGCCTTCCTTGACATTTTCATGGAGTCGTGTACAAAATGATGAAGAAACTCACAAAACATTACAGTACTTAACGAATACGTGACTAACAATGTTCGATCGTTAATGAAACCTTTGTATTTTATGTTTCAAGAATAAGTAATGTCAACATTTTCATTATAAGTCCTTTGGACGAGTGCACTTAGTTTTATTTCTAGCAAAGAACGACATATGTTTATTGAACCCGGTGTGATTTACGTGTACCAGCTGGGTCCACTGATACGATTCACGAGGTAAATTGGATGCCAAGACAAGTTAAGTGGTATCCCAGTCCAAGTAAACTTAACCTTAGTACTTTTCGTTAGCCTCCACAACTGAGTCTAACAAAACCTTATGGGAGGTCGCGTCAGGTAACCTTTGAGACTGACCAATCAGAACACAGCTTACCAAATCGCGAAGGTGCACATTCGCACAAACCTTTTGAACTTTTTATCTCGAAACGGTTCGTACCCGAACGATTCCGAATGCTATATAGCGTACGCTCGCTTCCAGGTGATGCACACGGTGCGCGTTACAACCATGACAACAATGAGTAAACGGTCACTGAAAATAGTGTTTTTGACAATATTCAGGGATGTTATCTTGCGGAAATTTTAGCTAATGGTAACCATGTCAGCAGAAACCCCAAAGCGTATATACTGCAGGTCAAATAATTGTGGTACATGGGGATTTTTGTTTGTGGAGATATCTGTGTCAGTGACCTGAATATTTTGAAAGTCTCTCCGATCCCTAAGTAGTAGCCGTTGTCGCTATTGACTGGACGGTTATAGATCGCTCAAAGGGTAACTGAAGGGACCTTCTACTGGGGTTTGTTAGACTCAGTAGTGGAGTGTAATGAATAACACCGAGACTAAGTTTACTTAGACTGAGTGGTATCCGGGGTTCCTGGAGAGTTGAACCTGGTTCTCTCAACAGTCTCACAGTCGTTACATAACCAGTCATGAAATAATGAAGGTGTTTATGTACTTGACAGAGTTCTGAAAATCAGAGAAATCGTTGTAAATTATATTACTAAATTATTTGAATAAAGTATATTAGTAAGCAAAATGAAGGTCGTTCGTCGCATTATGTGCAAGGTTCATCGTGAATGACACAGCTTCTTGAACAATTCCCCTTTCTCATTCGTATTCATGTCGATACGTCATTTATGACACTGCACCTATATCAGTTTAGTACTGTGTGTGAGAATTGAACATAGAAGCGGAATCGGGGTAAACCGAGATTCGAACCCACCTCACCGGTTTCTGTCATGTCTAAGGGACGCAACTCGGGGGCAACAATTCCTTCCTGGGAATATTACAAGCCGTCATTTCTACTTAAATGCCTGGAAATCCACTTTCGAGATAACTGGACTGGACGTGATACCTAAAGAGGAAATATACTTCCACGTAGACGCCACTGAACAGATACACAAGTACAATTCAAGTACACTTAGTTCACAATTAATTTGGAGATAGATTTGACGTTTATCAGACCCAACGCTAACTCTCACATACATAATCAGATTGTGTGAAGCTTGCACTTGATATACAGTTTAGAATTCCCCAGTTTCCTTAATTTAACTCTTGAAATATCCTCTGCAAGTATGTGATTACAGAGAACTGGTTTACGATAACCCTTTCAAGCATTTAAATTCGAAGTAACTATGGTTGTGTTTTCCCATCTGTAACAGCGAGTCGACTCCACCATAGCCCCCCATGAGATGGCGCCCTGCCGGGGATTACGGCCCCGCACGTTCACCCTGCAAAATACACTCCACCAGCAACTCTACAAATTGATGAATTCTTTACACGGAGCGAGTTCTGGTAGAATTACATATCCACCTTTGGAAAAAATGGAGGCAAAGAGCTGCGAGGCAGAAGCCAGACATGCCATGAAGCACTTTCTACACATCTCTGATCGGCTCCACACGAAGATGCTGGTAAATGTATCACTTATTTCGGGCACTCGCAGTCTGACACACTCAGTACATTAACTTCTGAAAAGAGAATTTCAGAAACTGAGTACCAATACTGTTGAACAACGTTATCAGACTCAACAGGAAGCTGTCGGGGATTTACGCATGACCAGGATTCAGCTTGTGTGTGCGAGTTCACACTTGGTGGAGAGTGATTGAGTCAAGATTATACGACGTTTCCACATTATTTAAGCCATATAGTGATAGGTATTAGGTGGTGGAGTTGGCCGCCTTATTTTACCATTGAACATAAAGGGAAAGTTAGCGGTAAGAAATATATGAATCAGTCACTGGAAACAAGTGATGACGTCAGGTGGTCGCCAAGGTTGTAGCATGCCTTACCCTACCTGTAGCACCCGTCACTCACAATTTACACAAAATGTCTTTATTTCCTTCTTGTGTGACGCCATTCAACAGTAGTCCTGTCATGGTTGTTGTGGTCCAAGGGGTTGTTTTTCTCTGGCCGCGAATTGGGAGACGCTATAAACCCAGTTAAATGATGACAATTCCCAGCCTCCAGTAGCTAGTCTTGAATGTCTCACCACGACTGCGGGACCGGAAATAACCTGTTTGATGGTAGTTCCGGTACTTTGCGCCACCTACTGTGGATCTAATGAAGTAAAGTCAGATAAGTCATCAGTTTAAGGCTAAAGATGCACTTAAAGAAAACACAAACCTTCCACTACAGCCAGCAACAGACAAATATCCCTACACGTTTCTTTATGAATAACGATGTGAGTGAGTGCATATAGTTTTACGTCACTTTAGAAATATTCTAGAACTATCATGTCGTCGGGCACAAGATATTTCCCGACAAACCTATCATCCATTTGGGGTCTCAAACCCGGATCTCCAGCGTGACGAGAAAAAAAACATTGACTACTAGTATACCCCATCCCTTTTTGTGGTACTTATGTTCTCAGTAACACAGCACTGACACAGTTGAACTATATCACCAATTCTCTGTAAAGTGGAGCCAATAGCCAAATATATTTTTGAAAAAGAAAGTCTTGACTTTCTGTGAAATTATAGTAGGTTTTAACTGATTACTACTCATGGAACATGGTGTGCAAAAATCAAGAACAGGGAACACTCCCTTGGCCCTATGACGATACAGACATCTTTTTTTGTTTTGTAATCTACTTGATTTCTGTGACAAATCGAATAGCACAGATTAAAAAATATACATGCAATTACAATAATGTTGATATTACCTTTTAAGAAGAACAACTCTCTCTCTCCAAATCAGTGACAGTTGGTGGGAAACCGTTTTTAACTTTGGCAAAGGTACATCTCAAACAGGTAAGGTAGAAATCTGAAATCATGTAATCTACGTCACCACCATATGTAATCTACCTGACTGTTTCAATGATTATGCTGTAACATGCAACAAATTTGGAATAAAATTTTGCGTAGTACGTAATATCACCCACTACTGACCAGAAATCAATCATGTAATATTCTTGCTTGGAAAGGGCACCAGATGGGGAAAGAGAAGAACTACGAGAAACATAACATTTTTGGTAATGTATGTTACCCCTTATTGTATGGTAGCTCTGTAGGTTATGACACACTTATTATTATAAAACAATGAACATTGTGTATTGATGAAACAATACAAACAGATGCCATTGAAAAGTAAGTAACCGGCTGTTTAGCTTTAACACGTGTTCCTTTGTACTTCTTCAGCCATTTCACATCATTTTAAGAATTTTAACCAGGTATTTGCGTGTTCTAGATACTGATAATTCAACAGTAACGTACATTACGCTTATACAGGAGACAATGTAAAAATCTATTTTAAGTTAGATTTAAACGCCTTACTTTATTTCTCTTGAGAGAAGAACATTATAGAATATTGATAAATGCTATTTCAAAAACGTTTTCAGGATTCCCTATCTACAGACAGATACGCAGCACCGTATGATTTGTACTATAAACTTTCCTTATGAACATCTATGGATAGTCAGATAAGCATGAAGGCGTGCCATTCAATTTGGTTTGCGGTGCCTTTGGGTTGATATTTAACACACTTTTAAATACAGATCCCAGCTCCTGAGGCTACAGGTTAAGTGCGACGGCAATATTAATTTTACTCCACTTTACAGGGATCTGTTGATATATGTTTCATAAGGAAAAGGCAGGTGTTTTATCTCATTAGATCTTTACACTACACAATAATTGCCCAATCCGCCTATGAACTGAATGTAAAGTCTCCACGTTATTGGAACAATAAACATGTCTGGAGTATGCCGGAAATTACTCTTCCTCAAATCCGCAGAGTGGATCGAGTGTATTGTCATGTGTGTGTTACGGGTTGAAACTGGGGGTACTGCAGTATACAGTGATCTGCAGATTGGCGAGTTGCAGCCAGAAAATCGATGTGGCTGACGGACGTGAAGTTACGTAAATCGTTGATATGACGGCTCTAAGTAGAGGCTTCACCACACGCTCGTCTTTGGTAATTAGTTGCTATTGTGTAGACCCGAGATTCACAAAGGTTTGCGTTGTCGATGTCACAGCTGTTTTCATGTATTCTAGGGATAATCCACGCGAACAATTCCTAGTTCTGTTTCCTTATCCTGTTTCACTGCATCTCATATCCGTGCACAACTCAGTGGCTTGCCACCTTAACCCGAGTGTCCGTAATCCCGTGGTCTAATTCATTTTGAAAACAGCTTAAATCATTTTCAGGTATTTAACCCACGATGTGGGTGAAGGCTTAGTTACACACTCCAGATTTATATCATACAACTGTGCTCCCAAGTGTCTTTGACTTCGCTTAGGTTATCCGTTTGTTTGTTTGTTTGTTTGTTTGTTTGTTTGTTTTAAGCCTCGATAAGCAATTTTCCAACTGTATCACAACGTTCTGTAATTAATCGGAGCATTTGGAGCATATATCTGCGCTATTTGGATACGACAAAATGCATGGGCAAAGGTTGAAAATCCGATCCTGTTAGTCGCCTTTTACTCGCCATCATGGGTTCCGCAAGATCACCCCAATCAGGGATTCCAACGCATGCTCTTAAAGTGTGGCACCAAAACTGCCAGTAAGCACAGTCATCGGCTTGGGATATAGGTAACAAAGAACGGTCATCAAATGTGAACGTTTACAGCGGAAAGGCATATGCTTTGTCTGCGTCTCCCTGACGCCCACCATGCGCGTTGGGGTAATCCTGTAGTCAAATGCTACAATGTCATTCCTCAGTTAAAACCAGTGCTCATGACTGCTTGGTGTTTACTTACACGGCAGTGTTTTTAGTTACGTGTTGCCGTGTCCGTTACAATAGTGGTTTTCCTCAGCTCATCTGGCTTCCTGTTAATAGTGACGGGTATACAGCACCAGGATGTTCTTATCCTCAGAGCACCTGGTGTCCAATTAACAATGTCGGGTGACTGGACAAACATGTCTGTCGGTAGCCTTCGTTACAGAACAAACACATGGACCTGCATTGGTATTTAACATGGTATTACATCGTTACAGTCAGTCAGTACCATCATGTTATTAAAGTGAAGAGTTACGTAACCTACACGCGTACAGGATCCGGTGATGGAACAACCTGTTTAGATAACACTGATAGCGAGGCTTCGACAATAAATTACAGTTCCTATGGCACTGTATGAACAAGAACATTAATGGGCTTTAATTATATATAAAATATATCCTTAGTAACCAATGCTCATCATAAGATCTGGTTGAAAGGGGATCGGATGGAGAGAGTATGTGGTTTAGCTGACAGTGATGATTGTCTGGATCAGATGGTCCCGATAACGCAGGAATATTACTGATTGTAGTCAACAATAGGAATACAAACAACAAAGGACATTGATTTTAGATACTAGTAGATTCCCAAAATCGTTCGATCGGCGAAGAGGAGGGCTTGATATACTGAAATGCAAAAGAAAGCATACATATGTTTTGTGATAGCTACAAAACATATGTCTCATCCTCTAACGCTGTCAGTACGATGGTGATACTTTCTCCTGTGGACAGACATACTCTCGTACCGAACGGCTTCAACTCGAATAGGAGCCATCCAACGTGACCTTTCTACCCTCTAACCCGTTTTACAACTGTAACGTGACTCGACTCTAACCTCTAACCCATTTGGAACTGTAACTGGGGTTTACCCTAATCTCTAACCTCTTCCAAACTGTTACAGGACTGGACTATAGCCCCTAACCCATCTAAAACTGTGACAAAATATTCATGACGTCATTATCTCCCCATACCACCTGCTAGTATTATTAATTTAAGTATTTAGCGAGGCCACAGTTGGCAGCCGTATTAACTCGAGGAAGGGGAAACAGTTTGGGCGTGCTGCATTTAAGCTTGAATTGGGCTATAAACATCTCCCTTAATCTGATTACTATCTCTGTGTACTCCATTCCGCCTTCGGAGTGGCATCTCGTCTGAATTGTCTCTCGTGGGGACACATACCACACTCACCAAATACCATCTTTTGATCACCTTTGGTTATTTGTGTTCACAGTGGAATTCACTCAGCAAACGTTTCCTATTAGATTCAAACTAGAAGTAGACCAATGAACAAGCTTTATCGTCATTCTTGTATTGTGGCTTGTAGTAAGTAAATAGTGAACCGCGTTTTACGCTGACATCAACAATGTAACAAGTTTATCGCCGCAGCAAAGTAAAACAGCCACAAAAGAAAGAATCTTATCAGGCCATTAGGGGAAACTCTAATATAAAAATAGTCAAGTGTGCTTTCTGAATCCTGTAGTGAAAATCGCGGCGACATCACAACAAACTAAAGAAGCTCCTAGAAAGCCATATCAAAGGAAATATTGGCCTACAACAATGGAGATCCACATGCACAGGTAAAAGAACAGGTCATTGGTCTTCTTTGAAAAATACAACGTCTATCTCAAAATGTCGTTTTGTGATAGGCTTAGCGCTTCTGTTATTTTTAATGTACACCACTTACAATCCAGGTACATTGCCATGTACGCTGCTGTCAACGGCAACTCACTCGGTACGTCGTGGTAGTACTAGTTTATCTCGAATACCATTGAAACACGCTGGATACACGTGATTACCGATGTTATTTTTTGTTAGGTTGGTTGGTTGGTCGGTTGGTCTGTACTATGTTTGTTTGGTTTTCTGTTCGTTTGTTTGTGTGTGTGTGTGTGTGTGTGTGTGTGTGTGTGTGTGTGTGTGTGTGTGTGTGTGTGTGTGTGTGTGTGTGTGTGTGTGTGTGTGTGTGTGTGTGTGTGATCAGTTGGCCAGCTGTGGCAGTGTCTGACGTTGACCTACACGTCTATCCAGGTGTCCCACAGGTGTTCGGACGCCTTCGCATCCGGGGAACTACAAGGTTTGTACGTGTTCAATAAGTCGGCAACAGCATAACAGAATGGTGACTTGTGTTTGACCTCTCATAGTCATGGTCACTACACATGGTTTCCACAACTTGCACATGCTTTCTTCTTTGATTTCCCTTCCTTGACGTTTGTTTGTCTTGTCTTGTATAAAATGATGAAGAAACCTGCAAAACACTTTTACCAGATGCATTTGTTGAGTACAGTACGCCAGTAACGAATATATGACTAACAATGTTCAGCTATTAATGCTACCTTTCTATTTTATGTTTCAAGAATAAGCAATGTCAATATTTTTATTACAAGTCTTTTTGACCAGTGCAGTTGTATTTCTACCAATGGTCCACATATATTTATCGATAATACTGCTCTAAGCCTCTGATGACCCACTGTCAAACATTATGTGAGAGCCCTGGTATAATTTACGTGTAGCAGCTGGGTCCACTGATACGACTCACTGGGCAAACTGGATGCCAAGACAAGTTAAGTGGTATCCGTGGTTACTGGAGAGCTGGGTTTGGTACTCAACATTTTCACAGTCGCTGTATAACCAGTTGTGAAGCAGTAAATGTGTTCAGATAACTGACAGTGTTCCGGAAATTAGAGACATCGTTGTAAAATATATTTCTAAATTACATGAACAAAGTATATTTTTAACTATTCTTATATAGGAATATTACAAGCCGTCATTTCTACTTCAGTGCCGGGAAATCCACTTCCGAGATAAATGGACGTGATACCTACTGAGGAACTACACTTCCTTGAAGACGCCACTGAGCAGATACACAAGTACATTTCAAGTACCCTTAGCTCACAGTTAATTTGGAAATAGGTTGGAGGTTTATCAGACCTAACGCTAACCCCTCACTTACATTCAGAATCAGATTGTGTGAAACTTGTACGTGGTATAGAACAGAGAATTCTCCACTTTCCTCATTTAGTGGTATATCCCCAGCAAGTGTTTGATTACAGGGAACTGGTTTAATGTAATCCTTTGAAAGTTTTAAATGCCTATAGTCTCGCCCGGGATGCCGGCCCGCTGAGGATTACGGCCCCGCATTTTCAACCTACAAAATACACGTCGCCTGCAACAAATTGATGAATTCTTTGCACGAAGTCAGTTCTGATAGAATTACGTACACACCTCACTTTCCTCGAGCAAGGCTAAAGTGCAGATTTCTGAAGGAAATACGTATCAAAACGTGGTGACAAAGAGCTGCGAGGCAGAAGCCCGACATGACACGTAATAACTTCTACACATCTCTGATCGGCTCCACACGAAGATGCTGGTAAATTTATCACTTTCTTCGGGCACTGACTGATGCACTCAGTACATTAACTTCCGGAGAATAGAATTTTAGAATAGAAAATGACCACCGATGCTGTTCAACAAATTATTATCAGGAAACTGTCGATGATTTACACATGATGAGGTTTCAACTTGAGTTTACCTTGTTTATTGCATCTCTCTCTCTCTCTCTCTCTCTCTCTCTCTCTCTCTCTCTCTCTCTCTCTCTCTCTCTCTCTCTCTCTCTCTCTCTCTCTCTCTCTCTCTCTCTCTCTCTCTCTCTTGAGAACATGTGTAACATGCCGATTTTCCCATGGTCTGACTTCCTCTAAGCTGCTTCCTCTAGCTGTGTTCTCTGAGAATATAGCACAAGAGATTTCAAAATGGGCACAAAATACACTTGTGGTGAGTGAGTCAAGATTATACGACGAATCGGCATTATTTCATCCTTATAGCAACAAAAATAAAGTGGTCAGGCTGGCTCTCACATATGCAGCAACACCTCACAATCAGTTGTGATCCATAATCTTTGGATGTAAAGGGAAAACAACGGTAAACATATGTTAATAGATCACAGAAAACAAGAGATGACTCCAGGTGGTCCTCAAAGCTGCGGTATGCCCTACCCTACCGGTAGCAACCGTCACTCACAATTTACACAAAAAGTCAGCATTTGTTTCTTGTATGACGCCACACAGCAGTGCCACTGTCGCGCGGCTGTAGTGTTCCAGAAGGTTGTTTTTCTCTAACCGTAAACTGGCAGACGCTAGATAAACCCAGTCAAATGATGACAGTTCCCAGCCTCCTGTAGCTAGCCTTGAATGTCTTACTGTGGGACCGGAAATGACTTGTCAGCCGTCAGATGGTACTTCCGGTACTTGCGATCTAATGAAGTAAAGAGGTCAGATAAGTCATCAGTTTAAGATTAAAGATACACTTAAAGAAAACACGAGCACCTTCTTACACATAATCGCCATTGACATAATGTCCCAAACCAGGAGTATAAAAGAAATTGAATGGTTTCCTACTATCCTTAAATACTGAATTATCTGGATATTAAATATGTATGGAACACAGAAAGTTGCTTCAAGCAAACATGTCCTCCACAATAGCGTACACGCTGGAAAAGACAAACATTGTGTCACGTAGGTGCAAACCTTTCCGTCCCAACACGTCTCTTTATGTGCAAGGGTGTGAGTGAGTAAGTGAGCATTGTTTTTTTAGCAATATTATAATGTAGGAATACCACGGCGGGGCGCAATAGATATACACTGTACACATTGTATATATTTATATGTCTCCAAGTTTCAGGGCTGTTTTGTTTTAGTTTGGGAACGTTGTATTACCTCTGTGTGTGTGTGTGTGTCTGTGTGTCTGTGTCTGTGTGTGTGTGTGTGTGTGTGTGTGTGTGTGTGTGTGTGTGTGTGTGTGTGTGTGTGTGTGTGTGTGTGTGTGTGTGTGTGTGTGTGCGCGCGCACAAATTTTGTACATTTTCATTATTTCGATTAGTATGTTTACATGTCCTGGATAAATTAAGTGATTAAGTGGAACGAGCTTGCAGTGCTCGTGAAATATAACTGTAATTAATGACAGTATTATGACACTGACAAAACAACCTTGTGAATACACTGGTGAGGCAAACATATGTTTCAGGATTGTTTGTGTTCGATTATGAGATTATGAGAAAACATGTTCGAAAACATGCACCACAGTCACTGTGACCATTTCTCCAGTATTCCATTCAATCAGACCACCACTAACGACCAGTAAATCGTTTACACTACAGACGAACTGAAAGAGACAATTTAACAACAGAATGATGATAGTAGAGAGTGAGTACGATTTTAAGCCCCTTTTATGAATATTCCAGCAATATCATGGCGGCAGACACCAGAAATGGGCTTCACACATTGTGCCCATATGGGGAATCGAACACGGATCATCAGCGTGACGAGTGAACGCTTTAACCACTAGGCTACCCCGCTGCCCCACGATGTCATAAAGCAAGGAGAACAGGAACACTTCCCTTGATGCACATGCAGTGAGTTGAGACTGACAACAGTGCAAACTACACTCCCATAACACGATAATACAGCGTTCGCAGTCCGCATTGAGCTATTTAATTTGAACACAGAGGATGATTACCTGTGTTTGTGCGTGCGTGTTTGCGTGCCTTCACAATTGACGCCTACGCTTGGATTCATCGTTGCTGAAAATTAACGTCTATGTTACAAAGTAGGAATGGCGCAATCCGAAATTGTCCGACATGCAAATGTTCATCGAATCATAATATCATCTCTTTCGTGCAACTACGGAACTGGCACATTGGAATCAATTAGTGTTAGAAACGTCCGACACCGGTTGTTGAAGGAGCGCAACATCCGGCCCCGACGTCAAGCGATACGCCCAGTTTGATTCCACCTTACACTATCATGGGAGAACACAATGCATCACTGTTAATGGACATTCGAGAGAGGGACGCCTGGGGGACAACGTCGTCTGAGATCATGTTCTAACCTTTGTGCACATGCAGGGATGTAACAGACACCGTAGCAGAATAGTGCCCTCCCACATTGTACCAGACTTTTTGAGGCACCTGACATTGCTTACTTTCAAAAAGCTCTCCAACATAAAACATATCAAGGAAGAAATGGAACGACGCCTACGTCACGACCAGAACTATTCTACAGTGCAATCTGTTGTCAGCATTGTCATTTTAGTTGTTACCTACCCTTGTTTTAGATTTCATCATAATAAATGTATTGACAAGATCAATCAGGCATCGGTTTACCAGTATCAGATAACACCAAACAACAGTCTACAACGTCTAATATAACGTCCAACGTCCACTCCTCTGTAATGAAGACGTCGAGTCCATCAGATGGCATGGCTATCACTCTCCTGGAATTTCACATGAATCCCACACGTGTACTACTTCCCGACAGGCCAGACTAGTACTGGTCAACCAATGCTGCCTCTTCTACCTAACTGCGTGGACATCAAGGCTGGACATTGAAAACCCCTGCCAGGTGTCAAGCTGCAACATGGTACTGCAGCTTTAAACTCATGAAACGCCACCTTTTCACAAATCCAAGATGAAGCCTCATCACAGACAGGGTCACAGCTCACAGCTAGCGACACACAAGTTCGGATTCAAATTATAGGTTTTTTCTGTTTTGTTTTTGTTGTTGCTGCTGCTGCTGTTGTTATTAATGTCATGAAAGTGCATTGACGTGCATTTCTACCATCTAACTTCCTGCATAACCATACATTTCTCAATATAATTACCACACTTCATAATCCAAACCTTTAACAGGATATATTAAGTACTACGCAGGAGATAGTAATTCCTACATAGGAGATACTAAGTCCTACGTAGGTGATAGTAAGTCTTACATGGGAGATACTAAGTCCTACGTAGGAGATAGTAAGTCCTACGCAGGAGATAGTGACACCAAAAAATTTTCACCGTGGCCCTCCTACTCTTCCGTATTTTTTTTATATTTTTTATTTTTATTTGTCTGTGTGTGTGTGTGTGTGTGTGTGTGTGTGTGTGTGTGTGTGTGTGTGTTTAGGTTTAGCATTATGCTTTTAGCATTATTCAAGCGATAGCACAGCAGAACTTTGCTTCACACATTGTACCCATGTGTGTGAGTGCGTCTGTAAGTGTGCCACTGTCTGTCTATCTGCCTGTCTGTCTGTCTATGTGTCTGTGCCCCTGTGTGTTTATGGGCGTCTCACGTTTATATTCACGTCCCACGTTTATATTCAGGATGGAGTGAGGGAATTTCACACAGTACAAGGCTGAACAGATCCTTGTAATAAACTAGAATACAAGTTGAAAACTGCGCATTTCATCGCCAGTTTCTTGATAACACTTTGCTCCACATTATCGGGGCTCGGTTTCTAAACTTTTTCAGAAGCTAATGCACTGAGTGCCTTGGGAATTAATTCCAAAGCTCCTTGCAAAAACTAGAAAGTTTCAAAATTAAAAGTTATTTCACTTGGGACGCATAAATATAGTCATTATTTAAGGGCACAGATTCTCCTACAGCTATAAAACTTGGAAATTGTCACACTGTTTTCATATATTTTTTTTTACCTTCTCTGGTTCTTTGGTCGTGTTTGACATTTAGAAATAAATTGATTAACGAAAACAGAGAAGATTAAAATCGTTTGTGAACATGCAATTCCGTCCTGTTTATGCTGGGTAAAATACGTGAGCTCCACGAAGACATATTGACGCATATTATGTATGGCCAAGATCTTTATGGATAAATCTTCTTTGATACACAACGTTTCGGGTTCATTTCAGACACATTCATCAGGTGAACTGACAGTTGATGCTATTGCCTGTGTATGCTACCTTGTGATGTCATAACTGTGCCATGACGTCACAATGCATGTGACATCACAGTATAAGTGTAGTTAAAAACGTGACCTGTTATTTACATAAAGATGATGAATTTATGCTACAGCTGAACGTTTAATACACGGAGATGATGAATTGTACCAGATTTGAAACTTTAAAGTTATTACATAGTGATTGCTAATTACACAGTCAATGATTGTTGATTACTTCTGAGAATAAATCATTGCGTAATAACCAATCACTATATAATAACTTAACCCTAGAGTGTGTGTGTGTGTGTGTGTGTGTGTGTGTGTGTGTGTGTGTGTGTGTGTGTGTGTGTGTGTGTGTGTGTGTGTGTGCGTGTGTGTGTGTGTGTTTAGGTTTAGCATTATGCTTTTAGCATTATTATTATATTATGAGCTGGGTTACAAATATATTTGATACCTCTTTTATCATACGTTCAGGTTAGTGATGATACTAAAGCATTGAAACAAGTGTGATCAAAAACATACGCAAAGATAACTACCCAGATTTTTTGCAGGCATGATAATTTTTTACTTTTTAATAATCATTTTTCAGTATCAGGAGAGTTACAATTTTATTTTCCATTTTTTCATTTCACTAGAAAGTAGAAACAGTTGAGCAAATGTTGCTTTTTTCCCCAAAAGTTTATTTATCGATTTCCAGCATTTTCTGTCAGTCTGTGAACCAACAATTACACATAGGGATAAACGTAAGCACTTCTCAGAATTCACCTGGAATGGGAGTTTCAAATGTGGTATAAATTCATGTAGGCAACATGTAGGGATGGTGGTATACAGTTGGTGAACCTGCAGACTGCTTTTATTGTGGGGATACCTGGAGGAAGCAATCGTTACCCCCGGTTACCCCCGCGGCTACCATGGAATGTCGCGGTTTTAAAGTTGAGGCAAAAGAAATCTCTCATCATATTCGATTTTAATAATTAAAACTATCTGAGCAATATTACACTTGAAAATGTACTGACGTTTAGTCAACACTCACAGAATACATCTAGAATGTCTTTGGGTTTTTGTATTTTAAATACACTGATATAATAAACTAGAAAAAAAATCTCGTAATATACTGCTGATGGGTGTCGGAGACATCCTATATTTGAAAATCAATAGATTTGCTTTTTTACAGAAAATTTAATTTAAAGCTAGGTAGAAATGGATGCAAATTCTTTTCATACTCTAGTCTTCGTGGAACCAACATTTTTTACACGAAATTAACCAGCCACTGACTACCTTTTAGAAACTGTCACAAGAATGAGTGACAGTTAAATAACTGTAATGCAATTACATCAAATTACACAACAGTTCTTTCAGTTTTCAATTGCACACAAAACAAACCGGCGGACTTTCTTTGGCCCCTCAGCTGAATGGCAGCAATTTCAAAACAGACGTCAACGGTAAATGCAGGGCTGAACACAGAATGTCACATCGTTTCCAGTTTGCCCGTTTATTTTTGAGGGTGATGGCGGTTTACTTGGACCTACTAATAACAAGGATTGTGACTGGTGCTGGTTCATGGTGCAGATTAAATACACTCTTCAAAAACATAAAACGCAAAACCCAAATATCAATGAAAATTTGGTGTTCAGCGTGGACGCGTAGATCAGCGGAAAACAAAGATACATGAATGAAATTTTGTGGGGTGCAATGCATTACTATCTTGTCCATATTTCATGAGAATAGCAGTCATCACAGCCATTACTGCTGCCCACCAGGTGGTGTTGAAGTACCTCGTATGACCACCTCCAGCTGCTAACACTGCCCGACACCTCCTGAGTATAGATCGAATCAGTCTTTGGATGTTTTGTTGTGGAATCCTTCTCCATTCCTCCTGCAGCATAAGGAACAACTGTTGAAGATTCTGTGGTGGATTACGACGTTGACGTACCCGTATATCTCTCTGATCCTAAAGGTGTTCGACTGGGTTTAGATCCGGGGATCTGGAAGGCCAGGGGAGGGTATTGATGTTGTTATTAGCCAGGTAGTCTACGGTGGCACGTGCTGTGTGGGGCCTGGTGTTGTTCTGTTGAAAGAGATGCCGTTGACGGTCAACAAGGTGAAGAACGTGCGGAAGGAGAATCTGGTCGATGTATCGATTGGGCGTCAGATTGCCTTGGACAAGCACAAGTTCCGATCTGCGAGTGTATGAGATCGCTCCCCACACCATAACACCATCTTCGCCGAATCTGTCCACCTGTCTGATGCAGTTAGGAGCAAAACGTTCATGACGTCGTCTGTAGACACGGTCTCTACCATCACGTCGCCTGAGGAGATAACGGGATTCATCGCTAAACCATATGCGCCTCCAGTTTGTTAGGTTCCTTGGCAGCACCGTATTACACCATGTCACTCGTCGACGTCGATGTAGTCATGTCAAGGAGGGGGCAACTTTGGGGCGTTTGGCACGTATTCCTACTTCTCGGAGACGGTTCCTGATTGTTTGATCGGACACTCTTCGTGCTCCAAACTTCTTGTGCTGTGTCCAGGGCGGTACGATGGCGGTTACGAAGGTGGTTTACCGATCTTGGGCAGGTGTGGTAACTTTAGGTCTTCCTGGTCGTAGACGGTCATTTATCGAATTTGTTTGACGAAATCGATCCTACAATCGAATTATTGTGTTGGGTTGGACGTTGAAGATCCTTGCAACCTCACTTTTTCATTCGCCAGCTTGCGATCACTGATCTCGATCGGCAGCGTTGAGACGTCCTATTTTCGTGTACAGTACTTGCAAAGATCGTGGATGAAATTGTGAGATTCATTTGGGTCTTGTATAGTCAAATGCTGTACTCATGCTTTGCATGTGAGAAACAATCATTGTGCCTGATGTTCGTGCTGCTTGACATCCCCGCACATCATTAACAATGCTGACTAATAAAACCGTTCAAAATTATTTTTGGTTGCGTTTTGTCAAACATGATGTTCTAAAACATTCCTGAAACAATGCGCAACCCTAAAAAAATGTTTAAGTTTACATATGTGTGCAAAATTGTAAGTATCATTTTTCAATTTCATTATGTTCATTTCATGTCTAAGGCACCAGGGCAGTCTTATAATTACCATAGAACGTTTAGATCTTCACTCCTCACTTCATCACACGATTTGGTAAGATTGGATGGTCTAACCATGTATATTAATCAGCCGTGGTAGCAGTTATTATTAATCTTATCACGTGAGTGTCCAAGACCTGTGAAGATCCGGGGTAGAATAGGCTTCAGTAACCCATGCTTGCCATTAACGGCACCTATGCTTGTCGTAAGAGGTGTCTAACGGGATCGGGTGGTCAGGCTCGCTGACTTAGTTGACACGTCATCGGTTCCCAATCGCGCAGATCGATGCTCGTATAGTTGATCACTGGATTGTCTGGTCCAGACGCGATTATTTACAGATCGTCGCCATTTAGCTGGTATACACAATCACGTGAGTGTACAACACAACGAGGAGCTGATAATGTGTCATGTTATTGCTCTATCCTGTTGAGAATCCACTATGACTGCCAAGTCTACATGGATGCTTCTGAACGTTACCTCATCGCACTTAATCGCGTTCAATCTACAATCTAGAGCTGTTAGAGTTTGCACTGGGACACTTTGCAGCTCCAGTCTCGACTCTTCGGGTTGAATGTTCCGACATGCCGTTGCTCCTCATACCTCACCAGATGTTCCTTGAATACTTGAATACAGAAGCTATGGACAGCTATTCTTCAGTCACTGATGTGTGGAATATGTCATGTGTGACTGGTCTCATGGCAAGATCCCGTTTGGTTTAAATATTCAGAAACAGGTCTGGCAACACAATATGGAGTCGTTCACTTGAATCCAGCGGATCCTTCCAAATCTGCTCCTTGGATTCTCCTGAAACCATTATTGTCCTATGAACTGCAGTGGTTGTAAATAAGAATATAGCTCCTAATGTGGTGGGAGCTGTTTCTGATGAGTATATACGGCTACGTTATGCAGATGTTACACGCGCATGCTGACGACTCCATAGATTCTTACATGTTCAGTACTGCCGGAGCTTCCCGGATCTCTGATTATGGTTTCCTCGATATGTTCGGGCTTCGTGATTATATATCAGTTTTTGAAAGACTTCTATTATATTCAATTCTACAAGTACTGGGATGAGTGGATAAGCCATGAAGCAGTCATTTTTACCGATTCATTGACAGCCGTTAGGGATTTCAAGTCTGGAGTTAATGGGTCCCAAAAGGATATTCTGTACGACAATTTGCAATGCTAAATATATATCATGTTATGTTGTATGGGTTCCAGTTTATGTGGGATTGCACCAGATAACCCCGCTAGGTCAGGATTGCTGAAGGATAGATTTGGTTGATCTAAATGTAAACCAAGCCAAAGATATTATGTATTGGATGATATGTATGTATGTACGTACATACGTACGTATGTATTTTTTTACTACGTCCTTCAGTAACACACGTTCGTAAACCTCGCCATTGTTGCAGTAAGAGGGAGGTGCTTTGACTAAACTATATCTTGGTGAGTGTACTAAATGCCTTCACTTGTGTCGATAAGGACGCATCACTTCGTTGTGATCAATATAGTGATAAGGGCTGCGTTCGAGAAAAGTGAGTTTTACGCTGCTTTTATCAATACTCCAGCAATATCAGGGTGGGGGGACACCAGAAATTGGCTCCACACATTGTACCCATATGGGGAATCAAACCCAGGTCCTCGACGTGCCGAGCAAACGTTTTAACCCCCTGGATGCCACAGGGACATATATGTCCCTCCTCTACATCCCTCACTTGGAAGTCCAATAAAATTCTAAATATACCACGCATATATAAATACTACACAGTTTTGAATTCTGCGGTTTATTGATACCATCCACTATTATCTCAGACCAAGCGAAAGTGCTTAAAATCGCCTTTCAAAATAGGCTTCTTCGTAAATGTCGCCATTTTTCAAACTGTACAAAATCGAGATTCACAGCGATATTTGCAGTATGTTTTGAAATGTGAAAATCGGATAATTACTGGGAGTAATGAATTTCAAAAATAGCATATTAATGATCACTGATATCAAGTTTTCATGTAACCCGGAATGATAATTCTGAAACGTCACCGATGTACCCAGAATCGGTTGGGATGTTTTCGAAAATACACTTACACGAACGCCGAAGTGCGCTTTCCGCCATATTGGATAGTGTTTACTAAATCACGTTTCGAGAAGGCCGGTATTGAGAAGCCCATTACATCATGTATACTTCATAGTTAGCTGCGACAAATGCATCATTGAATTCCCCATATATCTTAGAATCAAATTACAAATGGTCTTTGTCACCAATACCAACTGTCTAGACAAAACGAAACGAAATATACTTTGTATGAAAACGAACGCTGTGCTCGAAAGACAGCGCTTGACTGAAATGTAAACAAAGAAAAAATCCAATTTTACAATGCGTAGCATTTTCGGAAATTTCCTAACATCCAGCCCTCTAATCATTGCTTACAATAGCTCAATACGCTTAGTATATTCAGGGGAAGAGTATCGTGGCAAAAAATAGCAAATTGAAAATAGATACAATGAAATAATTTGGTAATTCATAAGAAACTGTCAAACTTTTAGTGCAGCGTGACGCCATGACTGACGCAAAATCACGCAGAACGACAACGGTACTTATCGGCATTTCTGGGATCTTCCGTCATTTACAATGTAAACGATAAGAACATATCACAATACACAGATAGTCAGAATAATTCTGATTACTTACATCTCACATTTATATACAAAAGATCCCTGAATCAAGCAAAATGTCGTCGCAAAATCCTGTGTACCCTTCTCAGCGAAGCCGCCATTTTGAAAGAAATCGGTCATCGGTAGTGATGTCATACGTCAACATTGTTGCACATATTAGGCAATTTCTTTGAGGTGAAGGTCGGTTGAACAAGAGTAAACACAATGCCCATACCATTCCGATTGCACTTTTAGTATTGTGATGTATATTTTGCGCATCGTTCAGATATTTTTTCATGAAACTGATTTCAGTATCTATATATATCCATGTTCAACACCATATCATGTGTGGATATAAGGTATCCGTTTTTATTCTTTGAAAGCTTTTGATTGTTTGAATAATATTTACATGGGAAACTGTCTAAGTAAGTGTATTATACCACATTTTAAGCCTCTACACAAGTGTTGGAAGATCACACGTAGCCATTACTGCAACATGTGCTTTAGTTCCCGTGATGTGCAAAATTCAATACGTTGGGACAAATATTGCAGTTTCATATGAACAGGTTAATAAACAACGATTTAATTCCAACTTATAAGTAAAACGGATAATATTAATGAAAATGATTTGTACATTTTATCAAATGTAGGGGCACACATACTACTATTTAAAGGAATTGTCTTGTTCATTGTATTGGTTCGTGTCGTTTTTATAGACAAAACTATTATCAATATTAATTGACCAGGTGCGAGTTTGTCAAAACGTTTCATGATTCATTATCATTGTTTTTCGATAATAAAGTCAATTCAAATGCGATTAAAATATATCTGATGGCAGAATGTCTAACTCAAACAAATATTTATACGGAAATTGTTAAAAATATATACATCAGGTCAAGTCTTAATTTGGACAAGCATTACGTCCATTTTCTAATACTTCTTTACTGAAACATCGATCTCTTTGTACCTTTCATTGCATACTTATGAAGGGAATTGATTTTATAATCATGAGAAGAAAAGTCTTTTTCCTAAATGAATACTCAATGAACATTCAGGTGTTGTGAAATTTTCATTTATGCTAAATTGATGCTAGGCAGGTGCGCGTGTTGCTCACAATAAGATATGTAGTAAAACCGTGTAATTGTTGATATATTCAGGACACTATTTCAGTGATAATACCATTCATTTTATATTTTGGCTGAAAAGTGTTGAATTCTGACACAGAAGCCGAAATCTTTTACACATTGAGTGGAAAATAGGGCCTGATTTTTGATGTAGTACACTTGCATCTTTTCTTACAGATTGTGAAACTACCAAAAGGTATCCTCTCACATTGGGGAAATTTGTGTTGGAATAGTTTGGTTCACTGTGAACAAAACATCACGAAAATATACTGTCCATATCCACAGCAAATTCTCTCCATGTGATCGGAGTTACATTGACCTAATGTAAACCATAGCTGAGTTATGCCCCCTTATCTTTATACGTGCATGACCTCTCTGTCGACGTTTGACGTCATAGTAGAAAATCTATTTTTGACATTTATTGCGGGTCATTTTTGATTTTGTGAGTATGACGTTATGCATTAGCACATGCATCCATTTCATATACACTTATGTCGTTCAGATATCAAGCTGTATTTTCTTCGCTGACACTTCCCGTAAAGATGCCAAATTAAAAAAATCGTAGCAGAGTGCTTTTATTGGTGCATGATAAAAAACTGAGAAATTTACTGTTTTTGAACACACAAAAGTTTTGGACAACTTTTAGCAGTGTCTCTTTCTCAAACCCCTGAGGTAGCCGCAATTATATTTATACCAACGGATAGGAAATCAAATATCCTACATGTCTGTGCAATTTCATAGCCGTACGCAGATCCAGGGCCACGCGAGCGCAAATCTCGCACAACGTTCACTTTTCAAACTTTATGAAAATGTGCGCCTGAAAAAAACTCGGCATCCAGGGGGTTAACACTGTACTGCCATTAGACTTGCTACCATACCGCCCCTTTGAGAAAAGTGACCTTGCTGCAACATCGGACCCCAACATCCAGTATGGTTCAATTCAAAGAGCTAATCTACAGTATGTGACTGTATGGGGTAATCTAAGCTTGTTTTTTTCTGTTTTGTTTTGTTTTATGCATTTTTTGTTGTTTTGCTTTTGTTTTGATGTTTTTGTTTAGTGTGTGTATGCTTGTGTGTTTTCTGCTCCTTTTTTCAAAAACAAAAATTGGCTGTTCGGCGTGCTAAGCACTTTGCTGGAGACCTACTCCCACAGGAAATGCTTACAGAAGCACTCGGAATTAAGAGGTCTTGATTACACACAGTATATGCAGTTCAAAGCAAAGGGTTTTGCACATTAAATTAAATACATTATCACCTTCTTTTAAACACCTCTTCACGGATATCAGTCTTAGATTATTTTACATGAGCATGCACCATATTTACAACAGGGCACCAGACAGGTCATGATTTATACAAATTAATTTACAGTTAACATCTGTACAACAAATGTACGACACATCACACTTGATATTTGTCAGCCACCTTGAACAATAAAGCTATCAGTTAAGAGCTATCACGTAGCAACCATCTAATAAGCACACTACCTTTGTGCTTGTATCACAATGGAAACGATTCAGCCTACTTTGATCTATCATCTGTATACTGCATGCTAAAAGAAACCATACGAGAAATAGGCAGATTTTCCTCATCCAAATCAACCCATCTTACTGAGTGCACTACCCACCACCTCCTAACATAAAAGCCTGACTACATACCATCTTCCGTGGAAGACAGTGCAATCAGGAGAAGTGTCTGCATGTTCCAGCATTGAACGTGATGGAACATAATCTGCAAGGCATCCCTCTAGACACCTTGCTCCAGCCATGTTGCAATGATATACCTCTAGGGGAGGGATGATTGTGTTTAATGTGTCTTCAGCATTGGCAGCTGTCATTAAAGTCATTATATCACGTGATCTTGTGTTCTGCTGGCTTCAATGTGGTTTCCAGACATTATTACTTCTCTCACTCAATAAAACATTTATTAATCTATAACACATTGACTGAGATATTGGTAATGCCGAAAATCCCTAGGCACCACTTTGTCCACATTACAGAGTATACATTCAGTTTATAGTCATTTGACTGAAACTGCACCAAAAGTGAACGTTATTGTTTGTCTATCAAAGACCAGTGAACGCAGTTGACTACATAGCAAAATTGGGGGTTGGGAGGTGTAGCTCAGTGGCTGAGGTGCTCGGTCGTCTATTGGAAGGCATGGTATTGATTCCCCACATGAACCCATTTCTGGAGTCCCTCGCTGTGAAATGCGGGAATACATGTATTGCAAAATGTGGCGTAAAATTAGACTCACTCATATTTCATCATGGTCTGTAGGTGAGGGAGTTTGGACTAAATGAACCAGTAGTCTATAGCATGAGACATGATCATGATAGTCTGTATAGTGAACCAACAGTAACTTGTTTTAGTTCTTACAAAACGGTTCTTACAAAACCTACGATGACCATTAATGCATAAAGGGACAACCCTACCACCCCGCTACCTCCAACAATCTTTGCCAGTTTACAAATGCGCAGAATTTTGTGAGTGAGTGAATATGGCTCCATGCTGTTTTCAGTAATATTCCAGCAATATGGGGTTCAGACATTATACTCATGTCGGGAATTGAACTGGTCTTCAGCATAATGAACGATACTTTAACCATTAGGCTATCCCACTGCCCCTTTAACCTATGAACACAAAATGTCTGGAAATATAATGAAAGATTGGACTCAGCTGCCTGATATACATACAAAGCTTCATCATTTTCATCCAAGCCAAAAATACCCCCACTTTTTTGGAGTTATTGAAACTATTTTACAAGTTATGTTTTGTTTTGACATAATCATAATAAATTTAACACAATGGCATCAATGATGCATGTGATGGACTCCACAACTAGAAAGTACTACAATACCTATAAGAGGAGCCAGACAGAATGGACCTCCTCGGTGGTCTGTTTAACGTTTGGTTGTTCTTTAATGCCCCACTAAGCAATATTACAGCTATATCACAGCAGTCTGTCAATAAACAACTATTCAGCAGACGTGTCCATTGATCCTGGCAATTAGGACACAATGACATACAACCAAGTCGATGAGCCTAACCATCCAATCCTGTTGGTTGCCATTTACGATAAGACTAAAGTCTAAGTCTGTTTTATGGATATAGCTGGTTCATTCAAACCTAACTAATTAATGGCCTGTTTTCTTACTTGGAAGGACAGATGAGAATAGCACTATTCAACATGAATGGCAGTCCATGAAACATATTTAAAGGCACCGTATGAATGTATACCACACCGCACGTCTCTAACAATAAATAAAGCATTTCTCTCAATAATACTATCAGCCCTCAGGAAGCTTCCATACAATTTATTCAAAAACAAATAAGTATTTATAACCCTCTGATACCCTCAGCATTGGATGACCCTAGTAACAGTCTTATGAGCTAAAAGCACAAAGAAGATGATTAAAAACAGATACCAACATACCCTCTATTCCTTCGACACCTTACAAGAAATAATCAGAACCTTAAGCATGCCCACATGTGCATTCCTGTCTGCTGGCTCTAGTTTATATGATGCTGTTTTTAAAGTGCTAGCCCACAAAGATTATAATAAATATCCCACACAGACTCAGAATACAGATTCTGATCCAACCAGTCCTTGTTTCATCCCTTTCATGCTGAACAACAGGAAGGGTAACAGCAAGTATCATCTTTTAATATATTGAGTACCATGTGGACATTGGATGACTGACCTGCTTGTCTCATTCTTTCCATGTTGAATAAAATGCACCATAACAGTAAGTACCATCTTTAAACATACTGAGTATCATGTGGACACTGGTCAATCTGACCTGCCATTATTTCATCCTTTTTATGCTGAACAACAGGCAGGGTAACAGCAAGTATCATCTTCAAACATATTTAGATTCACATGAACATTGGTCATTCTGACTTGCTCTTGTTTCATAACTTTCAAGTTGAACAACAGGCAGCACATCAGTAAGTACAGTCTTTTACATTTGGGGTATGACATGGTGACGTAATACATGAACATGTATATTGTACTATTACATCTTGTCTTAAAACTACAGTTGAAAGTAGAAATGGATAAGAAAAGATAATAACATAACAAAAGCAGTTTTTTCAAGGGTGCCATTCATCTTAGGTATCAAGAGTTATCTCCCATATACTAAAAGCTCCAGCTCACCTGACTGATTATTAATGAGTAGACATTTAAACATTACTCCTGCAAATAAATGTTGTCATCAAGAAAAAATGTAATAATGTTGATATTTGTTTGAAAACAGACCAAAATAATGAATAATACCTTATTCTCAGCTTATTTACTTTCCTTACAAAAGAGGCCAACAAGGAGTCTTATATAAACCTTAAACCTGTCAGGCAATGACTGTCAAAACTCCAGTAAATGTGTGTATGGTCCATTGGTGTCACATGAAAAGACCTGTCTGTTGCCATAGGTACCAGCTTGGACAGAACATCCAGCTTCTCTGGAACCTTCAGTCTCCTGTAAGGCAGTTCGGCACAGCGACACAAAGTCTGCGTACAAGGACGCGCCTTCCTCTTTATCAATGTTTTTGTGATATTGCATTCTCTTGCCCTTTAGTGATCCACCAAGTGTTGCCTGTGGAATGATGAGGATGTTCCCAGGGAGGTCTAATATAGAAACACGTTTCCCTTCTGCAGTCTCACTTAACTGGGCAGACAGTGCACACTTCACTACAACCAACAACATTTATCATTACTTCACATTTATAGAAAATTTTATTACAGGGATGTCAGTCTTATCTTTTGTCCTTTTGTACATTGTGGACTAAAATTCAACACCAACATCTAATCAAATGAACAAAATATGATGTCACCGTAAGCAGAAATTCAGTCTCACTACAACAGAAAGCATTTACAATTATTTCATTTTCAGGGTTGTTGCTACCATTATGAAAAATGACCAGGCTTACACATGATATATGCTTTAATGGTCAAGTTCTAAATACTACGTAAACATAACATTTTGCAAATTATCAGGTTTACACTTAAAAAGAACTGACTTTGATGGCAATGAATATGTTTTTCAACATGACTGCAAATATTTGAAGTTCTTGAAAAGATAAAAGCATTACAGAAGAAAACAATGACTTTGTCTTATAAGTTGAAAAATATTACCCATTTTATCAAGGATATCAGCTGTAGCTCCCTTCAGAAAACACACATACATAACAAGTCCTTTTCCAATCTGAAATGTAATATATCCACAGATACCTGCTATAAATCATAATGAATAGTCAGATGATGCTGTACTACAGAAAGTAAGATATTCATTTATATATTTACTTGACTGTGTGGACTCTAGTTAGTAGGTTATTGATTTTGTACATGACATATGCTGGGCGGGGTCACTTAAATCTACATAAATTTTCGGGGAGGGGCATTTTACATGCTTCTCCATGAAAATCAGCTTAACTCAAACTCCACCACTCCACCCCCCGTAAATTATGGACTGTCCCTAAAGACAAGCCACCATACGTTCTATCCCCGAAATTAAGAGTATGAAAAAACAAGGAATGGCTTGATCTCTGTCGTTGTCGTTTGCGATATACCTCAACATATTTTGCTTCAGTATCCTCAGTAGCAGGCTGAACTTGTAAACGTGCGGACAGACATTGCTGTAAAACAATCCGAGCATTAGTTCCCTGCCCGCTCGCCATTGCAGTTTCGACCCTGCATGTACACATGTATGTGGACGTCCAGAGAGAGCGTCTGCATCCAAGGGAGGTAACTCTATTGTGCGTACAAAGATAAACGTATTTAATTAAACCTACAGCTGAAATCTATTACCAATACATGCTGAAATTACATAAGTGATATTGTAATACGAAGCAATAAAAAAGAGAGAAATTTATTCTTAACAAAATGCTCAGTGTCATTAGTCTAGATCTTAGGCGATTCAAAATGGCAGCTCCCACTGGGCATGACAGATCACGCCGTCCTACTGGAGAAGAGGAAGAAGATGATCCAGTTGAGACAATGTTGAAGAAAACAGGATGCGCCGAGTTGCATTATGCTGTTCAGGTACGCAGTGTGTGATTGGAAGTTCTGGATAATAATGGCGCACTTTTTTTCAATTTTCAGGCAGTCTCAACTAGATCTAACTCACTGACTGACACTGTGTCACTTTGCAAACTCACTTTGCGATTCAGTGAGCAAATCGGATTAGCCATTTATCTAATACCACTTCCTCAATCCCCACTTGGATAAAGGAGATGTGTGTGAGAATGATCAATAGCCCCACATTCACTAACCATACAGTATTTCACCCCTTATTTGGGTGTAAAAAGTTAGAACAAGTGCAAAGGTCATTCACAGTGAATCACACTAGAAGGCATGTTATCACGTAACACAAGCTGATATAGGCCGTTGGGCCCAAATGCGGACCGATGAATTACAATCTATCTCGAAAATAATGAAATATTATGAACGTAAAATAATCAATAAAACCCTGATCATAATCAAAACTTCATACCAAGTCTTATGAGTTTTTATGTACAGGCCAGTGACCAGTTATCGCTGCATACCAGTTATCACCATCGCCTGACTGCAGCACAGACAACTTGACCTATACTTTCATAGTATTTTGACACTGACACATCACAAACGTGATAGGCTACAAAAGTTAAAATCACTGCATTAATTTTACATTGTAGGAGTTACAAATGTGAATCCTCTTGGAAGACTAGACCCAAACATGTCAGGGGATGTCACATGACCATTAGTCAAATGTCCAAAATTATGAGAATTGGAAGAAAATCATCCTGACTATGTTGTGAATCTATGACATTACAGTTCAGTTCATAAAAAGAGTAGAGTTAAATTTGTGTAAACATATCCATAGTGCCAACACTTGATCACTGAACTTCGAATTGATCTAAATTTTCATCTCCGTTTTAGGGACTCAACAGATACCATGCAGAAGATACTGACAAAATATTACTAGCAGGCGACATGTCATTTTTCACCTTTTTCTTTACTTGACCCCTGAGAAAACAAACATTACCAAATCTGCAAACAACTACTCCAAAAGTCAGCTTTGTTAAGTTCATCCTCGTGGCAACATCTGAATATTCTCATCAGTTTGTATCAGCATCCATCAACATTTTTAAAGAGAGAGAGTTTTGTCCTTTTGTAATTTCTTTTTTTTATGTATAAATCCCAATCATGAAATTTCTTCAATATGTCAAGGTTTTAAACACAATATTTTTATCAAAACTAAATTATGGCACATTTGGTGAATAACATGGAAAATTCAGAAACAGCGATAACTGGTCTTGTTTAGTGTTGGGAATACACAAGATACACTACCATGCTTCATTTAGGCCATGTTTTGGAGAACACAATCAGAAACTGTGAACAAGCAGGGAGCAACGGTGAATAGCTGATCTATCACCCAAATGAATTTTGTTTCATTATATTAAGTAACAATGGAGCAAATCGTTCAAAACTCCTAAGATATGGCAATAACTGGTCCCAAGACTATTACTTTAGTCAGTAGAATTTTTGTCTTAAAAGTTAAAAACTATCATTAAAATATTGGCACAGTTCACTGTTTGTTATGAGGGAGGAGTGCAGTGAAAGGGACAGCCATGTATGCTATAAAAGATGGAGACAGGTTATTGAATAAATAACTTTGGTGGCTCTTGTGCACATGCTTCTTGATCACCTGGCTGTCCCTTTCTCTGCACTCTTCCATCGTAACAAACAGTGAATTGTGTCAATATTTTAATGATAGTTCGTTAAACAACTATTATGTTTTTAGGACAAAAATTCTGCAAAAACGGTGTCTTCCCACCCATTATGACTACTCCCAGTTTGACTGTTTATGAATGCAAACATATAATGGAACAACCCTTAAATTGAATAATGGATTGTACCTGTGTAGCTGATTACTCTCAGTTTGTCTTCTCTTTGGAAAAATAAGGGAGACTCCTATATCTTACCTATAATGATTAGAAGTAAAGTGAATCGGGGATCTTGTGGTCATTCATTGTTTGTTTTGATATTTGGAGAAAACTCTTCTACTCAGATTAAACCTATTGTGCAGGATATTTGAAAATTGGACTTAAAGGACTTACATTCAAACTATTAACCATAGAACACAAATATGTTCTCAATCATTTTTACCAAGTATGATTATGTCGTCGAATTTATTGCCCAAGCTGTTAATGCTACTTCCCTGAATCACTCTAGAACCATGATAAACATGATAAACCGGACAGAAACTCAAAATAATTGCATTTGAATTTTGGGGTTTGTGAAATGATCTATTGTCAATCTCAGCTGTAGTGATCTAAAAGCAGACAGATATAACTGACATGTATTGGAAACATCTATGTGTTCATGTGGTCATTATAACAGAGACATTACTCACTGCCTTTGGAACTGTCAAAATTTGAGAACAATTGTGTATTTTGTGCTTTGACGAAACACACATTTGTTTAAGCCATATCAAAGTACCAGGGCTCCATTGATCTGTCAATGGCAGACCCATCATACAACATATGTTATGTTTAGGATTTCACTTTCTTAGTAAAGTACAAATTCTAGTACTTTTTGGTTGAGTCCCATCCGGGATTCAAACCTGCACCCTCAGAGTCAGGCACCTAATCGCCAGCACACAACGTCAGCCGTCAAGCCCGCTGAGCCACCATGACTTCCACAATGGCTGAGCGGGCTTGACGGCTGACTTTGTGTGCTGGCGATTAGGTGCCTGACTCTGAGGGTGCAGGTTCAAATCCCGGATGGGACTCAACCAAGAAGTACTAGAATTTGTACTTTACTAAGAAAGTGAAATCCCAAATATAACATGTGTTGCATTTGACCACTTTCTAAATGGCATCGTGTAATCACGGACCCATCATAATGTTTACAAAGGCTATGTCGCTTTTGCTGCTCATAAAATTATGCGACGTCACAGTAACTTCGTAATTTACTTAATGTAGTGTAAATGTATATGATACATCATGTAATTCAGTATATCTGTATACTTGAACTCTTCCACAACAATCACCTATGTAGGTAGCCGAATAGGTCTTGTATGATCCTGGTACAGCTGTCAGCTATACCTGTTGGTGGACCAGTCTACCTGATGAAGGGGAAAGAGCTAGTAATTAATAACAACTCAAGTGGAACAGGTTTTGCAATGGACAGGTAGTCAAACTGGGAGTAGTCATAATGGAAATGAACCTCAGAGTTGGTATGTTTTGGTCATGATCAGTGTTTCATTGTGTATTGCGTTTATTAGTTTTCAAGTTATATTGCAATTCATTTGTCCACTTTTGAGCCAAACGGACTAAACCAGATATGTTCATGACTGCGTGTTTTCAAACTTCATGGTTTGTCAACCATAAATTCATTATTCACATGGTGTGATTATGTAAGAATGTTATCAAGGTTGTCTTCTTTGAACATGTCATCTGAGAATGTTATTGCTGTGTGTATATATTAATTTAATGTATAACCATCATCTGTGTACATGTACATTGTGGACCTCAAGACATCTCATGCTTATGCTAGCCTTTTGTCTTTTCTACAAACAACTGACAAGCTGAAGGTACTGGCACAATGTTGTATCATTTCACCAGTCAAATGTTTAACAGTACATCCACAAGTGAAATTTAGCCACGTGTATGTAACTGAAAATGAGAAAATATAATTTGGTTTTATTGTTTTGTTATCCATGGCAATATTGCTAAGAAAAAACCCACTGCTGTTGATTTCTCAGGAATGTATGGCAGAGACTAAGGATTGGCGCCTGTGTCAGGACAAAGTCAAAGCTTTCCGCAAGTGCATCGAGAATAGCATGCTGAATCAGGGGCCCAAGAGCTGACCGTGGCTGGACATGTCTTGCTCAGAGATGTTGAACTATTCATCCATATATTGCAGTTCATCGACAAGACGTAGCTTGCTACATTGTTCAAGGACACGCTTGTGTATCAGGAATATTGATCTATTTAATATATCATGTATGTTGTGAATGTTCAAAATGATGTTAGATGTTGATGAAGGTGGTTCTTTGACAGCTGAAGAATATCTCATCACCTGCTACTTGTACTTTTGTAGCAGACAATAAATAGCCTTCTATTGTCAAGTGAGACTGTGAACTTCCACCTCCACAAACATGGTAACAATACAAAAGAGGAGGTAAATTGTATGAGGAATCATCAGATTTATTAAAGATTTTCTATTTTTTAGTTGTCTTGATCAGTCGGTTGGCAAACTTGCTTCTATATTGCTGAATGTGATGATAAAGTTGACTTACTGACTCACTTACTCAACCATCGAACATAGTTCTCGGCATGTGTAGGAGAAATCATCGGTGTTCTCTCTGAATTTAAAGGTTATCAGACACAACATTGGATGTCCTGTAAAACCCTGTGACATTGCTAACAGATGATTAACTGAAGATTTAAACATTGTTCCTAATGAATCAATATTGCATCACACAACTTTAGTCCAAGGTTGTGGGATTGCCATTTGATTTTCATAATGACTCACCTGGTAGTTACTATTTGATGTAAAAGCATTATCACAGTGGGAGAAACTGACCTCACAAGATGTGAACAATATCTTGTGTCTTTGACACAGTTGCAGTAGTGTTAGCATGTCAGATAATCCAATGATCATTTAAATGGGATACGTGCCCTGTCAACCAACCGTCCAATCCAAATATGGGTTAATGAGTTGGTGGAGATATTACTGCTTGACAAGTATTAGATGAGCCACGACCTGACAAATGACCGCAACATGGGAACACCCTCCAGAACATTCCATTTGAAACCAGAGGGAAGCAGGTTGTCATCTATATATTGAAAAGTTTAATTTTCTCTGCGAATCGTGTCGTGTGGTGCCTTGCTGGACTAAATCGCTCTACAAGACACGTGTTAAACAGTAGCGGTATTGATTTCACGCCATGGTCAGCATGTATTGCACATGCTTAATCGCCAATCTACCTGTAGCAACCAAGTGTATTCATCCAGATTACTTGCCCCGCCTGCTCATCACAAACACGTTCACTGCACTGGCTCATCTAACACTTGTCAAGCTGTATGTAGAGCTCTTTTCCAGTTCAATGTTTGAGTGCTATGTTGATTTCAAGGAAATATGATTAAGTGGAGAGCAAAATGTATGTTTTTGTGTAGAACATTGACTTATACGACAAAATACTGTATTTGAAAATATAAGGAACCAGGTGTATTTTTACAACAGGTGGGTCTTAAGCAGCCCAGGTGAAAATGAAGCAAGTCTGACAAATTATAGCATCCTGCTATTTGTTGTGAAGTACCAAAATGTCAAGCTTTCTGTTGCCCCCAATTTTTAATCATTTAACTTTGATATTATTGTGTTATCAGTAAAACCATTGCAATAACTGACACATCAGAACTTCTGCAACTCTGCTCGACAAACAAATACAATAATAATTTCCATAAATATTATCTACTGTTATGACACTGTCATCAATTCACTCAGATTACACGAATATCCGATTTGTTGTAGCAATATGAAACCCCTGAGATCAAATATTATTTCCAATAATACAAAATAGTGATGCCCAGGCATATTTTACAATAATTCTATTTTCTGTTTTTACACAAAACAATGAAAGAAATGTAGTATTGTATCTATTATCTGAAGCATAAAAATAACTCACACAAAACCTCCCCATAATTTTATTCAGTCAGTAAGACATATTTATACTGTAAACGCAGTGGTGTACAAATTGATCCCCAAGAGTGAGCAAGCATGTATTTATTTTCAAAACAGCCTGTTGTGTACTTTCTACATGAGTCATCACATGTGTACAGAACATGTTATCACCAATTAATACAGGGAATAATGTCAAAACAATTTATCCGAATTGTTCGTAACGTAACACCAGTCTCAGCAATATTCCAACCACATCACCCTGTAAATATGCCAAGACGAAGCAAGCCAGTGATTGATATAATGAGCAATGATCCACACTATTAGGGTACACTCACACAACCTGGTCCTTCAGAGGTACTTAATAAAATTAAATATCCTCAGTGAAAGAATGTGTAAAAAAATACACCACATTTACTGATGCACAAGCAACACCGATTAACCTTCTGGTCGTTAATTGTTATATATGTGTGTTCTGCTGTGACTTGGTGAGGGAGATAAAGACACATTAATCTAGGGACTATTAATGGCACTTCAAATGAAAACTGCATCACATACCAATGACTACTAAAGACATGGCTTGTGTCTGTTTGTATTGCTTGTCTAGTATACTTAATGCTGTGAGATAACTCTCTTAAACACACACACACTGACACCCCCAAATCAATCAACCTGGAGAGAATAACTGTACTTTGAGTTAATCAGGAAGAGCTGCAACTTTTATTCTTCAGACTTCATACTGTATGATCAGTGCAAGAAATACATATTTGGCTGATTGTTTTGCATATACTGAGAGATAAAAAGCAAAAAAATCACTGCTGCTCGTAAGTAATATTTGAAATAAGGCCCGTCCAACTACCCAAGACAGGTCTGGTAAAAACTTAAGATGCTCCACTCATCTTTGCAAATTCACCAGGTCTCATCTGGTTAAATCCTTATTGGAGCTGGTAACATTTTAAAGTTAACAGTCCAGGCTAGCTATTCTCGAAACGTTCGTAGCCCTATGAACTTCTTAAGCCCATTCTTAACACAATGACTACGATCAAAGTTAAGAATTCTTAGGGCTACGAACGTTCGAGAATAAGGGCCCTGATGTCTGGCTAGGTTTTTGGCTCATTTCATACTCTGTCATAAATAATGCTGAATGTTTAAGGAAAATATTCGGACAGATCCACAATTACCTGTCAGTATCTTGTTGAAATATTTGTTTCTCACTCATTAACAGTACTAACCTGGGCTCTTATTCTCGAAAAATGTTCATATCCCTAAGGATTCGTAACTTTTATCGCAGCCAATGTGTTGAGAATGGGCTTAAGAAGTTTTTAAGACTACGAATGTTTTGAGAATAGCTTGCCTGAAATTTAAGAAATGAATATAATCCTTTTGCAGAGATGCTGTCCCTAAGTTAACTCAGTTAGCATTTACACTTTGATCAAAACTGATGCAAAAATTTTAAACACCATTCCAAAGAATTTTCATATTAAATAAAAATATATAGATTATAAGAACTAGTTAACACTGACCTCACCTGAATCAGTTGTAAGTATCCACATATAGCTTGCTACTGACTAACATGTGGTTCAAATTTATGTGTTGTACACAGGGTATTTAATGATTTACTTCAATGTATTTTTTTTTTTAAATTGTATATATATTTACTGCTATCATCAGATATTTTGTGTTGTTGTTGGTTTTTTTCCATTACGAATACATTAAAATCATATGGGTTGGCATCTCTGCTTTTAACCTCTTAGACTGATTTTAGGTAACTATTACAAGACCTGAGAGCCATCCAATGTCACCTCAACACCCTGCCAGCATTTATGATGACTGACAAAGCAAAAGGTACACAAACCAAATGTGAAGTTAAAACTCTATGTGCACATGAAAACATCAGGTGGAACATAAGTACAAGCCCAAGAGGAGCAGATGTGTACCCAGTTGTTAAGTGTTTCATTCCCCACATGTGCACCATATTATATGAAGCCCATTTGTGGTGTCCCCTGTCGTGGTATTGCTGGAATATTGCTAAAAGCAGCATAAAACTAAAACTCACTCACTCACATACCCAATATGAAAGGAGGGAGATCTGTTCCTTGAGATCATGATGATCACCATGACGAGTCTCACCAGAACAAATAGTGCTAAAATAAAAAAAATCATGATATGAGAAAACCATCATTAACTCGACAATCCATAGCAAATAGTGCTTGTTTGATTCCCTGGAATGATCTGAAGAGTAACATAATCGTAATTATTACATATCTAAGAGTTGAACAACATACTATCAAATGAAAACAAATAAAGAGGAACACTGCATTTCTCACTGACAAACAAAATGTTTTGAGGCAAATTCTGTCTAGATATGTACTGATACAACAGTTAATAAAGTTTTTAGGATTTCAGTCAGCATGCAGAAAGTGTTACCATGGTGACAAGCATAGTGTGGTATGCTGTCTAGAGATAAAATTGAAAAATATAAAGAAGGTGCCAAAATGGTCTCACTATGCACCAGCACGTACTTAATTTGTCCTGGATGCACAAGCATGTACTAAATTGTCCTGGCACCCAATTCAGTATCTCCTGACAGCTGGTACATGTACATATATTACACAGGGATTTTAACAGAGAATGCATGTTTCTGAGCTATATCACTCAAAAAGGAAAGAGAAAATGTAAATAGAAATACTGATATCTTCATACCAGAAAACAGGACACTGCACAGCAGCATCAAGCATGCCAAATAATATATACTACCTATCAAACGTTTAGACTCACTGTGTGTTAGATATGGTTACATCTCGGAAGAATTTCTCCACTAACTTGTGGTGAACCAGCTACAAACCTTATGCAGAAGAATCACATGAGGATCATGCAGCATATTGCTTAAAAGCATATGCAGATATTATTGTGCATGTGAACAGGTGCAGTTTATTGTAAAGTTTTGTTAAGAATTTGCCAATTTTCACTGAGTTTCATCATTTATTGAACTCTTAACAATAAACAACAAATCTGTTTAACAGTATCAGTTCATGTGGTTAACATCAACTTTAAACTGGGTGGAATATTTTGCAAAATCTACTTTAGGACAGTTCACACTGAAGTAAGTGGCTACACTTACACCGATGAGTCTAAACTTTCGATGGGAAGTCTAGACAAATACATTAAACTATGGCTCTACGAAGCTCATAGGGAACATTAAAAATACTAGTCCATTATAATTGAAGTTTGTTGCACACATTTTAACATAATATACAGTAATATCCATCAGATCGTTCCATACGAGTTTTGTTTAAAACATAGTTTAACATAATGAAATTGCAGTTTGAATAGTAAAATGTAATAACGCTACCACTTGTTCGTTGACTTCAAGGAAAATAGATCAAGATAAGGTGGACATATTTGTCCCAGTTGTTCACTGGCTATGGTTTTTGACATCGTTGTATAAAGAGGTTGATAACTATCACAATATCGGAATGCAAACGTCTGTTGACTTCTGACACTGAAATAACTTAATGTCACCCAATGACTTCAACAGGCTATGACTTCTCAATAGGCAAGGGAATGTGAATTATTTTATGTCTCTACAAGAATAACACAATTCACTGATAACTGCATTGATACATTTGTGATTAAGGGGCATAGCCAAAGATGATGAAAGAAATGTGTGACAGGCATTAAGGGACTGTTTATGGCACAGGGGTGGGATGATGATTTTAATGGAAGGTCACCCATTTTGTTCTGGGGGGTAGGGGGGTCAGCAATTTTGTTCATACCAATATTTTACAAAGCTATGTTTAAAAATATGGGCAGGGGGAGGGGTCATTGATTTTGTACATGCTACTTTGTACATAAATTGATGGGTGGGGGAGGGTGGTCAGTCACATTGTACAAGCTTCTACATAAAAATCATCATCACCCCCTCTATTCATAAATTATGAACGTCCATAAATCTGGGTAACATGGTATGCATGTATTCTTGGGAGGAGGTAAACACTGTCCTAGTACAACACATAGAATTAGGCTCTTTGGCTTATATTTCCATTACTTCAAATGGACAGCTGACTGTGACATGTTAATACAAACTTGGGATATGCTTCTATTTTCAAACGTATAATCATTTTTGTTATAATCTTTGGAATAATGAGATAGAGGGTAGAATTGAAGAAAAATTTGTAAGTCAAACATCAAATTCCCACTCATCAATGCTAGAGAGAAGGAATCAAAAGCTTTTATGAAACATTACATAATATGCCATGACAGTATAGCTCACCTGCTTATCCAGTCAACCAGGTGTAAACAGTTAATAGAAGTTGCTATCAATATTGATATTCAAATATTTTCTGCATAAATATTGTGTCCAAAATAAACACTTACAAATAGGATACAAATAACTAACTTTGTACCTTATTTCCAGTCAGGAAAAATTAAACTAGTAATTTTTTAATACCTTTCCAATACACAACAGGGCACAACACAACAGATGAAAGGTGGCAACTCACACAGTACCTGTTAGCAATGTCAACTGGACTCAAGACTTCACACTTCACTTGTTTCTTTGATCATTAGGGTTAGCTGTGTTAGTGAAAGGGGAGGTCACTCCCAACAGACTTTGGATGTCATTTTCTATCATAAGGATTAGACACCACTGTTCAATGACACACCTCTACCCAATCCTTATGACTGATCACCTCCTGTCAATCAAACTCATGAATCTCAAATCTTCTACATATCTCAAACCTAATCTCCAGTCTCAGCCTTTCCTTATATATTTATCATTATTTTTGTATTTATATCTCGAAGTTCGAGACACACATACAAATGAGATCTCAAAAGTGAAAACTGGTCCCAAGATCACCAAAATCATATAAATTTTGTATCTCAATCTTGAACCATACTCACCATAAAAAAACATTTTGCACACATGTTCAATGCGTTGTCAACAAACAATTAGTTGTACCAAATGTGGGTTCAACAAAAAGACGGACAGTTAAACATATGGATTATGTAAAGTGCCAATTTGTTGACAATCACCTTTGGGGCTATAAAAGCAATGTACACTGGTGTGCTTTTTAGAACACAGTCTTCAGTTACAGATATTTCATAATTGAAATGAAACTGAGATTTTTTGTTTTCTATATCATCATATATAGTCTGGTTCATAATTATTGAGAATTTTTCTTCTTACTTTGAGCTATCCTAACACCTCAACTGATTCACTGATACTTAAAACTAAGTAATGGTATAAGGGAGGTAACTCATCTTGGCCTACTGAGTATAGTACAATTAGAGTTACCTCCCCTGAATTTGTAGCAGACGTCATTTTCCTCAGCACTGTCAACAATGTCTGCTGAAGATAAAAGAAGGTTGATTTTTGAGTTGTGTAATCAAGGAATTGATGATGTAAATACACTGGCAGAGAGAACAGGAACTCCTCTTTCTACTGTGTATAGGATTAGGAAGAATTTTAAAGAGGGAAAGGATTTGGGGCACCAGAAAGGAGCAGGGAGACCCAGAAAATTGGACTTCTCAGATCGCGTCCGGCTGGGAATTTTAGCGTCTAAAAAGCAAAGGGCAAGCATCTCCAACATCAGGTATGAAATGATAGAAAGGGGATCAACAGTTGTATCAAAATCTACAGTTAGAAGAAATTTGATTGATCTTGGATGGGAGAAAAAGACTGGAATTCCTTCTCCTCTCATGAAACAAGAACATAAAGACAGGCGTGTTGAGTGGTGTTTGGCACATGAAAACTTTGACTGGGAAAATGTGATTTTTACTGATGAAAGCTCAATATGGGTATATCCCGATAATGTGAAAATATGGACAAAGTCTGCGTCAGCACCGTTGTATCGACGGCATAAATACAGCCCAAAGTTTCATCTATGGGGAGGGATACCCTTATTAGGAACGACCCCGCTGTGTGTGTTTGAGGGAAATCTGACAAGTCAACGCTACACTAACATATTAGATAATTTTCTCCTTCCAAGTGCACATGTGTTTTATGGAAATGACTGGATTTTGCAGCAAGATAATGATCCTAAACACACCGCAAAACATGCCAAGCAGTGGTTTCAGGAGAAAAATGTGACTGCATTACCATTTCCTGCATATAGTCCTGACTTAAATCCCATTGAGAACATTTGGGGGATGATGAAGGAATGTGTGAATCAAAAGGGGTTGACAAAAATTGAAGACATGAAGAGAGAAGTGGTCCGATACTGGGACAGCATAACTCACGAGACACTAACCTCTCTGATAGGAAGTATGCCTACCCGTATGCCTACCCGTCAAGGAGACTTGACAAAATATTAAATTGTTACCTACACAACATGAAAAGGTCAGTTCACTTTCACAATACGTTCAATTTTATCTGATTTGTTCTCGTTTAATAATATGAAATGCTTTAGCTATTCTCAATAATTTTGAACCATACTGTATGTAGTACTACGTACACAATGTGCATACATACAATGTATTTCAGTCTCAAATCAAACGATATCTCATTTCGATGGTCCTTTGGGGTTTGAGATCCAGGCCATGTATATCTCCAAAGAAAAATATGGCACTTTCTAAAGCTACTCAATTTTTTGTCTGTTTCCATAACAAGCACAAAATGCATTTTAACACAATAGCACTTACAGAATCCACTGAACTAGTAACTACAGATTTACCAAATTTCATTATATCTTAAAGAAAACAATATTAGCAGTAGCCCCAAACAGCTTGCCTATAAAGATGAAGTGCCAGCAGCATTGAAAATAAGATCTGCATCCCTTGAACAAGTTTAGAAGGTGTCAGTGGGAACATGTTTATGAAGTTTTGGCTTCACAGATCCGATGCTGTCTAGGGAAGAGGGAAGTCATTATAACAATCAACAGAAAACAGACTAGATGCCAGACGAACAGACCATGACTGAAGCTCAGTTGACTTTCTGTCAGGTGAGCGAAAAGCATCTGAAACACAACCTTACTCAGCGTGACAGGACTATACACACCACACTGTTAGACAGCAAACTGGAAACCTCAAAATATACAGCAATCATATCGAAAATATCACAAACAGGACACGTGATTTCACATACATCTCAGGTTAAACCTTCCTGAATATATAATGCTTTCAATATATATGTTGTATATATTACATAGAATTATGCATGGACTGTCATTCTTTACGATAGTACATGACAAATAAAAATATTTTACATTTGGTTCTTACGGCATATCACACAGTCTCAACGCTCTCTTACCAATCAAAATGATTCTTGTACCACAGTAAATATATTATGCTTTGAAAAATGATAATGTTGAAGTAACATGATCCTTCTTTCAGAAAATACTGATGCAGATTTCTGCTGTTTTGAAAATTCAAAATGAATAAAACATTTGCTTTGTTCATAATGTACATAAAAAGGGACTCGTAGAGTAAATGAGTTATGGCATCAGTATCAGTGATCGGCTGAAGAACTAAAGTGACGTTTCTTCAGGTTCACCCAGTAATGTCGTGTGGTTGACTTTTCCATTTGCGATGTTGCCGTTGCTCTTCTTGTCTTCAACATGGCCAAGGAGTTCATCCTCTTCGTCTTCTCCATCACTCTTCTCTGTTGTCCTTGCAAACAGTGTTGTCTCCTGTATGTCATCTAACAGCCCTGCAACATCAGCCCCACAACCATTATTCACCGAAAATAGCCAAATATACTCAGGGAAATAAATTAGGGATCACATGACAGCACAAGTGTTCCTTTAATTTTTGCCTATCTTTTTTCACAAGCTTTGTATGGCAAAGTATATAACAGAAACGCACCTTACCTTCAAGAACTTAAGACTTAAAATGTGCAGTTTGTTTCTCATTTTCAATACTAAAAACAAAGTAAAACTCTTTGCATGAACGAGTGCATCTTTCACCATGGTCACCACTTGGCTGCAAGTTGAAGATGAACAACCTCTTGCTTCACATCCCAGTGGAGTGAGTTGAGTTTTACAGAGTTTTAAGGAATAACTTACTGCAATATCACGGAGGGGAACCAGAAATGGGCTTCATACATTTCACCCATCTTGAACCTAGGTCTTTGATGTGATGGGTGAATGTTTAAACCACTAGGTCAGGCTACCCACCCATAACATACACTAAATAATGCAATGTTAACGCTGACAATATTTTGCAATTCAATGCAGTGACATTACATACAAAGTACATGCAGGCTAACACGATATAACCACTTTCTATATGGCATTGCATAATCATAGCTTTCAACCATGGGAGCCGTGCTAATTGACTCTTATCAGAGGGGTACACAAAGTAGCAGTGGCCGAGCGGGTTAGGTGGCTGTGCTGGAGATTATGTGCCTGACTCTGAGGGTATGGGTTCAAATCCCGAATGGCTGTCAACTAAAAAAAAAGTACTAGAATTTGTACTTTACAATGAAAATGTGATGCCAGATATAACATAGTATGCTACAATATAACAAGATGAGTCAGTCATCTCTCTGAATTGACCATGATATAATATAAGGAGCTAAACATTTTTGTTCATGTAATTATGAAAACAGACTTACAATCTGCTTGGTATTTTTTTGAAATATCAATCCCCGAAAAATCATACCACTTTACTGCCAGTCCATTAGTCACTTACAAATATAATGATGTAATTTTCTGAATAAAACTGACATTTTATGCTTATCCTGACTCACGACTTAAGCAATTAAGCATGAGTCAGGATAAGGAAAAATTTTAGCTTATGCTAAAACCAGCAACATATTTTTCCTTTATTGAAATTAATAATTACGATAAGTCATCTTCTATAGCACACAGTCTCCGAACACCAAGTGATTGTTCGCAGCAAGAATTCAGAATCTGAATCTTATTACCCCTGATAATAGACAAGGTGGAAAGTTATAAAGAGTAATGAATAAATCTCTACATTTGATAGTATTTTAGATACCCTTTTCATCAAGTCTATGTGATTAGACAAAAATCAGTTTAACTTGAAATACATAGAAATGGTTTCTAAAAAGAACTCCTTCAGCTATCTACAAATTGACAACAATCCACAATTAAACCTCAAACATATCAGCTCAATTACATATGCTTTCTCTACAAATCAAAATGATTCGATCCAGTACATACACTTGATACAGCTGGGACCACAACATATTGTCTAATATCTTCAGGTCCTAAAAACAAGTACCTGTTATTTCCAGATCGTAAGTTTGTAAAGGGACTTCCCCTTTAATCATGTACAACACAGACTTGCTAGGCCAGAACAGGTGAATGAGAACAGCATATGCCAAGACATCTGCCGCATACGATATACCTGAAGATAAACAATTATCATGCTTAATTGGATCAGCACCAAATCATGGGTGCGCGAGTTTAGAGGTACGCCACACTCAGCATTGTTCCTGCTATATGGCAGCGGTCTGTGAATGATTGATTCTAGACCAGACAATCCACTGATCAACAGCATGAGCATCAATCCAGGCAACTGGGAACCAAAGACTTGTGTCATTCAAGTCAGCAAGTCTGACCACCAGATGCCGTTAGTTGCCACTTATGACAAGCATGGTTTACTGAAGGCCAATATTCTCACCCGGAACTTCACAGGTCAGGACTGAATCATGTGAACACCTCAACAACAGTGAAAAATACTGTCAAGTTGTGAGTCTAAAGTGAGTGAGTTTAGTTTCATGCTTCTTCTAGCAACATTCCAGCAATATCAAGCCGGGGTCATCTGAAATGGGCTAATCACATTGTACCCATGTGGGGAATCAAACCTGGGTCTTTGGAATGATGAGTGAACACCAGAACCACTGGGGTACCCCCTGCTCCTAAACAACAAACAAAATAAAGATTTAACTGCATATACATACTGAGAACAGTTTTGAAGCGCCATAGAGCTGACACCTGTGTAGCAATGAGAGCAAGGACAGGCAGGTAGATGAACCAGACCAGACAGAAAGCACCAAAATGTTGGAAGAAGTTGAGGCGGTCGGGGTGGACGGCAGAACGGAATGTTTGGCGAAGCTCCCACAGAAACCACATCATAATAACCAGTCGAAATGCTAGAGTCAGATACCCAGAGTATGTCTGCCACTCATCCAGGTTGGATATGATGTCTACCTCTGTCTGAAACACAGCAGATAAGTGAACTATAATAAAAGCCACTAGCGAAGGGGCCACTAGATAGTTCATCATAAAAGTAGTTCAATTTTCATTGTTGGACTTGGAGTCCTTGTTATAAACACTGTTTACTGTATGTCAACTTCTGATCAGTCTTATTTGCGATATAACACATAAAAGACGGAGAAATCTAGACAAGCTACATAAAATTTCCAAAATAGGAGAGAAGGTGCACACATTCTTGAGAAAAGAAGAGTGGACACTTCAAAAGAGATTCCATGGTCATTTAGTAAATTTCTGGGACAAAAAGGTGTGTGCACCCCCTCCCTTGCATCTGCCTATGTATGTTTGTATTTCAATTTGCTCACAGAACAAGTCAAATAATAGAGTAACTTTTGTATTTCTCTTTAAACAACAACCACGTTAATGTCTGGAGTAGAACAATTGGCTATAGCTATCTTTCTATGCATTTTGTTTTTAAAAAATAAAATTACTGACATAGAAAATACCTACATATTTTTAAAAAGACTGAGTAAAGATCAGTATTACCCACTTATAACAAACACCATGGATAAAATACCCAGATGATAAAGAGCTGGATGTATCTACTTCACACCGACTTGACTAATCTTTCCTGAAACATCAAGTCCACTACAATGTCTTAAGAATAGATAAGAGGATATTCCATTCTGCTAGTGTTAGTACATGTATCTAAAATATAACTAGGACATATATATTCTTATAATGATATTCACAGAGTGAATGAATTAAAAAGATTTTAATTTGTAGCCAATCATAGCTCTATAAAACTGTCCTAAGGTCTGAGGAAGTAAGAGTGAGCGAGCAAGTTTTTACACTGCACTCAGGGATAGTCCAGCTATATGGTGGTAATCTCTGAACAATCCAGTCTGGACCAGATAATCCAGTGATCAACAGCATGAGCATCGATCTAAGCACCTGGGATACAATGACATGTGTAAACTAACCACCTAAACCCATAAGTCACCTCTTACAACAAGCATGGGTTACTGAAGATCAATACTAACCCAGATCTTCATGGGTTATGGTTTTACTGGATTCCAGTTCCAGTTAACTGTAGTCAACTCTCAAGTTTCAGAAGAGTATTATACACTGATGACATATACGATGACCTATCAAATACTTACTTTGTTCCAGACAAAGAGCACAATATTCAAGACAGTGTAGATTCCCCACAAAGTGAAGAGGACAGTGTTCCTGCTCAGTTTATCAGTGGTAATCTCCCACCCTTTGGCAATGAGCAGAAGAAACAGCATAAACAGACACTGACTGAGGACCCGGATGAGCGTGCCTGTTATGCCCAGCCACTCAGCACCCCACCCGTTGAAGGCGAAGATGGTGGTGTCGAGAAGGCTGCAGCTGATGCCAACCATCTCTAACAAGAAGCTGGCTGTGAAGATCTTCGTCAAGGTGTGCTGCTGTCTGAGGAATGCGTACAGCCACAAGAGAAACAGTAAAGTACACAACACTATGGCCATCAGGTGGATTTCAAACACATCGTGCAGCTCGAAGGAGAACTGGTGTTCAAAAGGGTTCAGATGTTTCGCACTGGGGTCGCCATTGACCATCCATATGTCATAGTCAACTGTTCCACGTTGGGTCTTGTTGTAGCCCCACTGACACTTGGGTTCTTGAACCCCATTACGATGGCAGGCCACTATACTGACATACCAAAACCTGAAACAGAAAAAATATTAAAAGTGGTTAGTTGGAAAAAATGTGTCCAGTACTGCTGTATGAACAACGCATTTTAAATACATTTTTAACTACGTAAGTTTTGCATTGTAACCTTGCGGTTGCTATTGTGTGGCTGTCCAACTTAGTCTTCACTTCTAAATCTCCTCTGAAACATCTGTGTATAATTAATGTTAAATCCGGGACAACAATTTCTTACTCAGGCTAGACCAATTATATTTCTTAGTTTTATGGATTTTTAGCCTCAGAAAACCCAAAGGCAGGAGTGACAATATTTTTTAAAAATGTCCAGTCAAAGTAATATTCTTTTTAAATGCTAGAAGAATTTTAGTTTTGGCAATTTATGAAGTGTAAATATGGCACATAACAATAAAAAAATTTTCTTGCAAGTTTTCATTTTTGGACAAAAAAGACCATCAAGATTATATTTTTGGTATAGAGAAAATTCTCAGTCTAAGTAAACTTACCCTCAGTACTTTTCATTACACTCCACCAATGAGTCTAACAAAACCTTATGGGAGGTCGCGTCAGGTAACCTTTGAGATTGACCAATCAGAACACAGCTTACCAAATCGCGAAAGTGGACATTCGCACATACCTTTTGAACTTTTTATCTCGAAAAAGTTCGTATCCGAACGATTCCAAATGCTATTTAGTGTACGATCCCTTTCGGGTGATGCACATGGCATCAAATACATAACCATGACAACAGTGAGTAAACAATCCTTGAAAATAGTGTTTTTGGCAATATTCAAGGATGTCGTCTTGCAGAAATATTGGCTAATGGTAACCATGTCAACAGAAACCCCAAAGAGTTTATACAGCTGGTCAAATAACTGTGTTATATACAGATTTTTGTTTGTGGAGAGATCTGTGTCAGTAACCTGAATATTTTGAAAGTCCCTCCGATCCCTAAATAGAAGCCGTTGTTTGATTGGTTCAATCTATTTAACTGTCTCGCGTTTGATTGGACGGTTATAAGTAGCTCAAAGGTTACCTGACGTGACCTTCTACTAGGTTTTGCTAGACTCAGTGGTGGAATATAATGAAATACACTGAGACTAAGTTTGCTTAGACTGGGAAAATTCATTTATTCCAAATTGTTGAAAAAAAACCAACCAGTGGATCAGTAGAACAAGAAATTAAATTGGCCTGGCCTAAGGTAAAAATTTTACTACTTTTTAAGTTTAATCCAAATAATAATTGGAAGTACACTCTCAGTGATTGCCAGTACACAAAGTGTGCAATCTAACCCACTCAGCCACAGTGGCTTCCACAAAATCTGTATTCCAACAACTGATAATTACAACATGCACTTTGTGTACTCCTGTGATAAGCTGGCACAGTTCCCATGGCCGACAGCTATGAATCCACAATACCGAAGGCTATTAATATACAATCAGGAAAAACAAAACCTGATCATGATGAATGATACCAACTATGATGTTGCTGAAAGGAATTGTCATCTGATTTTAAAGAAGCAAGGGTACTAAATATGTAACATTTATTAAGCGTTATTCTGAAATAGAACAGAAAATGAAATATAATTGAGACACCTGAAAATACTGCACATTTCCTAGCAAAATAAGAAAATAATGTTTAAGCACATACTTTTACCTGATAAATATTATCAACCATATTAGAAAATACAGAATAAGATTTGAGTCCCTTCCATAATTGCTGATAAGTAAAATGCCAGCTTTCCTGACTTCAATTTGTTTTTGAATATAACAGTCAATCATTTAATGTCGAAACACTGAATGCTTAGGGGCTCAAAAATAGATCAATTGCTATATTCATTTAAAGCAATATTAACATGTCCAAGAAAGTAATAGTGTGTTCTTCCCACCACGAGAGTTTGTGCTATCAGATTATGAAGGAAAGGGCACATCAGACAGGGGTCCAAGTCCCATTAACAAGTAACTCAATTGTTTTTTCCATTCGTGAGAACAATGCTTCAAGTTCTCATTCAGTCTTGTTTGTCTTCATCATTGTTCAAGTCATAACCATCAAAATCCACTCTAACAAACATCTTCAAAGATGCTCGTTTTGTGTTATTAACACTGGCTTAACCCCCTGCATGCCACAGGGACATACATGTCCTTCCACGTCATCCCTCACTTTGAAGTCCAATAAAATCCTAAATATACCATGCATATATATATATACATCACAGTTTTGAATTCTGCTGAAAATTCCCTGTTTCTTGATACCATCAACTGCATAAAATTGCCTTTCAAAGTAGGCTTCTTCGTAAATGTCGCCATTTTTCACACTATACAAAATCATGATTCAGAGCGTTATTTGCTGTATGTTTTGAAATGTGAAAATCGGATAATTACTGTATTTCAAAAATAGCAAATTAATGATCACTGATATCAAGTTTTCACGTAACCAGTAATGATACACTTACACAAACACTGAAGTGCGCTTTCCGCCATATTGGATAGTGTTTACAACATCACGTTTCGAGTAGGCCGATATTGAGACACCTAATACATCACGTATATTTCATAGTCAGCTGCGACAAATGCATCAATGCACTCCCCAAACATTTTAGAATGAAATTACAAATGGTCTTTGTTACCAATACCAACTGTCTAGATAAAACGAAACGAAAACTACTGGGTATCTTCAAAGATGCTCGTTTTTGTGTCCTTAAAGGTCACATGCAACGTAAAACACAACTTTGCAGATTCTGGTACCTTTAGGTATGCACTTACCAAAACAAATCATAAAAAATGCCAATTCAACCTATAAAGTTGAAAAACACGCGATGAAAAAAAAGCCCGCGAAATCGGAGTTCAAACGTTTCATTAAATTCCCCCCAGTGCTGGGGGGAAAACTGGTTTCAACAGCTGTGCTGCGCTGCGTCCATAACGCATGCGCAGTGAATAGGTTCATGGAGCTTGAAACAGTATCCATGCCCAGCGTCTGAGGTCGTGAGCAGTAGTCTAATCTTGGTTGTGTACACAAACAAGTAATTAATCTACTCGTTACGTAAAACAACTTGTTGACTGTAGTAAGCAGTTTCTGTCACAGAGAAAGCTCATTGTCTGGTTTATTCACACCTATATGTCTGTCTGCCTGTCTGCCTGTCTCCTAAAGACAACATGCAATACACAGCTTCAATCATTGACTACGTGCAATTTGAACTTAACACCTATCAGACTATACGACATAAAGAAAATAAGTTGATTTATGACTCGTGCCACCGAGTCCCGTGTCTGCCACATCATGTAATTAGGCACGTGTGATACACACGACATGTTTTTATGTCTGTGGGTTGCAAACAAACCACATTCATTTTTTTCGGATGACTGGATCTGACGGAAACTCGTACAAACTCTTGTCTCTTTCAAGTCCTGCTTTGTACTTGGACGAATGACAGATTCCAGTCACGCGGTAGTTTACTATCTCTACTGACATGATTTTTTATTGGATCCAGCACAAATTCAGAGAACATGTATTTTCCAAACCCAGCATCTCTATATACATTCTTCATGGATAACGACTTCTTTTAGTGTATATGATTTTATTTGACAACAGTATATGAATCCTTACTGAAACGACGCATCAAGTACACAAAAAGAAGTTGTTATCCATAAAGAATCTTACTTTCTTGTGACTGGTTATACTTCTAAAATGCCCATCAAACAGATCATCTTTCTGTACACACAAGGAGCTCTCAGCATATCAGCAAAAGGAGCAGCCAATCGGAAGCCATCGTTACACTTGAGTGCATATCCACCCGCTATGACTGGGTTCGGTCTCCGGAGTGCTTCGTTTCAGGGAAAGTAAGCCCAAGTACAAAATATTGCACTTTTGAATCGCGATTGTACGCTTATAATTTTGTTTATTTGTTTTTTTCAAAAGCATCAATGTATATTATATGTCATGAATAAGTGATAAATGTGTTTTAGTTATGTTTGATTTTTTGGTTGCATGTGACCTTTAACACTGGCTTAAGAATGCAGTTTACCAGGAGCAACAACAGCCAGCACCACAGAGCAAATATCTCACTATACAGTAGTGCCTCCACCCTTTATGATCCTTAGGGTTGGGGTTAGGGTAAGGCACCCTTTATGATCCTTAGTTTTAGGGTTGGGGGTTAGGGTTAGGGCTTTGGTGATTTGTTTGATTGGCATTATTAGAAGTTGATGAGTGATTAAAGAGAGTAAGATTCTTTATGAATAACAACTTCTTTATTACATATGATGCAATGTTTCGGTATAATCTTGGACTGATTAATCATCATTATTTATTTTGCTGCAGCTGCATTGCTTGCAGACTGAAAAATATTGAAAAATCATTTCCAAGCCAGTCCCTGGGACTAACAGGCACATATAATGAACACCACAGGAAACACATTTTTGAAAAAATGAAATCTCATAAAAGTAAACTTTCATCATCAGTTTATGTTTTCCATTTGATAAGAAAAAAAAGCTCAGGTGCATTTCTCCTGCTGTTCAGTTTATTTACCAGTCCAAGATTAATTGTACCAGTTAGAAACTGTTAGCATGGTTAATAATCTGTAAATGTGAACACCAGCAGGTTATAATAGCTAAACCGGTCACCCACATCTGTGCTACATATGCTGCAAGAAAGGGATAAATCCACTAACATATGTCATTTATTCCACTAATATATGTCATTTATTCCACTAACGTATGTCATTTATTCCACTAACATGTCATTTATTCCACTAACATGTCATTTATTCCACTAACATGTCATTTACTCCACTAACGTATGTCATTTATTCCACTAACATGTCATTTATTCCACTAACATGTCATTTATTCCACTAACATGTCATTTATTCCACTAACATATGTCACTTATTCCACTAACAGATGTCATTTACTCCACTAACATGTCATTTATTCCACTAGCATATGTCATTTATTCCACTAACATATGTCATTTACTCCACTAACATGTCACTTATTCCACTAACATATGTCATTTATTCCACTAACATGTCATTTATTCCACTAACTTATGTCATTTATTCCACTAACATATGTCATTTACTCCACTAACATATGTCATTTATTCCGCTAACATGTCATTTATTCCACTAACATATGTCATTTATTCCACTAACATATGTCATTTATTCCAATAACATATGTCATTTATTCCACTAACATATGTCATTTACTCCACTAACATATGTCATTTATTCCAATAACATGTCATTTACTCCACTAACATATGTCATTTATTCCACTAACATATGTCATTTACTCCACTAACATATGTCATTTATTCCACTAACATGTCATTTATTCCACTAACATATGTCACTTATTCCACTAACATATGTCATTTATTCCACTAACATATGTCATTTACTCCACTAACATATGTCATTTATTCCGCTAACATGTCATTTATTCCACTAACATATGTCATTTATTCCACTAACATATGTCATTTACTCCACTAACATATGTCATTTATTCCACTAACATATGTCATTTATTCCACTAACATGTCATTTATTCCACTAACTTATGTCATTTATTCCACTAACATATGTCATTTACTCCACTAACATATGTCATTTATTCCGCTAACATGTCATTTATTCCACTAACATATGTCATTTATTCCACTAACATATGTCATTTACTCCACTAACATATGTCATTTATTCCACTAACATATGTCATTTATTCCACTAACATATGTCATTTACTCCACTAACATGTCATTTATTCCACTAACATGACATTTATTCCACTAACATATGTCATTTATTCCACTAACATATGTCATTTACTCCACTAACATGTCATTTATTCCACTAACATATGTCATTTATTCCACTAACATGTCATTTATTCCACTAACATATGTCATTTATTCCACTAACATATGTCATTTACTCCACTAACACATGTCATTTATTCCAATAACATGTCATTTACTCCACTAACATATGTCATTTATTCCACTAACATATGTCATTTACTCCACTAACATATGTCATTTATTCCACTAACATGTCATTTATTCCACTAACATATGTCACTTATTCCACTAACATATGTCATTTATTCCACTAACATATGTCATTTACTCCACTAACATATGTCATTTATTCCGCTAACATGTCATTTATTCCACTAACATATGTCATTTATTCCACTAACATATGTCATTTACTCCACTAACATATGTCATTTATTCCAATAACATATGTCATTTATTCCACTAACATATGTCATTTACTCCACTAACATGTCATTTATTCCACTAACATGTCATTTACTCCACTAACATATGTCATTTACTCCACTAACATGTCATTTATTCCACTAACATATGTCATTTATTTCACAAATTGTCATTGATTCATGTACATGAAGCATTTGTAACAACAGCTCCACTGTTGTAGTACCGTAGTGATGATGATGTAATCACCTGTTCATCACAAAATTATGTCACATCATTTCAACAACAGAGTAAAACGGTGTCCTACAAGTTTTGTTTGTTTGATTTTTTAGAGCTTAACTCAACAGGATTTAAGCTATATGACAGCAGTCAGTAAATGATCCAGACTCTACAAGTAGACATTGTGATTGGAGTTTTGCCTGGTAAAATCTTCGATCCTACTAGTAGAGATTGCAACTGAAGTACTCTGATTACATAAAATAACCTATGCAATCACAATGTCTACCAGTAGAAGCTCAAATATGTCAGGGTAAAGATTGCAAATCTACACTTATGCAAGCAAGTGAAATTTAGAAAAAAAAAACAAATTTAGTTTCATATTTTGTAGAATATAACAATATAAAAATGTAGAAAAATCGGTAAAATCAGCATTGTTTGAAGAAAGAAACTTGTTTGAACAAAAACATATTTATTAAGTGAATAATGCTGAAAAATAAAACATATTGTTGGGGATATATACATATCCAGGTGTCTCACATCATTAGTACTAAATCCATCATGAAAGTCATCTTATATTCCTGTTGTTTACACTGAGATATTACATGTGTGCTATCTTTAATCCCCCCACACCTACATCTAAAAGTCTCTGTTAAAAGTAGGAATTTCATTCAGATATAATTCTCAACTAATGATGAGTAATCGTTCTAAAGACATTGCTTTCCAAAGATGTAGAGAAGTAATCAGGCAATTATTATTAGGTGGGACATGTGGATCATAGTCACCAGTCTAGAAGTAATCTCCCTCAACCAGACTTCAAGAATGAACACAGGTTGGAAAAGCACAAGGCTCAAGTACATATGTGCTTGTAAGGGCAGCTGTGTAACTAACAGATGTCGTCCTTAAAAAAACAAGAAGTAAATGTTCTACAAAGTGTAACCCATCTACAACTAATGCATGTCAAAATAAAGTTTAGTACAATTGCTATCTTCATTGCTACCTGTTTGTAAGTAAGAAACAGTCCATACATGAGTAAAATGCATATTATAGTTCATCAAGTACAATCTCTTTGTTGTTATCCCACAGATAAATCAGAGTTTACAATTCAGTAGAGACTACAACTGCAATTTCAACTAGTAGGATCGGAGATTATAACAGTAGAGACTCCCATTGCTATGTCTTTAGGATCTGAGACTCTCCCAGTAGAGACTCCAAATGCTAACTCTACTGGTAGAATTAGAGATTTTACCAGATCACTGTCTCTACCCTGACACATACATTAACAGTAGAGGACACAACACGTACGAGAGACGGTCTCCCGTTACACATACAACTGACTACCTGAGAAGGGGCCACTGACATTCGCATGACTGCCTGATCACAGAGTTATTCTGCATGTCACACAAAAACATGTCTAAAAATGTTATTTATGAAACTAATTAGTCTTTGAAAAATGTTCAAGTTGGTGTGCATCAAAAGCTGCATATATATTATAAATCTACGATGAATGAGCTTTCAGAAAACACTAAATGTAAGTTTCTGAAAAATATGTACATAGCTGAAATTCTCTGTTAAATATCATCAATTTTTGCTCAAAACTTGCACATTTTTTTCATTTTTTTGAAAATTTAATTTCCTCTTTTTATGTTTTCATTCACGTCATCCAATAACTTGACCATCAGTCAATAACTGTAGCAAATTTTGTTTAATCATTTTCATAAATACCACTTTTAGACACGTTTTTGTGTGACATGCAGAATTTCCTGTCTGTGATCAGGCAGTCATGTGTATGAGTGACCCCTTCTCAGGTAGTCACTTTTACACGTAACCGGAGACTGTCTCACGTACACGTTATGTCCTCTACTGATCAAGCTGACTGCAAGTCCCATACTGTCCAAGTGTTACAATCACTTTGTGGAGCGACTGAGTTCAGCTTTACGCAGTTTTTAGCAATAGTCCAGCAATCATGGCAGACTACACGAGAAACCGGTCCGGGGCTTCACACATAGTACCCATGTGGGGAACTGGCTAACCACCAGGCTATCCAACCATCTGCTTTGTGGAACACATGCCTCAACCTTTGTAACCTTGATGACCACTATCCGTGAAAAACTACAGTTGACTGAACATTGATTGGTGTATAATCATGATAATAATTCTGCGTATTGTCATTATCATGCATTATTCACACTGATCCCAACAATCAAATCAAACATAGGTCTATGGAGCTTGTTAACCAAAAATTATCATAAATGCACACAGTTCTACATTCTGACCTCTTCTCATGACCTGATTATATTTTCAAAAGCAAGCATATTAATCCGAAGATCAATATACAAATGCAAAGGTACGCTGGATTCTAAATAACTACACCAATCAACAGCTGATAAAATCCTTCCAAGAGTCAGTGAAATTATACAGAGTTTGTTAGATGTAAATTATTATTATTATACATGCAAGCAGTCCTACATTTTAACCCCTTCTCAGGACCAAAATATACACCATTCAAAATCAGCAGGGGATATTCCATTTTGCAAGCAGAGCACAAGCCAATGCCACTGCATATGAGAAAAAGTAATATATACAGATAAAATATTTCCAAAGGAATAGAATAGATTGTCACATTTTCCATTAATTTCTCTTCATCATCTGTTTCCTCCCTGACTTCATCATTAGCAGTTTATCAATCTTGTAAATCCAATAACCCTTAACTTTTGAATAATATAGTAAACTTACCAAGATCAGTACACAAATTCAAGTGCACAGTAGATTCTCAACAAACTAAACAGATCAATAGCTGATAAAATCCTTCTAAAGTGAGTGAATTTATAGATTCTGTCATACTGGTTCCCTGGAGGCCGGGTATTGGGTCAACACCACCTGATGCACTTGACAACTTTATACACTGCAACTAGCGCTAACATTAACTGGTCTCATATGATCAGGTAGATTTAACAAGGACATTCTCCATCTGTCTGCCAGCAGCATATATCACCTGTCTCATCGATCAGCATACAAGATGTAAAAACCGTGAAACCTCGGCCTTGAACACATATAGATCAATAGGGATTTGTGCATCCATTTGTGCTGAATGAGCTTCAATGTCCTCCGTGTCAATACCACACCTAATGCTTTAAACATGGGAGTTTATACTGTGTGGATCTAGTCTAAAGGAACCAGAATTATTGTTGATAGAAATAGTGAGTGAGTTAGTTTAGTTTTACGCCGCTTTTTAGCAATATTCCAGCAATATCACGGCGAGGGACACCAGAAAATGGGCTTCACACATTGTACCCATGTGGGGAATCGAACCCGGGTCTTCGGCGTGACGAGCGAACGCTTTAACCATTAGGCTACCCCACTGCCCCTTTTGATAGAAAGAACTACACATGATTATTGACATTTGTGGCACTGTGATATCGATATCATATACATGTATATAAAATATGATGTAAAGATTTGTGGCATCGATATCATACATAACATATCATCGTGATGTAAGTAAGTTGTGTATTATGCCCTATTTAGCAATATTGCAGCAATATCATAACAGGGGATGCCAGAAATGGATTTCACACATGTAGTGAATCCAACCCTTGCCTTCAGTATGTCACAGGTAAACGCTTTAACCACCACACCCACCTGTGACCCCTGTCATGATGCAAAGACAATGTGGAATCAATATCAAACAAAAGTTATTTACATACCTAAACAGACTTGTTATTGTCAATTTCTCAGGACAGAAATTAAATGTTTTGTTAAAACTGGGTATCCACAAAGCAATCCGTGCACACACTTGACAAAGACGTCTCTGAACATGTGGAACATGTTGATGTGTTTTGGAACATCTGTATATTTTCTCAAAAGTTTATTTTCTGTACCCATGAAGGTACGGGTTAGAATACTGAGCTTCAGTAACCCCAGTCTAAGTAAACTTAGTCTCAGTGTATTTCGTAACACTCCGCCACTGAGTCTAACAAAACCCTGTAGAAGGTCGCGTCCACCACTGAGTCTAACAAAACCCTGTAGAAGGTCGCGTCAGGTAACCTTTGAGCGACCCATGACCATGATGACCGTCCAATCAGACGATTAAATAGATTTCACCAATCTGACAACGGCTACTATTTAGGGATCGGAGGGACTTTCAAAATATTCAGGTCACTGACACAGATATCTCCACAAACAAAAATCCACATATAACACATTATTTGAACTGCAGTATATACACTTTGGGGTTTCTGTTGACATGGTTACCATTAGCTAATATTTCCGCAAGATGACATCCTTGAATATTGCCAAAAACAATATTTTCAGCGACTGTTTACTCACCATTGTCATGGTTGTACGTACGACGTGTGCATCACCTGGAAGCGAACGTACGCTAAATAGCATTCGCAATCGTTCGGTTACGAATCTTTTCATGATGAAAAGTTCAAAAGGTACGTGTGAATGTCCACTTTGGTAAGCTGTGTTCTGATTGGTCAATCTCAAAGGTTACCTGACGCGACCTCCCATAAGGTTTTGTTAGACTCAGTGGTGGAGGGTAACGAAAAGTACTGAGGATAAGTTTACTTAGACTGCAGTAACCCATGCTTGTTGTAAGAGGCAACTATAGGATTGGGTGGTCAGACTTGCTGGCTTGATTAAGACATGTCGATGGTTTCAAATTGTGCAGATCAATGCTCATGCTGTTGACCACTATATTGTTTAGTCAAGACTTGATTATTTACAGACTGCCGACATATACCTAAGATATTGCAGAGTTCAGAGTAAAACTAAAACTAAACTCACATACTCACTATTTTCTGATATTTATTGATAACTGAACAATACTTAGTCAGCAATCATCAAACTGTATGATGTATATCAATAGCTAGTCCTATGCTTGAGCCACCATAGAGGCATTAATGGGCAGCAATAATATTATATTTTAATGGTATAGTTCCAAAAGGACCCTGTACACTGATCTAAGGAATATACTAACACAACCACTATGCGGCAAGTCTTGGCAACTGTTCAAACTGCTGGCTACGATACCATAACACAGACATAACGCCTCTATTAAGCCTTAGCACTTAAATCACTACATCTCCTTGTATATTCATGGCAGTATTTATCAATTTTATTTTTTCAGCAATCCAATCTTTGTGGACAAATATCATGAATACAGCATAACTTCTTTGAGTAGCAGTTAGAACATGTAGAAGTTGATATGATAAACGAAGAGAAGAGGTCTATGGATTTACAATTTCTTTAATATGACAAAAGCAGTGTTTTAGTGTAGCTGCCAGTACCAACACTTGCCCATTTACCCAACTCCTATTGGTTTAGTAGAAGACACCACTGGGGATTGCTAATCTGTTGTAATCCCTTATCTTGTACCCTGTGACATAGCATCCGAGACCAAATGGGATAAAATACTATTACTTTTGACTCAATGTTTGTCTATATGTATTAATTATATATACAAGTTATCCTATTATACAATTTATCTGTTTATACAACTTAGTACAACATCAGCATTAGAGCGACGATATATCATAGTATCGATAATCACGATACTTTATCGAATGATAAATATATCAATACTTTTTTTTCGTATCGTGATATGTATCGTTGACATCAAAATTGTTAATTGTTACTAGAATTTGACAGATATGTCAATATTTACACATTGTATCATTTCAAGATATCGCGATATGTATTGTATCGTGAATTTTTTGTATTGTCACACCTCCAATCAACAAGGTATCACATACTACAAGGTTTCGCTGCACACCTTTCACACTTAATCACCAGCCAAATGTGATACTGACCCCTAGTGTTTGGAGCTACTCCATAACAGGGTCCATGGTTACCATGGTAAAAAGAGACCATGGTGCACCATGTATTACCATGGTTTGCCATGGATGGCCACTGAAACATGAGAACTACTTCCAGCTCATCCAGAAGTTAGCAGAAAATAAAAAGTGTTTTCAGCCTCATCGGTCTATGATGCATAATGCTTCCAATCAGTAATACTGAAGCCCTAATCATGGCAGATACACATCGATGACCTGAGGTTGAGCATGAGGCTCCAGCCATCGCAGCAGCAGAGAAGCAATGGCAGAGTCAACAATGGTACATGCTATAATGGCTTGATTCCCCATTAGTGGTGATTAGTCAGCCTCACCTCAAAGCATGGGACCCTGGAGCAATTTCCACACCAGAGCCACACATTGTGCAATAATGATGTACTAGAAGGCAGGGTTACTTCAAGCTTACTGTCAGTTAAACACTCTTCATTTCCTGAAAACACTAGTTTCACTTAGTTGACTCAGATAACACATCCCTGATGGTGATGAGGCAAAGCAGAATTTCATAATGGCTGTATTATTGCACTTACACAGTGATGTTCATGTTAGCAGTGAAACTGAACACTCTTGGAAAGGGATGGTAGGCACTGCTGTGTGAAGGTCTTCAGTTCTGTCAATTCGGTACACGAGATATGATCATAATGCAGATTACTGACAAAAAGAGCCAAACCTCACATTGTTTAATAACATGCAAAACAAATAACCATAATCTTTGTTATTTTGAATGAACAAAACAGTCGTTTTATGGCTAGACAAAACTGACGGTATGAAAACCAAATCTACTGAATTTATTGACTGCATACCGTGGGGTACTGTTTCAATCCTAGTACATGTCGTGTTTGCGTGGCTGGCAATGTGTACGTGTTTATATAAGGGACAGTATTGCATCATGTTTACTGATAGTCCATGGAGTAAAGATGTGCACTGGCTGATAAATTGCATTGATATACTCATGGAAACGAAAAAGGGAACACATGAGAGTACAAGTGTTCCTATATTTATTTCCAGAATTTCACCCACAGTGCAATACATACCTTGTGAAGAAACCTGGAAAAGAATATTGCAACACCTGCACTTTTATGTGTTCCCTTATTTGTTTCTATGAGTATATGTATGGTAAATGAGGTACCTGTGTTGCAATATACTGGGAATGTTTGACAGTGACACTAATTGTACAAGTCAATCCTATTTTCTGATTATAAACAGCAGACTTGAAAATAAGTTTCATAGACAGGAATTCTATTTTCCTTTCTGTACAATTACAAACTTTTCAATACAATTACAAACTTTGCTGTACAGTTAATGGTATCATAGTACACTAGTTTGTCATTGAATAACAAATTAAAACACCTGTTAATGAAAATGTTTGTGTAGATTTTAATCAAAACCTTATAGAAAATCACAAAACTTTACATAAGTCTATTACCCAATACACAAGTTCTTGGAAGTAATATTGCTGTCCCAAGATGACCAACGTTTATTTTGTCCCTCAGACAAGTTTGTATGTATCATTAGAAAAGTTGATTTCAGTGTATCGGAAATACTGTGCAGTCAATGCCCTGAAGCCACCAAGATACCATCACCTTACACCGACACCCCCTTCAGACAGCGTATGATGACAACCAGCACTTGTTTTATCCTTCTGCTGAGTGTTGGAGAGGGTAACAAGAGTTACTATCACCATGTACGACTTAGCCTGGGATCAAAACCATGAACATGGCCAAAAGTTCCCCACTCATACAAAAACCATGACACATACCGAGACACATCTAGTTTTATGCTGCTTTTAGCAATATTCCACTATATCACAGTGGGGAACACCAGAAATCTGGTTTCACACAGAGCATCCTTGTTGGAAATTGAACCTGTGTCTTCTGCAAAACAAACAGACACTTCAAGCTGATCACTAGGCTACCCTACTGCCTCTACAAACCAGAATACTTACCAACCTTACCAACTTTGAACATGATCAAAAGTACATCACAACAAACCTTCTGACAATCCATGGATAGATATTCTTCCAACAACATAGGGCTTAAACAACTGCCATTTATCATGTTTACCCCACTTACTACATCTTCAGCAATTATGTGACATATCTAAATAGCATTACAAATTTTATAACATATATAGTAAGTAATTTCAACAATATGCAAAGTGTTCATTTATTTATTTCCAGAATTTCACTCACAGTGCAATACATACCTTGTGAAGAAATATGGAAAAGGATAAAGGAACGCTTGTAATTTCACCTGTTTCCTTATTCATTTCCATGAGGAAACAGAACACAAAAGTTGTAGGACAATTTTAGGATAATTTCACCAGTGTACCAAGTATCTGAACCCCAACTTGCACCATGTCAAATATCTCTCAGTGAACAGAGAAAACATAATCTGAAAAGCAATTTTTTCATTCACTTTTTAGATTTCTCATTTCACATAAGCTTCCTGCAGATAACCACCAAATAAAAAACAAGCACAATTTTCACCATGAATTTGCCCCTAAAGTTGTAACAAAGTTGCATCTCCGTTCCTTGACACTTGAAACTCAAACAAAAAGCAAATAAATGTTTGCATAATTACATGATCATGGAGGCAGTCACTTGGACAATATCAGTAATTGAATCATGATGAAATGTGTGATTACCCATGCCATGCGATGATACCATTATCTCATTCTCAATGTGTAACAATGTGTAGGACACCCTTCATCCTGTTTATAATTATTTTTGTCAATGGCATCTAGATTCCATCAGAGTACAGGTGATAATTGCCTGCATACCTATAAGCATTCTCTGTGAAATACATAATGTAACTAGATTTGCATGCAACTGTCAACTCTCCATCACATTAGGAGCTGTGCAACAGATGCGCTTGACAAACTTGCATTCACAGTCATGGTTATTCAGAGTTTTCACTTATTAGTTTCTCTGTTTGACAATGTGTTCCACCAGCTCCAATTCCCAGAATAATGATTGTGATGATATATTCCAGCTAAATAGTGCAAATTCTGAAGTGGTAGTTACTTCTGGGTGTACGCATGAAGGTCCGGGATAGAATAGGCCTTCAACAACACATGCTTGTCGTAAAAGGTGACTATGTTTGTCATAAGAGACGACTAACGGGATTGGGTGGTCAGGCTTGCTGACTTGGTTGACAAATGTCATTGGTTCCCAATTGAGCAGATCGATGTTCATGCTGTTGATCACTGGATTACCTGATCCAGGCTCGATTATTTATAGACCACCACCATATAGCTGGAGTATTGCCGAGTGTGGCATAAAACTAAACTCACTTACTCACTCAAGCCAATCAGTAAGCTAACCCACCAGCCCAGTTACCATAGTTATTTGAATCTTGGGACCTTTGACTTTGATTTTACATGAAGCCTCTAACCTTTACAAGTACAACTTTTCGGAATAACCAAAAGGTTTCATGAACAATTGAAACTACAGCCAAAGTGTAAGCATACTGACATTCATTCACAATCACAGCCTTGACACTGGAGCAGGTGAGTGAGTGTTTTTTATGCTGCTTTTAGCAATATTCCACCAATATCACAGCGATGGACACCAGAAATGAGCTTCACACATTGTCTCTATGAGGGGAATCAAACCCGGGTTTTTGACTGGATGAGCAAATGCTTTAACCTCTAAGCTACCCCATCACCTCTAAGGGACACAGTGAAAGTGGCTTTGAACACTGCACCCAACTGGGAATTACACTTGGTCTTTCTTGTACAAAGTTAAAATTTGAACCATTAAGCTGACCTCCCATCCCTGTTACCAAAGTTATCTGAATGTAGGAACACTTCAATTTAATTCAGCTTTCAGGTTTTCACCCATTAGAAGGTTTCCTGAACAATTCCAAAGAGTGAATGAGCATTGTGTAATGATAATTGATATCTTTAGCTACATTCTACAATAGGCATGGAAATCAGAAATGGGCTTCGAAAATTGTAGTGAGTGAGCGAGTATAATTTTACACCACCTTTAGCAATAGTCAACCAGGGGGACATCAGAAATGGGCTTCACTTACTGGACATATGATATGTGAATCCAATCTGGCCCTGATTTCTCGAAACAAACTTAAGTCTGAGTTTTGACTTAAGTTCAAGTTTTTGCTCAAATTTGAGAAAATGCAAGAACACGCATTTTCCAGAATGAAAGGAAATTGGCATCCAGCTCAAACATAGTAGACAATCCGAATTTGGTGGACAGAATTCTTTAGTTGTTTTGACTTTTTTAGTCTAAAAAATGCGGTTGAGATAAAAATTCAGCAGTTTCAAATTGTCAGACTCAGTTTGAGATTTGAGTTAAAACTTAAGTTTGTTTCGAGAAATCGGGCCCTGGGTCCTTGGTGTGATGAGAAAACACTTGAGGATATCGCACCCCACGCACTGCTAGAGACAGTACTACACATGCTACAATTGTTAGTAAATATTAATAATCAACCTATAATCATGTAGTATAGTCAAGTTTCATTTATGAATAAACTCATAAAGCAAACACGATGATATAATTAATCATAAAAAAAATTAATTAATCAACATGATATCTGGATGTAGGTCAGGGTTACTTTGAGGATTGAAGGACAATTGACACCAATGGAGATTCCTGCTCACACATTGCAGGCAGACCCAAAAGTTGGACAACCTTCCCCTACTCAATCTAATACAACTGAATGTCTTGTACACGAAATAGCAAGACTGTACCCAAAGAAAATATACATGACTCGAAGTGATTGATCATCTTCAAAACTGTAACTATGACTAATGACATTGTATTCAATGACCCGGAAATGTTTGAGACTGAGGGACATTGAGGTGGCACGGATGTTATTACAATTACTATTAATAGCATAAAATCGGTTTAGCAAATTTTAGTAGCCTCTAAAAACCATACTCAACTTGTTTTTCTTTGTTACACTTCACAGTGTCACACCAACCATGAGTGAATGAACTTGCATTACCTATAAATTAACAGCATTAATTGTATGAGGAATCAAATGTTTATGGTGTGGTTTGAAATATAAAATCCAGCACGGAATTATGGAATCACCAACAACAGCATTTAAACAGAATATGGCGCTTGATATAGATATGGCAGAAATCAGCATCTCAGTAGTATCCACAATAAGGCAGACAACACATGTTTGGCAGGCAACATTAATAGTTTTGAACTGTGTTCACCATGTGCAGTGACATAAAAGTGGAAAAAAAATGAAAGCAGGAAACAAGAAATAAAAGGGTGGCAATTCAACTGACACAAATACAAGTCAAAGGGAATATCAAGAGACTGGTTTAGGAAATATTACCAACTAGGATATAATTGAGTAGTATACAGACTACTCTGTATAAAGCTTTATTTCCCGTTCCACCATTCTGTATACTACTCAAGGTACTATGAGTTGCTAACACTCCTACCAACTTTCAACTTTGGTATCTTACATTTTTTCCTGGCTCACTGGATTTCAAACTGGCTCTTTTGAAAAAATTTAAAAAGCTCCAAAGAATCAGAATAAAAATTCAACTCTCAAAACCTGAGATAAATGTGCATTTTGAGTTGCTTTGGGAATTCAAGAAGACAGTGAATACGGTTAAGTCATAGACGTACGGAGAGTGAACATTGTAAAGTTTTACACATTTTAATATTCCATTATCAGGACTTTACCTTCTCACAAACATGGGGGTCGAATTAGTTTTAAGAGTCCTTACAAGAAACATGAGGGTCCTGTGATTTAACGGTTTTGAGAACTGTTTGTTTTGATAATTTCCTCACAACCCGGGATGAATCAGTGATCATGTGGACTGGTAGATGAAATGATGCAAGTAACTGCTCTGAAAGTCACACCCAAACACTCAGCAAAGTCAAAGATGTACTGTGGGTACAGCATGTACAGTGAACAATATGGTGCGTCCGTCTGGGTACAGTGAATTATTTTTTGCATCCATTCACTACATTTGTACATACTGAATTATTTTCATTGTTCATATACCTGAATCATTCGGTGAGTTATTGAAAGTACTGCTATCAACATGATCAATATTATGAAAACTCGAGGAATACAAGCATATAGCATGGTTCAGCAGCTTCCTCTGCGAATATAATGCAAAATGAAAATTGATAAGCATTAGTATTTGTATTGCAACATCCATTGTAATTGCATATAGAGGGATAAATTAAAAATCTGGTGTATATACTCTAAGATGGACAAAAATCACTTGGTACGTTTTGTTTTGATAGAATTTGCAGTATGCACTGTCATGTCTGTAAACAAAATTATGAATAATCTGGTAAATGCATCGAAGCTGAAGAAAACAAGAAGATAACAACAACATTGATCATAATTTTAAATTTAGGGTAAAAAATATCTTGACAACATAAAAATTAAACATGGATTATGCATGATGAAATCAAGCAATATTTAACAAATAACTCTATTTCAAAATTTTAGTTTTCAAATCTGTGAGTTCGCCATAAATTCTGTCTGTGAGTTGGGAATATGTATGAATTATCTGAATCTACAAATGATAATCCACAGGTCAAAAGTGTATCACATGACAATGTGAATTTGTATAAGGGCATAAACTTGAATAATTGGTTTTGGGACACCTGAGAAACATTGTTTGGGGGAGGGGTTGGGGGGTCGGTTATAGGTTGTAGTCAAAAGAGGGGGAAAAAGGCCAAATGTCAAATGGGCTGTAAGGAAACTTAACATAGGCCTAAAAAAGGGCTGAAAAATATATACAAATTTATAAATAAAAAAGTGAAATAGTGTAAATAGTATTTGGTTTGTTGTTGTGATTTTAATTGAAATTTGAACATGACTTCTTGACTCTGCGTCATGACTAATCCGTATGGGATGTTTGAGTTTGTTGTTACAAGTTTTCAATCCAAAACCAATAGAAACATGTGAATGTTTGTTTTTGTTGTAAGTTTTTCATCCAGATCTTATTAAAACATTGGATGTTGTTTTTGTTGTTGAAAACCAAATCTGAACATAACCTCTGTCACACAAAACAGAGGCTGACAAACTTGTTTCAGTCCAAGTAAGAGCTCAGGTGAGTGGTACCTTAGATTGACTGATTCCCAATTAAAAGTAGATAAGTTGTTAATTAATCTTCCTTAATTGGTATTTGGAGATGTTAACGAAACAAACTGATTCTTAATTAGATCAATCATCCTTGTTTTCATGGGCGAAGAAGGCTGCAACACAAGACCTGTTTAAGCCTTTATCACCTGTTTGCTACTGACCGGCAACTAGCCTATTTATCTATGGCAAAGAGTGGTTTGTGGATGGGACATTCAAAATGTCAAGTCATCTGAAAGATGCTTCACGTCCTACCTCATCCACCCCAAGGCTGATACATCATGAAAAAATGAATAAGTGTAAATGATGAACAAATGAACTTGCATACATGCTTGCATATTACCATGCCATTACAATTTTATTAATGTTATGATGATATATTTATGTTTTATGTGTCAATAAAAATTGTAAAACCTTTCTACACTTTTTTCTTTTCACCCAATATGACTAGGAATAAGGCTATTTTGACTTTTGTGACAGCCCATTTGACTTTCATCTCGGCCCTTTTGACTTTGCACTTGTCAGCTCTTTTGTCCTTTGGCCCATTTGACTAGTTCATTTTTTTATCAAGTGAATGACAATACAATATGTTACCAAGAGTGATGACAATTTATAAGATGTACAACTTCTCTTATTCTGTGAAAGGCCACTTTCCGACATAGATTCTAATGTTGTGGTCAAGCAAGTGATGTTAACAGAACCAGGTCCCACTAAGTAATGGAACGAATTACGGCAAATTTGTAGGAATTGCACCTTAAATGTAAACAAACGCAGCCCACAAGCGAAACAATTGCAGCGATATCAGTAGTTTAGCGGTAATAACATAACACAACGTCCCTATCGGAAACAGTGTCGGTAATACTTAAAACAAGATCGGCCATCTTCGGAGATTTCTTGGCTCAGTTCTGTGATTTGTCAATCGCGTCCGGAAACTCACACATCAAAACATGGTGTCACTGGAAGGAGTACCCGTCTCAGTGAGTTTTGTTTTTAGTTTCTACTGTCTTCATTTTCATAATTATCCATCTTTGATCACCCGTGTTGAATGCGTTTAGGTATGAGGTGTTGTCAGAGCTATAAATTATTTTTTTAGGAAAAGATCGTCACTGCAAAAGAGCGTCATAAGTCATGCCCCCGGATGCTTCCGATGTTCAGACGCAAACAATCTCCGGAGGGCCTGAGAACATAACAGTAGAATCTATGTTGAAGCATCATCTTTCACAGAATAAAAAAAGTTGTATAGCCAAACAAATTGTTATCATTTTTCATTACAACTCAGCTTCTAAAATGCCCATCAAAGAAATAGCATACGAACATGATCAATTTTGAATGATCAGTGCCCAGGACCATTAAAGTATACAGCATGGTTCAGCATGTTCTTTCCTGAATAATATGAAAAGAAATAAATTTTGAGAGTGCAGTACCATATTTTAACATGTTTAATGTAAATGATATACACTACCGTATATATAATGTATAATCAATTACGACTACGGCTGAAGCCATCAGTAAGCCACAAAGTAAGTTAGATATTAACGAATACAGCTCCAGCTGTTGGTATCATCTATGCAGAATATGATATGTACATACCTTGGCCGTTCTGTGTCCCTTACTTTGTAGGTAAACTGGTACCCTGGTACTACATTCTGGGGGTCGTCTTCATCCAAACATAACTTATTATGCGGACAGGGTACCCTCCTGAGAAAATCTTGTTCTCCTTTGGGGTTACAATCAACATCAAATGCGATTGTGTCTATCTTGTTGAACATTCTTGGACAAGCAGTGTCCCGTGGCAACGTCCGATTTGTGTAAAATTCTATAAAATATTCACTATCAACCACAACAAGCTTAAGATCCAGGCTTACACTTGAGTCTGTGGTGATGTTTCCAAAAATATAACCTTGTGTTCGGTCTAAATCTGGAGATGTAGTCTTTTGAAAACCAAACTTTGCTAGAAACAAGAAAAATCCTTCCGAGTTCCATGTTCCTTTCAAGTGAAGACATGAGGTGTACGGTAATAAAATGGCGATGATAAGAAGCAGCTTCACGTATGAAGGTTCCATTTCTGATATAAATCCCTACGCATCAGTTGTTTGTTCATATCTGATGCAGGCGCATACTTCTACACTTGGAATATATTTCACGCCGGGTTGTCACTGTCAGCTGCGTCCGCCATCTTTACAACAGATGTCATGTGACATCAACTTCCGGATGTACACGCTTTTTCTCAGCAGACTTGCTGTGAGTCTCTTGTGAATATCAGCTTAATGGCTCAAACGCTAAAACATCCCTTCCGGGTTTTCTCTATTTTTTCCTTGTAGTAAATTGTTATATTTTCACTGATAGAGCGGTAGGGAACAAACTTGGTGAAGTGGCCGGTGAAACTAAAATATTTCTGGTTAAAACTTTCTTGGCTGTTTTTGCACATAAAACGCTTTCAAAAGATCACACGGACGGGAAAATTTCTGTCTTAGTAGAGTGCGTATGCATAACTGCTCAATACAATGTTGACTGAAGGCGTTTATTGGAGAAGAGCGTGGGGCACGGCTATTGGGTATACTTATATTCGTATTCTTAAATGTTTACTATGTTTATATAATGAAATAAAGTTTACCCCTGTTATGGCTTCTGCAAGGCTAGAGGTATACATGCATGTAGCATTAATTAAAGTACTATCGAATTTGCTAAAACAATGCTTTTGGGGTTTAATATTTTTTAAAGGCGATAAATGTACTTTTAGCACCAGTGGACTCGACCATGCATGCAGTATTTAGGCAGTGAACACAGACAAAGAGATTAGGGCAAATGAAAAATACAAGGCAAAATTCAACTTTAGATAGATAGATTGGATAGATTGGATATTTATATAGCGCACAAATCCACGCACTAGTGCATGCTCAAGGCGCTGGTATTTTTCCCTCGATCACCGGATGTCAATCTCAACAGCACATCGTATTTCAATCTCAACTCCCTGGGGAGTATACAACTCTTACTGCCACTAGGCGCACCAAGTTTATTGTGGCTCTCTCATCCTAACGAGGTACCCAATTGACAGCTGGGTGGACTGGGACATATAGTCACAGCACTTTGTCCAAGTTTACTGCAGGTTGCTGTACCCGCAACTAGGTGTATGCACGTGTTCAAGCGGCCACCATCTGGTCATATACCAACGGATTCGTGGGTTCTTTTAAGTGCAAAGGGTTGTGTACTGTACACTAGGGGTTGTGACAACACTGAAAGAGTCTGCACACAAAGTTGACTCCAAGGTTTTTACACCCGGTCACAGGTGGGCTCGATCCCGAAACCGAAACCGAAACCTCGCTGGATCACTAGTCTGGCGCCTTAGCCAGCTCGCCCACCATGCCTACTTTACACTTGAAAATCCTATAAGATACAAAAATGCAAACATTAGGCACTCGTTATTAGGATAAAACAGTCTCCAGCATAATATGCAAAACACAAATATATGATACTAGGGACAAACACACCACCATCGAATAACTACGTCTAGTTTGTTTCATTTTGGTCACCGTCAATACAGCTGGCGGATGCAGTATTTTCAGAAAGGATGTGTGGGTTTGGGTGTGCGGATCCAGGAATTTTCAAAGGGTTGGGGTAGGGGTGGAGGTGTCAAGAGGTATGCATAGTTTTCATCCCTTTTCACGAGAGCTCCGGAGTTCAATGGACGTTTAATGAACTTTCAGGACAAAGGAGGGAGGAGGTGCATACCCCTGCACACCCCTGCACACCCCTGCACACCCACAACCACAACCACAACCACACCCACAACCACAACCACAACCGCACCCACACCCACACCCACAACCACAACCACAACCACAACCACAACCACAACCGCACCCACAACCACAACCGCACCCACACTCACAACCACAACCACACCCACAACCACAACCACAACCACAACCACACCCACAACCACACCCACACCCACAACCACAACCACAACCACAACCACAACCACAACCACACCCACACTCACAACCACAACCACAACCACACCCACAACCACAACCACAACCGCACAAACACCCACACCCACAACCACAACCACAACCACAACCACAACCACAACCGCACCCACAAACACAACCACAACCGCACCCACACCCACACCCACAACCACAACCACAACCACAACCACAACCACAACCGCACCCACAACCACAACCGCACCCACACTCACAACCACAACTACACCCACAACCACAACCACAACCGCACTCACACCCACACCCACACCCACAACCACCACAACCACAACCACACCCACAACCACAACCGCACCCACACTCACAACCACAACCACAACCACAACCACAACCACAACCACAACCGCACCCACAACCACAACCACAACCACAACCACAACCGCACCCACACCCACAACCACAACCACAACCACACCCACACCCACACCCACACCCACACCCACACCCACACTCACACCCACACCCACAACCACACCCACACCCACACCCACAACCACAACCGCACCCACAACCACAACCACAACCACAACCACACCCACAACCACAACCGCACCCACACCCACACCCACAACCACACCCACAACCACAACCGCACCCACACCCACACCCACACCCACACCCACACCCACACAGACACCTACACCCACAACCACAACCGCACCCACACCCACACCCACAACCACAACCACAACCACAACCACACCCACAACCACAACCACAACCACACCCACAACCACAACCGCACCCACACTCACAACCACAACCACACCCACAACCACAACCACAACCGCACCCACACCCACAACCACAACCACAACCACAACCACAACCACAACCACAACCGCAACCGCACCCACACCCACACCCACAACCACAACCACACCCACACCCACACCCACAACCACAACCGCACCCACACCCACAACCGCAACCACAACCACACCCACACCCACAACCACAACCGCACCCACACCCACACCCACAACCACACCCACAACCACAACCACAACCACAACCGCACCCGCACCCACACCCACACCCACACCCACACCCACACCCACACCCACAACCGCACCTACACCCACACCCACACCCACAACCACACCCACAACCACAACCGCACCCACACCCACACCCACACCCACACCCACACCCACAACCACACCTACACCCACAACCACAACCGCACCCACACCCACACCCACACCCACACCCACAACCACACTCACACCCACACCCACACCCACACCCACACCCACAACCACAACCACAACCACAACCACACCCTCACCCACAACCACAACCACAACCACAACCACACCCTCACCCACAACCACAACCACAACCACAACCACACCCACAACCACAACCACAACCACAACCACACCCTCACCCACAACCACAACCACAACCACAACCACAACCACAACCACAACCACAACCACAACCACAACCACACCCCTCGGGATCCGCCTGTGCGTGACTAAGCGACTGCCTATATCCTGGAGATCCCTCTGGAATTCCCTCGCACTGAAGTACATTGAATATACATTTTTGTTTCTCATGATATAGACACTTTTATCTAAAACTCACCGTTTTAACATTAATTAAAAAACAAAAAAAAAGAAATGTGCATACAGCTACCACAGTCTGTAGACTGATTACATAGGCACACAATCGTCACAACGTCATTGACAACCACGGAATTCCCCATGTTGGTGGTGTCGGCAGTTTGGACGGTGTTCAAATACTGTCCTACTTACATATCATTTTAAGAATCTTTTATCAGACGATATTATTGAAATCTGTTGCCATGAAAGGCGACTATGCTTATCATAAGAGGCGACTAACGGGATCGGGTGGTCAGGCTCGCTGACTTGGTTGACACATGTCATCGGTTCCCAATTGCGCAGATCGATGCTCACGTTGTTGATCACTGGATTGTCTGGTCCTGACTCGATTATTTACAGACCACCGCCATATAGCTGGAATATTGCTGAGTGTGGCGTAAAACTAAACTCACTCACTCACTCACTCACTGAAATCTGTATAACTTTAAGCATACACTTTAAGCATAAGCATAAGTCATCCGACAGCTGGACGGACCACCCCACCCCTGCTGGCAGTGTGTTCTTCACTCTATGAGAGTACATACTCAGCTGAACTCACACGAAGTGATTTCATATATTTAGTGCCATTGTATAAACTACTTCACACTGATGTCCAAATGAAACAAGCCTGGATTACTGAATGACTGGTCTAAAGTAATCCATGCTTGTTAAAAGGGGTTGGGTGCTCACTGGATTGTCTAGTCCGGCTCGATTATTTACAGAACGCCACCGTTTAGGTGGGATATTGCTGAGTGCGGCGTAAAACATCAAACCAAATGAAACCAACTTCAGAAACTGGAGGAACCACTCATTCATTCATTATAAGCATATATTAGTCAGTAGGGGAGGCAATTAATAAAATATTAATACACATATTTGTACAGGATCTTGGATATTGATTGGAAACTTTCAAACAAAATAAAAAAACAGAAAGGGCATTTTGTTTTCATTTTCGGCGAGGGTCATAAATAATGAAAATATGGACAAAGAGAGGTAAATGAAAAGCACCAGAAGAAACTCCCATTGCAATCTCTACTGTAGAATCTCCAGATCGTGAACTCTGGACATATATATTTATCGACATGTTTTGAGAATGGGAAAAGCCGACACCACAATAATTCTAACCATTGAGTGAGTATGAATTTAGGCCGCTTTTAGCACTATTCAAGCAGTATCAAATGGGGATACATCAGAAATGGGCTTCACACATTGGGCCCATGTGGGGAATCGAACCCGGGTCTTTGGCGTGACAAGCGAACACCTGAACCACAAGGTTACCCTACCGCCCCTTAGAACTGCTTGAGGCTCATCTACATTTTAACAGAAGGATGGATGTCCAAAGGCGTTACCGTTACACTGCATGTCAGCGGAGTGGTGGTAAGTCGACATGGCGTCAGCCTCCGCCCTGATGATCCGATCATATACCTACTTATGTCACAAGAAACTCTGCATGAACCTGTGACAAACTCTCACACTTACGGTCTCGTATTTGTTCTCTCGTTGTATTAATTCGACATTATTTGAGGCGCGTATGCGCGCACTCACAGCTAGAGAGAATGATTGAGTTCGCGAGAGTGAGAGAGAGAAAATCTAGACAACAATTTTACTTGTCCCCCCCCCCCCCCCCCCCCCCCCCCCGCATGCTTTTAATGAAAATTAATAGTCACGTTAGAGGAGTGACAGCGAGAGTGAGAGAGACGATCTCTGCTAGGCAACAATTAATCATGAGCTACCCATCCCCCTCTCTCCCTCCCTCTTCACCCTCAACCCCCCCCCCCCACCCCCTCTCTCTCTCCGTTTCTCTCTACCTGTCCCCTTCTCAAAAAAAGCATTTTTGATCATTCGTTATTTTTGTGGTTCCAAGGCCCCACCCTCTTTTGTGTTTACACGCTGAAGGATTTGACAACCACATTTACAATCAGTAGACCGAATACAGTGCATACATATTTTCATTATCAACGATTTTTCTCACAATAGTAATGCGGTCTAACGGAACGGAGCTATGCATCTATGTACACCAATACGGGATTTATTCTGCCTACACGCAGCAGATGCTCATGAATATGGTGGTAACATTTGCTAGACAACTGATCCTAAGTGCTTTCAAATGGCTAGCTACATTTGAATAGAATAACGGTTATGTGGAGTTTTAAATTCAGCACTGGCATCTAGGATCGTAATATAATACATATAATAGCAACCATGTTTTATACTGCCGTTTTAGTAGTTTAATTTACACGGTGTGCACCCCCCCACCCCCACACCACTCCCCAATGTTTCCACCTGTCTATACCTCGTCCTAGTTGTATCAACAATCTTTCCACCTCCCAAGGCTTTACATTGTCTTAACTGTATCAAGAATCCTTCCACCTCCCTTGGGTGTACCTCGTCCTAGTTGTACCAACAATGTTTCCACCTGTCTATATCTCGTCTTAGTTGTATCAACAATGTTTCCACCTGTCTATACCTCGTCCTAGTTGTATCAACAATGTTTCCACCTGTCTATACCTCGTCTTAGTTGTATCATCAATGTTTCCACCTGTCTATACCTCGTCCTAGTTGTATCAACAACATTCCCACCTATCTATACCTCGTCCTAGTTGCACCAACAATGTTTCCACCTGTCTATATCTCGTCTTAGTTGTATCAACCATGTTTCCACCTGTCTATACCTCGTCTTAGTTGTATCATCAATGTTTCCACCTGTCTATACCTCGTCCTAGTTGTATCAACCATGTTCCCACCTGTCTATACCTCGTCTTAGTTGTACCAACAATGTTTCCACCTGTCTATATCTCGTCTTAGTTGTATCAACCATGTTTCCACCTGTCTATACCTCGTCCTAGTTGTACCAACAATGTTTCCACCTGTCTATACCTCGTCTTAGTTGTATCATCAATGTTTCCACTTGTCTATACCACGTCCTAGTTGTATCATCAATGTTTCCACTTGTCTATACCACGTCCTAGTTGTATCAACAATGTTTCCACCTGTCTATACCTCGTCTTAGTTGTATCAACAATGTTTCCACCTGTCTATACCTCGTCCTAGTTGTACCAACAATGTTTCCACCTGTCTATACCTCGTCTTAGTTGTATCATCAATGTTTCCACTTGTCTATACCACGTTCTGGTTGTATCATCAATGTTTCCACTTGTCTATACCTCGTCCTAGTTGTATCAACAATGTTTCCACCTGTCTATACCTCGTCTTAGTTGTATCAACAATGTTTCCACCTGTCTATACCTCGTCCTAGTTGTATCAACAATGTTTCCACCTGTCTATACCTCGTCTTAGTTGTATCAACAATGTTTCCACCTGTCTATACCACGTTCTGGTTGCATCAACAATGTTTCCACCTGTCTATACCTCGTCCTAGTTGTATCATCAATGTTCCCACCTGTCTATACCTCGTCCTAGTTGTATCAACAATGTTTCCACTTGTCGATACCTCGTCCTAGTTGTACCAACAATGTTTCCACCTCCCAAGGCTATACATTACCTTAAGTGTATCAAGAATCCTTCCACCTACCTTGGGTGTACCTCGTCCTGATTGTATCAACAATGTTTCCACCTCCATACCTCGTCCAAGTTGTATTAAAATGTTTCCACCTTCCCAGGCTATACCACCGTTCTGGTTGTATCAACAATGTTTCCACCTGTCTATATCTCGTCCTAGTTGTATCAACAATGTTTCTACCTGTCTATACACTCGCCCTAGTTGCATCAACAATGTTTCCACCTCCCAAGGCTATACATTGTCTTAATCGTATCAAGAATCCTTCCACCTGCCTTGGGTGTACTTCGTCCTGATTGTATTAGCAATGTTTCAATCTGTCTATACCACGTCCTAGATGTATCAACAATGTTTCTACCTGTCTATACACTCGTCCTAGTTGTATCAACAATGTTTCTACCTGTCTATACACTCGCCCTAGTTGTATCAACAATGTTTCCACCTCCCAAGGCTATACATTGTCTTAATCGTATCAAGAATCCTTCCACCTGCCTTGGGTGTACTTCGTCCTGATTGTATTAGCAATGTTTCAATCTGTCTATACCACGTCCTAGATGTATCAACAATGTTTCTACCTGTCTATACACTCGTCCTAGTTGTATCAACAATGTTTCTACCTGTCTATACACTCGCCCTAGTTGTATCAACAATGTTTCCACCTGTCTATACACTCGTCCTAGTTGTATCAACAATGTTTCTACCTGTCTATACACTCGTCCTAGTTGTATCAACAATGTTTCCACCTCCCAAGGCTATACATTGTCTTAATCGTATCAATAATCCTTCCACCTGCCTTGGGTGTACTTCGTCCTGATTGTATTAGCAATGTTTCAATCTGTCTATACCACGTCCTAGATGTATCAACAATGTTTCTACCTGTCTATACACTCGTCCTAGTTGTATCAACAATGTTTCCACCTCCCAAGGCTATACATTGTCTTAATCGTATCAAGAATCCTTCCACCTGCCTTGGGTGTACTTCGTCCTGATTGTATTAGCAATGTTTCAATCTGTCTATACCACGTCCTAGATGTATCAACAATGTTTCTACCTGTCTATACACTCGCCCTAGTTGTATCAACAATGTTTCCACCTCCCAAGGCTATACATTGTCTTAATCGTATCAAGAATCCTTCCACCTGCCTTGGGTGTACTTCGTCCTGATTGTATTAGCAATGTTTCAATCTGTCTATACCACGTCCTAGATGTATCAACAATGTTTCTACCTGTCTATACACTCGTCCTAGATGTATCAACAATGTTTCCACCTCCCAAGGCTATACATTGTCTTAATCGTATCACGAATCCTTCCACCTGCCTTGGGTGTACTTCGTCCTGATTGTATTAGCAATGTTTCAATCTGTCTATACCACGTCCTAGATGTATCAACAATGTTTCTACCTGTCTATACACTCGCCCTAGTTGTATCAACAATGTTTCCACCTCCCAAGGCTATACATTGTCTTAATCGTATCAAGAATCCTTCCACCTGCCTTGGGTGTACTTCGTCCTGATTGTATTAGCAATGTTTCAATCTGTCTATACCACGTCCTAGTTGTATCAACAATGTTTCTACCTGTCTATACACTCGCCCTAGCTGTATCAACAATGTTTCCACCTGTCTATACACTCGTCCTAGTTGTATCAACAATGTTTCTACCTGTCTATACACTCGTCCTAGTTGTATCAACAATGTTTCCACCTGTCTATACACTCGTCCTAGTTGTATCAACAATGTTTCCACCTGTCTATATCTCGTCCTAGTTGTATCAACAATGTTTCTACCTGTCTATACACTCGCCCTAGTTGTATCAACAATGTTTCCACCTCCCAAGGCTATACATTGTCTTAATCGTATCAAGAATCCTTCCACCTGCCTTGGGTGTACTTCGTCCTGATTGTATTAGCAATGTTTCAATCTGTCTATACCACGTCCTAGATGTATCAACAATGTTTCTACCTGTCTATACACTCGTCCTAGATGTATCAACAATGTTTCCACCTCCCAAGGCTATACATTGTCTTAATCGTATCACGAATCCTTCCACCTGCCTTGGGTGTACTTCGTCCTGATTGTATTAGCAATGTTTCAATCTGTCTATACCACGTCCTAGATGTATCAACAATGTTTCTACCTGTCTATACACTCGCCCTAGTTGTATCAACAATGTTTCCACCTCCCAAGGCTATACATTGTCTTAATCGTATCAAGAATCCTTCCACCTGCCTTGGGTGTACTTCGTCCTGATTGTATTAGCAATGTTTCAATCTGTCTATACCACGTCCTAGTTGTATCAACAATGTTTCTACCTGTCTATACACTCGCCCTAGCTGTATCAACAATGTTTCCACCTGTCTATACACTCGTCCTAGTTGTATCAACAATGTTTCTACCTGTCTATACACTCGTCCTAGTTGTATCAACAATGTTTCCACCTGTCTATACACTCGTCCTAGTTGTATCAACAATGTTTCCACCTGTCTATACACTCGTCCTAGTTGTATCAACAATGTTTCTACCTGTCTATACACTCGTCCTAGTTGTATCAACAATGTTTCCACCTGTCTATACACTCGTCCTAGTTGTATCAACAATGTTTCTACCTGTCTATACACTCGCCCTAGTTGTACCAACAATGTTTCCACCTCCCAAGGCTATACAAAACCTTAAGTGTATCAAGAATCCTTCCACCTACCTTGGGTGTACCTCGTCCTGATTGTATCAACAATGTTTCCACCTCCATACCTCGTCCAAGTTGTATTAAAATGTTTCCACCTTCCCAGGCTATACCACCGTTCTGGTTGTATCAACAATGTTTCCACCTGTCTATATCTCGTCCTAGTTGTATCAACAATGTTTCCACCTCCCAAGGCTATACATTGTCTTAATCGTATCAAGAATCCTTCCACCTGCCTTGGGTGTACTTCGTCCTGATTGTATTAGCAATGTTTCAATCTGTCTATACCACGTCCTAGTTGTATCAACAATGTTTCTACCTGTCTATACGCTCGCCCTAGCTGTATCAACAATGTTTCCACCTGTCTATACACTCGTCCTAGTTGTATCAACAATGTATCCACCTGTCTATACACTCGTCCTAGTTGTATCAACAATGTTTCTACCTGTCTATACACTCGTCCTAGTTGTATCAACAATGTTTCCACCTGTCTATACACTCGTCCTAGTTGTATCAACAATGTTTCTACCTGTCTATACACTCGCCCTAGTTGTACCAACAATGTTTCCACCTCCCAAGGCTATACAAAACCTTAAGTGTATCAAGAATCCTTCCACCTACCTTGGGTGTACCTCGTCCTGATTGTATCAACAATGTTTCCACCTCCATACCTCGTCCAAGTTGTATTAAAATGTTTCCACCTTCCCAGGCTATACCACCGTTCTGGTTGTATCAACAATGTTTCCACCTGTCTATATCTCGTCCTAGTTGTATCAACAATGTTTCTACCTGTCTATACACTCGCCCTAGTTGTATCAACAATGTTTCCACCTCCCAAGGCTATACATTGTCTTAATCGTATCAAGAATCCTTCCACCTGCCTTGGGTGTACTTCGTCCTGATTGTATTAGCAATGTTTCAATCTGTCTATACCACGTCCTAGTTGTATCAACAATGTTTCTACCTGTCTATACACTCGCCCTAGCTGTATCAACAATGTTTCCACCTGTCTATACACTCGTCCTAGTTGTATCAACAATGTTTCTACCTGTCTATACACTCGTCCTAGTTGTATCAACAATGTTTCCACCTGTCTATACACTCGTCCTAGTTGTATCAACAATGTTTCCACCTGTCTATACACTCGTCCTAGTTGTATCAACAATGTTTCTACCTGTCTATACACTCGTCCTAGTTGTATCAACAATGTTTCCACCTGTCTATACACTCGTCCTAGTTGTATCAACAATGTTTCTACCTGTCTATACACTCGCCCTAGTTGTACCAACAATGTTTCCACCTCCCAAGGCTATACAAAACCTTAAGTGTATCAAGAATCCTTCCACCTACCTTGGGTGTACCTCGTCCTGATTGTATCAACAATGTTTCCACCTCCATACCTCGTCCAAGTTGTATTAAAATGTTTCCACCTTCCCAGGCTATACCACCGTTCTGGTTGTATCAACAATGTTTCCACCTGTCTATATCTCGTCCTAGTTGTATCAACAATGTTTCCACCTCCCAAGGCTATACATTGTCTTAATCGTATCAAGAATCCTTCCACCTGCCTTGGGTGTACTTCGTCCTGATTGTATTAGCAATGTTTCAATCTGTCTATACCACGTCCTAGTTGTATCAACAGTGTTTCTACCTGTCTATACGCTCGCCCTAGCTGTATCAACAATGTTTCCACCTGTCTATACACTCGTCCTAGTTGTATCAACAATGTATCCACCTGTCTATACACTCGTCCTAGTTGTATCAACAATGTTTCTACCTGTCTATACACTCGTCCTAGTTGTATCAACAATGTTTCCACCTGTCTATACACTCGTCCTAGTTGTATCAACAATGTTTCTACCTGTCTATACACTCGCCCTAGTTGTACCAACAATGTTTCCACCTCCCAAGGCTATACAAAACCTTAAGTGTATCAAGAATCCTTCCACCTACCTTGGGTGTACCTCGTCCTGATTGTATCAACAATGTTTCCACCTCCATACCTCGTCCAAGTTGTATTAAAATGTTTCCACCTTCCCAGGCTATACCACCGTTCTGGTTGTATCAACAATGTTTCCACCTGTCTATATCTCGTCCTAGTTGTATCAACAATGTTTCTACCTGTCTATACACTCGCCCTAGTTGTATCAACAATGTTTCCACCTCCCAAGGCTATACATTGTCTTAATCGTATCAAGAATCCTTCCACCTGCCTTGGGTGTACTTCGTCCTGATTGTATTAGCAATGTTTCAATCTGTCTATACCACGTCCTAGATGTATCAACAATGTTTCTACCTGTCTATACACTCGCCCTAGTTGTATCAACAATGTTTCCACCTCCCAAGGCTATACATTGTCTTAATCGTATCAAGAATCCTTCCACCTGCCTTGGGTGTACTTCGTCCTGATTGTATTAGCAATGTTTCAATCTGTCTATACCACGTCCTAGATGTATCAACAATGTTTCTACCTGTCTATACACTCGTCCTAGTTGTATCAACAATGTTTCTACCTGTCTATACACTCGCCCTAGTTGTATCAACAATGTTTCCACCTCCCAAGTCTATACATTGTCTTAATCGTATCAAGAATCCTTCCACCTGCCTTGGGTGTACTTCGTCCTGATTGTATTAGCAATGTTTCAATCTGTCTATACCACGTCCTAGATGTATCAACAATGTTTCTACCTGTCTATACACTCGTCCTAGTTGTATCAACAATGTTTCTACCTGTCTATACACTCGCCCTAGTTGTATGAACAATGTTTCCACCTGTCTATACACTCGTCCTAGATGTATCAACAATGTTTCTACCTGTCTATACACTCGTCCTAGTTGTATCAACAATGTTTCCACCTCCCAAGGCTATACATTGTCTTAATCGTATCAAGAATCCTTCCACCTGCCTTGGGTGTACTTCGTCCTGATTGTATTAGCAATGTTTCAATCTGTCTATACCACGTCCTAGATGTATCAACAATGTTTCTACCTGTCTATACACTCGTCCTAGTTGTATCAACAATGTTTCCACCTCCCAAGGCTATACATTGTCTTAATCGTATCAAGAATCCTTCCACCTGCCTTGGGTGTACTTCGTCCTGATTGTATTAGCAATGTTTCAATCTGTCTATACCACGTCCTAGATGTATCAACAATGTTTCTACCTGTCTATACACTCGTCCTAGATGTATCAACAATGTTTCCACCTCCCAAGGCTATACATTGTCTTAATCGTATCAAGAATCCTTCCAATTGCCTTGGGTGTACTTCGTCCTGATTGTATTAGCAATGTTTCAATCTGTCTATACCACGTCCTAGATGTATCAACAATGTTTCTACCTGTCTATACACTCGCCCTAGTTGTATCAACAATGTTTCCACCTCCCAAGGCTATACATTGTCTTAATCGTATCAAGAATCCTTCCACCTGCCTTGGGTGTACTTCGTCCTGATTGTATTAGCAATGTTTCAATCTGTCTATACCACGTCCTAGTTGTATCAACAATGTTTCTACCTGTCTATACACTCGCCCTAGCTGTATCAACAATGTTTCCACCTGTCTATACACTCGTCCTAGTTGTATCAACAATGTTTCTACCTGTCTATACACTCGTCCTAGTTGTATCAACAATGTTTCCACCTGTCTATACACTCGTCCTAGTTGTATCAACAATGTTTCCACCTGTCTATACACTCGTCCTAGTTGTATCAACAATGTTTCTACCTGTCTATACACTCGTCCTAGTTGTATCAACAATGTTTCCACCTGTCTATACACTCGTCCTAGTTGTATCAACAATGATTCTACTTGTCTATACACTCGCCCTAGTTGTATCAACAATGTTTCCACCTCCCAAGGCTATACATTGTCTTAATCGTATCAAGAATCCTTCCACCTGCCTTGGGTGTACTTCGTCCTGATTGTATTAGCAATGTTTCAATCTGTCTATACCACGTCCTAGTTGTATCAACAATGTTTCTACCTGTCTATACACTCGCCCTAGCTGTATCAACAATGTTTCCACCTGTCTATACACTCGTCCTAGTTGTATCAACAATGTTTCTACCTGTCTATACACTCGTCCTAGTTGTATCAACAATGTTTCCACCTGTCTATACACTCGTCCTAGTTGTATCAACAATGTTTCCACCTGTCTATACACTCGTCCTAGTTGTATCAACAATGTTTCTACCTGTCTATACACTCGTCCTAGTTGTATCAACAATGTTTCCACCTGTCTATACACTCGTCCTAGTTGTATCAACAATGTTTCTACCTGTCTATACACTCGCCCTAGTTGTACCAACAATATTTCCACCTCCCAAGGCTATACAAAACCTTAAGTGTATCAAGAATCCTTCCACCTACCTTGGGTGTACCTCGTCCTGATTGTATCAACAATGTTTCCACCTCCATACCTCGTCCAAGTTGTATTAAAATGTTTCCACCTTCCCAGGCTATACCACCGTTCTGGTTGTATCAACAATGTTTCCACCTGTCTATATCTCGTCCTAGTTGTATCAACAATGTTTCCACCTCCCAAGGCTATACATTGTCTTAATCGTATCAAGAATCCTTCCACCTGCCTTGGGTGTACTTCGTCCTGATTGTATTAGCAATGTTTCAATCTGTCTATACCACGTCCTAGTTGTATCAACAATGTTTCTACCTGTCTATACGCTCGCCCTAGCTGTATCAACAATGTTTCCACCTGTCTATACACTCGTCCTAGTTGTATCAACAATGTTTCCACCTGTCTATACACTCGTCCTAGTTGTATCAACAATGTTTCTACCTGTCTATACACTCGTCCTAGTTGTATCAACAATGTTTCCACCTGTCTATACACTCGTCCTAGTTGTATCAACAATGTTTCTACCTGTCTATACACTCGCCCTAGTTGTACCAACAATGTTTCCACCTCCCAAGGCTATACAAAACCTTAAGTGTATCAAGAATCCTTCCACCTACCTTGGGTGTACCTCGTCCTGATTGTATCAACAATGTTTCCACCTCCATACCTCGTCCAAGTTGTATTAAAATGTTTCCACCTTCCCAGGCTATACCACCGTTCTGGTTGTATCAACAATGTTTCCACCTGTCTATATCTCGTCCTAGTTGTATCAACAATGTTTCTACCTGTCTATACACTCGCCCTGGTTGTATCAACAATGTTTCCACCTCCCAAGGCTATACATTGTCTTAATCGTATCAAGAATCCTTCCACCTGCCTTGGGTGTACTTCGTCCTGATTGTATTAGCAATGTTTCAATCTGTCTATACCACGTCCTAGATGTATCAACAATGTTTCTACCTGTCTATACACTCGCCCTAGTTGTATCAACAATGTTTCCACCTCCCAAGGCTATACATTGTCTTAATCGTATCAAGAATCCTTCCACCTGCCTTGGGTGTACTTCGTCCTGATTGTATTAGCAATGTTTCAATCTGTCTATACCACGTCCTAGATGTATCAACAATGTTTCTACCTGTCTATACACTCGTCCTAGTTGTATCAACAATGTTTCTACCTGTCTATACACTCGCCCTAGTTGTATCAACAATGTTTCTACCTGTCTATACACTCGCCCTAGATGTATCAACAATGTTTCCACCTGTCTATACCACGTCCTAGATGTATCAACAATGTTTCTACCTGTCTATACACTCGCCCTAGTTGTATCAACAATGTTTCCACCTCCCAAGGCTATACATTGTCTTAGTCGTATCAAGAATCCTTCCACCTGCCTTGGGTGTACTTCGTCCTGATTGTATTAGCAATGTTTCAATCTGTCTATACCACGTCCTAGATGTATCAACAATGTTTCTACCTGTCTATACACTCGTCCTAGTTGTATCATCAATGTTTCTACCTGTCTATACACTCGCCCTAGTTGTATCAACAATGTTTCCACCTCCCAAGGCTATACATTGTCTTAATCGTATCAAGAATCCTTCCACCTGCCTTGGGTGTACTTCGTCCTGATTGTATTAGCAATGTTTCAATCTGTCTATACCACGTCCTAAATGTATCAACAATGTTTCTACCTGTCTATACACTCGTCCTAGTTGTATCAACAATGTTTCTACCTGTCTATACACTCGCCCTAGTTGTATCAACAATGTTTCCACCTGTCTATACACTCGTCCTAGATGTATCAACAATGTTTCTACCTGTCTATACACTCGTCCTAGTTGTATCAACAATGTTTCCACCTCCCAAGGCTATACATTGTCTTAATCGTATCAAGAATCCTTCCACCTGCCTTGGGTGTACTTCGTCCTGATTGTATTAGCAATGTTTCAATCTGTCTATACCACGTCCTAGATGTATCAACAATGTTTCTACCTGTCTATACACTCGTCCTAGTTGTATCAACAATGTTTCCACCTCCCAAGGCTATACATTGTCTTAATCGTATCAAGAATCCTTCCACCTGCCTTGGGTGTACTTCGTCCTGATTGTATTAGCAATGTTTCAATCTGTCTATACCACGTCCTAGATGTATCAACAATGTTTCTACCTGTCTATACACTCGCCCTAGTTGTATCAACAATGTTTCCACCTCCCAAGGCTATACATTGTCTTAATCGTATCAAGAATCCTTCCACCTGCCTTGGGTGTACTTCGTCCTGATTGTATTAGCAATGTTTCAATCTGTCTATACCACGTCCTAGATGTATCAACAATGTTTCTACCTGTCTATACACTCGCCCTAGTTGTATCAACAATGTTTCCACCTCCCAAGGCTATACATTGTCTTAATCGTATCAAGAATCCTTCCACCTGCCTTGGGTGTACTTCGTCCTGATTGTATTAGCAATGTTTCAATCTGTCTATACCACGTCCTAGATGTATCAACAATGTTTCTACCTGTCTATACACTCGTCCTAGTTGTATCAACAATGTTTCCACCTCCCAAGGCTATACATTGTCTTAATCGTATCAAGAATCCTTCCACCTGCCTTGGGTGTACTTCGTCCTGATTGTATTAGCAATGTTTCAATCTGTCTATACCACGTCCTAGATGTATCAACAATGTTTCTACCTGTCTATACACTCGTCCTAGTTGTATCAACAATGTTTCCACCTCCCAAGGCTATACATTGTCTTAATCGTATCAAGAATCCTTCCACCTGCCTTGGGTGTACTTCGTCCTGATTGTATTAGCAATGTTTCAATCTGTCTATACCACGTCCTAGATGTATCAACAATGTTTCTACCTGTCTATACACTCGCCCTAGTTGTATCAACAATGTTTCCACCTCCCAAGGCTATACATTGTCTTAATCGTATCAAGAATCCTTCCACCTGCCTTGGGTGTACTTCGTCCTGATTGTATTAGCAATGTTTCAATCTGTCTATACCACGTCCTAGATGTATCAACAATGTTTCTACCAGTCTATACACTCGCCCTAGTTGTATCAACAATGTTTCCACCTCCCAAGGCTATACATTGTCTTAATCGTATCAAGAATCCTTCCACCTGCCTTGGGTGTACTTCGTCCTGATTGTATTAGCAATGTTTCAATCTGTCTATACCACGTCCTAGATGTATCAACAATGTTTCTACCTGTCTATACACTCGTCCTAGTTGTATCAACAATGTTTCCACCTCCCAAGGCTATACATTGTCTTAATCGTATCAAGAATCCTTCCACCTGCCTTGGGTGTACTTCGTCCTGATTGTATTAGCAATGTTTCAATCTGTCTATACCACGTCCTAGATGTATCAACAATGTTTCTACCTGTCTATACACTCGCCCTAGTTGTATCAACAATGTTTCCACCTCCCAAGGCTATACATTGTCTTAATCGTATCAAGAATCCTTCCACCTGCCTTGGGTGTACTTCGTCCTGATTGTATTAGCAATGTTTCAATCTGTCTATACCACGTCCTAGATGTATCAACAATGTTTCTACCTGTCTATACACTCGTCCTAGTTGTATCAACAATGTTTCCACCTCCCAAGGCTATACATTGTCTTAATCGTATCAAGAATCCTTCCACCTGCCTTGGGTGTACTTCGTCCTGATTGTATTAGCAATGTTTCAATCTGTCTATACCACGTCCTAGATGTATCAACAATGTTTCTACCTGTCTATACACTCGCCCTAGTTGTATCAACAATGTTTCCACCTCCCAAGGCTATACATTGTCTTAATCGTATCAAGAATCCTTCCACCTGCCTTGGGTGTACTTCGTCCTGATTGTATTAGCAATGTTTCCACCTGTCTATACCACGTCCTAGATGTATCAACAATGTTTCTACCTGTCTATACACTCGTCCTAGTTGTATCAACAATGTTTCCACCTCCCAAGGCTATACATTGTCTTAATCGTATCAAGAATCCTTCCACCTGCCTTGGGTGTACTTCGTCCTGATTGTATTAGCAATGTTTCAATCTGTCTATACCACGTCCTAGATGTATCAACAATGTTTCTACCTGTCTATACACTCGTCCTAGTTGTATCAACAATGTTTCCACCTGTCTATACACTCGTCCTAGTTGTATCAACAATGTTTCCACCTGTCTATACACTCGCCCTAGCTGTATCAACAATGTTTCCACCTGTCTATACACTCGTCCTAGTTGTATCAACAATGTTTCCACCTGTCTATACACTCGTCCTAGTTGTATCAACAGTGTTTCTACCTGTCTATACACTCGCCCTAGTTGTACCAACAATGTTTCCACCTCCCAAGGCTACACAAAACCTTAAGTGTATCAAGAATCCTTCCACCTACCTTGGGTGTACCTCGTCCTGATTGTATCAACAATGTTTCCACCTCCATACCTCGTCCAAGTTGTATTAAAATGTTTCCACCTTCCCAGGCTATACCACCGTTCTGGTTGTATCAACAATGTTTCCACCTGTCTATATCTCGTCCTAGTTGTATCAACAATGTTTCTACCTGTCTATACACTCGCCCTAGTTGTATCAACAATGTTTCCACCTCAAAAGGCTATACATTGTCTTAATCGTATCAAGAATCCTTCCACCTGCCTTGGGTGTACTTCGTCCTGATTGTATTAGCAATGTTTCAATCTGTCTATACCACGTCCTAGATGTATCAACAATGTTTCTACCTGTCTATACACTCGCCCTAGTTGTATGAACAATGTTTCCACCTCCCAAGGCTATACATTGTCTTAATCGTATCAAGAATCCTTAAACCTGCCTTGGGTGTACTTCGTCATGATTGTATTAGCAATGTTTCAATCTGTCTATACCACGTCCTAGATGTATCAACAATGTTTCTACCTGTCTATACACTCGTCCTAGTTGTATCAACAATGTTTCTACCTGTCTATCAACAATGTTTCTACCTGTCTATACACTCGTCCTAGTTGTATCAACAATGTTTCTACCTGTCTATACACTCACCCTAGTTGTATCAACAATGTTTCTACCTGTCTATACACTCGCCCTAGATGTATCAACAATGTTTCCACCTCCCAAGGCTATACATTGTCTTAATCGTATCAAGAATCCTTCCACCTGCCTTGGGTGTACTTCGTCCTGATTGTATTAGCAATGTTTCAATCTGTCTATACCACGTCCTAGATGTATCAACAATGTTTCTACCTGTCTATACACTCGCCCTAGTTGTATCAACAATGTTTCCACCTCCCAAGGCTATACATTGTCTTAATCGTATCAAGAATCCTTCCACCTGCCTTGGGTGTACTTCGTCCTGATTGTATTAGCAATGTTTCAATCTGTCTATACCACGTCCTAGATGTATCAACAATGTTTCTACCTGTCTATACACTCGCCCTAGTTGTATCAACAATGTTTCCACCTCCCAAGGCTATACATTGTCTTAATCGTATCAAGAATCCTTCCACCTGCCTTGGGTGTACTTCGTCCTGATTGTATTAGCAATGTTTCAATCTGTCTATACCACGTCCTAGATGTATCAACAATGTTTCTACCTGTCTATACACTCGTCCTAGTTGTATCAACAATGTTTCTACCTGTCTATACACTCGCCCTAGTTGTATCAACAATGTTTCCACCTCCCAAGGCTATACATTGTCTTAATCGTATCAAGAATCCTTCCACCTGCCTTGGGTGTACTTCGTCCTGATTGTATTAGCAATGTTTCAATCTGTCTATACCACGTCCTAGATGTATCAACAATGTTTCTACCTGTCTATACACTCGTCCTAGTTGTATCAACAATGTTTCTACCTGTCTATACACTCGCCCTAGTTGTATCAACAATGTTTCCACCTGTCTATACACTCGTCCTAGATGTATCAACAATGTTTCTACCTGTCTATACACTCGTCCTAGTTGTATCAACAATGTTTCCACCTCCCAAGGCTATACATTGTCTTAATCGTATCAAGAATCCTTCCACCTGCCTTGGGTGTACTTCGTCCTGATTGTATTAGCAATGTTTCAATCTGTCTATACCACGTCCTAGATGTATCAACAATGTTTCTACCTGTCTATACACTCGTCCTAGTTGTATCAACAATGTTTCCACCTCCCAAGGCTATACATTGTCTTAATCGTATCAAGAATCCTTCCACCTGCCTTGGGTGTACTTCGTCCTGATTGTATTAGCAATGTTTCAATCTGTCTATACCACGTCCTAGATGTATCAACAATGTTTCTACCTGTCTATACACTCGCCCTAGTTGTATCAACAATGTTTCCACCTCCCAAGGCTATACATTGTCTTAATCGTATCAAGAATCCTTCCACCTGCCTTGGGTGTACTTCGTCCTGATTGTATTAGCAATGTTTCAATCTGTCTATACCACGTCCTAGATGTATCAACAATGTTTCTACCAGTCTATACACTCGCCCTAGTTGTATCAACAATGTTTCCACCTCCCAAGGCTATACATTGTCTTAATCGTATCAAGAATCCTTCCACCTGCCTTGGGTGTACTTCGTCCTGATTGTATTAGCAATGTTTCAATCTGTCTATACCACGTCCTAGATGTATCAACAATGTTTCTACCTGTCTATACACTCGTCCTAGTTGTATCAACAATGTTTCCACCTCCCAAGGCTATACATTGTCTTAATCGTATCAAGAATCCTTCCACCTGCCTTGGGTGTACTTCGTCCTGATTGTATTAGCAATGTTTCAATCTGTCTATACCACGTCCTAGATGTATCAACAATGTTTCTACCTGTCTATACACTCGCCCTAGTTGTATCAACAATGTTTCCACCTCCCAAGGCTATACATTGTCTTAATCGTATCAAGAATCCTTCCACCTGCCTTGGGTGTACTTCGTCCTGATTGTATTAGCAATGTTTCAATCTGTCTATACCACGTCCTAGATGTATCAACAATGTTTCTACCTGTCTATACACTCGTCCTAGTTGTATCAACAATGTTTCCACCTCCCAAGGCTATACATTGTCTTAATCGTATCAAGAATCCTTCCACCTGCCTTGGGTGTACTTCGTCCTGATTGTATTAGCAATGTTTCAATCTGTCTATACCACGTCCTAGATGTATCAACAATGTTTCTACCTGTCTATACACTCGTCCTAGTTGTATCAACAATGTTTCTACCTGTCTATACCTCGTCCTAGTTGTATCAACAATGTTTCTACCTGTCTATACACTCGTCCTAGTTGTATCAACAATGTTTCCACCTCCCAAGGCTATACATTGTCTTAATCGTATCAAGAATCCTTCCACCTGCCTTGGGTGTACTTCGTCCTGATTGTATTAGCAATGTTTCAATCTGTCTATACCACGTCCTAGATGTATCAACAATGTTTCTACCTGTCTATACACTCGCCCTAGTTGTATCAACAATGTTTCCACCTCCCAAGGCTATACATTGTCTTAATCGTATCAAGAATCCTTCCACCTGCCTTGGGTGTACTTCGTCCTGATTGTATTAGCAATGTTTCAATCTGTCTATACCACGTCCTAGATGTATCAACAATGTTTCTACCAGTCTATACACTCGCCCTAGTTGTATCAACAATGTTTCCACCTCCCAAGGCTATACATTGTCTTAATCGTATCAAGAATCCTTCCACCTGCCTTGGGTGTACTTCGTCCTGATTGTATTAGCAATGTTTCAATCTGTCTATACCACGTCCTAGATGTATCAACAATGTTTCTACCTGTCTATACACTCGTCCTAGTTGTATCAACAATGTTTCCACCTCCCAAGGCTATACATTGTCTTAATCGTATCAAGAATCCTTCCACCTGCCTTGGGTGTACTTCGTCCTGATTGTATTAGCAATGTTTCCACCTGTCTATACCACGTCCTAGATGTATCAACAATGTTTCTACCTGTCTATACACTCGTCCTAGTTGTATCAACAATGTTTCCACCTCCCAAGGCTATACATTGTCTTAATCGTATCAAGAATCCTTCCACCTGCCTTGGGTGTACTTCGTCCTGATTGTATTAGCAATGTTTCCACCTGTCTATACCACGTCCTAGATGTATCAACAATGTTTCTACCTGTCTATACACTCGTCCTAGTTGTATCAACAATGTTTCCACCTGTCTATACACTCGTCCTAGTTGTATCAACAATGTTTCCACCTGTCTATACACTCGCCCTAGCTATATCAACAATGTTTCCACCTGTCTATACACTCGTCCTAGTTGTATCAACAATGTTTCTACCTGTCTATACACTCGTCCTAGTTGTATCAACAGTGTTTCCACCTGTCTATACACTCGTCCTAGTTGTATCAACAATGTTTCTACCTGTCTATACACTCGCCCTAGTTGTACCAACAATGTTTCCACCTCCCAAGGCTACACAAAACCTTAAGTGTATCAAGAATCCTTCCACCTACCTTGGGTGTACCTCGTCCTGATTGTATCAACAATGTTTCCACCTCCATACCTCGTCCAAGTTGTATTAAAATGTTTCCACCTTCCCAGGCTATACCACCGTTCTGGTTGTATCAACAATGTTTCCACCTGTCTATATCTCGTCCTAGTTGTATCAACAATGTTTCTACCTGTCTATACACTCGTCCTAGTTGTATCAACAATGTTTCCACCTCAAAAGGCTATACATTGTCTTAATCGTATCAAGAATCCTTCCACCTGCCTTGGGTGTACTTCGTCCTGATTGTATTAGCAATGTTTCAATCTGTCTATACCACGTCCTAGATGTATCAACAATGTTTCTACCTGTCTATACACTCGCCCTAGTTGTATCAACAATGTTTCCACCTCCCAAGGCTATACATTGTCTTAATCGTATCAAGAATCCTTCCACCTGCCTTGGGTGTACTTCGTCCTGATTGTATTAGCAATGTTTCAATCTGTCTATACCACGTCCTAGATGTATCAACAATGTTTCTACCTGTCTATACACTCGTCCTAGTTGTATCAACAATGTTTCTACCTGTCTATACACTCGCCCTAGTTGTATCAACAATGTTTCTACCTGTCTATACACTCGCCCTAGATGTATCAACAATGTTTCCACCTGTCTATACCACGTCCTAGATGTATCAACAATGTTTCTACCTGTCTATACACTCGCCCTAGTTGTATCAACAATGTTTCCACCTCCCAAGGCTATACATTGTCTTAATCGTGTCAAGAATCCTTCCACCTGCCTTGGGTGTACTTCGTCCTGATTGTATTAGCAATGTTTCAACCTGTCTATACCACGTCCTAGATGTATCAACAATGTTTCTACTTGTCTATACACTCGTCCTAGTTGTATCAACAATGTTTCTACCTGTCTATACACTCGCCCTAGTTGTATCAACAATGTTTCCACCTCCCAAGGCTATACATTGTCTTAATCGTATCAAGAATCCTTCCACCTGCCTTGGGTGTACTTCGTCCTGATTGTATTAGCAATGTTTCAATCTGTCTATACCACGTCCTAGATGTATCAACAATGTTTCTACCTGTCTATACACTCGTCCTAGTTGTATCAACAATGTTTCTACCTGTCTATACACTCGCCCTAGTTGTATCAACAATGTTTCCACCTGTCTATACACTCGTCCTAGTTGTATCAACAATGTTTCTACCTGTCTATACACTCGTCCTAGTTGTATCAACAATGTTTCCACCTCCCAAGGCTATACATTGTCTTAATCGTATCAAGAATCCTTCCACCTGCCTTGGGTGTACTTCGTCCTGATTGTATTAGCAATGTTTCAATCTGTCTATACCACGTCCTAGATGTATCAACAATGTTTCTACCTGTCTATACACTCGCCCTAGTTGTATCAACAATGTTTCCACCTCCCAAGGCTATACATTGTCTTAATCGTATCAAGAATCCTTCCACCTGCCTTGGGTGTACTTCGTCCTGATTGTATTAGCAATGTTTCAATCTGTCTATACCACGTCCTAGATGTATCAACAATGTTTCTACCAGTCTATACACTCGCCCTAGTTGTATCAACAATGTTTCCACCTCAAAAGGCTATACATTGTCTTAATCGTATCAAGAATCCTTCCACCTGCCTTGGGTGTACTTCGTCCTGATTGTATTAGCAATGTTTCAATCTGTCTATACCACGTCCTAGATGTATCAACAATGTTTCTACCTGTCTATACACTCGTCCTAGTTGTATCAACAATGTTTCCACCTCCCAAGGCTATACATTGTCTTAATCGTATCAAGAATCCTTCCACCTGCCTTGGGTGTACTTCGTCCTGATTGTATTAGCAATGTTTCAATCTGTCTATACCACGTCCTAGATGTATCAACAATGTTTCTACCTGTCTATACACTCGTCCTAGATGTATCAACAATGTTTCCACCTCCCAAGGCTATACATTGTCTTAATCGTATCAAGAATCCTTCCACCTGCCTTGGGTGTACTTCGTCCTGATTGTATTAGCAATGTTTCAATCTGTCTATACCACGTCCTAGATGTATCAACAATGTTTCTACCTGTCTATACACTCGTCCTAGTTGTATCAACAATGTTTCCACCTCCCAAGGCTATACATTGTCTTAATCGTATCAAGAATCCTTCCACCTGCCTTGGGTGTACTTCGTCCTGATTGTATTAGCAATGTTTCAATCTGTCTATACCACGTCCTAGATGTATCAACAATGTTTCTACCTGTCTATACACTCGCCCTAGTTGTATCAACAATGTTTCCACCTCCCAAGGCTATACATTGTCTTAATCGTATCAAGAATCCTTCCACCTGCCTTGGGTGTACTTCGTCCTGATTGTATTAGCAATGTTTCAATCTGTCTATACCACGTCCTAGATGTATCAACAATGTTTCTACCTGTCTATACACTCGTCCTAGTTGTATCAACAATGTTTCCACCTCCCAAGGCTATACATTGTCTTAATCGTATCAAGAATCCTTCCACCTGCCTTGGGTGTACTTCGTCCTGATTGTATTAGCAATGTTTCAATCTGTCTATACCACGTCCTAGATGTATCAACAATGTTTCTACCTGTCTATACACTCGCCCTAGTTGTATCAACAATGTTTCCACCTCCCAAGGCTATACATTGTCTTAATCGTATCAAGAATCCTTCCACCTGCCTTGGGTGTACTTCGTCCTGATTGTATTAGCAATGTTTCAATCTGTCTATACCACGTCCTAGATGTATCAACAATGTTTCTACCAGTCTATACACTCGCCCTAGTTGTATCAACAATGTTTCCACCTCCCAAGGCTATACATTGTCTTAATCGTATCAAGAATCCTTCCACCTGCCTTGGGTGTACTTCGTCCTGATTGTATTAGCAATGTTTCAATCTGTCTATACCACGTCCTAGATGTATCAACAATGTTTCTACCTGTCTATACACTCGTCCTAGTTGTATCAACAATGTTTCCACCTCCCAAGGCTATACATTGTCTTAATCGTATCAAGAATCCTTCCACCTGCCTTGGGTGTACTTCGTCCTGATTGTATTAGCAATGTTTCAATCTGTCTATACCACGTCCTAGATGTATCAACAATGTTTCTACCTGTCTATACACTCGTCCTAGATGTATCAACAATGTTTCCACCTCCCAAGGCTATACATTGTCTTAATCGTATCAAGAATCCTTCCACCTGCCTTGGGTGTACTTCGTCCTGATTGTATTAGCAATGTTTCAATCTGTCTATACCACGTCCTAGATGTATCAACAATGTTTCTACCTGTCTATACACTCGTCCTAGTTGTATCAACAATGTTTCCACCTCCCAAGGCTATACATTGTCTTAATCGTATCAAGAATCCTTCCACCTGCCTTGGGTGTACTTCGTCCTGATTGTATTAGCAATGTTTCAATCTGTCTATACCACGTCCTAGATGTATCAACAATGTTTCTACCTGTCTATACACTCGCCCTAGTTGTATCAACAATGTTTCCACCTCCCAAGGCTATACATTGTCTTAATCGTATCAAGAATCCTCCCACCTGTCTTGGGTGTACTTCGTCCTGATTGTATTAGCAATGTTTCAATCTGTCTATACCACGTCCTAGATGTATCAACAATGTTTCTACCTGTCTATACACTCGTCCTAGTTGTATCAACAATGTTTCCACCTCCCAAGGCTATACATTGTCTTAATCGTATCAAGAATCCTTCCACCTGCCTTGGGTGTACTTCGTCCTGATTGTATTAGCAATGTTTCAATCTGTCTATACCACGTCCTAGATGTATCAACAATGTTTCTACCTGTCTATACACTCGCCCTAGTTGTATCAACAATGTTTCCACCTCCCAAGGCTATACATTGTCTTAATCGTATCAAGAATCCTTCCACCTGCCTTGGGTGTACTTCGTCCTGATTGTATTAGCAATGTTTCCACCTGTCTATACCACGTCCTAGATGTATCAACAATGTTTCTACCTGTCTATACCTCGTCCTAGTTGTATCAACAATGTTTCCACCTCCCAAGGCTATACATTGTCTTAATCGTTTCAAGAATCCTTCCACCTGCCTTGGGTGTACTTCGTCCTGATTGTATTAGCAATGTTTCAATCTGTCTATACCACGTCCTAGATGTATCAACAATGTTTCTACCTGTCTATACACTCGCCCTAGTTGTATCAACAATGTTTCTACCTGTCTATACCTCGTCCTAGTTGTATCAACAATGTTTCCACCTCCCAAGGCTATACATTGTCTTAATCGTATCAAGAATCCTTCCACCTGCCTTGGGTGTACTTCGTCCTGATTGTATAAGCAATGTTTCAATCTGTCTATACCACGTCCTAGATGTATCAACAATGTTTCTACCTGTCTATACACTCGTCCTAGTTGTATCAACAATGTTTCCACCTCCCAAGGCTATACATTGTCTTAATCGTATCAAGAATCCTTCCACCTGCCTTGGGTGTACTTCGTCCTGATTGTATTAGCAATGTTTCAATCTGTCTATACCACGTCCTAGATGTATCAACAATGTTTCTACCTGTCTATACACTCGTCCTAGTTGTATCAACAATGTTTCTACCTGTCTATACACTCGCCCTAGTTGTATCAACAATGTTTCCACCTGTCTATACACTCGTCCTAGATGTATCAACAATGTTTCTACCTGTCTATACACTCGTCCTAGTTGTATCAACAATGTTTCCACCTCCCAAGGCTATACATTGTCTTAATCGTATCAAGAATCCTTCCACCTGCCTTGGGTGTACTTCGTCCTGATTGTATAAGCAATGTTTCAATCTGTCTATACCACGTCCTAGATGTATCAACAATGTTTCTACCTGTCTATACACTCGTCCTAGTTGTATCAACAATGTTTCTACCTGTCTATACACTCGCCCTAGTTGTATCAACAATGTTTCCACCTGTCTATACACTCGTCCTAGATGTATCAACAATGTTTCTACCTGTCTATACACTCGTCCTAGTTGTATCAACAATGTTTCCACCTCCCAAGGCTATACATTGTCTTAATCGTATCAAGAATCCTTCCACCTGCCTTGGGTGTACTTCGTCCTGATTGTATTAGCAATGTTTCAATCTGTCTATACCACGTCCTAGTTGTATCAACAATGTTTCCACCTCCCAAGGCTATACATTGTCTTAATCGTATCAAGAATCCTTCCACCTGCCTTGGGTGTACTTCGTCCTGATTGTATTAGCAATGTTTCAATCTGTCTATACCACGTCCTAGATGTATCAACAATGTTTCCACCTGTCTATACACTCGCCCTAGTTGTATCAACAATGTTTCTACCTGTCTATACACTCGTCCTAGTTGTATCAACAATGTTTCCACCTCCCAAGGCTATACATTGTCTTAATCGTATCAAGAATCCTTCCACCTGCCTTGGGTGTACTTCGTCCTGATTGTATTAGCAATGTTTCCACCTGTCTATACCACGTCCTAGATGTATCAACAATGTTTCTACCTGTCTATACCTCGTCCTAGTTGTATCAACAATGTTTCCACCTCCCAAGGCTATACATTGTCTTAATCGTTTCAAGAATCCTTCCACCTGCCTTGGGTGTACTTCGTCCTGATTGTATTAGCAATGTTTCAATCTGTCTATACCACGTCCTAGATGTATCAACAATGTTTCTACCTGTCTATACACTCGCCCTAGTTGTATCAACAATGTTTCTACCTGTCTATACCTCGTCCTAGTTGTATCAACAATGTTTCCACCTCCCAAGGCTATACATTGTCTTAATCGTATCAAGAATCCTTCCACCTGCCTTGGGTGTACTTCGTCCTGATTGTATAAGCAATGTTTCAATCTGTCTATACCACGTCCTAGATGTATCAACAATGTTTCTACCTGTCTATACACTCGTCCTAGTTGTATCAACAATGTTTCTACCTGTCTATACACTCGCCCTAGTTGTATCAACAATGTTTCCACCTGTCTATACACTCGTCCTAGATGTATCAACAATGTTTCTACCTGTCTATACACTCGTCCTAGTTGTATCAACAATGTTTCCACCTCCCAAGGCTATACATTGTCTTAATCGTATCAAGAATCCTTCCACCTGCCTTGGGTGTACTTCGTCCTGATTGTATTAGCAATGTTTCAATCTGTCTATACCACGTCCTAGTTGTATCAACAATGTTTCCACCTCCCAAGGCTATACATTGTCTTAATCGTATCAAGAATCCTTCCACCTGCCTTGGGTGTACTTCGTCCTGATTGTATTAGCAATGTTTCAATCTGTCTATACCACGTCCTAGATGTATCAACAATGTTTCTACCTGTCTATACACTCGTCCTAGTTGTATCAACAATGTTTCCACCTCCCAAGGCTATACATTGTCTTAATCGTATCAAGAATCCTTCCACCTGCCTTGGGTGTACTTCGTCCTGATTGTATTAGCAATGTTTCAATCTGTCTATACCACGTCCTAGATGTATCAACAATGTTTCTACCTGTCTATACACTCGCCCTAGTTGTATCAACAATGTTTCCACCTCCCAAGGCTATACATTGTCTTAATCGTATCAAGAATCCTCCCACCTGTCTTGGGTGTACTTCGTCCTGATTGTATTAGCAATGTTTCAATCTGTCTATACCACGTCCTAGATGTATCAACAATGTTTCTACCTGTCTATACACTCGCCCTAGTTGTATCAACAATGTTTCCACCTCCCAAGGCTATACATTGTCTTAATCGTATCACGAATCCTTCCACCTGCCTTGGGTGTACTTCGTCCTGATTGTATTAGCAATGTTTCAATCTGTCTATACCACGTCCTAGATGTATCAACAATGTTTCTACCTGTCTATACACTCGTCCTAGTTGTATCAACAATGTTTCCACCTCCCAAGGCTATACATTGTCTTAATCGTATCAAGAATCCTTCCACCTGCCTTGGGTGTACTTCGTCCTGATTGTATTAGCAATGTTTCAATCTGTCTATACCACGTCCTAGATGTATCAACAATGTTTCTACCTGTCTATACACTCGCCCTAGTTGTATCAACAATGTTTCCACCTCCCAAGGCTATACATTGTCTTAATCGTATCAAGAATCCTTCCACCTGCCTTGGGTGTACTTCGTCCTGATTGTATTAGCAATGTTTCCACCTGTCTATACCACGTCCTAGATGTATCAACAATGTTTCTACCTGTCTATACCTCGTCCTAGTTGTATCAACAATGTTTCCACCTCCCAAGGCTATACATTGTCTTAATCGTTTCAAGAATCCTTCCACCTGCCTTGGGTGTACTTCGTCCTGATTGTATTAGCAATGTTTCAATCTGTCTATACCACGTCCTAGATGTATCAACAATGTTTCTACCTGTCTATACACTCGCCCTAGTTGTATCAACAATGTTTCTACCTGTCTATACCTCGTCCTAGTTGTATCAACAATGTTTCCACCTCCCAAGGCTATACATTGTCTTAATCGTATCAAGAATCCTTCCACCTGCCTTGGGTGTACTTCGTCCTGATTGTATAAGCAATGTTTCAATCTGTCTATACCACGTCCTAGATGTATCAACAATGTTTCTACCTGTCTATACACTCGTCCTAGTTGTATCAACAATGTTTCCACCTCCCAAGGCTATACATTGTCTTAATCGTATCAAGAATCCTTCCACCTGCCTTGGGTGTACTTCGTCCTGATTGTATTAGCAATGTTTCAATCTGTCTATACCACGTCCTAGATGTATCAACAATGTTTCTACCTGTCTATACACTCGTCCTAGTTGTATCAACAATGTTTCTACCTGTCTATACACTCGCCCTAGTTGTATCAACAATGTTTCCACCTGTCTATACACTCGTCCTAGATGTATCAACAATGTTTCTACCTGTCTATACACTCGTCCTAGTTGTATCAACAATGTTTCCACCTCCCAAGGCTATACATTGTCTTAATCGTATCAAGAATCCTTCCACCTGCCTTGGGTGTACTTCGTCCTGATTGTATAAGCAATGTTTCAATCTGTCTATACCACGTCCTAGATGTATCAACAATGTTTCTACCTGTCTATACACTCGTCCTAGTTGTATCAACAATGTTTCTACCTGTCTATACACTCGCCCTAGTTGTATCAACAATGTTTCCACCTGTCTATACACTCGTCCTAGATGTATCAACAATGTTTCTACCTGTCTATACACTCGTCCTAGTTGTATCAACAATGTTTCCACCTCCCAAGGCTATACATTGTCTTAATCGTATCAAGAATCCTTCCACCTGCCTTGGGTGTACTTCGTCCTGATTGTATTAGCAATGTTTCAATCTGTCTATACCACGTCCTAGTTGTATCAACAATGTTTCCACCTCCCAAGGCTATACATTGTCTTAATCGTTTCAAGAATCCTTCCACCTGCCTTGGGTGTACTTCGTCCTGATTGTATTAGCAATGTTTCAATCTGTCTATACCACGTCCTAGATGTATCAACAATGTTTCCACCTGTCTATACACTCGCCCTAGTTGTATCAACAATGTTTCTACCTGTCTATACACTCGTCCTAGTTGTATCAACAATGTTTCCACCTCCCAAGGCTATACATTGTCTTAATCGTATCAAGAATCCTTCCACCTGCCTTGGGTGTACTTCGTCCTGATTGTATTAGCAATGTTTCAATCTGTCTATACCACGTCCTAGATGTATCAACAATGTTTCTACCTGTCTATACCTCGTCCTAGTTGTATCAACAATGTTTCCACCTCCCAAGGCTATACATTGTCTTAATCGTTTCAAGAATCCTTCCACCTGCCTTGGGTGTACTTCGTCCTGATTGTATTAGCAATGTTTCAATCTGTCTATACCACGTCCTAGATGTATCAACAATGTTTCTACCTGTCTATACACTCGCCCTAGTTGTATCAACAATGTTTCTACCTGTCTATACCTCGTCCTAGTTGTATCAACAATGTTTCCACCTCCCAAGGCTATACATTGTCTTAATCGTATCAAGAATCCTTCCACCTGCCTTGGGTGTACTTCGTCCTGATTGTATAAGCAATGTTTCAATCTGTCTATACCACGTCCTAGATGTATCAACAATGTTTCTACCTGTCTATACACTCGTCCTAGTTGTATCAACAATGTTTCTACCTGTCTATACACTCGCCCTAGTTGTATCAACAATGTTTCCACCTGTCTATACACTCGTCCTAGATGTATCAACAATGTTTCTACCTGTCTATACACTCGTCCTAGTTGTATCAACAATGTTTCCACCTCCCAAGGCTATACATTGTCTTAATCGTATCAAGAATCCTTCCACCTGCCTTGGGTGTACTTCGTCCTGATTGTATTAGCAATGTTTCAATCTGTCTATACCACGTCCTAGATGTATCAACAATGTTTCTACCAGTCTATACACTCGCCCTAGTTGTATCAACAATGTTTCCACCTCCCAAGGCTATACATTGTCTTAATCGTATCAAGAATCCTTCCACCTGCCTTGGGTGTACTTCGTCCTGATTGTATTAGCAATGTTTCAATCTGTCTATACCACGTCCTAGATGTATCAACAATGTTTCTACCTGTCTATACACTCGCCCTAGTTGTATCAACAATGTTTCCACCTCCCAAGGCTATACATTGTCTTAATCGTATCAAGAATCCTTCCACCTGCCTTGGGTGTACTTCGTCCTGATTGTATTAGCAATGTTTCCACCTGTCTATACCACGTCCTAGATGTATCAACAATGTTTCTACCTGTCTATACACTCGTCCTAGTTGTATCAACAATGTTTCCACCTCCCAAGGCTATACATTGTCTTAATCGTATCAAGAATCCTTCCACCTGCCTTGGGTGTACTTCGTCCTGATTGTATTAGCAATGTTTCAATCTGTCTATACCACGTCCTAGATGTATCAACAATGTTTCTACCTGTCTATACACTCGTCCTAGTTGTATCAACAATGTTTCCACCTCCCAAGGCTATACATTGTCTTAATCGTATCAAGAATCCTTCCACCTGCCTTGGGTGTACTTCGTCCTGATTGTATTAGCAATGTTTCCACCTGTCTATACCACGTCCTAGATGTATCAACAATGTTTCTACCTGTCTATACACTCGTCCTAGTTGTATCAACAATGTTTCCACCTCCCAAGGCTATACATTGTCTTAATCGTATCAAGAATCCTTCCACCTGCCTTGGGTGTACTTCGTCCTGATTGTATTAGCAATGTTTCAATCTGTCTATACCACGTCCTAGATGTATCAACAATGTTTCTACCTGTCTATACCTCGTCCTAGTTGTATCAACAATGTTTCCACCTCCCAAGGCTATACATTGTCTTAATCGTATCAAGAATCCTTCCACCTGCCTTGGGTGTACTTCGTCCTGATTGTATTAGCAATGTTTCAATCTGTCTATACCACGTCCTAGATGTATCAACAATGTTTCTACCTGTCTATACACTCGCCCTAGTTGTATCAACAATGTTTCTACCTGTCTATACCTCGTCCTAGTTGTATCAACAATGTTTCCACCTCCCAAGGCTATACATTGTCTTAATCGTTTCAAGAATCCTTCCACCTGCCTTGGGTGTACTTCGTCCTGATTGTATTAGCAATGTTTCAATCTGTCTATACCACGTCCTAGATGTATCAACAATGTTTCTACCTGTCTATACACTCGTCCTAGTTGTATCAACAATGTTTCTACCTGTCTATACACTCGTCCTAGATGTATCAACAATGTTTCTACCTGTCTATACACTCGTCCTAGTTGTATCAACAATGTTTCTACCTGTCTATACCTCGTCCTAGTTGTATCAACAATGTTTCCACCTCCCAAGGCTATACATTGTCTTAATCGTATCAAGAATCCTTCCACCTGCCTTGGGTGTACTTCGTCCTGATTGTATTAGCAATGTTTCAATCTGTCTATACCACGTCCTAGATGTATCAACAATGTTTCTACCTGTCTATACCTCGTCCTAGTTGTATCAACAATGTTTCCACCTCCCAAGGCTATACATTGTCTTAATCGTATCAAGAATCCTTCCACCTGCCTTGGGTGTACTTCGTCCTGATTGTATTAGCAATGTTTCAATCTGTCTATACCACGTCCTAGATGTATCAACAATGTTTCTACCTGTCTATACACTCGCCCTAGTTGTATCAACAATGTTTCTACCTGTCTATACCTCGTCCTAGTTGTATCAACAATGTTTCCACCTCCCAAGGCTATACATTGTCTTAATCGTTTCAAGAATCCTTCCACCTGCCTTGGGTGTACTTCGTCCTGATTGTATTAGCAATGTTTCAATCTGTCTATACCACGTCCTAGATGTATCAACAATGTTTCTACCTGTCTATACACTCGTCCTAGTTGTATCAACAATGTTTCTACCTGTCTATACCTCGTCCTAGTTGTATCAACAATGTTTCCACCTCCCAAGGCTATACATTGTCTTAATCGTTTCAAGAATCCTTCCACCTGCCTTGGGTGTACTTCGTCCTGATTGTATTAGCAATGTTTCAATCTGTCTATACCACGTCCTAGATGTATCAACAATGTTTCTACCTGTCTATACACTCGCCCTAGTTGTATCAACAATGTTTCTACCTGTCTATACACTCGTCCTAGTTGTATCAACAATGTTTGTCCTAGTTGTGTATTAAACAATATTAATTCATTATTAAATGGACGTCCTGGAAAACAAGCTATAAGCCTATATAAATACCTCTCCGAATACAATGCAACAGAAAACATTTTCCATACTTTCATCATTACAACAAGAGAAAACGTCATTTGAAGAGTAAAATAATTAATGAAAAATGTAGTAGTACAATGAATCATTTAGCTAAAATCGTTTTGTTAAGGTAAAATTGTCTTGTACACATTTTACAATAATTTTATTCATTTCATGCGGCGTGAAGCAAAAAATTGTTTACGGCAATTAAATTGACTGTTTGATAATGTTATATATTTATTACATTTTTTCTATTAGGATTCTATAGAACGTACCTACATTATGTTTAACCAACACTTATTTTTCAGGGATGTGTTACTGTCTGTCGTAAGTAGTGGTGTGGAAGTTATATTTGATGTGTTTGGAATCAAGTGTAATGTAGAATCTTCTGAAACGATAACTATAGGCTAACTCCGTTTGGTGTAAGTCTTTCTACAGTGAGTGTAAAGTGAGTTTTACACCGCAATAGTCCATCTATATGCCGGCGATCTGTAAATATTCGAGTCTCGACCAGACAATCCAGTGACTAACAGCATGGGAATTCAGGATAAGATGACCCATGTCAAGCAGGTCAGCGAGTCTGACGGAACCGTTAGTTGCCTTTTACGACAAGCTTGAGTTACTGAACATCCATTCTAAACCGCATCTTCACGAGTCTAGGAGGTATTGTTACATGCTACTCTCATGTTACGTGAAGATCAGTTGATGTGTGAAGATCACCCTGGATATCCAGCCCTGGCTTATTTGGAGTGAGTGGATTTAATTTTTACGCCGCAGTATCCCAGCAATATCACAGCGGTGGAAACCGGACATGGGATTTCACACATTGTATCCATGTGTAAAATCAAACTCGGGTCTTTGGTGAGACGAGCGACCGCTTTACCCACTAGGCTACCCCATAGTCTCGGCTTCTTTGGAAAATTGATTACTATTACAAATATTATTACCACTAACATTCATCTTATTGCAAAAACTGTTTTATACTGTTATCATACTTACCCACATGAATTAATGTGTGTCCATTGTATAACCCGATCAATAATATAACACAACCGTTAATAAAGTGAAAGATTGTATTTATGTCAACTTCCTTATTCTGTTCAACACACATTTACGGACTGTGTGCTTATTCCTTAATCGAGTGTTGTTGGACTCATGTATAAAGAGTACACATTAATTGGCTCTACTACTGGGGTGGTCGGTAGTTTAAATGGTTAAAGCGTTCGCTCGTCACGCCTAAGATCCGGGTCAAATTCCCGCAGTGAAATTGCTGGGATAATAAACACAGTCTCTTTTTTTGAAAGACACTCTTTTAATTAATTCATTTAAATTTTGCATATGAAAAGGAATCTTTGTCAGTAACACAGAAACAAGGCCTCATAGCTTACATTCCTAAAACATTTCTGAAAACATGGAGGCCTATTTCGCTACTAAACACATCTTATAATTAAATAATAAAATATAAATTGTAAAATAGAACAAGATACTTCCTATGATAATTGATGATGATCAAAAGGGCTTTGTACCCGGTAGATATACTGGCGCATACCGCTTTGAATTGGTCTCAAAGCAGTTTTAGACTACCTTGAATACAATTTTATGTGGACCTGGAAAAACATAATTAAACTGAATTACTATGAGAAATTGAAAAAGAAATAATGTGAAATGAATCTGGTCAATTCGTACTCTAACACCATCACGAAGAAATATAATCTTGAAATCACTATTACTTTCTAAACATAACCATTTTTTTCATTCATGCCATCACCTTCTGATATAATACTCAAATCTTTCCAGGCCAGATGTATTAAAATGACAGGAAGAGGTAATCCGGATAGAATCCAAAGAGACGCTCTAAGCTTAACACCAAAGTATGGAGGACTAAATATACCTATTGTAGATGAAATAATTTGCGCTCAAAATATATCTTGGATAAAACGACTACGAGAAGAAATACTAAACACCTGAAAACTGTAGAATATATCGAGCCGATCCTCAGTATATCATAAATAAAATGATCCTTTCAATTAGAAACACTTTTTCAAAGATGTCGTACAAGCACAGGGAAGGTATTTGGTTAAAAAATAAGTACATCTGGAAAATAAGGATTTAAAATGAGTCAATGTTTTTGCTTCAACATCCTTTTCAGAATTAGAGACCAGACAGTTTTTATTTAAATTGGTACGATGGAGTAATATACTATGATTTCTTTGACTCTGTTAGAATGGACTTTTATTCATATGAAGGAATGAATTACAAAGGATATTTGATATCAGAACTTTCTTAGATACCTGAGTATTATATCCTCTGTGAGGAAGTTTCTTAAGAGGAACAAGTTCTCGTTCGTAATTTCTGAGCAGTTTGATAAGATCACCATCAATGCATCCCCACTGCATAGTACAATGCAAGGAACAAAAGAATTTTACGCCTCACTACTTGATGTATGCTACAACAAATCATATGCACATAAAGGTGGGAAAGATTATTTCAGAAACAATATAAGTCCAAAATGTTGGAAGATATTTATCTATGACACACAGATGTAAAACAGGAGTGATCCAAGATGGTTGCATTACAAAACGGTTTATGGAATAATACCAACAAGTGTATTCTGGAGATTCATTTCTATGTACATTTTGCGGAAGAGAAGCTGAAACTGTCATGTATTTGTTATAGGATTATAGCTGTGTAAAAGGGCTTTGGAGACGTCTCATTAGTTGGCTGAAAATTGCTGCAGATAGAGAAATTAAATTTAAAGCAGAAAACATACTGTTAGGATTTCCAGGTAAACATAAGAACCCACTAAATGCCGTGTGCCTGATTGTACAACAGGTGATTGTCAACCAGTGTATGAAAAGTAAAAGCATTCAGTGAAGCATGCAAAAGAGACATTTATGAAATATTATGAGGCCCCCAGGGCCTACATATTCGAAGTTCTCTCGCTAAGACAGTCGTAAGAAAATGTTAATGTATGGCACTTACGACTACCTTAGTGCCAAGAGAGCTTTGAAAATCTAGGCCCAGATATGCAGCTTCTTGAACTCGCTCTAACAGCGAATATTTCTCCTTCTGGTCATATTTCCCTAAATTATTCGAAACGAAGTATTTCTCCCTAAACAATGTTATGTAATTTGCTTAAGCTCATAACATGAAAACATCTACTATTATCTCTTGTCTACCGGATACTTCATTAAAAGACTGACTGAGGTTAACATACTGAATGTGTGTGCGGGCTTGTGTGAACTTATAATACCCATTTGCAAATCTATACTTCCCAATCGATAGGAAAAGTGTGTACATCTTTATGAATATATGTGTGTACACAATTGGGTGAACATAGATTACCTATCTGAAAACTTCACCTTCCAGTTGGAAAGAAATACATGTACATCTTTACACTATGGCTGTATTATTTATGTGCAAATGCTTCATCTTTATACCATGTCTGTATTATTTATGTGCAAATGCTTCATCTTTATACCATGACTGTATTATTTATGTGCAAATGCTTCATCTTTATACCATGTCTGTATTATTTATGTGCAAATGCTTCATCTTTATACCATGTCTGTATTATTTATGTGCAAATGCTTCATCTTTATACCATGTCTGTATTATTTATGTGCAAATGCTTCATCTTTATACCATGTCTGTATTATTTATGTGCAAATGCTTCATCTTTATACCATGACTGTATTATTTATGTGCAAATGCTTCATCTTTATACCATGTCTGTATTATTTATGTGCAAATGCTTCATCTTTATACCATGTCTGTATTATTTATGTGCAAATGCTTCATCTTTATACCATGTCTGTATTATTTATGTGCAAATGCTTCATCTTTATACCATGACTGTATTATTTATGTGCAAATGCTTCATCTTTATACCGTGTCTGTATTATTTATGTGCAAATGCTTCATCTTTATACCGTGTCTGTATTATTTATGTGCAAATGCTTCATCTTTATACCATGACTGTATTATTTATGTGCAAATGCTTCATCTTTATACCATGACTGTATTATTTATGTGCAAATGCTTCATCTTTATACCATGACTGTATTATTTATGTGCAAATGCTTCATCTTTATACCATGTCTGTATTATTTATGTGCAAATGCTTCATCTTTATACCATGACTGTATTATTTATGTGCAAATGCTTCATCTTTATACCATGACTGTATTATTTATGTGCAAATGCTTCATCTTTATACCATGACTGTATTATTTATGTGCAAATGCTTCATCTTTATACCGTGTCTGTATTATTTATGTGCAAATGCTTCATCTTTATACCGTGTCTGTATTATTTATGTGCAAATGCTTCATCTTTATACCATGACTGTATTATTTATGTGCAAATGCTTCATCTTTATACCATGACTGTATTATTTATGTGCAAATGCTTCATCTTTATACCATGACTGTATTATTTATGTGCAAATGCTTCATCTTTATACCATGTCTGTATTATTTATGTGCAAATGCTTCATCTTTATACCATGTCTGTATTATTTATGTGCAAATGCTTCATCTTTATACCATGTCTGTATTATTTATGTGCAAATGCTTCATCTTTATACCATGTCTGTATTATTTATGTGCAAATGCTTCATCTTTATACCATGACTGTATTATTTATGTGCAAATGCTTCATCTTTATACCATGTCTGTATTATTTATGTGCAAATGCTTCATCTTTATACCATGTCTGTATTATTTATGTGCAAATGCTTCATCTTTATACCATGTCTGTATTATTTATGTGCAAATGCTTCATCTTTATACCATGACTGTATTATTTATGTGCAAATGCTTCATCTTTATACCGTGTCTGTATTATTTATGTGCAAATGCTTCATCTTTATACCGTGTCTGTATTATTTATGTGCAAATGCTTCATCTTTATACCATGACTGTATTATTTATGTGCAAATGCTTCATCTTTATACCATGACTGTATTATTTATGTGCAAATGCTTCATCTTTATACCATGACTGTATTATTTATGTGCAAATGCTTCATCTTTATACCATGTCTGTATTATTTATGTGCAAATGCTTCATCTTTATACCATGACTGTATTATTTATATACAAATGCTTCATCTTTATACCATGTCTGTATTATTTATGTGCAAATGCTTCATCTTTATACCATGTCTGTATTATTTATGTGCAAATGCTTCATCTTTATACCATGTCTGTATTATTTATGTGCAAATGCTTCATCTTTATACCATGACTGTATTATTTATGTGCAAATGCTTCATCTTTATACCATGACTGTATTATTTATGTGCAAATGCTTCATCTTTATACCATGTCTGTATTATTTATGTGCAAAAGCTTCATCTTTATACCATGACTGTATTATTTATGTGCAAATGCTTCATCTTTATACCATGACTGTATTATTTATGTGCAAATGCTTCATCTTTATACCATGACTGTATTATTTATGTGCAAATGCTTCATCTTTATACCATGACTGTATTATTTATGTGCAAATGCTTCATCTTTATACCATGACTGTATTATTTATGTGCAAATGCTTCATCTTTATACCATGTCTGTATTATTTATGTGCAAATGCTTCATCTTTATACCATGTCTGTATTATTTATGTGCAAATGCTTCATCTTTATACCGTGTCTGTATTATTTATGTGCAAATGCTTCATCTTTATACCGTGTCTGTATTATTTATGTGCAAATGCTTCATCTTTATACCGTGTCTGTATTATTTATGTGCAAATGCTTCATCTTTATACCATGTCTGTATTATTTATGTGCAAATGCTTCATCTTTATACCATGTCTGTATTATTTATGTGCAAATGCTTCATCTTTATACCATGTCTGTATTATTTATGTGCAAATGCTTCATCTTTATACCATGTCTGTATTATTTATGTGCAAATGCTTCATCTTTATACCATGTCTGTATTATTTATGTGCAAATGCTTCATCTTTATACCATGTCTGTATTATTTATGTGCAAATGCTTCATCTTTATACCATGTCTGTATTATTTATGTGCAAATGCTTCATCTTTATACCATGACTGTATTATTTATGTGCAAATGCTTCATCTTTATACCATGTCTGTATTATTTATGTGCAAATGCTTCATCTTTATACCATGTCTGTATTATTTATGTGCAAATGCTTCATCTTTATACCATGACTGTATTATTTATGTGCAAATGCTTCATCTTTATACCATGTCTGTATTATTTATGTGCAAATGCTTCATCTTTATACCGTGACTGTGTTATTTATGTGCAAATGCTTCATCTTTATACCATGTCTGTATTATTTATGTGCAAATGCTTCATCTTTATACCATGTCTGTATTATTTATGTGCAAATGCTTCATCTTTATACCATGACTGTATTATTTATGTGCAAATGCTTCATCTTTATACCGTGTCTGTATTATTTATGTGCAAATGCTTCATCTTTATACCATGTCTGTATTATTTATGTGCAAATGCTTCATCTTTATACCATGTCTGTATTATTTATGTGCAAATGCTTCATCTTTATACCATGTCTGTATTATTTATGTGCAAATGCTTCATCTTTATACCATGTCTGTATTATTTATGTGCAAATGCTTCATCTTTATACCATGTCTGTATTATTTATGTGCAAATGCTTCATCTTTATACCATGTCTGTATTATTTATGTGCAAATGCTTCATCTTTATACCGTGTCTGTATTATTTATGTGCAAATGCTTCATCTTTATACCATGTCTGTATTATTTATATGCAAATGCTTCATCTTTATACCATGACTGTATTATTTATGTGCAAATGCTTCATCTTTATACCATGACTGTATTATCTATGCCCAAATGCTTCATCTTTATACCATGACTGTATTATCTATGCCCAAATGCTTCATCTTTATACCATGACTGTATTATTTATGTGCAAATGCTTCATCTTTATACCATGACTGTATTATCTATGCCCAAATGCTTCATCTTTATACCATGTCTGTATTATTTATGTGCAAATGCTTCATCTTTATACCATGTCTGTATTATCTATGTGCAAGTCTTTCATCTTTATTCCATGTCTGTATTATTTATGTGCAAATGCTTCATCTTTATACCATGTCTGTATTATTTATGTGCAAATGCTTCATCTTTATACCATGTCTGTATTATTTATGTGCAAATGCTTCATCTTTATACCATGTCTGTATTATTTATGTGCAAATGCTTCATCTTTATACCATGACTGTATTATTTATGCCCAAATGCTTCATCTTTATACCATGTCTGTATTATTTATGTGCAAATGCTTCATCTTTATACCATGACTGTATTATTTATGTGCAAATGCTTCATCTTTATACCATGTCTGTATTATTTATGTGCAAATGCTTCATCTTTATACCATGTCTGTATTATTTATGTGCAAATGCTTCATCTTTATACCATGACTGTATTATTTATGCCCAAATGCTTCATCTTTATACCATGACTGTATTATTTATGCCCAAATGCTTCATCTTTATACCATGACTGTATTATTTATGCCCAAATGCTTCATCTTTATACCATGTCTGTATTATTTATGTGCAAATGCTTCATCTTTATACCATGTCTGTATTATCTATGTGCAAGTCTTTCATCTTTATTCCATGACTGTATTATTTATGTGCAAATGCTTCATCTTTATACCATGACTGTATTATTTATGCCCAAATGCTTCATCTTTATACCATGACTGTATTATTTATGCCCAAATGCTTCATCTTTATACCATGACTGTATTATTTATGCCCAAATGCTTCATCTTTATACCATGTCTGTATTATTTATGTGCAAATGCTTCATCTTTATACCATGTCTGTATTATCTATGTGCAAGTCTTTCATCTTTATTCCATGACTGTATTATTTATGTGCAAATGCTTCATCTTTATACCATGACTGTATTATTTATGTGCAAATGCTTCATCTTTATACCATGTCTGTATTATCTATGCCCAAATGCTTCATCTTTATACCATGACTGTATTATTTATATGCAAATGCTTCATCTTTATACCATGACTGTATTATCTATGCCCAAATGCTTCATCTTTATACCATGACTGTATTATCTATGTGCAAGTGTTTCATCTTTATACCATGTCTGTATTATCTATGTGCAAGTCTTTCATCTTTATTCCATGTCTGTATTATCTATGTGTATTGGCAGAACTTTATATGTCTATCTGTAACCCATGTTTTTCAAGTAAAAGGAAATAAATCTGACTGTTCCATCGACGTGGACGATAAAATGAACTTAGAATACCTATCTGTACACTATAACACCCAACTGAGACTAAAATTATGGATAGCCTCATGCATACAACTGTTCTAGCTATGTGCATGAATGACGGAACTACGAAAGGCTATCTGTAAATCCACCTTTTTTAGGTAAAGGGAAAAATTACATCTTTCTATATATGCATATGCATGTATATATGTATGTGCGTACACGAGTGAGTATATTCATATTACTGTAATATATATGTTGTAGAATGTGAACAAAAATGCAAAGAAAGAAAAAACTCAATCACTCGATTTCTGTCGTTGATGGAACACTCGAATCTATTTCCTTCGTCAAATTCTGTGGGTATTTTATGAACGCTTTACACTCTTAGTTGCATTATTTTGGAATCTCCAGACGTGGAGATACGATATGACTGGTGAACATTCATACCTGCATCGTATGTCACAACCTCGACAACTACCTTTAGTATCGTATAGCGGTATTCAACACAGTGACCTGAAATAGCACTGTTACACCATGGGTGGTACAATCGTGTTTGTGAATGTGTTCCGAGGATCTTTCAGCCTGTGTATCTTCATACAGACTGCCTTATTAACCGTATTGTGGTTGGTTAGCTCGTTGCATAATGTCGTCATGTTTATTAAAGTTGCGCTCAGTATTCCGGCAATGTGATGTCGGGCTGCTAATATTTCAGTGATTCCAACCCGATCCAGTCAGTGCAGCGTTGGTATATTATTTAGACAATATTGACAAAATCGCCTCGGTTTATAAGCTTAAGGAAATCCTCGGTTATGTTGTAATTTATGTATTCATTCTTCCCCAAGAACGGTGTGAATGTTAATATCATATTAAAACCATCATTTAGCGGCCTCCGAATGCCGCAATGTCAGACTATTTTTAATGATATCCTATGCAAAAAATCAAAGATCCGTGCTAGAATTGGTTTTCAGAAAGAGGTTATTAATGGGATCGGGAGGTCAGGCTCGCTGACTTGGTTGACACATGTCATTGGTTCCAATCATGATGTTGATCACTGGATTGTCTTGTCCAGACTCGAACGTTCACAGACCGCAGCCGTAAAGCTAGAATAAAGCCGAGTGAGATGTAAAAAATTATTTTTCTCCAGTAGTGCTTAGAGCACGATGGCCTAGCCATGTGTTCCGGTCCCTGCTCAAGATTTGACCTCACCTGAATGGCATTATGCAACTACAAGTTACGATAACCTAGAGCTGAGATCACTCTGTACAGCACCACCGAGTCCCGTATGTTATCGCACGAAGATAGAGTGACCTTTTCATGAGCACACCCGCATCTCAAGGCGACTTACCTTATCGCTGAATTTATTAGGGAGAGTTTTATGAGGTCAACGGACACGTTTTATGGTCGTCTTCTCACTGCATGGGATATGGCAGCTTAAAGGAAACGCGTGGAATTCGTTTGTTGGAATCAGAAAGATGAAGAAGGGTCGTTGAAAGGTAATGATGTTCTTTTTTCGCGGATGGTATATTAGTTGTCTACTGAGTCATATTGTTAGATACCTATGTAGGTCATGAAGCTCACGTATTAGCGTCATGATCGTGTTCACGGACACTTAAGAATATCTTTTGTTATCTCGATTGACAGTCGTAAAACATGTCTGTGACTAATTATTTAAGACAACTGTATCTTAAACACAAGCTATCATTCGAGTGTTTGCAATGTTTGTCCAAATCATTTGTTACAGGAACCATGGGCATAGAAACTCCGGAGAAAATGCAGTGTGACACCCACCCACCCACACTTGTGTTTACTGTCGCCCCCCCCCCCCCCCATCTCCTTTTCTCAATAGTGAGCGCGCACACGCACACGCACGCACGCACACACACACACACACACACACACACTACCACCCATTTCACAACAGCTGTATCCACCCCTGCATGATCTGACCTTAAGTCCCACCCTGCACCATTTACGATGTTTCACCCAACCCGACTCGTTATAGCGCGAGTAGACGCTACCGTTCGAAAACAAGTCACGTCCCATAAACGTCCCTGTTTACCACTGTTTATATGGTTCGAAATCTGTAAGCATACTATCACAACCGTGTTGTTGGTAGCCTCGATTTAATGTAAACTAACAGCAGTGTCAATCAGTGTAAAAGTTTCTAGAACACGTCTACCAGCCGCAGTTGGACTTAATCTTGACCTCAACATCCTAACTCTCATATGCTGCCTGGGTTACTACATGTTATCTCTGCCTGTTATCTAAGGATAACAATTTCTATCACTGCAAGTAAATCACCCTGCATTCATTTGATAGCCTGACATAAAATTAGTGAAGAGAGTTTTGTGTAGAAGTCAAACTTGTCTACTAATGAGAAACACGTTTCTGTGTATATATTTATTCCTTTATCACTAACGTTCTTGAGAGGCATTTAGAAGTTCGTTTTTAAGTAAAAGTCAAATATCCTGGTTGACAACTTCTCTATTGTATGTCGAAACGCTTCTGGGCTTTCCCTCGCCCCTTCGTCAGGTGAATTGAAACAAACACGATACATCAATGAGAATATATACTAATTGTACAAGAGGCCAGTGCTTCATGTGTCTACAATAAAGTGAGCAAGAAACAGGCGATGAAACAGATGAGATGTACAGATAATAGCAAGGGTTCATAAATCTCATCGCCCGACGCCCGGGACAAGTCGGTTTTCATTTCGGGCAATCAAAACTTGTTCGTAGGCTGATTGATATTTTCCGCTTATTGCATATAAACTTGAATTTTATTTCGTGTCTGCTCAAAATGTAGCTATTAAATTTCACAACGATAATAAAGTAGGGTTATCTTTCTTTACTATTTATCACTTTTCGCTTATAGTACAGTAAACTTTAACATCAAATACCAGGTTGATTTATTCTTTTATAACTTCATCATCATAATTATGTCATAAAAATCAGGGCAAGTGGAAAAATTAGTGAAGACAGTTTACTTTCTTAAAGTCACTTGCTCTGTGGCAAGTGGCTTTAAAACAACATTTTGAACCCCTGTTATTATGTACATTGGCTCGTGCCCACGTCTGCTAATCTCTTCCCCTGTGTGTACATATTATCAGTACGTTTCATGCAACACTGACTTCTTGTACAGTTAGTATAATCATTTAGATTATATAAGGGGAGATTGGCCTCAAGATCCACAAACAGTAACAAATGGTTTAACTGTGTGGTCATATAAACCTGCATGACGATGCAATTAAGGATCAACTTGAGGTCCGATAGATTTACTCTGTTAACAGCCCGCAATTGGCTGTGTCCTTTTAACCCTGGCTGGCAATGGCTATTATATTAGACAATGAAATTTTAAAAAACACACCTGTATATTTGCAATTAAATGTTTTCAACACGTACTCATGTTTTTCCGTGTGATTCTTTGACTCATTAGAAATGGCAAAATGATTGGAATCAATGCTGTACTTATGATGCTACTTGCTCATTTAGAAAACAACAACTGATTTATAAACAAAAATGTCTGTGCAAGCATGACCCTGCAATGTTTTATGTTGACTTTATCAAGGTCAGTGCCTCCATGTGACTGTATGACAGCCAACACTCTCCTCCTTATACCACATGTAAGCTTCCTGATCCTCTGAAGGAGCAGTCTGCGCCATTCAGCGTGTAAAGCAGCTTCCAGTTGGATCAGGATCCATACAGGAGGGTCCATTTGTTGCACAACACGACCATTAATGTCCCAGATATGTTCCAAAGGGTTACGATCGGGGTTCATTCACCCGTGAGATATACGTTTAACTAAGTTCTTTGTATATATTCTTGCCATACTTGTGCTTGTAGGTTAGATCATAATGGTAAAGTCTGGACCATTACAGCAATTTAAAGATTACACATTTAGGCTAAGTTTGGCAGGAGGATCTTTGAAGACGAGCATGTTCTTAAATGGAACGTGACGTCAGCAACGCCAGAAACGATACAGTTCATCCAAGATATTTTTCTAGCTGTCATCAATTATTCTTTTATCACACCGTGAAGGTGAACATGCATTCAGCAACCCTTAAGAACCTTCGGCTTGGCATAAAAGGCGACTATGCTTGCCCGTAAGAGGCGAGTAACGGGATTGGATGATCAGGCTCGCTCTTTGGTTGACACGTGTCATCGGGTCCCAGGTGCGCAGATCGATGCCCATGCTGTTGATCACTGGATTGTCTGGTCGAGACTCGATTACAGACAGCCGTCATATACTTGAAACATTGCTGAGTGAGGCGTAAAACTAAACTCACTCACTATATGGCAAACATGGGTTGCTCAAGGCCTAGTCTATCTCGGACCTTCACGGATCTCACGGGCAGGTCAAAAAGTGGAAAGGTTATGGCACCTGTGTTAAGGGATAGTCCGTGAATTATCACGGTTCGCTGTTTCGAAAGGCGAAACAATACATTATGCTGCACGTTTGAGCGTAAGAGTGCACAAATCAATTGTAACCATAGCTACCAGACAATGGGTCATTGTGCAATGGGTTCATATTGAAAAATTAATCTTTTTCCGTATGTTAGACTTTGAACATACGGATCACACTTGTAGTGTAATTTCAGGTGCATGTTGGCAGTTCATTGAGAGCAAAAAAGCAAACAACGCAAGCGAATCCAGTTACCTCCCTTTGACCAATGCATTCAGATATGTCTGTTATTTTCCCAATAACATTTTTATCTCATTGTGCGAAGTTTAAAGTTGATATCTGCGTGTCTTCTCGTGTATATATATGCACTACGTAACCTATAGCCTTTAGAGAGGGAATCTTGCCTTAGGCTAACATCATAAATGAAGTCATAATCCCTGTGTATAAGTGACCCGTGAAGGTCCCGAGGTAGAACAGGTCTTCAGCAACACATGCTTGTCATAAATGGTGTCTGAGCTTGTCATAAGAGGCGACTAACGGGGTCGGGTGGTCAGGTTCGCTGACTTGGTTGACACATGTCATCTGGTCCCAGTTGCGCAGATCGATGCTCATGCTGTTGACCACTGGATTGTCTGGTCGAGACTCGATTATTTGCAGACCGCCGCCATATGGCTGAAATTTTGCTGAGTGCGGCGTAAAACTAAACTCACTCACTGTGCATAAGTTCAAAATGTGTATAAAAGTCGCTCATGGTTAGGGAAATTTCAGCCGGGCCAGTACATTTCCAAACTCTCTGATGTGAATTTTCGTTTTATTTTATAAATATAGCACTCTCAGACTTGTAAATTTATAACATATTTTTAAATCATGGAAGAATATGGTCTGATAAAATGATCATATTATTGACAGATCAATGATGAAACCCGTGTTTGCCGATAATGTCTTATTCTCGTGTATTTTTATGATAGTTTGATTAGTTTCTTCATTCAAATTTAGTGCTAGTGGGTTAGCATTTCGTGGACTAGTAACTTTCAGGCATAGCTAGTCGGACTGGCAAGCAAAATTTGGAAACGATTTCGCGCACTGCTCAGGTTTGTTCCCGTGATGCACGAGGAAGTCGTGCGGAAGGGACGTAATGTGTTTTCCACGCATGCAGCACGACTGTTAATATCACCCATCAAAACAACAGTAACGTTCACCCATATGTGTTAGTATCCTACTGCATTTTCATAAATATATTCAGATATGTCTTTTTCTAAATCCTAGTGATCATTTCGGTGGGAAAGAAGTGCTACAGTGTATTTCGATAGCTGCAGGTAGGTAACTGGTTTAACCACGATGTATTTGCTATATGTTGTCACCGTAGATGTACGGATGCTTTACTTACGTACGTTGTCACCATATCTGTAAGCATATATATATATATATATATATATTCCGTATATGCTATTGCCAAGTGGGCATGTGAATACTTTATTTACCATAATTTGTCACCGTGAAGGTATGAATGCTTTACTTATCGTACGTGGTCACCGTAGTTGTGTGGATGTTTTACTTATCGTACGTGGTCACCGTAGATGTGTGGATGCTTTTCTGACATGCCCAGTCACCGTAGAGTATGGGTTCTTTACTGACGTGCCTAAGTGTATCGGTGCTTTACTCGCGCAAATTGTCAACATAGGTGCATTGATGCTTTAGTTAACATTAGTCTCCACCATAGGAGGATGAATGCTTTAATACTCACCGTAAATTGTTCCGTCGGTTTATGCACAGTTCGCTTGCCACAAGCTGTCGCCGTAGTCGCCTGACTTTCCGTATGTTATCGGCATGAAGCAGACGTTGTCCGATCCTAACACGGATCATACACCTCGACAACATGATGAAGCACGACTCGACCGTACAGTGAAAACATTGCGTGAGGAACAGTGCTTTTCAACAAAGAACTAAGAAATCTCACTCTACCCAGCTCTGGGAGGTAGGAGAATTACCCTTTTGGTAAACCATCAACACGCTTCTTCCTAGTGCTGTGAGTACTATGCAGTGAGCTGTATGTGATAATACTCTGATCAGTACATGCGCTATGAGCAGTGGAAATTGCGGATGGGGAAATAATGTGGGCAGACTATTGATAACGCTTCACAAAATCAACAAAAGTAGGGGCGCAGTAAGTCTTGTCATTTCAAGATTTGTACGTAACGGGCCGCTGGGGTAGCCGAGTGGTTAAAGCACTTGCTCGTCCCATCGTAGACCAAGGTTTGATTCCCTAGAGGGGTGGAACGTGTGAAGCCCATTTCTGATGTCGCCCACTGTGATATTGCATGGATATTGCTAAAAGCGGCATAAAATTATTCTCACTCATTCTCGCTTGTTCGTAATGCCTGCCTGTTTCTCAATTCGTACGCATTTACAGGAAGCCGGTCTTTAATTGCAAGAGGATTCGTGCGACAGTGCCATAACTCGATCTTACATATGTGCTGATGTGACATGCGTGTTAATATTCCTTAGGTATGTGTGTAGTAAGTGGGGGTTACCCTGCTGTACGTGGAGATCAGTCTGAAGGTCTGGAGATCAGTGGAGGTCTGTGTGTAGTACGTGGACATTTGTGTGCAGTGTAGTCGAGTAGTATATCTGTTGTGCGTGGTGGTCTGTCTGTATTAAGTGGACGTCTATGTATAGTACGTGGAGGTCTGTGTGTAGTCGAGTAGTATATATGTTGTGCGTGGTGGTCTGTCTGTATTAAGTGGAGGTCTATGTATAGTACATGGAGGTCTGTGTGTAGTCGAGTAGTATATATGTTGTGCGTGGTGGTCTGTCTGTACTAAGTGGAGGTCTATGTATAGTACATGGAGGTCTGTGTGTAGTCGAGTAGTATATATGATGTGCGTGGTGGTCTGTCTGTACTAAGTGGAGGTCTATGTATAGTACGTGGAGGTCTGTGTGTAGTCGAGTAGTATATATGTTGTGCGTGGTGGTCTGTCTGTATTAAGTGGAAGTCTATGTATAGTACATGGAGGCCTGTGTGTAGTCGAGTAGTATATATGTTGTGCGTGGTGGTCTGTCTGTATTAAGTGGAGGTCTATGTATAGTACGTGGAGGTCTGTGTGTAGTCGAGTAGTATATATGATGTGCGTGGTGGTCTGTCTTTATTACGTAGATGATATGATATTGCTGGAATATTGCGTAAAGCGGCGTAAAATTGAACTCACTCACCCTGGTAAACAGAGGGTGTCGGATACACAAGCGAGTATGCTGTTGCTTCAGGTTTCAGAAAGAGCAATGATTTCCTAGCTAGATCAATATGACACGCGAGTGTATTAATTTATTTATGACCCATAGGATGCAACGTGATGAATCAATTCCATTATGCAGCTGTATCGTGTCCTATATAGATATTGAGTCAGGCATGAGTATCGCCATGGCCTGATCCAGCTTCACAGCGAATACAATGGCACATTTAAACAATACGTTTATTGAAAGACTACTCAAACCATGAAGGCTTTGGACATGGCAAATATGGATCAAATGTAACATCAATAACACATTACAAAATATTAATGTACGCACGCAAATACACACACACACACACACACACACACACACACACACACACACACACACACACGGAATTTCCAACTTTCAATTTTGTATCAACCAGAAGCAGTAGACTCTCCAAACATAAGTTGATGTTCCCTTAAACAAAGACACAAAACTACAGCAAGTATATAAGAAACTCTCTATCAAGACAAATGAGGCATCGTCACACAATGCAAGACAATTCAGACTTCAAAATGAAGAATGAATGACAATCAAGAAAGAAATCAGACTCCGTTAGACAAATTAGACACCATTAGAAATGTTAGTCATAACATTAGAAAACTCAGACATCAGAAGACATCACACATAACAGACATCATTGGAAGAATCAGACATCAGCTGACAAATCAGATACCAGCTGACAAATTAGACATCAGCTGACAAATCAGATACCAGCTGACAAATCAGACATCAGCTGACAAATCAGACATCAGCTGACAAATCAGACATCAGCTGACAAATTAGACATCAGCTGACAAATTAGACATATCGGTCATGACAAGCATCATCAGACATATCAGACGTCGTCAAATATATCAGAAATGTTTCATTACCGATATATCAGACGTCATTGGACAAATTAGACGAATATGTGGACAACGAACATACGAGTATGACGAATTAAAATCAGATAATTCCTGTAAATTGGATTAACCGAAGTTTAATGTACGTTATGTAACTGTTAATATATATTGTTTGCTTTGTTGTGTTATAGGGTTTATGAATGAAGGTTTAATGTAAGAATATGTCACGTGTCATCTCTGGATCATGTTTATTTTCAAACAAACATATCGTCCTGGTACGACTGACATTATTTCGTTCTGTTGTATGCTGAAGTAAACATTTATGTAAAAAGTTCTACATTTCGATGAGATCACGGTGTCCAGACAGATGCAAAATATGAATATGAGTTTCACACATTGTAACCATTGATGAACTGAACACGGGTCTTTAGCGTGATGAGTGAACGCTTTAACCACCAGGCTACCCCACCGCCCGAGGCAAACGGTCACGAATAGATAATTCGGACACATGGACAAGATAGACAGTTCGGACAAGAAGTCAGACATGCACAGACACTATGAAAGACAGTAGAACAATACCTCGGGAACTTCAATACTAAAGCAAGCTCACGACGAACTGGTATATCGGGTTGTAAATAGGGAGGTAGACGGAGTACACGGGTGAGGGTGAGGGCAGTATATCGGGGTCACAGGTGTAAATAGAAGGTGGACGAAGTACACTTTAATACAAATGGCAGTATAACGGGGTCACGTGTATGTGCACATAGAACGGAAGACAGGTGCACTCTAGTTTTTAGATATGTGAACTCCAAGGGTGATGGCAGTATCTCGGGGTCACCGGAGGATGAACTCACAGAGAGGTCACAGATTTTGCCCATTTCTTACAAAAGGAAATCATATTAATGACACAGAATTTGACTAAATTAGTCTTTAGAATATTCAACGTCCTCTGTCTGTGATTGATAGAGATGGAGTATTTTATGCTGTATCTTACAATTTGAAAGTATATTATTTTCTGCAAACTCTAGAGAGCTTGTTGATCTCACGTCTGATTCAGAGGCAAACCCCAATCGATCATCTATGTTTACTGAACGTCACTACTGGACAAACAAAAGGGTTATCTGCCCTTGACAGACGACAAATGTCCGCGGGACAGACACACCTTGACAGTAAGTACACATATTTTACCTTGGTCGTTTAAAACACCCTTGTTTTGTTTCAAGTACGCTTAAACTGTCAGTCAGTAAAAGCAGGGACGTCGTCAACGATAAAAACATGTGGCATTCTACACTGCTACATGACACACACGTGTCTGTAGACCTACTGTGTGACACTGTCTGCACACCTACTTGTGTGATGGGTGGCCTATGTGGCACGTGCGTGACATGGCATACCTACTTGTGTGAAACTGTCTGCAGACCTACGTGTGTGACACTTTCTGAAGACTAAATTATGTGACGCTTCCTGCAGGCGTACTGGCCCGTCCATAAGAAGACATTTTTAAGTCCAGACTTAAAACTCACTTTTTCACAGCATACTACTAATTATTTCAGCTGTAAATACTCCATTGTAAATATTCTGTAGCGCTTTGAGCATGCCTTAGGGTGTGGAACAGGCGCATTATAAGTATGCATTTATTAGTATTATGGATTAGGCCTACTGTAAATTGCTGATTGAAATAGGATGAGGTGACAAAATCTGACATAAGCGTAACCGGTGTGAGAAATACACCTAGTGAAATTACAGTATGTAACAACACAACGTGAACACACAATTTTCTTAGTAAACACGGTGTGTTTTATTTCCCTTTTCGGAAACCTACTTGCGTGAAGTTAAATATTGTCGTTAAAACGCTTTAAATTTTGGTCAGGGTGTGAGTGGTGTGTGTGTTGCAGTGAGCAGTTAGAGGAGTGATTTATGAAAATCCCTGACGCGACGACGCCTGTCCCGATCGGAATTTATTGAGCTGTTCATGCATTAGGCTCTTGCCTGTGAAAGTTGTTGACTCGGTCACCCACACCGATGTGAGACTATCCCGTATCTAACTACCGTGTGCTTGACTGACGTCACACAGGTAGGGTCGTCCTATAATGTGCGCTACTTATGGATACCACCAGTTCTGGTTTTCTCATGTCATTGATATGAGCTAAATATATCAATTGATTTGTTCACAGACAATATTTGGATACTGATAGGGTATGTGTGTGTTTAATTGATGGTGATGTTATGTTCTAGGATGATGAGATCGACTTCAGCTGAATTTCCATTGAATGGGTCGAGACGGCCGAACTAACGATGAAAATAGCAGAGGTGATATATATTGTAATGACGTATCTGTGTCATTCAGAGCTTCTGTGACATGTTATCTGCGACACAGCATGTATACATTCATACATACATGCATGCATGCAAGCACGCACATACATTAGTTCCCAATCCATGTTTGTGAATGTTTGATGGCTCTCAGAACATGTAACATACCTACCAGTCCATGAAATTAGTGTCCAAGAAAGTCTATTTCTTAACCATACACAAGTACTTATAGAGTGCCACAACAGCACATGAATACCCTTCATAACATCATCTTTCTCTTCCAGCTGGTGCAAACGTACTTGTATGATGGGTGGCCTATATGACGCATCTGTGACACTGTCTGTAGACCTACTTGTGTGACACTGTCTGCAGACCTGCTTGTGTGATGGGTGGCCTATATGACGCATCTGTGACACTGTCTGCAGACCTACTTGTGTGACACTGTCTGCAGACCTACTTGTGTGATGGGTGGCCTATATGACGCATCTGTGACACTGTCTGCAGACCTACTTGTGTGAAACTGTCTGCAGACCTAAGTGTGTGACACTTTCTGAAGACTAAATTATGTGACGCTTCCTGCAGACCTAAGTGTGTGACACTTTCTGAAGACTAAATTATGTGACGCTTCCTGCAGACCTAAGTGTGTGACACTTTCTGAAGACTAAATTATGTGACGCTTCCTGCAGACCTAAGTGTGTGACACTTTCTGAAGACTAAATTATATGACGCTTCCTGCAGACCTACGTGTGTGACACTTTCTGAAGACTAAATTATGTGACGCTTCCTGCAGACCTACTGGTGTGACGGGCCCGTCCATAAGAAGTATGTGGCGATGGACAACGATACTTCGGCTTTGCCCCATCAAGAGAGGACACATTGGTACCGTGGTAGTGATGTTCTCCCTGCAGTTCCTGGTGCTACTTCCACTAGTCTGTCACGACATGCCCTTCTCTGTCTACTTCGAACTGGCAACAGGAAGAACCCAGGCATCCAAACAAGCTGCATCACTGAACAGAGATAGGGTGAGAAGGGCACGACATTACATAGAAAACACTTACACAGACAACCCTGTTTACTACACGCGCATGCCAGGAAACGGCAACCAATTGTTCCTAGCTGTATCCATAGTGACAGTGAAGAGGGCTGAAAGTAAAGATGCCAACCAAACCATAGAATACCTTATACAATCTGCTGCAGCTCTAGACCAGTTCGCGAAAAGTGTGGAATTTATGGGCAGGACGTTTGTATTTGTCTGCAATGTTGATTTGAAACCTCTCACACACAAAGACGCTGTATATCTCAAGGAATATCTCCCATTTACAGAGCGATATGGATCTTCAAACTTCCACTCGTGGGACTTTAATGTTCCCAATAACAATACACTCACCTACAGGCAAATGCTTCACAAAGATGTGTATGATAAGGAGACGTATGACTATATGTACTGCATGCAAGTTGCCAAGTCCCTTGGATCCAGGTATATAATGATGGTTGAGGATGATGCTGTCGCCCACAAAGACCTCGCCCAAGTGCTACACTACACGCTAAAGAACCGCTTGGGTCCAGATGCAGATCAGCAGCAAAATAAGAGTTTCGCTTATTTAAAACTGTATTACCCTCAGAGATGGCAAGGCTTTGCGAATGAGCTGACTCGTCTTCTCGACTTGTTAAGTCTTGGTTGTGTTGGTGGGGGTTGTTTTGTACTCATCCTGTACATATGTACATTTCTTGTTCGGGGAAGACTGAGGGTGAAACTGTACGGGTGGTATTTCCTCATAGGTATGGTCTTCGTGATGGTTACTGCTATTGCAGTTGGTCGGCAAAACGTCCTTGACCTGAGGAGAGTGTCCAAACATTTGTATCAATTCCGTCCCTCTCCGGGGTGCTGTACACAAGCCATGCTTTACCCCTCCCACATTGTGGAGTCCCTGGTGTCTCACCTCGCCGCCGCACCTACCGGCATCCACACCGACCTCTCCATTTACAACTTCACGCGGACCACGGGCATTCCGGCGTTCCAGTTGGAACCGAACTTGTTCTACCACGTGGGCATGCAGACGTCATTGCAGCTGGGTAACAAACGTCCAGAGGAGTTCCTGTTTCACGTATGATAAGTGAGTGAATGAGTTTAGTTTTACACCGTACTCAGCAATATTTCAGGTATAGGAGGCGGTCAGTAAATAATCGAGTCTGGGTCATATAATCAGGCATGAGCATCTATCCACGCACTTGGGATACGATGACATGTGTCAGCCTTGTCAGCGAGTCTGACCACCCGATCCCGTTAGTCGAATCTTACAAGTGTGAGTTACTGAAGATCTTTTCTACTTGAATGGTACTCACATGTGATGAAGGACAGAGGATGGACATATATATACCTGGGTGATGTACTGGGGTTTTGTTTGTTTGTTTGTTTTTTGGGGGGTTTTTTAAGTGCCTAATTTTAATGTTTCATATATTTATATTAAAATATTTTCTATTTGTTATACATGAGCGGGATGGGAAATTTTTTCTCATGTGACTTGTTACCAACTTGTACTGACACCTTTTTAAAAGGGTTATATTTCTGGTTCATAATCAATGTTGTTAATAAATATTCCTAGCCTATGTGGTTATTGCATGCTGGTATTCCTCCTAGTTTTAAAATACAACGAATTCAAGGGGTTCAACGTTTTATGAAAGTTTCAACATTTTAAAAACTGAAACCAGTCCATACTGACACATCTTGTATTTGGGATTATACTTCTACGGTAAAATGCAGATTTTAGTTATTTCTGATATATTGAGTCCTGCCACAGAGTCAAGCACCTAATCGTCTGCACTCGACCCTCTGACCCATTCTCCTATCACAACTTCCACCAAATTTGAAGTTGGACAGCTGTTACGTGCCCCTCTGATAAATGCACATTGGCACTTCCTCCTTAGCCGGGACAGGACTCAAAATAACCCCAAACAGGCACAAAAATCTGTCCTCTGTGCAATCCCAAGTATGACACCTGTGTTACATTTGAGCACGTTATAAACGGCATTGTGTTTTCACGGTATATAATGTTGAAAACGCGTTGAGATTTGAAAAAAAAATGATTTTTACACATTGAGAAAATTTTGAAAGTAAGAAAAACTTCAGAAGTGCTTGTAACACATATACTGTCTACAGTGGTCAGTTCAGATAAACTATTGGAAGAAGGGATGGGCTGAGAGTGAGTGAACGATTTTCACACGATTCTAGCAATATTTAACTGCATGTGAAACCAATGCGGGGAACCTTGAAATATGATTCAAATTCCGGCCGTCTACTTGAGTGAACTCTTTATCTACTGGTTACCCACACAGTAGGAGTGTGTAACGGTGTCCCCAAACTTTTTACCCACTCCACAGGGTATGTCTGAAAGTACAACTCTAAGTGCACGCCTAGCTTTCATTTGAAACATTTCATCATTTGTTACCATTGTCGCACTTTTCTTTGTATCAGACAGCCCCCTTGATGTTCGTCTCGATTACAGAGTTGTAATGGAGACTCACGCAGTGTTTGTAGTGTTAGCACTCTGAGTGAGTGAGTATGGGGTTTACGCCACTTTAAGCAACATTCCGGCAATATCACGGCGAAGGACATCAGAATTGAGTTTACACATTGTAACCATATGGGGAATCGAACCCGGGCCTTAAGCGTGAAGAGCGAACGCTTTAGCCACTAGACTGCTCCACCGCCCCTCTTGCCCTCTGAGATACCGATCATCATGCCCTGCTTGCATATACACAGGTTGCTGACTCCGAACAAACCAGTTCTAGTTGTATCTACGAAATGCCGATCGCCAGACAGAGAAATAACAAGTACCATCTTTTAACGAGTTTCAGTAGGACGCGGCCAGGGGATCGAACAGGAAGTTCCGTTCACCAAAAGCGTTCCATCTACCGAGACGGTCTACATTGTTACAGGAGGACTGCTTTCTGGTGGATTATAAACTGATAAACACATTTGTGGATTGGTGGTATTTATTGTATGGATGTGTATTATGATTACAAAGAAGAATATATACAGATGTGTTTTACCAGATTATTATAAGGCACGAGAATTTCTCAGAAAGTTGAGGTTCTTCTCTCTGAAGGAGGATTAGCTAGTAAAGCATTGAGCTCCACTTTCACCTCGAACAGATCTGCTGCATCCGGCTAGTCGATCTGTCAGTTCCTGTAATAACCAGGCACTTTACCGACGCACCATTCTCCCAGAACGCTGATCAACATGGCTGCGTGTTACACACTTCCGGCTGCATGCTGGGGCCCACACACTTGGTCACATGACAGTGCCTAAGTCGGATCCTTGTCCCACCCCCGCACGCCTTGCTGCAGGCGGACCAGGGCGCCCAGGAATCCCATCCCTCTGATCCTGGAAATAATCCATCATGCATCGTGTTTGCAGTATATAGATGTCTCATACTTACACACCTCCTATGTGTCACGGGGGTACTTGTTCTCTGATTGATATATGAAGTGGCTGTTTATTCATAGTCCTAAAGAAACGGACACCTGTGCGTTGCATCTGAACGTAACATAAAACTGGCATATATGTCAACTGCAGTACATCACGATGTGTTTGTGAGTAAGGTGCTACCATGATAGGATATTGTGTGTTTGGGAATGAGGTATTACCACAACGGGGTTTGCTATGTTTGTGAATAAGCCACTACCACAACAGGACTTGGTGTGTTTGTCTTCATAAACACAAACCAAATTTGCATGGCAGCATTCAGCTTCGTCAGTCAGACGTCGTCAGTCGGAAAGTATCGGAGAAGATGTAAAGATTCTTAAACTATAAGTTGCAAAAGGGGAGAGTTCTATGAATATACACCTTCTTTATTTATTTTTATTAAAACAAGCTCATTGACAATAAAGACGATCTATTCTACAGAACTATCCCCGTTGTTCATCACACCGTTTTCTAAATGCCACTGGAAGAAATTTTCAGTTGGCAAGACTACCAGGAACGCCATATCCCATCACAGGCAGTCGAAAGAGACTTAATCACATATAAATGCTTTAGGTGGGCTGGCCCTATTTTGGCTGTTTTGTCTTTGGCCAGCCAATGTCTACGCGTCTACCTCACGTGTCAGTCAAACTGATTGAAACTATGAGCAGCCCACTTGAGTTTGTATTGACCATGACATCAGTCATTTTGGTGGCACCAACGATTACTTTGAAAGTTGAATCTAAGTCAAAATTAAGGCCAAGTACCAAGTCTAGATAAATGTCGATACATTTCTAACAATTATCGCCGATTAAGAGCCATCTTGGTTCCTAAATATGACTGCGTTAATTGCCATGTTTGACATCGAATGAATAATCATAAAAGTGCCAAAGGCACCACACCCCTAACACATCCGCTCAACATACATCACGTAAAGGCAGTACCAATAGCAAAACAGGGCCCGGTAAGAGGTAAATAAGGGTTAAAGGTACTTACATCACCAACAATCAAATAAAAATTATCAACACTTCTATCGGCCGGAGGAAGTTTGCAACAAGGCCGATGCAATGATCACATTTCATATTACGTAAGCAAATTCAAGACACACCGTAACTGGGATCATCCAAACACAGTTTAAGCTCGAAAGACTTTATACAGTTCGGTAAATCAGACATCGAAAACGCAAAATGTGGGCGTACACAACGCAAATGTATGTTATTACGAACAAAGAATATTCTTGCCTTAAGGATACACAAAATAAACAGAAAAGAAATAAAGAACACAAACATTAAAGTAACATTTTTATTAGAAAAATAGCAAAAAATGATGGAAAATACAAAAAATGACTGATACACAAGAAACGAAAATGAGGGCAGGATGAAGTAAGATATAGATACCGTACTGGAGCTCTTTCCACAAAGCAACTCTAAGGTTACGATGATCACACGACTGTGCAAAAGTATGGGACATACGATCACCTTAGACCTAAGATCATGTTCGGAATGCAGCCCAATGCCAAGGGCCCATTTGCACAAAGCAAACTTAACGACAGGATAATCCAACTGAAGTGCTGAGATCTGGGGGAACGAAGATCTTAGCACTACAATAATCGTAACTTCAACACTCTACCACAGACTGAAGATAACCGCAGTGCTGTGATCGTTTTGGAGAACGAAGATCTTCCACACTCTATCATAGAGTGAAGACAATCCTAGTGCTATTCAAATAGGTATCAGGAAGAAAAAGAGACTGCAGAGAGGTAAGTTAAAATTGGTACCGTTCTTAGTAATACGGAAATAAGCATCTTTAACGGGCGTAAACCGTATCCAGTATAGTGGGCAGGTTAAGTAATGGTCCGTCAAAATGTTTAGGTGTTATATTTATATATGATATTTTATAATGTGTTCACCAGTGCTTAAACACTAACAACGTACGACATGCCAATAGATAATCATTTTCAGAAATGGAAATCACTAAATCATAAAATATGATACGTGAACCATTATGCTTAAATGTGTCCAGTTGGTGTCATAAGTAAAATAGAGATGGGGGAAAACTTTAACCGATGTAGACAATGAATGGTGACACTAGGTGTTCGCGATGATGTAATCATTGACACTGTTTGGTGCCTATCGCAGGGCAGGGCTATTCCGATAAGGCTCAGACATTTAATTCTTGGTTTCAACTCGTCTTTGTTTCCTCGAAAGGAAGGACGAGGAAGAAGGGTAAGGGAGGAATGCAGAGGGAAGTTTCGTCAAAACCGTTGTCATATCTCAGGTGCAAAAGTTTCTACGTGATTTCAATACGAGAAAATTAATGAAAGAAGTTATTCGACGACGTGATTTCAAATAAAAATCTTTCCTAGCGTCATGGCATTATATAAGAATACATTTCATTATGTACGTTTTTACCTTCAGTCCACAGACCAACAGGAGATAACGAGGTGTCTATAGGTCACACGAGGATGCAATGGACAAGGTACAAAAAACAATCAATGCAAGGATAGAGAGACAATGCAACGCATGAGGGACAGTTAGGCGAGGAGGACCACCGCCACCTGGTATGGAGAAACCAGAGGAGTAGGGGTCCTGGCTCCGATGTCTGTTGGTTGGTTTGTTTCGTCACTCCTGCTCACCACAGTAATCTCGCCTAATGACGGCAGTCTTTACATAATTCAATACAAACCGTGACTGACATTATGAGCTTTGAGCTACGCAATAAATCTATGACAACATATATCAACGAACAAGGTCCTGATATTCGTCTTAATGTGTTAATGGAGACCAATTCTAAACTGCATCTTCTTATTTACGGATCGCTACCATAAAAACCGATCACCACGTATATTTAACCTTACCCGAAAAGATCCGGGTTGTAATTGGTCTTGAGCGACAAATGCTTGTCGTAAACAAACAGATCGTAAGGCAAACAGATCTAATGGCAGATCTACCAACAGATCTACCTACTACTAGTGTGGCCCTCGTCGCGCCACCGTCCCTCACTGCTATGGCCGCACGAGGTCAGATCATCTGACAGTCGAAATCGTCCGATACGAAAAATAATCAACATATATAACAGATATGGACATCAGAAACACGTAGACTAAACAATGGACATTGAGTCAACAACAGACATAGCATCAACGATTGACATGGAACTAAGAACAGTGAACAACAGACACAGCATGAGCAATGGACAGCAATACGCATAGTTCAACGAAAGATTCAACTAGTGACATCGTCTCAACAGACATACAGCCAATGGACTCATTCAACAACAGAGCTGGCATCTCGGCCTTCCATACACTGACACTGTGAAAACCCGCAGTGCATGCTCATGTATGTAATCATTTCAGTCAGAATTAAATGTTTCAGTCGAAGCGTAGAAATTGAAATAATTCAAATGTTCATAATTAATTTATGGTATTATATTTAAATAATTTTGTCTAAAGTCACGTGACTAGTACTGTCCCAATCGTATTGGAACTGTTTGTTTGAAAATATGTCCCATGTCCATTAGTACTTAAGTGAAATAAAATCACGATTTGTATGCCAATATCAGTCTCAGAACGTCCTTCGGTCGAAAGATTTTTGTAATATGCTTTAAGAGTATATAACCTAACCAAACATGACATTTGTGCAACGTGATACTTTGCATGCAATTTCTGTTTGTTTGTTGTTTAACACTGCACTCAGCAATATTCCAGGTACATGGAGGTGGTCTGTAATAGAGGCTGGATCACACAATCCAGTGATCAACAACGTGAGCATGGATCGACGCAACTTGGATACGACGACACGTGTCCACCAAGTCTGCGACTCTGACGACCCGATCCCAATAGTCGCCTCTTACGACAATCATGGGTTGCTGGAGATCAATTCTAACCCTTATAACATGTAACCTGCAATTACTAAAATCGCTTGCAAACGTAGGCTTTGCAAGACGACCAGGAATACTACTCCAGTACAGATTTTAGTACCACGTATTGTCGTCGCTTTCGTCATGGTAATCGGTGTAACTGCTGTACGTATTGTAGCTGTCGTAATCATTGTAATTGTCGTAGTATACGTCGGCGCTGTAATAATCACCTCCTTCGATGGAGTAGCCCGCTTCAAAGCCAGAAAAGTCGTTGTAGGAATCGTCGGACTGGAAGCGGATGTAGAGGGCATTGCCGCCATGCTCGATGTGTGATGAAGGGCCGCTTCCACACATTCTACAAGTACAAACATGGGATATAGAAGTGCTACTGGCCTCGTTGTATGGGAGTTTTTACCCATTCATTTTTAGCGTTAAAAACACACATTCGTTGTTATCTTTCACATGAACGATTATAAAACATCTCTCAAACTCATAAAACTTTTTCCTGGACGCAACCCATCATTCAAGAATTTACCATGTTTGTGTGCCGCAACACTCCTGGTTATATGCATTTGTTACTGGTGTTTTGTTTATTTGGTCGTTAACCCATCCGTATTCAATCTATATGAGGGCCGATTTTACCAAATCGAGTCCAGGAAAACCGATGATTGATATTATGAACATCAACCCAAGCCATAGACCAAGTAACCCAGCCTGAGAATCCAACCCGTCACCATCCTCTTAAGTTAACTCCACGATATGCATAGGTTCATGGTGGGAGGTGGGTTGGATTTCACTGATTAATTTTCTATAACACATATCCTATTACAATATATAATTGTATACAATTGATGTTAAGCTTAAACACTATATGTGTATGTTGGAAATGTACTTGAAAGACGCTACTTACTTGGGTCCCACAAGATGAGGCCCGAGGGTACGGACTTCTACCCAGTCGTAGCCGCAAGGGGCGTCATCGTCATCCTCCATCTCAAACTTGTTAAACCACAACTTGATGCGGGTGCCCGGTGGCCCCTGCATAACAGAAGGCAGATCACGATTTTTAATTACATTCGTTAATAACATATGCTATAGTTCGGGTTACATTATCTTCTTAAAGCGCCGATTATGTTACTGTTTGGAGTTGATTTCCATCCGGAATTCGAACCCCCACTTTCACTGTGAGGCACCTAATCGACAGCACACAAGCTCAGCGATCTAACCCACTCAGCCAGCCACTCGCTACTAGTCAATCCTAGTACTAGGATTTGTACCTTACTCACAAAGTTTCATCCCAAATATCACATCTGGCATTTGACCACTGTTTTATGACATTGAGTATTTATACGATAAGAATGTATTTTTAATTGAAATTACTCACTGACAGGATCATCTTGAAATAAGAAGTAAAGAAATTAACCTGCACGTTTGAAGAAAAAGTGTATACACATACTAGCTGGATTTAGGGGAACATATCCATCAACAATTGCCGCGAAATCCACTATTAATATATATATGCTGATGGAAATAAATAAGGAAAATATTATTATTCCTTTAAGCATTTCCAGATTTCTCCCACAGGGCAATACAAAGCTAAGAAACCCGGTGAAGAATAAAGGAACAAGTAACACTTGTACTTTCACGTGTTCCCTTATTTGTCTCCATGAGTATATTTCCCGCGACGTGTGTTCAGCTAGAGGCCAGCTGTTACCTAGCGTAGTCAATATAGCATGTGTACTCACGAGGATGAGCCAGTGGCATGTGTTGGGGCCACCGTACCCGTTAGGGTAGTTGGGAGTGGTGAAGGTCCCGTCACGAGCGGTCAGCACTCCCCCGCAATCTTTGAAGAAGAAAAAAACAGGAATATTTGACGAAGAGGACCACTTTCAGTGTTCACCAATACTCTAATTTTGTCATGTGAAGAATATAACAAAGAAATATTCATAACGTGCTGTACATACACATGTTAATGCAGCGGTCACTCGATACCTCCACAAACAAGAATATGATTTGTTTGTTTATTTTGTTTCAAACTGTTTATTGGTTTGTATGTTTGTAGACTGAATGGTTGTCTGATTTCTTTGTTTGTGTGTTTGTTTGTAAACGCTGCATTCCGACACATTACAGCTAAACAGAGTTATGTACCAAGTTGTCCAGTGGCTGATAGCATGAGCACCAATGACAAGCATCTGCCAAGTCAGAGCGAGTGTCCATCCCGTCCTCTTAGTAGCCACACAGAAGAATTTATTGCTGAAGCAGTTGTCCACACTCACCTGCCGTCGAGGTGATGACCTCGTCACAGGTGTCACCGGTCAGACCCCAGGGGCACATGCAGCTGCAGTCGGCACCAATGAATCCCATATTGTTACAGTGGGTGGACGACGGGCAATGTGCTGAAAGAGATGACAATTTAACATCGGTCTCTATGTGAAAAACATATGTGAATCTTTTGAGGACGTTACAGAAAATGGGACCTTAAGCATACAAGTTGATACAAATATCTATTTATATAGTGAGTTTAGTTTTAAGCTGATTTTATCAATACTCCAACAAAATCACGGCGGGGGCACCAGAAATGATCTTCATATCATTGCCGGGAATCGAACCTGGGTCTTCAGCTTGACGAGAGAACGCTTTAAGCACTAGGCCACCCTACTACGCATCTATGTGGAGCGAAAAGGTCGTTACCAGCACAGCCGTAAAGGTCGTTGGCGGTCTTGACGTCCATGAAGCTGAGGCCGTCACGTTGTCCCATGAAGCCTTTTACGCCGTCCTCCTTGGGAAGAATAGTTGGCGACTTTCCGTCCTTGCTATAGTACTGTCACAAAGGATATACTCACACACACTGTGGTGGCTGTGTCACAGGTTATATGCCCACACACATGCTTGTACTAATACTCGCACTAATTGTGCAGTTATCTCAGATTACATACTCGCATACATCATTGTGGAAATGTTACAAGGGATACACAAAAAACGCACAGACAGATCCACGCACGTACGCACACACTGAAATCGCTTCCCTTAGATACTTTTTTCATGTGCTCTACCTCCCTCTCACCTCTTCTTCCTTCTCTCTCTCTTCTCTTCCTTTCACCCTCTCTCTATTTTCCCTCTCACGCAGACACTAGTCGCTCCTCTCCTTCATGAATTTACTTCACTACATTTACTTGTAAGAACATTAACACTGAATTTTATGCAGAGCCTAGGTCAACAATTCAGATCAGCAAATAACCGATGGACATTTAAGGAAATAAGTCAACTCACCGATGGACAACTTAAGGAAACAAATCACTCACCAATGGACACTTGGGAAAACGAGTCAACTCACCAATGGACTTTTCAGGAAACGAGTCAACTCGCCAAAGGACTCTTAAGGAAACAAATCAACTCACCGATGGCCACTTAAGGAAACAAGTCAACTCACCGATGGACCCTTCATGAAACGAGTAAACTCCGGAAACAAGTCAGCTCATCAATGGACACTCTAGGAAACAAGCCAACTCACCAATGATCCGTAGTGCATCACCGAGCCTATATCGTAGGGCTCGTCAGTGCGGACCTGGGAGCTGCTGTACTTCTTGAAGTTGTACTGGAACTGTGGGGTGACATTCTCCATGTGCACGGACACGTGGTCATCTCGGTCAGGGCGGGACTGCTCGTGGTAAAATCCCAACACGTGGCCTATCTCATGAGCTATAGAACCCATCTGCCAAAAGAATGCCACAGGTGTCTCAATAAGCTGTGTGCGGTATGTGATTGTTAAACCCTAAAACCAGTTTCGGTAAGCTAAGCCTGTTTCGGTACTTATCGTTCGCATCAAACGCATCATGTCCTTCTGGGGTCAGACGTCGGTGACTGCACCTCTGTGGTGCTGTACAGCTACCTTCCATATGAGACGCCTATAGGGGACAGCACCGAGGTGTCTTCACCGCAACTACGTCATAGTAATGCTAATAATAATACTCCCCTTGTAACCCTCTGAATCCATGTACAGCACGTGCTCTAACCGCACATGTCCGTGAGGTGATGGGAGAAGTTACACAGAGAAGGCACGTCTGTACAGAAAGGCTTTGAGTTGGGTCTTAAACGATGGCAATTATTCACAGTCTTTGAGGCACTGGGGCAGAGTTCCAGACTTCAGAGGCTGAATATATAGTTGTTATCTCCCGATGGTGGGATGTTTTTACCTTAGGAACATGGGCCAGGGCTTTGGTTTGGGAACGTAGAGTTCTCGCTGGAGTGTAGGCTTTTATAAGATCAGTTATATAGGGAGGAGCCTGACCCGACGGAGACAGGAAGACATCAGTCACTTCTCATGTTATGGTTTATAGGTATACACACGAGGAAGTGTATTTTAAATATGGGCAAACCGACATTTGCGTCGTATCCTTGGACAATATACTTAAATCCACATTGTCATTGTCTCTGTTCACCCAGCTGTAAGATGGGTACCCGTGAGGACGTGTTGGCAATGTGAGTGTTTTGTTGATCGCGCCTAAAAGGCAGCATGGCTGTGTGATCTCAAGGTAGTCGGAAAGTACTACAGTGGCCTATGACCGGGGATAGTATGGTGCGTAGCGCCGTGAGTAGACAATGTGCCTGGATATGAGCGCTACTGTAAATACTATTGCTATTAATACTATTACTGTTAGTACTATTGCTAATTATACTATCACTATTAGCACTATTACTATTAATACTATTACTATTAGTACTATTACTATTAGTACTATTACTATTAGTACTATTACTATTAATACTATTACTATTAATACTATTACTATTAGTACTGTTACTGTTAATACTATTACTATTATTACTATTATTACTATTACTGTTACTTACAGTGTTACATCTTGTGCCGATGGATGTCTCTTGACCACCTGCAATCCGTCCTATGGCCGACTGGCATCTGGAGAACAACAACCGGTACCCGTTACCAAAGATACCGAATCATCTTCATTGTGGCTGACATTACTCTTTATCCATCAGGGGTAGCCTAGTGGTTAAAGCATGCGCTCTTCACGCCGAACACCCGGGTACAAATCCCCACATGTATAGAGTGTGAAATCCCTTTTTGGTGTCCTCCGTAGTGATATTGTTGGAATATTGCTAGAAGTAATGTAAAACCATACTCACTCACTTTATGCATCAATAAACATATACACCTGGAAATTAATCAAGCAACACCCCAATTTTTTCTATTGGAGCAACTTTGAAGTGTTCTGACAATCAAAATATGCCGGGTTGATATAGTTTGACACTTTTTTATTCAACAGACGATCTCTGACAAACAACTTAAAGGGAAAAAGTATCAAGACTTTGCTTTATTGCAACGAAATCCAAATTCTTAAAACTGTCTTAAATTCATGAAAAAATGGACACAATTTACTATTCATCCACAGACGTTGTTGTCAGGTGTATTAACACAAATGTCACATGGAAAGAAAGAACAGTCATCTGAGAGTCTGCACACCGACTTTCATCAATATCTAGTGTGTCCTCCCTGCGCACGCACCACCGATTCCAGACGCCTCCTCATTCCTTGGATGAGTCTCCGGATCTGATTCTGGGGGATCCTGTTCCACTCCTCATGCAGGGCAGCCGTCAATTCGTTGAGATTATGGACTGGTGGGTCTCTCTGCCTCACACGACGGCCAATAAAGTCCCACAAATGTTCAATGGGGTTGAGGTCAGGGCTCATGGCAGGCCATGGAATTCTGTCAATTGCATTTTGCCGCAAAAAATCATTTACAGCATGCGCCCTGTGATGTCTAGCATTGTCGTCCATAAATATGGGTCTCGTTGCCAGAGGATGGTTCTCAAAATGAGGTACCACAGCCCTGTCAAGAACCTCCTGTTGGTAACGAACACCGTTAAGGTTGCCACGGATGGTAATGATATCCAACTTGCAGTTCATGGAAATGCACCCCCATACCATAACGGAACCTCCCCCAAAGGCCACAGTCTCCTGGATGTTCCGTGGAGCCATTGCTGTGTTCCTCTGCCTCCAGACCCGAGTACGACCGTCCACCATGTGCAGCAAGAACCGGCTCTCATCTGAGAAATGGACCTTCCTCCAAGAGGCAATGTTCCAGTGCAAACGGTCATTACACCAGGCCAGTCGGGCTGCCTTATGGGCTGGAGACAGTCTGGGTCGCTTGATTGGCCTCCTTGCCCGGTATCCTGCAGCTTTCAGACGATTCCGAACAGTCCTGTTCGAGATGGGTCTCCCTGGAAGCCACTCCTGTCTCAACCGAGAGCTCGAGTCGAAGGACCTGCGCCGTACAAGTCTCAGTAAAGCTCTGTCCTCCCGGACTGTGGTCTTCCTGGGTCTTCCTGGTCTAGGCAGGTCTTTAACTTCATTAGTGGCCCGGTATTTTTTCAAAAGTTTTGAAATTATGGAATGATGTCGTCCGATTTGAGTCCCGATTTGTCTTAGAGACATACCAGCATTCCTCATGCCGATTATTTGCCAACGAGTGGCCTCTGATAATTTCCTACGTGCCATGACATTGAAATGAATGAAAAACCGAATGCAATCGACAACCTGCGCTTGTAAACACCCCAGGGAAAAAGTGCATTTTTCGAAAGTTGAGGTTAAAGCAATGCACGTGCGCTGTGCAAGCTTCACGCGCGTCATATCAACCCATGAAAAGCTCATGCTGTATGTCAATACATCAAAATTGAATAATCAATCATCAAAATTACTTCGTTAAACTTTGTTAAGTTTTTATGTGTCTTTGAATTTGGTGTTGCTTAATTAATTTCCATATGTATATGTCGAAGGTAGATGGTCTACACCCCGGGTGTACCCATGTACTCCGCACCCAGGAATATGAATAATAAAACATGTATCCAAGTACCCACTTGGTAGACGGTGTAGCCTGTACCATGCTTAATGGTTAAACAAGGCGTACATCTGCTAGTTTCCCACTTACCCCGGTCCCTGGTAGAACTTGACACGGCTGTCATCATGCAGGTCTGAGGAGTACTCCTTGAACCTGATACAGGTCAGATCTTCCCAGTGCTGTATGGCTCGATGGATGTTGTCACGGTAGCTTGATGCTGTTAATGTGAAAACAGTAGACGCAATTCCCAGCATGCCCGAGTCTGCTTATTATGTCTGATTTTAATCAGTACTCGGCGCGATTCCACAAATCTGTCTTAGCTCTAAGATGACCCATAAACTATGTTAAAATAGAGGAGTTACGATCATTTTAGCTTTAGCGTGTATGGCTCGCAAGTAGGCCTTGGCACTTCACAAGTTCCTACGTTGTTTATTACTTCCGGTGACAAACAACGTTTTATGGTCTCATGGTTGTCTATTTCGATTGTCGACTGTCAAAAACTGTGACACCCAAGCATGGTTGTACACTTGGTCCGGTCTAGTAAAGTCATATTTGGCGGTCGCAAAATTTTGAAAAAGAAAATGGTTCCTGAATATACGTTTGTCACCGGAAATCTTCTGTACCAGATGTAAGCTGGGCCTCGTCTCGCACATCGAAGGTTGGCACGCGCAAAGGGAGCCAGCTTAGTACCGGAAGTAGCGCCTCGCGAGACTTACGGGCCCTATACTGGTTGGTATGAGCCGCCACAAAACTGCTCACACTTTAATCTATGTATGGCAAATAGTAAAATACGAACTGAAGTGAAGAATATTACGAACTGGGTGTTTTAGGGTCCAGGACACTTGCTATTTATTTCAGTCAAAATGCGTGTAACGAACCACGGTTATGTCCCTTTGGGGTCGTTATAAGCGTGGTTATACAGTCCATTGTTACTAAGGATCTGGCGCACATACCAAAGGTTGTACCGTTCTTTATCGTGGGCGTAGCTACCCTAATGAATAGAGCCCGCGCTTAGACATGATTTTTACTAATAGTATGTAAGTTTGGCAAGCCTCCCAATACAGTCTAAATATAGAGCTTGCAACCTATGGGGTTTATTGGCTGCATGATAACACAGTGGAAACACACGTACGTAGATCAGAATCGAACTCGTAAACGACGACATTGTTGGGCCAAAGGTACTGGTCCTGCGCTACGGCTTTCCTCCTGAAGCGGGAACCCTCGGGTCTATCATCATTGCCAAGCATCATCATCTGTTCTGGGGTGAGCTTCATGTCCGACTCATACGCCCCGTCGACGCCCATCTCCTCCGGAGGTATGTTAGGGCGTGCTATCCTCTTGCCAGTTGCCAGACGTAGAGCCTTGGTGTTCAGACGTGCCTGAGATCAAAAACCATTCATTCAGTTATTCATTCAACACTACAACTCGAACAACCATTGCTACAACTGTTATTGCTACTACTACTACCTAGGCTATTTCCACTTCTACTACAATTTCTGCTACTGCTGCTACTACTTCTACTGTTGCTACTACGTCTACTACTAGCGGTGCTGCTGCTACTGCGGCTACTACCTCTGCTACCACTTCTAATACTACTTCAGCCGCTACTGCTGCTAGTACTACTACTAGTGTTGCTGCTACTGCCACTACCAATACCCCATCTACAACTGCTGTTGCTACAACTACTACTGCTGCTGCTACTACTACTGATGCTGTTGCTACTACTACTGCTGCTGCTGCTGCTGTTGTTCCCACAAACTACTGTTACTACTACTACTACTACTACTACTACTATCACTGCTGCTGTTGCTGCTGTTGCTGTTGCTGCTGCTGCTACTACTTTTACTACTAAAACACACAGCGAGTATTGTTACAGTCAAGTGCACTGCTACAAGAAACAGCGAGCAGCCATTCTTTCAGAGATCAGTCCTACTGTAAGAAACGATGGATAATTCTCACATTCACCACGAGTCTGCAAAGGTTTCATGATACTCGACAGAAATCTTACTGGAAGTCATAATTGTAATCTCTTGAATTCTCTTTTATGGTGATGTTTCGGCACCATCCACAATGTAACCATGGCAATGACCCCTCCACCATGTGCTATGCGGCCTTGTAGGAAGCAGGGTTTGTCCTGATCTGAGTCAAGTCACTTCGCATATACACGCCGTATAATTAAGACGTATACCAGCGTGTTTCTCCAGTGTGATAGCATTACATGAGACAACAGAAGGTATTTGACAGGACCCCCTCACTTCCTTGTCGCACTCAACGAAGGAGATCCGTGTTCCGACCTTGACGCTCTTGTGTTACACCATAACAGTTATCGTTAACCCTGCTTGTTGGCCTCGCGGACCACCAACACAACAACACGACAGTGTACCTTCTAGGATTCCATACCGGACAGTGTTGTAGCGATGTGAGGAAACGAACCCGGGTCTTCGGCGTGACGAGCGAACGGTTTAACCACTAGGCTACCCCACCGTCCCCACATTGGTGACATCCACAAATACGGTCACGATGCTGACAGTATGAAAACAGTTTCGAACTCACTAGTTGTGGCACCACGTGCTGAGACTGGGCCACCCGTGCCACCAATTAACATAGAACTTAATACATCATTATATAGGACTGCAAGACAGGTTTACCAGCATGTGCAATTATGAGTAAACAACAGCAGGTCCACAGACGGACACATGTTGGACAAACAGGGATAGACAGGTGTGTAACAAACGAGGAAAACACATGTTGGACAAACGGGGATAGGCACATATTGGACAAACGAGGAGAGACACCTGTTGGACAAACTGGGATAGACACATGTTGTAAAAGCGAGGAAAGACACATGTTAGGCAGTCGAGGAGAGATACATGTCGGAGAGGGAGGATAGATCCATGTTATTCAAGCGAGGATATACATATGTTAGGCAAACGAGTACAGACACATGTTAGGCAAGCGAGACTAGACACGTGCAGGAAAAGCGAGACTAGACACATGTTGGATAATCGAGGACAGTTACAAGTCGGAGAGCGAGGATAGACACTTATTCAAGCGAGGATACAACCAATATTCATGACTTTTCACCTAATAACTTAATCTACATAAGTGGATAACAGTTTCAACATCATTTGTTGTCACTAACAGTTTAAACTATTGTGTGAGCGAGTGTTGCACCTAAGCGTGGCTATGAAGCATTTATACCCATTTGTTTGTCACGTGATGTGTCCAAAGCCGCCACACCTCACAAACTCCTGTCAACCACATACAGATGAAATGAAATTTCATGAAATGACTGAAATATATTGATTGTTTCTATACAAAATGACGCGAAATGACTGACCCTGTTAGTAATTTCACGAAATGACTAATATCACAGTCTGACTGTAACATATACATTGTGTAAAATGACTATAATGAATTTATCTGGAAGAATATAATTCAACACTGAGTGTCACTAACATACATCTATCACTGATCATCGAAAATCACGAAAAAGAAAACACCCCATCAGTTTATAAATATTTTAAGATGCAAAGTTATTCATTAATGTTTTATGAATTTCACGTTTTGTAAAAGCGAACTAATAAATATCTGGAAAAGCTGTTTCCTACCTGTACCGACCTTGCGTCACCTTCCATAGTCCCCACTTGTAGTATTAGGAGAATTAGGAGTAGACGTTCCATGATGTGACTTGTCACGGAGGATGAGGATGAGGATGCGAAAATCTTCATTATATACCAAATCCATCGTCATCAGCCGCTTGCTGACCTCCTCGCCTGCTTCCTACTTGACTTGCTTAACCAATGAAAATCCACCTGACAATTGTTAAGCAGATGGCGTTTTTACTACGATGTAATTGATGTGTCCATCCTCGGACTTAATTAAAACGTTCATTGTTACATGGCTACTTTGGCCAGATACGGTACTACATGCGTCATTAGATTAGAGTCAGTCACTGAAAATCATTACTGTCTTAAGAATATGCAGATATTTCAATAACCTGTTTTGACCTTTACCATATGCCATCGTGATTTACTGCGAAAAATTGACTTGGCTTCTCGTGTGTTTGTGTTGGGTAATATGGTGAGTGAGTATGGTTGTACGCCGATTTTGCAATATTCTTGCAATATCACGACGGGGGACTGAAGAAATGGGCTCCACACATTGTGCCCATATGGGAATTGAACCCTGGTCTTCGACGTGACGAGTGAACGCTTTAACCACTAGACTACTTGGTATGTGTGGGCATACGGTAACGTTTCGTGAATACATAAAGCTATAGCGTTTCACTGTGACAGAGCCATACAGTTCACAGCAAAGACTTTTGGCCCGGGATGTTCTAAACATGGCGTTATTTCAATTCCTTGTGTAAACTTGTTCCAAATGATATCGTGCTGCACTTCAAAAAGTTGACTTGGCATTGCATGTGTTTTGTCAGGTGACATTTAAGGGGTAACTGAACACCTGCAGCAGCAGTATTTCATTGTGATACACCCATGCAGTCGACTGCTCCTAGCAGAGATTTATTATGATTCTGGACAGGACTGAGTCGCTCTATGTCTTCAGCAGTCAAAATGTACAGAATAGCTTTTATATCATCTTGACAGAAACGTAGCAGTTTTCTTTGCATTCTCTCAATTTGAAACGCTACTCTTTAGTTGGAGTGAAAGAACATTGAACTAGCTGTCTTCACAAATGTTGTCATCGGATGGCTCGACCAGTCAGTGTCCAGTGCGTTGACCAATCAACACCGGGACAATGGAAACGCGTCTCCCACTAAACGCCGTGGGTTTTCAGGGCGGAAATGCCAATATTTGTTTTTTGTAAGTTGGGGACAAATCGGCTTACACAACGTTTCACAATACACGAAGCAGGGTTTAACACTGGATCAGACCGCTGTGGGGGCAACAGTCACGCACTGGATACAGTTCTCCAGTAAGGTACAACACATTTACATGGCAACACGCGTTACATCTCCCAGTACGGTCCAAACAGTAAAACCACACAGCCCTGATGCTGTATACCTATCTCAACAAACTTTCTTATCTAGGTGACCGGTTGTTTGTTTAAACGCCCTTAACAATAACGTTTTAAACTAAAAAACTACTTTTTCTTACATCAGAGTTATATCTTTGACGATATAGTGCACAGGGAGTGATACGTGCGGAGTTGATAAAAACATGAACTCGGGGAGAAATGTAAGTTATAATTACTGTTGAACAACTTAAAGGATATACCTGCGTATTGTCTGACGCAGCTGCGATTATTACTCATCGTGGAAGGAATTTCATTCAATGTTTCCTACATCTGAGTGATGGAGAAAGTGGTTGGTTTGTGGTTATTTCCGTGAATAAGGGATAACCAGGAACGAATGTCACATATTTCTCATCGTTCGCCCGTCACGCTTTCGGGTTCGATTCCCCATGTAGGTACAATGTGTAAAGACCATTTCTGGTGTCCCAGGCCGTGACACAGCTAAAATATTGCTAAAAGCGGCGTAAAACCAAACTCACTCAGCCACTGAATCTTAAGGACCGCGTCAAGATTCGGGTTAGAATTGGTCTTCAGTATACCATTTTTGTCTTTAGAGGCGAATAAAGGGATAAGGTGATCAGGCTAGCTGACTTGGTTGACATATGTCATTGCATCCAAATTTCATAGTGTAAACATCACGAGTGTCACATTTGTTGACTTAAGCACTGGGCAGGCATTGCACATAAGAAAACTTCTGAATGTTGTTAACGCCGCACTCAGCAATATTCCAGCTATACGGCCGATCGAGTATGGACCAGGCAAACCAGTGATCAACAGATCAGCAACATGAATACTGATCTACAGAATTAGGTAATAACGTCTGTGTTTTATATATGATATATACCGTTCAAACAAAGCAGGGGATATTTTATTTTGCGAGCATATCACTAGCCAGTGCTAGTGTCTGTGAGAAAAAGTAATAGATGTCCATACAAATGAAACGTTTCCAAAGGAATGGAAAAAACTGTCACGTTCTGCATTTCTTATCATCATCTATCCATCACGCGATAGAATTCACAGAAAGTATGGGTCTCGAACACACACAACGTTAGCAGCAATGTTTTCATTCACAGTTTGCTAAGGACACAACATGGGAAATACTTGACTTCATAACATTATCATGCAATGTGAATATATAACGTTTTGGAAGGTTTCCTAAATTGGTTTGGAATCAGGTTTCCGGCAAAGATACGATTCGTTTTCTAGCCCATGTGACAATATGACGAAAGTCAACTGCAAATGTGTCTAAAGAGCCTATGAGAATTTTTAAAATATGCTAAAAATGTTATTGCTTCTGCGAATGAATGAATGAATGAATGAATGAATGAATGAATGAATGAAACACAAAACAGTCTAAGACTAACTTAAGTCTATGACATTGTGAAAGCATGGTAGTCTGGCCTAAGATTGCTTTGTACAACGGCACCCAGGTGGTCAGTTTCGCTGGCTTGGTCGATGCTTGTCCCGATTTCAAAGAAAGATGCTCATGATGTTAATCACCGGATAGTCTAGCCCAAACTCGACTACTTACGGACCATGGCATGGACTTTCGAAACTCTCTTAGGACTAAGATATTTGTAAGTTAATGTTAATGAATGGCACTTACGACTATCTTAGCACTAAGAGAGTTTCGAAAATATAAGCCCATCGTCATATAACTGGAATATCGCTAAGAATTGCGTTAAAAACAAACGTAGCTTGAAGGCACTTTATAAAATCTGTATACGCAAGTGGAACATGAAGCAATAGTTGCGGTGTGGCATACTGGTATCCTCGGCCAAGCTGACGGGTCGATATCTCCACGTGATCAACAGGTGGTTGTGGCGTCACGCGCACCTTTCTCCTCAAGCGTTACTGCACTCCCTCTCAGCAATAATGTCACCTCGTATATTAATCATAATCTTACAGGCAGTTTGATTTTGAAATCATTTGTGGTCGATGTATTCGATGAGATTAGTGTTTATTACTTTCTGTAGTTTTTCCATTCTGAGAAACGAAAAGCACTCTTAAAACACTGAAAATATTGCTGACCTCTTGAGATGATTAAATGCATTGTTAAGAAACCCAAAATGCTTTCCAATGTGAGTCATTTTGCGAGTGTGTTGAGCAAACTATGACAGTAGAACTTCGAGCAAACACAACCAAAAACCTTTTCGATTGTTCATATACAAAAGTACATTCTGTCAGAGTGATGTCAGACTTTGGAAATTGTTTTCAATGTTTTTCTGCGTTACCTTGTGTTTTGAATGCATGCGATTAGTCGAAACTGATTTGAGACAATTGGCGATTTTTTCTGATGGACACACTATGGAGGGTGCCAACCCCTGTTGATACACCAGATGCCGAGTCCTCATAAGTGATAATCCTGATGCCACCTTGTAATACGTCGTGTACAATGAAATGTGTATTTGGTACACGGATGTCAGTATTGACATTAATATTTCGTCGTTTAATAGCATTACCCGTATGTCGTCTTTGGTTCTTTAAATATATACTTATGGAAACAAACATGGTAACACAAGAAAGTACAAGTGCTCATTTATTTCTTTCCCGGTTTCTTCACAAGGTGTGTCGTGCTCTGTAGGCGAATCTTTGGAAATAAAGAAAGAAACACTTGTGTTTTCATGTGTTCCCTTATTTGTTTCCATAAGTATATATTTCGAAGTGTTGTTTTTTTCAGTCACTCTCTGTCACACCTCAAATCAAACGTTTTCCACCCGAGTTTATAAGTTGGCACGCGTACATGGGCTGAAATGACTCAAGACAGGGATACCAAAACAAATTAAAGGGCTTTCCGGTTTGGCTGCATGTGCGTGTGCGTGTGTGCGTGTGTGCGCGCGTTCGTTCCGATTTGAATGAATGTGGTTGTTGGGGATGAAGTTGGTGTGTTGGTGGGGGAGATAAAGGGATGGTGGATGGGAGGATTGTGGCATCCTGTTTGTGTCCAGGGCCTAGATTTTTGAAGCTCTCTAAGTGCTAAGATAGTCGTAAGTGCCACATTAACACACGACTATCCAAGCGCTAAGAGAGCTTCGAAAATCTAAGGTCTGGTTTGTTCGGCACAACCTGTCAGTAGCTCCTGCTACTACAAAGAAAGGATGCTCTCCTCATCCACCACCTATATTTTACAGGAACTCAACACAGGTTCGAATGTCTAGGAAGGCGGTGAGGTAGCCTTGTGATTAAAGTGCCACGGCAAAGGTCGGGGTTCGACTCCAAACATGAGTACAATGTGTGAAGCCCATTTCTGGTGTCTCCCGTCGTGACATTGCTGGAATATTGCTGAAACGGGCGTAAAACTCAACTCACTCACTAACTCACTTGACATGTCGCTAACGTAGAGCGGCAGTCATACTTCCTACCGTCGTCCCTGCAGTCAAGACTGGGAACACACTGTTGGGAATGTTTATCGTGTGCACACATACCTCGTAAACAAAGGGGCACGCGATACCCTTGGAGTTTATTATATTACGGAACGTATAACGTTGATGAAAGAGAAAGCGTCACAAGTGTCGAGGCACATTTACTTCTAAGTCGTCCTTGAAACACAACAAAAGTTGATTCGTGGACAAAAACATCAGTAGCTGAACATGTGTGAGTGGATAGAGTGTTAGTAAAGAAATATTGGAATTTGTCCTCGCAGAATTTCTGCAAATGTGGGATAAAGGCATTCATCGGTAACAGTATGCGCGTGATGGGTCTAGCATATATCGTTTATCACTATCCGTTCTTCTGAATAGTATGTAAGCTGTTGAAGTGCAAACTATCAATTTAGAAAATAACACTTACATGTAGGAAGGGGATGCTTTCATCTATGTAACTTCTTCTTTCATGCTGGTATGTGAGATCATGATTTACTTGGAACGTATAATCGTCAAGTAAACACATTTTCTCGAGTAATCAGCAATAGTTTGGGTCTGTTTTATAATTCTGGCTTGATTAACAATGACCGATTTGTTTAACTTATATGGGTGAACTGAAAAGCCGACATGACGCCAACCACTTAAATATATCATGTAAATGTTGATATGAACTTGATCAAAGTCTGCAACTTCACTAGACAATATCATGATCTCCGAACTAATACGCACGATAATGATATCAAACATTCAGACTGAAAGTATCTTGTATATACATGCAAATATTTTGTATCTAGATGAAAAAATCTTGTATGTGAGATGAAAGTATTTGTATGTAGATGAAAGTATTATGTATGTCAGATGCATGCGCAGGTTTCTTGTATATCAAACTGAACTTTTCCTGCAGTTTTTTCCCATGTAAGATGAAAGTATCTTGTATGTGAGATGAAAGTATCTTACATGTGAGAAGAAAGTTTCTTGGGTGTGGCTGACAGTTTCTTCCATGTAAGATGAAAGTATCTTGTATGTGAGATGAAAGTTTCTTGGGTGTGGCTGACAGTTTTTTCCATGTAAGATGAAAGTTTCTTGTATGTGAGATGAAAGTTTCTTGGGTGTGGCTGACAGTTTTTTCCATGTAAGATGAAAGTTTCTTGTATGTGAGATGAAAGTTTCTTGGGTGTGGCTGACATTTTTTTCCATTTAAGATGAAAGTATCTTGTATGTGAGATGAAAGTTTCTTGGGTGTGGCTGACAGTTTTTTCCATGTAAGATGAAAGTATCTTGTATGTGAGATGAAAGTTTCTTGGGTGTGGCTGACAGTTTTTTCCATGTAAGATGAAAGTATCTTGTATGTGAGATGAAAGTTTCTTGGGTGTGGCTGACAGTTTTTTCCATGTAAGATGAAAGTATCTTGTATGTGAGATGAAAGTTTCTTGGGTGTGGCTGACAGTTTTTTCCATGTAAGATGAAAGTTTCTTGTATGTGAGATGAAAGTTTCTTGGGTGTGGCTGACAGTTTTTTCCATGTAAGATGAAAGTATCTTGTATGTGAGATGAAAGTTTCTTGGGTGTGGCTGACAGTTTTTTCCATGTAAGATGAAAGTATCTTGTATGTGAGATGAAAGTTTCTTGGGTGTGGCTGACAGTTTTTTCCATGTAAGATGAAAGTATCTTGTATGTGAGATGAAAGTTTCTTGGGTGTGGCTGACAGTTTTTTCCATGTAAGATGAAAGTTTCTTGTATGTGAGATGAAAGTTTCTTGGGTGTGGCTGACAGTTTTTTCCATGTAAGATGAAAGTATCTTGTATGTGAGATGAAAGTTTCTTGGGTGTGGCTGACAGTTTTTTCCATGTAAGATGAAAGTATCTTGTATGTGAGATGAAAGTTTCTTGAGTGTGGCTGACAGTTTTTTCCATGTAAGATGAAAGTTTCTTGTATGTGAGATGAAAGTTTCTTGTATGTGAGATGAAAGTTTCTTGGGTGTGGCTGACAGTTTTTTCCATGTAAGATGAAAGTATTTTGTATGTGAGATGAAAGTTTCTTGTATGTGAGATGGAAGTTTCTTGGGTGTGGCTGACAGTTTTTTCCATGTAAGATGAAAGTATCTTGCATGTGAGATGAAGGTTTCTTGGGTGTGGCTGACAGTTTTTTCCATGTAAGATGAAAGTATCTTGTATGTGAGATGAAAGTATCTTACATGTGAGATGAAAGTTTCTTGGGTGTGGCTGACAGTTTTTTCCATGTAAGATGAAAGTATCTTGAATGTGAGATGAAAGTTTCTTGAGTGTGGCTGACAGTTTTTTCCATGTAAGATGAAAGTATCTTGTATGTGAGATGAAAGTATCTTACATGTGAGATGAAAGTTTCTTGGGTGTGACTGACAGTTTCTTCCATGTAAGATGAAAGTATCTTGTATGTGAGATGAAAGTTTCTTGGGTGTGGCTGACAGTTTTTCCATGTAAGATGAAAGTATCTTGTATGTGAGATGAAAGTTTCTTGGGTGTGGCTGACAGTTTTTTCCATGTAAGATGAAAGTTTCTTGTATGTGAGATGAAAGTTTCTTGGGTGTGGCTGACAGTTTTTTCCATGTAAGATGAAAGTTTCTTGTATGTGAGATGAAAGTTTCTTGGGTGTGGCTGACAGTTTTTTCCATGTAAGATGAAAGTTTCTTGTATGTGAGATGAAAGTTTCTTGGGTGTGGCTGACAGTTTTTTCCATGTAAGATGAAAGCTTCTTGTATGTGAGATGAAAGTTTCTTGGGTGTGACTGACAGTTTTTTCCATGTAACATGAAAGTATCTTGTATGTGAGATGAAAGTTTCTTGTATGTCAGATGGAAGTTTCTTGGGTGTGGCTGACAGTTTTTTCCATGTAAGATGAAAGTATCTTACATGTGAGATGAAGGTTTCTTGGGTGTGGCTGACAGTTTTTTCCGTGTAAGATGAAAGTATCTTGTATGTGAGATGAAAGTTTCTTACATGTCAGATGAAAGTTTCTTGGGTGTGGCTGACAGTTTTTTCCATGTAAGATGAAAGTATCTTGTATGTGAGATGAAACTTTCTTGTATGTAAGATCAAAGTTTCTTGGGTGTGGCTGACAGTTTTTTCCATGTAAGATGAAAGTATCTTGTATGTGAGATGAAAGTATCTTACATGTGAGATGAAAGTTTCTTGGGTGTGGCTGACAGTGTTTTCCATGTAAGATGAAAGTTTCTTCAATGTGAGATGAAAGTTTCTTGGGTGTGACTGACAGTTTTTTCCATGTAAGATGAAACTTTCTTGTATGTGAGATGAAAGTTTCTTGGGTGTGACTGACAGTTTTTTCCATGTAATATGAAAGTATCTTGTATGTGAGATGAAAGTTTCTTGTATGTGAGATGGAAGTTTCTTGGGTGTGGCTGACAGTTTTTTCCATGTAAGATGAAAGTTTCTTGTATGTGAGATGAAAGTTTCTTGGGTGTGACTGACAGTTATTTCCATGTAAGATGAAAGTATCTTGTATGTGAGATGAAAGTTTCTTGTATGTCAGATGGAAGTTTCTTGGGTGTGGCTGACAGTTTTTTCCATGTAAGATGAAAGTATCTTACATGTGAGATGAAGGTTTCTTGGGTGTGGCTGACAGTTTTTTCCGTGTAAGATGAAAGTATCTTGTATGTGAGATGAAAGTTTCTTGTATGTGAGATGAAAGTTTCTTGGGTGTGGCTGACAGTTTTTTCCATGTAAGATGAAAGTATCTTGTATGTGAGATGAAAGTTTCTTGTATGTAAGATGAAAGTTTCTTGGGTGTGGCTGACAGTTTTTTCCATGTAAGATGAAAGTATCTTGTATGTGAGATGAAAGTATCTTACATGTGAGATGAAAGTTTCTTGGGTGTGGCTGACAGTGTTTTCCATGTAAGATGAAAGTTTCTTGAATGTGAGATGAAGGTTTCTTGGGTGTGGCTGACAGTTTTTTCCATGTAAGATGAAAGTATCTTGTATGTGAGATGAAAGTATCTTACATGTGAGAAGAAAGTTTCTTGGGTGTGGCTAACAGTTTTTTCCATGTAAGATGAAACTTTCTTGTATGTGAGATGAAAGTTTCTTGGGTGTGACTGACAGTTTTTTCCATGTAATATGAAAGTATCTTGTATGTGAGATGAAAGTTTCTTGTATGTGAGATGGAAGTTTCTTAGGTGTGGCTGACAGTTTTTTCCATGTAAGATGAAAGTATCATACATGTGAGATGAAGGTTTCTTGGGTGTGGCTGACAGTTTTTTCCATGTAAGATGAAAGTATCTTGTATGTCAGATGAAAGTTTCTTGTATGTGAGATGAAAGTTTCTTGGGTGTGGCTGACAGTTTTTTCCATGTAAGATGAAAGTTTCTTGTATGTAAGATGAAAGTTTCTTGAGTGTGGCTGACAGTTTTTTCCATGTAAGATGAAACTTTCTTGTATGTGAGATGAAAGTATCTTACATGTGAGATGAAAGTTTCTTGGGTGTGGCTGACAGTTTTTTCCATGTAAGATGAAAGTTTCTTGAATGTGAGATGAAAGTTTCTTTGGTGTGGCTGACAGTTTTTTCCATGTAAGATGAAAGTATCTTGTATGTGAGATGACAGTATCTTACATGTGAGATGAAAGTTTCTTGGGTGTGACTAACAGTTTCTTCCATGTAAGATGAAAGTATCTTGTATGTGAGATGAAAGTTTCTTGGGTGTGGCTGACAGTTTTTTCCATGTAAGATGAAAGTTTCTTGTATGTGAGATGAAAGTTTCTTGGGTGTGGCTGACAGTTTTTTCCATGTAAGATGAAAGTATCTTGTATGTGAGATGAAAGTATCTTACATGTGAGAAGAAAGTTTCTTGGGTGTGACTGACAGTTTTTTCCATGTAAGATGAAAGTTTCTTGTATGTGAGATGAAAGTTTCTTGGGTGTGACTGACAGTTTTTTCCATGTAAGATGAAAGTATCTTGTATGTGAGATGAAAGTTTCTTGTATGCCAGGTGGAAGTTTCTTGGGTGTGGCTGACAGTTTTTTCCATGTAAGATGAAAGTATCTTACATGTGAGATGAAGGTTTCTTGGGTGTGCCTGACAGTTTTTTCCATGTAAGATGAAAGTATCTTGTATGTGAGATGAAAGTATCTTACATGTGAGATGAAAGTATCTTGCATGTGAGATGAAAGTTTCTTGGGTGTGGCTGACAGTTTCATCCATGTAAGATGAAAGTATCTTGTATGTGAGATGAAAGTTTCTTCGGTGTGGCTGACAGTTTTTTCCATGTAAGATGAAAGTATCTTGTATGTGAGATGAAAGTATCTTACATGTGAGATGAAAGTTTCTTGGGTGTGGCTGACAATTTTTTCCATGTAAGATGAAACTTTCTTGTATGTGAGATGAAAGTTTCTTGGGTGTGGCTGACAGTTTTTTCCATGTAAGATGAAAGTTTCTTGTATATGAGATGAAAGTTTCTTGGGTGTGACTGACAGTTTTTTCCATGCAAGATGAAAGTATCTTGTATGTGAGATGAAAGTTTCTTGTATGTGAGATGGAAGTTTCTTGGGTGTGGCTGACAGTTTTTTCCATGTAAGATGAAAGTATCTTGCATGTGAGATGAAAGTTTCTTGGGTGTGGCTGACAGTTTTTTCCATGTAAGATGAAAGTATCTTGTATGTGAGATGAAAGTATCTTACATGTGAGATGAAAGTTTCTTGGGTGTGACTGACAGTTTTTTCCATGTAAGATAAAATTTTCTTGAATGTGAGATGAAAGTTTCTTGGGTGTGACTGACAGTTTTTTCCATGTAAGATGAAAGCATCTTGTATGTGAGATGAAAGTATCTTACATGTGAGATGAAAGTTTCTTGGGTGTGGCTAACAGTTTTTTCCATGTAAGATGAAAGTATCTTGTATGTGAGATGAAAGTTTCTTGGGTGTGGCTGACAGTTTTTTCCGTGTAAGATGAAAGTATCTTTTCTTGGGTGTGGCTAACAGTTTTTTCCATGTAAGATGAAAGTTTCTTGTATGTGAGATGAAAGTTTCTTGGGTGTGGCTGACAGTTTTTTCCATGTAAGATGAAAGTTTCTTGTATGTGAGATGAAAGTTTCTTGGGTGTGGCTGACAGTTTTTTCCATGTAAGATGAAAGTATCTTGTATGTGAGATGAAAGTTTCTTGGGTGTGGCTGACAGTTTTTTCCATGTAAGATGAAAGTATCTTGTATGTGAGATGAAGGTTTCTTGGGTGTGGCTGACAGTTTTTTCCATGTAAGATGAAAGTATCTTGTATGTGAGATGAAAGTTTCTTGGGTGTGGCTGACAGTTTTTTCCATGTAAGATGAAAGTATCTTGTATGTGAGATGAAAGTATCTTACATGTGAGATGAAAGTTTCTTGGGTGTGACTGACAGTTTTTTCCATGTAAGATGAAAGTATCTTGTATGTGAGATGAAAGTTTCTTGGGTGTGGCTGACAGTTTTTTCCATGTAAGATGAAAGTATCTTGTATGTGAGATGAAAGTTTCTTGGGTGTGGCTGACAGTTTTTTCCATGTAAGATGAAAGTATCTTGTATGTGAGATGAAAGTTTCTTCGGTGTGGCTGACAGTTTTTTCCATGTAAGATGAAAGTTTCTTGTATGTGAGATGAAAGTTTCTTGGGTGTGGCTGACAGTTTTTTCCATGTAAGATGAAAGTATCTTGTATGTGAGATGAAAGTTTCTTGGGTGTGGCTGACAGTTTTTTCCATGTAAGATGAAAGTTTCTTGTATGTGAGATGAAAGTTTCTTGGGTGTGGCTGACAGTTTTTTCCATGTAAGATGAAAGTATCTTGTATGTGAGATGAAACTTTCTTGTATGTCAGATGAAAGTTTCTTGGGTGTGGCTGACAGTTTTTTCCATGTAAGATGAAAGTTTCTTGTATGTGAGATGAAAGTTTCTTGGGTGTGGCTGACAGTTTTTTCCATGTAAGATGAAAGTATCTTGTATGTGAGATGAAAGTTTCTTGTATGTAAGATGAAAGTTTCTTGGGTGTGGCTGACAGTTTTTTCCATGTAAGATGAAAGTATCTTGTATGTGAGATGAAAGTATCTTACATGTGAGATGAAAGTTTCTTGGGTGTGGCTGACAGTGTTTTCCATGTAAGATGAAAGTATCTTACATGTGAGATGAAGGTTTTTTGGGTGTGGCTGACAGTTTTTTCCATGTAAGATGAAAGTATCTTGTATGTAAGATGAAAGTTTCTTGGGTGTGGCTGACAGTTTTTTCCATGCAAGATGAAAGTATCTTGTATGTGAGATGAAAGTTTCTTGTATGTGAGATGGAAGTTTCTTCGGTGTGGCTGACAGTTTTTTCCATGTAAGATGAAAGTATCTTACATGTGAGATGAAGGTTTCTTGGGTGTGGCTGACAGTTTTTTCCATGTAAGATGAAAGTATCTTGTATGTGAGATGAAAGTATCTTACATGTGAGATGAAAGTTTCTTGGGTGTGACTGACAGTTTTTTCCATGTAAGATAAAACTTTCTTGAATGTGAGATGAAAGTTTCTTGGGTGTGACTGACAGTTTTTTCCATGTAAGATGAAAGTATCTTGTATGTGAGATGAAAGTATCTTGTATGTGAGATGAAAGTTTCTTGGGTGTGGCTAACAGTTTTTTCCATGTAAGATGAAAGTATCTTGTATGTGAGATGAAAGTTTCTTGGGTGTGGCTGACAGTTTTTTCCGTGTAAGATGAAAGTATCTTTTCTTGGGTGTGGCTAACAGTTTTTTCCATGTAAGATGAAAGTTTCTTGTATGTGAGATGAAAGTTTCTTGGGTGTGGCTGACAGTTTTTTCCATGTAAGATGAAAGTTTCTTGTATGTGAGATGAAAGTTTCTTGGGTGTGGCTGACAGTTTTTTCCGTGTAAGATGAAAGTATCTTTTCTTGGGTGTGGCTAACAGTTTTTTCCATGTAAGATGAAAGTTTCTTGTATGTGAGATGAAAGTTTCTTGGGTGTGGCTGACAGTTTTTTCCATGTAAGATGAAAGTTTCTTGTATGTGAGATGAAAGTTTCTTGGGTGTGGCTGACAGTTTTTTCCATGTAAGATGAAAGTATCTTGTATGTGAGATGAAAGTTTCTTGGGTGTGGCTGACAGTTTTTTCCATGTAAGATGAAAGTATCTTGTATGTGAGATGAAGGTTTCTTGGGTGTGGCTGACAGTTTTTTCCATGTAAGATGAAAGTATCTTGTATGTGAGATGAAAGTTTCTTGGGTGTGGCTGACAGTTTTTTCCATGTAAGATGAAAGTATCTTGTATGTGAGATGAAAGTATCTTACATGTGAGATGAAAGTTTCTTGGGTGTGACTGACAGTTTTTTCCATGTAAGATGAAAGTATCTTGTATGTGAGATGAAAGTTTCTTGGGTGTGGCTGACAGTTTTTTCCATGTAAGATGAAAGTATCTTGTATGTGAGATGAAAGTTTCTTGGGTGTGGCTGACAGTTTTTTCCATGTAAGATGAAAGTATCTTGTATGTGAGATGAAAGTTTCTTGGGTGTGGCTGACAGTTTTTTCCATGTAAGATGAAAGTTTCTTGTATGTGAGATGAAAGTTTCTTGGGTGTGGCTGACAGTTTTTTCCATGTAAGATGAAAGTATCTTGTATGTGAGATGAAAGTTTCTTGGGTGTGGCTGACAGTTTTTTCCATGTAAGATGAAAGTTTCTTGTATGTGAGATGAAAGTTTCTTGGGTGTGGCTGACAGTTTTTTCCATGTAAGATGAAAGTATCTTGTATGTGAGATGAAACTTTCTTCTATGTCAGATGAAAGTTTCTTGGGTGTGGCTGACAGTTTTTTCCATGTAAGATGAAAGTTTCTTGTATGTGAGATGAAAGTTTCTTGGGTGTGGCTGACAGTTTTTTCCATGTAAGATGAAAGTATCTTGTATGTGAGATGAAAGTTTCTTGTATGTAAGATGAAAGTTTCTTGGGTGTGGCTGACAGTTTTTTCCATGTAAGATGAAAGTATCTTGTATGTGAGATGAAAGTATCTTACATGTGAGATGAAAGTTTCTTGGGTGTGGCTGACAGTGTTTTCCATGTAAGATGAAAGTTTCTTCAATGTGAGATGAAAGTTTCTTGGGTGTGACTGACAGTTTTTTCCATGTAAGATGAAAGTATCTTGTATGTGAGATGAAAGTATCTTACATGTGAGAAGAAAGTTTCTTGGGTGTGGCTAACAGTTTTTTCCATGTAAGATGAAAGTATCTTGTATGTGAGATGAAAGTTTCTTGGGTGTGGCTGACAGTTTTTTCCATGTAAGATGAAAGTTTCTTGTATGTGAGATGAAAGTTTCTTGGGTGTGGCTGACAGTTTTTTCCATGTAAGATGAAAGTATCTTGTATGTGAGATGAAACTTTCTTGTATGTCAGATGAAAGTTTCTTGGGTGTGGCTGACAGTTTTTTCCATGTAAGATGAAAGTTTCTTGTATGTGAGATGAAAGTTTCTTGGGTGTGGCTGACAGTTTTTTCCATGTAAGATGAAAGTATCTTGTATGTGAGATGAAAGTTTCTTGTATGTAAGATGAAAGTTTCTTGGGTGTGGCTGACAGTTTTTTCCATGTAAGATGAAAGTATCTTGTATGTGAGATGAAAGTATCTTACATGTGAGATGAAAGTTTCTTGGGTGTGGCTGACAGTGTTTTCCATGTAAGATGAAAGTTTCTTCAATGTGAGATGAAAGTTTCTTGGGTGTGACTGACAGTTTTTTCCATGTAAGATGAAAGTATCTTGTATGTGAGATGAAAGTATCTTACATGTGAGAAGAAAGTTTCTTGGGTGTGGCTAACAGTTTTTTCCATGTAAGATGAAACTTTCTTGTATGTGAGATGAAAGTTTCTTGGGTGTGACTGACAGTTTTTTCCATGTAATATGAAAGTATCTTGTATGTGAGATGAAAGTTTCTTGTATGTCAGATGAAAGTTTCTTGGGTGTGGCTGACAGTTTTTTCCATGTAAGATGAAAGTTTCTTGTATGTGAGATGAAAGTTTCTTGGGTGTGGCTGACAGTTTTTTCCATGTAAGATGAAAGTTTCTTGTATGTGAGATGAAAGTTTCTTGGGTGTGGCTGACAGTTTTTTCCATGTAAGATGAAAGTATCTTGTATGTGAGATGAAAGTTACTTGTATGTAAGATGAAAGTTTCTTGGGTGTGGCTGACAGTTTTTTCCATGTAAGATGAAAGTATCTTGTATGTGAGATGAAAGTATCTTGTATGTGAGATGAAAGTTTCTTGGGTGTGGCTGACAGTGTTTTCCATGTAAGATGAAAGTTTCTTCAATGTGAGATGAAAGTTTCTTGGGTGTGACTGACAGTTTTTTCCATGTAAGATGAAAGTATCTTGTATGTGAGATGAAAGTATCTTACATGTGAGAAGAAAGTTTCTTGGGTGTGGCTAACAGTTTTTTCCATGTAAGATGAAACTATCTTGTATGTGAGATGAAAGTTTCTTGGGTGTGACTGACAGTTTTTTCCATGTAATATGAAATTATCTTGTATGTGAGATGAAAGTCTCTTGTATGTGAGATGGAAGTTTCTTGGGTGTGGCTGACAGTTTTTTCCATGTAAGATGAAAGTTTCTTGTATGTGAGATGAAAGTTTCTTGGGTGTGACTGACAGTTTTTTCCATGTAAGATGAAAGTATCTTGTATGTGAGATGAAAGTTTCTTGTATGTCAGATGGAAGTTTCTTGGGTGTGGCTGACAGTTTTTTCCATGTAAGATGAAAGTATCTTACATGTGAGATGAAGGTTTCTTGGGTGTGGCTGACAGTTTTTTCCGTGTAAGATGAAAGTATCTTGTATGTGAGATGAAAGTTTCTTGTATGTGAGATGAAAGTTTCTTGGGTGTGGCTGACAGTTTTTTCCATGTAAGATGAAAGTATCTTGTATGTGAGATGAAAGTTTCTTGGGTGTAAGATGAAAGTTTCTTGGGTGTGGCTGACAGTTTTTTCCATGTAAGATGAAAGTATCTTGTATGTGAGATGAAAGTATCTTACATGTGAGATGAAAGTTTCTTGGGTGTGGCTGACAGTGTTTTCCATGTAAGATGAAAGTTTCTTGAATGTGAGATGAAAGTTTCTTGGGTGTGACTGACAGTTTTTTCCATGTAAGATGAAAGTATCTTGTATGTGAGATGAAAGTTTCTTGGGTGTGGCTGACAGTTTTTTCCATGTAAGATGAAAGTATCTTGTATGTGAGATGAAGGTTTCTTGGGTGTGGCTGACAGTTTTTTCCATGTAAGATGAAAGTATCTTGTATGTGAGATGAAAGTTTCTTGGGTGTGGCTGACAGTTTTTTCCATGTAAGATGAAAGTATCTTGTATGTGAGATGAAAGTATCTTACATGTGAGATGAAAGTTTCTTGGGTGTGACTGACAGTTTTTTCCATGTAAGATGAAAGTATCTTGTATGTGAGATGAAAGTTTCTTGGGTGTGGCTGACAGTTTTTTCCATGTAAGATGAAAGTTTCTTGTATGTGAGATGAAAGTTTCTTGGGTGTGGCTGACAGTTTTTTCCATGTAAGATGAAAGTATCTTGTATGTGAGATGAAAGTTTCTTCGGTGTGGCTGACAGTTTTTTCCATGTAAGATGAAAGTTTCTTGTATGTGAGATGAAAGTTTCTTGGGTGTGGCTGACAGTTTTTTCCATGTAAGATGAAAGTATCTTGTATGTGAGATGAAAGTTTCTTGGGTGTGGCTGACAGTTTTTTCCATGTAAGATGAAAGTTTCTTGTATGTGAGATGAAAGTTTCTTGGGTGTGGCTGACAGTTTTTTCCATGTAAGATGAAAGTATCTTGTATGTGAGATGAAACTTTCTTGTATGTCAGATGAAAGTTTCTTGGGTGTGGCTGACAGTTTTTTCCATGTAAGATGAAAGTTTCTTGTATGTGAGATGAAAGTTTCTTGGGTGTGGCTGACAGTTTTTTCCATGTAAGATGAAAGTATCTTGTATGTGAGATGAAAGTTTCTTGTATGTAAGATGAAAGTTTCTTGGGTGTGGCTGACAGTTTTTTCCATGTAAGATGAAAGTATCTTGTATGTGAGATGAAAGTATCTTACATGTGAGATGAAAGTTTCTTGGGTGTGGCTGACAGTGTTTTCCATGTAAGATGAAAGTATCTTACATGTGAGATGAAGGTTTTTTGGGTGTGGCTGACAGTTTTTTCCATGTAAGATGAAAGTATCTTGTATGTAAGATGAAAGTTTCTTGGGTGTGGCTGACAGTTTTTTCCGTGTAAGATGAAAGTATCTTTTCTTGGGTGTGGCTAACAGTTTTTTCCATGTAAGATGAAAGTTTCTTGTATGTGAGATGAAAGTTTCTTGGGTGTGGCTGACAGTTTTTTCCATGTAAGATGAAAGTTTCTTGTATGTGAGATGAAAGTTTCTTGGGTGTGGCTGACAGTTTTTTCCATGTAAGATGAAAGTATCTTGTATGTGAGATGAAAGTTTCTTGGGTGTGGCTGACAGTTTTTTCCATGTAAGATGAAAGTATCTTGTATGTGAGATGAAGGTTTCTTGGGTGTGGCTGACAGTTTTTTCCATGTAAGATGAAAGTATCTTGTATGTGAGATGAAAGTTTCTTGGGTGTGGCTGACAGTTTTTTCCATGTAAGATGAAAGTATCTTGTATGTGAGATGAAAGTATCTTACATGTGAGATGAAAGTTTCTTGGGTGTGACTGACAGTTTTTTCCATGTAAGATGAAAGTATCTTGTATGTGAGATGAAAGTTTCTTGGGTGTGGCTGACAGTTTTTTCCATGTAAGATGAAAGTATCTTGTATGTGAGATGAAAGTTTCTTGGGTGTGGCTGACAGTTTTTTCCATGTAAGATGAAAGTATCTTGTATGTGAGATGAAAGTTTCTTCGGTGTGGCTGACAGTTTTTTCCATGTAAGATGAAAGTTTCTTGTATGTGAGATGAAAGTTTCTTGGGTGTGGCTGACAGTTTTTTCCATGTAAGATGAAAGTATCTTGTATGTGAGATGAAAGTTTCTTGGGTGTGGCTGACAGTTTTTTCCATGTAAGATGAAAGTTTCTTGTATGTGAGATGAAAGTTTCTTGGGTGTGGCTGACAGTTTTTTCCATGTAAGATGAAAGTATCTTGTATGTGAGATGAAACTTTCTTGTATGTCAGATGAAAGTTTCTTGGGTGTGGCTGACAGTTTTTTCCATGTAAGATGAAAGTTTCTTGTATGTGAGATGAAAGTTTCTTGGGTGTGGCTGACAGTTTTTTCCATGTAAGATGAAAGTATCTTGTATGTGAGATGAAAGTTTCTTGTATGTAAGATGAAAGTTTCTTGGGTGTGGCTGACAGTTTTTTCCATGTAAGATGAAAGTATCTTGTATGTGAGATGAAAGTATCTTACATGTGAGATGAAAGTTTCTTGGGTGTGGCTGACAGTGTTTTCCATGTAAGATGAAAGTATCTTACATGTGAGATGAAGGTTTTTTGGGTGTGGCTGACAGTTTTTTCCATGTAAGATGAAAGTATCTTGTATGTAAGATGAAAGTTTCTTGGGTGCGGCTGACAGTTTTTTCCATGCAAGATGAAAGTATCTTGTATGTGAGATGAAAGTTTCTTGTATGTGAGATGGAAGTTTCTTGGGTGTGGCTGACAGTTTTTTCCATGTAAGATGAAAGTATCTTGTATGTGAGATGAAAGTATCTTACATGTGAGATGAAAGTTTCCTGGGTGTGACTGACAGTTTTTTCCATGTAAGGTAAAACTTTCTTGAATGTGAGATGAAAGTTTCTTGGGTGTGACTGACAGTTTTTTCCATGTAAGATGAAAGTATCTTGTATGTGAGATGAAAGTATCTTGTATGTGAGATGAAAGTTTCTTGGGTGTGGCTAACAGTTTTTTCCATGTAAGATGAAAGTATCTTGTATGTGAGATGAAAGTTTCTTGGGTGTGGCTGACAGTTTTTTCCGTGTAAGATGAAAGTATCTTTTCTTGGGTGTGGCTAACAGTTTTTTCCATGTAAGATGAAAGTTTCTTGTATGTGAGATGAAAGTTTCTTGGGTGTGGCTGACAGTTTTTTCCATGTAAGATGAAAGTTTCTTGTATGTGAGATGAAAGTTTCTTGGGTGTGGCTGACAGTTTTTTCCGTGTAAGATGAAAGTATCTTTTCTTGGGTGTGGCTAACAGTTTTTTCCATGTAAGATGAAAGTTTCTTGTATGTGAGATGAAAGTTTCTTGGGTGTGGCTGACAGTTTTTTCCATGTAAGATGAAAGTTTCTTGTATGTGAGATGAAAGTTTCTTGGGTGTGGCTGACAGTTTTTTCCATGTAAGATGAAAGTATCTTGTATGTGAGATGAAAGTTTCTTGGGTGTGGCTGACAGTTTTTTCCATGTAAGATGAAAGTATCTTGTATGTGAGATGAAGGTTTCTTGGGTGTGGCTGACAGTTTTTTCCATGTAAGATGAAAGTATCTTGTATGTGAGATGAAAGTTTCTTGGGTGTGGCTGACAGTTTTTTCCATGTAAGATGAAAGTATCTTGTATGTGAGATGAAAGTATCTTACATGTGAGATGAAAGTTTCTTGGGTGTGACTGACAGTTTTTTCCATGTAAGATGAAAGTATCTTGTATGTGAGATGAAAGTTTCTTGGGTGTGGCTGACAGTTTTTTCCATGTAAGATGAAAGTATCTTGTATGTGAGATGAAAGTTTCTTGGGTGTGGCTGACAGTTTTTTCCATGTAAGATGAAAGTATCTTGTATGTGAGATGAAAGTTTCTTGGGTGTGGCTGACAGTTTTTTCCATGTAAGATGAAAGTTTCTTGTATGTGAGATGAAAGTTTCTTGGGTGTGGCTGACAGTTTTTTCCATGTAAGATGAAAGTATCTTGTATGTGAGATGAAAGTTTCTTGGGTGTGGCTGACAGTTTTTTCCAATGAAGTTGAAAGTTTCTTGTATGTGAGATGAAAGTTTCTTGGGTGTGGCTGACAGTTTTTTCCATGTAAGATGAAAGTATCTTGTATGTGAGATGAAACTTTCTTCTATGTCAGATGAAAGTTTCTTGGGTGTGGCTGACAGTTTTTTCCATGTAAGATGAAAGTTTCTTGTATGTGAGATGAAAGTTTCTTGGGTGTGGCTGACAGTTTTTTCCATGTAAGATGAAAGTATCTTGTATGTGAGATGAAAGTTTCTTGTATGTAAGATGAAAGTTTCTTGGGTGTGGCTGACAGTTTTTTCCATGTAAGATGAAAGTATCTTGTATGTGAGATGAAAGTATCTTACATGTGAGATGAAAGTTTCTTGGGTGTGGCTGACAGTGTTTTCCATGTAAGATGAAAGTTTCTTCAATGTGAGATGAAAGTTTCTTGGGTGTGACTGACAGTTTTTTCCATGTAAGATGAAAGTATCTTGTATGTGAGATGAAAGTATCTTACATGTGAGAAGAAAGTTTCTTGGGTGTGGCTAACAGTTTTTTCCATGTAAGATGAAAGTATCTTGTATGTGAGATGAAAGTTTCTTGGGTGTGGCTGACAGTTTTTTCCATGTAAGATGAAAGTTTCTTGTATGTGAGATGAAAGTTTCTTGGGTGTGGCTGACAGTTTTTTCCATGTAAGATGAAAGTATCTTGTATGTGAGATGAAACTTTCTTGTATGTCAGATGAAAGTTTCTTGGGTGTGGCTGACAGTTTTTTCCATGTAAGATGAAAGTTTCTTGTATGTGAGATGAAAGTTTCTTGGGTGTGGCTGACAGTTTTTTCCATGTAAGATGAAAGTATCTTGTATGTGAGATGAAAGTTTCTTGTATGTAAGATGAAAGTTTCTTGGGTGTGGCTGACAGTTTTTTCCATGTAAGATGAAAGTATCTTGTATGTGAGATGAAAGTATCTTACATGTGAGATGAAAGTTTCTTGGGTGTGGCTGACAGTGTTTTCCATGTAAGATGAAAGTTTCTTCAATGTGAGATGAAAGTTTCTTGGGTGTGACTGACAGTTTTTTCCATGTAAGATGAAAGTATCTTGTATGTGAGATGAAAGTATCTTACATGTGAGAAGAAAGTTTCTTGGGTGTGGCTAACAGTTTTTTCCATGTAAGATGAAACTTTCTTGTATGTGAGATGAAAGTTTCTTGGGTGTGACTGACAGTTTTTTCCATGTAATATGAAAGTATCTTGTATGTGAGATGAAAGTTTCTTGTATGTCAGATGAAAGTTTCTTGGGTGTGGCTGACAGTTTTTTCCATGTAAGATGAAAGTTTCTTGTATGTGAGATGAAAGTTTCTTGGGTGTGGCTGACAGTTTTTTCCATGTAAGATGAAAGTTTCTTGTATGTGAGATGAAAGTTTCTTGGGTGTGGCTGACAGTTTTTTCCATGTAAGATGAAAGTATCTTGTATGTGAGATGAAAGTTTCTTGTATGTAAGATGAAAGTTTCTTGGGTGTGGCTGACAGTTTTTTCCATGTAAGATGAAAGTATCTTGTATGTGAGATGAAAGTATCTTACATGTGAGATGAAAGTTTCTTGGGTGTGGCTGACAGTGTTTTCCATGTAAGATGAAAGTTTCTTCAATGTGAGATGAAAGTTTCTTGGGTGTGACTGACAGTTTTTTCCATGTAAGATGAAAGTATCTTGTATGTGAGATGAAAGTATCTTACATGTGAGAAGAAAGTTTCTTGGGTGTGGCTAACAGTTTTTTCCATGTAAGATGAAACTATCTTGTATGTGAGATGAAAGTTTCTTGGGTGTGACTGACAGTTTTTTCCATGTAATATGAAATTATCTTGTATGTGAGATGAAAGTTTCTTGTATGTGAGATGGAAGTTTCTTGGGTGTGGCTGACAGTTTTTTCCATGTAAGATGAAAGTTTCTTGTATGTGAGATGAAAGTTTCTTGGGTGTGACTGACAGTTTTTTCCATGTAAGATGAAAGTATCTTGTATGTGAGATGAAAGTTTCTTGTATGTCAGATGGAAGTTTCTTGGGTGTGGCTGACAGTTTTTTCCATGTAAGATGAAAGTATCTTACATGTGAGATGAAGGTTTCTTGGGTGTGGCTGACAGTTTTTTCCGTGTAAGATGAAAGTATCTTGTATGTGAGATGAAAGTTTCTTGTATGTGAGATGAAAGTTTCTTGGGTGTGGCTGACAGTTTTTTCCATGTAAGATGAAAGTATCTTGTATGTGAGATGAAAGTTTCTTGGGTGTAAGATGAAAGTTTCTTGGGTGTGGCTGACAGTTTTTTCCATGTAAGATGAAAGTATCTTGTATGTGAGATGAAAGTATCTTACATGTGAGATGAAAGTTTCTTGGGTGTGGCTGACAGTGTTTTCCATGTAAGATGAAAGTTTCTTGAATGTGAGATGAAAGTTTCTTGGGTGTGACTGACAGTTTTTTCCATGTAAGATGAAAGTATCTTGTATGTGAGATGAAAGTATCTTACATGTGAGAAGAAAGTTTCTTGGGTGTGGCTAACAGTTTTTTCCATGTAAGATGAAACTTTCTTGTATGTGAGATGAAAGTTTCTTGGGTGTGAATGACAGTTTTTTCCATGTAATATGAAAGTATCTTGTATGTGAGATGAAAGTTTCTTGTATGTGAGATGGAAGTTTCTTGGGTGTGGCTGACAGTTTTTTCCATGTAAGATGAAAGTATCTTACATGTGAGATGAAGGTTTCTTGGGTGTGGCTGACAGTTTTTTCCATGTAAGATGATAGTATCTTGTATGTCAGATGAAAGTTTCTTGTATGTGAGATGAAAGTTTCTTGGGTGTGGCTGACAGTTTTTTCCATGTAAGATGAAACTTTCTTGTATGTGAGATGAAAGTATCTTACATGTGAGATGGAAGTTTCTTGGGTGTGGCTGACAGTTTTTTCCATGTAAGATGAAAGTTTCTTGAATGTGAGATGAAAGTTTCTTGGGTGTGGCTGACAGTTTTTTCCATGTAAGATGAAAGTATCTTGTATGTGAGATGACAGTATCTTACATGTGAGATGAAAGTTTCTTGGGTGTGACTAACAGTTTCTTCCATGTAAGATGAAAGTTTCTTGTATGTGAGATGAAAGTTTCTTGGGTGTGGCTGACAGTTTTTTCCATGTAAGATGAAAGTATCTTGTATGTGAGATGAAAGTATCTTACATGTGAGAAGAAAGTTTCTTGGGTGTGGCTGACAGTTTTTTCCATGTAAGATGAAAGTATCTTGTATGTGAGATGAAAGTTTCTTGGGTGTGGCTGACAGTTTTTTCCATGTAAGATGAAAGTTTCTTGTATGTGAGATGAAAGTTTCTTGGGTGTGGCTGACAGTTTTTTCCATGTAAGATGAAAGTATCTTGTATGTGAGATGAAAGTATCTTACATGTGAGAAGAAAGTTTCTTGGGTGTGACTGACAGTTTTTTCCATGTAAGATGAAAGTTTCTTGTATGTGAGATGAAAGTTTCTTGGGTGTGACTGACAGTTTTTTCCATGTACGATGAAAGTATCTTGTATGTGAGATGAAAGTTTCTTGTATGCCAGATGGAAGTTTCTTGGGTGTGGCTGACAGTTTTTTCCATATAAGATGAAAGTATCTTACATGTGAGATGAAGGTTTCTTGGGTGTGGCTGACAGTTTTTTCCATGTAAGATGAAAGTATCTTGTATGTGAGATGAAAGTTTCTTGTATGTAAGATGAAAGTTTCTTGGGTGTGGCTGACAGGTTTTTCCATGTAAGATGAAAGTATCTTGTATGTGAGATGAAAGTATCTTACATGTGAGATGAAAGTATCTTACATGTGAGATGAAAGTTTCTTGGGTGTGGCTGACAGTTTCTTCCATGTAAGATGAAAGTATCTTGTATGTGAGATGAAAGTTTCTTGGGTGTGGCTGACAGTTTTTTCCATGTAAGATGAAAGTATCTTGTATGTGAGATGAAAGTATCTTACATGTGAGATGAAAGTTTCTTGGGTGTGGCTGACAATTTTTTCCATGTAAGATGAAAGTTTCTTGTATGTGAGATGAAAGTTTCTTGGGTGTGGCTGACAGTTTTTTCCATGTAAGATGAAAGTTTCTTGTATATGAGATGAAAGTTTCTTGGGTGTGACTGACAGTTTTTTCCATGCAAGATGAAAGTATCTTGTATGTGAGATGAAGGTTTCTTGGGTGTGACTGACAGTTTTTTCCATGTAAGATAAAACTTTCTTGAATGTGAGATGAAAGTTTCTTACATGTGAGATGAAAGTTTCTTGGGTGTGACTGACAGTTTTTTCCATGTAAGATAAAACTTTCTTGAATGTGAGATGAAAGTTTCTTGGGTGTGACTGACAGTTTTTTCCATGTAAGATGAAAGTATCTTGTATGTGAGATGAAAGTTTTTTGGGTGTGGCTGACAGTTTTTTCCATGTAAGATGAAAGTTTCTTGTATGTGAGATGAAAGTTTCTTGGGTGTGGCTGACAGTTTTTTCCATGTAAGATGAAAGTTTCTTGTATGTGAGATGAAAGTTTCTTGGGTGTGGCTGACAGAATTTTACATGTAAGATGAAAGTATCTTGTATGTGAGATGAAAGTTTCTTGGGTGTGGCTGACAGTTTTTTCCATGGAAGATGAAAGTTTCTTGTATGTGATATGAAAGTATCTTGTATGTGAGATGAAAGTATCTTACATGTGAGATGAAAGTTTCTTGGGTGTGGCTAACAGTTTCTTCCATGTAAGATGAAAGTATCTTGTATGTGAGATGAAAGTTTCTTGGGTGTGGCTGACAGTTTTTTCCATGTAAGATGAAAGTATCTTTTCTTGGGTGTGGCTAGCAGTTTTCTCCATGTAAGATGAAAGTTTCTTGTATGTGAGATGAAAGTTTCTTGGGTGTGGCTGACAGTTTTTTCCATGTAAGATGAAAGTTTCTTGTATGTGAGATGAAAGTTTCTTGGGTGTGGCTGACAGTTTTTTCCATGTAAGATGAAAGTATCTTGTATGTGAGATGAAAGTTTCTTGTATGTCAGATGGAAGTTTCTTGGGTGTGGCTGACAGTTTTTTCCATGTAAGATGAAAGTATCTTACATGTGAGATGAAGGTTTCTTGGGTGTGGCTGACAGTTTTTTCCGTGTAAGATGAAAGTATCTTGTATGTGAGATGAAAGTTTCTTGTATGTGAGATGAAAGTTTCTTGGGTGTGGCTGACAGTTTTTTCCATGTAAGATGAAAGTATCTTGTATGTGAGATGAAAGTTTCTTGGGTGTAAGATGAAAGTTTCTTGGGTGTGGCTGACAGTTTTTTCCATGTAAGATGAAAGTATCTTGTATGTGAGATGAAAGTATCTTACATGTGAGATGAAAGTTTCTTGGGTGTGGCTGACAGTGTTTTCCATGTAAGATGAAAGTTTCTTGAATGTGAGATGAAAGTTTCTTGGGTGTGACTGACAGTTTTTTCCATGTAAGATGAAAGTATCTTGTATGTGAGATGAAAGTATCTTACATGTGAGAAGAAAGTTTCTTGGGTGTGGCTAACAGTTTTTTCCATGTAAGATGAAACTTTCTTGTATGTGAGATGAAAGTTTCTTGGGTGTGAATGACAGTTTTTTCCATGTAATATGAAAGTATCTTGTATGTGAGATGAAAGTTTCTTGTATGTGAGATGGAAGTTTCTTGGGTGTGGCTGACAGTTTTTTCCATGTAAGATGAAAGTATCTTACATGTGAGATGAAGGTTTCTTGGGTGTGGCTGACAGTTTTTTCCATGTAAGATGATAGTATCTTGTATGTCAGATGAAAGTTTCTTGTATGTGAGATGAAAGTTTCTTGGGTGTGGCTTACAGTTTTTTCCATGTAAGATGAAACTTTCTTGTATGTGAGATGAAAGTATCTTACATGTGAGATGGAAGTTTCTTGGGTGTGGCTGACAGTTTTTTCCATGTAAGATGAAAGTTTCTTGAATGTGAGATGAAAGTTTCTTGGGTGTGGCTGACAGTTTTTTCCATGTAAGATGAAAGTATCTTGTATGTGAGATGACAGTATCTTACATGTGAGATGAAAGTTTCTTGGGTGTGACTAACAGTTTCTTCCATGTAAGATGAAAGTTTCTTGTATGTGAGATGAAAGTTTCTTGGGTGTGGCTGACAGTTTTTTCCATGTAAGATGAAAGTATCTTGTATGTGAGATGAAAGTATCTTACATGTGAGAAGAAAGTTTCTTGGGTGTGGCTGACAGTTTTTTCCATGTAAGATGAAAGTATCTTGTATGTGAGATGAAAGTTTCTTGGGTGTGGCTGACAGTTTTTTCCATGTAAGATGAAAGTTTCTTGTATGTGAGATGAAAGTTTCTTGGGTGTGGCTGACAGTTTTTTCCATGTAAGATGAAAGTATCTTGTATGTGAGATGAAAGTATCTTACATGTGAGAAGAAAGTTTCTTGGGTGTGACTGACAGTTTTTTCCATGTAAGATGAAAGTTTCTTGTATGTGAGATGAAAGTTTCTTGGGTGTGACTGACAGTTTTTTCCATGTACGATGAAAGTATCTTGTATGTGAGATGAAAGTTTCTTGTATGCCAGATGGAAGTTTCTTGGGTGTGGCTGACAGTTTTTTCCATGTAAGATGAAAGTATCTTACATGTGAGATGAAGGTTTCTTGGGTGTGCCTGACAGTTTTTTCCATGTAAGATGAAAGTATCTTGTATGTGAGATGAAAGTTTCTTGTATGTAAGATGAAAGTTTCTTGGGTGTGGCTGACAGGTTTTTCCATGTAAGATGAAAGTATCTTGTATGTGAGATGAAAGTATCTTACATGTGAGATGAAAGTATCTTACATGTGAGATGAAAGTTTCTTGGGTGTGGCTGACAGTTTTTTCCATGTAAGATGAAAGTATCTTGTATGTGAGATGAAAGTTTCTTGGGTGTGGCTGACAGTTTTTTCCATGTAAGATGAAAGTATCTTGTATGTGAGATGAAAGTATCTTACATGTGAGATGAAAGTTTCTTGGGTGTGGCTGACAATTTTTTCCATGTAAGATGAAAGTTTCTTGTATGTGAGATGAAAGTTTCTTGGGTGTGGCTGACAGTTTTTTCCATGTAAGATGAAAGTTTCTTGTATATGAGATGAAAGTTTCTTGGGTGTGACTGACAGTTTTTTCCATGCAAGATGAAAGTATCTTGTATGTGAGATGAAAGTTTCTTGTATGTGAGATGGAAGTTTCTTGGGTGTGGCTGACAGTTTTTTCCATGTAAGATGAAAGTATCTTACATGTGAGATGAAGGTTTCTTGGGTGTGGCTGACAGTTTTTTCCATGTAAGATGAAAGTATCTTGTATGTGAGATGAAAGTATCTTACATGTGAGATGAAAGTTTCTTGGGTGTGACTGACAGTTTTTTCCATGTAAGATAAAACTTTCTTGAATGTGAGATGAAAGTTTCTTGGGTGTGACTGACAGTTTTTTCCATGTAAGATGAAAGTATCTTGTATGTGAGATGAAAGTATCTTACATGTGAGATGAAAGTTTCTTGGGTGTGGCTAACAGTTTCTTCCATGTAAGATGAAAGTATCTTGTATGTGAGATGAAAGTTTCTTGGGTGTGGCTGACAGTTTTTTCCATGTAAGATGAAAGTATCTTTTCTTGGGTGTGGCTAGCAGTTTTCTCCATGTAAGATGAAAGTTTCTTGTATGTGAGATGAAAGTTTCTTGGGTGTGGCTGACAGTTTTTTCCATGTAAGATGAAAGTTTCTTGTATGTGAGATGAAAGTTTCTTGGGTGTGGCTGACAGTTTTTTCCATGTAAGATGAAAGTATCTTGTATGTGAGATGAAAGTTTCTTGTATGTGAGATGGAAGTTTCTTGGGTGTGGCTAACAGTTTTTTCCATGTAAGATGAAAGTATCTTACATGTGAGATGAAGGTTTCTTGGGTGTGGCTGACAGTTTTTTCCATGTAAGATGAAAGTATCTTGTATGTGAGATGAAAGTATCTTACATGTGAGATGAAAGTTTCTTGGGTGTGACTGACAGTTTTTTCCATGTAAGATGAAAGTATCTTGTATGTGAGATGAAAGTATCTTACATGTGAGAAGAAAGTTTCTTGGGTGTGACTGACAGTTTTTTCCATGTAAGATGAAAGTTTCTTGTATGTGAGATGAAAGTTTCTTGGGTGTGACTGACAGTTTTTTCCATGTAAGATGAAAGTATCTTGTATGTGAGATGAAAGTTTCTTGTATGTAAGATGAAAGTTTCTTGGGTGTGGCTGACAGTTTTTTCCATATAAGATGAAAGTATCTTACATGTGAGATGAAGGTTTCTTGGGTGTGCCTGACAGTTTTTTCCATGTAAGATGAAAGTATCTTGTATGTGAGATGAAAGTTTCTTGTATGTAAGATGAAAGTTTCTTGGGTGTGGCTGACAGTTTCTTCCATGTAAGATGAAAGTATCTTGTATGTGACATGAAAGTATCTTACATGTGAGATGAAAGTATCTTACATGTGAGATGAAAGTTTCTTGGGTGTGGCTGACAGTTTCTTCCATGTAAGATGAAAGTATCTTGTATGTGAGATGAAAGTTTCTTGGGTGTGGCTGACAGTTTTTTCCATGTAAGATGAAAGTATCTTGTATGTGAGATGAAAGTATCTTACATGTGAGATGAAAGTTTCTTGGGTGTGGCTGACAATTTTTTCCATGTAAGATGAAAGTTTCTTGTATGTGAGATGAAAGTTTCTTGGGTGTGGCTGACAGTTTTTTCCATGTAAGATGAAAGTATCTTGTATATGAGATGAAAGTTTCTTGGGTGTGACTGACAGTTTTTTCCATGCAAGATGAAAGTATCTTGTATGTGAGATGAAAGTTTCTTGTATGTGAGATGGAAGTTTCTTGGGTGTGGCTGACAGTTTTTTCCATGTAAGATGAAAGTATCTTACATGTGAGATGAAGGTTTCTTGGGTGTGGCTGACAGTTTTTTCCATGTAAGATGAAAGTATCTTGTATGTGAGATGAAAGTATCTTACATGTGAGATGAAAGTTTCTTGGGTGTGACTGACAGTTTTTTCCATGTAAGATAAAACTTTCTTGAATGTGAGATGAAAGTTTCTTGGGTGTGACTGACAGTTTTTTCCATGTAAGATGAAAGTATCTTGTATGTGAGATGAAAGTATCTTACATGTGAGATGAAAGTTTCCTGGGTGTGGCTAACAGTTTCTTCCATGTAAGATGAAAGTATCTTGTATGTGAGATGAAAGTTTCTTGGGTGTGGCTGACAGTTTTTTCCATGTAAGATGAAAGTATCTTTTCTTGGGTGTGGCTAACAGTTTTTTCCATGTAAGATGAAAGTTTCTTGTATGTGAGATGAAAGTTTCTTGGGTGTGGCTGACAGTTTTTTCCATGTAAGATGAAAGTTTCTTGTATGTGAGATGAAAGTTTCTTGGGTGTGGCTGACAGTTTTTTCCATGTAAGATGAAAGTATCTTGTATGTGAGATGAAAGTTTCTTGGGTGTGGCTGACAGTTTTTTCCATGTAAGATGAAAGTATCTTGTATGTGAGATGAAAGTTTCTTGGGTGTGGCTGACAGTTTTTTCCATGTAAGATGAAAGTATCTTACATGTGAGATGAAAGTTTCTTGGGTGTGGCTGACAGTTTTTTCCATGTAAGATGAAAGTATCTTGTATGTGAGATGAAAGTTTCTTGGGTGTGGCTGACAGTTTTTTCCATGTAAGATGAAAGTTTCTTGTATGTGAGATGAAAGTTTCTTGGGTGTGACTGACAGTTTTTTCCATGTAAGATGAAAGTATCTTGTATGTGAGATGAAAGTTTCTTGTATGTGAGATGGAAGTTTCTTGGGTGTGGCTGACAGTTTTTTCCATGTAAGATGAAAGTATCTTACATGTGAGATGAAAGTTTCTTGGGTGTGGCTGACAGTTTTTTCCATGTAAGATGAAAGTATCTTGTATGTGAGATGAAAGTTTCTTGTATGTGAGATGAAAGTTTCTTGGGTGTGGCTGACAGTTTTTTCCATGTAAGATGAAAGTATCTTGTATGTGAGATGAAAGTTTCTTGTATGTAAGATGAAAGTTTCTTGGGTGTGGCTGACAGTTTTTTCCATGTAAGATGAAAGTATCTTGTATGTGAGATGAAAGTATCTTACATGTGAGATGAAATTTTCTTGGGTGTGGCTGACAGTTTCTTCCATGTAAGATGAAAGTTTCTTGAATGTGAGATGAAAGTTTCTTGGGTGTGACTGACAGTTTTTTCCATGTAAGATGAAAGTATCTTGTATGTGAGATGAAAGTATCTTACATGTGAGAAGAAAGTTTCTTAGGTGTGGCTGACAGTTTTTTTCCATGTAAGATGAAAGTTTCTTGTATGTGAGATGAAAGTTTCTAGGGTGTGACTGACAGTTTTTTCCATGTAAGATGAAAGTATCTTGTATGTGAGATGAAAGTATCTTACATGTGAGATGAAAGTTTCTTGGGTGTGACTAACAGTTTCTTCCATGTAAGATGAAAGTATCTTGTATGTGAGATGAAAGTTTCTTGGGTGTGGCTGACAGTTTTTTCCATGTAAGATGAAAGTATCTTGTATGTGAGATGAAAGTATCTTACATGTGAGATGAAAGTTTCTTGGGTGTGACTGACAGTTTTTTCCATGTAAGATGAAAGTTTCTTGTATGTGAGATGAAAGTTTCTTGGGTGTGGCTGACAGTTTTTTCCATGTAAGATGAAAGTTTCTTGTATGTGAGATGAAAGTTTCTATGGTGTGGCTGACAGTTTTTTCCATGTAAGATGAAAGTTTCTTGTATGTGAGATGAAAGTTTCTTGGGTGTGACTGACAGTTTTTTCCATGTAAGATGAAAGTATCTTGTATGTGAGATGAAAGTTTCTTGGGTGTGGCTGACAGTTTTTTCCATGTAAGATGAAAGTATCTTGTATGTGAGATGAAAGTATCTTACATGTGATGAGAAAGTTTCTTGGGTGTGACTGACAGTTTTTTCCATGTAAGATGAAAGTTTCTTGTATGTGAGATGAAAGTTTCTTGGGTGTGACTGACAGTTTTTTCCATGTAAGATGAAAGTATCTTGTATGTGAGATGAAAGTTTCTTGTATGCCAGATGGAAGTTTCTTGGGTGTGGCTGACAGTTTTTTCCATGTAAGATGAAAGTATCTTACATGTGAGATGAAGGTTTCTTGGGTGTGCCTGACAGTTTTTTCCATGTAAGATGAAAGTATCTTGTATGTGAGATGAAAGTTTCTTGTATGTAAGATGAAAGTTTCTTGGGTGTGGCTGACAGTTTTTTCCATGTAAGATGAAAGTATCTTGTATGTGAGATGAAAGTATCTTACATGTGAGATGAAAGTATCTTACATGTGAGATGAAAGTTTCTTGGGTGTGGCTGACAGTTTCTTCCATGTAGGATGAAAGTATCTTGTATGTGAGATGAAAGTTTCTTGGGTGTGGCTGACAGTTTTTTCCATGTAAGATGAAAGTATCTTGTATGTGAGATGAAAGTATCTTACATGTGAGATGAAAGTTTCTTGGGTGTGGCTGACAATTTTTTCCATGTAAGATGAAAGTTTCTTGTATGTGAGATGAAAGTTTCTTGGGTGTGGCTGACAGTTTTTTCCATGTAAGATGAAAGTTTCTTGTATATGAGATGAAAGTTTCTTGGGTGTGACTGACAGTTTTTTCCATGCAAGATGAAAGTATCTTGTATGTGAGATGAAAGTTTCTTGTATGTGAGATGGAAGTTTCTTGGGTGTGGCTGACAGTTTTTTCCATGTAAGATGAAAGTATCTTACATGTGAGATGAAGGTTTCTTGGGTGTGGCTGACAGTTTTTTCCATGTAAGATGAAAGTATCTTGTATGTGAGATGAAAGTATCTTACATGTGAGATGAAAGTTTCTTGGGTGTGACTGACAGTTTTTTCCATGTAAGATAAAACTTTCTTGAATGTGAGATGAAAGTTTCTTGGGTGTGACTGACAGTTTTTTCCATGTAAGATGAAAGTATCTTGTATGTGAGATGAAAGTATCTTACATGTGAGATGAAAGTTTCTTGGGTGTGGCTAACAGTTTCTTCCATGTAAGATGAAAGTATCTTGTATGTGAGATCAAAGTTTCTTGGGTGTGGCTGACAGTTTTTTCCATGTAAGATGAAAGTGTCTTTTCTTGGGTGTGGCTAACAGTTTTTTCCATGTAAGATGAAAGTTTCTTGTATGTGAGATGAAAGTTTCTTGGGTGTGGCTGACAGTTTTTTCCATGTAAGATGAAAGTATCTTGTATGTGAGATGAAAGTTTCTTGGGTGTGGCTGACAGTTTTTTCCATGTAAGATGAAAGTATCTTGTATGTGAGATGAAAGTATCTTGCATGTGAGATGAAAGTTTCTTGGGTGTGACTAACAGTTTCTTCCATGTAAGATGAAAGTATCTTGTATGTGAGATGAAAGTTTCTTGGGTGTGGCTGACAGTTTTTTCCATGTAAGATGAAAGTATCTTGTATGTGAGATGAAAGTATCTTACATGTGAGATGAAAGTTTCTTGGGTGTGGCTGACAGTTTTTTTCCATGTAAGATGAAAGTTTCTTGTATGTGAGATGAAAGTTTCTTGGGTGTGGCTGACAGTTTTTTCCATGTAAGATGAAAGTTTCTTGTATGTGAGATGAAAGTTTCTTGGGTGTGACTGACAGTTTTTTCCATGTAAGATGAAAGTATCTTGTATGTGAGATGAAAGTTTCTTGTATGTGAGATGGAAGTTTCTTGGGTGTGGCTGACAGTTTTTTCCATGTAAGATGAAAGTATCTTACATGTGAGATGAAAGTTTCTTGGGTGTGGCTGACAGTTTTTTCCGTGTAAGATGAAAGTATCTTGTATGTGAGATGAAAGTTTCTTGTATGTGAGATGAAAGTTTCTTGGGTGTGGCTGACAGTTTTTTCCATGTAAGATGAAAGTATCTTGTATGTGAGATGAAAGTTTCTTGTATGTAAGATGAAAGTTTCTTGGGTGTGGCTGACAGTTTTTTCCATGTAAGATGAAAGTATCTTGTATGTGAGATGAAAGTATCTTACATGTGAGATGAAATTTTCTTGGGTGTGGCTGACAGTTTCTTCCATGTAAGATGAAAGTTTCTTGAATGTGAGATGAAAGTTTCTTGGGTGTGACTGACAGTTTTTTCCATGTAAGATGAAAGTATCTTGTATGTGAGATGAAAGTATCTTACATGTGAGAAGAAAGTTTCTTGGGTGTGGCTGACAGTTTTTTTCCATGTAAGATGAAAGTTTCTTGTATGTGAGATGAAAGTTTCTAGGGTGTGACTGACAGTTTTTTCCATGTAACATGAAAGTATCTTGTATGTGAGATGAAAGTATCTTACATGTGAGATGAAAGTTTCTTGGGTGTGACTAACAGTTTCTTCCATGTAAGATGAAAGTATCTTCTATGTGAGATGAAAGTTTCTTGGGTGTGGCTGACAGTTTTTTCCATGTAAGATGAAAGTATCTTGTATGTGAGATGAAAGTATCTTACATGTGAGATGAAAGTTTCTTGGGTGTGGCTGACAGTTTTTTCCATGTAAGATGAAAGTTTCTTGTATGTGAGATGAAAGTTTCTTGGGTGTGGCTGACAGTTTTTTCCATGTAAGATGAAAGTTTCTTGTATGTGAGATGAAAGTTTCTTGGGTGTGACTGACAGTTTTTTCCATGTAAGATGAAAGTTTCTTGTATGTGAGATGAAAGTTTCTTGGGTGTGACTGACAGTTTTTTCCATGTAAGATGAAAGTATCTTGTATGTGAGATGAAAGTTTCTTGTATGTCAGATGGAAGTTTCTTGGGTGTGGCTGACAGTTTTTTCCATGTAAGATGAAAGTTTCTTGTATGTGAGATGAAAGTTTCTTGTATGTGAGATGAAAGTTTCTTGGGTGTGGCTGACAGTTTTTTCCATGTAAGATGAAAGTATCTTGTATGTGAGATGAAAGTTTCTTGGGTGTGACTGACAGTTTTTTCCATGTAAGATGAAAGTATCTTGTATGTGAGATGAAAGTTTCTTGGGTGTGGCTGACAGTTTTTTCCATGTAAGATGAAAGTATCTTGTATGTGAGATGAAAGTATCTTACATGTGAGATGGAAGTTTCTTGGGTGTGGCTGACAGTTTTTTCCATGTAAGATGAAAGTATCTTACATGTGAGATGAAGGTTTCTTGGGTGTGGCTGACAGTTTTTTCCATGTAAGATGAAAGTATCTTGTATGTGAGATGAAAGTATCTTGTATGTGAGATGAAAGTTTCTTGGGTGTGGCTGACAGTTTTTTCCATGTAAGGTGAAAGTTTCTTGAATGTGAGATGAAAATTTCTTGGGTGTGACTGACAGTTTTTTCCATGTAAGATGAAAGTATCTTGTATGTGAGATGAAAGTTTCTTGTATGTGAGATGAAAGTTTCTTGTATGTCAGATGGAAGTTTGTTGGGTGTGGCTGACAGTTTTTTCCATGTAAGATGAAAGTATCTTACATGTGAGATGAAGGTTTCTTGGGTGTGGCTGACAGTTTTTTCCATGTAAGATGAAAGTATCTTGAATGTGAGATGAAAGTTTCTTGGGTGTGACTGACAGTTTTTTCCATGTAAGATGAAAGTATCTTGTATGTGAGATGAAAGTATCTTACATGAAAGATGAAAGTTTCTTGGGTGTGGCTAACAGTTTCTTCCATGTAAGATGAAAGTATCTTGTATGTGAGATGAAAGTTTCTTGGGTGTGGCTGACAGTTTTTTCCATGTAAGATGAAAGTATCTTGTATGTGAGATGAAAGTATCTTACATGTGAGATGAAAGTTTCTTGGGTGTGGCTGACAGTTTTTTCCATGTAAGATGAAAGTTTCTTGTATGTGAGATGAAAAATTCTAGGGTGTGGCTGACAGTTTTTTCCATGTAAGATGAAAGTATCTTGTATGTGAGATGAAAGTATCTTACATGTGAGATGAAAGTTTCTTGGGTGTGGCTGACAGTTTTTTCCATGTAAGATGAAAGTATCTTGTATGTGAGATGAAAGTTTCTTGGGTGTGGCTGACAGTTTTTTCCATGTAAGATGAAAGTATCTTGTATGTGAGATGAAAGTATCTTACATGTGAGATGAAAGTTTCTTGGGTGTGGCTGACAGTTTTTTCCATGTAAGATGAAAGTATCTTGTATGTGAGATGAAAGTTTCTTGGGTGTGGCTGACAGTTTTTTCCATGTAAGATGAAAGTATCTTGTATGTGAGATGAAAGTTTCTTGGGTGTGGCTGACAGTTTTTTCCATGTAAGATGGAAGTATCTTACATGTGAGATGAAAGTTTCTTGGGTGTGGCTGACAGTTTTTTCCATGTAAGATGAAAGTATCTTGTATGTGAGATGAAAGTTTCTTGGGTGTGGCTGACATTTTTTTCCATGTAAGATGAAAGTTTCTTGTATGTGAGATGAAAGTTTCTTGGGTGTGGCTGACAGATTTTTCCATGTAAGATGAAAGTATCTTGTATGTGAGATGAAAGTTTCTTGGGTGTGGCTGACAGTTTTTTCCATGTAAGATGAAAGTATCTTACATGTGAGATGAAAGTTTCTTGGGTGTGACTGACAGTTTTTTCCATGTAAGATGAAAGTATCTTGTATGTGAGATGAAAGTATCTTACATGTGAGAAGAAAGTTTCTTGGGTGTGGCTGACAGTTTTTTCCATGTAAGATGAAAGTTTCTTGTATGTGAGATGAAAGTTTCTTGGGTGTGACTGACAGTCTTTTCCATGTAAGATGAAAGTATCTTGTATGTGAGATGAAAGTTTCTTGTATGTGAGATGAAAGTTTCTTGGGTGTGACTGACAGTCTTTTCCATGTAAGATGAAAGTATCTTGTATGTGAGATGAAAGTATCTTACATGTGAGATGAAAGTTTCTTGGGTGTGGCTGACAGTTTTTTCCATGTAAGATGAAAGTATCTTGTATGTGAGATGAAAGTTTCTTGGGTGTGGCTGACAGTTTTTTCCATGTAAGATGAAAGTATCTTGTATGTGAGATGAAAGTTTCTTCGGTGTCACTGACAGTTTTTTCCATGTAAGATGAAAGTTTCTTGTATGTGAGATGAAAGTTTCTTGGGTGTGGCTGACAGTTTTTTCCATGTAAGATGAAAGTATCTTGGGTGTGGCTGACAGTTTTTTCCATGTAAGATGAAAGTATCTTGTATGTGAGATGAAAGTATCTTACATGTGAGATGAAAGTTTCTTGGGTGTGGCTAACAGTTTTTTCCATGTAAGATGAAAGTTTCTTGTATGTGAGATGAAAGTTTCTTGGGTGTAGCTGACAGTTTTTTCCATGTAAGATGAAAGTATCTTGTATGTGAGATGAAAGTTTCTCGGGTGTGGCTGACAGTTTTTTCCATGTAAGATGAAAGTTTCTTGTATGTGAGATGAAAGTTTCTTGGGTGTGGCTGACAGATTTTTCCATGTAAGATGAAAGTATCTTGTATGTGAGATGAAAGTTTCTTGGGTGTGGCTGACAGTTTTTTCCATGTAAGATGAAAGTTTCTTGTATGTGAGATGAAAGTTTCTTGGGTGTGACTGACAGTTTTTTCCATGTAACATGAAAGTATCTTGTATGTGAGATGAAAGTATCTTACATGTGAGAACAAAGTTTCTTGGGTGTGGCTGACAGTTTTTTCCATGTAAGATGAAAGTTTCTTGTATGTGAGATGAAAGTTTCTTGGGTGTGACTGACAGTCTTTTCCATGTAAGATGAAAGTATCTTGTATGTGAGATGAAAGTTTCTTGTATGTGAGATGAAAGTTTCTTGGGTGTGGCTGACAGTTTTTTCCATGTAAGATGAAAGTATCTTGTATGTGAGATGAAAGTATCTTGTATGTGAGATGAAAGTTTCTTGGGTGTGGCTGACAGTTTTTTCCATGTAAGGTGAAAGTTTCTTGAATGTGAGATGAAAGTTTCTTGGGTGTGACTGACAGTTTTTTCCATGTAAGATGAAAGTATCTTGTATGTGAGATGAAAGTTTCTTGTATGTGAGATGAAAGTTTCTTGTATGTCAGATGGAAGTTTGTTGGGTGTGGCTGACAGTTTTTTCCATGTAAGATGAAAGTATCTTACATGTGAGATGAAGGTTTCTTGGGTGTGACTGACAGTTTTTTCCATGTAAGATGAAAGTATCTTGAATGTGAGATGAAAGTTTCTTGGGTGTGACTGACAGTTTTTTCCATGTAAGATGAAAGTATCTTGTATGTGAGATGAAAGTATCTTACATGAAAGATGAAAGTTTCTTGGGTGTGGCTAACAGTTTCTTCCATGTAAGATAAAAGTATCTTGTATGTGAGATGAAAGTTTCTTGGGTGTGGCTGACAGTTTTTTCCATGTAAGATGAAAGTATCTTGTATGTGAGATAAAAGTATCTTACATGTGAGATGAAAGTTTCTTGGGTGTGGCTGACAGTTTTTTCCATGTAAGATGAAAGTTTCTTGTATGTGAGATGAAAAATTCTAGGGTGTGGCTGACAGTTTTTTCCATGTAAGATGAAAGTATCTTGTATGTGAGATGAAAGTATCTTACATGTGAGATGAAAGTTTCTTGGGTGTGGCTGACAGTTTTTTCCATGTAAGATGAAAGTATCTTGTATGTGAGATGAAAGTTTCTTGGGTGTGGCTGACAGTTTTTTCCATGTAAGATGAAAGTATCTTGTATGTGAGATGAAAGTATCTTACATGTGAGATGAAAGTTTCTTGGGTGTGGCTGACAGTTTTTTCCATGTAAGATGAAAGTATCTTGTATGTGAGATGAAAGTTTCTTGGGTGTGGCTGACAGTTTTTTCCATGTAAGATGAAAGTATCTTGTATGTGAGATGAAAGTTTCTTGGGTGTGGCTGACAGTTTTTTCCATGTAAGATGAAAGTATCTTACATGTGAGATGAAAGTTTCTTGGGTGTGGCTGACAGTTTTTTCCATGTAAGATGAAAGTATCTTGTATGTGAGATGAAAGTTTCTTGGGTGTGGCTGACATTTTTTTCCATGTAAGATGAAAGTTTCTTGTATGTGAGATGAAAGTTTCTTGGGTGTGGCTGACAGATTTTTCCATGTAAGATGAAAGTATCTTGTATGTGAGATGAAAGTTTCTTGGGTGTGGCTGACAGTTTTTTCCATGTAAGATGAAAGTTTCTTGTATGTGAGATGAAAGTTTCTTGGGTGTGACTGACAGTTTTTTCCATGTAAGATGAAAGTATCTTGTATGTGAGATGAAAGTATCTTACATGTGAGAAGAAAGTTTCTTGGGTGTGGCTGACAGTTTTTTCCATGTAAGATGAAAGTTTCTTGTATGTGAGATGAAAGTTTCTTGGGTGTGACTGACAGTCTTTTCCATGTAAGATGAAAGTATCTTGTATGTGAGATGAAAGTTTCTTACATGTGAGATGAAAGTTTCTTGGGTGTGACTGACAGTCTTTTCCATGTAAGATGAAAGTATCTTGTATGTGAGATGAAAGTATCTTACATGTGAGATGAAAGTTTCTTGGGTGTGGCTGACAGTTTTTTCCATGTAAGATGAAAGTATCTTGTATGTGAGATGAAAGTTTCTTGGGTGTGGCTGACAGTTTTTTCCATGTAAGATGAAAGTATCTTGTATGTGAGATGAAAGTTTCTTCGGTGTCACTGACAGTTTTTTCCATGTAAGATGAAAGTTTCTTGTATGTGAGATGAAAGTTTCTTGGGTGTGGCTGACAGTTTTTTCCATGTAAGATGAAAGTATCTTGGGTGTGGCTGACAGTTTTTTCCATGTAAGATGAAAGTATCGTGTATGTGAGATGAAAGTATCTTACATGTGAGATGAAAGTTTCTTGGGTGTGGCTAACAGTTTTTTCCATGTAAGATGAAAGTTTCTTGTATGTGAGATGAAAGTTTCTTGGGTGTAGCTGACAGTTTTTTCCATGTAAGATGAAAGTATCTTGTATGTGAGATGAAAGTTTCTTGGGTGTGGCTGACAGTTTTTTCCATGTAAGATGAAAGTTTCTTGTATGTGAGATGAAAGTTTCTTGGGTGTGGCTGACAGATTTTTCCATGTAAGATGAAAGTATCTTGTATGTGAGATGAAAGTTTCTTGGGTGTGGCTGACAGTTTTTTCCATGTAAGATGAAAGTTTCTTGTATGTGAGATGAAAGTTTCTTGGGTGTGACTGACAGTTTTTTCCATGTAAGATGAAAGTATCTTGTATGTGAGATGAAAGTATCTTACATGTGAGAACAAAGTTTCTTGGGTGTGGCTGACAGTTTTTTCCCATGTAAGATGAAAGTTTCTTGTATGTGAGATGAAAGTTTCTTGGGTGTGACTGACAGTCTTTTCCATGTAAGATGAAAGTATCTTGTATGTGAGATGAAAGTTTCTTGTATGTGAGATGAAAGTTTCTTGGGTGTGGCTGACAGTTTTTTTCCATGTAAGATGAAAGTATCTTGTATGTGAGATGAAAGTTTCTTGTATGTAAGATGAAAGTTTCTTGGGTGTGGCTGACAGTTTTTTCCATGTAAGATGAAAGTATCTTGTATGTGAGATGAAAGTATCTTACATGTGAGATGAAAGTTTCTTGGGTGTGGCTGACAGTTTTTTCCATGTAAGATGAAAGTATCTTGTATGTGAGATGAAAGTTTCTTGGGTGTGGCTGACAGTTTTTTCCATGTAAGATGAAAGTATCTTGTATGTGAGATGAAAGTTTCTTCGGTGTGACTGACAGTTTTTTCCATGTAAGATGAAAGTTTCTTGTATGTGAGATGAAAGTTTCTTGGGTGTGGCTGACAGTTTTTTCCATGTAAGATGAAAGTATCTTGTATGTGAGATGAAAGTTTCTTGTATGTGAGATGAAAGTTTCTTGGGTGTGGCTGACAGTTTTTTCCATGTAAGATGAAAGTATCTTGTATGTGAGATGAAAGTTTCTTGTATGTAAGATGAAAGTTTCTTGGGTGTGACTGACAGTTTTTTCCATGTAAGATGAAAGTATCTTGTATGTGAGATGAAAGTATCTTACATGTGAGATGAAAGTTTCTTGGGTGTGGCTGACAGTTTTTTCCATGTAAGATGAAAGTATCTTGTATGTGAGATGAAAGTTTCTTCGGTGTGACTGACAGTTTTTTCCATGTAAGATGAAAGTATCTTGTATGTGAGATGAAAGTTTCTTGGGTGTGACTGACAGTTTTTTCCATGTAAGATGAAAGTATCTTGTATGTGAGATGAAAGTTTCTTGGGTGTGGCTGACAGTTTTTTCCATGTAAGATGAAAGTATCTTGTATGTGAGATGAAAGTATCTTACATGTGAGATGGAAGTTTCTTGGGTGTGGCTGACAGTTTTTTCCATGTAAGATGAAAGTATCTTACATGTGAGATGAAGGTTTCTTGGGTGTGGCTGACAGTTTTTTCCATGTAAGATGAAAGTATCTTGTATGTGAGATGAAAGTTTCTTGTATGTAAGATGAAAGTTTCTTGGGTGTGGCTGACAGTTTTTTCCATGTAAGATGAAAGTATCTTGTATGTGAGATGAAAGTATCTTACATGTGAGATGAAAGGTTCTTGGGTGTGGCTGACAGTTTTTTCCATGTAAGATGAAAGTATCTTGTATGTGAGATGAAAGTTTCTTGGGTGTGGCTGACAGATTTTTCCATGTAAGATGAAAGTATCTTGTATGTGAGATGAAAGTTTCTTGGGTGTGGCTGACAGTTTTTTCCATGTAAGATGAAAGTTTCTTGTATGTGAGATGAAAGTTTCTTGGGTGTGACTGACAGTTTTTTCCATGTAACATGAAAGTATCTTGTATGTGAGATGAAAGTATCTTACATGTGAGAACAAAGTTTCTTGGGTGTGGCTGACAGTTTTTTCCATGTAAGATGAAAGTTTCTTGTATGTGAGATGAAAGTTTCTTGGGTGTGACTGACAGTCTTTTCCATGTAAGATGAAAGTATCTTGTATGTGAGATGAAAGTTTCTTGTATGTGAGATGAAAGTTTCTTGGGTGTGGCTGACAGTTTTTTCCATGTAAGATGAAAGTATCTTGTATGTGAGATGAAAGTATCTTGTATGTGAGATGAAAGTTTCTTGGGTGTGGCTGACAGTTTTTTCCATGTAAGGTGAAAGTTTCTTGAATGTGAGATGAAAGTTTCTTGGGTGTGACTGACAGTTTTTTCCATGTAAGATGAAAGTATCTTGTATGTGAGATGAAAGTTTCTTGTATGTGAGATGAAAGTTTCTTGTATGTCAGATGGAAGTTTGTTGGGTGTGGCTGACAGTTTTTTCCATGTAAGATGAAAGTATCTTACATGTGAGATGAAGGTTTCTTGGGTGTGACTGACAGTTTTTTCCATGTAAGATGAAAGTATCTTGAATGTGAGATGAAAGTTTCTTGGGTGTGACTGACAGTTTTTTCCATGTAAGATGAAAGTATCTTGTATGTGAGATGAAAGTATCTTACATGAAAGATGAAAGTTTCTTGGGTGTGGCTAACAGTTTCTTCCATGTAAGATAAAAGTATCTTGTATGTGAGATGAAAGTTTCTTGGGTGTGGCTGACAGTTTTTTCCATGTAAGATGAAAGTATCTTGTATGTGAGATAAAAGTATCTTACATGTGAGATGAAAGTTTCTTGGGTGTGGCTGACAGTTTTTTCCATGTAAGATGAAAGTTTCTTGTATGTGAGATGAAAAATTCTAGGGTGTGGCTGACAGTTTTTTCCATGTAAGATGAAAGTATCTTGTATGTGAGATGAAAGTATCTTACATGTGAGATGAAAGTTTCTTGGGTGTGGCTGACAGTTTTTTCCATGTAAGATGAAAGTATCTTGTATGTGAGATGAAAGTTTCTTGGGTGTGGCTGACAGTTTTTTCCATGTAAGATGAAAGTATCTTGTATGTGAGATGAAAGTATCTTACATGTGAGATGAAAGTTTCTTGGGTGTGGCTGACAGTTTTTTCCATGTAAGATGAAAGTATCTTGTATGTGAGATGAAAGTTTCTTGGGTGTGGCTGACAGTTTTTTCCATGTAAGATGAAAGTATCTTGTATGTGAGATGAAAGTTTCTTGGGTGTGGCTGACAGTTTTTTCCATGTAAGATGAAAGTATCTTACATGTGAGATGAAAGTTTCTTGGGTGTGGCTGACAGTTTTTTCCATGTAAGATGAAAGTATCTTGTATGTGAGATGAAAGTTTCTTGGGTGTGGCTGACATTTTTTTCCATGTAAGATGAAAGTTTCTTGTATGTGAGATGAAAGTTTCTTGGGTGTGGCTGACAGATTTTTCCATGTAAGATGAAAGTATCTTGTATGTGAGATGAAAGTTTCTTGGGTGTGGCTGACAGTTTTTTCCATGTAAGATGAAAGTTTCTTGTATGTGAGATGAAAGTTTCTTGGGTGTGACTGACAGTTTTTTCCATGTAAGATGAAAGTATCTTGTATGTGAGATGAAAGTATCTTACATGTGAGAAGAAAGTTTCTTGGGTGTGGCTGACAGTTTTTTCCATGTAAGATGAAAGTTTCTTGTATGTGAGATGAAAGTTTCTTGGGTGTGACTGACAGTCTTTTCCATGTAAGATGAAAGTATCTTGTATGTGAGATGAAAGTTTCTTACATGTGAGATGAAAGTTTCTTGGGTGTGACTGACAGTCTTTTCCATGTAAGATGAAAGTATCTTGTATGTGAGATGAAAGTATCTTACATGTGAGATGAAAGTTTCTTGGGTGTGGCTGACAGTTTTTTCCATGTAAGATGAAAGTATCTTGTATGTGAGATGAAAGTTTCTTGGGTGTGGCTGACAGTTTTTTCCATGTAAGATGAAAGTATCTTGTATGTGAGATGAAAGTTTCTTCGGTGTCACTGACAGTTTTTTCCATGTAAGATGAAAGTTTCTTGTATGTGAGATGAAAGTTTCTTGGGTGTGGCTGACAGTTTTTTCCATGTAAGATGAAAGTATCTTGGGTGTGGCTGACAGTTTTTTCCATGTAAGATGAAAGTATCGTGTATGTGAGATGAAAGTATCTTACATGTGAGATGAAAGTTTCTTGGGTGTGGCTAACAGTTTTTTCCATGTAAGATGAAAGTTTCTTGTATGTGAGATGAAAGTTTCTTGGGTGTAGCTGACAGTTTTTTCCATGTAAGATGAAAGTATCTTGTATGTGAGATGAAAGTTTCTTGGGTGTGGCTGACAGTTTTTTCCATGTAAGATGAAAGTTTCTTGTATGTGAGATGAAAGTTTCTTGGGTGTGGCTGACAGATTTTTCCATGTAAGATGAAAGTATCTTGTATGTGAGATGAAAGTTTCTTGGGTGTGGCTGACAGTTTTTTCCATGTAAGATGAAAGTTTCTTGTATGTGAGATGAAAGTTTCTTGGGTGTGACTGACAGTTTTTTCCATGTAAGATGAAAGTATCTTGTATGTGAGATGAAAGTATCTTACATGTGAGAACAAAGTTTCTTGGGTGTGGCTGACAGTTTTTTCCCATGTAAGATGAAAGTTTCTTGTATGTGAGATGAAAGTTTCTTGGGTGTGACTGACAGTCTTTTCCATGTAAGATGAAAGTATCTTGTATGTGAGATGAAAGTTTCTTGTATGTGAGATGAAAGTTTCTTGGGTGTGGCTGACAGTTTTTTTCCATGTAAGATGAAAGTATCTTGTATGTGAGATGAAAGTTTCTTGTATGTAAGATGAAAGTTTCTTGGGTGTGGCTGACAGTTTTTTCCATGTAAGATGAAAGTATCTTGTATGTGAGATGAAAGTATCTTACATGTGAGATGAAAGTTTCTTGGGTGTGGCTGACAGTTTTTTCCATGTAAGATGAAAGTATCTTGTATGTGAGATGAAAGTTTCTTGGGTGTGGCTGACAGTTTTTTCCATGTAAGATGAAAGTATCTTGTATGTGAGATGAAAGTTTCTTCGGTGTGACTGACAGTTTTTTCCATGTAAGATGAAAGTTTCTTGTATGTGAGATGAAAGTTTCTTGGGTGTGGCTGACAGTTTTTTCCATGTAAGATGAAAGTATCTTGTATGTGAGATGAAAGTTTCTTGTATGTGAGATGAAAGTTTCTTGGGTGTGGCTGACAGTTTTTTCCATGTAAGATGAAAGTATCTTGTATGTGAGATGAAAGTTTCTTGTATGTAAGATGAAAGTTTCTTGGGTGTGACTGACAGTTTTTTCCATGTAAGATGAAAGTATCTTGTATGTGAGATGAAAGTATCTTACATGTGAGATGAAAGTTTCTTGGGTGTGGCTGACAGTTTTTTCCATGTAAGATGAAAGTATCTTGTATGTGAGATGAAAGTTTCTTCGGTGTGACTGACAGTTTTTTCCATGTAAGATGAAAGTATCTTGTATGTGAGATGAAAGTTTCTTGGGTGTGACTGACAGTTTTTTCCATGTAAGATGAAAGTATCTTGTATGTGAGATGAAAGTTTCTTGGGTGTGGCTGACAGTTTTTTCCATGTAAGATGAAAGTATCTTGTATGTGAGATGAAAGTATCTTACATGTGAGATGGAAGTTTCTTGGGTGTGGCTGACAGTTTTTTCCATGTAAGATGAAAGTATCTTACATGTGAGATGAAGGTTTCTTGGGTGTGGCTGACAGTTTTTTCCATGTAAGATGAAAGTATCTTGTATGTGAGATGAAAGTTTCTTGTATGTAAGATGAAAGTTTCTTGGGTGTGGCTGACAGTTTTTTCCATGTAAGATGAAAGTATCTTGTATGTGAGATGAAAGTATCTTACATGTGAGATGAAAGGTTCTTGGGTGTGGCTGACAGTTTTTTCCATGTAAGATGAAAGTATCTTGTATGTGAGATGAAAGTTTCTTGTATGTGAGATGAAAGTTTCTTGGGTGTGGCTGACAGTTTTTTCCATGTAAGATGAAAGTATCTTGTATGTGAGATGAAAGTATCTTACATGTGAGAAGAAAGTTTCTTGGGTGTGGCTGACAGTTTTTTCCATGTAAGATCAAAGTATCTTGTATGTGAGACGAAAGTTTCTTGGGTGTGACTGACAGTTTTTTCCATGTAAGATGAAAGTATCTTGTATGTGAGATGAAAGTTTTTTGGGTGTGGCTGACAGTTTTTTCCATGTAAGATGAAAGTTTCTTGTATGTGAGATGAAAGTTTCTTGGGTGTGGCTGACAGTTTTTTCCATGTAAGATGAAAGTTTCTTGTATGTGAGATGAAAGTTTCTTGGGTGTGGCTGACAGAATTTTACATGTAAGATGAAAGTATCTTGTATGTGAGATGAAAGTTTCTTGGGTGTGGCTGACAGTTTTTTCCATGGAAGATGAAAGTTTCTTGTATGTGATATGAAAGTATCTTGTATGTGAGATGAAAGTTTTGTTGTGGAAATGTCTGAAAGCAGGCAGCAGAGTAACACCTGCTAGAGATGAAAACATGGACATTGCTCTGGTCAACGAAAGGGTGAAGGGCACCTGTTAGTAAATACAGAGGACAATCAGCCTTGATTACCCTCCGAAACAGCTTTCAGAAAGACGAAAAGGTGATAAGTAATAGTTATTACCATAGTTTCCGAGCTGTATCGGCAGATATCAGGACGGGTTTGTCCGTGGGGCCCATCCGAGGCGAAGCCGAGAACGCTCCCCACGTACAAAACCGCCCTGACATCGATAATTAACAGGACGCTTTCATGAATGGTTGCCCCTGGCAACGAGGTGTTAGTGGGATGTAAGAAACGGATCGCTGAAATATCAGTGATGACAGGTACAACTTAATGAAAGAAATCATTTTATATGTTGTTTTTTTAGAATGTGTGTTGTTATTTTTTGTTTGGTTTGTCTATATTGTTTGTTTGTTGTTGTTGTTGTCGTCGTCGTCGTCGTTGTTGTTTTCTTTGAAGGGTGGGGGTTGGGTGTGGAGTCATGTACGCCAGTCATCACTGACAATATCCACGTCCATCCATACTGACGCAAATTGCACACGTGACACAATGGAATCCAACAATGTGCAATACAATAGGTAATGCAAGGAAGTACATGTTGTATCTTGAAAGTTAAGCATTTGGGATGTCGTAAAGTTAGGTTGCTTGTTCAAAACCTGAGACGTGACAAATACTTGCAACGCCTCTGAACTGATGAAACAATTGTTGTGAACAACGACGTTCGACATTTGACATGCATGTATATGGATCTCTATCGTTTTGTCCAACACTAACAGTTAGAATGCAAGGATGAAGCATACGAGAAACGACTTCATTGGTAAACACTATTTACTCATTGCATAGATCGAATTTTTATTTTTTTTGTTTTTCATGTTTATCAAGTTAACTGCAATGAACAATAAACGATAATATTGCGAACAAAATATAGACATACATCAAAAAAGGTGCCGGAGACTCTCAATGTGTGTTGTTTACGCCACTCTCAACAACATTCCAGTTACATGACGACAGAGCAGACACTGAGAGAATAATGATGGCGAAAACTGATCTGGCACTGCAAAACCGTTTGGTCGAAAAGGACAGAAATCATTTAGCCCTGTACGTCCGACTGTCCAGCCATGTCCAGCCACCTGGTTCGGTTGCGCCTGTGGTAAGGCGTTGGGGCAACATAGCCCGGAAACCAGTATAGGCTGTCTACCGGAGCGGCTGCATAGCCTAGTGGTTAAAGTGTTCGCTCGTCGCACCGAAAACCCAGGTTCGATTCCCCACACATACGCATTATGTGAAGCAATGTTTGGTTTCCTCCACCGTGATATTGCTGGAATGTTGCTATATTACAAATTGTTAAACGATCTGTGTTACATGGATGTTCATCCTTATCGTGTTCCCTACGGACGTTTCCGTATGTCACTCTGTGTGGTCTCTTCACTACTGCCCCGTCCTTTAGGTCTTATCCAGACATTGATCTATCTTTTCCTGCCCGTCCCTCCCTTCCAATAGTATTTTCAAGGCAAATCAGGGACAGTGGTGTAGTCTGTTGGTTAAAGTGTTCGCTCGTCACGCCGAAGACGCGGGTTTGATTCCCCATGTGTGTACAATGTGTGAAGCTCAGTGTGTATACCCCACAGTGATATTGCTGAAATATTGCTAAACTAGCTGAAGTCTAATCTTGACGCGAACCATTACCGTATGAGGAAAATACTCAGCGATGCCAGTCTGACACATATTTCCGTTTGGCGAAAACCATGATCATGGTGCCGACAGACCTAGAAACATGATCAGGGCGAACTGGGATTCGAACCCACAACCATGGGTTTCTGGAGGACCCAAGGGACGGAACTCTACACAGCGGTGTATCGGATGACAGTACTTCCTGTTTCCACGATTACATGAACAATACCTAGGTTCCAGGGCTGAGATTTTTTATGTTCTCTTAGCGATAAGATTGTCGTAAGTGTCAAACGTGTGTACACCTGATTGCTATTTTCAGATATGAAAATACACGGTAAACGTTTTTCGTGCATAAATGAACAATGTCTAGGGTATCAGGAACTACAATTTAAATGGTACATTATTGTTACAGTGTGTAAATAAAATGTTCTATTTTAAATGCGTTCATACTAACACTTGTACTGTGCACAAACTCACAGGTAAGCTCGTTGCAGCTGTAGGCTTGTGGTCTGTTATTGAGGGTTACAAGGGATCTGTGTCTGGTTCAATCTGTGCATCGGCCTGCTGTCAAGGTTCCTATTGTTTCCTAGTTTTCAGGTATCATTGATTTCTTGCCATATTTAAAGCTTTTTACTGCTTTTCACTCGTGGCAGTCTATTATCTGCCTCAGAATCAGCACAGCACCAGCACATTACGCTCAAGTTAAGGCTAGATGTCTCAGTTTTAGATGTACGTGTACAGTGGAGCTATAAGCATTTAGTGCATGAAATAACCCCCTAGAGTTATTTATGTAATGAATGCGCGCGCACATACAAACAATGGCGTATTGTCTTGTGATGATATATACACAATGTACATATTGGTATGTATATATCACATCATATTTCCTCATAGAAACGATTAAGGGAGGTGCAAGTGTTCCTTGATTTATTTCCAGAATATCACCCACAGAGCACGACACACCTTGTGAAGAAACCTGTAAAAGAATAAATGAACACTTGTACTTTCTTGTGTTACCATATTTGTTTCCATAAGTATATATTTAAAGAACCAAAGACGACATACAGGTAATGTTATTAAACGACGAAATATGTGAAGAAATCTGAAAAAGAATAAAGGAAGTATAACCTCCGTTAATCGTGGTTATCTTAGAGCCTGGTACTGGGTACCGCTGAAAAAAAGCAATATTTTATTTATTTCACGCAGATCAGATGTTCACATCAGCTGTTGGCTTACTCTGTCTGCGTCCACGAGGCGAAGTGGGATGTTTTTTTATCATTGTAAATATTAGTTATTATAGTTGTCCTGTACGACAGTAATAATCAGAGTACACGTGAGTATAGTTTTACGTCGCTCTCAGCAATATTCCACCCATATGGCGGCGGTCTGTATATAATCGTGTCTGGACCAGACAAGTCAGTGATCAACAACATGAGCATCGATCTTCGCAATGGGGAACGATGACATATGTCAGCCAAGTCAGCAAGTCTGAACCCGATCTCGTTGTCGCCTCTTACGAGAAGCAGAGTAGCCTTTTATGGCAAGCATGGGTTGCTGAAGGCCTGTTCTACCCCGAACCTTCACGGTTCCGTTGTACTTAAGCAATGTTTTATTCATCTCACGGAGATCAGATGCTCACATCAGCTGTTGACTTACTCTGCGTTCATCCCTGGGGCGAGGTGAGATGTTTTTTAGAATATGATCGTAAATATTATTAATTATAGTTGTCCTACTTGAGAGTAATAATCCGAGTACAAATGTACATGTACATACTTCTATCTGGATGATTGGTAGGTATGTTACTTATAGTATCGCGGCATGGTTACTAAGGCAACTACATGTTAACGTGACTGAATGTCTTACATGATGCGTATTGCTTATGTGAGAGACATGAAGCAATTGATGTATTTTTTTCCATCGTTGTGGGCGTTTTGTTATTGTTCATATAAATGGACAGTCAAGTAGGGATCTCCATATCCCGCACCGCCAGTTCCGAAATAGTCCCTGTCCGTAATACCCAACAATTCATCATTTCTCTACCGCCTACATGTACCTATGTTACAGCATCATATCTATATATCTTTTGTACTAAATTTCACTTTGTCGATGTCCAAGTTTGTTTATCACCTTTCCGTTCTAGAAGCATACGAGGTTGATTGTAATTGCTCATTATGCTTGAACGGTTTTCTGCATTGTGATTATATAATGGTAACTGCATCCGTAGATATGTGTAGGGGTTAAAATATCAGATCATTCGTTTATTCGGACAGAATTTGAGAAAACATGTGTCTCGGATAGGCGATGTTCAATTGTAGATATACGTCCCCTGCCGTACACGGACGTGCAAATTCGTAAAGCTTGTTCACCAGGTGTCCAACTAAGACCCGGCTTAACCATGGCTTATGACAAGTTGGAACGAGAACTGGTGGCTTGTTCTAGCTCGGGTCTTTATTGGGGTTTTGGTGTATGGCATCTCCGAGTAGAACTACATTAAATACATCGGCGTTAGTTTTTCATTCTTTGCAACTATCAGTTCAGTTATTTTCGCAGGGGACGCGGGTCTCCGCAGTTCTGGAGTCAATATAGATACTTTTCTAAAACTAATTGAATCTAGCATTTAATTCTTTTCTTAACACACTCACTGTTGTCACTGAGGTTTTCCATCACCACTGAGCGAAGTGATTCCAACTATGGGTACCTTGGTGTGGTCTGTCGTCACATTTGGCTGTTAGAACACCGTTCATTTTGTCTTTGAGGTTCAAGAATCGTTCACAAACCTTTGACACGACTGGAGATGGATGTTCATGATGTTGAGCACTGGATAGTCTGATCCAGACGTGAATATATTAACAAACCGCTGTCATATAGCGACGTTAAACGACAAATAAATAGACAAAACCTTTTAGAAAACATACCATGCATGCAAGTCTGTTATGATAGGCCCGCATATATTTTGTGGCTGAACTGATGTATATAAATGGAATATGCATCGAAGTGAGAATAACAGAGAGACTCATATCCATACGCACCATCCCTTGAGGGTGTAAACGATCCATTGTGAACAAACCCTACATTCCCTGGATCTCAGACACACAAGGTTGTAGAAAGGCAGTTGTCAACATGTATATATTTAGGAGCTCTTGACAATATCTAAGAAATCGAAAGCTATAATATATCAAGCAGTTGGACACTGAGTAGCAGGATACCAACTTCTGGTCTAACTTCTTTCGTGCTGGTTGACCTCCTTCAACAAAATAGTTCAACAAATCCACAAAACAATTATTTATTTCACTGAAGTAAGCAATCTGATTGTACCTTAAACAAAATGCACTTCAACAGAGGACCAAAGAAGATTCAAAATACTGTGAGGCACGGACACATATTTAGTCTGACCATAAACCTTACGTAGTAAAAAAATAAATAAAAATAACAGAGCACTAAAGAAAAGTAACGGCTTTGCCTAAACCAAACTTGCAACATGGGAACAACTTTTACAGATGAAAGAGGAAAATGTGGGCATGGAGAGGGTACTAAGATGGACTTGTTGATGGGGGTAAGAAGGACATTTAGGTGTACAACAGTGGCTGCATCAGTGAAGAGGAGATTTCAGAGCACATGGGGGTGGGTGGGTTAATTTTTTAACACTGCTGAAAACAGATGGGTTGGATTCGGGTGTGTGGCATGTAGAAATGGTGTATATGGGCTGCATAATGAAGTGGAGGCTTGTAGAGAGTGAATTTGGCTCAACACTGCCCTGAACAGATGCATGAGGTTGTGGAATGAAGAAATGGTGAATAAAGCCTGCATTAATGACCTCTGAGATTGCAGATAAGTCATGTAGAGTGAGTGAATTTAACGCCACTGTTGGCAACAGGAGTGGGTCAGATGGCATGTGGTTGCAGTTGGGATGTGTGGCATGAAGAAATGGTGTGTGGATGATGCATCCACAAAGTGTGAGCTTGGAAATAAGTGGCGAAGGGGATACACCTGGGGTCATTAAGTAAGGTGGACTCATAATTGGTGTGTATAAAGTTGCCCCTCAGGGACAGAAGTAGATGTAGGTGCTAGGGGGCACATAGTGCATACATCCTGTGTGTAAGTCAGGTCACGACCTGTCTGCCTGAAACACTGGATCAAGAGGCTGACCCTGAACACATGGTAGAAGAGGAAGAGATTACACTGAGTGTTTCTGCTCAAAGTTCACATCGGCAAACCACATCAAGCTAAGCCAAGATAAGCCCCCAATACCAGGAAGCTTACTCGCTCCAGCTGCCCAGGGAGTACTCTTTCATTGGTAAAATAATAAATGAGATAATTCTGTCAACTATTTTTTTCACACAGACTTGTTTCCGGGAAAAACACTATGAATTAAAACAATCCAGTCCAATTTTTTTTTTTCACTTTTACCATAATCTTTGGTAAAAATACACAAATAGCACATGACCATAGCATGCTTAACAAAACGGAATGTTGGTGTATAAGCTCTAGGGCTGACTTGCACGTAGTGATCTTAACACCACAATAATTTAACTCCCATTCTTCAACATTGGCTTAAGATGGTTGTAGCCATAAGACTGCTTTGTACAAGTGGGAAAAATTATCTTAGTTCACTCAGTCTATGGTCTCTCATAACACAATTCTGTGAAATAATGAACCTGAAGAAAATACAAAACAAATTGCACTTCAGATGAACAAATGAGGACACACCGTCACTTCCACTTCTTGTGAACTCTGGTAAAACAAAAAGCACCTCCAAACATTCTGTTGAACCCAAAGTGGTCTTGCACTTGGAATAGTTGAAGTAGTTCACTGTCAGATCTGACATCAGAATCACCTTAAGAATGGAATATTTGGTACTGCTATCACAGATGATGTCCTGTTTGATATGAGAGTGCCACAAGCCATAAAGTTGCACTCAGCCTGTGGCATACTATTGGGATTAAGTCTTGGTGGTGCAATGGCCATTCGATGATAGCAGCCACAGAGTGGTGCCTTGTCCAGATGCTATACACTGGCCACCCTCTGTCCATACACTATACTCATGTGATGACCAGTCAATGATATACGCCATACCATGGCACTCTTTATTGCCTAGCATTCACTCGGCCACATGAGTGGCTGGTCAATTATTTAAGCAGTTCACTGGCACGCCGTCTGCAAGGTATACAGATACGATGACCCATCAATGACGCCATACCATGGCACTCTTTATTGCCTAGCATTCACTCGGCCACATGAGTGGCTGGTCAATTATTTAAGCAGTTCACTGGCACGCCGTCTGCAAGGTATACAGATACGATGACCCATCAATGACATGTCATACAGTGGCACGCTGTCTGCAAGGTATACAGATACGATGACCCATCAATGACATGTCATACAGTGGCATGCTGTCTGCAAGGTATACAGATACGATGACCCATCAATGACATAAGTCATACACTGGCACGCTGTCTGCAAGGTATACAGATACGATGACCCATCAATGACATGTCATACAGTGGCACGCTGTCTGCAAGGTATACACCTATGATGACCCATCAATAATACAAGCCATACAATTTGCTCTCTTTGGCAAGATGGCTGTCTGACTGCAGGTGGGCAGACAGTGTTCTGGGAGTGTGACACATCACGTCACACAGCTCACATGTCACTGTATCACTCCGATGCCTGAAAAGAGAAATACACAGATTAATGGTTCACAACACATAATACTGGGTGTCTCATACATATATGTACAGTGGAACCCCATTTATCCAGACATTTTGGTTAACCTCCGAAATTGTCTGGATAACAAGAATAACTGGATCAAACAAGCAAAATGTAGAGGCAAAATCTTACTGATGAGATGTGCACACACCTGTCAAATCCTAACTAATAGCTGAAGTGATATGCATCCCTAGTGTTTTGATGCGCTGGTAATCAATTCTCATCAAATACCTGTCGAGAGATTAACAATGAGTGCACACTGTCGCGCAGTAAATTGTATTGACATGACACATACGCTTGCAACACTGATGTCCATATGGATGAAAGAATCATTTTTCAATGGAAATCTTTGGGAATGGTTGGAAAAGTATCCATCTGAGTTGGAGGTGCAGGGTCTGGCTAACCAAATACCATTAGTTATGGCAAGTTTCATTTCGCCTAAAAATCATCCCGAAGGTGAGGTTGCAGATATATGCAGGGTCAAGTAAGCAGGGTTTGACTGTACTAACAATTATTAAGATTTTGTTACTATCAACTGTCATACTATGAAAGAATCATGTAGATAACAATATTTCCAAAGTCTGTGAGTTTGAGTGAGTAAGTGAGTGAGTGAGTGAGTGAGTGAGTGAGTGAGAGAGTGAGTGAGAGTGGGTGGGTGAGTGAGTGAGTGAGCACCACTTAGCATTATTCCAGCAAATGACATATCAAATGTACCACACATTGTGTACCCAGAAGTCAGATCTTCAGCAATGACAAGCTACCACGTTCACTACATCAAACAGCGAAATAAATGGAACCCTGGTTTTTGTCAAGTTTTCAAAAAGAAGACATAAACATGAACGCTTATTTTCATAAGATCAATTTCTTTTTAAACTTGCATTTCTTTTGCTGTTCACTATACCAGGGTACTCCACCCCATTCCCACTTGTCACAGCCCTACCAGGCTTCTCTTGCTCTGGTGCCACGGGTACATGAAAGCTTGCCCTGCTTACTTGATGGAACGAGTGAGTTTTAGTATTACACCACTTTTAGCAATATTCCAGCAATATCACGGCATGGGACACCATAAATGGGCTTCACACAATATATCCATGTGGGGCATTGAAAATGAGTTTTCGACATGGCAATCAAATGATTTAAACATTAGGCTACCTGATGGAGAGTGCCTTCAGTTCCTGCAGATGGTGTTTCAAGTAGTCACTGTGACGGACTTCATCCAGTAGGGAGCTCCTCTCTGTCTCATCAGGTCTTGCCAGTCTAATGGCATAATGAGGGTTGAGCAGAGGGGGGTCATTACTGCCTGGATTGTGACAGTCTGGTGGCTCCATCAAGTATTTCGGGTCAACCTGAAAGTAACAGAGGTTAACATATAATAATAAGGCTATAATATATACTTAAACATTACTAACTGAGTCATCAGATTCTCCCAGCGGGGGATAAAAAGGGAATGAGAAAGTAGAGAAAGAGAGTTAGTGAGTATGGCGCTTTTGGCAATATTTCAACAATATCACTGTGGTGGGACACTAGAAATCGGGCTTCATGCACTGTACCAATGTGGGGACTCAAACCCCGGTCTTCGGAGTGACGAGTTTTAACCACTAGGCTAATTAACAGCTCGAGAGTTAGTGAGGACTGATTGCACTTTGATGACCATTTCTAATATATCACAATGTGTCAGAATGACCTGGAAGGATAGTAATGGGTAGAGGAACATCTTCAAGGAAAGTTTGGGATTCAAACCTAAAATTACACGTTTCAGAACACCTAATGGGCACAACTATATAGGGAATTGTGGCACCTTAGACACACTATCAGAACACCTAATGGGCACAACTATATAGGGAATTGTGGCACCTTAGACACACTATATACATTCACAATACACTTTGGCATATGTCAACCTAATGCCAGTGATAGTTATGTCTACCAGATTCCAATGACAGTCCTCATTGGATAGAAGCTGGAACAGTCATGTGTATGTTTGAATGTTGGTTATAGATAAACATCCAAATTGTCAGGTAGTAGGGTCAAAGTTTGAGTCTGACCCATCAAGTTCCAAATTCTGGTCCTGTTCTAGTCCTAGTAAAGCCTACCTGATTCCAGTGATAAGCTCTGTCATAATTATAAGGCTCAATAGACTCCCTCCTTTTCTCCACCAGTCTGAAAAAAGGCAAAGAAAACTCCATAGCAGAATTTTATAAATCATCATCATGATGCCAAAGGATTATGATCAAAATGAACATTTCTTCAAGCATACTTATTGTCCAACCAACATTAGAAGGAGGTGTGCTAAAGACCTGTTTGTGAAAGAACGAGGAGCATGCAGTGTACTGATCCAATACCTACTCGAAGGGGGAACAGATTTGAAAACTTCGAGCATGTGAATTTTGTGATATCTGCAGTAACTGCTTTCTATGCAATGATTCGGAAGTGTTGTGGTTCTGTTTGAACACTTGTATACTAGTATCTTGTAGAGTGGACTGTCAAAAGAGTAGCAAAATCTGCAGGTATTTGAAACTTATTGTGTTGCACTCTATATTGGGTAAACAAGTCAAGTCAAGTCATTCATTCACAAACATGTGAGGTTTGTGAATATCATTCACTACAGTGCACACACAGTACACTGAAAAAAGACAGCGATGCTACTGGCATATCTGTCAGTACTTTGCACACAATAGCACATAGAATCCATTCCAGTAGAGCAAGAGTAGACCAACACTCCTCATCGCAGTTTATTGCATTACATGCCCTTGGCCCCTTAATGGTAAAATGACTGCACAGCTATTCAGATTCAAGGGTTCTAATGACAGGTCGGCATTATTCTTAAGTTTGTCTCTGTAATCTATCTAAACCATTTCACCCCACTTGCATAGAATCATCTACATAACCCCACACAGGTTCTGCATACACTTTGAAACTGCAAGATATTTTCTAAAATTTCAAGAAGATATCTTGTCAATAAAACTATTACATTCTATCAAACATACTGACATTGTTTAATACATGTACTAGAGATATTTGGATTTAAGGTACCCTTATTTGACAAAAAATACTGCATCAGTTATAACCTGTGTTCAAATATTTCATGAATATTTCACTAAATATTTCAATCAAACAGACAGGAATTATGCATTTTGTAGCCCATGCATGCACAGACACAGATGAACATACACGAGGACAGACAGATAGACAAAGAGGAGGCAGAGAAATCTAGGAGAGGCAGGCAGACAGACAGACAGAGAGAGAGACACAAGAGGAGGCAGAGAAATCAAGGAGAGGCAGGCAGACAGACAGACAGAGAGACAAAGAGGAGGCAGAGAAATCAAGGAGAGGCAGGCAGACAGAGACAAAGAGAAAGCAGACGGCGAGACAAAGAGGAGGGCGACAGACAGAGGAGACAAAGAGGAGGCAGACAGACAGACAGACTAAGAGGAGCCCCACCTGAGAAGTTTGATCCTGGCTTTACTCTGTAAACTCTCTATGGCGCTACCACTCCATGTGACAGTGTCCTGCGTTCCCACAGTCACGTTGATTGCAAGACGCACACAGTTGATCTGACAAATCACAGTGTATCATAGAAACTCATCCTCCAAAACAACATGAAAATACCACAGTCTCCAACTTGCTCTCCACCAAACTGCAAACCAACCCCCAAATTTAGCAATCCTAAATTGGTATTGGATCCATCTAATTTTTCCCTTCTGAAAGGACAGTTACCCAGTGAACATGTGGGTCAAAACTGGTCTACAGCAACATAATTATGTCCCTTGTAAGAGGCAACTAGCAGGATAGGATAGTCAGGCTCACTGACTTACATGACACATGCCATCATATCCCAAATACACAGATCCATGCTCATGTAGCTTATGACCGGATTGTCTGGTCCAGACTTGTTTAATTTCACACACCTCCACACAGATGGATTACGGAAGAATGCTGCTTTATACAACAAACAGTCACAGAACAAATGCATTTTGTATCTGAGCAACAAAATTTAAAAAATCCTAAAAATCTTCATCCCAAAATATTGATTACTGACCCGGTCAATGTCCTCATCGTTGATGTGGGTGTCAAAGGTGACCTCCATGTCATGATCAGGCAGGATGGGATAGTTGGACCGGTCTTCATATCCAAGGCCACAGATGGCACCAGTGTAATGGGTTCGTTTGGGATTTGTCCTGTTGAAAAACACAACAAAGTTTCATAAGGCCAGCTGAACCATGAAAGATGAAGTGACTTTGGTATTTGGTATCACACCGCTTTTAGTAATATTTTAGAAGTATCATGATGGGGGGACACCAGAAATGGGCTTCATACATTGTGCCCATGTGTGGAATTGAACCCAGGTCTTTGGTGCGACAAGCGAATGCTTTAAGCACTAGACATCCCTTCTGCCCTGAACCAAGACAGAAGAGGAAAACTGCATAAAGTAGTGGGATATGGAGATCAATGAGAAGTTTACGAATGATCAAAAATGAATTACAATTGTTGGTCCATTAGGAACATTTTACAAATTCTGAGGGTACTGTCTATAGTACATGCATAAAGAGTGTCATTTCAAAAGTCGCATGATACCTTCACAAGGATAACTCTTCTATTCTTTTCAAAAAGTGAGTGAGTGAGTTTAGTTTTACGCCACATTCAGCAATATTCCAGCTATATGGCAGCGGTCTGTAAATAGTCAAGTCTGGACCAGACAATCCAGCGATCAACAACATGAGCATCGATCTGTGCGAATGGGAACCGATGACATGTGTCAACCAAGTCAGTGAGCCTGACCACCCGATCCCGTTAGTCGCCTCTTACGACAAGCATAGTCACCTTTTAAGGCAAGCATGGGTTGCTGAAGGCCTATTCTACCCCAGGACCTTCACGGGTCCTATTCTTTTCAATGACACTTCCCACCTACATCTTGCCTCCTCATTCCCCTAATGGACAAGAAGTGCCTCTAAAGTGTTGTTTAAAAGAATTAAGGTGTTATCCATGGGAAAGTGTCATACATTCAATTTCATCTGCATGCCAGCATTCCTTGAGTGTAGGTCACTGTGGCCTATCATTCATCATACATGTCAGTGAGTGACTTAAACTCTCAAGTCACATCAGCAGTACATCTACCATATCATGCATAAATCAAATTATATAATTATGATGTAACAACTCCAATGAACAAACAATACCAGCAGTAAGATCCAATATGAGTATGACTCTTTACGAATTACCTTCACTGTGACCTTGACCTTTACTTTAGATGATCTCTATACTTCTTGACCAAACCCTAATGTAGGCATGTACCATGTTTCATCATAAAATGGATAGTGTTCTCAGTAGGATAAAGCCAGCGGATGTTTTCGGTATCCATTGGGGTCACATACGGATATCGAAGCAAATTAGAGAGGTCATATGCAAGGGTCAGTGGTCGTGTCAAGATTGATGGACATGACTACAGTACTCCACAGGCTTTGATCTCATAAAAGTCAAGGATGGTTATGGTTGATGGAGTAGATTATAAACCAAAGATTGAAAGTCATAGGCTTACAAAGTGTTTGCAAGAGAACAGCACAGGAATCCTGGTGCACAACCTCATGCGAACATTAAAGTGTATTTGTTGTTCAAAGGGTTAATTGATGATTTCTAAAGTTCCATGCAAGCTAAGATTTGCTGACAACTGGAAGTGCTTTAACATAAAAACTTACTGGGAACTTGATGACTTCATGCATTCAGTAAAGTGATCAGGAGAAAATTGTGTCAACGAGCTTGTGACGTCAAGTTTTACTATGCACATATTTGCAATGTCATAGATATGCAAGCACATCCCACGAAATTTAGTTCTGTTGCAAATGAAATCGCACATTTTTAAATCTTTAAGTAAGAATGATACTGTATGGTAGGTAGGTGATCACACTCGTGTGTTTTGGGATTGTTAATATCCACATTACGAAGATACACCATGTATTTAGCAAGCCAAGGCTCCCTAAATACAATGTTTATTCCTAATGCAGGATATTAACCATCCCAAAAAACACTCTTGTGATAACCTATATTTATTTTATATCTCAAGGAATTAAACAAACTTTTAACTGGCAATGGTCTTGCAAGTGATATGACAACTCTAAGATGTCCAAACACTGAATAGGTTCAAAAACAAACTGTGGTGAAATGGCGTTCCAATTAATAACTTAATAATCCATTTATCATGTGCATTTCTCTGAGCGCAACAAATGCTTGAAGCACCAAAACAATATTATTATTACCCCAGTTAACCCAAGCTGCCTGTGAGGGGCTAGACGGTTGGTGGTTACATGACTTATCCATACTCCTGCACGTAAGAGGCAAACCCTCAAAATATTGCCATCTAATGAAGCGGCTCAACTACCAGAGAACAAGGAGCTGTTGCATCACCTGAGTTCTGCCACTGGAGAAAACAGTAGACACATGAGGGCTGGTAAGCCAGGTATCAGGGGCATGATAGTCGTGTCCCTCGCCATCATCACGGACCCCTGGGGATTCAGACCAACAAACGCTGCCACCATCATACGGGCGTGGCTATTCTGCGGCTCATCATCAATGGCCACAGAATTGATACTGTCCTGATCTATCCTCGAGCCTCTGGCAGAGAAACAGAAAATATGACATTCCAACCAGTGTATTTCGATGTTAACAGTGAGCTGAAGATTTAGCAGTGGAAATTTTTTTACCTTTGTGTCATAATCAAGCAAAATGGTACTCTACGTATCTGACATAGACATTAATAGTTACAGGTATATTATTGTGTATATGATGGATAGGAGTTACAGATATATACAGTCCGTTTGAGACAAAATGATACCAATGAATTGTAATCTAACATATAAACAAATAGACATAAAAGAATCATTTAGTTGCCACAGCGTCCTGCTAACATACAAGGCAAAACACACAAACAAATGATGACAGTTTCTTAAGCAACTTTTTTATTTTTGTGACAAAAATTACACAATGATATTGGCTGTTGTTTTTATTGCAGTCTGCATTGGTTTGATTCATTTTTGACTTTGTTTTTGTGTTAGACTGCAATTCATAGGTATCATTTTGTCTCAAACAGACTGTACCTGTGTATGTAAGAGAGAAGAGTCACAGGTACATACCTGTGAATGAGTGAGTGAGTGGGTGAGTGAGGGGGCAACTATGGTTCTACACTGCATTTAGCAATATTCACAGGTGGGGACACCAGAAATGAATTTCACACGCTGTATCCATATCGGGAATCGAACTAGGGTCTTCAACATGACAAGGGAAGACTATAGCCACTAGGCTACCCCACCATCCTATCTGTGAGAGAGGAGAGTTACAGGTACATACCTGTGTCCGTGGGAGGAGAGGATTTGCAGATACATGTGTATGTTTGTGTAAGAGAGGTGTTACATATAGAGAGTTAACATTTGTCACATCGGCAATATTTCAGCCATTTCGTGACGATGTTAGATGTAAACCACATCAGAGAGTTCAAAGTTACATACCTCAGTCTGCCCACAAACGTCATGCTGTGAAAACTCATCTCCAAAGGACTGTGGGGACCAGTCAGTCTTACCTGAAATGTGCACATAAGTTTCCCCTTAAGTGAGAGAGTGAGTGAGTTTAGTTTTACACCGCACACAGCAATATTCCAGTTATATGGCGGCAGTCTGTAAATAATCAAGTCTGGACCAGACAATCCAGTGATCAACGGCATGAGAATCAATCAACATGTGTCAACCAATCCCGTTAGTCGCCTCTTTCGACAAGCATAGTCGCCTTTTATGGAAAACATGGGTTGCTGAAGACCCATTTGACTTCGGACCTTCACCGGTCATTTTCCCCATAAACAATGTTGTATGTTAATTATGTTAATGATTCTTCAACAGCTGCTTACTTTACGCTGGGAACCCTTGAGAGCAGCTCTTGTTTCTCGTGGCATTTCTACATTCATCCATTCCTCCTTCTGTCCCGACAATGCACTATCTGGAGATACTGTCATACTCATTGCTTCTGCACAGCGCTCGTCATGGTTTTGCTTGAAAATTAATACAAACATTCATGACAACAAGCACGACTAACTGAGGCACATCATCTGTTCAATTCATCTAGTCCTAGATTTTTCAAGCTCGCCTAGCGCTCAGATAGTTGGAAGTGCCATACATGAACAATGATCTATGACCATCTTTGTGCTAAGAGAGCCTCAAAAACGTATATATATACTTCAAAAGCTGGGTTTGCAAAGTATTAAACAGATTGGGCTGAAGAGTGCTTGATCTCACCTTCGACAGAAATGACTCCTCAGCAATATCTGCAAAGCCTTTTCTGACCACCTCGTCATTGACCAGAACTTGCTGATTGCTTGCCGTCTTCCCATATACCTGTAGCCTCAAGGCATTCCTCTCCACTGAATACACCTGTAGGCAAGAAGTAGCACTTAACAATAGCACAGAGATGCCACACCCAAATTAATGCAATTTGGAATTTGATTTCCTAAGATGGAAAAATTTAGGAATTTTTCCACCAAATTGCTGCACTAGAAACTTTTCAATGCCATCACTCATAGTGATCCTTATGCAACTGAAACCAGTTCACAGTACTTTCCAGCAGTGTTTGTGAATCTTAAGTGAATGAAGTAAACAATGCATGGAATTTTTCAGGCTACCTACTCATCTTCCGGATTACTTTGTGTAAACAGTATGAGAACTTCTGTAAATAAAGGGGTATATTTGTTTTATCAATCAACATTTATAGTCAAATTTATATCCTTGTTATATTTTGAAACAAATCTGAATGAATTTGGCTTTGCCAGAATGTGGAACCGATATTTTGCAGGATGATTTTGATCAATTCTGGAGGGTTGGCACCTTTGTTTACTTCAACATCAGGGCATCCACAGGGCATCCACAGGTCATCACAGTTAACACCTGCTTAATACTTCACTACCTCTTCTCCATCAAATACAACCTAGTCAGCAAGTCTGACCACCCAATTCCATGAGCTTGGGTTCATTTTGACAAGGTGTGTAGGTAATTGTAACAGCACTTCTTTAACAAAAGCTGTGGTAGAGTTAACATTATTTTGTGAACCAGGGTCTTAAGGGCAGTTCTCATCTGGACGCCTGAGGCATGTTCAGAACCGAGAGCGCCTATGCGATTGCGAGTTAGCTGTGAGGATAGTTCGCGGGTGCTCACAGGCGCTCATCCGGGCACAGGCGTTCAGGATCAAGAGCTCACAGCCGTTCACGGGAGCTCGCGATTCTGAACATGTCTCTGTTGATGCACACCTAATTAGTGACTTCTAACACTTCTGCAAGAATTGTTTTACCTGGGCATACAGAATCCTGTTGACATACTCTCTAGTGAACCACTCTGTCGACTCCTTGCTCCACACTCCATCAGGACACCTCAGACTTGATGGCCGGATGTGAGCCAGGTAGCATTCAAATGCCTGAACACAACAAACACAAAATCATACATGCAGGCACAACGCTGTCAGAAGAAAATTCGAACTGAAAACTCACTCACTGCTTCAGTTCATTTGGATTTAAATGAGAGTGATGAATGATTAAATACCTCGAAATAGTGAACAAAACATAAATAAGACACATGGTCCTGAAACCTCTGTAAGCAACAGGATCTGTAACCTGACTTTTTATGATCATGTATCATTATTCTATTTAATTTTTCACACCGAGGGGTGACTAACGGCTGATAGACTGTGCTGGAAAACTTTAGGTGCAACTTAGCACATCCCTCTACTCGTCAGGGGCCGTTAAGTCACCCCTAGTTGTCAACAGTGAAAATAGAACAATGATACATGATAGTTCCTCAAACAACTATTTCTCTGTTGGGTACAGAGATTTAGGTACCATGAGTCTCGTTAATGCTCTTGTCTCCATTTCAAGTCATTTAATCATTCATCATTCTCATTTGAACCCACTATCCCTCCCAAAACAAAAGATCATTCCTTCAGCATGTTAGGGTTAAAAATGACAGGTTACTTGATGATAGACAGACAGGCACACGTACTGTGCCATTTGCTCACTTGGATGAAAACAACCAACATTTTTTTAACAGCCCAAAAGAGTGTGCCATGGGCTTCTTCCAGTGTATCAAGTGTTAATGTGGATTGTGCTGATACTAAAACATTAAAACAAGTGTGATCAGAAAACATATGCAGATATGCATATGCATATGCAAACTGCTCAGATTTTTTGTTGGCATGATAATTTTTGTACATTTAATAATCATTTTTCACGAGAGATAAAATTTCTTTTCCTATTTTTCACTTCACCCAAAAGTAGAAGCAGATGAGCGAATGATTTTATTTCCAAAAGTGATTTTATTTATAGATTTCCATATTTTTCCATCATCTGTGAAACAACAACTGCACATAGAGATAAACATATGCACTTCTCAGAATTCACCTGGAATGGGATTTCCAGCAGCCTCGAAGGCAATGCTCGTATGTGATCTCGAGACACCGTCTCTGTGTTCCCATAGTCAACAAAGAACACCTGTCAACAGAGAACATGATCAACATGGATTTCATGTAAAAACCACACACACATGCAATCTACAATCAGCAAGTATGTCAGCCGAGACGTGATCAAGGAAGCATTGGAAACAATGATGAGCTAACATTCATATCTACCATGCTTTCATTGTACGCATGACAACGACAAAGTTGTGTCTGTCGACATTTGTTTGTTGTCTAACGCTGCACTTAGAGATATTCCAGCTATAGATGGTTGTCTGTAAATCAGCTTGACCAGATAATCAAGTGATTAAGATCATGGAGTGAGATTTACACCGCTTTAATCAATATTCCAGCAATATCATGGTGGGGGACAACACAAATGGGCTTCACGCATAGTACCCATGTGGGGAATCTAACCTGGGTCCTCGAACCCATTCCTTCTGGATCAGTGTAGCCACTTCAGCACCCCAAGCTCATCTCCCTGAGAAAATGGGCCTTTTGGATCTGGCATCGACAGATGGCTACCATGAAAAACACAAGGCCATGATACAACAAGGCCATGAGCAGCTGCATGAAGCACTGAAAGCAAAGCCTCAAGTATAGTCTCAAACTACTGCACTGTCCTGGAGTCATAGGATATTTGTCAGCTGATACTGAGGAGAAGCTCTGTACCTGCACCAGGTTTCCCCGGACCTCCATAATCTTGCCCCGGTAGAAGGCTACGGACTCATCCTGATAGATGGCAGCACAGTAGCTCCCCGGCGCCAGAAACCCTGTCAACTGCCAAAATACACACACACATGAAGGACAATTGAACAATGATAACTAAAGTGATGCTTAAAGCAGAACTTCAAGCATCTGAGGAAACTAGTTTAAGAACTCATTATGTATTGAAAGAAATTTCACCTTACAGAACATAACGTCACAAGACCACACAATAAAATTTTACCAGCAATTCGGGCTGGGATGGTTAAAAATTTCTACTCAGGTACTTCAACCTTTTACTACCCAACCCTATCTGAATTCACAATATATTAATTCCTGATAATACTTGTAACCTATGGCAATAAATTTGTCCACTGGGAAGATAAAATTTTAAGTGTTTCAAGATTGTAACTACATATCATACTCAAACAGGTCACTGTAAAAAATGTCTAGATCTTGAAAGACTATACAAGCTTCTAATCAAGAAAGAATAAGGCATTACATTGTTTAATCTACTAATCAAATGACAGGTCTGGGTATTGAGATGGGTACCCGTGTTCTAGTCATTACCCAACCAGCCCAGGTACCCGTCTCAGTCCTACTAGCTGTATTGCTATTTATATAGTAAATTCTGAGCAGTGACAATCTCAAAAAGACCATCAGTTTTTGTTCATAATAAAAGCTGCTTGTTATTTGCATTTCTACAAAATATACAGCAAACTTACTGGTTGGTTGGTTTGTTGTTTCACACCTCACTCTGCTAGATTCTAGCTACAAGTCTGAACCAGCCAATCCAGTGATCAGCAACATGCGCATCGATGAATGCATCTGGGATACGATGACGTGTGTCAACCAAGTCAGCCACCGACCCCATCAGTCGCATTTTATGACACGCATGGGTTAGTGAAAATACTGAAGACTAACTCCCATCCAGAACTTAACAGCTCATATTGTTCACTGACTATGAATAGTTGTCAGGTATACTGTACCGGAGCCAAGGCGGTGGAGCTGTTAAGCTGGTCCTGCACATATCTCAGCTGATCCATGGCCATGTCCGTGTAATACTGTGCCCAGAAGTGGCCGAACTCCACCACCTACACAATAACACCTAGCATGAGCTTCTATCTGCCCAATGATAGTCTGTGAAAATGTACCCATGAAGTTAACTTTAAACAAAAAGGAAAATCAAATAAAGTGAAATTAAGATGGTGACTCCTCATAATTTTACCTTGGTACCAGAACATTCAAATCTCAGAAGAAGACCCTAGGATAACAGTTGTTTAACAAATGATTATAGTTTCAAATCGCCATTATTGCTTTGAATTACAAGGGGGTACGCTTTCACTGCAAACAGACTATAAGATATGATGACATGCGTCAGCTCAGTCTGTCTGTCAACCCAACCCAATTTCACAACCACTATGGGTGCTTGGAACATTGCAGACATAGTACCAAGTTTGGTAACATCCCAACATATATGTATAAAACCTGCTCATATATCCATCAAGTCATTTCGGAGATGAATTCAGCCATCATCAGTTTGTCTGATGCACCAGTGATATTTCGAAGGCATGCTTAACCATCTGATTCAGCCATTGGCAGTTCATCTGACGGCGGATGATACTTTGATGGCATGTTTAACCATACATAGGTGAGCTATCAATATTTGGATGATAACAAGCATTGGTCGAGATCAGTACAAACATCCTGGACATGTGACCTTCAAACTTATCCATGCATATAATGGCATAAATGAACACACACACAGACACACAAGCATCCTAAAAGACACAGAAATGTTCAACACTTTATAAGTTTAATATTCTAGAGTGTCTGAGTTTAGTGTTACACCGCACACTGCAATATTCCAGCCATAAGATGGTGGTTTATAAATAATTCAGTGATCAACATCATGAGCATCGTTCTGCACAATTGGCATACGACGACATGTCAACCAAGTCAGCGAGCATGACCACTCGATCCCATCAGTTGCCTTTTACAATAAGCATGAGCTACTGAAGATCAATCCTAACCAGGATCTTCATAGGTAGTGATAATGCAGAACATGTCCAACCCCATGACACTTATGAGTATCAGTATATGTACCTACCGCAGTGACCATGATAGCAACACCTGACACTGAGGGACTGGGAGGTTCCACAACTTGACCAATGGTTTGCTGAGTGGACCCCTTTAGCCTGTAACAGGACTGCCAGGTTATACACAATACATGTAGAAACTACACATATTTCCCACCATAGTGAGCAAGTTGCCAGCTTTTAGTAATTTTGGCAGGCTCAGGGAACCTCACCCTAACCCAGTGTTAATGGTTTCTCCATACTTCTAGCCAAAGGTTGTGATTTTTTAAAAGTTCAAGGCATTGATTACGACCTGAAGTTTTACCAATATACTATACAGAGCAATCTGTTCCATACATGTCTTAAACACTGACAGCTTCTTTCCATTTCATCTAGATAGACCTTTCACATTTATTGCAACAATTTAAATTGATTTTCACTTCATTTTCTGACAACGGCTTTATCATGCAGTCAAATCCCTAAATCAGAATAGACTGAAGTGTCATATATATTTTTGACAATTGTACAATAGTAGCAAGAGAACATTTACTCACCTGTTGGTCCGTAGCTGACCCTGGGAAGCCACCATGTCCTGAGCTCGGTGCAGGTTGCTGGCAATGATGTTCGCATCTTCCCTCGTGTACATCTCTACCTCGATGGGTATCCTCAACAACCTGAACACAGCATACACCATTAATGTACACCCATTAGTTACAGGTTGATATACTGAGCACCACTACAGCTACAACTTGGAAGCGAAGGGAAGTTAACAAGAAGACAGTCATCAATATCCCCCACACCAGCAAACTACTCTTCATGAGTATGTATACTAATTATTACTGTATGTCAATGTTATGGTGTGCATATGGCAGAGTGGAAGGAGAGTATTGTAAAGTTTAACAGGACTGCTCTAGAAAAAAATCACTACCACCAAATTCAGTCAAGGTCAAATATTTCATTTATAATACAAACCTACCAAAAGGTACCACCATTCGACCAAACCTATCTGTGTGTCAAATTTGGTGAAGGAATAGTGAACGGTTTAAAAGTTCTGCTCCCGAAAAGAGAACAACCACCAATTTCAGTCGAAGTCAAACAAGTCGTCATGTAAACCACAATAAAAAAACATAAATCACACACTGGTGTAACCCCCAAAAGGCACATCTAAGGATCAGTTCAGGATTTAAGTTTGATAAAGCTAAAGTTTGGGAGATCTGCTCCAGACAAGATGACATCCTCAAAGCCACAGTTTAAGTCATGTTTTTATGGAAATCACAAAAATAAAATTCATATCTGGGCCTAATCCCCAAAAGGCACATCTATGGGTCATATATATGCACCTAGTCTGATGAAGCAAGCATGTATAGTTTAGGAGGTCTGCTTGGACAAGATGATATCCTCATAGTCACAGTTTAAGTCATGTTTCCATAGAAAAAGCAAAAAAATAAAAATAAAATTCATATCTGGGTCTAACCCCCAAAAGGCACAGCTAGGGATCAGGCTTGACTTATGTGCCTAGTTTGGTTCAGTTATCACGAATAGTTTAGGAAATAAGCTTCAGACAAAGTATAGTAGATGCACGAACGGACAGACTGAACTGTTTCTACATCCCCTGCAACTTTGTTGTTGTGGAGATAACAAAGCAGTGCCCATTACCTGAGTTTGATGGCCATGTAGATGCCCTTGTGGACACGAGACTCACACAGCGTGTTGCCCTTCCATGGGAATTGGATGAAAGCCCTGGAAATACAGTAGACAAAATTACAACACCTGTATTTGCTGTTCTATTTTCACAAAGCCATAGTTGTGTTTATGCCTTGTCTCATCATCAGATTTGAGTCATTTTGGTCGAAGAAGAACCTCGAAATCTACTATTTGTGAAAAATATTATGCTTAGCAATCTGTATCCTCATGGGAGACATAGTCGCCTTTTATGGTAAGCATGGGTTGCTGAAGGCCTGTCAACCATTACACGTCGCATGTATTCATGACCATCCATCCTATCAAAAATTACTTTCTTAACTTAAAGTTATGAATAAATGATGGTTCTAGAAATCTTGTACAGATTCATCCAATTTTTCCAAAGAAGTTCATATGCATTTGCGATAAACAGATGACAACTAATATACATAAGATAACTGACTTGGACCTGCAGGGATAGAAATGCAGTTTATTCAATGGCTGTCCAATATATTTTTTCATAATTCATGGACAGTATCACTGTTATAATTTTAGTCAATCCTGCTGAGGCAGACGAAAAAAATTCATCTGTCATTTATACATTTACCATGACATGTGCATGCAAATTTAGGCACTAATTTCACTGTGAATGTTTGAGCTCACTTTGTTTCCTCAAAGTTGATGATGGGAGGCGGGTCCCGACTGCACTCGCTGAAGATGCGCTGTAGTTTGTCCTTGTAAAGCATACCCTGATTGGCTGGGAGTCCCTTCAACTGAACACAAGGTCATAGATCATAGTGGCCTACTGGCGATGACGTGGTGAGTGAGTGAGTGAGTTTAGTTTTATGCTGCTTTCTGCAATATTCCAGCAATATCATGCCCTACATGGACAGCAAATGAGTGCGTATGATCTATCTTACATCAAGTCTATCAATATTCTAGCAGTATCAGTTTCTGGGGAAGAGAAAGTTATAGGCACCTCAGGTTTAATGACCTTGACCTTTAGTCACTAACTCTTTGTAGATCTAAAGTTCTCAAAAGTTCAAAAAAATTCCAATAGAAGATGCTCAGACTATTGTGTACATAAGACAGTTGGAAAGTCTAATTCACATCTAGACCTGGGTTTGTAAAGCCTGTTTCTGCTGTCCCCTTCTGTGATATTCCTTGAATATTGCTAAAAACGGTGTAAGCTCAACTCACTCAACAATCAGTGATAAAGCAGATTAGACTTGAACAGATCCACAGTGTTACTAAAGGCCACATTCAAATGACTATCTGAAACAGAAGCGGTCAACCGCAGGTGATGCCATCCTTTAATGTATGAACATCAAACACAGCTAGCTTCACAATATCTCCCAAACATTCACAATACCAAACATTGTTCTGTATATTTATATTTTCTAACTGCATGCATGAAATATTAATGACAGACTAATATATATATAATTCTCAACTCTGTCACAGCAAGTAAGTCTCAGTAAACTTAGTCTCAATATTATTCGTTGCACACCTCTAATGTGTCTAACACACCCTAATACTAGGTCGCATCAGGTTACCTCTGAGCAACCTATGACCATCCAATCAAACGTGAGATGGCCGAACAAATTTAACCAATCAGACAATAGTTACAGTTTGGCGAGACTGGATTTCCCCAGTCACTGACACTGATCCCTCAACAAACGAAAATCCACATAAACACAAGACATTTGACTTGCTGTACAGTGCACTCTGTCCAAGTCGGACTCGTTCATTCTCGGATTGCCTATGTACCGGACAGAACCTCAATCCCGACATAATCCCTCTCTATAGGCAATTTCTGAGTAAATCGGACTGCTGTCTAATTCAGACTCTCAGAATTAGACACAGCGCACTGTACATACACCTAGGGTTTTCTGATGACATGGTTGCCATTAGCCAATATTTTCACAAGCTGACATCCTTGAATACAGACAAAACCCATATTTTCAGCTCTGTTGACATAGTTCTAGCATGCTCCATGTGCATCATTCAGAACTTATCTTCGGGTACAAATCTTTTCAAGGTAAAAGTTCAAAAGGTATGTGCAAATGTCCCCTTTCGCGATTTGGTAAGCTGTGGTCTGATTGGTCAATCTCAAATGTTACCTGACGTGACCTCGTATTAGGGTTTGTTAGACTCAGTAGAAGACTGTAACAAATAATACTGAGACTAAGTTTACTTAAGCTGAGAAACTCAACAACCTAGTCACGTCAGAATAGCTGACAAAAAGGGTCCAATGACTTACTGAATATCATTAAACCCCATTATACCCCTGCATGCAACACCAATCCCTGCTTTGTCTGGTCATTAATAGATGCAAGGTGCCATGTTATATATTGAACAGCAAAAGAAACGCATCTCTGGCTATTTGTCTGGTTTTTAAACAGAAAACATTTCACTTTTCCAGAACCTGCGTTTCCCTTGCTGTTCAATATAGTATTGGAATGTTGTTTTTATTCAACAACCAACAGATAAATACTAACTGCAACAGTGTTCATGGGATCGTGGTTGGACAGCGTCCTGAGAGCATCCCCTTCATCTACTTCTCCCCGCAGGAAGTAGTTTGGGTAGAAGGCCCCACACAACACAACCTGAAACACACATGCACTTCAAGTAATCATGTCTCTTCAGGGAGGACAGTCAAACAGCAACATTCTGAGTCTGATTTACAGTACTGCTTGACAATTGTTTACCTTCAGTAACAGCCTCTCTTTGGATGAGTTGTAGTCCCCTTTAAATTGTGGCTGTCTGATGGGCTTCTGGATGTTGAACCTTTCAAGACGCTGCTCTAGTTCCCGGATCAACTCACACACCTGCAAACAACACACTGATTACTGCCTGGTTCAGTCTGGCCAGTACTAACACACTAACACACTAAATACCTACTAATGACACACTGATCATCACCTGGAGTCCAGAATGACAAACTACCCATCATCAGGTGTCCAGTACGACACTCTGACCACCATGTCTCCAGAATGCAATCTGGATCATTACTTAGTGTCCAGTATGACACTGACCATCACCAAGGGTCTAGTATAGCACACTGACCATCACCAGGTGTCCAGCATGACACACTGACCATCACCTGGTGTCTAGTATGACAAACTGAACATCACCAGGTGTCCAGAATAACACATTAACCATCACCATGTGTCCAGAATGACACATTAATCATCATGCTGACAGCTAGGTGTCCAGTATGACACACTGACCATCACCAGGTGTCAAGTATGACACACTGACCATCACTGGTGCCCAGTACAACACATTGAACATCACCAGGTGTCCAATACAACACACCGATCGCCAGGTTCCAGTATGACACACTGACCATCACCACCACATGTCCAACTCACACAGAGATCCAAAGAAAACCTATGACTATAGGAGGCACACGACTACACCCCACACATACCTCATTGATTCTTCTGATCTGAATGAAGTGAGATTCCCCCCACTTCCTCTCCGTCATCCCTGTCCGCTTGAAGGAGTGATGTTTTTTGTTGTTCTCCCACACCTGTACCACACAAACACTTCTGTAGCAACACTGTAGTTCATCCCCCCTCCACCCACCTTTTTATAGATAAATAAACAAATAAATTACCATTGACATGTTAATTTTGACAGAATATATTATTTTGTATTTGTGTTTCATTATGTAATCAAAACATTTGCCACAAAATTTAGCATTTTACCATATAATATATAGCGAGGCAATCATACAAAGATTACCTTGTAAGCATTCAGGATTGCAATGCAGTCACTCAAGGAAAAGGCTCCCCAGCTGTACTTGTGTCTGAAACAAGTGGGTTTATGAGTACATCCACAGAAGTCAAACTGTTTGCCAGACCTGCTGCATGGCTATCTGAATCAGCAATTATCCTGAATCCTCAACTCCTTTGACTGTTGACACAAAAGATGTCCATAAATTAGATTTAGTCCAGATCTATCCATATTTGTTAATCCTCCAGAATCTGATCTACAGCATTGTTACACGCTGCCTTCAAAACAATTGCCGGAAAGGGACTATGTTATGATAACTTACAATATCACTTCCTGTTTTTTCAGCGTTTTGCACATGGGAATGTCTACACCAGTCTTAAACAAATGAAATACTCTCAGCACCTTAGGCTAGCTAACCACTGTAGAAACAGTGTGAAACTGTCTACAGTGTAGTCTATTTTGGTTTTATTGGTTTGACTTAAGACACAAAATGGGCCTGCAAATTTCATCCATGGAATGTCGATTTTAAAGCCTGCTGACACCACCAGGCCCTATCAGCCAACTGGCATGGTAAAGTATTACAAATACTGGTCTCTGGCTACTTCAACACTGATAAACACTTAACTGGAGTAACATAACATGTTTGTTTGTTTCTCTGTCTTAAAATGATGCACTCAGCAATGTTTCAGCTACATGGTGGCACTCTGTACATCATCAAGTCAGGACCAAACAATCCAGTGACAGATATCATGAACATCGATTTACACAATTGGGATACAATGACATATGTCAATCAAATCAGTAAACTGATCCCATTAGTGAGTGAGTGAGTTTAGTTTTACGCCACACCCAGCAATATTCCAGCTATATGGCGGCAGTCTGTAAATAATCATGTCTGGACCAGACAATCCAGTGATCAACAACATGAGCATCAATCTGCACACTTGGAAACCGATGACATGTGTCAGCCAAGTCAGCAAGTCTGACCACCCAATCCCGTTAGTTGCCTCTTACGACAAGCTGAGTCGCCTTTTATGGCAAGCATGGGTTGCTGAAGGCCTATTCTACCCTGGGACCTTCACGGGTTTGATCCCATTAGTAGCCTCTTAGGAGCAACAAGGTTTGTTGAGGAATTCTAGCCCAGATTTTCACAGATCCACTATCATATAACACATACTGAAACTGACATACTTGTTGGATTATCAAACGTGACCTGTGGTAACATAATGTTATGGAACCTCTGAAAGGCATGATAGACATAAAAATTCTTATCCAAACAAAACAGCACTCTGACATACATCCTCCTTTGCAGGAAGACATACATCACTCATTTCAATCTCTGAAGATGGAACAATGCAAGTACTGTACTAACCAAGATAAAATAATAACTGACTGGCCATCACACTTTATCTTTTCATGTAAGTAATTTGAGGTTGAACTGAACTCTGAAAATATCTGTCAGACTTATATGCAGGTCAGCTTGATCATGAACCCTCTAAGCCACATTATCACAATAACTGTGAGGGAGTGAGTGAGTATGGTTTTATGCCGCTTTTAGCAATATTCCAGCAGGATACCAGACATAACAGAAATGGGCTCCACACATGGTACCCGGGTCTTCAGCATAACAAGCAAATGCTTTAACCACAAGGCTGCCCCACCACCCCTAAATTAACTGTAGGGTTGGGCTGGCAAGAAAAAGGTTAAGGTTATTCTTCTATGGCACTACAGTTCAGGTGCTCTCACATGACAGATTAATTTTCTTTCAGTAATATGAAAGAAATGGGTGGCCCTTAACAAAAACATCAAATACACTGAGCAAAATAACAAAAAAACTTACTCAAAAGCTTTCAGTTTAGCCTTGAAAGGTCTTGCAAAGATACTCTTGAGAGAGAGTGCTGCTCCAATGATGAGACACTCTTCCAGAAGACAAAAGACATGGCCAAGGACAAGCAGTTTCCCAATGCGTATGTCGACTGGCAGGTCTGCAAGTACCCTCCCAATGAAAGTCAAATCTCCATCATACCGGCTGTTCAGTGCGTTGTATGATGTGGCTAGGGCACCCACCTGGAACATCACCATGTATTGACTGTTTGATTTGGCAATAACCATAATAACTGTGTACTATATTCTGTAAAGTACAGTCACATGACAGGTTTGACTGCAGTCTAGTTTCAACTGTTTATCTGCAGTCAAGTGGTTATGACATATATTTTTCAACTGCAAAACATCTTAATGGCGTAAACTTTCAAATGTAATGATCTTAATTTCAACAAGATGATACATGGGCTTACGTATGTGATACATCTGATGATTTATCCATAAAATCATGTAAACTGCCATCACAGCATCATATTCCAGTAAACTTTTCTAGCAGATCTATGAAATGCTGTTGCCAGTGAAATTCAAAATCATTAAGTGGGGACTATGAACTTCAAAATTACAGCAATTTCAAGCAGGAAAATATATAGACAGACAAGTCTGGTGCAGACAATCCAGTGATCAACAGCATAAGCCTTGATCTACACAACTGGGAACCAATGACATGTCAATCAAGTCAGCAAGCCTGACCCTCGTTGCTTTAGCTGCCTCTTACAACAATCATGGTTTACTGACGATCAACTGTAACCCAGACTTCACGGGTCTGGGTTACAAGCAACAGTATGATCTATATTAACATGCAGCATGTATAATATACGGTGTTCCCTTAAGACAAGACATGGAATGAAATGAAAGAAGGCATTACCTCTTTCAGGTTGAGGATTGTTCTCTCAATATCATCCAGTTTTGGCGGAGACAAAGCAAGACCCAGCAGGCGTCTTGGCTCTCCCATGTCGAGGATCTTTGTCTTTAGAACCAGAGTTTCCAGGGGGCAGCGCTGAGCAAAGCATATAGAGGTTAGCAGACAGATCACAAAAAAGTCAGACGTTGGTGAATAAATGTAAAAATAGTAGGATGTCACAAAATAGATCATGATTGCACAGCACATGGAGGTCAGTGAACAGATGTTACAACACATGGAGGTCAGTGAACTGATCTCACAACACATGGAGGTCAGTGAACTGATCTCACAACACATGGAGGTCAGTGAACTAATCTCATAACACATGGAAGTCTATGAACACACTACATAAGACATGGAAGCCAGCATATTGATCATGCAACACAATGCAACAAGCTCACAAAACATCAGTCACACACATTTCATCCTGGACACCTGGACAGTAGGAGTCTGTGAGCCTGAGAACCGTACCTGCATCTCCGGTATTCCATAGTCAGGCAGACACTGACTGAAGAACGTCTTGGTCACCATGAAGTAGCAGCGGCCATTGGAAACACGTCCAGCTCGACCTGTCAATACATGGAATAACATTAACTTGTACACCTTCAAAACTTCAGACAATAATTGTTCAGGCACATACATGTAGAGCTTAAGGTGCTTACAAAGGTGTGCACTATCAAGAGCAGATACTGAGAGAATGCTCAAAGATCTCTAATCTTGTTGAATGTCATTTGAAGATCATCAAAATAACATGCGTGATAAGACTAAACGATAATTACATGCCATACACCAATGGTCTTTCAAAGCGACAACATTCCAAATAACTATGGTTGTAAGGAAGTGCAAATGGTGATGCACACTCAGAACATTCAATAATATCATATCAACATTGATTAACTCTGATAAATCTCCTAAATATTTTTAATCTTTTAAAATAAAATTGAAGATCCCCTACTTTTTTTGAAGAGTATAGTTTGTAAAGACTATTTTTTCAAATACTCAAATTGCCATGTTCAGTGTGCTCCTTAGTGAGTTGTTTATGCAAAAGCCTATTAAAAATAAGTCAATCCTAATGCCCATACTTTGACAGAGACAGTCAAAGGATATATTTCTGGAAAGGGCCCATAAATAGTGACTTGTGCTGTAATTATGCATCAATTTATCGATGGACTGAAACTACTTCATCCTGTTTTTATTCTATATTAAATGACTTCAAATGAGAGCATTTAAAGAGAAAAGAACATACTGCAATAGTATTGCAATAACTGGTCGCAACAGTATGTTGAAACAGACTATCACTACTTGTTTCCCTAACAAAAGTCACACTTATAACCACATATTAACATGAGGACTTCGTAACACTATGTGATACATGTCTACCACATTCAAACAAAACTATTCAATATAAGGCCACACCAATCTTATTAAAATCTAAATATTTTAGATATTTAAATACTTACCTTACCATAGGTCTTATGCATATTACCTCTAGCTTCGCTAAACGAGATCAGACAGTCGTTGATTCGCCATCCCCTCGATGGCTACCTCATGTAGTCTACGAATGTAGTCACGGAAGTGACGTGATCTCTCCACTCGCGCGAGAGCGCAGAATCCAAAATTAACTTTTACCGTCAACCGGAAGGTCCGAAGAGTCCAAAGTGGGGAGGAGCATCCAGCGTTGGGAGGGAGTCACCGCCCTATGGTAAGGTAAGTATTTAAATATCTAAAATATTTAGATTTTAATAAATTTTTAACTTACCTTACCATAGGTCTTATGCATATGGCTTCGACAGATGGATGGTGGTGTGGACTCCAGAGGACCATCCCTCAGCAAACAGTGCACATGCATCAGGAGAACTCGGGAAAGCCAATGTCAACGGTCTCAGGATAATACCTGGAACAGGACAAAGAGCAACCCAATAGAACTCCAAAGAAAAACCGACGCACCCTGGGGGTGAGGTTAATCTTAAGACCAAAGGTAAGTAGAAGTGTAGTTACCTAATGGGCGGATGGTCGGGTAAGTTGCTGAGCAACCACCAATGGACCAAATGACTGTAATCCCTCCACGTCTTCAACTGCCAAGTCCCTCAAGTAGTGGGATGCGAAGACAGTTGATGACCTCCAGAAACAGCCCTCCATGATCTGCGGTACTGTGCAGTTCCGATGGAGGGCCATCGTAGACGCCAAGGCCCTGATCTCGTGCGGGTTACTTGCTACCGGATGAGGCAGGTGCTTGTCGTCATAGGCCGCCAGGATAGTCGATCTGAGCCAGAGGGCAATAGTATTTCTGTTTACTTCACCTTTGCAGGACACGGCAAAGGGAATGAATAACCTTTTGCGGGATCGTCTCCTAGAGGCTGACCTTTTAATATAGCATCTGAGAGCCCTGACTGGACATAGCAGCTCCTCCTCCAAGTCATGATGACCCAAGATCGTAGACAAAGGAGGGATGGAGAATAATCTGTTAGGCTGCCCGGGAAGCTGGTTCTTAGCCACAAAATCCCAAAGCAAACCCAAATGAGCACGTCCGTGTCTTGACTGTTCAAATCGGATCTGAGTAACGTCAAGAGCATGGATCTCGCTGACTCTAGCCGCTGTTGCCAATGATAGTAAGAAAACCGTCTTCTTGGAAAGATGTTCAAAGGAGGCTTCTTCTAATGGCTCGTACGGCGGCCCTCTGAGATGTTGAAGGACAACATTAAGATCCCAAGCTGGAGGACGAAACTTGGTCTTCTGGTCTTCCAGCTTGAAAGCTTTGAGAAGCGCAATAAGTTCCGGTATCTTGGAGATCTGTGAATCTGACTTGATAGCAAGGACAGAATTCAAAGCTGACAAATAGGTGCCTAAGGTACTGCCTTTGAGATGTCTAGAGTTCCGTAGGTAGAGAAGGAACTGTGCCACAAACTGAGGAGATGCTGCCATGGGATCTTGAGATCTTCGTGCGCAAAAATTCTCAAAAGAGCGCCATTTGTCGTCATATAAAGAACGGGTAGAAACTCTATGCGCGCGAGCTATAACGTTCGCCACGTGCGCAGAGTAGCCCTTAGCCTTTAATGCTCTCTGCAGATGACCCATGCGTGAAGATGGAATCGCCGTGGATCCGGATGCAGCTGTCGACTGTGTGGATGTCGAAGCAGATGCAACCACTCTGGAAGTTTGTAAGGGTCTCCGCTGGCGAGCCGTCGAAGATCGGGAAACCACGATCTGGCTGGCCACCAAGGTGCGACCAAAAGCAGTCGGAGGTTCTGCGTCAGTCTGATCTTGGCGATTACATCCGAGAGAAGAATTGGAGGAGGGAACGCATATGCGTCCAGTCCTTCCCATGATAGAGACATCGCGTCGACTGCCCACGCCTGTGGATCCGGCACGGGAGATACGTACGTTGGTAACTGGTGATTGAAACTGGTGGCAAAAAGATCTACCAGTGGTCTCCCGAGTTGCCAGCAAATCTGGCGAAATGCGTCCGGATGAAGCATCCACTCCGTCGGGGATGGTTTGCCGGGGCGCGACAGGGCGTCTGCCAGAATGTTTTTGCAGCCGGGAATGTGACGAGCCGCGATCACGATGCCGTTGCTGTCTACCAGATCCGCTAACAGGAACATCTGGTCCAGAAGTTGTTTGGACCTGGTTGTACCCTGATTGTGAATCACCCACACGACCGTGGAATTGTCGGACGCTACCAGGAGTCTGGAGTCTGTTAGGACCGGTAGCCAGTGGCGAACCGCTAGGATGACTGCTTGCATCTCCAGGCTGTTGATATGCCACTCCTTTTCGGCGTCTGACCACAGCCCTGAGGTTGTCTGGCCGTTCAAATGAGCACCCCATCCCAAGAGGGATGCGTCTACAAACAATTCGTGGTCGTGGTTGAAGTTTGTCAAACAAACACCGGCGCAGACGTTCCACTCTACCGTCCACCACCTGAGGTACTGATGCAGGTGCGGGGGTAGAAGAAATGACGACTGGAGGTCGTTCTCTCGAATGAATGGTAATAGGAACCTCTGTAGTGGGCGCAGCATAAGCCGTCCTCTGAGGGTGAGGTCCTGCGCCGACGTCAACAAGCCCAACAGAGACTGCCATTCTCTGAGGGTGAGAGGTAGGGACAGAGCTCGATCCGTAAAGGCGAGAATCTTCTGCCATCGATCGGGAGGGACCCTGACTAGATTGAGCCGAGTCAGGAACAACCCCCCAATGAACGTTAACTCCTGCGTTGGTTTCAGTTGCGACTTCTCGAAATTGATAATCCATCCCAACTGTTGAAGTAGGCGTGTGGAGAAGTCCAGTTGTTTGCGTAGCAACTGAGGTTTGAAGTGATTTAGAAAACAATCGTCGATGTAAGGATCGAAGTCTATCCCCCGGAGGTGCAGAAACCGGGTGACAGGCAGTGTGACCCGAGTGAAAAGCCACGGGGTCGTAGAAATTCCAAACGGCAGCACTCGCCACTGGTAGTGTACTCCGTTGAATATGAAACGCAGGAACTTCCTGTGGCGTGGGAATACAGGAACGTGCAGGTAAGCATCCTGTAAATCTAGGCTGGCCATCCAAGCTCCGGGTGACAATTTGGCTCGGATCTGATCCAGTGATGTCATTCGGAAATGCGGGGGCTCGGCTAAATACAGGTTGTTGAAAGTCGCCATGTTGTGAATCATCCGCATTTTGGTGGAACCTTTCTTGGGTATCAGGAAGATGGGTGAATAGAACCCCGGGGAGAGATGGGGTTCTGACACTATCTCTATAGCATGTTTTGTTAATAAAATGTTGATGTTTTCTAGGATAAGTACCTGTTGATCTATTGAGTACCCTCGTGACAGGGGAGTGGTAGTCAACGGCGGAGCTCTGGCTAGTGGTAGCTTGTAGCCGGCTCTCAGGATCTTGCAAACAAACGGGTCTTCCAGGAATGTCCAGTTGGCCCAGAAGATCCCTAGTCTCCCACCTACAGGGGTCGGATGAACTGGTACGACTGGGGGTGGGAGGTCCCAGTCGTAGTAGTCCATGGCTTCAGCGGCCGGAGTAGGGACGCTTGCCCCTACCTCGACCGGACGTAGCTGGGGCATCCCTGCCACGTTCTTGAGGCTTGCGCTGGACATCTGAGTCTTTGGTACGACCTCGTCCCCTCCCAAACGAGGAACGGATCGACTCTCTCCTGGGTACATATCTTTTCTTGGCATTACCCCTGGCTCGGCCACGAAATGCAGAGCCCAAGGCCTCGAAAGTTGACAGCGCCACTTCCGTGTTAGTAAGTTCGGCATGTTGTTTATACACCGACGGTATCTTTTCATCAAAGAGGAACTTAGACGTAAATGGTGCACGAAGAAGTTGACGTTTAAATTCCTCTTGCCAAGAACAAGCATCTAAAAATCCAGATCGGCGCATAGTAGTAGTCATGGCTAGCGCCGCACGTAAGTGTCCAAGTAGGTCATGGAGTACTCTGCCTTGCCAAGCAAAAATGGTAGTTAAATGATCCACCCTCGAGGCATTATCCTCTGACAAATCCAAGGCTGCAGCGGAGGTGGCTGACGCAAGCGCCGAGATAGGTTTAAGCATACGTTTGAGTTCAGTATCAACAGCTGCTAACTTTGAATCCTGAACTCTGTAAGATGACGGAGTTGAACTTGACAACCTCTTAATTGAATCGTCTAGCGCCGCCCCGTTGTCGGCAAAATCCAGACTGTGCACTTTATAATCTGATTTCTTAGACTTCGACGCTTTGATGGTCGGATTTAAGGATAACTTCGCAAAGTCCGAGTCTAACAAAGTAATCGCATCCGCCACCATAGGGTGTGGTGGAATAAGTAACTCAGGAGTCAAGTGAATCGACGCCGGGTTGTTTGAATCCGAAGAAGGGGAAGGACAGTCCGGTAATCTGTCGGCAATCCACTCAAAGACAGCAGTTAAGGGAAGATAGGTGCCATCACTATCACCAACATTGCCAGGTTCCTCCTCATAGTCTGGGCAAAAGAACTGTTCCTCGTGTTCCTCCCAGGAAATAGAGGTTGATTCTCGTCACTGACTCGAGTTGGAAGCAGAGTTCTTAGTGTTAAATTCTTTGCCGGAAATCCGCAGTGGTTCCGGTGATCGCGAACGCTGGGATCTAGAGAGACGTCGTGGTGATCTTGACCGAGATCGCACTCTACGTCTACTTCTGGTACGTGAGTCTTCCTCTAAGGAGCGCCTTGGAGAAATTCCTTAGCTTTGCTTAGCTTTTTGTTTAGCTTTGCTTAGCTTTAGCACACTTATATGTGAAGTGAGCCAGAACTGTCATTCCCTATACTACTGCGGGAAACCGACCGGGAGCGCCGGCACCTGCTACGGTGTGGAGAACGAGAGCGCCGACCCTTCGGGGACCTAGAACGAGATCTGCGCCGGGAGCGCTCAGCCTCTAAACGACGAGCGCGCTCTTCATCCAGCTGGCGCTGTAACATTTCTTCCTTAGTCAGCGTATGAGACACTCTGGGGATCCGATAAGACGTAGTTATAGGAGCAGGGTCCGGCAACAATATTGGCGCTGGCGTTGGTACAGGCGCTGGCGTCGGAATAGGCGCTGGCGTCGGAATAAGCGCTGACGAAAACACCGGTGCTGATGTAAACAAAGGCGCCGGGACAGGCAGTGGCGCCGGGACAGGCAGAGGCGCTGGTACAGGCAACGGCGCTGGCGTAAGTCTAGGCGCTGTCGTTGGTAAAGGTGTAGATACCGAGGTAGGGAGTACAGCAGCGCCCGGCGTCAAGAGAGATCGCAGAAGCCTCTGAACTTCAGGATGGGATAAGGCATCCGGGTGAGATAAATCTACAAAGGCGTCCGAACGCGTAGGCTCTGGAGAGGAGCGCGCCGGCGTAATAGATGAGCGCTCCACACTCGGCGTTGATAGTGGTATTGAAGGCGGTGGTAGATCTTGGTCGTCAGGTAAGGATCCCAAGGAAGACGCTGGCGACGACATTCTTCTCTTACGTTGCGTAAAACGTTTCCTCCGAACCGCCAAAAAGGTCTTGAAATCGGTGAGAGATAACGCTTGACAGTGTAGGCACCGACTATCGATGGAACAAACAGCGGACGCACAATCCGGACACCAGGGATGTGGGTCCTTGGCTGATTTCTGCCCCTTGCAGACAGTACAATAGTGTCGAGTCATACACAGAACTGTAACAGACAAGAAACCACGACTTGACGACATGTTAATACAATACTAGGAGGAAAACCCCCTACATAAAAATGTAGAAAGTAGTTGCACCCCTACGTAAAAAAATAGGCACACCCGTAAGTGCGGGGCAGCGAAAAATAACAACCACAATGGCTGCCTTCGCTACGCTGAAATTCATGGCAGAAAAAGTATGCTAAATACCGAAAACACAAGTGAAAATGACCAAGCATGGACAGAAACATGACGGGCAAACCACCAACAAGATGAACTACCCTCATGGACGCCATGTCGTTCTCACCTCCGACATGGCCAAGCCAAGCCTGAGTGAGAAAAGAACAACACGAGGTAGCAAGGTAAGCACATTAAATGCTTGTATGACTTGACTTTGATACATAATGAGGGGATACAAACCATACCTACCAAGGAGTAGCAACTTTATTGAAACTACACACAGTAGGAAAAAAAACTGCAAACCAACACGTCCGTTCGCACGAACGCTAAAGGTAAAAGTGAATTTTGGATTCTGCGCTCTCGCGCGAGTGGAGAGATCACGTCACTTCCGTGACTACATTCGTAGATTACATGAGGTAGCCATCGAGGGGATGGCGAATCAACGACTGTCTGATCTCGTTTAGCGAAGCTAGAGGTAATATGCATAAGACCTATGGTAAGGTAAGTTAAAAATTTATCTCTTGTTTTACGCATTTTCGGCCAAGAAAACCTGAAGGTAGGGAAAACAAGGAAAATCTCATGTCAAAGTAATATTCCCCTTAAATGCTGACAACACTTTACAACTGGCAATTTATGAAGTGCTCATGGGACAAAACACAATCTAAAAAATAATTTCATGTCTGTTTACATTTTTAAAACGTTAGGATTTTATGTTTGGAGAGGGGTAAGTTAAATGTTTTTTCTAATTCTTGAAAAGATATGACCAGCAGATTCATAAAACAAGAAATGAAACTGGTCTGGCCTATGTGTTATCACTTCAACAAGTACAGTGAAGTTAGTGGCAGACACAGAAGACACTGAGCTGACCTTTCCTCTGTGTACAGTTGGCCTTGGCTGCCCAGTCCACTATCAGGTGTGTGTAGTTGGTCATGGGGTCACACACCAGATTCTTGGTAAGGCAGAAGTCAATAACTACACACAAAACAGGACACACTATTACTGTTATTATTATAATCTATTTATATAGCAACAGGGTTGAAGATTGGCTTGCTCACAGGAGCTTTGATTTTTTCTCTCAATCAATGGATGTCAATCTCAATTCAGTCAATTCAAGTAAACTTAGCCTCAGTATATTTCGTTAAACTCCACTACTGTTTGAAACAACATGCTTCAGTTCAAAGAAACATACCATATTTGATGTCAGGGACAGTTATCGATGACTCGGCAATGTTGGTGGACAGAATCACCTGGAATACAAAAAGTACACATCATGTAGGATGAAGGATAAAGCAATTCCAAACACATGCCTCAACTGAAACAGTGGTTCAGCCCTTGCAATACGTGACAAGTAACAAGTAACTGAAGCACCAATCAGTCAGGATCAGTGGCCTTGTTACAAAAGATAGGAAACAATAGTGAGTGAGTAAGTAAGTTTCGTTTTATGCCATTTTTTAGCAATATTCCAGCAACATCACGGCGGGTGACACCAGAAAATGGGCTTCACACATTGTACCCATGTGGGGAATCAAACCCATGTCTTTGGCGTGATGAGGGAATGCATTAACCACTAGGCTACCCCACCGCCTCTAGGGAGCAATAACTTCATTACCTTAACCATGTGTTACATTTTCACAATATATTGCAATACATGTTATAATGGGCCAACATATATTGCAATATATTGGAATACGAAAATTTTGGCAATATGCAACCCCAACAGGGTCAGTCATCCAGGCAGCCTGGTGACCCATAACCCTAACAACGGTCACATCTATATCTTGGTGGCAAGGACCTGTGTGTACTCACCTTCCTCTGCCCCTTCAGAGCTGGTTCAAACACCCTCATCTGTTCATCCTGGGTGATGGTGGAGTGTAGAGGGATGACTTTCAGGCTGAAATGAGGGAGGGAGTGAGAATGGTTTTACACCACTTTTAGCAATGTACCAGCAATATCACCGCAAGGGGGTCAGCAGAAATAGGCCTCGAACATTGTACCCATGTGGGGAATCAAGAACAGGTCATCACAGTGAAAAGCAAATACCTTTACAGTTAGGCTACCCCATTGCCCCTTTTCAGGACGAAACACAAATCTAGATGCTGCATTCATTTATATATCAAATGTGTACATGGAATTCAAAACTTCAGTTTAAGGTGAATATAAACACTAAAAAGATAGTAGCCTTTACTAGGGTTGTTTTTGGATATTGGCCAAAATAACCAACTCCTGAAACGAAGGCTGGATTTGAAGATGCGACTTACTTGTGTTTTGCTTCATGAACTCTCAGTTTGTCATACAGATCCGAGATTTCACCATAACCTGTCAAAATGCTCAGAGAACTTAAATAAGACAATAACTAGATGGATAGATGCACGGATGAACTGATAAATGGATGGATGGATGGATGATTCATGTGAGACAGAGACACAGACAGTTCTTGAGGATAATAACAGTTAATCTAGAGGAAAAAAATGACAGATTGTATGGTTCACATATATTGTAAAATAAGTATACATCATGCTCCATTCCATTTTCAGTTCCAATAGTTTTGATTGATCAAGAACATATATAAAGAGTCTGGAGCGAATGAATTGTAAGTATGTTTAATAATGTTTATCATGCAAGAGGTTGATACCTGGAAGAAAGCACAGTACAGTTCCACGGACTGGGGAAAAGTTGGTGTCTTTGTCCAGCCTAATAACAGAGACAGACACAACGAATACATTCATTGGGTAAGTGAGTTTGATTTTATGCTGTACTGAGCAATATTCCAGCTACACAGCAGCAGTTTCCAGATAATCAAGTCTGGACCAAACAATCCAGTGATCAACAGCATGAGCATTGATCTGCACAGCTGGGAACTGATGACACATTCAAACCAAGTCAGCGAGCCTGACCAACCTGATCCCGCTAGTTACCTCTTACGACAAGCAATGGATACCAAAGACCAATATTTCAACACCGACCTTCACGGGTGATACATTCATTATTAGAATATTACATCAACATAGTATGAGACATTATTCTTCTGGAATATGCAGAATAATTGAAGTATACTAAGCAAACAAACAATCATTGTTAGAATATATCAATTAACTGACTGTAAAATAAAAATAAAAGATGCAGATCGCTAACCGTATTGCCCACATACTTGTTTAGTATGAGTTCACACAGTACTTCATACAAAAGCCTGACAACAAACACATACCCTTGCTCTTTGCGTTCCAGTGAGTCGAACTCACATATTAGTTTGACAGCCATGTTCTCAATCTCCTCACTTAACTCAGGCTTAGACTCATCGAATTCAGGGAGCTGCACACAAAGAACATAACTGTTATATATGGTTTCTGACTAGTGAATGTGTCCAGAAGGTCACAAGGTCACCTAGTAATATAACTATCAGCCCTCCATAACGTACATATGAGCAGGTGTGTGTGTGTGTGCGTGCTCATGTCTTTGTTGCTCTATGTCACACTCCATATTCTTTATTATGATACTCTGTTAATAAACATGTCTACATCAGACAATCCAGTCCATCTGGGAGAAATCCATATGTCAATAAACCTGATGGAGCCGATATTAGACAATCATCATCATCATCAGTGTTTAAAATCAACAACCATAAAGCAGTATCTTTTCACAAGGCTGAAAATTATTTCAACTTCCGACAAATAAGACATATTGCTTGGAACATTTTCAACGAATATGAGCTGCAGAGTGGTTTGTGGATTCTATAAAGTCTCTTCACAAGCACATAGAGGAATTTACAGTCTTGCTGTACAATCAAAAGAGAATGTTATGTCACGAGTATAAGTATGTATGCTTGCATAATCAGGGGTGGAAATAGGGGTGGTACAGTGGTACATGAAAATCACTTGCCCTGATAATTTATTAAAATCTAAATATTTTAGATATTTAAATACTTACCTTACCATAGGTCTTATGCATATTACCTCAAGCTTCGCTAGTAGAGATCAGACAGACGTTGATTCGCCATTCCCTGAATGGCTACCTCGTATAATCTACGGATGTAGTCACGGAAGTGACGTGATCTCCCTACTCGCGGGAAAGCGAGCCATCCCAAAATTCACTTTTACTGGCAGCAGGAAAGAAAGGTCCGATGAGTCCAAAGTGGGGAGGAGCATCCAGCGTTGGGAGGGAGTCACCGCCCTATGGTAAGGTAAGTATTTAAATATCTAAAATATTTAGATTTTAATAAATTTTTAACTTACCTTACCATAGGTCTTATGCATATGGCTTCGACAGAGAGGACGGTGGTGTGGACTCCGGAGGACCTTCACATCTTCAGCAGACCAAGCACATGCACAGGAGACCCGGGAGACCAATGCCAACGTCACAGGGCAAACCTGGAAACAGGACAAAGGATAACCCAAGGGAACTCCAAAGAGAAACCGACGCACCCAGAGGGTGAGGTTAATCTTAAGACCAAAGGTAAGAACAACACAATTACCTAATGGGCGGAAGGCTGGGTGAGTTGCTGTGCAACCACCAACGGGCCAAAAGACTGAAGCCCCTCCATGTCCTCGACAGCCAAGTCCCTCAGGTAGCGTGAGGCAAAAACGGTGGACGACTTCCAAAAACAACCCTCCATAATCCGTGGCACCGTACAGTTCCTGTGGAGGGCCATAGTGGACGCCAGGGCTCTAATTTCATGGGGGTTGTTCGCCGTCGGATGGGGGAGTTTCTTGGCATCGTACGCCGCCAGGATAGTCGCACGAAGCCACAGAGCAATAGTGTTTCTATTAACTTCCCCCTTGCACGATGAAGAAAAAGGGATAAACAGTCTCTTTCGGGAATGTCTCTTCAAGGCAGACCTCTGGATGTAATATCTAAGGGCCCTGACTGGACACAGGAACTCCTCCTCCGTATCATGTCGTCCGAGGATGGTCGATAAAGGCGGGATGGAGAACCGTCTATCTGGTTGCCCGGGAAGCTGATTCTTGGCAATGAAGTCCCACAGCAATCCCAAGTGGACTCGACCATGCCTAGCTTGTTCAAAACGCACTTGTGTGACATCCAGGGCATGAATCTCACTAACTCTAGCTGCCGTAGCTAGGGCAAGTAAGAAGACCGTCTTCCTGGACAACAGCTCGAAGGAAGCATCCTCTAGGGGCTCATATGGGGAGCCTCTCAAGTGTTGCAAAACAACATTCAGATCCCAAGCTGGAGGGCGGAACTTGACCTTCTGGTCCTCCAACTTGAACGCCTTCAGCAGGGCAACCAGTTCTGGAACTTTAGAAATCTGACGATCCGTCTTGACCGCCAAGACGGAGTTCAATGCTGACAAGTAGGTACCCAACGTACTCCCTTTGAGATGCTTGGAATTACGTAGAAACATCAAAAAATTCGCCACGAACTGTGGGGAAGCTGTCATGGGATCCTGTGATCTCTGAGCACAAAAGCTTTCAAATGAGCGCCACTTGTCATCATAGAGGGATCTGGTGGATGTCCGATGAGCTCGGGTTATGGCATTCGCCACATGCAAGGAATAGCCTTTCGCCCTTAATGCCTTCTGTAAATGGTCCAGCCGTGCAGATGGAATCTCAGCGGATCTGGATGGAGTTGTTGGCTGTGCGGATGACGAAGGAGGTGTGGCCAATCTGGAAGCTGAACCGGATCTCCGCTGACGAGGCGTCGCAGATCGGGGAACCACGGTCTGGCTGGCCACCAGGGCGCGACCAAAAGCAGTCTCAGGTTCTGTGTCTGCTTGATCTTGCCAATCACTTCTGGGAGAAGAACGGGTGGTGGAAAAGCGTACGCGTCTAGACCCTCCCACGACAGAGATAGAGCGTCGACTGCCCAAGCCTGTGGATCCGGTACGGGAGACACGTAAGTTGGTAGCTGATGGTTGAAGCTGGTGGCGAAGAGGTCCACCAAGGGTCTCCCGTGGCGAAGGCAAATCTGACGAAACACGTCTGGATGAAGCATCCATTCCGTCGGTGAAGGTCTGCCTGGGCGCGACAACGCGTCTGCCAGAATGTTCTTGCAGCCGGGTATGTGTCGAACCCTGATTGTGATCCTGTTGCTGTCTAGCAGATCTGCTAACACGAACATCTGGTCTAGAAGTTGCTTGGACCTGGTCGTGCCCTGATTCCGGATAACCCAGACGACTGTGGAGTTGTCCGACGCCACCAGGAGCTTGGTGTTGGACAAAATCGGTAGCCAGCGGCGAACTGCTAGAATGACGGCTTGCAATTCCAGGTTGTTGATGTGCCACAACCTTTCGGCATCGGACCACAGCCCTGAGGTCGTTCGGCCCGCCAGATGGGCGCCCCACCCTAGTAGAGACGCATCCACGAACAACTCGTGGTCGTGACTGGAGTCTTCCAAACAGACGCCGACGCAGACATTCGATTCTACCATCCACCACCGGAGATACTGATGTAGATGTGGAGGTAGAAGAACCCGTGACTTGAGGTCATTCATCTGGATGAATGGTGACAGAAACCTCTGTAAGGGCCGTAGCATAAGGCGCCCTCTGAGAGTAAGATCCTGCGCCGATGTCAAAAGACCCAACAGAGACTGCCACTCTCTGAGGGTCATGGGTTGAGAGAGACCTCGATCCGCAAACGCCAGAATCTTTAGCCATCGATCTGGAGGGACCCTGACAAGATTGTCTTTTGTTAAAAATAATCCCCCGATGAAGGTCAGTTCTTGAGTTGGTTCCAGATGTGACTTGTTGGTGTTGACCATCCAACCCAGTTGATGCAGCAGGCGGGTGGAGAAGTCCAAGTGTTTGCGTAGCAGTAGAGGACTGCCGTGGTTGAGAAGGCAGTCGTCTATGTATGGATCGAAGTCCACTCCCCTTAGATGAAGAAACCTGGTAACCGGAAGCGTGATGCGTGTGAAAAGCCACGGGGCCGTAGAAATGCCAAACGGAAGCACCCTCCACTGGTAATGTATTCCGTTGAAGACGAACCTCAGGTACTTCCTGTGACGCGGATGTATGGGAACATGTAGGTAAGCGTCCTGTAGGTCCAGACTGGCTAGCCAAGCCCCGGGAGACAATTTGGCTCGAATCTGCTCTAGGGACGTCATTCGGAAATGAGGAGGGTCGGCCAGATACTGTCTGTTGAAGACCGCCATGTTGTGAATCATGCGCATCTTGTCGGAATCTTTCTTTGGCACCAGGAAGATGGGTGAGTAGAACCCCGGGGAGCGGTGGGGTTCCAGCACTGTCTCTATGGCTCTCTTGGATAACAGAATGTCGATATTGGACTCTAGGAGAGCTAGTTGGTGTTGAGGATATATCCGCGACTGGGGAGTAGATGTCAGCGGTGGAGTCTCGACCAAAGGTAGTTTGTAGCCGGACTTCAGAATCTTGCTTACAAACGGATCCTCTAGGAATGACCAGTTGGGCCAGAAGATCCCTAGTCTCCCACCTACTGGAGTCGGATGGACAGGTACGACTGGGGGTGGGAGGTCCCAGTCGGAGACATCCACGGCTTCAGCGACCAGAGTAGGGGCGCTTGCCTCTGCCTCGCCCTGGCATCGAGGGGGTGTCCCGGCTGCGCTCCTGGGGCTTCCGCTGAGTGTCATTATCCTTGGTGCGGCCCCGTCCCCTCCCAAAGGAGGAGCGGATGGATTCCCTCCTGGGAATATAGCGCTTCTTTCCACTTCCTCTGGCTCTGCCACGAAAGGCAGAACCAAGAGCCTCAAAGGTAGACAGCGCGACTTCAGTGTTCGTTAATTCCGCGTGCGACTTGTAAATATCTGGAATCTTGTCGGCGAACAGAAACTTGGAAGTGAAGGGAGCCCGAAGTAATTGGCGCTTAAATTCCTCCTGCCAATTACATGTATCCAGGAAGCCGGAGCGGCGAACCGAAGTTGTCATAGCCAACGCTGCACGTAAGTGACCGAGTAAGTCATGAAGAACTTTGCCCTGCCACTGGAAGATCGTCGTGAGATGATCCACCCTGGAGGCGTTGTCTTCTGATAGGTCTGCTGCAGCCGCTGAAGTAGCTGAGGCTAACGCCGAAATGGGTTTAAGCATACGCTTGAGTTCCGTGTCAATAGCTGCTAATTTGGAGTCCTGCACTTTATAAGCTGAGAGTGAAGAACTTGACAAGCGCTTGAGTGAGTCGTCCTGGGCTGCACCATTATCTGTGAAGTCTAGGCTGTGGATCTTGTAATCCGACTTCCTTGACTTAGACGCCTTGATCGTAGGATTCAGAGACAGCTTGGCAAAATCCTCGTCCAGGAGAGACACTGCCTCCGCCACCATAGGATGAGGTGGAATTAGTAGTTCCGGGGACAAACGGATGGACGCCGGATTATTAGGATCGACTGACGGAGAAGGACAGTCAGGTAGCCTGTCAGCAATCCACTCAAACACTGCCGATAGTGGTAGATAGGTGCCATCATCCTCGCCTACACCTGCCTCTTCTTCATAGTCAGGGCAGAAGTGTTGCTCCTCCAAATCTTCCCAAGAGACTGAAGTCGATTCCCGCCGCTGGGTGGAAGAGGTAGAAGGCGTCCGAGTAGAAGAATCCTTCAGTGAAACTCGCGAGGCCTCTGGTGAACGTGAACGCCGGGTTCTGGAAGAGCGCCGAGGAGATCTGGATCGCGAACGGAAGCGCCGTCGTCTAGGAGAGCGTGAGCATGAGCGCGAGCGCCGGCGCCGACTACGGTGAGGAGAACGGGACCGCCGATTCCTCGGAGATCTGGACCATGATCTGCGTCTCGAGCGCTCAGCTTCTAAGCGCCGAGCGCGCTCCTCGTCTAGCTGACGTTGTAGCACCTCTTCTCTAGATAGCGTGTGAGAGATCCTGGGGATCCGGTAAGGCGCTGGCGGAGGCACAGGAGCCGGCGTCTGAACAAGCGCTGGCGTAGGTATAGGTGCTGGTATTGGAACCAGTGAAGGTGTCCCCATCAAGGCTGTAGACGCTGACGTGGGCATAGGCGCTGACGTAGGTGTCGGTGCTGGCATAGGCGTAGGCGTTGACGTTGAAATTAGTTCGGGAATCAAGGCAGGCGCTGACATGGGCGCTGGCACAGTAGCTGAGGTCGGCGCTGGCTCTCTAGTAGAAGTGCTGGGCGTCAGGAGAGACCGTAATAGCCTCTGAACTTCTGGGTGCGCTAAGGCGTCCGGACGGGATAAGTCAACAAAGGCGTCCGAGCGAAGTGGCTCCGGAGACGATCGAACCGGCGTCGTAGATGAGCGCTCCAAACCAGACGTCGGCGTTGGTGCTGTAAAGGTAGGCAGCTCCGGGTCGTCCTGTAAAGAACCTAAAGAAGAAGCTGGGGAAGACATTCTCCTCTTCCGCTGAGTAAACCTCTTTCTACGGACAGCTAAAAAGGTCTTGAAATCCGCCACAGAAAGACTAGTACAATGCTGACAGCGGCTGTCAAGGGAACAGGTCTGCGATGCACAATCCGGACACCAGGGGTGGGGATCCTTGGCTGACTTCTGCCCCTTGCAGACAGTACAAAACTGCCGAGTCATACACAGTTAACTGCAACAGATAAAAACATACCCGAAGCGTGAAATAAAACAATAACGCTAGAGGTAGAAACGAAAAACACCCCTACATAAAAAATGCAGCAAAAGCGCACCCCCAACCTAAAGTGGGTACGCCTGTAAGCTCGCGACAGCGACGGCTAGCAACCAACATGGCTACCTGTGAAACATGCCACGTGGGACAAAAAAACACATGAAAAACGGCAAAAATCGGGAGGAAATACCATACAAAATAGCAGAACAGATGGAGGAAGTATTCCTGACGGAATAAAGAACCTCCAAGGCCGCCATGACACCTCACAAACAACGCAGGAAAACCCACATCGAAGTGAGAAAAAAAAAGAAACATTTACAACACGAGGTAGCAAGGTAAGTGAAGTTAAATTCAATTTAACTAACCACACACCTAGGGAAACAAGACATACCTACCTGTTGAACGACAACTTTATTCAACACAATAGAAAACTCCGAGCGAAACAAACACGTCTGATCAGACGAACGCTAGAAGTAAAAGAGAATTTTGGGATGGCTCGCTTTCCCGCGAGTAGGGAGATCACGTCACTTCCGTGACTACATCCGTAGATTATACGAGGTAGCCATTCAGGGAATGGCGAATCAACGTCTGTCTGATCTCTACTAGCGAAGCTTGAGGTAATATGCATAAGACCTATGGTAAGGTAAGTTAAAAATTTTTCCACTATATCAGTTGATTTTCTTGTTGAGTTTTTTACATCAACAGCATAATTAACAATGGGAAGTCAACTGAACACCGGTACAGCATGATATACAAATTTGCTACCTGGCCAAAAAAAATCGCTGTACTGGGATGTCGTGGAATGGATTTTTTTCCACTTCTGATGACCAATACCACAAAAGGATCACCAACCTGGAGTTTCATCAGTACTTACCTGTCCAAGCGCGGGTGTGAGATCATCAGCGTAGAACTCCAGCACCCTGAACACTCGGCCCTCAACACTCACCACTGGTACCGGTTCCATCCGGTCACGGATTGGCAGGGCAAAGTAGTGGGCAAACACGTCAGAGTCTATGGTGGCTGACATCAGGACCACCTGCAGGACAGGACAGGACAGGCTTTACAAGCACCACAACCACACTTGGCTTACTACAGAGTACTCACAGATCAAACACATACCACACACAGATCAACTACAGCCCATACACAGACCACACAGACTGATCACAGACCACAAACACATCAACTACAGATCACATACAGATCAACCAAAGACCAGACATGAATCGACCACAGATAAATAACAGATCAAACAAGACAGAAACTATCCCACAGATGACCATTTGAGTTGCGCTAACCTTGACATGTTGTGAGTTGGTCCGCAGCAACTTCCGCACAATCAGCAGGGCAAAATCTGACTCCTGGTCTCGTTCGTGAACCTGACAAACACAAATGACCATATTTTCATGTACGACCAAGGATCTCACACATATTCCAGCTACAGAAATTGTCCACAAGAATTACACAATTAAAATCAAATGCATGTTCATGTATGAAGATTTGTGACTTGTGTAAATGAGTAGACTGGTATAAATAAGCATGAATTAGAGAATGAGTTTGGTTTTACGCCACTTCTAGCAATATTCCACCAACATCACAGCAAGGAGACCCCAGAAATGGGCTTCACACATTATGCCCATGTGGGGAATCGAACCCAGGTCTTTGGTGTGACAAGCGAACACTTTAACCATTAGGCTACCCCACCACCCCTAACATCTGGATGACACATTTCACATTTAGTGCACTAGTGGTCAGCAGCCTGACCTCATCAAGAATCACGTGTGTGTACTGCAGCATGTTTTTTGTCTTTATCAACTTCTCTCTCAGAACCCCAGTTGTACAGTAGGTGATCCGAGTGTCCTCCGATGTTTTGTTGTCCATGCCAATCTGAAAGGAATACATAATCATCATCTGGGACACAAAATATTTGTTCTTGTACAAAAAGCTGAGGTGAGGTGAGGTTTATCACTGCTCATTATTCAACTTGAGTGGTGAAGTGCATGTATTTAGGTGTACAGAGTTCTAAGCTAACCAGTGTGGTATGTCACAACCAGGGTCAGTTGGTTGGTTTGTTGTATAAAGACACACTCAACAATATTCAAGCAAAATGTCAGTGTGTCTGGACCAGAAAATCTAGTGATCAACAGCATGAGCATCATTCTACATTCTTCATCTTACCAAACAACACATAAACGTCGTTCTCTAATTGGCTGAGTGCTCTTATGTTATTTTCAATGTGCCCCACTTACAAGCATGGTACATTATAAGTTGTTCACTGGTCACGAGGGACCATGGGTTGAGGTACCCTTGACGTTTGTTTACATTCACGGCGGGACCAGTGAACAAAGCATTTATCCTACCAAACACTTAAATGTAATTCTGAACTGTCTGAAGCATGATCACCGGATCTTACACTTGAGCCAACTTGTGTGAATCAAATGATTTGAATCTTGCTGTTTTTTACCGTAGGTATTGTCTTAGTAAAGCTGCCATGATGTAATTCCCCTTCTTAAGTTAATATTCACAGGGACTGCATCTGAACACTTTGTCAAAATTTATTTATTGGAAAGAGAGTCAAATGTTTTGTAGCCATCGCTAGATTTTGTGGGTGAAACAAGAAAAACAGATTTAGAATTATCTCCCTTCCATCAATTTCCAATTTAGGTCAGCCTGACCTCCCGATCCTGCTCATCGCCTTTTAGAGCAAGCATGATCGGGTTATTGAAGATCAGTTTTAACCCAGATCTTCACAGGTTTCCTCTCTAGTTCAACAAGAATCAGTACAATCTGCAATGATTTTCACTTCACACATCTCTAAGCCAAGCACTGTGGTAGGTCTAAATGAGCAGGTCACTAACTTGGTATCCACAGATCGTTCCAAGAGTCCAGTTTCTCTCAGAGCACACCCTCCTTGCCACACTGACTGCGGCAATACGACGAGGCTGTGTGATGATGATGTTGCAGTGCTTGTGTTCCTGAGCATAGTGATCCAGGATGTACTGGGGTACCTGTGTAGTCTTGCCAGAGCCGGTGGACCCCTGGATCACTGTAACCTGGTTACTCTCTATAGTGCTCAACAGCTGGAACAAAGGCCATCATACTATTCATAGTCAGAACGGGAATGGTATTGTTCAAACAGATGACAGACCCAAACTCTAGATACATTTTTTGCAGTCTGGGTATTTCAGCCATGGTATCTGTAATATGCATGTGCTACTGGTCTTCAGTGGGTAGTCAAATTTTCTGATACTCACCATTTTCTTAAAAGTTGGGATTTTCTATTTGTAAGAAAATTTTAGAAAAGATAACTATAACTAACTGTTTGTCATTAATATGATCGTTGTTTTAAAAGAAAAATAAACAATGTGAAGTCTTTAAAAGATGAGCGATGTGGATGATATTTTCAGAAAAACTAATCAGAATGAGTGTTACAAACCAAAATGTTTATCAAATTGAAGTTTACATCAAACAAAAATGTCTCTTGTCTTTACAGCTTGATTGAAGCATCTGTTATGAAGTAATGTGCATCACAGGTCTTACTTCTAAGGCAAGACTTATGACCAAACAACTTGATTACCTACAGGCAAAAATAGCTCAACTCATCAACAAACAAACACATGAAAAACTAAGGTCACAGTCATACTGTCCAGCTAGCCTAACGAATCAGAAGGACATGAGAAATGAAAGCACCTGTTCCTTGTGGTTTGTGATGGGCAGTTTCTTGTCATAATTATGAGCGAAGTGGTAGTTGTTGTAGACTTCAGTGGCACCAGGAGGCACAAGGTCATCTGGCATCCCCACAGACCCAGCCACAGTGCTGTCTAGTTCGAGTTGCTCCATCCCCCCCACCACATCCCCACCAGGGGACATCGGCCCTAGCTGCAGAGGCTGAAACACACATTAAGGCTACAGAATTCCACAGAAACTTACCACACACAATGTCTAAAGAATATTTCGTGCATAAGTTCATGTGTATACGTGTGCATGTGTGGGTGCTTAAACTAGCCCAGACATAAGCAGGTCATACAGTGCCAGTTCACTGAGAAACCATGCCACAGTTAGGCATGAATATCCCACTCAGACACATTATACGGACTCTGAACAGACCATTCCTTGTACCTTTTAATGCCAAGAGCCAGTGTGTTAGTATCACATGGTCAGGGATCCAACCCGCAACTTTCCACTCTCCAGGCAGACGCTCGAACTATTCCACCACAGAGACATTCATCAAAAGTGTAAATGTTACGTTAAATATATACCCAAATTCAAGAAATTTCAAGACTTTGTGCTTTCCTCAGAATGTTAAAAACAAGCAAACTATTACAGTGTACATCTGACCACTTTATCAAAAGCAGCCATGCCAATCTGGACTTGTCAGAGAGGTGAACAAAGTATGTGATCTTGACAACCAGTTGAGGAACTTCATGTTTGTGGAAGTTTCAGCAGCTCACAGATTTGATCAGTGACTTAGTGTATTGATTTGGTGCCTCGCTGACAGTTTGGGTTCAAAATTCAGACTGCACTCAATCAAGGATTAAAATTTGGACTTAACGCTAGACCATTTATATTTCTTGTGTTACAAATTTGCCAGATGTATTTTTCCAAGAGCGTGAAGAAAAACAAAAATAAATTGTCCCCACTCAAAAAATAAAAACCTAATCTTTTCGTAAATATAAACTTACAAGAAAATTTGTTTTCAGATTTTTTACCCCATATACACCTTATAACTTGCCAAAAGTAAAATACTTTTAGCATTCAAAATGGTGATTTGTTTCAAAAATATTTTCCTCCTGCCTTTAGATTTTCTTTGGACAAAAATCCATTAAAACCAGAAATAAAATGTGGTAAGGACTGATTAAGAAATGTGTTATCCCTGGCATAACATTCATTTAATCTCATGGCTAAGGAATATATATATATACCAACAACACTGCTATGACTAACACAGCATACACATTAGACATGTGCAGTTGAGAGCAAGATCAAGGACTGAAGTCTTGGAAGTCTTGACTCTGAATATCATGAAAGATAAATCAAGGATACAGAATAGAAAGCATTTAACAATAAAATCTGTGAAAGTGTAATCTTTAAGCATTTTGTTCAGGGTCTTATGAAATACAGAAATAGGCATCCTCAATACACAAACTTGCAGAATGTATTCACAGAAAAAAATTACACTGCTTCCCTGAGGACCGCAATCAATGTTAATAATTGTGTCAAATTCTAAACAAATAATATGAAATTCATACAATTAACATGACTAATGTAACCATCTTACAGTAAAGAACACTCAACAATTTCACTGATTTAGTTCACCTTGTTCTTCTTAGAGGTTTAGTTTTGTAGGTCAAAGTAAAATCCTGAACCTTTCATCATATAACTATAAGTTGTGCAGGTACACTCAAGATGCTGAACAGAGCACTACCCTACCTTAGTCTTACAAAAAGTTAAGACAGAACCACCATGGTCCATCAGTGCTTCTGTTGTGCTCAATTTCATCACTAACTGTACAGATGGAGGGGTTACACAGAGGGCAACACTTGCTGAGAAACTCTCCACACATCACCTTCACCAGAATCTGTCATACCTTTGTAATTCCCTACCTAATGGAACATGACAGACCTCATCAGTTATAACCCATTTGATTGCTGGAAGTACATTCTTCACATAATCTCTGAGTTTATACACTGAACATGCTAGAAAGGAGTGACATACACACAGCCTGGGTACAGTCGAATGATTAGTCAAAACTATATTATCCTCTACTTCTGCAGGTAACTGGTTGGTTGGTTTGCTGCTTTATGCAGCACTCAGCAGTATTCCAGCAACATAGAGGCACACTGTAAATAATCAAATCTGGACCAGACAAACCCATGATCAACAGTACTAACATTGATCTAAGCAACTGGGATGTGACGACGTGTCAGACAAGTCAGCAAGCATGACATCTAAATCCTGTTTGTTGTCTCTTACATAAGGCTAAATAAAAAAGTGAAATTTTTTCAGGCATCAGCGCATCACTTTTATTTGTGCACGTAACAATTTTTTATTGCCATTTTGAAAAAAAAATTTTGACTAGGCCACATCCTGATCATCCATTGGTCCACAATGAGAATGAGTGTCTGTAACGAGTGTGACTGAATCTAGAACTCATTAACGTGTGCTAAACTTTCCAAACTCTGTTTCTGAGAGAAAAAAAATAAAATGTGTTCCTTCCTCGTCACTGTTTTTTTATCAAAAATTAAAAATATTGTCCTACAACCAGTCACTTTTGAAAAATAAATGTGCCTGAGAAACATTTAATTTTTTTTATTCAGTCTTAGGCAAGAGTTACAGAAGATCAATTCAAACCAAGATCTCCATGGGTCTGCTAATAACTGGAGCAAATGGTCCAGTAGTGGTAATATATATTAATGAAACAAGGCTTATTGTTTTCCCCTGTAACCACGGTAACAAATAATTTTGAATGTGGACACTGGGGTGTTCCAGACCTGGTAATGCTGCAAGAGGTGCTGCTCCTCCTCTTGTTGGACCTCCTCCGCATACTCATGTTGGTCGACAGACACGTTCCTATAACACTACATACACATATTATCATACTCATCTTGGTACACAGCCAGCATCTGTTATCATGGCTATTTCATTTTGGGAAAGACTTTCGCCCGTATCCCCACCCTACATGTCCTTAAATTTCATCATGTTGATCCTTGTCAAATCACATCATCTGAATATATACTCCTCCTATGATAAGCAAGATTTTTGGCATGTTTCTTTGATGGTATCTGAACATACAGAAGGAACCTATCCAACTTTACACAATGCCATTTAGAGAGTGGTCAAATGCAACATGTCATATTTGGGATTTCACTTTCTTAGTAAAGTACAAATTCTAGTACTTTTTTGGTTGAGTCCCATCCAGGATTCAAACCTGTACCCTCAGAGTCAGGCAACTTAACTCCAGCAAACAAAGTCAGCCGCCTAGCTCGCTCGGCAAGGAAGTCGCGGTGGCTGATGGGCTGAGTGGCTGACTTTGTTTGCTGGTGACTAAGTGCCTGACTCTGAGGGTGTGGTTTCGAATCCTGGATGGGACTCAACCAAAAAGTACTAGAATTTGTACTTTACTAAGAAAGTGAAATCCCAAATATGACATATGTTGCACCTATCCAACTTCTAAAAATGCCACCTAAACATATATATTTCCTTGTGTCCTGATGAGTATGACACAGGTCCTTCTTCGTTTCAATCATCAACCATGCATATTGTTTTCACAAGGAATAACCATACGAATATACTCCATGAGTGTTTCCCGAAACGCACCTTTTATAGGGTGGAAGATGCTTCGAAAAGTCATTTTGTTGCACTCCACGTACACTTCCAGTTCGTGGGTCATAGTCCCGGCCTCCAGTGAAGCTTCGTGGCACAGACTGTATCGTGGACTTTTTCTGTGTAGCTTCTTTTCCTATCCTGAACCAGTCGTCAATATCTTCCAGTGTAATATCAGTCGTTAATCTGCTCATCTTGACGAGCTGTCCTAATTTTTGTTTGTTATGAACTGTCAACACTTTCGCACATGGCGCCTAGTGGAGCTGTTAATGGCTGCCGTTAGTTTCGCACCAAGGGGGCGTCTCAAAACAAACGATTTTTGTAATCAGAGAGACTCTGTGTCTATTTTTTTCTAACGAACTTTTGAACAGTTATTTCACGCAAGATGACAAGTTCATTTTGTGGGGCTGTAGTTTGGTGTTCCGCACTGTGGTCAGTAATTTGAAAGCACTAGCGAAACATGCATTCATAACAAAGGTCAGCCTCTCCGTCGCAGATCGATGCTCATGCTATAGATCACCGGACTGTCATATCGCTTGAATTTGGGAATTTGGTAAGTAAACAAAACACAATCTATAAGTTAGGGTGATTGGAACTATTATTGCTTGATGCATTTATAGTTCTTGGGTGAGTTGTTAGAAAGCTTGTGATGGCGAATGTCAACTGTTTCTGGGAGCTTTTATGTTGGGTGGACGAGCAAGTTTAGTGTTATGTGGCATTCAGCAAGATTCCAGCTATATGACGGCGGTCTGAACATAATCGAGCCTGGACCAGACAATTCAGTGATTAACAGCATGGGCATTCATGATGCAGTTTTTTATGGTGGGGAGGAATATGATAACATCCCAGTTGATGATATGTCTGAGATGGCTGATTTGCTGGTTAACGTTGTGTTCTCTCTATTCCTTTATTCAGTAATAGGGGCCATAGGCCCAGAGTACAAACAGATTTACACAATATATGTATATATAGGTGAACACTGAACAGTGCAATGTATACAGGTGACAATGTATAAAAAAAATGCTAAAGTAATTAATAAATTGTGCTTGATGTTGGAGTTGTCTCCCTAACATCATGAGTCAAGACACTGCTTCCTCACTGCCAAGGCTTGAAGATAAATTCTGCTAATAAAGACTGGTTCTCAAAATTCATGATATATATAAACTTCATTTCATCTGACAGAGTATATGGGATATTTAACAGATGCACACGAAGATCATGATACTGGGGGCAAGTTATAAGAAAATGGATTTCATCCTCAAGGACAATACTGTTGTATACAGACTCACAGAATTTACAAACTCTCTCTTCTATTGCAATTCCTGTCCATCTCCCTGCTTCAATTGCAAGATTATTATTAATACACCTGAGTCTTATAAAAGTAGTTCTATATCTTGTTGTTTGCACCACACTGAAATAGGATTCCATTTCCAGTGAAGATTTATATTTGTGATAGAGAGATAACTTTCTGCTTTCTTTTGTATTAGCCAACCAGTTCTGTTTCCAACAATCAATAAGTCTTTGTTTGAAGAGATTTAAGAAGAGTGTTTTATCTTCAACTCCTTGATTTTCCCACACAATGCCGAACACATAGGAAAAGAGTAAGTACCTCACTGAAGAGGCCCATGTTTTTCTTCCTGTGCTGTCCAGAGCACACAGCATTGAATAACATGCTTTAGGATAACGTTGGCTGGACATACATAAAAGTTTAAACCAAAAGTTAAGCATTCTGCAATCTGACCAATGAATAGCGGAAATCTCCCAAGTTCTCCATAAATGACTGATTTGTTTGTACCAGATTTAACTGACAGAATCCTTTTACAAAATTTCATATGAATGCTTTCATCACAGTAAGATTCTTCGACGCCCCAAATTTCTGGAGCATAGTTAAGTACTGATACAACCATTCTGTCCAACAGAAAGAGTGCATCTTTGGTTTTGAGTTTAAATTTGTTTATAAAATTCAAAAGAGTATACATGGCTTTATCCACTTGCTGTGCAAGAGTCTTTCTAACTAAACTCCATGACAGTGAATGTGAAATAGATTCCCAGATACGTATAAGAACTGACTACTTCGATCTCTTGCGACTTCATACACCATTTCTCATTTATTTTCACAACTCCACCTCTTCTGAAAACAGTAATTTTTTCTTTACTTAAATTAATCGTCATTCCGTATTAGTCACAAAATTCCACAGCAATGTCAATGGTTTTCTGTAATCTTCCAACACTGTCACTCACATTTGAAATATCATCAGCAAACATCAGAGAAGTAATGTTGTCAAAAACATCGTTTACAAAAATTCCCTCGCAGTCTTTGGCCTTGCACATAATTGTTAATTCATTGATAAAAAGAGTAAATATAAGAGAACTAATCATACAGCCTTGACGGGTGTCAACCATGCAGGAAAAGTAGTCTGTTAAAGTCAGTTTTTCTGCAAGAACACAGGATTTCAGTTGATCATACATAGATGATATAACTCTAACATTTTCCTACTTAACCCATGACCTACAATCACATATTTCATGAGGTGGTGCTGCACACTGTCAAATACTTTAGTGAAGTCAATAAATATACAGAAGAAGCGACCTTTTGATTTGGATAGATAATTCTGGGCTAGGGAATAAATAATTAATATGGTCCACTGTACCTCTACCCTGTCTGTAACCACACTGTTCTTCACCCAGAATTCCCTTATCTTCACACCAAGCAACTAGTCTGTTATTCATTATTTTTGTGAAACACTTCCCCATCACTGAGAGAAGTGAGATACCTCTATAATTGTTGGGGTCTGACTTGGTATCTTTCATATGCAAAGGATATACAATTGTTTCACTCCATTCTGCAGGGAAGATTTCAGAGTTAAACACACTATTAAATAACTTACGGAAGTACGGTGTAAGCTCAGCAGACCCATGATTAAGATGTTCATTCAATAACCCACCAGGACCAGCTCACTTTGTTCTCTTGGATTCTATTGTTGATGAAGTGTGGTGTTTCACCTACCTCTGGTTGTTCACAGTTACAGTCAGTATTGAAAACAACACTTCTGGGTTCTGAGGATTTGGCGGTGTTTCTTCAGTTTCCTTAAAGAAGAGTATATTACGGGAGGTGGATTTGGTGATGGTGGACTCATTGTTGGCTTCATGAAACAAGATGAGCATGGTGATGTTGGCAGCTTGGTTTCCTGTGAAGGTGAGCTAGGAGTGAGTGAGTGAGTGAGTTTAGTTTTACGTCGCACTTAGCAATATTCCAGCTATATGGCGACGGTCTGTAAATAATCGAGTCTGGACCAGACAATCCAGTGATCAACAACATGAGCATCGATCTGCGCAATGGGGAACCGATGACATGTGTCAACCAAGTCAGCCAGTCTGACCACCCGATCCCGTTAGTCGCCTCTTACGACAAGCAGTGTCACCTTTTATGGCAAGCATGGGTTGCTGAAGGCCTATTCTACCCCGGGATCTTCACGGGTCAGGTGAGCTAGGACGATGTGGAAGGCGCTGATTCAGATTTATTGGTTGTAGATCATATTGAGTATGGGTATAAAGAAGATTATTTGTCAGGGAGTTTTAGGGACGAGGGTTAATAAGGTCAGTGAAGACTTGAAAGAGACTCTGCATCAGGACTAGCACGAAAACGATGGATTAATTGGTGCGTGTGCAGATGATGCCAGACCAGCGTTGACTATAACGTCAAACGCAACATGCTTCCAGCGTTGTTTAGCGGGCGGGAATACCAGGTCGGGTGGAACGCCGTGCTCTTGAGGGAAGATGTGGCAATTTATTCCATCCCTTTGGAAATGTTTCATCTGCATGGATATATATTACTACAGAAATAATGAATGGACAACTATTGTAAGAATGATGAAGGAAAGGAAGACGAGGATCCATGCAGGGGTCCTGCCGCCGGACGCATGACGATACTCAGCAACATATATATTACTTCTTCTTATATGCACTGGCAATGGCTGATGGTATTTTCACTACTTTTAGACTATCCACTACTTTATTTAAACTTCTCGTAGGATGAGGTTACTGTCAAATTCCTGTATTCCAGCGGTGCCTGAGAATTACACTCTTCAATGCTTGATTTCTCAACACGATTAAGGCGGTGTTCTAACGCTGACTTGTCTTCCTTGGCTTTGTACCGACTTGTACGTTCGACAATGAGATGTAGTGGACGTTTGTAGTCCAACACATACCTCTAATTTGCTGCTTCGTATTTACTGTGAGAAGACGTCACGCCATGACAGAGCCTTACTGTTTCCGAATTCTAAAATACCAGAAACATTGGCAGTATATAGAACATACCTAGGCTTTATCGAAACAATTTACTAATTAAATTTTGACTAATTAGGTGCCACAGGTCCTGGGGATGAAACATTTGCATGCCCAGTTAATTCCTCAGAATGTTTTCAAATCTTTCCTGAGAGGGATCAGTTATCGGCTGTTGGACGTGGTAAGTCGTCCATCCTTTATAATTATATATTTCATCAACTATTTTATTTGTGGCGGAAGCTGGAAGTCAACCTGATCTTGAATCATCTTTTCCCCCTCTTGAACTCTGCTGCCAGTTCTTGGCACCATGTCAGCTTGGAAGGTTGGGCTATCCAGGGCAACTCTAACAGTAGATTGCTGTAGACCATCCCTGTGCCATCACAGCCATACTGAAACGAATGCTTATGCTTGTTCGGCCTTTAAGTTTCACAATGTTGAGTCATTTGTAACCAGTACAGTTAGATGTGGTGCATTTTAGTGAAGTTTTACCTGTAACTGACAAGGTTTCTAAATTCTCTCAAGACTTTCTCTCTGGAAACAATTTCTCCTCTCTAAATTGCTGTAATTGTCAAAACAAATTCTATGTGGCCTCTGTTGTTAGCCAAACTACCTGGCAAAAAAATAGTTTTCAGATTTTACTAAAATGAAATACAGTGGCAAGCTTGATGTTATGGATATCGATGTATTGTGGAGACAAAATTGTCTGCTCCTCCTTTGTAATAGTAGTAAAGTTAATAGGCTTATGGCAACTGTTCCAATAAATTGATCAGATACAAAATGTTTTGTGTTTCCAGCATGCATTTGAACTGGTGGAGGTTGCATATTCCTTGGATGTTGTTTAAGAGATTGTCCCTGCTTTGAAAAAGAATCTTTCACCATAGCCAGGAAAACAAGTCTTTCAAAATTTCCCACCAGACCACAAGACCAGTGAAAGGACAACAGTTGGTCATTCAGAGGTCCTGATAAATGTTTGCAAGTCAGGGACCACTGGACCAGCATAAATTTCGCACACTGCATAAGTCTTTGAATCTATATTTTGTATGGAACAACAATCTCAGAATGTCTTGGTTGATCTATGAGAAAAGAAAGAGGAAGTGAGTTTAGTTTGCAGTATCTTCCAGCAACATCACTGTGAGGAACACCAGAAATGGGCTTCATACATTGTGAACATGTGGGGAATTGAACCAGGGTCTTCAGGGCGATGAGTGAAGGTCTATGACAAAAGATTGTTCCATACACAATTCAATGACAACTAACACAAGACAAAGGGTCTTCAGGGCGATGAGTGAAGGTCTATGACAAAAGATTGTTCCATACACAATTCAATGACAACTAACACAAGACAAAGGGTCTTCAGGGCGATGAGTGAAGGTCTATGACAAAAGATTGTTCCATACACAATTCAATGACAACTAACACAAGACAAAGGGTCTTCAGCACGATGAGTGAAGGTCTATGACAAAAGATTGTTCCATACACAATTCAATGACAACTAACACAAGACAAAGGTCCACTCCTTTATTCTCACTGACCCTGCTTTGATCTAGATTTGCACTATGTGACCACTATTTTAAAATTCACTTATCACAATCAACCACCATTGTAAGCACAGTCTTTCACGAGCCAACATGGACTCCAGGTTAGAACTGTCATTACCACTGGCTATGGAAATTAGTCCTTTTGATTTATTTCCGAGATTGCCATGTGAACATTTTTTGTAAAGTTTCAAATTTGAAACAAATACAAATGACACTGGCCAGTTAGTAACTACATGTTCACCAACTGATTGTCTATGTCCAGCTGCTTCTGACTTTAGATGGGGCTTGTCATGGAGGAGATACATTAAGAGATCATTACAGCCTTCCAGGTGCTGTCACATCCTGGAACGTCTCCCATCAAGCCTGCCATGTTTACAAAACAGTGCCAACATGACTGTACATGATATCACACTAGCATGTCAATCATTTGCTGCAAATCATCTGAACTGTTCGTAATCACAGTAATGATACATGTCCACACAACAGTGTATTCATACAGATTTGATTGTTTAAGAAAAAACAGTTGCTACAAACTATAGATACTATTACCATGTTACCAAATAACATAACATTATTACAGAGATACTGTAAATATGCTCTTTCCATGTGATACTTCACTTACACATGTTGCGTCAGAAAGCTATAAACTTCAGTAAGACTGCCATATAAAATTTGCTGAAACAAATCAGTAAAAAGGTACCAAATTCTTTTGCAGATTGCACAAGTTTGTTACGAAACACACCTGGTATGAAATTTCTTCTCATTCAAACTTTCTGGTCAAGCAAGTCTTGCAAATATAATAATGTTACTGCAGACAATTTCTCACATTTCCTGTTTTTCACACAATATATACCAGAATATCAAAACAAGCATCTGCAGCTATGTCTTCCCTGTTCCGAATATTCTGGCTGTAAGACTGAGGTTTCTTGTGTTTAGGTCACTGACAGTCCGCTCAAGTTCACGTATCTTGGTACCTTGCATTTCCGTTTGCAGACCTAAGTCTTGTATTTTTTTCTCTAATGACATAAGTTTCTGTCTCTCTCTCTCCTCCTTGATCTCCTCCTTTGTAGCGGACCTGTTGTATTCATACATCAACGTACCCACAGCAATGGAGAAGATGATGAACTCTCCCAACATCTCCGCACCAAGCTCTGTGGCCATCTCGTCACTTAGCTTGTCCACGTGCTTGGCACGACCAAGTCCCATGAGATTGAGGCGGAAGTTGACCTCAAACCAGTGGTAAACTGACAACAGAGGACAAAGTGGATTAGGAGTTGATCTTACTCTAGTGGAACACTGACTGAGTGAGTTTAGTTTTCCACTGCTTTTAGCAATATTCACCGCAGGGGACACCAGAAATGGGCTTCACACATTGTACCCATGTGGGGAATCAGTGGTTTTCAGTGGGTCATCTGAACACTATCATCACTAGACTACACAACCTTCCCTAAACTGACTGACGACAATTTGGATACGGATACATGTTCTCATTCATGTTTGTTTTGGAAATAAAGGATACTAAACGACCTTCAGTGTACTACCGTTTCCATTAAACAAGTGAATGAATTGGTATCAAATGAGCAAAAGCAAGTTTCATACTAAATCCTTCACAGGTTTAATGAAAATGGTTTAATGAGTTCAGTATTCTGTTTATTACTTCCAACACAAACTGATAGAAATTGAGGCTAGAGTGTGAGAACTCTAAGTTTTCCTCAAGTCAAATAGGGTCCAGTACCACTGCAACAGCTGCATTAGCATTGTGACGTCATAACTCAGAACCCTTATGACGTCATACATCTAGCGGTATTACTGAAAAATATTACACTGCAGTATCTTCCACGGGCGAGTAATAATGGTTAATATCTTCCATTAGTAATAATTGCTCCATGTGCTTACTTCCTACACAGGATAATTATTATCACAAAATACAAAAGCATGATTACCTCATCATATTTTATCCTTTATAAATTTTATTATCATAAAGTATATTTTTGTCTCTCTTAAATGGTTTTCTCGAATATATCATATTACGTCACTCGGTTAGTCATATGGAGTGAGGCAATATTTCCGCAAGATAACATCCTTGAACATTGCCAGAAACACTATTTTCAGGGACTGTTTACTCACTGTTGTCATGGTTGTAATGTGCAAGGTGTGCATCACCCGGAAGGGATCGTACACTAAATAGCATTCTGAATCGTTCGGGTACGAACCTTTTCGAGATAAAAAGTTCAAAAGGAATGTGTGAATGTCCACTTTCGCGATTTGGTAAGCTGTGTTCTGATTGGTCAATCTCAAAGGTTACCTGACGCGACCTCCCATAAGGTTTCGTTAGACTCGGTGGTGGAGTGTAACGAAAAGCACTGAGGATAAGTTTACTTAGACTGTATGGCTAGGGGGTGATGGGGGTTGGTGGATGATGATTTTCAAGGAGAAGCATGTTACATGTACAATGTGAATGATCCTACAATTTTTATGTATAATTTTCAAATAGTTTTACCTAGAAATTGTTGACCCTTCAACATGTGTACAAAATTGATGCCCCCTTCCCAAAATCAAAATGGTGACCCCACCATAAAATCATTATCACATCCCCAAGCGATAAATTATGAACGGTTCCTAATATCATTTTTAATTTTAATCCCTCTGATACATAGTTTGGTACACCAGAAATGGTCTAAAAAAATGTGGTCATGTAGGGAATCAAACCCTGACCCTTACCAAGCAAACACTTCAACTACAAGGCCATCCCACAGACACCTTATTGTTATTATACCACCCTAAGACAACTTAGAATGTACATCAATTTTCCAATGACATAATTTGATTTCACTAGCTTTGTGAAGTTCTCAAACTTATGCCAGTTTCACACACATCAACTACGGTGCAAACCTCGTGCCGGTTTGAATCAAGAATGTATTAAGAATTAAGTGAGTTGCGTCATTATATATTACGCGTTTTCATGGGGTATCGACCAAAGAAACCTCGACACTCTACGCCTTATTCTGGGTATTATAGCAACTGACAATACCTGTCATAAAACATCGTCAGAACTACAAGCTACTCAACAATCTGACACCAAAAGAAGATAGCTGTCAGGGCCGGCTAAGGTCATGATCGTGAACACATTTAGTATACGTACGCTGCGCTGGTGGCATGCACACATATTTCTTGAAAAACGGGCTGCTTTTCGCTCTCCTTTTCATGGCGTTAGCGACAGGCTTGCTGGCCTGTTTGATTATAAGAGATCCGAGTTTTACCAGGGGGAAGGCACCAGCAACCATTCTGAGACTGAAAATAACCTAAAAGTGTAAGCTTTAGTCATTTAGAGTTACCTCCCCAAGCATTAGACCGAGTTCCTGGCTTGTGGCGCACAGCTACAATGATCCCAGTTTACCTCAGAAAAACAAAACAAGCTCCCTACTCCGATAACCCCTTTGTGGAGTTCTCATATGCAATATGTTAGCATCACTTGAATCATTCCATGCTTCTGTAAGAAAAGTATCCATGCGATGTTGCGATTGTGTATAATTATTACCAACAAGGTAGAACTATTGCGTGAAATAATAATTATAACCTTTCCGAGTTTGGGATGTGATTATTCTCAATGATGATTGGTTAGTTATAACAAAAAAATGACAGTGACTCACTGGTAACAGGATATGTCGTCATTGTTAATGACGTCACAAATTGCTTAGATTACGTAAGCTGAATTCATCCCCTCGGGGAAATTTCTTTGCAGGCTTAACCTTTTCTACATTTGTCATAAAATATTTTCTCCCTCCAATGTCAGCCAGTAGTTTGAGAACTAACGCTTAGCTTCCCAGAAGAAAAGATAAACGGCAATTACGACTTTCAGTTGATTGTTCTCCTAATTACCCATACTCAAATTTGGTGGCAACACTTCAAAACTTAGTGGTCCCATCTCCCTGCAATTTCTACCGCCTGTAATGACCACGAATGTATCCGTTAGCATGAACAACCAAGAATAGTTGTGTACTGCACACTAGGGGTTGTGACAACACGGAAAGTGTCTGCACACAAAGTCGACTCCAAGGTTTTCATATCCGGTCACAGGTGGGCTGGATCCCGACACCTCAACCTCGCTGGATCACTACCCTGGCGCTTTAGCCGGCTCGCCCACCCTAAGCAATGTGACAAGTGACATAATTGTAGGAGCGGATAATGGATTCTGGAAAGGGGGAAGCACATAAATCTGAAATCTGAAGTCTAAAAGTTAGGAAGAAATGCTCCGCGGGATTGTTCAATGTATACGGCACATACGTATCCCCTGCAGGCAAACACACGCACCACTAGTCTGCCATACAGAGACCCCGAAAGAAATATGCCAACTTGACCGCCCATGCAATGCTAGAATATGTGACATGTCTAGATTACCATAGTTTCTGAGCATGAAGAAAATCTCTAGGCTCCCTCTTATTATAGTATACGAAGAAATTATTAACCATTTTTTCCTGTAAAATATGCCTATCTCAGAGACGAGCTGTCAGTCTAACGTAACACTAAACCGTATGGACTTGTGCTAATGCAAGTCAGGATGTTTATACGTCACCAGGGAGGATGTCAGTCTAAGTGACATTACAGTGGTTCATAATTGAGCATGAAGAAGTTGGTGCCAAACGTGCATAACGTTTTTGGATGATATGGAATATTGCAAACCAAAAGTCACTGTGTTCTGTAATCTGATTGGTTGAAAAGCATGATCAAATGGTATTAGATTCCCGGAAACTGCAAGACTATTCACTGCGTATTGACACGTAGAAACATCACAAACAATTGTTTTGATTCTTCTAGATCTAGTTAGTCCACCAAAAGCTGAATTTCACCACTTTCAAAACTTTCACTTCGATTTCTAGTCTCAATATCTGTCGTGTAAACGAGATCGTAGCTGCCCTTACATATGTGTTTTTCATGCAATGAATTATAGATAATATTTATGTGAACTTGATGAAGTTTTTTTTCTATCACGCCTACTGAAGAGCTCGCTATCTTAGTTAGGATCTGTTGCTTAACTTAGGACGGGAATAAGATCGTTTCGAGAATTGGTCTAATCTTAACAGTAGGATGTCATAACTCAATGTTAATTGATGTACAGATGTACACTTTTCATTGAAACCTATGAAGAGCGTTTTGTACGATAAATAGAATCTCAAGCCTCAGATATGTGTAACTTTATCAACTCGGTTGATATGCGTAGAGTAAGATTCTCTGTCATCAAGTTGCAGTTATTTATCCGGAGTCAGAATAGAGAGGTGTTCCACGAGAACATGTGTATGAAATAATGCACGAACGAATGCAAAGTAGTGCCAACGACCAAATAAAACCTTGCTATCTTGGAAACGCTGAAATCACCAGAAGCACTTAAATAATATATCAAGACTATTTCGTCGCCCTACCTTATAAGGTATAGAGTTTATAAGTTTAAACTGCATGGTAGGTAGGGCTGTAACGATGCATCGAACTATCGATGGGTTGCAATTGTTAAGTATCCGATAGCAATTAATCGACGGCAGATAAACTATCGATGCACCGATAGTATGTGTACATGTCGATAGTTTAGTTATTGACGTCCCGTTGATAACCGCGGAGCGCAAAATACATGATGTTTGGCCGCAGACTTGCAGCTACACTGAGCTTATGTTTTGACTGTTTACTTGATATTCGTTTCAAGTTTCTTGTCAGTTGTTAAAAAGGACTTAAACTCCAACTTGGTTATATTTCAGATAAACTACACATTCATTTGGGAAGTGACTTCAAGTAAGACAATTCAAGCAGAGAGAGGGAACAATTCTTGCAATTGCAAGAGACTATCGCTATCGCAGTAGTTGTTTCCCCTTCAATAGTCACCCCTTATGGTTGCCTGACGTAATCATAGGGGCTTGTAACGTAACAAAACATCACAACGGTATATATAGATCTTGTATTTTACGTACGAAATACCCGCAGGCCCGGAGGTCCAGCGCTGGTCGTTATTGTATCGGACCGGCAGTTTCAAATATGTGCGGCCCTTATGACCTTTAGTAAATTGTCTGTCAGTTATTTTTCATCTGGAATGTTTCACTCTATTTCTCCTTTATTAACGTTCGGGAATCCTCCACGATCCATCATGTTACGATAACTTACAGTTTCACTTCCTGGTATTTCAGCGCCTGTGCGGCCCTTAAATCCCGACAGGTTAACAAGCGCCTTAGAATGTCAACACCAGTCTAACAAATATCAACTCCTCTGGGTGCCATAGGCTTCGCTTGATTTTGTACAGTGTGAAACTTTGTACAGTGTAATTTATTTTGTTTTTCTTGGTTTCTTTGTTTTTAACCAAACGGGACTGCAGAATTCATTCAGGGCCTGTAGGTGTTTAAGCCAGCATGTAGCAGCAGGCCCTGATGGCGCGCTGGTAAATTATAGTATTGCAAACACTGGTTAACTTAAGACCCCTCAGTGACAATATAATACTCGACATTTTGTGTTACCCGCCTGCACTGAATTGTCTGGTCCAGATCCATGTTTTTTAACAAACCGCTTTCAAACTTTTGGAACATTGCTTAAGGCATCTGAAACAGCAAACAAAACTTTAGTGAGATTATCATCCACACGAACGCTGTTTGTTTTGTTTGTTTTCTTTCTTGAGAGGGTTTTTCGTTAGACTAACGCTTAATCTCCGAAAATGTATACTTCATATACTTTCGATAGTTGGGGAGAGAGGTTGGAGAACATTAAAGGTTATTCAACAAAGTAATTGATATGTTCTTTGGTAGGCGTCTCATCGCATTATCTTTACATTTCTACATTACAGTCAATGTAAGCGTTTATTGTGAAAGACACCAGCAGTAATAATGATTACAATACTTTTGAGACCACCCTTTTCCAACGAATACTCCCCAGTTTATGGGCTTCAGAAATTACACATTTTCACCTAGGTTGAATATATGTAACACAACAGTTATGTTGCAAGGTTTAAACACAATTATTTCCGACACTATCGGGCTTTTAGCGACTTGTCACAAAGTCGGCCTAACGTTAGACAACATGGGTCAGGTATAATTTGGTGCTAGGGACGCTAGCATGCACAGTATTGCACAATGACTGCATGGTACGCATGCAGTTTAATTCACTTTTGAAAATGAGTCAGAATACCCCAAAAAGGTAAAACCAACTGCCTACTAGCAAAAGAAAGAATAGAAGAGATGCATATTGTATATAATATAGGAAGTCATTGACTCCATGGTCTAATATTGTGTTGTCTGAGACGGGCATGATGTTGAGGTCAGCACGTGATGTTGATGACTCACTTCATACGCCCGGGTAATACACGTGAAACGGTTTCAAGATGACAGGGGCTTGACAAGCCAGATCCTTCTTACGTGTGTGCGTTGTGTGTGTGTGTGTGCGTTGTTGTGTGTGTGCGTGCGTGCGTGCGCACACACACACACACACACACACACACACACACATATATATATATATATATATATATACACACACACAGAGAGAGAGAGGGAGAGAGTTAGTGAATCATTGTAGGTGCATTTACAAGTGATGCACGCACACAGAAGAATTCTTCTTTGTTTGTTTGTTTGTTTGTTTAACACTCAGCAATATTTGGGGTATATTATGGTTGTCTGTAAATAATGGAAGCTTGACCCACTGATCAACAGCATGAGCATCGATCTACACAGTTTGGATGCGATCTGTGTCAACGAGCCTGACCACTCGATCCAGTTTGTCGCCTCTTACGAAAAGCATGGTTCACTTGATCATGGTGCGGCGGGGTAGCCTTGTGATTAAAGCATTAGCTCGTTACGTCGAAGGCCCCTGTTCGATTCCCCTCATGGTTACGATGTGTGACACCAATTTCCTTAGTCCCCAGTCGTGATTGCTAAAAGCGGAGTAAAACTCACCTCACTCACTCTGGTGGAGGATTGTTATCACTCAGTCACTCACTCTAATTGATAATGATTTTACTCACTCACTCAACGACTCACTCTGGTGGAGTATTGTACTCACTCACTAAATCACCTTTGACAGGGTATTGTGATCACTCATTGAATCTGATGAGTTGCGGTATGATAGCTCAGTGGTTAAACTGTTAGGTCATTTCTTGTGCCCCTTCCGTGATATTGGTGGAATATTGCCAACAGCGGCGTAAAACTCAACTCATTCACTCGCTCTGATGAAGTAGTGAACTCACTCACTCACTTCATGAGACGTACACCACGAGATTTTCACACGGGTTCCGTGATGCACACTTTCTATGCTATCTTGATGAGTTCACTCTCTAAAGTCACATGCTGTCTCACTCTCCCGACAAACGAATATAAACGACTTTTAACGACTCTGGCAGTTCATTTTCAGCACGTTGGGAACGTAAGTACTGCGCCCCTTTCGCTCTCTACATATGTTTTTTTTTAATTTGGGCTTGTCTCATGCCTAGAAATAACTTTACGTTTGAAATCACTCTGATTGAATACTTGGAAATTCTCCCGGTCGTGAAAATGTATCGATTAGGTACTTTTCAAGCGCGTTACCTCCCTTTAACCACAATCTGACGGATCATCAGCGGATGTGTCTTTGATATTCAAAATAGGTAAAACCCGGCACGCTGAACAGACAGAAATTTTGAAAACCCATCAGCTAATGAGACTGAAAACAATCGTTATCACCGACAGTGAATTCAAGTGAGTTGGAAGCTTCTCCGCTGTTGTTATAGAAACACAATTCTTCGTCAGAGCTGCACGAACAATATATTGACAGATGCATGAATATTTATGGGCTTCGATTGCAATGGCGGATGTGCTTGTTTGGTCTGTTTACCCCTAGATCCTAGTATGTATGGTGAGTTGAGATTGTATCTGTTGATGTAAGACTGTATTAGACCTAATTAGACGAAATGTCGCAATGTCACATTCATAACAACCGCGAGAGTAACTAGGTCACACAAGAGCACCGGCTGTGCACTCTTTTATGCCTACTGCACCTGTGCGTTTAGACTCACGGTGTCAATGTTTTTATATGTATATCAGACGTCGGTTAGCGTGTAATCGTTCTTGTGGTGAGAACCTTGTGGGACCGCTTTCCAAAACTCAGTAAACAAACGTGGTTATGCTGGAATCTTCTTGGAGAAAGAATAATTTCTCAAATGCCGATGAATAGATCTATGTGTTTGAACTGATTTATTTGATGATAGCTTAAATCTATGTGTAGATCTATAAAGTAATCTCAAAATGTTGACGCATAACCCATACCAGATAGTACACTGGACTTTTTAGCATAGTAGATTTTTATTCAGTGACCAAACCGCCATCCTGACTGAGGCCTTCTTGGTTGTTACAGTCAGAGGGCATGCACTGATTAAAATAAGGTAAATCTTGAATTGTCACAATGTGTTAGGTAATATACCTTCATATTGTCACATAAAGGTATGTGCACACTGGCACGATCGGTGAAGATCTGGGTTAGAATTGGTCTTCAGAAACCCTAACTTGTCGTGAGAAGCAGCTAGCAGCATTGGGTAGTCAGACTTGCTGACTTGGTTGACACATGTTGTATTAAAATTGTATAGAGGATTGATGGGTTGGGTTAGTGGTTAAGGCATTTGCTCATCATGCCACAGATCCGGGTTTGATTCCACACTTGAGCCGGTGTCACCTACCATGATATTGCTGCAATATTGCTAACAGCGGCATAAAACTCAATTGTGTAGATTGGTGTTCATGCTGTTGATCAGTGTATTTTCAGGTCCAGGCTCGTTTATTTACGATTACCAGCATATAGCTGGAATATTGCTGAGCGCTACTGAGCATTAAATGTTACAAGCAACACAGTCGCAAGTCACAAGGCATACATAGAGAAGTCCTAGTTTAACAGTCATGCAGTATTTGCAGGAACTTGTCATTAAATATTCACCAACAAGTTACAGTATTTCAGGACCAGTGTCAAATAAAGGCCCAGTTTCTATTTTCTTTGACACACAGCATAAAGACCCAGGGTAATCACTGAACAGGTTAATTATTCATTAACTAAAATAAATGAAGGATCATGATATGATGGTACTGTGTGCCAGTAAGTATTAGAACAAATCTGAAAAATTTATTGGCTCTATTTTTCATTATTCATCCCAAATTCAGTGGTGTGGTAGAAAAATTACAGTTGAGAAATTTCAATTTCTCGAATACTGTGACTGTTTCTGAATAGGGCTGGTAAAAGAAATTGATAATCAGAAATATTGTTGCTAGGAAAAGTGCAACATGATTATTGATGTGAAATTGTCATTGGCAATGTGAATTATTGTGATAAAATAAAGTTTCAGTTTGCTCAAACAATGCACAAAGTTAGGTCTTATCCATGGGCTGATTCTAAATTATTTTCAGGGTGGTGTTTTGTTTGTAATCCAAGCTTAACTGTGTCTCCACTCAAGAGTGATGTGAAACATGTTGATTTCTATAAATTTTTCTTCATTGTGATCAATATTATGAGCATCAATCTACATAAGTGCCATATAATGCCATGTGCCAACCAAGTCAGCGAGCCTGACCACCTGATCCTGTTGGTTGCCTCTTACAACAAGCATGGGCTACTGAAGACCCATTCTAACACAGACCTTCACTGGTCAACCTACATATGTTGTCAACTTTGCAGGTTATTAACAATGACGGGCCAGCTTGAAAACTGCTTTCTGCATTTTTGTTCAAATACTTTCAGCATAATACTTAGGATAAAAGTGCCATAGTAACTGTTTTACAACCGTCATTGTCTGAATACACATTACTCCAGTACTTGGGTCTCTCCACCAGCTCCCCCCATCAGATACAGAAACATGTTTATGATTCTTAACTTTGTGTTCAACTCTCTCAACTTGCCATCGAAGACCTTGAACTATTCAAACATGTCTTGAAAACTCACCTCTTTATATGGCTGAGACCATATACTACATCATGATTCGATACATATCGTGATATTTTACATGCGATATGATGCGTAACATGATACAGACACCTTGAAAGAATGACACAGTATTGTGATTTAACATGATGTATTTCAAGGTATTTGTGTATAACAATAACACTATTGTAATAAACAGGCAAGTAATTTTATCATACTTGCATATAAGTTCTTTGCAATAATACTCTTTTTGAAAAAAACTTGTGTATCATTTTGTATGGATACAAGAGTAAACGATATGACAGCTATATCAAACATATCGCGATGTATTGGTGCATCGGTGAATTGTCCCAGCACTACTTTTTTGACATTGCCTTTGCCTAAGCGCCTTTGAGCAAAAATACTTGTAAAGGTGTTATATAAATATTGACTTTATTATCATTATCAATTCAAAAGGCCGACTGCTTGTCGTAAGAAGTAACTGAAGGGATCAGGTTGTCAGGCTCGCTGACTTTGTTTACACATGTCATTGGGTTCCCATTTGTACAGATTGATGCTCATGTTGTTGATCACTGGATGCCTGGTCCAGACTCGATTATTTACCTGTTTACAGACCGCCGCCATATAGCTGGAATACTGCTGAGGGCAGTGTAAAACTAAACTCACTAACTCCCAAAGGCTGAAATACTGTTCATCCAATCCATATTGCTTAATTGTTGTTTTTATAGGATGCTCATCCTTGTTCTTAATCCTCATCCCCTCTGCAATGTATATTGACCTGTCAATCAGCCCATGCCTCTGTGTCACTTTCATTAATTACTGTTATTTATGTTATGACATACATAGCCTTAATGGAATATCCCTTGGGCTCGGGTGGTAATCATGCCCACATGTCCCAATGTCTAGTGCAAAGCCATTGTGTCCTCATCTCTCCATTGTTGCCCTCTTCTATATTTGTATTACCAGTAACATTGTTAGTCATTGTAACATTCCGACTGCTTGTGTCAAGTCCATGATTAGTATATTGGCCTCCCAGCTCGACAGCTACTACCAGTAAGTTACATGTGTGTTCACTACAGAGTATTTGACCTCTGGAATTAAATTTCTTTCTGTGAAAGGCAATCCTGTATCAGTCATTTGTGGTGTCACCACCATGATATTGCTAGAATATTGCTGATAATTGCATGAAACCAAACTCTCACTCACTCAGTATGACAGTTTCCTTCCAGCAAAGCGTCTGAATAGAAGTGTCTATAGCAACTGTTGTGGGAGGGCTGTATTTGCTGACATCTGAAGTATTGACTACATCAGTGATTGGGATAGAGAGCTTTGACAATGGGCCATTTTCAAGATTATTATCCATCTTCTGAATTTAAAGTAGGCCACTGTCTTTGTATCAGTAGTAAACTTCAAATGTTGATGGGCCATTTTTCATTCTAATGTGCAAAATGGCCCATGGCCCCTGCCTTTCCTAATCACTGCTAGCTCTAGGTGAGCTAGAGTGTTTGCTTTTTTCTGTTTCCATACAAAACATTAGTGGAAATATTTAGTTAAAACAAAAAAGGAAGATAATTTTTGAGTGACTTATTTATGATACAGAACACAACTTTTTGCTATGTATGTTGTCTCTATCACATGAAATGAAAGCTAGATGATGATGATGATGATGATGATTTGGAGATCTGACATGCCCTTCCTGACATGGTCATTTTGCATACAGGAAAACTAAATGCAGAGCGTTTATATATGTACTCCTACGTAATAAGGTAACATTTAAAGGGTGAATCTTAATATGACAAGGGAAGTGAACTATTAATTAGGGCTGATTTGTTTTAGCAATGGATAAATGCAAGCCAACTGGATTTAATTACTCTTGATTGAGAACAGCGGTCAGACAGACTGTGGCAGAGATTATATAGATCATTAAGTCCAAGCACACAACAAATGATCTGGTCACAGTTCAAGGTTGGATGGCTTCTGATGTCAGTAGTGTCATGTAGTTTCCACATGACCCTCCACACTAGACTCAAGGAACCCCACACTTCTGACAAGAGACGCATCATCATCAAGAACAGAGGCTTTACATTTTGGAAACTTGCGGTATCCAAGCTTTCTTTCTTTAATGATGGTGTTATAGATAAAAAATCAATATCATTCAATTCACCCATGTAAGTGTCACTTCTAAATCACTTTTCTTGTCCAGAAAAAAATATTTCTAAGCTAAAAGATATGTTACACAAATTTTGACGAAACCTTTTACATCTTTTATAGGCCTTATTTTTTGTTTTTCCAAACAGTATGAATACAAAAATATCAGAATTTGGTCGCCTTGAGAATCATACCCTTGCAAGTAGATTTCATGTTGTGTTCTGGATTACCAACGATAATTGACTAGTTCCCACCTAGAGGCAGAAGGATTTTGTGTCGCTAATTCTGTTGATTGATGAACGTCTGAAGGAGTTTGATTGCAGAAGGAGACATTCGGTTCCGTGTGAGTGTTTGTTTCTGTCTGCATGGTTTACTGTCATCCATCCCAAAATAATGCTGTTTTAGCATTCTGATCAAAATTTTAAATGGATTTTATATTTATAATTTGTGTGACTAAATCAAGTTAAAATTTGTTCATATTCTAGGAAGTAATCATCCAAATTTCAGTTTTGCCTTTCATATTGAAGAAATATTGTTGTGATGGGATGATCTCCATCTGTGGGATTATGCCGCTCCATCTGTTGGATGATGACCCTCCATCTGTGGGATGATGCCGCTCCATCTGTGGGATGATGCCCCTCCAGCTAAGGAATGATGCCGCTCCATCTATGGTGTGATGCCCCTCCATCAGTTGGATGATGCCCTTCCATCTGTGGGATGACACTATTCCATCTGTGAGATGGTGCCTCTCCATCTGTTAGGTGAAGCCACTCCAGCTGAGGGATGATACCTTTCCATCTGTTAGATCTCTGGGATGATGCCGCTCCATCTGAGGGATGATGCCGCTCCATCTGTTAGATGATGCCACCCAATCTGATCAAGGAAAGGCAACTGAGCAATAGTAGAATGTTGAAACTACATTAAACATAGCTTAACATTCAAGAAGAATGAACAGGCTGTACTACAGATGTCAGAAAAATGACCCTATTCATTGTTCAGCAACCAGTGCATAAATTACTTCAGGGAAAATGACAGATGGTGTGCTTCTGTACAATACCTTGCTCATTTACATATATTAGGCGCATTGTTCTTAATGACTGTTGATTGTTAATATACCTTGAAACATTTGTGTGTGCTTACAATAGTTTCAGCAATAACAGTATACCGCTGAATCAGTCTGTTGTTTGTGTGTCGCATTAACTGAGGATGGGATGGAGGATTGTCTGGTGGTCAAGTATCCATTCTTCCTCAAGATCTGAGTCCCGTTTCACAAAGCTCACCTAAAGTCTCGTAACATTCGTTAAACCTCCTATACTGTAACATAGCAGGTACAAATGCTATTAGGAAAGTTACAAGATCTTCGCCTTACAAGAGCATTGTGTAACAGGCCCCGTGTTCAATTTCTGACATAGGTAAAATGTACGAAGCCCATTTCTGATGTCCCCAACCGTGATATTGCAGTATATTGCTAAAAGCAGCATAAAACCATACTCACTCACTCACTGACTCACAAGATTAAGACACACTGGGTGTTGATGGATATCTTGATGGTCAAGCTGCAGTTTGATACTATCAGCAACAAACATATGCACAGGAGTGTAGCTACAGTTACACTGAACACACGTGTAACAAATTAATGGATATTACAAACTGTTTCGGAATCTTGGATGCTGACTATAGTTGAAATGTGTAAGAGTACTTGAGACTGGATTTTGTAATCCAAGGTGCTTTGGCTTTATTTTTTGTTATTTTCCTTATATTGTGGTTTACAAAGCTAACAACCCACACAGTTCCGGGCGATACATTATACATCGACCCCCTTTACGTGTACAGAAGAAGTGAGGAGTAATTATCACCCCCGACACTGGCCTCAGTGTTCAGCCAGATGAGCATCCTTGTACTCACATATTGCTTGTAAAGGTTCCATGAATTAATAATGGTATTGATTCAAAGGTCTATTTCAGTGGCACTGGGTGAGATGCCCAGGGTCTTCCATAATGGTTCCTCTACCCCAGATCTAGTGGTATTCATTGGTGGTGGGTAGCCCAGAGGTTAATGTGTTAGCTCTTCATGTCGAAGGCCCAGGTTCAATTCTATTATGGGTCCATTGTGAGAAACCGATTTCTGAAGTGTCATGTTATTGCTAAAAGCTGTGTAAAACTCAACTCCCTTCTGTGGTATGAGGTGACATTTAGTGGTGGACATATATAGTTTAAATGCCTCATGTAACACTGGGATGGTATTGAAGCCTGGTACTTAAACCATTCATATGTTGTGCTGGAGGCCCAGATTGAATTACCCAATAAGGGTATGAAGCTCATTTCTGGCATCTCCAGACGTAATATTGTCCACATATTGCTAAAAGCGTCCTAAAACCTAACTCACTCATCCATCTAGTTCTGCCTGAATGAACTGAGGGTAACAATATCCCTTTGTAACTCTTTCATATCCATTCACTGACTACAAGCTTTAGGAATCAGTGTACCCTATCCATGGGACAAAGGTAGTTAGATGAGGTGAAGGGGGCTAGTATCACTTTCAAGGTATCTAGTGATGTGCAAGCAGGCATGACACCTCCCAACTGTGATTGGAAGGCTGACCTTCACAACCAAATTGAATGGCTTGTCCAGGCCAAACTGGTTTCAACCCCGTTAGCAGACTGACAAGGTAAGGATGGCATCTGTGGGACTCCACTCCCTACTATGCCTAGTGGAGTGTTGTTTGTCGTAGACTCTTACAAACTGCTGTAAAAGATGGTTCAGACATGATACTGTTTTCCTCAAATATTCACAAATAGCTTGACCAACACTTTGTGAAACCTGCAACCCCTCCATCAACTCAGTGAGTTATATTACAGACATGCCCAACTTCAGCTACGCAGTGCAGTTTTTTTTTTGGAAACTATTTTTGTCGGATGGTTGTGTGAGTGTTTGAAGGACTCATCTGAATGATCATTCATACAGTTTCTGTGACAGTATGTATCCAGAAAGCATGTGAGTCATGTCAATACATATGACAGTCAACTCGTAACAAGACAACACTGTTTCCTGTGGCTACTATCAATGTTGTTTGTGGACACTAAACACATTTTTGCTGAATGTTTAGTTGTAAAATTGTGTTGTGGATCAGAAGTCATGGACAACCTAGTTTTTAGTTTTTTATACACAGCTCAAAAGAAGTTAAGAATGCCAGATTTTTTTATAAGGTCACATATTATCTCTCATTATTATTATTATTATTTATTATAGGATATTTTTATAGCACACATATCCATGAAACTATTGCTTGCTGAAGGCTCTAGTATTTGTCACTGCTAATTACTTTACCATTATACACGTGAAGATCCATGTTAGAAGTAGCCTTCAGTAACACATGCTTGTTATAAGAGGCGACTGACAGTATCTGGTGGTCAGACTCTCTGACTTCGTAGACACACATCATCGTATCCCAGTTGTGTATATCGATGCTCATGCTGTTGATCACTGGATATCCAGACTCGACTATTTACAGGCCGTATTCATGTAGCTGGAATATTGCTGACTTTGACATTATCAACATGGCTGTGTATTTTAGAATGCATGATTGCTCACATGCCCGGCTGTGTCTGTTCAGAGATGGTAAAATAGTGCAAGAAAAATGTTGAGTCATCTTATTGTAGTTCATTCATATACACACTTTTGTTCAAAATACATGAAGTGGAACGAGTTGCTGTTCCCTTGAGATCCTGTACTGTGGAACAGTTGGGTAACCCACTGGTTAAAGTTCATCACACCAAGGGCTGAGGTTTGCTTCCTGTCTTGGACGCAAGGTTTAGATTTTGGTGTCCCAGCTGACTGTGATATTACTGGATTATTTCTAAACTCTGGGTAGCACCCATGTCACTACTACATGTCGATACAGGTGTATGTAGCTGATATACTGTTGGTGTCACTATGCACTTTACCTCACCACTAACTCGCTCATACAGATTAGATTGTTAGTTTGAGTAACTAAATGACTAAAGTGTTTGCTTGTCATGCTGAAGTCCAAGGTTTGATTCCCTATATAGGTACAATGTGTGAAGCCCATTTCTGGTGTACCCCAGGTTTGATTCTCCATATAGGTACAATATGTGAAGCCCATTTCTGGTGTATCCCAGGTTTGATTTTCCATACAGGTACAATATGTGAAGCCCATTTCTGGTGTATCCCAGGTTTGATTCTCCATATAGGTACAATATGTGAAGCCCATTTCTGGTGTATCCCAGGTTTGATTTTCCATACAGGTACAATATGTGAAGCCCATTTCTGGTGTACCCCAGGTTTGATTCCCCACATAGGAACAATATGTGAAGCCCATCATGATATTGCTAGAATATTGCTAAAAGCATCGTAAAACTAAACTAAATCACTGTCATGTCAGATTTATTATAAATGTCCTTGAAGTAGTAAACACTGTGACATGTAGTTATTGTGTAGTGGTAATCAATATGTTACAAGAAACGTCTGTTTAATCCAGTCAACCATGACCTCGCTCATTGCAAGATTTTCATTCTTGTTGATATTACATACAACGCCTTCTTGTCCCTGTGTCGTGTGTGAATACCATAGATGATGGAACGTTTTACTGACATTAGCCCATGCTCTGGATGCCAGAGTTCTTGGATCAGTGAAGTGTATAACTGTGGACAAAGCACCAGCTGTTACTCAGGCTCTTATGATCCAAATAAGCAGCAAAATACAATCAGAAACCTGACACACTGCTGTGATACTTATTTATGCTATTAGTCGTTATGAATTGTAACAGCTTGGATCTAGGGGACAAGAGGGAGAACGCTGAATATATCTCTAAGATGTTGGTGTAAATATTTACCGCAATGAAAGCAAGATTACAAGAGGTTGAATTCTGAATATATCTCTAAGATGTTGGTGTAAATATTTACTGCAACGATAGCAAGATTACAAGAACTGGAACTCATTTGGCTTTGGTACTGATATAGTAAGTTTATACTCCTGTTCAGTATTTCCAGTGGAATTCTTTACAGCTGGAGATTGTGACTAGCTTGTGATCATGCTTAGTCAGAAATGCAGAGGATATTTTTCTTTTCTTTTATTCTTTTTCAGCAAATGTTGATATAATTCATATCAGTAGACACAAGGATGAGATTCTGTTTGTCATCAAGTATCACTCTTTATTAGTTTTCATTAGTACATTGGCTGTACTACCACTTGACTTGCAATGCAGAAGTGTCATTGCATTGTGATGTCATCAACTTCATGACGTCATTGCATTGTCAAAGCATGGTACAAAATCTACTAGGAGATATTGTATGATCTCACACTCTCAGTATCGTATGTAGAACACAGTTTTGGATGATAAATGTGATTATCCCAAGAACTGGTCATTTACTTGTAATAATGCATATTTATATATATTCATCAAGTACATATTCATAATTCTCCAAATCTATGCACAACAGAATGCTGCCAACCTCGTTATACTGGTCACTGTATTACTGTGCACTTGATGTTCATTCTCAGCTTCCTAGGGAGTATATTTACCCAAGCTGATGGAAAGTTATGGAAGGTTAACATTCAAGTTACCATCTTATCCCACAAGCTAGGGGCATTAGTGTAGCCTAGTTGTTAAAGTGTTCACTCATCACACTGAAGATCCAGGATTGATTCCCCACATGTGAACAATGTGTACAGCCCATTTCTGGTGTCCCCTGCCATGATATTGTATTTCCAAAAGCCGCAAAACTAAACACACTCACTCCTGCTAGGTACCAGTTCACGGCTAGGTGCGACTATGCTTGTCGTAAGAGGCGACCAACAGGATCTGGATTGATCACGTTGATCACTGGATTGTCTGGTCCAGACTCGATTATTTACGAAATGCCACCATATAGCTGGAATATTGCAGAGTTCGGCGTAAAACTAAACTCACTCACTGCTAGTTGAACTTCATATATCGAATGAGGCCTTAGAAGACTACATGCATTCATGGTGCCAAACATCAGTGTTAGATTTCCACTGATGTCTCACTGACTTTCTGAAGACTCTACAGAGGCTAACCAAAGTTGTGTATTTCTTGCAGGACATCATTGGTAGCCATAACAACAGCTGAGTTTCCTGGATGGGGTTCTACAGTAAGTGTTGATTGTTGCGTTGTGGCTGTCTCTTTCTGTATTGCTGGTTTCACTCGTGTTGTCTGTTCATCTTTGCTGCTTCTCAGTCTACTAGATGTGTAATGATACAGTCATGATACGATGCTGCACGATTTATATCTTTTTACAATACTTGTTGTTTCATTAGTTGATGTTTCTGTTTGGTGGTTAATCACAACCCAAAATCATTTGTTTATACAATTCTCAAAGATTTGGACAGCCTCTGTGGCATAGTGGATAGTGTCCACCTAGAGAGTGGAAGATTGTGGGTTCAATTTCCGCCCACCTCATATGAAAAGATATTAAAATATTGAACTTGTTCAGGTCCCTGCCTGGCGCTAAGCATTAATGGGTACAGCAGAGACTGGTTGGCAACAGAGTCAGTATGATGTGTCTCATTCATGCTTAACTGCAGCTTGGTATCACAGTGTGGTAGGACCATAAACGAACTTAAGTCTGGGCTAGTACAAGCACACATAAACATTTCATATGAGCGAAGTAATCAATATCGTGACATTAATCCCCATTTCACTTCACCTCACCTCAAAGATTTAAGATGGAATACTTCAAGACCAAAACATATAAGCTTCAGGGAACTCTGATAATTATAGGAAATACTGGAGAATCTGTCAAAGGTAATGTGTCATTGAACACATTCTGTGTTTGTTCATGTGTTTGTATACTTGCATCATGTGTATCACATTACAGGGAGTAATGTGTGGATAAAATGTTTTATCACTGTATCATTACACCTCTATAGTCAGCCTGTGTTTGAAACTGATATAACAAAATTTCTCATAGATGTTAGACTGTTGGATCTTTTTTCGCTTTCATTTATTAACAGCTGTATCAGTAGAACATTTGAACAACTATTTTAAGCATAATGCATATTGATTTATAGTTTTGATGTACTTTCTGAAATGTTGATGGATGTAGTAATTTGAGAACGTAAAGCATGTTTGTAATAAGAGCTGCATCAGTAGAACATGTAAACAACTATGTTAAGCATAATGCATATTGATTTATGGTTGTAATGTAATTTCTGAATTGTTGGTGGATGTACGTAAAGCATGTTTGTATGCAACATACATTCTGGAACTTAACAGTTGTAAGACAGACACCATCGTGAATATGCTCTGCTATACCATGATACTGAATCTGTGCAAGTGGTTTTATTCCTGGCAGTGCCACACCAAACATGTTAAGGATGGTACTTGTTACCCTGGCTGACCCTCTGCATCAAGGGCAGAGAACCAGGACTGGTCAGCCTGGAGTCTGTGTGCTGTGACTGTATCTGTGTCCAACTGTCTCCGTTACTTAGCTGTATAAAGCTGACATTTGTCTGGTCCTGACTAGTGAAGGGACAGTGACATAGCCTTGTGGTTTAAGCATTCACTGAAGACCCAGGTTTGATTCCCCACAATGTATGTAGCTCATATCTGGTGTTCCCTGCCGTGATATTGCTGGAATATTGCTAAAAGCGGCGTAGAACTAAACTCATTTACTGGACCACTATAACCAGTCACACCCACAATGCATGTTCAAATTTGCAGTTTAAGTGTGGAAATCTTCAATGAAATGTTAAACCCCAAATCACCTCCACCCCTTTCTGTGTTCTGGCTCTGATTGTTGTGGTTTGTGTTGTGTGTATATCTGCAGGCCTGCGACTGAATGTACCTACCGACTGCTGCTGCTGCATACGTTGTCTGTGACGCCGCATCGACCTGTAACCGTCAGTGTTGTCAGTCTTGTAGCGATGTGTCTCTAGTGCTGTGTCTCTAGTACTACGTCTGTGAGGCCTGACTTGTCCAAGGGGCACCTGCATATCCAATACGACCAACATGGGGACAATGGTTGGGGATGGTAGGTCAAATAACATTGATTCTTTCTTGTCTCTGTCTGTCAACAGAATTTTAGCCCATTTGGACTGGTCTACTGGATAGAGTGTTTACCTTGAGGAAAAAAAGTTCAGACCCAGAGCATTTCTAATAAAAGCAAACCAGTGTGTGACATATCACACACTTCTAAAAATAATAAAGCATTTCTCTCAATGATACTGACTATCACCCTCAGGGAATCTACTACATAATACATTGTATTTAGTATACAGTGTTAAACTTAAAGTTCAAATGAATTTATGCAGTGTTGCCAGCCAAACATTACCTCAAGTGAATACCATAGAGTTATGTCCCTTAGAGCACTCTTTATCCTACACATGCTGCCTTATAACCCAGGAATAATGCTGAGAACATCGTAATACAAAACTCACTCACTCAGTAATGACAACACTTAAAGTGTTTAAATTTCACTTGACTATCACATTTGTAACTCAAGTTTGAGTGTATTCCCACTCAACAACATACATAGTACAATGATATGCATACATTCACTCACATACACAAAAATATACATACATATACATATCTCCCCCGAAAGGAAGGTTACAGACTGGTATTGTGGTTCATTCATCGTGTACAAAGGCAGAACTTACATATGTAGAAAATGCACGTGTTTCGGTTAGAGATAGGCATTTTACGTGCCACCAGATCATGTACATAGAAAATATATTATAGATAATATACTTAAAGGGAAATATGCATGCGTTCCCTTTCTGTTGGAAAGAAGAGTTTTTTACCATTTCCATTTTACAGCCGCTCTACAATGGGTATAGTACAATTATATGCGTATATTCACTCTCATATATACATATGCATATGCACATACATATCTAAATAGATACTTGTAATTTTTCCCTGTTCAACTGAAAACTGAGAAAAAACAAAAAAGTGATGGGTGGATTTACAGACAGAAATTCTTAATATGACTAAATTTTTAACTTACCTTACCATAGGTCTTATGCATATTACCTCAAGCTTCGCTAGTAGAGATCAGACAGACGTTGATTCGCCATTCCCTGAATGGCTACCTCGTATAATCTACGGATGTAGTCACGGAAGTGACGTGATCTCCCTACTCGCGGGAAAGCGAGCCATCCCAAAATTCACTTTTACTTCTAGCGTTCATCTGATCAGACGTGTTTGTTTCGCTCGGAGTTTTCTATTGTGTTGAATAAAGTTGTCGTTCAACAGGTAGGTATGTCTTGTTTCCCTAGGTGTGTGGTTAGTTAAATTGAATTTAACTTCACTTACCTTGCTACCTCGTGTTGTAAATGTTTCTTTCTTTTTCTCACTTCGATGTGGGTTTTCCTGCGTTGTTTGTGAGGTGTCATGGCGGCCTTGGAGGTTCTTTATTCCGTCAGGAATACTTCCTCCATCTGTTCTGCTATTTTGTATGGTATTTCCTCCCGATTTTTGCCGTTTTCATGTGTGTTTTTTTTTTGTCCCACGTGGCATGTTTCACAGGTAGCCATGTTGGTTGCTAGCCGTCGCTGTCGCGAGCTTACAGGCGTACCCACTCTAGGTTGGGGGTGCGCTTTTGCTGCATTTTTTATGTAGGGGTGTTTTTCGTTTCTACCTCTAGCGTTATTGTTTTATTTCACGCTTCGGGTATGTTTTTATCTGTTGCAGTTAACTGTGTATGACTCGGCAGTTTTGTACTGTCTGCAAGGGGCAGAAGTCAGCCAAGGATCCCCACCCCTGGTGTCCGGATTGTGCATCGCAGACCTGTTCCCTTGTCAGCCGCTGTCAGCATTGTACTAGTCTTTCTGTGGCGGATTTCAAGACCTTTTTAGCTGTCCGTAGAAAGAGGTTTACTCAGCGGAAGAGGAGAATGTCTTCCCCAGCTTCTTCTTTAGGTTCTTTACAGGACGACCCGGAGCTGCCTACCTTTACAGCACCAACGCCGACGTCTGGTTTGGAGCGCTCATCTACGACGCCGGTTCGATCGTCTCCGGAGCCACTTCGCTCGGACGCCTTTGTTGACTTATCCCGTCCGGACGCCTTAGCGCACCCAGAAGTTCAGAGGCTATTACGGTCTCTCCTGACGCCCAGCACTTCTACTAGAGAGCCAGCGCCGACCTCAGCTACTGTGCCAGCGCCCATGTCAGCGCCTGCCTCAACGCCTACGCCTATGCCAGCACCGACACCTACGTCAGCGCCTATGCTCACGTCAGCGTCTACAGCCTTGATGGGGACACCTTCACTGGTTCCAATACCAGCACCTATACCTACGCCAGCGCTTGTTCAGACGCCGGCTCCTGTGCCTCCGCCAGCGCCTTACCGGATCCCCAGGATCTCTCACACGCTATCTAGAGAAGAGGTGCTACAACGTCAGCTAGACGAGGAGCGCGCTCGGCGCTTAGAAGCTGAGCGCTCGAGACGCAGATCATGGTCCAGATCTCCAAGGAATCGGCGCTCCCGTTCTCCTCACCGTAGTCGGCGCCGGCGCTCGCGCTCATGCTCACGCTCTCCTAGACGACGGCGCTTCCGTTCGCGATCCAGATCTCCTCGGCGCTCTTCCAGAACCCGGCGTTCACGTTCACCAGAGGCCTCGCGAGTTTCTCTGAAGGATTCTTCTACTCGGACGCCTTCTACCTCTTCCACCCAGCGGCGGGAATCGACTTCAGTCTCTTGGGAAGATTTGGAGGAGCAACACTTCTGCCCTGACTATGAAGAAGAGGCAGGTGTAGGCGAGGATGATGGCACCTATCTACCACTATCGGCAGTGTTTGAGTGGATTGCTGACAGGCTACCTGACTGTCCTTCTCCGTCAGTCGATCCTAATAATCCGGCGTCCATCCGTTTGTCCCCGGAACTACTAATTCCACCTCATCCTATGGTGGCGGAGGCAGTGTCTCTCCTGGACGAGGATTTTGCCAAGCTGTCTCTGAATCCTACGATCAAGGCGTCTAAGTCAAGGAAGTCGGATTACAAGATCCACAGCCTAGACTTCACAGATAATGGTGCAGCCCAGGACGACTCACTCAAGCGCTTGTCAAGTTCTTCACTCTCAGCTTATAAAGTGCAGGACTCCAAATTAGCAGCTATTGACACGGAACTCAAGCGTATGCTTAAACCCATTTCGGCGTTAGCCTCAGCTACTTCAGCGGCTGCAGCAGACCTATCAGAAGACAACGCCTCCAGGGTGGATCATCTCACGACGATCTTCCAGTGGCAGGGCAAAGTTCTTCATGACTTACTCGGTCACTTACGTGCAGCGTTGGCTATGACAACTTCGGTTCGCCGTTCCGGCTTCCTGGATACATGTAATTGGCAGGAGGAATTTAAGCGCCAATTACTTCGGGCTCCCTTCACTTCCAAGTTTCTGTTCGCCGACAAGATTCCAGATATTTACAAGTCGCACGCGGAATTAACGAACACTGAAGTCGCGCTGTCTACCTTTGAGGCGCTTGGTTCTGCCTTTCGTGGCAGAGCCAGAGGAAGTGGAAAGAAGCGCTATATTCCCAGGAGGGAATCCATCCGCTCCTCCTTTGGGAGGGGACGGGGCCGCACCAAGGATAATGACACTCAGCGGAAGCCCCAGGAGCGCAGCCGGGACACCCCCTCGATGCCAGGGCGAGGCAGAGGCAAGCGCCCCTACTCTGGTCGCTGAAGCCGTGGATGTCTCCGACTGGGACCTCCCACCCCCAGTCGTACCTGTCCATCCGACTCCAGTAGGTGGGAGACTAGGGATCTTCTGGCCCAACTGGTCATTCCTAGAGGATCCGTTTGTAAGCAAGATTCTGAAGTCCGGCTACAAACTACCATTGGTCGAGACTCCACCGCTGACATCTACTCCCCAGTCGCGGATATATCCTCAACACCAACTAGCTCTCCTAGAGTCCAATATCGACATTCTGTTATCCAAGAGAGCCATAGAGACAGTGCTGGAACCCCACCGCTCCCCGGGGTTCTACTCACCCATCTTCCTGGTGCCAAAGAAAGATTCCGACAAGATGCGCATGATTCACAACATGGCGGTCTTCAACAGACAGTATCTGGCCGACCCTCCTCATTTCCGAATGACGTCCCTAGAGCAGATTCGAGCCAAATTGTCTCCCGGGGCTTGGCTAGCCAGTCTGGACCTACAGGACGCTTACCTACATGTTCCCATACATCCGCGTCACAGGAAGTACCTGAGGTTCGTCTTCAACGGAATACATTACCAGTGGAGGGTGCTTCCGTTTGGCATTTCTACGGCCCCGTGGCTTTTCACACGCATCACGCTTCCGGTTACCAGGTTTCTTCATCTAAGGGGAGTGGACTTCGATCCATACATAGACGACTGCCTTCTCAACCACGGCAGTCCTCTACTGCTACGCAAACACTTGGACTTCTCCACCCGCCTGCTGCATCAACTGGGTTGGATGGTCAACACCAACAAGTCACATCTGGAACCAACTCAAGAACTGACCTTCATCGGGGGATTATTTTTAACAAAAGACAATCTTGTCAGGGTCCCTCCAGATCGATGGCTAAAGATTCTGGCGTTTGCGGATCGAGGTCTCTCTCAACCCATGACCCTCAGAGAGTGGCAGTCTCTGTTGGGTCTTTTGACATCGGCGCAGGATCTTACTCTCAGAGGGCGCCTTATGCTACGGCCCTTACAGAGGTTTCTGTCACCATTCATCCAGATGAACGACCTCAAGTCACGGGTTCTTCTACCTCCACATCTACATCAGTATCTCCGGTGGTGGATGGTAGAATCGAATGTCTGCGTCGGCGTCTGTTTGGAAGACTCCAGTCACGACCACGAGTTGTTCGTGGATGCGTCTCTACTAGGGTGGGGCGCCCATCTGGCGGGCCGAACGACCTCAGGGCTGTGGTCCGACGCCGAAAGGTTGTGGCACATCAACAACCTGGAATTGCAAGCCGTCATTCTAGCAGTTCGCCGCTGGCTACCGATTTTGTCCAACACCAAGCTCCTGGTGGCGTCGGACAACTCCACAGTCGTCTGGGTTATCCGGAATCAGGGCACGACCAGGTCCAAGCAACTTCTAGACCAGATGTTCGTGTTAGCAGATCTGCTAGACAGCAACAGGATCACAATCAGGGTTCGACACATACCCGGCTGCAAGAACATTCTGGCAGACGCGTTGTCGCGCCCAGGCAGACCTTCACCGACGGAATGGATGCTTCATCCAGACGTGTTTCGTCAGATTTGCCTTCGCCACGGGAGACCCTTGGTGGACCTCTTCGCCACCAGCTTCAACCATCAGCTACCAACTTACGTGTCTCCCGTACCGGATCCACAGGCTTGGGCAGTCGACGCTCTATCTCTGTCGTGGGAGGGTCTAGACGCGTACGCTTTTCCACCACCCGTTCTTCTCCCAGAAGTGATTGGCAAGATCAAGCAGACACAGAACCTGAGACTGCTTTTGGTCGCGCCCTGGTGGCCAGCCAGACCGTGGTTCCCCGATCTGCGACGCCTCGTCAGCGGAGATCCGGTTCAGCTTCCAGATTGGCCACACCTCCTTCGTCATCCGCACAGCCAACAACTCCATCCAGATCCGCTGAGATTCCATCTGCTCGGCTGGACCATTTACAGAAGGCATTAAGGGCGAAAGGCTATTCCTTGCATGTGGCGAATGCCATAACCCGAGCTCATCGGACATCCACCAGATCCCTCTATGATGACAAGTGGCGCTCATTTGAAAGCTTTTGTGCTCAGAGATCACAGGATCCCATGACAGCTTCCCCACAGTTCGTGGCGAATTTTTTGATGTTTCTACGTAATTCCAAGCATCTCAAAGGGAGTACGTTGGGTACCTACTTGTCAGCGTTGAACTCCGTCTTGGCGGTCAAGACGGATCGTCAGATTTCTAAAGTTCCAGAACTGGTTGCCCTGCTGAAGGCGTTCAAGTTGGAGGACCAGAAGGTCAAGTTCCGCCCTCCAGCTTGGGATCTGAATGTTGTTTTGCAACACTTGAGAGGCTCCCCATATGAGCCCCTAGAGGATGCTTCCTTCGAGCTGTTGTCCAGGAAGACGGTCTTCTTACTTGCCCTAGCTACGGCAGCTAGAGTTAGTGAGATTCATGCCCTGGATGTCACACAAGTGCGTTTTGAACAAGCTAGGCATGGTCGAGTCCACTTGGGATTGCTGTGGGACTTCATTGCCAAGAATCAGCTTCCCGGGCAACCAGATAGACGGTTCTCCATCCCGCCTTTATCGACCATCCTCGGACGACATGATACGGAGGAGGAGTTCCTGTGTCCAGTCAGGGCCCTTAGATATTACATCCAGAGGTCTGCCTTGAAGAGACATTCCCGAAAGAGACTGTTTATCCCTTTTTCTTCATCGTGCAAGGGGGAAGTTAATAGAAACACTATTGCTCTGTGGCTTCGTGCGACTATCCTGGCGGCGTACGATGCCAAGAAACTCCCCCATCCGACGGCGAACAACCCCCATGAAATTAGAGCCCTGGCGTCCACTATGGCCCTCCACAGGAACTGTACGGTGCCACGGATTATGGAGGGTTGTTTTTGGAAGTCGTCCACCGTTTTTGCCTCACACTACCTGAGGGACTTGGCTGTCGAGGACATGGAGGGGCTTCAGTCTTTTGGCCCGTTGGTGGTTGCACAGCAACTTACCCAGCCTTCCGCCCATTAGGTAATTGTGTTGTTCTTACCTTTGGTCTTAAGATTAACCTCACCCTCTGGGTGCGTCGGTTTCTCTTTGGAGTTCCTTTGGGTTATCCTTTGTCCTGTTTCCAGGTTTGCCCTGTGACGTTGGCATTGGTCTCCCGGGTCTCCTGTGCATGTGCTTGGTCTGCTGAAGATGTGAAGGTCCTCCGGAGTCCACACCACCGTCCTCTCTGTCGAAGCCATATGCATAAGACCTATGGTAAGGTAAGTTAAAAATTTATTAAAATCTAAATATTTTAGATATTTAAATACTTACCTTACCATAGGGCGGTGACTCCCTCCCAACGCTGGATGCTCCTCCCCACTTTGGACTCATCGGACCTTTCTTTCCTGCTGCCAGTAAAAGTGAATTTTGGGATGGCTCGCTTTCCCGCGAGTAGGGAGATCACGTCACTTCCGTGACTACATCCGTAGATTATACGAGGTAGCCATTCAGGGAATGGCGAATCAACGTCTGTCTGATCTCTACTAGCGAAGCTTGAGGTAATATGCATAAGACCTATGGTAAGGTAAGTATTTAAATATCTAAAATATTTAGATTTTAATAATTCTGTAGTATGTATGAAAGGATACATAATTTTGGTCTCCACTGAAAAGAAGGTTATCGATAGGTATTGTGGTTCATTCATCGTGTACAAACCCAGAACATTCATAAGTAGAAAATGTACATGTGTTTCTGTTACAGACAGGCATTTAAAGTTCCACAAGGTCATGAAAATATTGTAGAGATAGTTAATAACATAAAGGGAGATGTACATATTTTCCCTTTTTAATGGAACGAAATGAATACAGACAGCTATTTTAAGTTCTGATGATCCAAACATGTGGATGGAAGTGGGAATCTTAGTTTACCGATTCATTGATATCAGTGTTCACGTTAATGCAGAAACCTGCATTTTTCATGCAAAAGAATAATGCAACCATGCCAAAAAAAACCCAGTTTGCAACCCTCAAGGGTTTTGAGGTTTTCTGCAATAGTCACAGTGTTCTCCTGAGGACCTCCTTAGACACTGAATGCATGAAAAAACTTCTAGCACAAGACAACAGAACTGCATTTAGTGTAAGTGAGCATTCAAAGATGAGAGCCCTTACTGATTCTTAGCATTTGAAGGCTGAACCAGGGAGATGTGTTTTAGTTTGATGTAAACTGATCCTGATTGTAATGGAGAGAAATATATACATACTTCATTCTACAAGCTTTTAGGTCTTGTGACTTACAGTTCACATTAGTCATCATGACTGCGGTGAGGCAGCCAAGACATTGGTTATAGCATTTGCTTGTGGCATCAAAGACCCAGGGATTGATTTCCCACATGGGTAAAATGTGTGAAGCCAGTTTCTGGTGTCCCATATGCTGTGATATTGCTGGAATATTGCTAAATACAGCATAAAACTCAGTTCACTCTTTCACTCACTCACTCAAAAATGTAATTTCTGAATTAATTAAAAAGTATTAGTCTAGGTCTTATTTACTGTTTACAGTAAATTTGGCCCCACTTTTCTGGGAACTTTGATGTCTTTGAAGCTGAGACATCGTGGACTGATGTTTAGTCTCTGAAAATTTTAACTTTGATGGCAAGAAACAGTCCTTGTACAAAGGAAAATCAAATGTTTCAGGATTGCGACACAGACCAGGAGAAACATTGCAAGAGCATGCATATAGTTTTCCCCTTTATGTCAGATATATACTTTATGCCTTCTGAGGTAATTTATGCTATTGTCACCTGTGATACTGTGTAATGGTAAAGGAATGCATTTACATTTGGCAAGATATTCAGCTTTGGTGCTGTGAAGAAATGACTGCAAGTTAACACTGTGACAATGTGTGGTTAATGATGCTTGTGAGACACCTGTACAGTGCTGTGGAGATGTATGCTGACAGAACTCTATATCAGTAATACAGGTGAGGATATTACATATTGTCTGTGGATTATGAATGATAATGCTACAACATGAACATAGTACAAGCACTCCCCAATCTCTCTCTTTTTTTTCTCTCACTTTCTCTCTCTCTCGCTCTTATTATATTCAGATTATTAAATAAAATGAGGATAATACATATTCTCTTGATTATGAATGATAATGCTACAACATGAACATAGTACAAGCACTCCCCAATCTCTCTCTTTTTTTTCTCTCACTTTCTCTCTCTCTCGCTCTTATTATATTCAGATTATTAAATAAAATGAGGATAATACATATTCTCTTGATTATGAATGGTAATGCTACAACATGAACATAGTACAAGCACTCCCCAATCTCTCTCTTTTTTCTCTCACTTTCTCTCTCTCTCGCTCTTATTATATTCAGATTATTAAATAAAATGAGGATAATACATATTCTCTTGATTATGAATGGTAATGCTACAACATGAACATAGTACAAGCACTCCCCAATCTCTCTCTTTTTTTTCTCTCACTTTCTCTCTCTCTCGCTCTTATTATATTCAGATTATTAAATAAAATGAGGATAATACATATTCTCTTGATTATGAATGGTAATGCTACAACATGAACATAGTGCAAGCCCTCCCCAATCTCTCTCTCTCTTTCTCTCCCCCCTCTCTCTCTTGCTGTTATTATATGCAGATTATTAAATGCAAATCAGGATATTACATATTCTCTGTGGATTATGAATGATATTACTACATCATGAACATAGTACAAGCCCTCCCCAATGTCTCTCTCTCCTTCTCTCCCTCCCTCCCCCTCCCTTCTCTCATTATATGCAGGTATGTGGTATATTGGTATTGTGTCTGCTGTTTGTAGAATTAGCTTGTCATGCCAAAGGGCCCATTTCTGGTGTCCCTCACTATGATATTGCACAAAGTGTAAAACTAAACTCACTCTTTTTGAAAGGTAAACATTTGTGGCCTTCAATGGACTCACAGACTACAGCACAGGGTATTTCACATATAGGCCTCCAGTAATCCCTTTAGTTTCACCTGTAACAACATGTCATGGTCTACTGACCCTCAGTCACAGTAATAAACAGAGACTACAGACCAGAAAATTTATTGCTTTGGTCGGAAAATGAGAAGCTGCTAATCTAGGTCTGTGTGCAGATACTTCTTCAAAGCAGCTGTGGGATGTAGCTTATGCAAGGACTGTTGAAGTCAGTATCGAGCACATGGATGTAAAGTTTCCTCCAGGTGTGTATGATAATGAACCTGTTGCTGGTTTACCTGTATCAGGAGGAATGGATGTAATTTCTCAGTTGTGAATATCCACGTCCTGTCGTGCTGTTTGCCATCAGCTCCAGGTTGCTACATCTATATTTCCCTTTTGGTCAGTTAGTTTTGGGCGTCCATGTTGTATTCCCATTTTCATGGTAAGTTGACTATGTCATCTATAGAGGTGTCATCTTCATAGGCCGGGTGGACGCTTTCTAAGGATGTCATGGTTATGTAAATGTTCAGCGAGATCTGTGAAATGTTACTCTTTACCAGACTTTAGGAAACATGATGCTATCCTCTATAGTGAATTTCTCTTGGTTTTTAGATGGCATGAAGGACTGATGTCTGTCTATAGAGGTCCTGCTCATGAAGATCCACGTTAGAATTGATCTTTAGTAACCCATGCATGTTGTAAGAGGCAACTAACAGAATTGGGTGGTCAGACTCACTGAATTGGCACATGTCATTCTATCCCAATTACGTAGATAGTTGATTATGCATTTGATGACTGGTCGATTGTCTGGTCCATACTCGCTTATTTACAGACCGCCACCATATAGCTGGAATATTGCTGAGTGTGCACATAAAAGAAACTCACTCAATACAGAGGTTTCATCATCAAAGCCCTGATGGAATTTTTCTAGAAATGTGATGGTTATTTTGGCGTTCAGCAAGATCTGTAAACTGTGATGCTTCACTTGATGCCATGACACTGGATTGTCTGGTCCAGACTCAATTATTTACTGTTGCCATATGGCTGGAATATTGCTGAGTGTGGCGTAAAACTAAACTCACTCACTCACTTAAGCTACACTACCTTACCACCTTGAATTCTAAAAGATCCTTCCATGATTATGGCTGCTACATTGTGCAGCCTGGGAAGGGATAGTCTAATGGTTTAGAATTCGCTTGTCGTGCTGAAGACTTGTGTTTGATGCACTACATGGGTGCAATGTGAAGGCCATTTCTGATGTTCCCCTGCTGTGATGTTGCTGGGGGAAAAAATGGGGTAAAACTAATTTCTGCCACTCACGGTGTTTTATTAATTTAAAAAGTCTTAATTCAATAGCAACAAACGTACTGGAAAAACTATAAAAATAGCAAAGTCTTTTTAGTGATGATCCCAAGACATCTGTCTGCGAGGTTGTTCATGACACAGATATAATATGAAAATTAAATTTAATATACTTCCTGGCCATGTTCACAAATGCACATGTTGCTGTTATTATAAGTGTAATGCTACACTAAATATACACCTCAGCATAAGTAACGCACCACCAAATTAGTTTGTCAATGATTATGCAGTGAATGTGTAATAAAACTTCTACTTCACACTCAGTGATTTAGACACAATCTGCACATGAACACAGGTCATAATCGATGAGTCGGGCAGGATCCCAATGATGACTATCAGAAGACTGATTCAGAGCATGTGACGTCGATTATTGATGCAAGAGGTGGATATAACCAGTATTATACAGAACATCATATTCTGTAACTCTGAAGCGTGCCCTTTTATAAATGTCTTGCTCAAGAAATAGCAAGTTCATATTCCATGGGACAGAACTTTTCCATTGCCTGATTTTGGGCTTTTTCATTGTAATTTGCTTGACCTGAATAAAGTCACAATTTGTGGCATTGTCAGAGCAATATCTCTATCAGATGCTCCAAAGATGTAATTCTGTTCAAATTGATGCCTTTGAGAATATTAAATGCATTAACAGGAATAGAGGTGGGGTTATAAGAAAGCGGTTTGGTAAAAAACAGGGTGGTGCATTACTTATGCTGAGGTATAGAATATTATCTGCAGTCTTTTCATTAAAGAATTCTTAGTCCTCTTATAAGTTGTAAATCTATGTGCATAATAGATTTCACTTTACAGACAACTAACCGCATATTACACTGACAGACAGACGGTTTATTTGCGTAATATCGGTCTTGTGGCCTATAATACAGTTATACAGTTATTTAACCGATGTACAGTCACTAACCACACATTGAAGTCTCTCAAGAATCAGAATTACTGAGAGAAAAAAAACATTGTCAGATTATCGAAATGAAATTACATCTAAACGTTTAATGTAATAAAGTAGTTGTCAAGAAACTGCCATGTAAACCTAGACTCATGTATATCTACAGTTTTACTTGTAAGCCTCCAGTTATATTTCTCAGGAAGCCTTGTCTTTCCCTTTGGTTTCACTAATTCAACTGTCATTGATTTTGAACTGCTGTTGTCAGTAAGCCTGAATTATCTCCCTTGGACTGTTGCACCACAGGTCGTCTGTTTCTGAAATGTCACCATCCATTCCTTCATTGTGGAACAGTTCTAGGTGATCTTATGATTTCACATTGTCATTTCAGAACAATATTGTCTTTAAGTATTTCTTCATAAACTTTTACCTTCGAGTTCATTGTATCATTACAATTGCATCTTGACCATTCTGTTCACTGACTTCAGGAATCTTTGCTGTGAAGCTGTCTTTTCAGCAAAAAGCTTTGGTTGTGTTTTGTCCGTCACTCTGTGAAAAGCTGGAGGTGGCTAATAAAAAGTTTCTTTCCAGTTCTTTGATGGCATTTAGTAGAACCCCATTCATTCTCTTAACACCTCCATCTGCTGCTGGCAAATGCAGTGTAATTCTTCTGCATCAAATAGGATTGATTTTAAATATTCTGAATTTTGGGGAAATGAATTGAGATCCATTATCACTTGTAGTTTTCTGAGGCAGACCGTCTTTGGAACATCTTCAGGTTATGTTGACCATCTCTGCACTTGTATTATGCAATATGCAGGGTAGACGTCTGGAACCAGTCAAGCAGTGTTTCACCTCAAGGAACAGATCCACATAGACTGATACATACTATCTTCCACTACTTGTCTGGCATTCTGTCAAGCTGATGTTTTATTGTAGGGATTTAATGCCTGCTGAAGTAATTGGTCTGATAGTCCAGTGGTTAAGGTGTTTGTTTGTCACGCTAAAGACCCTGGTTCAACAGCCTGGTTCCCTGGGTCTGTTGCACCTGTGCTAACGCTCTGATACTGACCCAGGCAACCACTGCCAAATGGCAGCCTTTTCTGCCTTCACGCACCATACATTTACTATAGAAAATCTGAGGACAGGTGGAAGTTTTTCATAGCATTTTCATCAATACTATGGCACCGGAACAATGGCCATCATTACTTTCAGATTTGGAAAGTGTTATTTGCAGTTCCAAGACAAGAAAAGCATCATTATATGGGGGATGTGTAAACAATATGACACACCTCCTACTTTCATCACCGACATGTGCATTGATATTTCGAGTCGGCTCGCTGTTGCCACAAAATCGTACATGTGAAACACGGATCTGAACGATCACATTGATTGAATATAGTTAGCACCTTTATTTGGGGGGTAATTTGATGTGTAATTCGCTGATTTGGTTCCATTTTCTCCTGTTGTGTGTGTTGGAAACAAACTTAAACGCCCAGTCATTGTAACCAGAAAATAGTTTTTACATTACATTATATAAGCAATAACAATAAGATATTATACTTTTGAAAGGCATAAATGATTCACTCAACAATGTTTTTATAGCAGTGTATGTGCTTTCAAATATGGAATAATAACAGAAGAATATGGCCTATATATTATTTGTGTTCATTTTGTATATATCATTCCAGTATAACACTGGGCTGATCATAGTGATGCAATAGGCATTGATCTTAAAAAGTTTAATAATACTCACGGTATGGCAATATCTGAGTGATGCTACATGGAGGCTGATTACACACTGGAACAGTATATGTAATATTGAATATACCCAATTCCCCAACCCATATAGAGCTACAGTTTTGTGTATGATAGAAAAACGGACACATCATGCTATATTCATAACTGTGTGTGTTTTAGCTTGTTTTGAAAGAGCCCATTCATAAAAGGAAAGTGCACCTTGTCTGAAAGACACTGATACACAACGCTCCAAGATGGGGCTCATGTTTAGTAACAAAACAGTTATTTATATTTCATAATGTGTGCATTTCTTATTACATAAAGACACTGTAGGTACATCTGGGGTTGGAGAGGGGTGGTACATGGGATACATTCAATTTTTAAACCTCTTGTTATTAAAATCACAATAAACAGACAATACAATGTTGGATTGGATGACAGGCATATTTGTTGGTGTTGATAGAATGAATCAGACAAACTATAGATAGAACTACATCATGATTGTTGTAGGTTGTAAAATGATCTTTGTTTCAAAAGGTGAATAATTATCTTCACACCTTGTGCTAATCACATATGTTCAAATTCAAATCTAAACAGAATGTTTTAATGAACAGCCCATGCTGTACAGCACTGGAGAGACAGTTTGTGTTCATCCAAATACCTTATAGCCTGTGTGATGTGCACAAGATTTCCAATTTGGAGAGGGGTTCTGCCACATTTTCCCCAAACCATAGCATTGTTTGCACTTTTGAGAAACCGTTTACACATTGTTGCTGTACATCTTCAATAATTTCACAGCATGAGGTCCCCTATACTTATGCACACTTACACACCATAGGAACAATCATAGCATTAAATATCATATTAATCTTGTGGTTATTTTATTTTCAACCTTCTTTTGACATATGTACAATGCCATAACATCCTTTTTACTGTGTGCACCAAGAGTAGTTTGTGCTTTAGTTCAACTAAGTTTAGGTGTTAACAGAGTACCCAACATCTATATAAAGATACAATTTCTAGATACACACCATAAAATTAGGATTTAAAACAATAAAATCACAATAGTGAACTGGTCAACAAGTACTGAGTAAATTACTCAAACTTCACAAAGCAAAATCACTGATGTGAGTTAATTTATGTATGCATGGACTGATGTAAAGTATAATAAAGTAAAGCAAAAAGTCCATAACTAACTCACTGTCTGGTGATGCTGTTAAGATGCTGTTTTATTGTAGGGATTTGCAGTCTCCTACATTGTGGTCTCATAGCTAAGAGGTTAAAGCATTTACTTGTCACACGGAAGACTGCGGTCTGATTCCCTATGTGGATATTATGTGTGAAGCCCATGATGATGGAATATTGTTAAAAGCAGTTTGAGACAATTCTCACTCACTTAGAATGTCTCCTACAACAGGGTGTGTGACATTATTCTACATGTGAGTTGTTGTGAATACTTCCTTTAGGGACAACTGCTTGTATGAAACAAGCCTCAACACTCTCACTTCAGTGGGAGCAAGTGGATAGGCCCAACCAGTAAAGATCTGAGTTTGTCATCTGCAACCCATACTTGACATAACAGGTAACTGAAGGAAATGCTGATAGTAAGGGCTGGAGTAAGGGCTCGCTCGCTCGCTTGCTCACTCACTCACTCACTCACTCACTCACTCGTTCCTGGTTGTGATATACGTGGAGTATGGCTAAAAGTGGCAAAAAAAACATTCTCATTCACACACTGGTTTCTCGCGTCCACACTCAGCTACCTATAGACCCCCTCAGTACTTACGTTATTTCTGAGTGAGGCAACAAATAACGAACATGCTTGTCATAGTATGAAATAGAAGTTGTTACTGTATTGTTTGGCCCAGACTTGCTTATTTACAGAATGCATTAACAAGTGAACAACACAACCTACTTTTTCCACTAGGTCTGTTTTCGTCATTGTTCATACTTAAAATCGTGTACACATGTTCTTTACTATAACAAGTGCTGATAACTTTTTTGTGAACATTTTAATGGCATGTCACACGCAGGAAAAAAATTTCAAAACTGGATAAGGTGTGCCATATTCTTTGCTTCCATGAATAAAATATGTTAAATCAGTAACACTTTTCAAGTGTAGGCCAGGATGATGTACAAGGCAATCTTAGTTCTAGCAGAAAGTCTGTGTTATGATGTGGGTATTATGATCACCTCAATGCTAAGATTACTTTCTACAATGGCCTCTTCAGTCAGAAAAAGTTCGGTCCCTCCCTGGTTCTAGTGATGATTGGTCTCTACAGGGTAGTAAGTTGGGTTAAACACCTAAACAGAAAGTTTACGGACCCGTGAAGATCTGGGTTTGAATTGGTCTTCCGTAACCTATTCTTGCCATAAAAGGCGACTAACGGGATCAGGTGCTCATACTTGTTGACTTGGTTGAGACATGTCATCATATCCCAACTGTGTAGGTGCATGCTCATGATGTTGATCACTGAATCGTTTGGTCCAGACTTGATTATTTACAGACCACTGCCATATTGCTGAAATATGCTGAGTGTGGCGTTAAACAGCCAAAACAAGTTTACTGGGTTAAAGTGTAAAGAAAGACCTGTGATGCAGGTCAGGTCAGGTCAGGTCAAGCCAGGCCAGGCCACTGCATTCAGGTCATCAGAACCAATCTCAGAACATGTCACTTGAAGATGATTCAGTTAAATATTGAGTACAATGATAACTGTTTGTTTTGTCTCTCTAAAAGTTAATTAAAGATAAATCTTCAAATGTGGCATATTCTTTTCAACATCTCAATCATACAAGACTTGTCAAGAATATATTTTTTTTTTTTTGAAGTGATAACATTTTTCAGGAACATTTTGGAAATTTAAGAGTGAGGTAATCGTTTCATTTCACACATTTTCAATCCCTAGGGAGCTGAGAATAGAATACAAGACTGCACAGATTGACTGGTGTGATAATATAACACCTTGTGCATGCTGTATTCTTTGAATTTGGCACATATTAGGTGTGTGCATTATAATATTAATTCATGACTTATGAAACGGCTTCAATAATTTACTTGTTTTGTGTGTTTGAGAACCTTCAAACCAATGATTATGCAGCTTGGAGGTTATGCTTCAGCTTTCATAATCACAGGTCCTTTTTATGAAATTGTTTGTGTGAAATGGATAAAAAAATTTCCATAAAATTTGTCAGAGAGCTAACCCTTCAGGAGTGTTCATAAAATTTGTTTAGATTTGTCATGATCAGCACTTGCTCAGCTGGGATTGCACAAAAAGAAACCTTTTAGAAATCTGTCTTGTGAGCCTCTCGCGAAAGTAGTTGGATGTTGGTGTGAATAATTATTTGGGGAAAGGGCCAAAGATTTGGATTTTGGAATAATGGTCTTGAAAAAATGTAATGCTTGTAGATGGCCTTTTTCTTTGCAGTGATTTCAACTTGCCTCAAATCCTTAAGATGAGATATTCAATTTAAAATCACTCCTGCTTTTCATGCCAGGGTACTTTTCAAATCTGATTGGCATTTTCTTCATAAGGCTTATGTGATTTCAGCTTGTTATAATGCTGAAATAATTCATCTGCAAGTAGTGGCCATTAGAGGCACGTGGTGGAAACACAGCCACAGACATTCTTACTCCAAGTAGTTGAACCAGCTGATATAGAAATGATGTCTTTTGTGGAAAGATCTTCCTTCAAATTCCTTTCAAATTACTTCTATTGACTCATGGACCTGTGAAGGTCCAGTGTAGAATAGTCCTTCAGCAACCCATGCTTGTCATAAAAGGCGACTATGCTTGTCATAAGAGGCGACTAACAGGATTGGGTGGTCAGGCTCACTGACTTGGTTGACACATGTCATTGGTTCCCAAGTGTGCAGATCATTGTTCATTTTGTTGATCACTGGATTGTCTGGTCCAGACTCGATTAATTACCGACCGCCATCATATGGCTGGAATATTACTGAGTACGGCGTAAAACTAACCTCACTCACTCACTCTTGTGACTCACTAAGATCCAGTTTAGAACTGATTGTCAGCGTGTGATTTACATTAATTATCACTCACTCACTTACTCAACGACCATGTTATGTGAACACATTGGCTTATCAGACCTCTGCTATTGTTCACTGAAGAAAACTGTTAAAAGAATTGAACTGGCAAATATTCATAAATATGCAATACGCTCAACAGTATGGTATTCTTTAAACTGCCTTAAATCTTAATGTCTGTTCGCTTTTTGTTGTGACAATGTGTGTCCCTGTATGCAGAGCTCAGGTTATTATAAGATGACATTAGCAATGTTGGTCATGGAGAGTCCTTAGATGGGTGACTGTGTTTGGGAACTTGACTCCTGAGAGTTTTTTGACTTCAGTCCTATGCCATAATAGAGCATATGTGATGCATATTGTTGCTCAAAAACTCTGTGTATAATTTTGCTGTATGGTCCACCCACCACACGATTAGCAGAAGTGAAATGAAATCCTCTTCTATGCAAAACTTGCTATTCTACTGTATCAATCAAATCTCATTGGTCTTGGTACAGTTGTGTTTCATCTAGATATATCTATATTGTGTGATATACTTTCTAAACTATTGAACTCTAGTTTTTCGGCCTTTTTCATGTGCAGTGATTTCTATGCATTGCTATATTCAAACTGTAATGTTCTGCTTTGGGTGGAATCAGCCCAGACTCATCAACTGAATGGATAATTTACATCTCTACTTATTCCTGTAGAGTGAGTGAGTATGTTTGTATGTTGCTTTCAGCAATGTTCCTGGAATCTCATAGTGGGGAATACTTTAACCACGGGGCTACCACAGTAGAGAACGTATGCAATACACTCAACAGCATGATACTTCTTTCATAGTTATATTGTGTTACTTCTAAATACTTGAAAAATGCCTACACTTTGTGTTAGGAAAGGGAGATAAGTCCTTCTACCCTCCTCCAAGCTCTCATGTTTTTGAGGATTTATCATGATGTATTGATCTGTTAAAAAACAGAAGTCTCAGTGGAGGTTACAATATTGAACTGTGTATCATTGTGCGTCACAGTACATAAAAGTGATTGAACTTTACATTCATGAGGAATCCCTGTATCTCTCTTTATGTAGATGGTTTTGTTTGTTTTGTTTTTTATGTTTAGTATTGTTATCCCACACACTGTGTTATGTGGGGAGTAATATTTTGGACTCTCTTCACCTATCCTCACAAAATCAACTTTTCAGTAGCAGAACCTAAAAACAGTTTAGTATGTGTTCACCAAATATTGCACATAGACAGGTCTGGTAACTGTTGCCTCTTGGTAGTTTGGGATTTCAGAAATACATATTTTGACTGAAATTGGTGGAAGTGCTCTTTTCCAGGGTAGAACTTTAAAACCAATGTCTCTTCACCAAACTTGTGAAGTGATAGGTCTGATGGTGAACTGGTGCCTTTTGATTGGTTTTGATTTGTTAATGGTGAATGGAACTATGGATGGAGTAGGAATGTGCCATCACAGTAAAGAGGCTGACGTCCATAAAAGTCTTGTATATCACATTTAAATGCCATTCAAAGACTTTACCATTTTTGGTCTTTGTTTAATGTCTTCAGCAATACCATTTGCCTGTGACACTGGCAATCAAATAATCAATCCTCCATTGATATTTTAAAACAACAATTCTCACTGCTTTTGCACAATGTCACCCATTCAGCCAAGTCTCAGTTAGAGATATGGTTGCATATATTGGTTGATGGGACCATACAATCCTACCCAGAACCCATGTATGTGTACTACCATGGCTGTGACCTTGTTATTGAAAACAAGCATAATGTACTGGAAGTGTCCAAACATTGGCATTAACATTACGGTATGACGTTGTTTTGTTTGTGACACGTTTTCCAAAACAGATGTTTCAGTATTTGGCTGGAAGCACTTGTAAATATACACCTGGAAATTAATCAAGCAACACCCCAATTTTTTCTATTGGAGCAACTTTGAAGTGTTCTGACAATCAAAATATGCCGGGTTGATATAGTTTGACACTTTTTTATTCAACAGACGATCTCTGACAAACAACTTAAAGGGAAAAAGTATCAAGACTTTGCTTTATTGCAACGAAATCCAAATTCTTAAAACTGTCTTAAATTCATGAAAAAATGGACACAATTTACTATTCATCCACAGACGTTGTTGTCAGGTGTATTAACACAAATGTCACATGGAAAGAAAGAACAGTCATCTGAGAGTCTGCACACCGACTTTCATCAATATCTAGTGTGTCCTCCCTGCGCACGCACCACCGATTCCAGACGCCTCCTCATTCCTTGGATGAGTCTCCGGATCTGATTCTGGGGGATCCTGTTCCACTCCTCATGCAGGGCAGCCGTCAATTCGTTGAGATTATGGACTGGTGGGTCTCTCTGCCTCACACGACGGCCAATAAAGTCCCACAAATGTTCAATGGGGTTGAGGTCAGGGCTCATGGCAGGCCATGGAATTCTGTCAATTGCATTTTGCCGCAAAAAATCATTTACAGCATGCGCCCTGTGAGGTCTAGCATTGTCGTCCATAAATATGGGTCTCGTTGCCAGAGGATGGTTCTCAAAATGAGGTACCACAGCCCTGTCAAGAACCTCCTGTTGGTAACGAACACCGTTAAGGTTGCCACGGATGGTAATGATATCCAACTTGCAGTTCATGGAAATGCACCCCCATACCATAACGGAACCTCCCCCAAAGGCCACAGTCTCCTGGATGTTCCGTGGAGCCATTGCTGTGTTCCTCTGCCTCCAGACCCGAGTACGACCGTCCACCATGTGCAGCAAGAACCGGCTCTCATCTGAGAAATGGACCTTCCTCCAAGAGGCAATGTTCCAGTGCAAACGGTCATTACACCAGGCCAGTCGGGCTGCCTTATGGGCTGGAGACAGTCTGGGTCGCTTGATTGGCCTCCTTGCCCGGTATCCTGCAGCTTTCAGACGATTCCGAACAGTCCTGTTCGAGATGGGTCTCCCTGGAAGCCACTCCTGTCTCAACCGAGAGCTCGAGTCGAAGGACCTGCGCCGTACAAGTCTCAGTAAAGCTCTGTCCTCCCGGACTGTGGTCTTCCTGGGTCTTCCTGGTCTAGGCAGGTCTTTAACTTCATTAGTGGCCCGGTATTTTTTCAAAAGTTTTGAAATTATGGAATGATGTCGTCCGATTTGAGTCCCGATTTGTCTTAGAGACATACCAGCATTCCTCATGCCGATTATTTGCCAACGAGTGGCCTCTGATAATTTCCTACGTGCCATGACATTGAAATGAATGAAAAACCGAATGCAATCGACAACCTGCGCTTGTAAACACCCCAGGGAAAAAGTGCATTTTTCGAAAGTTGAGGTTAAAGCAATGCACGTGCGCTGTGCAAGCTTCACGCGCGTCATATCAACCCATGAAAAGCTCATGCTGTATGTCAATACATCAAAATTGAATAATCAATCATCAAAATTACTTCGTTAAACTTTGTTAAGTTTTTATGTGTCTTTGAATTTGGTGTTGCTTAATTAATTTCCATATGTATATTATCTGTGTTATCTATTTAAGGCATAGACCAAAGTTGTACTGAAACACAGGATAATCCTAGTGTAACCTGATTAGAGTCTGTTTGCAGTGAAAAAGTAACAATGAATTTTACTTTAAACAAAAAGATAAATCGAATAAAGTGAAATTAAGGTTGCGAATCTTCATAATTTCACCTGACTTACTTGTTCATTTGACTTTTGACAAAAGTTGTTTAACAAACAAACATAGTTTCCAATCACTTAAACCTTGTAATATGAAAAAGTAAAAGCAATGGGACACTATGATCGTTTGTTAAAGCAACTGTTATATATATCCTAAGTTGAATAAAATTCTGAGATTTGAATGTTCAGTTAGCAAGGTAAAATTATGAGGATTTGCAATCTTAATTTCAATTTATTTGATTAACTTTTTTGTTTCAAGTGAAATTCATTAATACCTTTTCCCTGCAAACAGATTCTATTTCAATCAAATGGTTCATGATACAAATTTCTGTGGACAGTGTTCAGTCGTTCAATAAACGTCATTGGCCTGTTTCTGTCTTGCATGTAAGGCAAATACCTTTCATATTCTTGTGTTGTTTGCCTGTTGACATCATTTGAATTTCATTTAGTCCAAACAACAAAGAGACTTGCCAATCTTAGTAACATGTTGCCGTGTCTTTATGGCATTTCAGTATTCATTTTCCGTATTACAATGGCGATATTGTGGAATCTGTTTGTATATCACCATGGATATGGAATTTTAACATGGCTACTGGTTGTAAAATATGAAACATATTCGCCAGACAATAACCAGTTCCCATTATCTGCTGAAATAGATTTCATTTCATCAATGAAAATTTGGTGACACCAACGATTTATGAACTGCATGTTCGCTTGAAATGTCACATGCCCCACACATTAATAAAAAAACTTTGAATGTTTAATGTATCCAAACTTGTGTCAAACATCTGCATCGCGTTATAGGGATGGAAATAACCATTCCCCAATGTCCCAGTCAAGTGCTTTTTTCTGCTGGGCTAGCAAATTTGTATATAGCTCGCAGTACTGGTGTGCAGTTGCCTTCCAATGTTGATTATTTTGCTTCTTTGAAAAATCAACAAGAAAATTAGCCAGTATAGTGGAAAAATTATCAAGGCAAGTGATTTTACATGTTCCACATTACCGGAGTACACTGGCAGTTCTAAAGATATTTTCATCCTTGTTTTAGTAGGATAATTGGGTAGTTCTTACAGAAAATATCTAGCACTGTTTTTTCCACTATAGCTGAAGTGTGTGATAAAGAGATAATTATTCTGTCTGTGGGAAGTGATCAAGTCAATGAATCCCAGGTGAGAAGTTCCACATATACTGGTTGTTGATAATGAGCAATATACGTATAATGAGGCTGATGTATAGCCATTCATCAGAATATGAGCCATGTGCTTTTTTGATTTCAAGTAAAAATTCATCTGTATAACCCTCCATTTTGTTTTGACTTGGTGTAACAAACTGACCCTAAAATGACTTTTCCCTTGTAAATGTTGAGCTTATGCTACACATTCTGCATTGACCATATATGTCATATTTTGGCACTCTGATGTTGTATTTTATGTTAAATAATGTATGAATAACTTTGTTACAAGTAATGGTGTCTTGCCAGTACAGGTATAACAATACCATGAGACACTATTGTGATATGTATTCTGATAACAAGGGTGATACCCGATTCCTATTCTTATGCTTCATAAGCCTAGCGGTGGCTAGCGTGCCAAAGACGTAGGTTTGATTTCCCAAATGGGCACAATGTGTGAAGCCAATTTCTGGTGTCCCGTACCATGATATTGCTTCCTTTTCACAGAAAACACACCACAGAATCTTTTTTTTTTTAAATTTCAAAAAGAAAAAAGATATTGATGGGGTGAAGCACTTAAGTTGTGTACGTTCTACTTTTTATCACCAAGTAAAGGAATAGTACAGAATCTACAGTTACGTCTATATCTACCAGTTCTTGAACTGTTGAGGGCTAGTAGAGTAGCTTAATGGTTAAAGCGTTCACTTATCACACTGAACACCCGTGTTCAATTTCTCAGATGGGTAGAATGTGTGAAAACCATTTCTGGTGTTCCCCTGTTATGATATTGCTAGAATGTTGCAAAAGCAGTGTGTATAATTCATGCACTCACTCTTGAACAGTTTCTGTCATTGTCCACACGTTTTCACATAAATACATCCTGTGATGAATCATGGCTAGAGAAAGACAGAGTTAATCGATGGATTGTATCATTAGCTTTATATTTTTACATGATACAATTGCTATATCAGTGTGTCACTATGTGCCACCCTTGTTCCTTGTAAATCTTAGCATTGTCATGGTTACAGGGGCAGATAATACAGTATGAAACCAGGGGAAGTTGAAGAGAAATATGTTCCATGACAAATGCTTTGTGTTACTCGGCATTTCTATCTGATGTATACTGAATTGCAGACTTTTGTTGAGAAAAAGATACATTCTTCACAAACAGGAAGAAAAGAACTATCTGAATTTCACTTTGTTATGCGGTAACTGTTAATGAAGGATATTCTGTTTCAAAAAATGGAATTTCCAACCTTAAAGTGATATTGTTAAGCCACAAGTAGAGTGATTACTGTTTCAAAGCTTTACTGTATCGGGCCTTGTTTCTTCCCAAACCTGAAGTGCTTCTTACATTTCTGTCAGAAAGGCACCTAGGTGAACAGTTTCTGTGCATTCTGAAATTGTTGTGAATGGGTCCACTTCAGTTTCTAGACATTAGTAAATATTTTCCTGTTTGTAGTAACAGTGGCAATATACATACAGTGTCATCCAGATACCGATCAATGGAGTTAAAGACTTTATTCATCGGCTAATGGTGGGTGTAAGTCTTTACACCATTCTAAGTAACTGAATGAGTATAGAAAATACATATACTCAGAGCCCCCAAGCTGTCAGAAGGGTTGATTGATCTGTCTTTACTAGCTCTGATTCTCCAGCGGCAGATTATTGCCAGCAGTCCCTTGGAGGTTGTTGGTCCTAGGAGGCTCGATGACCATATTGCTGTAGCTCACCTGCAGATTTATGGTTGCAAATGCTCTCCTCACAGCCTCACACTTGTTTTACAGTAAACTATGTTTATTGTCTACACACCTTTATCACGCTGTTGTTTGCCATAAAAGGCAGCTATGCTTGTTGTAAGAGACGAGACCCGTGAAGGTCCTGGGGTAGAATAGGTCTTCAGCAACCCCGTAAGAGGCGACTAACGAGATCAAGTGGTCATGCTCGCTGACTTGGTTGACACATGTCATCGGTTCCCAATTGTGCAGATTGATGCTTATGTTGTTGGTCACTGGATTGTCTGGCCCAGACTCGATTATTTACAAACCGCTGCCATATAGCTGAATACTGCTGAGTGAGGCGTAAAACTAAACTGACTGACTCACTCACTGTAAGAGATGACTAACAGGATTGGGTGGTCAGACTCGCTGACTTGGTGGACACATGTCATCGGTTCCCAGTTGCGGAGATCAATGCTCATGCTGTTGAGCACTGGATTGTCTGGTCCAGACTCGATTATTTACAGATTGCTGGAATATTATTGAGTGTGGTGTAAAACTAAACTCACTCACTCACTCACTCACTTTATCAAGCTGTCAGATTTTGGTCCCAAGTGCTTGTATGCTTTAGGGGGTAGCCTAGTGGTTAAGGCATTTGCAAAGACTTAGGTTTGATTCCCCACAAGGGTGCAATATATGAAGTCCATTTCTGGTGTCCCTTTTCAGGATATTGCTGGAATATTGCAGATAGTGTAATAAAGTGAAAATTTACTCTCTCACTAGTATGCTATTGTCAAACTGTGTAGTAGAAACTGTGGTTATTTTGAACTAAATTGCAAGATTTGGTTTTTTGAACCCTAGTGTGTCAAACAAGACGAAGATTGTACTTGTTATCCTGTGCTGAAGGCTTATGGTCAGTACAGTGGATATGGAAACAGTATCAATGATAAACTGTATTATGTTATTTTATTGGGTTTCCACAATAAAATGGACATAAGTCTTGACAAGTTCAGACCAAATGTACTCGTTACCCTGCTAGCGCTCACCATCTGGGATACAGCAAGGGCGGGTCGGCTCCGAGTCAATACACTGTGTCTGAGAAGAGTATCCACAATAAACTGTGGCAGTATCTCAGTAGGCTTTTACTATAAAATGGACATTAGTCTGGTCTGGGACAAGCAGACTAGGACAAGCAGCCACTACTCAGGCATATACAGGGTTATACAAGTGCTGTAATCTATGATCACATTAACCCCGTTCACCTGACTGCCAGTCAGTTGTCCATCCTTGAACATTCCCAGTTAGATGGCCTGGGGAAATTACCTCTGGGAAATCAATGTTTATACTGTTGTTCTGATGCTGGGCCTAAAACACAGAGTTCCCATGGTATAGGACAAGGCAGAATCTTTACCGAGGGAGAAGAATGATATATGTCCATGTCTTGTAGATGTCTTGATAAGATGACTGGTGGAGTGATTGACTGAGTATAAATCTAGTCCGCTTTTAGCAATATTCAAGCAATATCACAGCGAGAGACACCAGATATGGGCTTCCCATGTTGGGATTCAAACCTGGGTCTTCAGCAGACAAGCGGATGCTTTTACCATCACGCTACCCTGCCGCCCCATAATAAAGTTATAAGGAGTTTATTCTTCTAATATATTGTCCCTGAACAATTACCATATGTCATGAGTAACTTTCTTCCTGTTGAAGTCCATCATGACAAAGACTTGGAATCGGTTCCCCATATGGGTACACTGTGTGGAACCCATTTCTGGAATATTGCTGTAAGCTTCAGTAAAACTAAACTCACTCACTCCTACTGAACTCAAGGTGGGGTAGTCGTGTGGTTATACATTCACTTATCACAACGACGGTACAAGTTCATGTACCATATGGGTACAGTGGAGAGCCATTTTTGGTGTCTCCTACTGTGATATTGCTGAATTATTGCTAAAAGTGTCACAAAACCAAAATCACTCACTATTGTTAAAAACTGGTGTTCAGCAGCCCATAAGAGTTGCCTGTTGGGATGGTATGGTGAGTTTGTTTACTTTGTCATCATATCATCATATCATTTGATCATTGTATCCCAATTGTCTTGGTTGATGATCATGATGTCAATCACAGGAGGGAATGGTCAAGACAGACTAACGTCATATAACATGAATTTAACCAAGTACAGTGTTAAACAACAAAAAGACTAGCTATGGCATTCTGCCTTGGTAACCTGTTACTTCTTCCCAAGAGACCATCAAATGCAGTATTCATGACAACTAAAATACAGTGTATGAATAACTATGAGGGAAGCATTACCGTGAACTAAATAGTCTGACATTTCAGCTTTGGACCCGTGAACAAAACTGAAAGGTGTCTCTTCTAGTCTGTTTAGGATTTTGTTAATGAAATAGCATTAATGCAAACAGAGCCTAATATGATAAATGAACTAAAATGAAAACATTTATGACCTCCGCCCACGTGTATTAAGAAGGTCAAATTCCCTTCAGTAATTAGCCCCTTGCGACTATTGGTATTGCTCAATCATCTCCACTCTCCCGCTCTTGGTGGACCATTTAAACAATTGCTTCTATTAACATACCAAGTAATGGCCTCATTTTCACAATTACATCAGGGAAGCATATTTGTGTTGTAATTGTTAGTAATGCCAGGACATGGTGATTAGAGAGAGAGCTTTCCGCAAGTTATAGAGTTTGGACAAGTGAAGAACTTTTCTGTGAGTTATGGAGTTTGAGACATTGTGGGTATGTTGAAGAAGGTGTTGGCTGTCCTGCTCCTGTGCTTTGGGCTGCACTGGTCAGATGAGGCTAGGAGTTCCGAACTTAAAACTACGACCAATCCCAGCACTTTTGGACCTCTGGAAGAAACAAGCGAGGGTGGGGGAACGGATGGTTGGGAGGAAGTGGGACACAATGATACCACTTTTGGCATGGCTGCAGCTCTGTATGATGACTTAGAAAACAGTGCCACAAATGGCTCGGAGACAAACAGTACCATCACCAACGACGATGATGTGGACTACTTTGGTGGAGAGGAAGCAGCCCTGGTGGTTGCAGGGGGTGAGGATAAACAGAACACCTCAGGGAATGGCAATTCCACAGATTATGATTTGTACGGCAATTCTACAGATTCTGATCTCTATGGCAACATGACATATGATTCCGAAGATAATTACACAGACTTACAGGGTAATGAAACTATAGCAGTTTTTATCAAGAAGAAGTTTCATAGAGAAGGTCAGTTTGGGTATCTTTTAATTATTTCTCTTGACAGTTGAAGAATGGTTTCTTGTGATCCAGGATGTAACATAACCGTGAAGATCCGGGTTAGAACTGATCTCCTGCAATCCATGCTTGTCATGTAAGGCGAATAATGGGATCGGCTGATCACTCATTGACTTGGTTGACACATGTCATCGTATCCCAGTTGTGTAGATCGATTCTCATGCTGTTGATGACTGGATTGTCTGGTTGAGACTCGATTACATACAGATTACCGCCATATAGCTGGAGTATTGTTAAACAATAAACCAAACCAAGATCTAACTGGGTTGGTCATTGCTTGCATAATAAACCTTGAGTTTAAAAAAAACAATCTCAAACTCACTTAAAGTGTCAGCTGCCCAAACCGAGTCCTGATGTTACACATAGCTAGGTTTTTGCCAGAGGGAGACAGGCCATAATAGGATAGCAACTTATGGTGTAAACATTAATGTTATATATCAATAAATTATTGTATCTCAAAACAAGGATCACAATACATTTTGTCAGTTATAACTTCTGTGTACAAATACATAGGATACGTTACAAATTATATTGATCCTAAGTGTGTGAATAATAACAGAAACTGTTCTTGCCTGCAATGTCCCATCTTTGCTATCTGAAATTTCAAAACATATTACTGAAGCAAAATGAAAAGCATATTTGTAATGGGATGAATTGTACACCATGGTGGGACATGCTCAAAGTGCTACAATCTGATTATTATTCACCTGGATAACCCAAACCTCTGAGGTACGAGAAGGTTAATTATTATAGTCACATGACTTATCCCACCAGAGACCCATTTTCTTCTGGGTCAGTAGAGGCAATTTTTAACAAACATGCTTGTCTAAGGAGAGCCTATTTGCTACATGTCTTTTGTTGTGGGGCAGGACTGAAGTCTTAGAAACGTTCAGGAGTCAGGGGCCCGTTTCACAAAACTCTCGTAAGCCTAAGATCTCGTAACTTTTCTCGTAGCATTTGCACCTCCTATGTTACAGTATGCCAGGTACAAGAGCTACGAGAAAAGTTACGAGATCTTAGGCTTGCGAGAGTTTTGTGAAACTGGCCCCAGGCTGCCAAACATGGTCACCTATCCAAAGACTCTTTGAGCTTCATCTGATTTGTGAACTGAACTCTATGCATAAGACCACACACCACCAGAAAGGATAAACCTTATAAAACTGAAACACTGTTTCCAATGGGAATTGTATCACACTCATGTCTAATAGCAGCTGTAGTGTCTATTCAAATAGCCTGCCAGTGACATTCATGCCGAGATGTCTTTGCACATCTATGTGTGTATAGTTGTGAGACAAATGATACAGGAGTTTATCGCACAATAAAATGACCCCGGATGAATAAACGAATGGAATGGAAACGAGTTAGAATTGGTCCATGATATGGTTGCTATGCATGAAGACGAGCAGAGCGCAGGCGATTTTGAATGGTTTGGGCAGTCACTCGACTTCCAAACAGTACATTCCCAGTGGATGTGGCAGTGACAGACCGATTACACAAGTGACGTAAGACAACCTGTTGGTCTTCTGTGGGATGACTACATCCCATTACCCTCGCAACATCAGTGACGGACGTTCCCGTGTTCAGCATGCCAATGGCATGTTCATGCTGAATGTTTGACAGTCATGGCATTGCAAATTAGCGAATAATTAACCATAAAACCATGTTTTTCTGAGATGACACTCTACTCTGCTACCGTGTGATCAATTGCACTTGTATCAGTAGGTCACATGACTTGTGGCACGTGGAAACATGATTTTAGCATTCAGTGCTCTCCTCCTTATTACGTAGGCCCGACCAGTAGAATGAATGTGTGACGTAATGCCCTTGACAATGCATTTAACCATAATCACAACAAGAACTCTTTCAAGAAAAGTTTCAAAACACTGTTTGAAAAGTAATGAGTGTCAAGTTTTTATTTTTGCTTGCGTGTATATCAGATCTCAACATTATGTACATCTCCTTCAATGATGTTATTAATATATAAAGATTAAAAAACCCATATTTATATAATGCTCCTCCCAATCTTCCTTGGACAATGCCCAACAAGTGTGAGTTACAATCAGATGTTTAAGATCTGGGCTCACTTGCACTAAGCAGTCTTAGCTGAGCTAAAATGATTGTAACTCCCATTTTCCAACGTGGGGTTAAGTTAGTCATAGTGCTAAGACAGCTTTGTGCAAGTGGGCCCTGGTATTTTACAAAATATTTGTAAAAGATCAGAATAATAAGAAAAGAGTATTATTGTTTATTCTAAAAAGTAATGCATGAAGACATCCAGAAAATGGTGACATGTAACATTTCTACCATTTAGCAGTTGAGTACAACAACACAAATTGCAATAACTTCCTACAATTCTAAAACTAGCATTGTCTAATTTATGGACACATGAACTTTGCAAGCATTTGTTCAAATCACCAGAAATAACAGTCATCACAGAACAATGTTTTGTAACTAAATAAACCATGCGTCATTCTTTGTTGTTCTTTTGAACAGATCGCACAGCTTGCTAATAACTGAAAGCATCTGCCAGAGTTAATCATTTTGTTGTTGAGGTGATTATTGACATACTGAGGTCGCCATAGATATTTGATAAGTCCTTCATATTATTGTTTGAATTACAGTATCTGCACTATGGTGTACGAGTACAAGGTCAACAGAGATGCGTGTAATACATCTCACTAGTGTATCAGTAATGTACGAACAAAATGTTCATTTATAGTTGGCAGGCTTCTTCAGTATCTACTTTATCAGTGACTGCGATATATCTTATATTACATGGAAGAAAGTTTCAGTTCCTTTTTACACTTTGGCCAATATGTCAGTATTTATTTATTGTTTTATGTCATTAATAAACTATTGAACTTCATGATCATCTGTTCATGCAAGTACGTCATTGCCCTTAGTAAGTGGGGCATGCGGCAGTCTATTGGTTAAAGGATTTGCTTATCACGCCGATGACCTTGGTTCGATTCTCACATGGGTATGATGTGTGCACCCAATTTCTGGTAGCCTCTGCCATGATATAGCTGGAATGTTGCTAAAAATGGCATAATGCACTCACTCACTCATTCCAGCTAATGGCGATGAGCTGTAAATAATCAAGTCAAGACTAGACAATCGAGTGATGGATAATGTATACTATGACACACAATCTATCAAGTCATCTTCATATTATATTTCTGTTTGTTGTTAACCCCACACCTGCGATATTCGAGCTATTTCACAGTGACCTGTGGGTAGATTGAATCAGGACCAGACAATTCAATGACAGGTGGTGTTTAGAATGTCAGGGTAACCACAGTTATTTCTTGCAATGTTGTATAGTCACATGCATGTGTCATATTTTCACCAGTAATCAATTCTGGACTGGACAATCCTGTGATCAACAGTATGAACATCTATCTACACATTTGGGATACAATGACATGTCTCAACTTCGTAAGCGATCCTAATGCATGAGTCATATTTATAGCAGCCTGTAAAAAAATCAATTGTGGACCAGACAATCCAGTGATCAACAGCATGAGCATCTATCTACACAGTTTGGGATACAATGACATGTCTCAACCAAGGAAGTGATCCTGACCTGATCCAGTTAGCCACCTCTTACAACAAGCATGGTTTGCTGAAGACCAGTTCTTACCAAGATCTTCATGGGTCTGATGACTGGGAGATTTAGTATGTGCTTTACGATGTAATCCATATTTCACACATGGACATTAAGGTGTTGTAGATTCATTATGATTCTTATGTCTCCATACTAAATGATGCCATGTTGATAACAGTGGTGGGAGATGGTCCTGCCTCTTTATCTCATTGAATGCACTTTATTTGTATGGATTCCAAATTCCCTTTGACCTTTTGGTAATGGAGTTTGATAAAAGGTTTGACCAACTGGGTCAGTGATGACGTGTGGCAAGAGGTTTGACCAGTGAGCTACTAAGAGAATTGCCCTCAGTATGACACCTGTTCTGACAATCGTACAGAATGTACTGCTAATTAGATGTCTTCCTGCTGACCGCGGATAAAGCCTGTCCACCTATTTCAAGCTCTTATTTATTCTGGTCGTGAAAACGTTTCTGATTGAATGTTAGGTCAATATTCAATAACCGTGGTACTTGTGGGAAGTTTCCTCAACTCCAGTCGTGGTGGGTCTCATTGTAAACAGGCTTTGATCTTTCATACAGAAGTAATGCATATAATCCAACGATTGGATTGACTGTGCAAAGCTCTTCCTGTCCCAGGCTGCAGGAAGACAAGACTCTGTGTTGATACAGATTAATGTACAATCAGCTCAAGGCCTAGCTTGTTTGGCCACTCTCCTTCCTTTACTGCAGGCTATTTTTATTGATTAGCCAGCTACTATATCATGTTTGCCATCATCAGAACTACCTCGGTATCTTTGCAAACATTATTTTATGAATGGATTCCATTATCTAAAGCAGTGTCGAGAAACTGCATCCTGAGATGCGATGCTAAATGAAAAGATTATATCTTCAACCTGTGTGATTGTTTATCTTGAAACTGGTCCAAGAACTGGAATGGATGGTACAAGGTTTTTGTTTCTTGGCTTGTTTTGAGTGGGATCAGTGTTATTTCTTATTAGAAGTAAATCTAGATTGTACATGTGCTTTACGAGGGTTGGCTGAAAAGTTCTAAGCCTCACTGTGAAAAAAAGTCCACGTTTGTAATTTATTTTTCTACATAGTCCCTTTCCAAGTTCACACACTTTTGCCAGCGATGCTGCAAGGCCCGAATCCCGGTCAGGAAGAAATCTTCTTCAGCTACCCTAAAAAAATCAGTCACAGCGGAAATGACGTCATCATTACTTGCAAAATGGTGACCAGCGAGTTCCTTTTTCATTTTGGGGAACAGGTGGAAGTCAGAAGGAGCCAAATCAGGTGAATAAGGAGGATGGTCAATGAGTTCAAAGCCACAATCACAGATTGTTGACATGGCCACCACCGATTTGTGAACAGGCGCATTGTCTTGGTGGAAGAGGACACCTTTAGCGATCATCCCTCGTCGTTTGGCTTTGATTGCTTCTCACAACTGGTTCAGTAGATCAGCATAGTATCTGCCGTTGATAGTTTGACCTTTTTCAAGATAATCAATGAGCAGAATACCCCTGGAATCCCAAAAGACTGATGCCATCACCTTTCCAGCTGAAGGAACAGACTTGGCTTTCTTCGGAGCTGGTGAATCAGGATGCTTCCACTGTTTTGACTGTAGTTTTGTTTCTGGTTGAAAGTGATGTATCCAGGTCTCATCCATGGTTACAAATCGTGCCACAAAATCATCGGGATCTGCTTCAAAACGACGCAAATTGTCAAGGGACGTCTGGAACCTGACACGTTTCTGTTCTGCTGTCAAGAGCTTTGGCACCCATCTTGCAGAAACTTTAGTCATTCCTAATTCGTTGGTGATAATATGCTCAACCCTCTCATGAGAGATGCCCACTACACTAGCAATATGTCGAGTAGTCAATCGTCGATCATCCATCAACATATCGAGCACTCGCGTGATGTTTTCTGGAGTGGTTGCTGTTGAAGGCCTTCCCGAGCGTGGGTCATCATCAAGGCTTTGTCTGCCACGCTTAAATTCTGCAGCCCACTTCTTTACTGTGGAAAATGAAGGAGCATCATCCCATAGAGTGGAGACCATGTCAGCATGTATCTGTGTTGGGGACATCCCTTTCTTTTGCAAGTACTTGATGACTGCCCTGTATTCAGTTTTGTCCATTTCTGATGATTTCAGAGGATAGGTTTACCCAAAGAGCTGTAGTTGAGATAAAACTATTAGTACGTTTGTAGTTCTTGTGTCTATGATTCACTAAATGATTGTCCTCATTGGTGGCAAACACCTGTCTCTACCTGGTGGGGAAAAACCACTCAGGCTGAGAACTTTTCAGCCAACCCTCGTACATAGCTTCTCTTTTCTCCTGCAGTGAGTGTGGCATAAAACTAAACTCACTCGCTCTCTCCTGTACTTCAATGCCGTTTGATCCAGGTTAGGTGATGAAAAAAAACAACTTTTTGTTTAAAAGGTAATTGCCGACAAAGATGGAAGTTAACCAAGACTCTATTACCCTGAATACCAATGGCACTACCTTCAGTATGTTTGAGATTCTACCTGCCCTTTCAATACCTTTGACATTAACAAAAACAGTGCTTATTCCGTTCTAGTAACGTGATCATTCTCTTGACTCTGAATATCTAAAATAGAGCAGAAAAACATATGTGAGCATAAGATAAGCTGTTTGGGGATTAACAAAGTGTAAATGCTAACAGTGTACTTTTCCCCTACATTTCCAGCAGTCTGATGTTCTTGTAATGTTTCTCTTAAAAGGGCATGAGGGTGAGCCTGAAAATCCTGATATCTTTAGTATCTGTCTAATAGCTTTAAATCAGTGTCCTGTGAAAGTCACTGGACTTGCACCATTACATACTGGAATGCCATAGAGATGTAATGACAAAATAAGAGATGATAGCAGTCTTCCTTAGTAGTAACGAAACGCCAACATCAATATACAGAGTCTGTATCAGACATCCTAAAGAGGTCACGGAAACCATGGTCTCAAGGATAAAGGTTCTCTGAAGCCAATGATTTGGGAGATTTGTTGCCCACCCTCCAGGAACCGTTGGGACTGCACAGCGTAAGAACAAGAATATACTGTGTAGCTCATATAATCAAACAACTCCAAGATTTCCTGCTGTGGTCTACAAAATTAATAGCCAACAGTATTGATTGTATTCTGGATATTGCTTGGAAACATTTGGCCAAACCAGAAACTGACTCCACTAAATTAGAAAAATGTAGTGTTCCTGAATTTGAAATTCGCAAACAAACGAGAATCGATGTTGGAAACTAAATCAACATTCTCACATAAAAATCGGTTTCCTTAAGTGTTTGGTTATATTTCACATATCAAGAACCACCAACTGTTTTATTTTCCTGTACAAACAGCATCTCATTGAAGTTGTTCAATCTGAGGATTACTGCTACCATAATAGCTGGAATATTGCAGCATTAAACAACAAACCAGCCAATGTTAGGATCGTACTGTCGAAGGTGGATTTCGTAGCTTCTGATTAAATCCCACTAGTTGTGACTGCCAAGACTCATGGTACAGCTACCAACCTGTTGGTCGTGCAACCATCATAAGTGACATCTCTATTGTTGACAGTAACAACTCTCATCAGTTGAGCAAACATGACCAAAATATTGTTTTAACAGCCTGCTTCAAACTGAGATCACAACTTCAACGTTCCAACATCAGGGCCTTATTTGGCTTAGGAAGAAATTTGTCCAAATGAAGCAGCAGTGCTATTTAATCTTCACCTGACCCTAAAACCTAAACACAGGTTATTTGGATTCCAAGGCTGAAGAAGAAGGGAGACAGTTTGCTGGGTCAATGAGATTACTATCTCAAAAATGAATGTAAATCCTTGATACAATAATTAAGGAAAGATTTCTTTACATTTAGCGAGTATTTGTGACAGCTAGAATCAACATCAGGGCCATGTGGATTGTCAAAGTCTCTGAAAAGAACCAAGTTTGAATATGTCAAAAGATTTTATTTTTCACCTTTGTACATCATTGCTCCACATGATAAAATTGAAGAATTTATTTTCATGATCCAGTGGGCATTTTAGGATAGTAATTCTTTATCCTCAAAGGTCAGTACAATTTGTCAAAAATGAAAGCAGATGTAATGTGAAATTTACTGTGAAATAAATAGGTGTAATGGTGATTTTTATCAAGCTTCAGATAATCGAAGATCTGATACAGAAGCATAATGGACAATTAACCAATTATCTTCCTTTGATTTACCCACATAAGCAAGACATAGAGACCAGCAAAACCACCTCGTCTGTTCAATGTTGAGATCTATGCATAATAGCCCATAGTGAGATAAAAGACCATTATATGCTTTCCCTTCTATTGTTTCCTTTCATGTCAAGCAGCGTAGCTGCAGCTCCAGCCTTTGGTGTCGACATTCCACAACTTTTGTCGAACAATTGGACATGCCATTTATTCAGATTTCAAAGAGCATGATTTATCTATTTCTCAGTGTTTGAAGTGTTATATGATGGTGAGATTATTTCCAAAATCTGATCTCTCAGTAACGGATGTATGTCCAAAACAAATGTCTACTTGAACATAGACTATATGGTCTTGTGTTTGTTTACTAGCCTTTGCATGTGTTTGTGATGATTATCACCATGTCTGGAGGATGTACTTCACAAAAACTAATGATATCATTACTGGGGTGGTAGGTTACTCTAATGCAGCTGCTTGTCTCACTGAAAAACTGGTTTTGATTCCCCTCATGAGGGCAATGAGTAAATCCCATTTCTGGTGTCCCCCGCATGATATTGCTCGAATGTTGCAAAAAGTGGCATAAAACCATACTCACCCTCTCACCGATTGATATCCTTCCTTGTTGATAGTGATTCATGATTCAGTTAGAATCATACAATAGACTCTGCTTTTAACAAGGTTTCTGATAGTGATGAAAACGAATCTGCCACTTATATAAATAGCATGTTTAACATGGCATTGTTGAAACTTATTTATTAATCTGCATAGAAAGGAAAGGAATACGTATGGTTCAGATCAATGGAAACAAATCTCTACCCACCATTTTCAATTAAAGAATTATGACCCACCTTGGTTATAATCGAATTTAATAGATGTTCATGGATGTAAAGGTATGCACAATTGGAGATTCGTCATTCAGCAGCACAACGGCCGACACAAACATCTGGTGACAGCTGTTTGCACATACACTGTAGCTTGATGCTTCTCGCTGACATTTAGCCACACCACCCAATAACAGACATCTGCTGCAGTGTCTCTGGAGTCAGCAACAGGCAGCAGTAGCAGGAACTGCCATCGGGGCATACTGCACCCATGAAATTCATCGGAGACAGTAAGCATGTTCTATCACCCTTGTCCTTGGAGAACCCAGGCTTTTGTCTGTAGAAAGGATAGCTTTGGATGTGGGACCAGTCTGTTTTTGCTGATTCTATTTTATTTGAGGGATCTTTTTTCAGAGGTTAATGTCACATGTCCAAAGCGATTATGAATTTCGTCCTTATACCTATAATCTGTTGGGTTTGTGTGAACTTGTGGTTTGTCAAATTGTGATCATTTGTCTGTAAACATTTTGCAGGATCATTGCATCATTTTATTGTTGAATTTGTGTTTGTCAATATCGGTATAAGGATCTGCAATTTTAAATATTACGTCACCCATACACTTCAGTATTCATGTTTTCTGAGATGAGTGAGTGAGCGAGTGAGTTTAATTGTACGCCGCACTCAGCAATGTTCCAACTATATGTTGACGGTCTGTAAATAATCGAGTCTGGACCACCAAGTCAGTGAGCCTGACCACCCAATCCCATTATTTGCCTTTTTCGACAAGCATAGTCACCTACTTTGGCAAGCATGGGTTGCTGAAGGCCTGTTCTACCTGGATCTCCACGAGTCTGTTTTCTCAACATGTTCTTTTCACACTAGACCACTTTCTCAGATCAAGATCATGTTGGGGCTTGGGCTTGGCAAGGTTATTGATGATCAGTCATCATCAATGCACATTCATGATTATGTGACCACAATTTAAATACTCAAACCACAGACTATCATGTAAACTTTGTGGCGATAATACACAGCAGATGAAGGATCAAATGTATTGTCTTCCATTGTCTGTTGAATGTTTGTGAGCAGCCACAGATGCAACCCAGACATGTTTTAAAAATCCCCTTAAACATTAGATTGGTCAGTTTTAAAGAACAACCAAAAGGAATGGGTGGTCAGTGTCACTGCCTTGGTTGGTTCCTGTCATTGTATCCTAGTTACGTGGTGGAAACTGCTGATGTCAGTCACTGGATTGTCTGGTTCAGTCTTGATCAAACGCAACTTGTGAAGATACAGTTTAGAATTGTACTTCAGCAAACCATGCATGTAACCAAATTTTTCACTTAGTATCGACTAATGAGTGAGTGAGTGAATAAGAGAGTTTAGTTTTACGCCGCACTCTGCAATATTCCAGACAAGTCAGCGAGCCTGACCACTTATGACAAACACAGACGGTTTTTATGGCAACCATGGGTTGCTAAAGGCCTACTCTACCATAGACCATCATATGTCATATCGACTAATGTGATTGGGAAGTCAGGCTCGCTGACTTGTTTGACACATGTCATCATGTCCCATTTGTGTAGGTTGATGCTCATGCTGCTGATCACTGGATTGTCTCGTCCAGGCTTGATTCTTTACAAACAGCTGTCCAACAGCTGGAATATTCCTGGGTGTGACATGAAACATCACGCAAATAAACCTGAGTAATAACATATCTGTCATGTAGCTAAAATGTTGCTGAGTGCTGTTCAACAACAAAGAAACAAAATATTCTAAAAATTATGGCTTGAGTGCCAAAGCCATGACATTTTATTCATATATCTCAGCATATTTGAATAAACACATGAGATTAGAAAATGATGTCATCAATGTAAATGGCGACTAGTCTGATACAGTAGATGCTATTTACGCAGATGATAATAATTTGTCCCTGCATATTTACTGGAATTGTGAAGATCCAGGTTAGAATTGGTCTTCAGTAACCCATGCTTGTCGTTAGGGGTGCCTGACAGAATAGAGTGGTCAGACTCACTGACTTGGTTGACACGTCATCATATCCCATTTACATAGATTGATGATTATAATGTTGATCACTGGATTGTTTGTTCCAGTTTTGATTATTTACACTGCCACCATATAGCTGGAATATTGCTGAATGCCGCATAAAACGACATACCTCACCAAACCAAATCAAACCCTTCACTGTGATGTATTACACTTTTGTTTTGTTACAATCTTCGATTGCTTCCTCGATGTAGTCCACATTTAACGTCTCAGAAAACATATACATGCTGCATGGAAATGGTACACTTTTGACTCATTCTGCAGCCATTACAGCTGGTAAGATATATATTGGCTATTATAAAAATAATGTGGTCATATTGGTATGTATAATGGTTATGTTTATTGCTTTGAAATACATTTGAACATGATGTAATTTGATATTTTATTCTCTTATCATGGTTGATGTTTATGTAACCAAATTTTTCACTTAATTAAAAACATTTGTTTGTTCTCACAGCAAAACAAACTTGCTCTCAGAATTCCCAACACTACTGAACAGAAGTACTAGATTCATTTTTGGGGTAATATAATGAATAATGGTAATATGAATTATATGGAAATGCAAACCTTTTGCAAGCCTTTTGAAGTACTGTTCTTATAGACATGGTTGAGGTCAAATTTGGAAAAATTCTGTGACACTTCTCAATGTGTTGCTGAATGTTTCAGTGATAAAATCAGTTTGAAAGTTTTTCTGATATTGTTTTAGCTCGATTAACTATTGATGTGTGGCAGCTGTCATGTCTGGAACATCTACATGCAGTTGGCTTGAGCTCTCAATGTTTCAGAACCAGTAGGGGAGTTGGGGTAGCCTAGTGGTTAAAGTGTTCGATCGTCATGCCAAAGACCCGGGTTTGATTCCTCACATTAGTGCAATGTGTGAATCTCACTTCTTGAGTCCCCTGCTGTGATATTGCTGGAATATTGCTGAAAGAGGTTGCAAAACTCAACTTAGCGTTAATGACATATGTGGATATTGGTGACCAATGGACAGCTGGCGTTGACCATTTCATCTCGGTACCACATTTACAGAACTATCTTTAAAGTATCTGTCAAACTGGACATGAGCATCACAGAGCTACAGGTGACAGTGTGAGTGGTCAAATGACTACAAAATTGGAACCTGCATGCCTGACGTCCACTTGTTATCCCTTGACTGACAGACCATTACGTTACTGCATGATTGATGGACCATCAAGAACAACGGTACCAGACTTATCATCATTGGACAAACATTTCGTTTTGGATTGAATCAAGGTTAACTTTCGACTTTCTTGCTAAACGCAGCAGAATGTGGCGTGGATGGAATGAATATTTTCATGCTGTTCATGCTAGACAAAATGATCATCTTGAGGTTGGCTCATGCAGTGACTATCAAACACCTGTGCATGTTACTCACAGATGTGTCACTTGGCAGTACCATCCTGGCGACACATTTGGTGCCATTTGCATGCAGACATGGCTTAGTTTTGAGGTTTAGGGTGACAATGCAACAATATACAGGTCTTGTATTGTTAAGGAGTACTGCAACAGAACCTAACCTCCTTACCATGCCACAACTCAGTGCAGACTTGTTACCCATCAAACATGTCTGGGTTTTCCTTGGATGGTGTGGCACTACCCTGGAGACAGAATGGAATGGGAACTATTGGACATTTGATTATGCCTTGTCAAATCTGGGAGTCTTGAATAGAGGCATATTCATGCAATGTTTATTTTCATGGTAAATCATATGATAGACTTTGGCTATTCTTTTTACAAAATGTTTTGGTCATCTGACATTTAATGACTAATACAGATTGCAGTCAGATGTCCCTGAAGCTAGTAAACTACTTATTTCACAAAAGATATAACACAGCAGTAGTTGTGACACTTCTATCTGAATATCACAGGGTTTTTTTTCCTTAATAATTTTGACAATCATGATGCAGTATCAGATTTAATTTGCTTCCCAGTGCCTAGATTTTTTAAGGTCTCTTAACACTAAGATTGTCGCAAGTGCCATACATTAACATTAACTTACAACTATCTTAGCACTAAGAGAGCTTAAAGATCTAGGCCATGGAAGTTTTGCTTAGTATTATGTTGCATTACTCCAGGTAGGAAAGATCGGGGTCAGGTCAGTTTTCAGATCTTGTTGGAGATGTTGATGACTAGAAGACAAGTTCTTTGATGTTGTAACCAGATGATTTTTCTAGGAGGGATTTAATAGTCCAAGCTCTATGTGTGCATACTAAATGAAAGCTTGAAATAAAACAAACCAGTTTTAACATTGGTGAACCACTTGTGTTATTCCAGGACATGTTGAATACCATCTTGGGTGAGGAATGCAGGTTTAAGTGTTGAAATGGTGTTTTATTTGTAATTGGAGGACCGGATAGATTTTGGCAGAACTGGTAAAAAATTTGACCAGCCAGTCCTGTGGACAGCTTTTCTACATCATTCCTACACTGATTACATGAGTGAGCTCTTGTAAGAGTTTGATGTGGTGTTTCTGTTTAGCTCACCTGTGTTTAGAACAAAGCAATTATATTGTTACAACTGTAAGACTCTTTTAAGGCATAGGAGTTAGGATTATTTTAGCGCTAAGATCTCAAAAAGCTGTGTGAACTTAGGTCATTGTAGTTGTCCATAGACAGGAGTCTTCCTAAAGTTTTTATCTTACCTAATCAAGTGTCAAGCAGTTAGTGTCGTGCAGTTTTATCCATCTTTGATAAATATATCCACAGAAACCATTAGGCCACTCAGTGAGTGAATGAATAGTGTTTAACCCCCCCAACAGCAACATTGCAGCTATTTGTGGAATGAGTGAGTGAGTTGGGTTTTACGCCACTTTTAGCAATGTTCCAGCAATATCACAACAGGGAACACCAGAAATGGACTTCACACATTATGCCCATGTGGGGAATCAAACCCGTGCCTTCGGCGTGACGAGCGAACGCTTTAACCACTCGGCCACCTCACCGCCCCACTTATTCATGGAGTGCACAAGACCAATGAAGGCAACACTTCATAAATGGCTACTGTGGCTTTTTATTGCTAAGTCATAGATTTTCAAAATATGGAATGAGAAGCTACATAGGTGTAGTGAGGAGTGCATCTTATCGTATAAGATCTATTTTTGTGAAGTTATGAACTTTGACTTTTATTTGACCTTGTCAAATCCATTTCACCGTAGTATCCTCTCAACAACCAGTGAAGTCGATACCTTACATGCTTGATCCTACCAATGAAGAAGCCTAAATCAGGTCCTCCTGGATTCCACGATTCCGCAGTTGCAGAAAAAATCACAGAATTTACCTTTCCATGCAGTAAAAAGTCTGGTCTGCGGAAAACATATTTTCGGGCTGAATCCGTGCAGAATTTGCCACTTTTCTGCCGTGGAAATTGCTTATTTTAAAAAATTGAGTGAAAACTGGCTGACAGCCAAAACGAAAATTAGATTTAATGTCATAAGTAGGATCGGTCACACATAAAACGAACTGGCATATTTTTTGTGACACCATATTTTGAAAATATTTACGATTAAAGCAAGTTTTAGACATGTTTCAAATAAAATTAGATGAATTTGACACTGCAATTATGTTCTCAAAATCGATCTTTTTGAAAATAGAAATTATTTCAGAGTTTGTTTAAATATAAATTTGTTATTTGCATGAAACCGGAAGTTGTTCATATGCATCAACGTTGCAAACACGGAAAAGGTGTCGGTGCCTTGTCATCAAACTTACTCAAGATGTGATGTGTACTGTCAACTTAACTTTATATCTGTGTTTGAGAATTAAACTACAAATGTCTGTATAATGTTTTTTCCTTAATGTTTTAACAGCAGAATGTTTTGCAGAATATTGAAAAATGGGGTGCAGAATTTGCTTAAATTTGCCATGGAATTCTTAAAAAACTGCTGCGGTATCCAGGAGGAACTGCTAAATTATGTAAAGAGATTTGAATATGATTTTCAATATGGCCACCACGACAGTTAAGAAACACCTCTTTCCATCTTTGCTTTAATATTTTCACTCTAATTGTGACATATATGGCAGGGTATACCCGGTAAGCCAAGTTTGAGTACCTGGAGAAGTCCTTATGAAAAGGTTGGTTTGACTAAAACTTATATAGTCCAAACAGCAAATGAAAAACAATTTTCAAAAAAATGAAATCTCATAAAAGTGAGCATTCATGTTTATGTCTTCTGTTTGAAAGCTTGACAAAGGCCAGAGTGGCATTTCTTTTGCTGTTTAGTATACTTTTGTGGAACTATTTGTTCTTTTTCATAGTGTGCACTTGCGTATTATTTCTGTGTCATGAGTTGTGTTCAGAATTATTTCAGGCAAGCAAACAAGAGCTAATAAATTTTGTCAAAGAAGATGTGAAATATGGGATTAAAGTGACAACAGACATTAGGATGTACCTGTTCAACTGTATTTTTGTTACATCAGACATCATTTTGTTTGCAGAAATTATGAATAGTGTATGTATCTTGTAAACTTCCTTCATGGACACACAAATTTGATACACGTGAAGGTGAGCTTCAGGGCCGAGAGACACTTTCCATCGGTGAAAGATAACATGAAAATTACTCGTATTTTATTGACATTAATTTGTGAATGGTACAGGACAATAACTCACCCTACTGGATTACAGTGACACATGGTGCTCTGCACATTCTGTAGAGTTGTTGAACAAACTGATACTGGCAGTCATGAGAGTAATAATGAATGCATGGGGTTGATATCTTGTGTCATCTGTGAAGTTTACTGTTCTTTCCGGCGCCATCTGTTCTCACAGGTTTTGATGTTATTGATTGTTAAATGATTGGCAGTGTGTGTGTCGTCAAGGGTTAGCAAAGGATTATGGTAAATTGGCAATATATCACAGGTGTTATGCCATCTGTTATGTCACTTGGGTCATTATTGACTCTGATGACTCTTGTGGTACCGGGGAGGCGTAACTGTGGATTGTGACTCGGCGTTTCCAGTTTAAATAATTGACAAACAACTCATCAAATTTCCAGATCTGAAAGGGCAGAATTTTTGCATTAACATTCTAACATTCTCTTTATTCTCTGTTTATCAAGATGCATGATTCACCGACTGGTAATAGGATCTGTATGTTTTCTTTCTTTTCAGTCAAATGGATGAACTCACATGCCTGTTCACCACTGTGTGAAATAACCACTGGCCCCCTAGCCTGTGGCTAGTAGAAATCAAATAGGGCCAGTGAATACTCATAGTCACTGGTTCGACTGGCTAGTGGATTTTCATAGGGGCATTTTGTAAATATATCATTTTTAGGGTAATACATTTTTAAATCATGCAAGATTATGGCCTGAAATATTCATCATTTTAGCAGATTAATGATGGAACTATGTCAGCTTTCAATTTTGGGGGGCTGGTGAATTGTTTTGTGGGCTTGTAGCATTTTGAAACTATTTTGCACATTGATACACACACACAACACACATACCAAACAAAGAATGAAACAAACACACACTCACACACATATTCATTCACTCACTCACTCTCCTCACACACACACACACACACACACACCATAACCCCATGCACACAGACTCACAGATGCAGACAAATGCCACACACAGAGATTATGCATGTATAACACAACATCACAGCCTTTGTGAATGTTACTTTGTGACAACATTATAACATCACAGTATAATCTGAAGCAGTAATGTCTCCCTGAAGATAAAGTTGAAAAAAAACCCAAGAATTTGTGTTTGTCATTTTGTGGATTATGTGTACTTCTGTACACTGTTGAACTTTGTGTCTATATACATATATATATTCATGTAACTAATTGAGTATGAAATTATTGTGAAAATATTTGTTGCTCATATTCACATTAATAAGCATCTTTATATGGGCATAATCATTTTTTGTAGTATCAGTTGTACAGTACAGAAACAATTACATGTATTGAAAGGCTGCCAATATAGACTGAACACCAAAGGAAACACAAGTTTTGAAAAATTGAAATCTCATAAAAGTAAGCGTTCATGCTATGTTTTCTGTTTAAAAACTTGACTTACTGTATAGTTACAGGGGTGCAAGATTCAGTTGATTAGAGTATTGAAACAATTACATCATTCAAACAGTTACACTATTCGAACAGTTACACCACTCAAACAGTTACAGTATTCAAACGGTTACAGTATTCAGACAGTTACAGCATTCAGACAGTTACACCATTCAAACAGTTACACCATTCAAACATTAAACCATTGAAACAGTTACACTGTTCAAACAGTTACAGCAGTCAAACGGTTACAGCATTCTCAGAGTTTCAGCAGTCAAACATTTACCATGTTCCAACACTTACAGCAAACACCCACTCTATATGCAGTTGTCTTTCTTTGTAGTAATCTTGTAAAATTTTGTTTCAATTGAAAGCAAGAGGTCAGTGGAGTTGCCTGGTGGGTAAAATGTTCATTTGACAAGTCTGGGTTCAATTCCACACAATGGGTGCAATGTGTGAAGCCCATTCCTGATGTTTCTGCTTTTATATGGCTGGAATATTGTCAAAACCAGATTAAAACTAAACTCTCTCACTCATTAAAAGCGACCTGTATAACAAAAATATGCAGCATCGGTTCAAGTTGAACAGACTTTTCAGATGCTGTGAGGCATACTGGCTCAGGTTAAAACCATACTCAAGCACTGAATGGATAGCACCAATACATGTAATAACACTTAGAATCAGTAACCAAGTCAGTCTCATTTGAATAGGTCTTGTTTACCAAGTCCTGCTCTTTGTTTCCTGGATGTTAACTCACATATCTAGCACAGGAAAGGATATATATTGTATATGGAGAAGAAAACTTTCGTAAACACACTGCTGTTATCCACCCACCTCCAACCCATATCATGCACAGGTTTTATATTTTACTGATAGGTAGGGCATTCATTCTCACTGTGTTCTAGTGGTAATCTTGATTGATGTGATATTAAATAATTGATTGACATTGTCTAGAATAAGGATTTACTATAAACAACTAGGGTGCATGTGGAGGTACATTTTTGTCACTTTCCCTGAATTTTAGATTTTCCATAGACTGCTAGGGTGCCTTGTGTCAAAGACCCACAGATCCCACTTGAATAATTCATGAGGTTAGCAGAGATGCCGACCCTCCTGAATTTATTGGAAGCATCTTGTAAAATGCAGATCGACTCTGTCATTCAAACAAAGACAAATTCATTCTGATACTTTTCAGAAATATACAAAGATGTAGATAGTTTTATTATAGGAGGCCGAGGATCATCTTTCACTATAAATAATGATAGCTAAATAAATCTAACACTTAAATCACAAACGTTCTCAAATTGTTTACACAAGAAAGTTAGCCTGGAGTTGAGTAGGCTGCCCAGTAAATTCCATGCACTGTTTATTTTATTCACCTAACATTCACAAACACTGCCGACTACTGTAAACCAGTTTCAGTTGTTTTAAGATCACTATGAGTGATGGCATTGAAAAGTCTTGTTCCTTGAGAGTAACAGTTTATAGGGATCCCTAACTTATTGGGAAGATTCCTAATTTTATCTATCTTCGGGAGCTCAGCTTCATCATTGCACAAATTTGGGGCTGGCTCCTCTTGGTTACATGCAACTACAAAATGATGAGAAAATAAGGAATACACAGGATTCCAGATTTTCCTTTGAGACAAAAATAAATTAGACTGTTAGTGTTTGACAGTATTTGTGTAGACATTTGAATAAACAATACCAAAAGAAAGTGCATGCTATATTTTAGATTTCTGTGTCTCAGTAAAATACAGATACTTGTACTTTTGTTGGTTTGAGTCCTAAAGAATACATACACTTTTTATGGACATACAACTTTTTTCTGTGTAGGCGATGTTTCGACATAGATTTTAATGTCATTGTCAAGCAAGTGGTTGAACTGTCTAACCCACCCAAATTAGGCCCATGCTCCAAAGGTGTGGGTTTGAATCCAGATGGGACTCAACCCAATAAAGAACAACAATCCGTGCTTTGCTGAGAAGTGAAGTCCCCATTATAAGATGCATTAATGTTGTATAAACATTTATATGAAGTTGAGATAATGATAGTAATAAGGCCTCCGTGTTTCATATTCTCCACAAAGTTCTTGGTGGGTTTGACTGGGCAGCTCTTCCTTTGCAGAAGTACCATTCGCTGCGTGTAGAGGGGGCATATGCCCTGAGCTGATGATGAGCCTTAGAAGCCTGACTATGAGAGGATCACCCGAACTTTCTCTGTTGCATACTATCTTTAATCTGTAAAATGTTACATGCTGAATTCGTAATTAATTGTGTAGTGTGTAGTGAAGTTACAAATGTTCCTGTGCTGTATTCAATGCCCTTTGTTTGTCCTCAGTTCCCGTTGAGGCTATTGCCTTCCTCGGAGCAGTAGGGGCCTTCCTGGTGCTCCTCCTCATCTTCTTCCTCTACCTTAACAAGTCACTTTGCTTCGCTGAGTGTGGCGGATTTCCATGCATCGACAGAATACCACAGAAGGAAAAGACTTTCAGCAAGCTGGGTGAGTACATCTGTCTGTGTCCGTATGTGAAATGAGTATTGACACATAAAATCTCAAGTGACAGAAGTGATTGGTGTGCCTTACATTCTACGAATGGTTGAATCCCAGGAGGGTTTTCATCAGCTTCCCAGGTGGAAATGCCTGACTTTGCTGCAAGCACTTTATCCAATGTAGCTAAACACATCTCTGAAGTTGATCTGACCTTTATCAAGCACTCATTGAACTGTAATGCCTTTAATCCATACTCTGATATCTGGACATGGTCCATATTCCCCAGTGGAAGATCTGGTGGCTGTGGTTTGGTTCTGGTGATGCCTGGCTATCATCCTGGCAAATATTTGCACCGGAATCGGTCACAGCCACAGCTCAAGTTACTATATTGGTAATATTTCCATGTCTAGTTAGTGATTACTCAAGGTTTTGATTATTGTAGAATAGTTTATGTTGGTGTATAACCTACTTATCAATAAGCAGTCTTCTGCATTTCTTGCTCAGATTAGACATGATTATATTTGATGTTAGTGCTCATAGGAAAGAGAAATATTCCCAGTCTGTGATCATGTTCAGGTAATATTACCTACCTACGATCATGTGACAGTTCTGGTAATATTCTGTTTATGTTGTTTTGACAACTGAAGTAATATTCCTTACCTGTGATCGTATCATACATTCTATCATGTAGGTAATATTCCCTTCCAGTAATCATGGGATTATATATTTAGTTTTTCCCTGCTAAATGTTTTATCATGACATGTGACAATTCAGGTGACTGTGGTGACATTGTTTATGTAGGCCATAACTGTGCCACCAACAGGACCAATGCGTTGCCATGACGAATGGTTATGTCACCCAGTTCTTCCTTTCATAACCTATTTGCAGACATTTGTTTACTTTCCCTAATCATTCACATGTAACATGATGTTATTACTGGTCACTGATGTGCACTCAGTGTGCAGCGTTGTAATTGTCGTCGTCATTCCCACTGCTGCAGCCATTGAATGGCAGAGTATTGGGAATATTAGTTGTGTAAATGTGGTAACTGTTGTAGAAATCACTGACTTGACTAGTTATCAAGCTTTCATGGGTGGAGGGGTTGGTGAAGACATTGCGCAGAAGGGTTGTCGCTTCAGTTCTAGAGGGGATGTGGGGTTAGCCTCATGGAAAAACATACGCAGGTCACCCCGAAGACCTGGGTTTGATTCCCCACATGGGTACAATGTGTGAAGCCCGTTTCTGGTGTCCCCTGCCTGATATTGCTGGAATACTTTATATCGTCATTGTTGTTTGTTTACTCTTCGAAAAACGTAGGGGGACTGTACTTTCAATGTACAATTGTCAAAATTGGGAGATATATGGGATTGAATCAATTTTGATACAATAATAATGGATGTTTTGAGAATGCATCACCACATGGATTTAATTCAAAGCAAGGATGTTCTTTCAGTTATCCCCACTGATCGGTGACTGGAGTATGACTTGAAAATTTCAGGTTTACAATTTTCAGTCAGTAGTTTGTGATTTGACCCTGAAAACCCTGATCATGCACATATGCAAGAAAAAGAAAAAAGAAAAATGGTCTACAGTGATTTATCGACCTATCGATTTATCACAAGATAAATATCATTGTAGCATTCCTCAGTGGGTATTCTTTCTACCAAACTTCCCCTACTTTTTTTGCAGAGTATATTGCATGCAAATGTATGTGAACTACATGTTTCCTATCCAAGCAGGGTGTGGGGTGGCTTAGTGATTAAGGTGCCCACTCATGAAGAAGTCCAGGTTCGATTCTAGATATTTTTGGAATGACATCAGTGGTTGCATAAAATCAGACTCCTTCCCTCAACCCAAACTGCATGTATACATGTAAAGACATTTCTGAGGATAGTTTTTAAGTGGATTGGTCCTGTTAAATTTCTTCATCTTAGGGGCTGAGGGAATCTTGTGTCTTCAATCAACCATCTGTTTGCTTTCATTTTTCCTCCACACTCAGATTTCAGGTTGTTTATGAGGTTGATAAACAAAACTTATGTTCAATTGTTAATATTTAGAAAAATGAAAATATTTAACAGAATTATTTTTACATCATAATGGAAGGATGATGGGATCTCAAGTTCCTAGCTGTGTAAGTGCTAGTGCTATGTATAGTAGCGCAATGAAAGATTGTAAGTCAACAAGAGTGTTCTCGCACGTTGACCTCAGTACGTGATTCGTGGAAACAGGATGGGTGATTAGAGAAATGCAGAGTCAACAATGTAAACACTCTGTCTCCAACACCATCAGTAAATGAAAGCAGTCACAAAGGAGCTTGTGTATTGTTGTCTTACAGAATTTGCATTGATCTGTGTTTAGAGAAATCCTAAGCAATGAACACAATTGAATTACTTTGTGTTGGATACCACTGAACTATAAAAGGCGATAATCATGGAGGTATCAAACCTTAATGGTTGATGCTGCCATGTTGATGGAGATAATGATGGTTGTTGTTACTGGTTACTCTGTGACAGACTGCTTTAGTCAGTGATGACATTGCAGCAAGTGTTACTGGTTACTCTGTGACAGACTGCTTTAGTCAGTGATGACGTTGCAGCAAGTGTTACTGGTTACTCTGTGACAGACTGCTTTAGTCAGTGATGACATTGCAGCAAGTGTTACTGGTTACTCTGTGACAGACTGCTTTAGTCAGTGATGACGTTGCAGCAAGTGTTACTGGTTACTCTGTGACAGACTGCTTTAGTCGGTGATGACGTTGCAGCAAGTGTTACTGGTTACTCTGTGACAGACTGCTTTAGTCTGTGATGACGTTGCAGCAAGTGTTACTGGTTACTCTGTGACAGACTGCTTTAGTTGGTGATGACATTGCAGCAAGTGTTACTGGTTACTCTGTGACAGACTGCTTTAGTCGGTGATGACGTTGCAGCAAGTGTTACTGGTTACTCTGTGACAGACTGCTTTAGTCTGTGATGACGTTGCAGCAAGTGTTACTGGTTACTCTGTGACAGACTGCTTTAGTCAGTGATGACAGACTGCTTTAGTCAGTGATGACATTGCAGCATGTGTTTCTGGTTACTCTGTGACAGACTGCTTTAGTCAGTGATGACAGACTGCTTTAGTCAGTGATGACATTGCAGCAAGTGTTACTGGTTACTCTGACAGACTGCTTTAGTCAGTGATGTCAGTGATGACGTTGCAGCATGTGTTTCTGGTTACTCTGTGACAGACTGCTTTAGTCAGTGATGACGTTGTAGCAAGTGTTACTGGTTACTCTGTGACAGACTGCTTTAGTCAGTGATGACGTTGCAGCAAGTGTTTCTGGTTACTCTGTGACAGACTGCTTTAGTCAGTGATGACGTTGCAGCATGTGTGTCTGGTTACTCTGTGACAGACTGCTTTAGTCAGTGATGACGTTGCAGCATGTGTGTCTGGTTACTCTGTGACAGACTGCTTTAGTCAGTGATGACGTTGTAGCAAGTGTTACTGGTTACTCTGTGACAGACTGCTTTAGTCAGTGATGACGTTGCAGCATGTGTTTCTGGTTGCAACAGACTGCTTTAGTCAGTGATGACGTTGCAGCATGTGTTTCTGGTTGCAACAGACTGCTTTAGTCAGTGATGGCATTGCAGCAAGTGTTACTGGTTACTCTGTGACAGACTGCTTTAGTCAGTGATGACGTTGCAGCATGTGTTTCTGGTTGCAACAGACTGCTTTAGTCAGTGATGACGTTGCAGCATGTGTTTCTGGTTGCAACAGACTGCTTTAGTCAGTGATGACGTTGCAGCATGTGTTTCTGGTTGCAACAGACTGCTTTAGTCAGTGATGGCATTGCAGCAAGTGTTACTGGTTACTCTGTGACAGACTGCTTTAGTCAGTGATGACGTTGCAGCATGTGTTTCTGGTTGCAACAGACTGCTTTAGTCAGTGATGACGTTGCAGCATGTGTTTCTGGTTGCAACAGACTGCTTTAGTCAGTGATGACGTTGCAGCATGTGTTTCTGGTTGCAACAGACTGCTTTAGTCAGTGATGACGTTGCAGCATGTGGTACCGGTTACTCTGTGACAGACTGCTTTAGTCAGTGATGACATTGCAGCAAGTGTTACTGGTTACTCTGTGACAGACTGCTTTAGTCAGTGATGACATTGCAGCAAGTGTTACTGGTTACTCTGTGACAGACTGCTTTAGTCAGTGATGACGTTGCAGCATGTGTTTCTGGTTGCAACAGACTGCTTTAGTTGGTGATGACATTGCAGCAAGTGTTAATGGCTGCACTAAAACCGATTGCTTTAGTAAGTGATGATATACTGCTTTAGTCAGTGATGACGTTGCAGTATGTGTTACTGGTTGCAACAGACTGCTTTAGTTGGTGATGACATTGCAGCAAGTGTTACTGGTTACTTCTGACTGCTTTACTCAGTGATGACGGTACAGCAAATGTTAATGGCTGCACTAAAACAGATTGCTTTAGTCAGTGATGACAGACTGCTTTAGTCAGTGATGATCTTACAGCAAATGTTACAGGTTACTCTGTAACAGACTGCTTTCGTCAGTGATGAGGTAACAGCAAGTGTTCCTGGTTACTACAGACTGCTTTCGTCAGTGATTGCATTGCAGCAAGTGTTACTGGTTACTACAGACTGCTTTCGTCAGTGATTGCATTGCAGCAAGTGTTACTGGTTACTACAGTCTGCTTTCGTCAGTGATGACATTGCAGCAAGTGTTACTGGTTACTCTGTGAAAGCTTGGCACAGTTGTTGACGATGACTGGCAGTGTTGTCACCAGCTGCTCTGTGGATAGTTAATTTTTTTGCAGCCATAATGATTAACATTAGGGCTGTAGCGAATAGTTTTGATTCATCGAAAATGAATGTGATACCTTAGTTTCGATTTTTGATAACTGTTATCACTGTTTCGATTCAATATTTGAATACCTGTTTGACTTATTTCCTCGGAGCCAAAATGTAAATGTAATTTTGACTCCAACTCGTGCAGTTTCAAGCGTTGAAATAAGGCGAAATGTGACTGGTTGACTGCAAGCTAATTATCCAGCAACAATTGTTCTTACCAGACATCGCAAAGTTGACAAAGGATTTCACTCTAAAAATGCCAACTCTGGGTGTTTTATGAGGAATCTAGTAAAAAAAATTCAAAAGAAGGGTCCAGTATTGAAAACTGAATCTGACTGAGGTCTGGGTGAAATGTTGCACCTCTGATTATCATTCACTCATAACTATTGTAGTACTAAGAGAGATTTGATAATCTAGGCCCATGTTACTGACTGTCATATTTGATGTTGCTATGACGATGCAAGGTGTTGGAATTTTTGTTGGAACTGGTTGCTCTGTGGACAAATATATTTTTGATACTGCCAAGATGATACTGATTACCCGAAGTGTTATGACCACTTGGTACTTTCTTTTGTGTTACTTTTTTGTGTGTGTGTGTAAAAAATTTATATTCTTTGATATTGCAAGATGATCCAAGGTACTGTGATGACTAGTTACACTGAGAATAGTTGATGTTTGATGTTGCCATAATGGTGTCACCAATTAGACATTTTGTTGCTGCTCTCAGATAAGCAAGAAATGCCGACAACACTCGGGGGTACAGACAAGAACAAAGGTCAGGTTGCAGGTGAGAGAGCGAGAGGCCATTGCCTCTCTTGCATGTTCACAGCCATAGGTGATGGGCTGGTTTTGACATGCATCAACTGTTCTCTTGTACCCAGATTCTCTCCTTCACTCTCTCTGCCTCTTGTCAAACTCTCCATTCACACCTATTGGTATATCGGTTCAAACGGGATTTCCAGTCTTCTCAAGCATGCTGATGTGACATCTCTTTTGTATTTGGATAAAAGTTGCATGTCCTTTTTTCAGGATTTATGATATGGTTTATACTTGTATATAGTCATCTACTACATGGTCTGACCTGTGACCTTGTAAACATATTCAGAAAACAATAAACAATGTCAGACAGATGTGTTCTTGAATTTTTTACTTCAGTCTGATGTTTCTCTGTTGATCCCCATGAGGTTGGGTCTTTTCTTTTCAGATCTTATGAATCTGAATTTAACAAATGAGATACAGTGTGTACATTTTGTTTCTGATGGCTCTTCTTCTGCAGAGAAGCAGGCATAACCTAGTACTTAAAGCATTCACTTGTCACACCAAATATCTAGGTTTAGTTTCCCACATGGGTACAATGTATCAAGCCCATTCCCCTGCCATGATATTGCTGGAATAGTGCAAAGCAGCATAAAACCATATTCACTCACTTTCTCTAATTCACCTATAGTGCTAAAAGCAGCATAAATGTTAATGTTCTACAAACAGACTCACTTGTACTGTGGATTATGTATTTAAAGATAGTGATATTCATGGACCTTGAAAAAAAGCTATTGAACATTAAATCATAGCCAGTGTATGCAACAGCTCCTACGTGTTTTGCAGACTGAAGCTTATGCTCCTCACTTCATGAAGTTCATGATCTTACATCTGCTGTTTACAACTTGTAACATGTCTGGCACTGATTGTTGCAGTGTAATTGTTAACACTATGTTGTTTTTGAAATGTCAAGTTGTCATCCAAGGGTTTGACTGGAAATCACGAGAGTGCATGTGTAATTAATCCAACACATGTACTCCTTGGTAATTGGTTTGTGATGAATGTTGCAGGGTTTGCATTGGTTTGTGATGAATGTTGCAGGGTTTACATTGGTTTGTGATGAATGTTGCAGGGTTTGCATTGGTTTGTGAAATACTCTGTTGGTGTATAGCATCAGAAATGATACCATCAAATGCTTCAGCCCTGTGTAGGTGCTTTGGGGTGTTTGTTATGGCAGTGAGCTGGTAAAGGGGAAGCATGCTATATACTGTATACCCTTACCCAAAATATAACTAATCTGTAATATATGAGGAGCATTCATTAAAGATTTCCCCTGACCTACTTGCAATGGACTTAGTGGAATGAAACTTGGCACACTTGTTAGTCCTTCTCGACATGGTAACCACAAGTGAACGTCTGGGGTAGAATAGGCCTTCAGCAACCCATGCTTGCCATGAAGGGCAACTATCATGTCGTAAGAGGCGACTAACAGGGTCAGGTGGTCAGGCTCACTGAGTTGGTTGACACATGTCATCTGTTTCCAGTTGTGCAGATCGATGATCATGCTGTTGATCACTGGATTGTCTGGTCCATACTCGACTATTTACAGACTGCCGCCATATAGCTGGAATATTGCTGAGTGGCATAACACTAAACTCACTCACTCTACATGGTAACCACCAGGAGTTGCACGCTCCTCCCATTGTTTATGCAACTATCATCTTGGGCTAACTGACTAGAATTGACTAACGATGGGGCATCCTCCAATAAGTTGCTTTCATTTCATCATAGGTTTCTTTTGGTGTGTGACCTTTCAAGTACAAAAGCGTGATAACTGCTAGGGACTGGCTCCTTTGTCACGTCTTACTTCAGTATAATGCTTGTAAAGAAATAGCTTTCATTGTTCAGTGCTGAACATTACCACAGGAGCCATAGACATATGTGTCATTACCCACATGAAGCTTCAGCCACATGTGGAAACCAGAAGTGGATCAGGGGAAATCTATAATGGATACCCCTTGTAGTGTTTGTGCAGATAGTTTAAATAACTCATTCTCTTAACCAAGAACAGTTCATGAAAGATACATGTGTAAATTACAGAATTTGAATTGGTTCATGAGACACAAAGAATTGACAAATTGATCTGATTGTTAGGCCTTGTCATTGTCATCCACATGGCATGTTCATTATTCTAAGCACTCATGTGATACATTCAGACCTGATTGATTACTTGAATACTTCTTAGTACTGGACTAAAGTACAAACATGAATAAAGTAATGGTTATAAGGTCCAAATTCATAACCTTTTTAGGAGGAATAGAATGCCTATACAGATGAAAAAATTTGTATATCTACAAAAATTGTCCTTATTGTTCATCTCAACTTTTAGAATGCCAGTCAAAGAAGGTATTTTAAGAGAAGCAGTAAGCATGAGTTATTCAGTAGTTTAATATTCATTAATGTAGTATTTATGGTCTTCCAGCCTCCACCAAACAGTGACAGGACACATCCTTTTGGAGACTAAAACTTCCTCCACTATCGTTCCCCATGTTCAGTATCTCAGTGCAGCGAGAAATTTCATGTAGCATCTCACACTTGAGTGGGATCTATGGTTTCTCGGTTGCCTGGTTCAGATGGCCCTAGTTCCAGGTGACCCTAGCTCCAGCTCCTGTAGAGAAGATGGTTTGCAGTATTTCAAGCGAGGTCACACGGGTTAAGGCTGCTTGATCGAGGAAGCCATAGTGAGCCATATATATCCTGTATCCTGCATGTCAAGATCCTTGCTGAGATCCACAGTTCAAAGTTGTAGGTCTGAAATATTTATCATTGTTTAGGAGAGTGGTTACATTATGAAAAAAATAGAACTAATTTGTATAAAGTGCATCTTTAAGATAAATGAATGCAAATAATGAATTGTTTTGTTTTGCTTATCGCTCACCACTAACTCGTTTCTCAAACACAGGCTCATAGCAGGTGTCAGAATCTTCATGTCTTTTGTATGTCTTATAACTTTTCTCAGATATGGTTGGATGACATTGAAGGTCAAGGTTACTTTGACTGACCTTGACTTGTGTGCATATTAGTTTGAGTATTTTGTATTCAAAACAACGAAATAACCTTTTTGCCACTCTACAAGTAATGATTATTAGCAACAAGTCTTTTCTTGCATGCACGCAAAAATGTTTCAGAAATTGTGTTTACTCTCCTTTTCAAGCATGAGCATTACTGCTGGCATTACATTCCAGATATTGCATGTTTTAGGTTCACTATTCGTTTGTGTAATTACACAATACCTGTGTTAAAGTCTTTAGGATCGATTTTGTTACTTTAGTCATAATTATTTCATTGTCAGCAAAATAGTGTGGGAACTGATTCACACGAATTCAGACTCAATCAGTGGCAGGAAGTTGCAGAGTGCTGTGTTTAACAAAAATGTGGACACAATGCTGCAAGATGTTTAGTATGTAAAACTGAGTCAGTTCATAGTGATTCTGCTATATGAACAAACACTAACACTATTATTTAACATGGGGACCTGATCCCATCATGAAGACCAGACCCTGTCGTGAAGACCTAATCTCATATTGAAGACCTGATCCTGTCTTGAAGACCTGATCCCGTCATAAAGACTTGATCCCATCATGAAGACCAGACCCTGTCATGAAGACCTATCCCATCTTGAAGACCTGATCCCATCTCGAGGACCTGATCCCATCAGAAAGACTTGATCCCATCATGAAGACCTAACTCCATCCTGAAAACCAGACCCTGTCATAAAGACCTGTCCCCATCATGAAGACCTGACCCTGTCATAAAGACCTGTCCCCATCATGAAGACCTGATCCCATCATAAGAGACCTGATCATGTCATGGAGACCTGATCCCATCACGAAAACCTGATCTCATCATAAAGACTTGGTCCCATCATGAAGACCTGACTCTGTCATAAAGACCTGCCCCTGTCATGAAGACCTGATCCCATCATAAGAGACCTGATCATGTCATGGAGACCTGATCCCATCAAGAAAGGAGACCTGCCCCCTTCATGAAGACCTGATCCCATCAAGAAAGGAGACCTGCCCCCTTCATGAAGAACTTATCCCATCAAGAAAGGAGACCTGCCCCCTTCATGAAGACCTGATCCCATCAAGAAAGGAGACCTGCCCCCTTCATGAAGACCTGATCCCATCAAGAAAGGAGACCTGCCCCCTTCATGAAGAACTTATCCCATCAAGAAAGGAGACCTGCCCCCTTCATGAAGACCTGATCCCATCAAGAAAGGAGACCTGCCCCCTTCATGAAGACCTGATCCCATCAAGAAAGGAGACCTGCCCCCTTCATGAAGACCTGATCCCATCAAGAAAGGAGACCTGCCCCCTTCATGAAGAACTTATCCCAACTGACTGCACAGTACATGAACCAGTTATGCAATATGGAGGAAATGGAGGCTAGAAATACTTTTCATTTACAACAGCCTCCATGCAGATTTAAAAAAAAATGTTTGCTAATATTTCCAATAATTACCTTGGTGATATTGAAATGGAATAAATTTAATCATTGTTTTCAGAACTCTCTCGCTGTTATTGATTTGTTTACAAGAATAAAAAAATATTGGCTGTTGCCAGACAATTTGTCCGCCGTGCCCTAATCATGCATATCTATGATGACATATCATTGATGATATTTACGCCTTACAGTCCCCCCTGAAATGACCACATTGATTAATTTGACCATCTCTGGCAGCAGCTTAGTTTTTCCTTGGCTTTGAAAGGCACCAGGAGGGGATGTGAGTTCTGCTTCTGTGAACGTTCCATTTTATCTTTGTGGATAAAGACTGACAGGCCTTTCGCAAAGAATGCTTGAATTTCAGCTGGCTCCACATCCTGAGAATGTTCAGTTGGCTCAACATACTGAGAATGTCCAGTATGTTTTGGGCAGAGCAAAGATATTTATCTATTAAATGAATATGATAATATAGTACTATTTATACTGAAACTCAAAGAAATCAAGTAATGATTAGGTTTTGAATATTTCTTTGACATAAATGTTTATATACATATTTTTAGAAATTCATTATGAACGTTTTAATCACCTGGTGAATACTGTATTCATTGTTGCACGTGATGAATGCTGTACTCAGTACTGAATGTCACGAATGCTGAACTCTATACTTAATGTGACGAATGCTGTACTCACTACTGAATGTGATGAGTGTTGTACCCACAAAACTAAATGAGACTAATACTAGTGTATGAAATAAGGCTGGGCTTTTGTATTTTTTCATCCATTGCTATTACTGAATACTTTATCAGAAATAGTGAATGTGTTGAATACTGCAGCTACCACACTGCCATGTTCCCCTCATACTTAAGCTGTTTTATGTAAAAGCAAGTTATTTATCCTGTCAGTGGACACATCCAATTTGACACAATAAGATGTCCAGAGTTGCTCCCCTTGGATGTATCAGAAACCTGCACCAATTCCAAGCTTTGGGTAATTGCTGATGGTAAACTCCTCCTGAAGCTTTCCTCCTAGATCAAGCTGACAATCCATGATGTAAAACAAAATTTCAAGATTTGTTAAACCAAACTCTGCTGCATGCAAGGTTCGGTCAACTGCTGTGCAGTAAGGCTGTGACATACAAAGCTATGGAGGTTAATTATTGACAAGTATTAGCTGGTCGTACCAGTATATATGGATTGAGGAGAGAAACAGTGGCGGTATCTAATTGCTGCTGTCTTTCTGTGAGTAATGTGTGAGCAGTAGATCTGAAACTTGATAACACCTTCCTCCATCCCTCCACTGCTGAACACATCCAGTGAAACAGTTACCTGTGGAACAACAGCATTACATACTGCAGAAATTCTGCAGTCCTGTCACCAATCTAACCTCTAGCTGAGTGCAGACGTTACAAGTAAACGAGTTGAATCAATAATATTTCTGACTTGAGAAGGTCAGAGAGTTCAAGATTTTTTTATTTTGCCCATTCAAACATTGAATCAAAACATTGACAAACGAGAACACAGTCCAAGCAATAAATCATCTTGTTTGGTAAGAGTATGTTTAAGGGAAAGGAGCTTGTGACTCTAAAGCCAACAGATGGATTGCAATCGTGCTTAAAAACTTATGAACATGAAATACTCAGTGAATGCTGATCAGATTGGAGACATCAACCAACTATGTGATTATTTTGCAGAATGTTTCTTTTAATCTTGAAAAGGTTGTTAAACAAATCATCATTAAAATATTGCCACTGGTCACTATTTATTACGGGGGTGGAGTGCACGAAGAGGAACGAAATGGACTCTAGTGACGTCAAAATGCTGAATTAAGATGAAGTAACCTTTTGTCTATTTGGGTGAGTCAAGACCCATGAAGATCAGTCTTCAGATTGATGCTCATGCTGTTGATTGGTGGATTGCCTGGTCTTGACTCCCATTATATACAGACCATCACCATATAGCTGGAAGACTATTGAGTACAAGGGAAACTAAACTCACTCACTCACACACTCACTCCGATGAATCCTGTCATCACAAAACTCGTGGAACTGTGTTTAACTCTAGATGTCTCAAAATTTAACTTGATGAGTGACTGGCACTCAGAGTGATCAAATACCAGTAGTATAGATCCACTGCCAATGCTATTGCATATACGTGAAGATTGAAACGCAGCACATCAAATTTTTATTGTAAAGTGAAATTTCACACTGGGTTTGAGGTTTAAGATAACACTTAGCGTTTATGGCTTGAATCTGAGAGAAGCAATCAAATCTGTATGTATTAATGTAGCGAAGCAGTAATGATTGGAGATGATGGTAGAGAAGACTGAAATTGCCATATTACAATTTTGAAACATATTAAATATTAAAATCCAATATTGTCCATGATTTTCCTATGAATTCACGTAAGAACAGCCATATCTGTAATTGTGTTGCAGCACAGTTATGTAACAAGGTTGACTGCTTCTCCGTTTGAGATGTACAGTATTAATACGCAGTATTGGAGATGACATCGTGTTCAAGGAATTGAATTAAGAATTGCAGTATTTACATGTATCATTGATTTATTTTCTGCCACTATAGACTGATGAGTATTATAGCATCAAAATTCACCTGCTGTGAGCAGGGTGTAGATGGGATTACCTCCCTTGGCAAATCAATATCTCCAGTGTTTACAGGTCGTTTAGCAGACCATGCGATAGCTCAAGTCTAGTTTGTGTGGCTGGTTTTTGACATGGTAGGATGAAGTGCAAGATGGGATGGGTTTTTCTGTGACAATGCTTCACAATCGGATGTGTCATGGGTAGCACAACACAAGCATAGTCTTGCTGATGGATGCATGCAGGACAAGGAGGAATCTTTCTGTTAAAGTTTCCCTGTGGATATGATAAGAGTTTCTTCATCCATGTGACGGACCTCTTGGCTTGTGATACTGATGTGAGGATTCCATGTTATATTTCTTACTGAATGTCCTGTATTGGATTTCTGCCATAGATTCACAGGGTAGGTCGAAGGCGAAATTTTACACTCCTGTCTCCACGGATTAACATATATTGCCTGTGTATACTGCAACCATTGCTTCTTGTGAATAGCTGCCACTCGTGAATTGTATGAGTATTGATATAAGAGATGTAGGATGTAATGCTGGAGGAGGGTTAAAGCCGTGGTGTCAATGTTTGGCAACAAACTCTCGGGATTCGACTTCTCCACAAAAAGTTTGCTGGCCCTATGCTGTGGCTTCAGCCAGAAGTCCCCGACAGAGCCCAAGTCACAACGAGCAAGCGCTTATGACAGTTGTGACGAAACCGACTGTATCACTCATGGGCTGAAGAAATCTACGTCCGGCCTGAGTGACCTCTCGGCCAGCTCAGCTAAAGGGACAGAGGAGAGGAGGAAGAAGCGAGCTGCAGCAAAACGCAGGAAGAAAGATGAGAACACTGACTCGAATGTAGTCAATGGTTTGTACCTTGTATTATACTTTGGGCAGGTTGTAGAACTATCAGAGCATGACGATCTCGTTCACTATATCACTTACTTTGAGGTTGGGTGTTGTAGTGGGACATGTAAATACACACTTGCATATATCAATCATAGCATGCCCTTCTATATGATATGTGTTTATGATCTTAGTTATTGTTCTTCTTGCAAAGGGGGTATGAAAGCTATTGTTTGTGTTTGGTGCCTGTGTTTCCTGTTCAGCCTGTCTAAATCAGTTGGTGCCCCAGTTGGCTAAGAAGTGACACTTTATATCATTACTTGTACATGATGGAGATTTGCTGAAATGTCAAAGCAGGATCATTCTCGAATGTTCATATAACAGCAGTTGTAATTCAATACTCCTAGCTGGAGGCATTGATTTACAGCTGAAAATAAAAATACCCAGTGTCTGCTTGGAACTACGATTACAGTCGGAGTCATGGACTCAAATTCCAGTGATCATTTTGGTTGTGCAAGATATATGAAATTAATCAAGAACAATTTTGCATGATTTTTTGCCAAATATTGTCTCCATCTGAAAAGCCTACTGCCTAATGTTGTCGTTAGTGTAAGGGTTGTGGCTGCATCAGATTTAAGATACATTACTAGAATATTTTAATAGGTGACAACACGATGGAGTGACCTAGTGGTTAAAGTGTTCTCCTGGTCTCTGAAGACCCAGGTTTGATTCCCACATGGGTACAATGAGTGAAACCTATTTCTTGTAACCCTTTCCATGAATATTGTTTGAACATGATGTACAAGCGAGCAAATGACTCACACAGAGATGTTGCCCTACCTGCACACATCAATTAGAGTTTGAATCAGAGCCTGGAGTCAGTATGATATGTCGATGTGGGTATCAGTGTTAAACATAGTATGGGATGTCAGTGGTCTTGATCATTAGTTGGGACCAACACAAGCAGCCATGACACTAACCAAACCCCATGTCATTTCACATCACAGAAAACACTTGTGTATGAAAAACTTCTTGGTTAGGTGTCTACATAGAATGGCCACCCATTTTTGTTCCAGATACCATGGTGAGTTTCTGTATTTCTGTATATTTCAAGGGGAGCAATGTTGTATGGCATTGCAAGTTAATGCAGAGTTGGATGCCTTAGTTGTGTCAGGATCTGCTGATTCTTTTGTTCAGATTTCTCTGATTGAAATGCTTGGTCTGTCAGCCCCAGAATTTTGTCCATGGATTTCACCAATGTTATAACATTTATGAACTGTGTAACATCCTTACTATGTTAACTCAGTGTTAACTAATCAGGTCACGAGGACCAGGTGTCCAGAGACTCGGTGGTCTTGATTACGTTATGAAACTTACATGACTGTTACAACTTAATCACTTTGAGTTTTCATTCCTCTTACAGAATAAGCTGACTGCATGTTCAAAATGGTGTTAAAACTAGGTCCTCCATTATCCAGTTTCTAGTTGTCTCAAGACCATGTATGACCTCTGTGGTGTAGTGGCAAGAGCATCTGCCCAAAGAACAGAAGGTCTTGGGTTTGACACTTCATACCAAAACACAGTCAAATATGGTACTTGTTGATCCCTGCCTGGTGCTCGGCATCAATGAGTACAACTGGTCGGCTCGATGTCAGCATAATGAGTCTGAGAGGGGTATTAATGCGTAACTGGTTGCCCCGTGAGCTAGCACTATAAACATGATAAAGCCCGTGTAAGTCTGGGCTTGTACAAGCAGATGCACACACATGCACTTCATAATATGAGCAAAATATTCTCAAGTTAATGTTCAGCCCAATTTCACCAGACAAGTATAGAAGACGATGTGTTATAGTTATGAAATATTAACATAGATGTTCCTAGAGTTGCTGTAGTTTAAGTATTAAGCAACATGACATAACTGACATTCTATATTAGTTCCAATGATAGCTGATTGCATCAGTATAAGACCAGACCAATATTACTTACTGTTTACAGAACCACCTGTTGTATTTTTCCAAGAATAAGAAAATAAAACTAAAATAACAATTCCAGCTCAACAAATGCAATCCAAATGCTTTTATTGGCCCAAAAAATAAACTTACAAGAAAACATTTTTATGTTGGTTTTTTTGTTTTATTTTTTGTTTAGCCCCATTTACACTTTATGAATTGCCCAAAGTTAAATAAATACTTTGTCTATTTAGAAGGAATATTACTTTGATTGGTGATTTTTTAATTTTTTTTTTTTTGATATTTTTATTTTGGTTTTTTTGGGGGGTTTTTTCAAAATTTTCTCTCCTTTAGGTTTTCTGATGACAAAAATCCATAAATCAAGAAATAAAATTGTCTGGCCATAAATCAAAATGCCATGGTCTGAGTGTAAATGCCATTCAAGCTATGACTTGATGCAAGGTGTCTAGGCAGCAATGTAAACAAACGACAATCCTCATAATCCAACCATGAAAGCATCATAATAAATAGATTAACCATGTTTCACTAGTGATAGTGATTGAATGTTTTGGTTTATATGAAAAAGTAGTTATGGTTTGATACTTAGGTGATTTAAACACTACAATTATATACCTGTTTAGTACGCCATGTGTTATGAATAATTTTAGGAATTAGACATCACTGTGAACAATCTTTCTATTTAATGCCCAGGACACATATTTTCTGAAGCTCACCTAACTCAAAGGTAGTATTCAGTTAGTTTTGTGTCATTTTGACATAACAAGTGAGTCTAATGCCAGTGTTTCAACAGAGTTTCAGAATTCTGATTCTATTTTATGAATGAAATAACAAAATATTATTTTATTCATAACATAATAAATGTAATTAAATTGACTGTTGCGATTGAATGCCCCAAAGTAAGTGTTTCACTTTTCACTTCGGGTCAGAAAGAAAAGCTTTGAGCAATGAGGCTGTTGGTAAGATGGTCCCGGCAAACTTTCAACAAGATCACCCAAGCCTAAATTGTCAAAGGATTCCAGGAAAGCAGTTTTGCCAATTTCGTTAGCGTGTCAGTTATCCCTTGAATGGTCTACGTCATTTCTTTGACTGTCAAGGCACCTTGGGACTTACGTGACATCAAAGGGTCATCTCTTTCTTGTGACAGACTGCTTAAAAGTTACACATCCTTGCACCATTTGTACTTTGAACTTGCTCTGAAATTGTTTTCTTTGATCTTGCTAGAGTTAAGAAGTTGATATTTGGCATTGGGTTTCTCTTTATGAAGATTTTTAGGGCTTCTTGCCATAAGGCAAAAGACCTATTGTAATTACTGATGTTTTTATTATTATTATTATTTATTTTTCCGCCGTATTTTGTTCCAGCGCTACAAAGAGCACCAGTGGACAGAATCGCTTGAATAAAATCAGGCAAATGCGCACCGAGGTGTAGATATTCCCCATTAAAATCTCTAGGCTGTGGGCCCAATAGCAAAGGGCAGATAAATCAAAATTAATTCGAAATTTTCAATTTGAAATGCAAATATCTCCGAAACTACTGCTGCAATGACTACCAAACTTCTTGAGCAGATGCGCAATCAAAATGGCTACAATTTCGCCTGGACGGGTCGAGTCGCTAAAATGCACCGTTTGGCCGCTATTTGCGATTCAAGTTTTTGCTGCTGTTTTTCAGCCCAATTCTGACTACTTTGCTCCCAAAATCTGCTGCACTACAACTACAACAGCTACCGCTTTCAAACTTGCCATACTTTGTCTCTAGGCACCTCCCTAAGCAACGACATCGTCAAATGTGACAATGCGGATTCGATGGCCGCCATATTGGATGCTACTTCGGCTCAAAAGTTGACTACAAAAACGTAAACAGGCTTCTCTCTGAATTTTTTTGCAAGCCATACGTAGCAGATACAACACTTGAAATACATGTTCTGAAGTTGCTTTTGGCTGGTGAACAATTTTTATTCTTAGTCATATATCAAAAGTCACGTGATGCGGCCGCCATATTGGATTGAAGCTGTTGAAAGGAAATTTGCAGATTTTGTGAAGTACGCATTTTCCGCAATCCATAACTCTGAAAGTTTTGACAGCAGAACATTGAAATTTTGCAGATATAGAATACCTACCTATAATATGTAGCAAGTGAAAGTTTGTTGCGATATCTTGCTTAGTTACGCATATGGAGATGTTTACATTTGTTGTTTATTTTCAACTGAGATGTATTTTCAAAAAATCGCAGCACCATGACTATTACAGCTACGCAGCTAAAATCTTGCAGTGTGCAGTAACTTGATGTGTTAAACATTTTTTGTTCTTTGATGCATGTGAAAATGTGAATTGTTTGGCCGCCATATTGGATTTCCTCAGATTCTTATGACAGTACATTTGAAACGCTGTAGCTACTAGAGTTTTACACAGAATGATGTGAAAATCGGCATAGTGCATCAGCATGAGATGCTTAACATTTCGTGTTCTTACATGTATATCAAAAGTTGCATCGTTTGGCGGCCATGTGGCTTTGAAAATTGGAGAAATCTAATATGCGTCTAAAACGGCATAAAACAGCATATAACTCCCTTACTATTGATCCAATCGCTTCCATATTTTGCATGTGGCTTGGTCATGCGAAGGCGAACATTTTTGGGCGGGGTCAAAATTCGATATCTCTAACCGTTTGGCCGCCATCTTGGATTGAAGTTTTTCGTTTATCGGGGTTGCCATAGCAACAAAAGTTGAAATCCGAATGACTTGATTTTTACAGCATCGTTATGCACAGTCAAGGGAATGCAGTGTGCAAAATCTCAACTCTGTACGTCTAATAGTTTCCGAGATAATGGATATACAGTATTTTGACGGACAGACGTACGAACAGACAACGGACAGGTTTGTCAGCAAATCTAACCAGCGCATATGATACAGCGGGTCCGGGCAAAGCAGAAACACTAATTCCTTTCAGCCTAGATGCAATAACAATGTCGTCTTAGCTCGCGAAAAAAGGGTCTTTTTCTTGTGTCTAACCAGTTAAATGACCTTGACACGTGACCTGGTGACCTTGACTAAAAAAATGTTTGTTTGGCATACTATCAAATGCAAGTGTCAAAACCCCGAAAAACTCAAAAATAACGATTTTCTTATTAGGGCTTCTTGCCATAAGGCAAAAGACCTATTGTAATTACTGATGTTTTTATTATTATTATTATTTATTTTTCCGCCGTATTTTGTTCCAGCGCTACAAAGAGCACCAGTGGACAGAATCGCTTGAATAAAATCAGGCAGATGCGCACCGAGGTGTAGATATTCCCCATTAAAATCTCTAGGCTGTGGGCCCAATAGCAAAGGGCAGATAGATCAAAATTAATTCGAAATTTTCAATTTGAAATGCAAATATCTCCGAAACTACTGCTGCAATGACTACCAAACTTCTTGAGCAGATGCGCAATCAAAATGGCTACAATTTCGCCTGGACCTGGACGGGTCGAGTCGCTAAAATGCACCGTTTGGCTGCTATTTGCGATTCAAGTTTTTGCTGCTGTTTTTCAGCCCAATTCTGACTACTTTGCTCCCAAAATCTGCTGCACTACAACTACAACAGCTACCGCTTTCAAACTTGCCATACTTTGTCTCTAGGCACCTCCCTAAGCAACGACATTAGTGTTAAAATGCACTGTTTTGACGGCGATACATACTGCATTAGCCAAAAAGGAGACAAAACATTTGAGACGTGCCCCCTAATGAAAGGAAAGAGTGCGGTGCAAATATTCTAATATTCCTGCTTAGACCGCTTTAAATATCTACCGAAAGTGCTTGAATCTATGTACACGTCACCGTAAACAATAGTAGCCATCAAAATCCCCAAGTTTCTGCTTATTAAGGAAATAGGCACTTCTTTTTATCACCGACGGCCCATGAATACGCGGCGGAATGTGCCAAAATTTGGCGCAGCATTTAACGTTTAACCCTTGGAAAGAGCACGAAAATCTGAAGGAAAGCGGGAGGACAATGACGGCCGCTCCTTCAAACATGTGTCTCACAGGACCGCACACCAGCACTCACTATTGTCTCTAAGTTCAGTCGTTTCGTTCAAAGTTGGCGATATGTATGAGTTCTGTGTATATAAGTATAACCTGCCTTTGTGTATGTCAAAAGTACTAACGCTTAGCAGATACATTTGATCTGAGCTTCAATTGAAATCAGTTAGAGTTATTTGCTGAAACGCCTTTTATAGGCTTATGAATATATCTGAAAACTATCTGAAAATGCGAAAAAGATAAAGGTTTTGTGTGTTCTGTAGTGCATACGTGGATTCATACAAGTAAATTCATCAACAAGCAAAGGCCGACGCGTATCGGTCAATATCCCATCTGTTCTAAGCGTGGGGCCTCCGATGAGTCTCCTTGCCTAAAACAGTGTGGATATTTAACGATGCAGCGAGGAAACCATGAATGTAACTTATGATTACTTATATAATATTTTCGGTCGAGCTTCCGTATTCTATCAATATTATAAATACTTTTACGTGCATTTGAATGAATTGCAAGATCAAGACTTATTGAAAATCAGTTTACTTGCATCTCTCTCCTTTTCACCCTCATTGTCACTGCATGAGCATGAAATGCACGTGAAATTCGTTCCAAGTCGCGAGTAAACAAATCTTCAGCGTCTGGCTAAGCAGCGGTGTGTTAGGCCGACTTGCTCGTATTATTTCAAGTTCAAACTCATATTTTTTATTAACGAGTTTACAGATGTTAGTAGTTCAGCTGGCACACAACATGCGGAAAGGCATACACCGACGTTTAGCGTCCCAATCCTATTTTATGAGGAGCACTTTCATGGTGCTTTTTATCGGGAAGGTTGTTGACTCAAGAGACACTGAAAAACGGAGCATCGTGTGTGTAGGATAGATGGATCGAAAGATCTATCCTTTAGGTACAAAATCTGATTGCTGTCTTACCTTGAAAAATTTATTTCAAAATCCACAAATGAATATGTTCACTTGGTTAAATACAACAGACTTCCTATAAATGCGCCTACGTTCATGTACTTTTCAACTCAAAGCTCATTAATTGCTTTTCCATAGATACATTAATTTCAAATTGAGTGAGAAACTTTTCCACGTTGTAATTAATAACGTCTTCACAGGGACAGTTTGGTCTACAACAATCATACATAATTCATCTGATTAAGGTTGTAACGTATGCGTGAACTGCAAAGTTCAGGGATTGTACATTGTTAACACCAAGCGACTATTGTCGAAAGACAGTACGATATGTAATATCTGTAAGTAATCTTTTTGTGACTGGAGGCCATTTGTTTTCAAAGGCATTATACTTGTTGTTTTTTCAACTTTTCAGTGGCATAACATTGTCTATGTTATTTATAATTTTAACCATTGATAAGGTGCTGCCCTTTAGATTGCATACAAAAATATGCCTTTTGTTCGGTACGATTAAGTGATTCAGCAGGATATATTTGCCTGGATGGCCAAAAGTAACTGATTCGTATCCAAAGTTATATCGATATGAATATGAGCATTCAAAAATAGTTCCAAACTCTCCCATATTGTTTTACATATTCACATTGACAAGTCTTTCTGGTCAGTTTTACATAAAGAGCAAATATCATCGTTAGTTCATAAACATTAATTCCTTCTTAGTATAGATGCGGTGTAAAAATTCTAGTGGAATTCTATAGCTTTAATATCTTTTGTACAACAACGGTCCTGGAGAAATATACTAGTATTTGTCCATTTGGAGAGGTTAGATTAAAGCTTTCCACTCACTTATCACACACCATGAATAGGTTGAGTTATTCAATCATGTGGGTGCTATATCTATGTATATCTTCTTTCTCAAGACGTTTTGACAAATATTTTCATTGCACGTGGACAAAATTGTATTTTTCAAAGTGTGTCTGCACTGTGTAAACCGACTTGGAATGTAGCAGCATTGAATCACATTCAGCTTAGACTATAGCTTTATGTTTTGGACATTTTGAACAGATCGCTGTGCCGTATGCATTCTTTTATTACTGAATGGACAACCACCAAGTTATTTTTTCTTTTGATGTTCTAATGCAGGTAGCATCTGTTGCAAACCCATCATAACTTCAAACATAAAGAATTACGAATTTCCCATTACTGGCAGTAGTATGTGTCTATATTATCTGTAGCCATGACTACTACTGGAAGTACGTCACAGATGCAAATGGCTGTATTGCATAACATCCAAGAAGCCCTCATCGCTGCTCGCAGCTATATTTATTGCTGTTTTTCAAATAATATTCAAATTCCATTAAAGTAGTGTTTCTATAAAATGCAGAGGGCTGAAACTTTGTATGAAAGGTGAAGAGTCACCTGTGGTGGTGCTATCATGTCCAGCTCCATTGGTACTCTCATGTCCAGCCCCATTGGTACTCTGATGACCATCTCTGTTGGTACTGTCATGACCAGCTCTGTTGAAGCTGTCATGTCCAGCTGTTGGTACTGTCGTGTCTAGCTCTGTTGGTGCTGTTATGTCCAGCTCTGTTGGTACTGTCATGTCCAGCTCTGTTGGTACTTTCACATCCAGCTCTGTTGGTACTGCCATGTCTGGCTCTGATGGTTACTGTCATGTCAAGCTCTGTTTGTGCCATCATGACCAGCTCTATAGGAACTGCCATGACCAGCTGTGTCGGTACTCTCATGTCCAACTCTGTTGATATTGTTATGACCAGCTCTGTTGGTGCCTGCTTCGTTGGTACTGTCATGACCAGTTCTGTTAATACCAGCTCTGTTGGTACTGTCATAACCAGTTCTGTTGGTACTGTCAAGTCCAGCTCTGTTGGTACTGTCATAACCAGTTCTGTTGGTACTGTCATATCCAGCTCTGTTGGTACTGCCATGTCCGGCTCTGATGGTTACTGTCATGTCCAGCTCTGTTTGTGCCATCATGACCAGCTCTATAGGAACTGCCATGACCAGCTGTGTCGGTACTGTCATGACCAGCTCTGTTGGCACTGTCATCCAGCTCTGTTGATATTGTCATGACCAGCTCTGTTGGTGCCTGCTTCATTGGTACTGTCATGACCAGTTCTGTTAATACCAGCTCTGTTGGTACTGTCATAACCAGTTCTGTTGGTACTGTCAAGTCCAGCTCTGTTGGTACTGTCATAACCAGTTCTGTTGGTACTGTCATAACCAGTTCTGTTGGTACTGTCAAGTCCAGCTCTGTTGGTACTGTCATGTACAGCTCTGTTGATACTGTCATAACCAGTTCTGTTGGTATTGTCATGTCCAGCTCTGTTGGTACTGTCATGTCTGGCCATGTCAGTACATACTTAACTGTGTCATGTTATAGTCCGTCATGCTTTGCCCTGTCAGTGTCCAGATGGTCCTCTGCCATGGTCTGTTTGTACTGTCATGCAGCTGAGTGTGCCCTATCTGTACTACATCATCCTCAAGGGTGTGTCTGTATTATGTCATGCTGTATTCCATTTGTAATTGTCATGCAGTGCTCTGCCTTTATTGCCTTGTCGTACATGACCTATATTGTTCAGTGCTGCAGTCTGCTGAGACTGTCATGCTGTACCCTGTCTGTGCTATATCATCTTGCACAGCCAGCATTGTCATGCTGTATGGTGTGTAATTGTCATGCTCTACTCTGCCAATATTGTGTTATTCTGGACTCAGCCTTTTCTGCCATGCTGTGCTCTGCCTGTATTGTGTCATGGTGTGCCTTCTGTTTTGTATCTAAAGTACCTCTTGCAGTGCCATGTTTATACTATCATGCAGCAGTATGTCTAAACAGCTTCATGCAGTTCACTGTCTGTACTGTCATCCTGTGCCTTGTCTGCACTATCCTTTATTGCTACTATCATCCAGTGCACTCTCTATGCTGTCACCTCGTCATGACTTCTGAGTAGAAACATGCGTGACCGTCATTTGTTTTAGATTTATGAGTGGGAGTGTACCCATTAACAATTCACAAGAAACTGTCCTTTTGCTCCCTTTAAACATTTAGTTCCTGCTAGTTGTTAGGGGTCAGGGTGTGTTATTGTCCTCCTACAGGAGAAGGTTGATGACACAGTTAGGACAGCCATATCTTCTCCCCTGTAGTCTGATGGCAGAAGAGAGAATCCAAACAGCTTTATTGATCAGGCCGATGATCCACTTCTGGAAGTAGATTCACCCTGTCCTTGGAGACTTTATCTCATTTTTACAAGCATAGTGATTATTTCAGTTGAAATATGGCCATGTTTAGATGAAATGTGAAATTGCTATTGATTGTCAGTGAATTGGGTAAGACCATTGAGACTTTTAAATGCTAAGTAAGTTAATTTTTTATATCAAATTTTTGCCTTCTTAAAAGGTGTAGAAGTATGCTGCATAATAAAAAATAAATGTTATATGTTGTGTATTTGAGAATTCATTGTTTTATTAGTGTAAAGTAAGTGTCCATGATCATTCGTTTTTCAATCAGTTTATTTTTCATCTAGGCAGCATCTGTTTAAAAGTCAATATTTTGACAAGAACATACTGCGCTTAAAAATTCAGTAAGCTTGTATTGTGTACGTGCATTATGAATCACCTAAATGAATCATGTTTGATGAGAGGGACAAAAGACATGCGTCTACAATAAGACTTGGGAAATCAATGGAAACATAAACAATTTATACACATAAAACTATAAAACAAGGACAGGCTCAGGCTTGGAACAGATCTGGTGCACAGTAGTATACATCCTTGCCAGAATGTGCTCAACAAGAACATACAGTACTATACTTGGTGGCAGACAGTACTGTATATGGTAGTAGACTGTCTTAGTGTATGTGAGGATGTTGCTTTTACCATTATTCCAGCAATAACATGTCAGGGGACATGGGTCACATCAGAAATGGGCCTCACAGATTGTACCTATGTGGGGAATCAAACCCGGTGTAGCATGCCATTTCTTCCCCGTTCGTTTCTTTCCATGGGGAGAACCTTTCCAAGGCGAGGGGTAAGTTTGGGCAAGGCTAAGGTTTCCCTCCCAAGACCAGAGTTTTGTCCCTGTTCAGACTGAGCCAAAGTTTCCCAGGGACAGTTTGTTTGGGGCGAAAGTTTGGCCTGTTACACTGGGTCTTTGGTGTGATGAACAAATCCTTTAACCATAAGGTTACCCCACCTCCTGTATGACGTGGCTGAATGCTTCCATAAATGTCAAATGACACTGTATACATTACAAGCTTGAGAAATGTTAGCGACAGAGAAGGGTCTGGTTTGCTTATTGCGTGTACATTCTTGTGGTCTTGTCGTACCGCCACAATAATATTGACTGATTTTTCAAGAGAGGAGAATAATCATGGCATTTATGTCTTATTGAGGAAACTGATCACAAAGATAGCTTTGTGTTCAAAGACACTTATCCCTCAGGACTGTCTGGATGAATGATATTTCAGCATTGTCAGATAATGTTTGTGCTCTGTAAACAATCGCCCCAGCGAGCTAATCACAGATTGTAATGACCCCCTTGCAGCGCTATACTTGTGTTGCAAGTGAAGAAGGTTTACTGATCTGAGGCAGAGTTACATCTCATGTGGCTTGTCACTGATCGAGTGGGAACCAGCAATTCGAGCTACATAAACGTTTCTGTTGCTTTAAGTCTGTGCGGCTTGAAATACAGGACAGCTACATGCTCTTGTGCGATGGCCATGACAAAGACCTGTGATCTATGGTTCGTTTCAAGCTTTGTCCCAATTATGTTTGATTTGTCTGCAGCAATTCCTGCCCTTTTCATCCAGTTATTAAATTTACAAATTTGTCAACACCGTACCTATGCTTACTTGTTTTACCAAAATTGTAAACATCTGTGACTTCACCACTTAGACCTTTTCACCCACATTAAGCTATCAGACTCTTTACACGTGAAGGTTGTAGTTAACAGAGCAGACGTCAACACAACAGTTATTTTATGTGAGTTTGATCCTGACATCAGTGATGCAACACTGAGCAGTTCCAAGCTTGTTTAGTAATTTGGTAATTAAGGTGGGAAAATAAGTGACTGATCTCTGTTAACCTCTATCTTCGTTTTGTGTGAATGGTTCAGTCTACTTACTTGTGTGTATCTTGTTGAAAGTGAATGTGTATCATTTTACTTGAGATTTTCTGATTTTGGTGAATGGTGCAATGTGCTGACCTCCTACGGCTTGTAAATAGTGTGATCTTTTTCCTTTTATGCATTTGGTGGTGTGGTGTTCTAGTGGTTAAACGTTGGTTAAATGAAGACCGGGGTTGGATTTCCCACATGGATACAATGTGTGAAGCCCATTGCCGGTGTTCCCCAACGTGATAGTGCTGAAATATTGCTAAAAGCGGCATAAAAGTCATTCTACACATTTGGTGGGCAGGAAAGAGAGAGCAGGAGCCGAACAGCTCATCTCACACTCCTGGTTTTTCCAGGATTTTTCGACCAATGTCTAATTCAATAAAGTTGTTACTGGTATAAAAAGGACGATTTTTTTTCTTTTCAGTTGACATGATTGTATAATAGCACTGTGATGATTACTCAATTACTTTCAGCACATTGTGAAAGACAGAGCTGTAGTCAGTTTGACAGATAATCAATTCCTCCAGAGGCAGAAATCCTTCCCAATCCTGACTGCATGCTACAAAAGCTGTGCCATGTGCTGGAAAAGTTTCTTGAGAAGATACTTTCGAGATGATGAACCGCTATTAGGAAACATGAGAATTGTTGTTTCACAAATGTTTAACTTTGTCACAAATTCAGCTTTCCATGACATTTCCAAAGTGATATTCAAAGAAGTGATGTTTCGTGAAAGTCGGATGTTTTCATATTCTCAGGTCTTATTCCAAATCACATGCTTCAAACGTTTCATGCTTTGATAAAACCACTGAAAATATTGAATTATAGCGCGTATATCTGCCAAGTATATATTTATTATTATATTATTTATATTGTTAAATTTGTCCGATACTGTGTTATGATCCCGTGATTATATGGTTTTAGGTGTGTGGCCCAGTATTCTACCCAGATAACCCAGTATGGTAGCCCAGTTAAGGTATATAGGAGTCTCATGCAGTATGGTGGCTCAAAGAGGGTTTTAGGAGTGTGTTACAGTATGGCGGCCCAGTGAAGGTATATAAGAGTCTGACACTGTTTTTCAGGATCTTCCTACCAGTACGATGATGACTCTTCCAGTGACAGTGATGACGATATGGTCAAGCGTTATCAGGACACTCTGGCCACACACCGTGGCAGCATCCGCAGCAGTGTCGTGAGTGGGAAGAGTGCACACAGCAGGCAGAGTCAGAAGAGTAAAGCCGATGTTGCAAAAGGTGATACTGATATTTATACTAACAATGATAACATTTTGTTCGTTTTATCACCTTTACCTTAACCGAGGGTGTGATGGGGTAGTAACAAGTGTTTGTTCGACACCCTGAAGACACGGGTCGATTCCCCACATGGGTACATTGTGTGAAGCCCATTTCTGGTGTTATCCGCTGTGATATTGCTGGAATATTGCTAAAAGTGGCGTTAAACTGAACTCACTCACTCACTTACCCACTTTAACCAAGTTTATGAGCACTTTTAGATATCTCACACACGCACACACACACGCAAACGCACACACACACTCGCACACACAGGGCAGTGACCATATGCATCCCTTAATATTGTGCAATGTCTCTCTCTCTTTCTCTCTCTCTTTTTCTCTCTCTCTCTCTCTCTCTCACACACACACACACACACACACACATGCAATGCAAACACACATTACACCTTAAATATTTTTTTTTATATTTAAATAATTTTAAGTAAATTTCAACCCATAACTTATTGACAGATTTCACAATTGAAGGATTTTTTTCACCTCAGTCTGTGTGCTTACCATGACACACATCGATGTCTTGAAGTGATTCTTTCACCTCGCACTGGAATTGTGTGCTACTGAAATCAATACCACTTTTCTGGTCGAGCCTTACATATGTGCATGGTGAACACCTTTAAAAATGACATTTTGTTTTAGCAAAAGCTACATGATGAAACATGATTAGTCTGCATGAAAAAGGTTTGAAGTAAAAGAAGTTGTGATCAATTTTCTCTTTTACAACATTTTTCTTTCCGCAATCTGCTTCAAAGAGTGTTTTACTTTAAAAGTCTTTTCCAAACTTTCCAGACGAACATTAACTAAACACTGCACATTTAAACACTTTGAGGGATATAGCATAGAACATGGGATTGGCTAGGATTTGCCAACAGCTAACTATTACATCCTTAAGACTGAAGATGAACACTCATAATGTGTCCTGGTTCTCCCATGGAATGCTCTCCACAAATGGCTAACTGAATCTGAAAACCAATCGGGTTAGACTCATAGTTCTCTCTCAATCAAGATGTCACATCAACCTGGGTAAAAGAGCTACGGAAAATGATTCTGATAATATTCATTGTGACTTAATCATAAAAGATAAACCATTCCTAGATTCCTCTGCAACATGCTGCTTGAAATGTTTGCAGATATATTGTTAGTGGGGAAGGCCCACTTCTATGGAAAGTCAATTTTTTTATTACAGTGAGTGCAATGTTTTGGTGTAGGTACTATAGGTACTAGCAAATGATGACAGCTTGCTGATAGGGTTGTCCTCATTGTGACCATGTGGACAAGGTGTCACACCTCAGATCAAAAGGTCCATTGTTTAATCGGAATTTTCTAGCTGCAGCAATGTGGCATTTAGAAAGTTGTCTTCATGATGACTGAGTGGGTGATAAGGCATGCAGTCTGTGAATGGGGGATGGTTATTAGGGGCCGGCTCTGGGGAATGGTTATTGGGGGCCGACCCTAGGGAATGGTTATTGGGGGCCGGCTCTGGGGAATGGTTATTAGGGGCCGGCTCTGGGGAATGGTTATTGGGGGCCGACCCTGGGGAATGGTTATTGGGGGCCAACCCTGGGGAATGGTTATTAAGGGCCGGCTCTGGGGAATGGTTATTAGGGGCCGGCTCTGGGGAATGGTTATTGGGGTTCGGCCCTGGGGGATGGTTATTGGGGGCCGACCCTGGGGAATGGTTATTGGGGGCCAACCCTGGGGAATGGTTATTGGGGGTTGGCCCTGGGGAATGGTTATTAGGGGCCGACCCTGGGGGATGGTTATTAGGGGCCGACCCTGGGGGATGGTTATCAGGGGTTGACCCTGGGGAATGGTTAATGGGGACCGACCCTGGGGAATGGTTATTACAGTAACTCCTCTAAGATGTTAGTTCTGGACATTCTGCATTTATAAAATATATACAGTTGTTTACATTTAATGCTGTCTATGTAGTTGATTTAGAATGAAATGGATGGAAAACATTCCCGTATAGGTTTAAAGTAACAGTTAGTATATTTGTTTTCAATTTCTAGTCTGGTGTTCCCTGACTTCATATTGCTGGAATATCACTAAAAGTGACATAAAACTATGTTCACTGACTCCTATTTCTGGTTTCAATTGGTTTTCCTTTGATTCTGTTAGTGGTGGGTTTCAATGTACACCAGCTTGCATCTCATGCATTATAGAAATGTCCATCTACAGTATAAACAATAGGGGGGCAGGATCTCCCGACATATCAAATATTTTCACCCAAATTTGGTTCCCGAAAAAAGATAGTAAATTCAGTTGAACATCATTTGATGTCATCCACACAGATTTTGAATGTGATTGTATTTAAGGGACACCAACATTAATTAATACTGAATAAACTGACTTCTGCTCACGGAGATATTGGAATGATAAAGTAGCAATACAAGAACGAGCTACAGCAGCTTAGAGATCTTAGATGTTCCTAAGAATTGGCTGAAGAAACAATTCTCAAGAGTATCATTACGAAAGTTTCATCCGTCTTGTCAAGCGATCATCTGCCCATGGCTTCGTCAAGAATATTTGACTTAAATGATGTGGGTAAACTCTGAAATTGACATGTTTAAACACCCCTTTTTTTAATTTTCTTTCTTTGTTTTTTTGGGGGGGTTGTGTGTGTGTGTTGTTGTTTTGACTTTCAGTGGTTCTAACCTGAGATTAAAAAATGAATGCTTGATACAATGTGAATTTTACACAGTTTGTTTGTATTGTTTGTGTCTGTTCCTAAAATCAGTTCGGACTGACTAGCCTTCAAATACTGAATGGCAAACCTTTAACAGACGTGCATTCATTGTTGACACATGTCCAACCCATGCAAGCATTAAAAATCAATGTCCAGTTTTCATACACATGTCCTACTTATTTCCAAATTTGGTGAGGTGGAAGGTTGATTGTAGAGCATATGGTCTCCTCGATACATACAAGTAAAGAAACATTGTCATCCAGAAATAATGAGGTACTAGTATGTTTGTCATGTGACATTGTTTTGTTCACATGTTGACTCAATTTCTTGATTTTAATTTGGAATATTTTAGATTTTGATCTCAAATGTTTCATATATACACTTGCCATTTTCACTGTCTGGGATACAAGAGATTGTCATGTGAATGTGTCTGTGAAACTATTTATGATACCATGTTTGTGAAAGGTGAATGTATCCTGCCTTACTAATGGCACCCATCACACCACATGTAGCGGCAACTGTACATTGACAGGTACATATAGCAGAAGTTGGAATGGAATGAATCAAACTGATTCAAGTGTGCTTTAGAGACTCATGGTTCCTTAAGACGTATTAAGAAATCAAATTTCACTGTTTTCTTTTTAGAATATATCTTTCCAACACTTCCAATGAGTGTGGGGATGGTGGGGTACCCAAGTGATAGTAGTGTTCGCTCGTCACACTCAGTACCTGGGTTCAATTCTTCTTATTGGTACAATCTGTGAAGCCCATTTATGTTTTACAACACCCCATGATATTGTCATCATATTGCTAAAAGCTGCAGCAAATTAAACTCACACCACTCACTCACTCTTATGAGTGTGTTTGTATCATTCAGAACCGTTCATATTACACATGATAGACACATACAGTTTATTGTCAACATTTTAGGCAGACACCTATCTCCATTTTGTTTCAACATAATGTTGTAGAATAATTCATGTTATGATGAAGGGAATCTGGGCAACCTTGACAAATGAGATAGAGCACTCCGCAGTGGAATGGTCAGGCAGTAGTTCTGAGATTTACAGCCTGCAATAAACCTGTATCCACCAGCAGTGGGACAGTACTGGCACCATGGCACTTAGCTGTGAACCAACAGCCTCTACTTGCCATAAACACGTGTATCTTCCTGTTGTAATCTATTATTCAGTGTTCCACACCATGGTCTGAGTGTAACCCCTGTGTCATGATATTACCAGACAAACAAACAGAAGAGCCTGCATCCCTGGCAGAGAAAGGTCAAGCAACACATGATGTCAGTCCTCCTGGGAGTGGGGACAACAGTCAACGTGGTGCTGCAGAGGACCTGTCCCCAGAGCAACAGCTATCCGTTAAATCCACCTCAGTACCAGATCTAGATGACCAGCACACGTACGAAAACAAAGCCTTTCTGACAGAGCAGTCTGCCTCCCTGTCCGGCAGTGAGCAAGCATTGTCAGCTACGGACAGGACCATGTCGAATGATGTGAGTATGCCATGTCTGTAGCAGTGTTTTTGTGACTGTTTGGGTTGAACTGTGACTGGAAGTATGCTTTATGTCCAGGTATTTGACATATGAATGTGGTATATTGATTTCTAGGCTGTTAATGTGTATTGTGGGGATTTTACACATGTTGAGGCATGTTCAATATGGCACTGTTTTTCTCCACGATGGCTGACAATAGATCCTTTGATTTTATTGTCAAGGCCTTTTGATCATTGGGAGACTTCAGTGGGTTCTGGAATAGCGACTTTATGGTAATGAGAGTTTGACGCTTCATCAATAACATGAGACTTTAATTCTCGTCATTCATACATTACCTGGCAACCCGGCAGACGCGAACAGCATACAATCACATTTCAGGGCTAAATTACATGCCTTGGGATCCGTGTGGGAACTGTCAAGTTTCCCACCCAAACCACTAGTTTTACACTAGTGATTATAAGAGTATTGACAGTAGAAGCACTGATCTTTCCCGGACAAGAGATGTTCTAGGGCTCTCTTTCATCCAATAATGGTCTAGGTTTATTGGATAATTAGATTGTCTGGGAGTTAGCCAAATGCAGGCTTGAGTCAGCACTTGTGTGTCCAGCCGCGGGTGAATGTTGCAACACAATGACAGCATTGTGTTACCACGTGGAATGGCAGGTCACTGTGTCCCGAGGGATATGTAACCATGTCACGTCATCGATACACCTGCTGTCTTGTGTGTGACGCATCCCCTGTGTCAATACCAAGCTCCGTCATTGACAACAGTCGCCTACTGATCATCTCATCCCTGATCAGTATTGTTTGCAGTAAATTATCCAGTACACTTACTGAAGCTATGCTGTGACAGTACAATAAAAACATGAACCCTTAAAAATGTAATTGTTTAAAACCACTTCTGTAACATTCCAGTTCTACTTAACGTTGATGCTGATCAGTTCTATATACATACTGACTTTGCCACAAGCTTTAAAATGATGAAAGGATCTTTTGTGTTTGGATGTTTTTAGCAGTTACATATTTGTTTTGACGTAGTAGTACTACAATGTGTAACTAATCGAAATATCTTGTGTGGGAGTAGAGGATAGAATGCTTGTTTGGGTGGATGGCTGTCTACCAACTGAAAGTGGTGTTGGGATAGCCTTGTGGTTGAATCATTCACAACACTTAAAGCCCAGGTTCAGTCCCACATGACGGTGCAGTGTGTGAAGCCAGTTTCTGGTGTTCCCTGCCATGATATTGCTGGAATGCTTAAAACTAAACTCTTTCACTAACACCTAAAAAGTGTTTTACGTTCAACATGACATAATTAAACTTACAAAGCATAATAATATTAACCTCCTTTTGCTCATGGTGACCAAAAGACATGTAAGATGTGTGACATTTTCACCGTTAGCCATTGGGTTTTCTGAAAGATATAATTGATAAAGGATCGTTCTTTAATTTTTCTGCAGTCATTGCAGAAAAGCTGTCATAAAATGTGAAAATTTGTGCAAAGGAATGAAACAGACGCTCTCCAAAGGTGTGGTTTTCTTGCTAATTGGGGTGAGATGGTGCAACAAACAAAAAGCCTTTTAAATGAAATCCTGACTCCAAAGATAATGTGTTGTATGGCAGAGTATGCTCTTGCCTTGATAAAATGTTCTCCTTTGAACAGTTTGTTTAATTGATTTATTGATTGTTCATAACAGGGTTCCTTGTTAAGTTTTAGCAGTTCAGTTCATGAGAGTTCCCTCTTGTATGTGTAGGTATTGTTTCAAATGCTGCATGTTAGTGCATAGACAGGTCACAGGGAAATCATTTTTGAAAAAGTAGTACTGGATTGAACATTGTTGAAAAACATTCAATTTTCAATTCAGTTTTGAGTCAGCCAATCAGAATCATGAGAAAATATCTTAACACGCACACTTTGCAAGTAAACAGGAAGGAAAGAAGAAAGCATTATGAATGCAATTTTTTTTCATGAAATATTTGAAGAAGGCGTGCCTATGAATAATAATACAGAACAGCGTAACAGATATATTTTTTATAGTGTAATGAACATGATGAAACATTATTGCTGAAGCATTGCATCATTTGACGTGTGCCTCTGGTATTCAAGTTTATTGAAAAAAAGTACAAATTCATTGAATGTCATGTTTTTAAACATATGCAGCTCATAAAATATAAATTTGGTATTGTTCTAAATTGTGTGTTCAGTAATCAATATAAAATAATAAGGTTTAATATGCACATGTTTTTAAGTCACTGGAGGTCAGTTTGTGGACTAGATATCACAGAAATCAAAGAAACAAATTGTGAGGGAATTGAATGGACATAATTTTCCTGAATAACTGACAGAAATATTTGTCAGTGTCCGAGGGTGGTCATGTATCAGTGATGAAATTCTCCGATACCATTGAGAACTTGCTTGAGTGATCAGGGAAAGGTATATTGTATCATTTGATTCTAGATCATAAAGAAATTGGCAACTACAATATATCAGTGGCACTACTTGAAAGTTCTCTCATCAAAAGGTGACTAAAATTACAGTCATGATTTAATATTTGTAAGAAACATGGCAAATATATTCTACTGATCAAATATTTTTCAAAATCTGTTAGAAAGAGTACAAGACAAAGCTGGTGACATTTCTTACCCTTGATGCTTGTGCTTTAAAATGTGTCTTCTACTCACCTAGTACAATACGTGAAGGAGATTTCTTTGTACCTCATTGATATTTGAATATTGCTAATAGCAGCATAAAACCATTCTCACTTGCCCTGCACATACGCATCAACCCAACCCCTTCTGTTCTCCGGCGGCATCACAAGAAGAAATTATGTAAAAGTTCTTAAACTACAAACATTTACGATCATTGATCCGCTGAAGGAATATTCCATGTTGTCCATGCTTGGGATGTGTGCCATGATACCCTACATTACGAGGTTGTGAAAAAAGATAGAATGACTGTTTGCATTGCTCTTCCAACACAAATGCTGATGTATTGATATCAACAGCTGCCATTTGTGACTTGTTTAACAGAAGGAGTGAATTTATCACAAAACTGATCCATGTGTGCAGCCAGTGTTGGGAGATGGAGTCCCAGGCTGTCTATCCAATGTGTGTTAAGGATATGCAGGGCAAATCCTTGCCGTGTAACGAACAAACGGCTTATTTCCATTTACTATTGATTTTGAATTATGTGAGGGTAGTAATGGAACTTGCATGAGGACATCGTGGTTACGGGAGAGCATCCAGAGCTAAATGGCTCCAGTGAGGCTGTCATTGACACTAGGCTGTCATCTCTAGCACCTCATCATCCATTCATGGCCCAATGTCAGCCTTCATCCCTTCATGGCCCAATGTCAGCCTTCATCCCTTCATGGCCCAATGTCAGGCATCATCCCTTCATGGCCCAATGTCAGCCTTCATCCCTTCATGGCCCAATGTCAGCCTTCATCCATTCATGGCACAGTCTCAGTCTTACACACAGTGAATGCCTTACATTTCCGTGGTACTAGATCTAGGTTGCCCAGTGTGTAAAGGGGATGTGTGGAGAGAGGAAGATTGGTGGTAAAAAGATGAAACTTGATGTTACCCTGCCTTACACTACCCCGGTATCATTTTTCTATGTTTGAGGTTGTTGCCAAGTGCATAGATTGTGTGTGTGTTTAGTGGAATATTGGTGGTTAAAAAATAAAACCTGACTTACACTCCCCTGTTACTAGGTCTCCAGGTGCATAGAGAGTGGAAGATTGGAGGTTCATCAAGCTTCTATGAGAATCTAGTGTTTCCCCCAGGATTATGAAAGGGCAGGGTAGTCTCATAGAAAAAAGGGGACTTGACAATTCAAAAGGGCATTCAGCAAACTAAAAAGGCACAACAATTGAGGGTACAGCAATTTATCTTTGTGGTTGACATCATTTAGGTCTGTTTGGCCTGCTCTGGGGTTCATTGTTCTTAGTTTCCCTTTTTTTTCTTGCCAGGAATTTGGCCACACACTTCCTCAAGTCAATGTCAGCAGAAGATTTAGCGTTCATGCTGGCCATAAATAGCTTGGTACAGTTATCAATTTTCAGCCTGTTCCTATGGTCTGTCACAATGAGTTTCATGTGGGAGAAGTCTCTCTCAACCTCTGATGTTGAAAGGATCACAGTGGCATGACTGCTTAGGAGCTTCACAATGTTTGGATAGAGGTCACCCAGTTGGGGCTTGAGGCTGGTCAGAGTCTTCAGGATGGTGGATGGTGAACAGGTGTCAACTTCTTCAGCAAAGAGTTCCTTGACCTGGCTCCACCCAACCTGTCTTCTCTACATCAAGACCAAAGTGTTCTCCCAGTTCTGTCATCTGCAAAATTTGAATATAATATGAATATATGAAAATGTGACAAAAGTGTACCAACTTCAAATTAAATGTACATATATAATTAATTTATCATTTCTACCGATATTTTAAAATATGAAAATGTGCATGTATGCAGTGCACTAAATAAACTTGGATATGTTCAGAAATAAACATGTCCGATATATCTTTGATTTGTGTCTCTTTCATTCAGAATCATTTCTTCAGTAATTCCTACATTTACAAAAAGATATATCCAGATATACATTTCTACAGATATACCCAGTAACCTAGTTGCTAATTTTAACTATAGCAAACAAGATTCTTTGGCTTTTATCTAGAAAATCAAAATGAAAAATATGTGCTTCCGAAAAACATCCTTTCAGAGTGAGGCCATCTGAACAAAAGGAGAAATAAAAAGTGAAAATAAATACTCCAACCTGTTCGCAATCATAATATTAGAGAGGATAATAATCCCCAGTGTAATTTAAATACTTGAGACAAGATGTGAAAAGGAAATGAAAAAAATCTGAAGTGATCATGTCCAGTATGGCTTCCCTTTGTTTCAATTGCTTTTATTTTCTCGTCACTAAAAGACTAAAACAAATCATAAACAGTATTTACAGCTAAGATTGTTAAAAATCATAAAGAAAGAATGAGCATGTATAATTAGCTATGAATAGATCACGTGAACCTATATTATCTGTTTTTCTAATTTTGTCGCTATCGGTTCAAAATGGCAGAAGTCACTGTGAAGTTGTACCTGTTTTGCGCGAAGAAATCAAAGAGCCGACGACACTTCCTTGTCTCAGCCTTCACAGCTTCTTCTCTTTTCCTCTATGTTCTTTCTTTGGTTGGCATGGTGTTTCAGACTGAAAATGAACAAAGCCGAAATCGCCATGACTTAAATAGGTACTTTTTTTGCACAACAAAAACATCCAGGAAGGGAGGTAACTCCTGCCGTCGTTAAAATCTTGAAAATATAGGATTTTTCAAAGGGCAGATAATGCGGTGCGTCGAAAGGGCGCTGAGCCCTGCCAAATATGCCAAGGAGAAACACTAGAATCAAGAAAACTTGTATAAGGACACCTTTTTTCTTGTCAAATACTAGTAGTCAAATGTTCTTGTCATTATAAGCAAGATACTGCTACCTCAAGTCGTGAGTGAGTTTAGTTTTACACCTCACTCAGCAATATTCCAGCTATTTGACAAGGGTCTGTAACTAATCAAGTCTGGGCCAGACAGTCCAGTGTTCAACAGCATGAGCATCGATCTGTTCAATTGGGATATGATGACATGTGTCAACCATTAGTCAGCAAGCCTGACCACACAATCCTGTTGGTCTCATTTTACAACAAGCATGGGTTACTGAAGGTCACTTCTAACCAGGATCTTCATGGGTTCATGTCATGAAAATGCCGAGTACATTAACAGGAGGAATGCATAACTGATCATTTATCTTCAGAGCTTTTTCTGGGTTTTTTTGTGAAATGTAAGCAGCATAATTAATCCTGATTTTGCTGAGTGATATTAAATCACACGTTTGGCATTATTTCATGAGACAAGACACTCTGATAGATTTGCTGACAAGTTCATTAAATGATTTACAGATCCATTCGTGAAACAGTAATTCTACGAAGAATGTCGGAAATAATCTGTTCTGATTGGTCATACAGAAGTATCAAATCAGACCCCTCTGATGGCTGATTTGATGACAACATTCCAACAAATGAGAATTGCAATAATATCCTGAAATCCTCATAGACAGACATTGATAAAATGATAAAATGTTCAGTTGTACTTGGTTGATGAAATGCAGATTTGCGACAACTGTAGTATTCACATATATGTGTCATAGATCATTTAGTTCATAAATATTGTTGGCAACAGAGAGAATGAAACTTGATGTTTTCCATAATCACATTTGTGAGATTGCTAGCAGGAAAAAGAGGATCGAGTGGTCAGGCTCGCTGACTTGGGTGATGCATGTCATCGTATTCCAGTTGCAGTAGAGTACTTTGAATTGTTTGAACCAGAAACTACCAGAAACTACCAGATCACACAGTTGCAAACAAGTCTTCAACCAGAGTCCCAGAGTCAAAAGAGTCTTACGAAATCACAGCTTGTGTTAATTGTACTGTAAGTGTCACACAGAGAGATAGAGTATGTGTGAGTGCGTAGGTGCATGCATGCATGCGTGACGGCGTGTGTGTGTGACAGCGAGCCTGTGTGTGACGGCATGTGAGAGAGAGTTAGCTGTTAGTTCATTGCCAATGAGAGACTTAGCACTTATTGATCAGCTGCCCAGTAATTTCTGGATCAAATACTCCCCTACAATTTTCTTTGTCTATTGATTGTGAAAATTGAATTTGTGGTACAACTGATCCAAGTGATGGTTACTTTGAGATGATCCTGGTGTACCATTCTACAGACATAAAATGTAATGTGTTAGCATGTTGTTCAGATGATTATCAGTTGATGCTAGGGGTTATAGGATGTAGCATTGCAGGGGGAGGGGGTTGCCAGGGTGACCAGTGGAACAGCAAATTGTGTGGAGGTTGGAGGTTGTGAGGAAGAGTTAGGTGGGAATAGAGTTTGAAGGATGTGTTGAGGTTGTAGGTGGAGATTGAGGTTCTAGATTGGGAAGTAGGATCTTGTAGGTGTTATTAAGGTTGTAAGTAGGGATGCTTGTTACGGTTTTGTTTCGTGGAGGTTGTAGATTGAGTAAAGGTTGTAAGTGGGGTTGTTGATTGTGTAAGGGTAGGGTTGTGTGGAGGTTGTAGGTTGTGAGTGGGATTTCGGTGATGATGGAGGTTAAATGTTGTGATGGGATTGTAGATTGAGAGTGACATGATTCTGATGGTGGTTGATAGAGGATGGTTGTAGGTGGTGTTAAGGTTAAGTGGGGATGTTTGTTTTAGGTTGCGTGAAGGTTGTAGGTTGAGTGAAGGCTACAAATGGGGTTGTTGGTGGTGTGGAGTTTGTAAGTGGGGTTGAGATAGGAGTTTGGGATTGAGGTTAGAGGTTATGTATAGGTTGTAGAGGTGGGGTTTTGAGGTTGTGAGGAGGTAGAAGGTAGATTTGAGGTAGGAGGTGCACGGAAGCTGTAAGATATGTGGAGGTGACATATGGAGATTGTAAGTAGGGTGGTTTCATGTTACAATGGTTGGGCAAGAATGAGCAGCTGTGGGTACAGAAATGGCTGGTTGTACAGTACTAGAACAGAAAGGGAGGTTTAAGCTGTTGTAGAAAATGAGCAGCAGAGCCAGAGGATTCGAAGAACCTGAACACATTGCAAGCAGTTTCCTGATCCCCCTCAGACTGGGGAATCCCCTCTAATTACCTCACTGTTGTGCAACAAAGTGGGCAGGTGGTCTTGGGATTGTTTTTGCTGTGGAATATGTCTGCATTGTCTTTGGATCTTGAATTATGTGCCATAAGCAGTCTTGTGTGATGTAGTAGGATCATTTTTAGAATAGTTCTTCGGAAAAGAGGTAGACGGTGTCTTCTGCCCACTTAAGGAACTAGTTTATGATGTTGGACACTACTGAATGAACCACGTACAGTAGTTGGGAATGATCAATGCCCCATATGCTAAATATAAGAAAGTGAATGAATGGATATATTATATTTCAATAGGTCATGTTGTATCAGACAAAATATTATCATTGTCAACTTTGTTATTGTACACACAACATATTCTTGCCCCTTGGTCTGGTCATGATGTATTCATTTGCAGTCATACAGTCTGTTTCAGTGGCGTCAGCCCATCAATGTCAAGCTGTTTCAAGGTGCTTGACAAAGGTTAAGGATCGGTACAGAAATGTGGTGGTAGAACAGTTGTATGTGAATGGAGGTTGTAGGCTGTGTGAAGGTTATAGCTGAATAAATGGTGTATTACTGATCTTGTCATCAATCCACTTCGAGAAAACCTTACACATATTTTCGAAACCACTAATATCCTGACTTTGTGCTGGATTTGCCAGATCTCACGTATCCATGTCAGTTGTCCGCAAATTGGCCATTATTCAAACATATTCTTCCTGAAAGACCTGGTTACCACTCAGAAAATGGCAAACAAAACTCAATTTAATGCACTACTTAGTGGGTATGAACCATCCCCAGAAATAGATGTCCTGATATCGACACACTGATGCAGTACACCAACCAGGCTGATCTGACTTTATATTTGAATCACCCCAATACAGTTGGGACCTCATGGCTTATCAGATTTCCATCCAAATGTATACTTTTTGATCTCACCCTATCGCCATCTGTGTTTCATCATCGGAAACATTTTGATCAAGTGGAAAAATGGGCAGTTCATTGATGTCTGACTTGCCTAGAAGTGCAACCTCCTGTAATTATTCACATTAGAAAACACGTTCTTTCTTATGGCTTTGTTTTGCAGTGTTTTTTCAAAGTATTTTTATGACAGTTGTGAAAGATAGAGTTGGCTCAATGGTTTCACTGCTCCATGTTGTTAGCTCCTCAAGTGTTGTCTCCAGTTGTACAGAATGCTAACGAATATGAATCCTTATGAATCCAGCTCATCTTCAATTCTCAGTTGATGAATACTCATATGCAACTTAAAAAAAATGCAGGTTTTTATTCAATTTTGTGTTGATTGTAATTATTTTACTGACAAGGGAAGATCAGACACTGTAATTGTCAATAAATGTTCTCAGATGATACTTTCCTCCAATAATGGCAGACGTTTTTTAGGAACTTAGTCAAAGAAAAGAACTGAACTGTTGATCGGTAGGTAACATTGATATGCTCCAAATGACAGTTCTTTTTTCGTTGCCATACATCCCCATTGGACCCCTCCTGTACATACACATCGGCTGGAGTCAATCTTGTTGTATTCTATCCATCTGCAAAATTTAGTGTTGTTTACATGAGACGTTGACCCATGTAGATCCAGGTTAAAATCGATCTTCAAAAACCATATCTGTCATGAGGGACAACTGACAGGATCAGGTGGTCAGGCTCACTGACATGGTTGAAATGACATCATTGTGTAGATCAATGCTCATGCTATCCATCAGTGGGTTGTCTTGTCCAGACTCTATTATTTACAGACTGCTGCCATACCACTGGAACATTGCTGAGTGTGGCGTTAAATAACAAACCAACCAACATGAGATATTATTTCCAAACCCATTTGCTCAGTGAACACCTGTGTAGAAACCATCTGGCAGATGTATCATTAAGGGTAATAGTAATAATCCTCATCAATAATAATGTTAGATTGATGTGGGATTCAGTTAGTACTGAACTGAGCTTCCTTCTCAATACTTCTCATGGTTGTATAGAGCGTAATGCTTAATCACCCAGGAATACATATGGTTGCTGTGCTGTATAATCAGCATTCAAGACAGAGATGTATCTACATATACAGATTCAGATATGATTGAAATAATGTATCATGTATAAAATATAAAGATATTAATACCCATGTCTGTGCTGGCAGACCAAGGGTAAATAACGTAATTTTGAGAAGATGTTGTACTCCTATAAAGACAGATTTCTACCACTGTACTCCTCTTTATCTTATTTCAGGACTACATACTCCTGAGGTTAAAAAAGTATTTGGAACACTGTGAATAATGATAACTGAAGCAAGATACCTATTTCCATATTCATAAGAAATCTGCTGAAAGCTGAGTCTGTTGGTGAGAGTATGTTTGGTTTTATGCCATTTATAGCAATATTCCAGCAATATCACCAGAAATGAGCTTCACCCTTTGTACCCATATGGAAAATTTAACCCGGGTCTTGAGACAAGAAAAATGCTATTTAGGCTAACCCATCGTCCAAAGTCATTTTATGATTCTAGACTTCTCATAAGCATCGGTTTATGAACCACTTTCACCTAATGATGATCCAGTTTAAGAAAACAATACTGTCTAAATTAAATGATCACCCCTGATTTTAGCATAAGCTTACTGTCTTCTTTCCCCAGGAGCACCTGTTTGATGTCAGTGACCTACAAGGGGATCCACCCCTGATCTCTAAATGTGGGAGTCTAGAGGTCAGCTTCAAGTATGAAGCCAAGCGAGGTAAGATGAACGTGACCATCCACCAGGCCCGCGAGATCCCAGCCAAAGACCGTGGCGGTGCCAGCAACGTCCAAGTTCGCATGATGCTACTACCTACCAAGAAACAGAAGTTCAAGACCAAAGTGAAAACAGGAGAAAATCCAACCTTCGATGAAAACTTCTCATTCAGCAAAATCTTTCCAGGTAAATGTTTAAAGTTTTCTTACAGTACATGCTCACAGATGAGCATTGTGTAATGTCAGTACAACCTGAAGACCTGTTGCTGACAATGTACAACACAGTGCCAGGTGCTGTTCTGTGCATAATGAGGCAGGTGAGGTAGCCAAGTGGTTAAAGCATTTGCTTGTCATGCTTGATTCCTCTCCGAAGACTCGGGCTCAATTCCCAACATATACACAGTGTGTGAAGCCCATTTCTGGTGTACCCTGCCATGATGTTGCTGGAATATTAATAGAAGTGACTTAAAGATGAACTCGCTCTATGGAAGATAGCAGCAGATCATGCTTGTCATAAATCAGTGAAATGCAAGCATACTTGAGGATGGTATGTACTGATAATACGCTCTTTTAAGGATCAGTAAACAGATGGGCATATCGGTTAGCATCAATTCTGAAGATTTATACTCTGGGGCAACCTTATATATGGGTTATAGAAGTGTAGGAAAGATAGCCCATCCCCAACGTCTGAGATGGGTGAATTTTGTCGAGGAGAGGTTTACAAAAATCTAGTCAATCCTCATGTTGGATCAGTTTTCAGGTCTCGTTGGAGATGTTGATGACTTGAAGACTAGTTTTGTAATGTTGTGACCAGATGATTCAACTAGGAGAGATTTAACAGTGTGTGCATATCAAATGATAGCGTAAAATAAAACAAACCAGTTTCAACATTGGCGAATCACTCATGTTCATAACAACAAGACAACAAGATGAATGCAGTTTTAAGTCTTGAAATGGTGTGTTATTTATAACTGTAGGACAGGCTAGATTTTGACAGGACTGGTAAAATAAATTGACCAGCCAGTCCTGTGGACAGGCTAGATTTTCTCCATCTCTCCTACACGATTACAGACAGAGGTATATGGTATGTATCCTTGTTCCTGCAGATGATGTTCATGGAATGGGCATCCGAGTGAGGCTGTATGGACTGGAACGTATGCGACGTGAGCGGATGATAGGAGAAAGCATTGTGGGCTTTGCATCTCTGAACCTAGATGAGGAGACTACTCACTGGATGGTGCTGGAGCCCAGGAGCAACCTCAGTGTAAGTTCTACTATCTACCATACACTTGCACCCCGTTACGATACAAGTTAGAACTGATGGACCCATGCTTGCTGTAGAATGTGACAGCGAGATTTGGTGGTCAAGCTCTCTGACTTGGTTGACACATGTCATCGGTTCCCAATTGTGCAGATCGATGCTCATGTTGTTGATCACTGGATTGTCTGGTCCAGACTTGATTATTTACAGACCGTCGCCATATAGCTGGAATATTGCTAAGTGCGACGTAAAACTAAACTCACTCACTCACTCACATTAAATGTGGCATGTGACTTTAAAAGCAACATATTCTTGCTCCAAGGACATCCCACGATATGGTGTCAACACTTTAATTGCCATAAATCCGTATTTGATTCTTGACACTAAGATTGCCTTGCTGAACAGTTCTACATCTGTATAGGTGATGGGTTCAAAGCTAATGGCACTGTCACATTTAAACCTTGAACAGACAAAAAGCCTTGCATTACGTCTTCCTGGATCTGTGCTAGATAGCTAATAGTCCCATTCATTATTGATAAAGCTGTTATCCTTACAACACTGAGTTTGACAGAGCTTTTACAAAGAAGCTTGGCTGTTTATTCTTCATCCTGTTCGCGTCCCAATTTTAATCCACTAAACTTCATCCAGAACCTATCTTCATCAACTGTCTACGTGGCCAAGCAATGTCTAATATTTCAAGGTTTCAAGTTTTAAGCTACAAGAAAGAGCAGGGTAATATTGCTGAAACCAGGGTTATAGCTTGTTTATTCAAAGTCTTTCATGTCCAGTGGTGCTTCGGTATCTGACATTATATTACTTCTTAATAAACTTAGCATTAGTCTCATGTTTCTGGTGCAGAAGGTGTCCTCATGAACTACTGCACAACTGTATCAGGGACGCAATTTAATCAAGATAGCTGTTTCCATGTGATCAATCTTCGGGGGTTTTATATCAATTTGTGTTTAATTAAACCCCAGGAGAGCGCACAGTGCAGAACTAAACAATACTTTGAAGCCATTACTTAATATCTGGTATTAAGATATTCCAGTGGATAAATTATAATGAAGTGTCACTGAGAGGACTCAAGGAATTTGTTCCATCTCTCTGGTGGAGGTATCATCTTCATAAGATTTTTTTAAGTTAGATGTAGAGCTTCAAGAACACTCATGATTCATGGAATAATCTGTATTCAAGTCAGTGTGGGCTAGTGGGTAGCCCAGTGGCTCAAGCATTCGCTCAGCATGCTGATGACCCAGGGACGAATCCCAATATGAATACAACTGGTCCGTTTTCCAGATATGGCTGGAACATTGCTGAAAGGGCCATAAAACATTACTCAATTTAAAGTTGATACCGATATGGCTGCCACGACCAGTGTTCAGGTTTGGAGAGATACAATATGCATTTTTTTTTTTCAAATTTGAGGCAACTACACTAAACACTAGTGCAGGGTATTATGTGCACAGTGCACATGAAAGGTGGATCAAGAGAAATATAACAGTGTGCAAAAGTTTTACTGTATGCATGTCAGGTTTGGTCTTAAGAAACTCAAGTATCAAAATACTCCTATCCTTCGACTTTTCACTTTCTCAAAAATAGTCTGGTAGTTAAGAAAAAAAAGGTAAAAATAATTGTAAATAGTGTTGATAATTAGATATCATCATCACCCTGGTGGGTTTACTTGTTCATGGGTCGAATTTGGTTTACAACTGGTCATCAACAAAGCTTTGTTGTAAGATGTGACCATTGTGATTGGGTGGTCATGCTCGATGACTTGGTTGATGCATGTTATTGTATATAACGAGTAGATCAATGCTCATTATGTCAATCACTAGATTGTCAAGTTCTAGCTCAATTATTTACTGACTGCTGTCATATACCTGGAATCTTGCTGAGTGTGGTAACCAAAAATCCAGTAAATATTCTTTGACCTTCAGAGGAAGTCTAGCAAAATACCAGTATGTTCAAGATGTCTCACAATTCCTTTAATGGTTCTCGGGTATAACCTTTCCAACCATTCCATGATTTGTGTGCCAGCTGTTTGTCAACTGATGTTAACTGCCTGTGGTTTTTCAGGGCAAGGGAGGTTTTGTATGTATCCATTCCAACACTGTAGTTACAGATACAATACATGTGTATCATCTAGAGTCTTAGCATCTCCCCACAACTTCCTGTGCACTCTGCTTGTCCCTATACTAGCACTATATTGGCACCATGAAACAGTCAGTATATTATCACCGTGAACCATGAACCGGTCCTTATGCTGGCACCATGAACCGGTCTATATACTGGCACCATGAAATGGTCTCTATACTGGCACCGTGAAACAGTCCTTATGGTGGCACCATGAACTGGTCTATATACTGGAACCATGCAATAGTGCCTTTACAACTCCATCCAACTGTCCCCTCAGTGGCATGATGTCATTGTGATATAAGTTCTCCACTGGTCTCAAGAAGGACATCTGTGATAGTTTATGTTCACTGTGATAGTTTATGTTTTGGCCCGTCCCAGAAAACACAAACTAACATAGTGGGAATATCACCTCATACTGCCTAAGGGACCAATGGACAACCAACTAATCCTACCACACTCCTAAATATATTGCAGGTTTGTCTTGTGCATGCCCACTTTAGTCTGAATGTGAAACTACTAAAATACCTGTGAAGATTGTATAGCAGAGCATGAAGAACAATGATTTCACAGTGCCCTTCAGAAAGTGGTCACATATAGCATTTGATATATTAAGGATTACATATTTTCAATAAGGTACAAATTCTAGCATTCTGGATTAAAACATCAGCCAGATTTTGAAGCCAGTACCTGACCGCTTCAAGTCAGTAAATACCAGAACCTGTAATTAATTTCCTGAGAAAGTGTAATCCCTAATAAAATATGTTAGACAGAAAATAGACTTTGATTAGTCCAGACAGACATTTATTCCCCCTAGATTTGTCTCATTTAGAAATTATATCTGGAAAATGCGTAGTTTCTGATGTCCTCGTGTAATTTTAAAAAATAGCTTAAGTTTCAACACATAGAGATTAATAAGTAAATTCAGTGCATAATTCAGTAAATAATTTTGAAAGTGTACATGTGGAAGACTGTTGATTCGGGGAAATCACTGAAAAGCGATCTACCTGCCGCCATGTTGGAATGATGGTAACGCATGTCACTGAGACAAAGACTAAGCATCCCTTAGGTACAGTCATACTGGGAATATCAGGAATGACAAGTCTTAATGGATGATCAACTTCTTTATTGTACAAAAACAACCTTTTGGTATAGATACTTATATACCAATATATTGGGTATCAGCCAATCAGAATGTGACTTTCATGTGAAAGGTAAGATGGTGTCATGTTTCATTCAGTCCAGCACTGCTGCTCCTGAGTACGAGTTCTTAACAACAGTTCTAAAACTACAAAGGGTATATAGTTCTGCACTTCAATATGTTCTCATGGCCACACAATTTCAGGGCTGACTTGGCGATTTCAGAATGCTAGGCTTATTGACAGGTTAATTTGCCAACTCCTCACATTCAAACAGCCTCCATTGCATGCATGAGAGATGGCTAGATCCAAGCTTCAGGATTCTATAACTTCTTTTGACTAGTATTGATAATTCATGTGTCAAAAATTCAGATCAGAATTAAAATTTGCTTGGAAACAAATGTCATAAATGTTATCATTGTTTTTAAACAGATGATATTTCATGACAGTCACAAAACAAATTCAGGTGTTTTTCAAGTGGGAAATGTTTTTTAATATGAAATTCAAAACTGGATCAGTTTTCACGAATGTGGTCTTCCAGTTGTTTACTCTTCGAATTCAGATACGCATGTCAGTAGCCATGCTGAAATTAGGAAGCAGCTATGAAAATGAAAAACGGAAATTCAAACTTGATCCCTATGACTTTGGGCTGTATCTGCATTATTGACGACCCCCATCCAAAAAATTATTCCATGGCATATGCTTCTCATCTCCACCTTCCACCACACTCACACACATATACATGACTCTGTGCCCTAATCAATCCATGGATATTTTTCACTTGTATAATTCTTTTGTATAAAAATGTAAATAAAGTTGAACTGATGCATAATAGAGTTCAAGCTCTCAGGGTTTTTTTTTTTCAACCTTCCTCCATGTTCTTGAAATCTTGTGTAGACTCTCATGTGTGTATCTAGGAGGTATATTACATCGTCACGGCACCCTTCTCACCTGCATGTGGCTTCCCTTTGTTGCCAGGCAACATACACGCCTCAAACCTGCAGAAAACCATTGATTGATCAGTCTACTTGCTTCAGTCATCTCTCCCCACAGCCTACAGCTTCTCAAGTCTTTGATAGTCAAACATTGCTTACATAATAACACATTCATCTTTCTTAAACATCACCCAGTCGTATGCAGTTCTGTTGACAAGGAGAATGTATTCTGTACAACTTATTCCAACTGTGCAGATGATGCCATGATCCTTATTTGTTTCACTGATTGGCATGTAGAACATATTCCATCTGACTATGTTTTCTGCTGAATCGACCTCAAGTCACAGTTCCATCGCACTCTAGTAGGCTAGCATTATATATGATACCACAATGCTTTTCCTTCTTGTTTTTTTTTCCTTTCTAGAAGCTTTGTACTGAAATGGTGTTATAAGTTCAGCTTTTGTTGTCACAGTAACCTTTTCTATTGGGTTAAAACATTCATGAATAAATTTAACACAGTTAATACCTATATACAGTAAATGTCTTACTGATAAAGGTAATGTTAAACCATCTTTATGCAGAGTTAGCTATAATTTTTGTTGTTTGGTATTTTGCTTTTGATCGTGTGTGAAATATGCAGCATGTCGTATGATGCCTTCTGGGCGATATATTCCAGCATGGGGACTCTGGTTTTGACGTGTCCAGCTTGTCGAGGAGCGACAGTGCTTCATCCACACAGTCTCTACAACATGGAGGAATGCCAGAGCTGCTCATTGGTCTGGCGTACAATGGCACGACTGGTCGACTCTCCGTGGAGGTCATCAAGGGAAGCAATTTCCGGAACATGGCCATGAACAGGGCTCCAGGTATACAAAGGCAGCAATCCACCCCGCTCAGGCACCATGGCTTCAAAACTATAGATATACTTGTTTGTTTATACATCAAGTTATATTTGGGATTACACGTTTCAGTAAAGTACTGATTCCTGAACTTTTATTAGGTGGATTCCAATGAGTGATTCAAACCCATATACTCTGTCAGGTAGCTTATTGCCATCATGCAAAGGCAGCAATCTAACCCACTCAGCCACCATGGCTTCAAAACTATGGATGTGTCTGTGTGCGTGTGTGTGTGCGTGTGTGTGCGTGTGTGTGCGTGTGCATGGCCACTTGCTGCATAGCCCAGATAAGCTTGAAGCAGTTCAAAGGGATTAAATTAAATGGAGTGACTCTAATAAATTGGCACTGATGAAGGACCAGTTTGGTCAGTGTCGGCGAAGCTGTTGATCTCCAGATAAGTGTCATGAAACCTATCCACGCCCGCTGGATGGTCTCAGCCTTTCAAACAGTCTCTAAGTAATGTGTGTTGCCTGGTTGGCACCTGTCTGGACTATCGGACGTAATGACTGAGTAACTTTTGTTCAGGTATCCATTGTTTGACATGTGACACATGAGTACCAGTAATGCTAGTAATTAAATCTTTGCATTGTTGTCATTGCTTAATATATGTATTGTCTAGATCTATTGTTAAATATATTTACTGGTGAATAACAAAGCGAAGATAGCACAGGTTGTTTGCTGATTATTCATTGCATTCTACCAGCAAATTTCGTCATGATATTTTTGCGAGCTCAAGTCATTCGCAATTTTCGCAAAAGTATCATGCTCGCAAAAATTTAATGATTTACAGTATATATATATATATGTGTTAGCTTTGTTTTAATGCATGTAGTGACTGACTAGTGGTTTTGTTGTAGACACATACGTGAAGTTGACGTTGATGTCACCGACGGGGCAGGAGCTGCAGCGGTGCAAGACCTCAGTGAGGCGTGGTCAGCCAAATCCACTGTTCAAGGAGACATTCATGTTCCAAGTGGCTCTGTTCCAGCTGCCGGAAGTGACACTAATGGTGTCTGTCTACAACAAGAAGAGCATGAAGAAGAAAGAAATGATTGGATGGTTCTCATTAGGTAACATGCCCATGTCAGTTTGATATGCCTGTATTCAGTGATAGAACTCAAGATGGATCATGCTGCTATGCCAGACTGTCAGTTGTCCAAATATGGCATGGTGCCAGTGATGACAGTCACACTTTCAAAATATGGCAAAAGAGACTAGCAAGTGTTGTCAAGATATGGTGTCAGGGTGTTCAGAGAGACTAGCATGTGTTGTCTTAATATAGACATATAATAGTATGGTGTAAAGGGAGACTAGCAAGTGTTGTCCAAATATGGTATGTTGTTGAGAGAGACCAGCAAGTGTTTTCCAAATATGGTATTTGGGAGATCTGGATAATTCTTGGGTCTCTTCAAACATAAACCTGGCACCTTGTAGTATTTGAATACTTAGCCTTGAGATTAACATTAGGTCAAATGTTACTCAGCATTGATCTTTTAGAACACTGGTGTATGTTCCTTAAATTGTTGAAGCTATGTTTTTTAAATATATGGATTGAGCATATCATAGAGCATGACTGAAGATCTTGTGAAGATCTTGATTAGAACTGGTTTTCAGCAACCCATGCTTGTTGTAGGCTGCAGCTGACAGGATCAGGTAGTCAGGTTCTCTGACTTCGTTGACACCTGTCATCCTATCCCAGTTTCAGAGAGTGATGTTCATGCTGTTGATCACTGGGTTGTCTGGTCCAGTCTCAGTTACTTACAGACAGACCGTTTGCTACAGCTGAAAGTTTGCTGAATGCAGCGTAAAATAAAAATATATATATATATATATATAAGAGCATGTCTGTACCAGAGAGAATTGCTCGTTTCAGGTATGAATTGCAGCGGGGAAGAAGAGGGTTCTCATTGGTCCGACATGAGGGAGAGTAAAGGAGAGCAAGTGTGTCGATGGCATGTGTTGCTGGAGTCATAGCCAGGCAGCGAACAGCGCCACCTACAGACACTAGCTTGGATGGACACGCCCACAGACGGCACACACCACTCATGCCATACATTGCCTCAAGAGTACAATTTGCAAATAGTACATTACACATTAGGCCTTATGTATTGTTTTAGTTGGTTTACGATGTCATCTAACAAAAATATGAAATTATTGAAATCAAAACAGACTAATCTTTGACAAATCATATTTTGCCCAACACTCTCTTTTGATAAACTTTTTTGGAATTGAAAAAAAAAATATTATCATTATGGTGTTCGGAAGAAATGGTACATAACCCGTAAAAAAATCTTTATTCTAGCAAAATAAAATTTAAACTGCGCCTTGATATGTTTATTTTTTTTGTGTGTGTGTTTTTTTTGTTTTGTTTTTTTCAGACAAGGCGACTAGTTAGTATAGTTTTTATTTAGTAGGAGCTTTTCTGATAATCTTAAGATAGTCTTGATCTTGTACAATACATTATAGACTAAAATATTGTAAACTAATTAATACAAAAATTAAAGGCCTTACATAGATGTGAAGAACAATGAACACACTGCACGTTTGCAAATCTGCTTAGGCATTTTGAGACAAGTCATACTGAAGAGAATTCTTACCTTGTTTCATCACCAAATACCTGGGAGTGAAGCAAATCAGAATGTGGAGATAGAAACAAGCTGTTGTCTCCATTCCTCAATTGTGTCATTCTGGTGAGAATACCCCAAGTCACTGTATGTACAGATGAAACATTGTTGCAAATACTGGAACACTATTCTGAGTTCTGAAACATTAATCTGAGTACAGGAATATTGTTCTTAGTTTTTAAACATTGTTCCAAATACTGGAACACTATTTTGACTTCAGAAACATTCTTCTGAGTAATGGAACATTGTTTTTAGTTCTGAAACATTGTTCCAAATACTGGAACACTATTTTGACTTCAGAAGCATTCTTCTGAGTAATGGAACATTGTTTTAAGTTCTGAAACATTGTTCCAAATACTGGAACATTATTTTGAGGTCTGATAGTTTGTTCTGGAGACTGAAAAATTGTTCCAAATAGGCAAACATTGTTAAGAGGACTGAAACATTGCTATTAGTGCTGAAATATTGTTCCAGGTACTGAAACAAGGTAGACATTGAGACAATAGAAAAAGTGCTAGCTGACAAATTGAGGACTTTGTCATGGAGCAGTATTTTACATGGGTGGTATTCACAACTTGGCTCTGCCACCCACTTGGTGCATGCATGATGCTGTCTGCTCTCAAGAACCTCTGTACATTTTGTAATGTTTCAACATGTGACAAATGTATTTCTTGTTGTATAGTTTACATTTCAATAATTGACATTGACAACTGGCAATATGAGTTATACTTTTTTTTGGCTCTTGCTATGGCTCCCACTGGTCTCACCAGATATTGTCGGCCCCTTCCATAAAACGGTCTTAGCTCTACTAGAGTTGTGTTTGATCACCTAAGCCCTAAGATAACCTTGTGAATGGGGCCATGCATTATGGTAAAGATTTAGAAAGGATCTGCGTTGTTGACTTCACACAGAGACAAGAGATGATGCATGAGTTTTCCAGTCACTTTTTTCATTTATGTCAGCCCAGAAAGTAATGACAGATTGATATATATACTACTCAAATGAAGTTTACAAACATTCACTGGTTCATATGACTACAGTTTGTGTATCAAGACTGTGACAAATGGTCGTTTGAGGTGTAACGATGTGAGGAGCTTGTGATATGACACATATCCCAATAAAAATTAAGTTCATTTGTTCGTTCTTACTGCAAGTTATAATCCTGAATCATTTAATTTCAAATATCAGACATTAAAGATAGGGTATGGTAGGGGAGAAACACATATGCTTGGGGACACACTGCAGACTCTGTTGTTTATATATAACCAACAGGAATTGATTGAGATTCTCAATAGTTTTTAATATTTCCTGGTGTTTTTTTCTTTTTTTTTCCAGCGATATAGCTATATGTATTGTATGTTTTGTATAACAAGGGGTACAAATGAACTGATCATATTGTGAGCATGTATTGTGATACAATACTTTATTACGTTCGGTGGCAAACATATTGGGGTTCATATTTATTTTTCATTCGATGCCCTAGGGCAAAACATCACTTTGTCGTGATAACACGACATCATGAACAATGGAATGACATCCTGTTTTTTTCCTGTGACAGTGTGTTCTACATGCGGCAACGGCAGGTAGCCAGCCCATGTTTGAAAGTAGATTTGGGTTTATTTTCCTGAATTTAAAGACTTTGGTACAAAACAGAATATTATATTCCTGCCCATAACATACCATGTTTATAACACTCGTGCCTCAATACCGGCATATCCCTCGCTCTTGCTCAGAAAATACCAACATTTAGGCCCTCATGTCGTAAACATAGTATGACATGCACTCCTATAATATCCTCGATGTACTGCCTTATGGTTGCACCACAAACAGTCATGTGGAAAAATGAGTGTACTTTAACCTCTTTGAGTAGTATATTTATATATGTTTCATTAGTTATCTTTGGTATGGACATATAGATGCATGTTGTTTTGCTTACACCAAACTGTTCAGGATGACAGTCTGAACTGATCATGCTGGCTTGTGTAATTCATTCACAGTTCATGCACATCTGTATTATTCAGACAGAACTCGGTTAAATATTGATGGAACATTGTAGTAAGCACTCATTCTCCTGTGATTTCATCAGAGATCACTCATTGAACAAAACGTGTGCAACCCCTATTGCTTGACAGTGCTTGGTCATCAAGAAAAGGGAGGTAACTCTGACAAGACACTAGCAGTTAGGTGATGACGCATGCAATAATACACTTGCCACTTTCAGTTGTTAGAGCACAATGGTGAACAGAAGCATATTTGTTCAACACGTAATTTCTAATGAATCCAGTTGTTTGGACACAATTCTTTTCACGCAGACAGTGCTCATTAAAACTAGCTGCATTCATCCTGTCTTGAACTTTCCATGACAACATGGAAACCAGTTGTTAGAGAGTGGTTAGTGATTTTATGCTGGGTATGGTTTTGGTGGTGGGGTCGGGGTGTTCTGTGTTCATGTTCACTGCCTAACTCCCTTCTGTCTCTATCCCTCTCTCTCCATCTTTCTCCTTCTCTCTGTTCCCTTTCTCTCACTCTCCTTATCCCTCATTCTCATGCTCTATCCTCTTTCCCACTCTCTTGCTCCATCTCTTTTTTTCTCTCTCATGCTCTATCAGTCTCTCTAAAATACTTTGTTTTCTCTCCCTTTCTCTCTCCTTTCATCTCCCTCTCTGTCCCTCCATCTCCGTCCTTCTTTCCCTTTCCTGCTCGCTCTATCTCATACTGTATCCTCTTTGTTACTCTCTTGCTCCACCCCTCTTTCTCTAATGCTCTATCAGTCTCTCTAAAATGCATTCTCTCTATCTACTCTCTCCTTCCAGCTCCTCTGACCCTCCATCTCTGTCCAGCTCTATTCCCCTCTCTATCAGTCTCTGCTACCCAATCTCCGGGCTGCTGTGTCTTGCTAGGGAGAGAACCTAATGCCACACCCTCTCTCCACAAGTCACATACACCCCAGCATATTGTCCTACATGTTCTTGCTGCATGATAACGTTGTATTGGTAATCTTTACATGAGAACTCAGCCTGCTGATGCACATGAAGATGCCATGTAAATACTATTTGACGTGTACAGTCCCATGTTGTGAGGCCACACTCAAGTCATTGTTGAACCTTGTTATTCCGTAATAATTTTACTGATATTTTGGTTGTGATGGACTATGTTGGTGATACGTGAGCAAAGCTAACCATGTTAAAATAGTGTTGTTGTGATTTCAAGGATGGTGACTTTCACCGGGGCATGGTCAGGGCCTTGCTTAATGCTACTGCAGTACAGATTGTGTATGACCAGCCTTTCAGACACTCAGGGTCAAGACTGATCCTGCCTACTAAACAGGTCTGCAGTCTGCTGTCATTCTGTAGGGGTATGCCATGCAAATTCACACAGATAATATATGTTTCTATATTTCTCCAAAGTGGTAAAAATATAGTAAGCCTACATCACCGACTTTCTTAATTTTGTTGGAAAATATGTGTAACCAAATTTAGTCACAGCCACGTAAAGTAGTGTTGTTCAGCTGACTCCCTCTAGAGGCACTTGTTTCATGAAGCTCCTGTAAAATATCTTTCTGCAGTTCCCCCTCATTTGGAGTACTAACTGCAAGTGATGGCCACAATTGAAATAAATTCCTCATAATCCTGCTACATTTAATTTTTGTCATGTTATTTTCAAGATATTTGCTAAAGAATTACATATGTTCAGAATATAAGCTGAATGAAGTAATTTAGTTCTGATCAGTTGAAATATTTGCATCTCACAATCAAGGTTCTTGTTATCTACTCATGCTAGAAGGTGTTTTAGTGTTACTGGAGCCAAGCAAAATATCATCTTTACGTCTTAAAGGGAGAAACCGTTAGCTTTCCAGAGAGGAGGGGGTGCATGCTTTTTCACTATATATATGCTCAGTAAATTTTTTAAACATAAACGTATGTTGTTGCTATATTTACGATAAATAAATAAAAATAACAAACTTTTATTTTGATAGTTGTCCAGAAGAAAAGGTCACATTGAGTATTTGTCCTGTAGTGTTAGGCACACATAATTCTTTTGTTATTTCATATTGGACTAGCTTATATTCCCCACAAACACACAACCACATGCACACATACACACACACATCAAATGGATGTTCATCATATGTCAAACATGTGCCTATTTATCTGAAAGGCAAGTAATTTTATTGCTGTTATACGTTGTTTAGTCCATGACATCTGTGATGTCAAAATGTTATATAGGAACAACTATGATCTCAAAGCAAAGAATGCTTATGTCATGTATTACAATCAACCACCAACATATGACATATTCTGCTGGTTTTGTGATTATTGACACAAAGATTGTTGATGTATCTGTACAAACAGTTAGAGGAATCTGCTGTACTATGCAGTCCTGCACCTGGTGGATACAAGGAATACCGTTTCAAATGTTTTGCTCCATTTTTTATTCATCTAGTGAGTAGCTGTTGCTTATTATCAATTTCTAGGATTTCATCATCACTGAGTCATATTCTGTTTTGGTATGAGGATTTCCTTGTCACTGAGGCTTATATTGCCTTGGTATGAGGATTTCCTCGTGAGTGAGCCTTTTACTGTCTCGCTTTTGATTTTGTACAAGCTGCACCATCTTGTTAGGGAATCCATTCAACAGCTGAACAGTTGTGCTACATGTTTCCTATGTTTAGTTTGTGTTGGTTCTGTCACAGCTATACTGTCATCCCTGAGACTGCAGCCACTTACTATCAAATATCCAAAAATCATCTCCAGTTCGCATTCCAAGTTTTGTCATCGTATTTTATTGATTGCCAGTATACTGTAGACTGGCAGCCACACTGGGATGTGAGTGGGAACTCCCTTGGGCATGTCAGGGAGCTCACTGGGGCATGGCAGGAAGCTCCCTTTGTGCATGGCAGGGAACTCCTTGGGGTGACAGGCAGCAAGGTTTGTCCTCTCTCTCTACCTCCACCACTCCCTCTGATTGTACTGTCACTGTACTTCTACTGCAGAAAATATGTTTTGGTCAATGTATCATACACTATCATGTTTCACGTTACCAATAAAGCCAAAGCTGTATGGATTGCCTTGTCTTTGTGGGATGCTTGCCACTGATCAACCTGAAGGATTTGTCATCTAACATTTCACAGGTGTTTTATGTTTTGTGTTGGCATGTCAGAGCATGCTTTGGATATGGTGCATCCATGTCTGTGGGAGTTAATCTGGCATACTAACAGCTGTTGCAGCTCTGAGCAGCTCTAACCCATATATTACTGCACTGTGTAAGATTATGCAGGTTTTGAGCTGCTTTTAGCAATACTCCAGCAATATCATGGCAGGCAACATCAGAAAATGGCCTTCACACGTTGTGCCTGTGTTGGGAATCAAACCCAGGCTTTGGCTTGATGATCAAATGCTTTAACCAATAGGCTACCCAATAGGCTTTACTGATGTCAAGGAACATTATCAAAGGTACAGATGTTTGTAAAAGCTGACCAAATACACAAGTATGATGCAAGTGACTGGTCAATTCAGAACACCACAGATGAAAATTGTAACTTAGGCCAGACCAAATTTATTTCTTGTTTTACGGATTTTTGTCCTCTGAAAACCTAAAGGCAGGCAGGAAAAAAAAAAAAAAAAAAAATTTCCAAACAAAGTAATATTCCTTCTAAATACTCAAAGTATTTTATTTTCAGCAATTTATGAAGTGAATATTGCTCAAAAGACAACGTAAAAAGTATTTTCTGGTGAGAGCCACATTTTAAGCCAATAAAACATTAGCACTGTATTTTTTGAGTAGGGTAAATTAATTTCTTATTTTTTTTGTTCTTATTCTTGAAAAAATACGTCAGGTGGATCCGTAAAACAAGAAATAAAAATGGTCTGGCCTTAGCAAGAACAAATATACACATTTGGTTTAATTGGAAATATTTTCCAGACACTTGTCACATCAGTTACAAATAGACAGAAGTTTCTTTTGTTATTAAGCATCAGATCCAGCAAAATAACTTTAATTTGTTGAAGCATATGGATAATTCAAAATAATATTTTAGTTGTGAGTTGTTTTGAGTAGTGTATATTTGGTCACAATTTACATGTACATTGGTCACTGGGGCACCATTTTACCCTGGAACCTCCATTTGGAATACAGAAGACAACTGAGAGCTTACAGTGACAAAACTATTTGGATGATAATCTTATAAAATCATATGAAAAGGACACCATTTGTTGCACATGTTGGTATAGTTTCTCATGGTCAAGTAAATACCATACCATACATGGGGAAAGTGATCATATGTAATAACGCCAATATTTTAGTGTGTGCTTTATAGTGATTATCAATGCTGATTGGTCCAGTGGTGTCAGCGCATCATTGTTACAATTATGACATCAACTATTCGATCGATGACAAAAAAAGTTATTCATGTAATATAGCTGTGATGGATGGAAAGTATGTTTTTACAGCTCTGTTGGTCCTTTGCCATGATATTGCTAGAATAATGCTAAAAGCAGCTTAAAACTCATCTCACTAAAGCAAAGGGTTTGAAAATGTCAAGATGGTTAAAGTTTGTGTTCATTTTGACGGAAATGTTTCAAGTCACTGGCTATTTTGATTTAGATTTTCACTTTCCTATGGCATCAGGGCTTAAACTATTTTAAAGCTGGAGTTGGTGTTGAGTAAAAATTGAATGCCACCTCGGCAATATTTCATCCATGTAGGGTCTTTTAAAGGGAATTCGTCAGACAGAGACTGGCATTAGTCATTGAACGTTTCCTGTTCATCATAAGTTGCTGTTCTGCGTGCTGTTGTACAAAGTGCTAAGGTGACCATACCTCCTATGCCTCAACACGGGGCTAAACATTGGTCTGTATAAAGGGCACAGCACCCTCCCAGCTAACAAAAGTACGTTTTGAGGACGTTGTCTCAACGTTACGTTTACGTCCCCAGAACGTCAGCATATAACGTCCCACTTACGTCTTTTTTGTGGAGTCGAAAACACGTCCTCACAACGTTATTTTCTACGTTCATACGACCCAAAAATAACGTCCCCGCGACGTTATAGACATAACGTTGTCACAACGTTATTTTCTACGTTCATACGACCCAAAAATAACGTCCTCGTGACGTCATAAACATAACGTTGTAACAACGTTATTTATAGTTGTTTTGGGTATATACCTACTCAGAACGAACAGTAGTCCGAGGATAAAATATTTGTATTAGGTTTCTGGGTTGTTGTCACCATGATCATAACAATATCCAGGGCTAAAAGTCATAGTTTCCGTTGTTTTGGTTAGATTTAAATTACGAATGCTGAAAAAAGGTCAAGGGATCAACAGTTCGAAAACTCATTTCGGCAATTATGAATGTGTGGTTTGCATTTTTCGAAACTGTCTACTTTGAGCCCTGGTAACAAATAACAGATATTCTTCTTTTGTTTACACTGAACCATTTATTCCAGTATAATACATTGCTTAGAAACGTTTCACTCTAGACTTGCACTTCCTCATCTTTCCCAGCGGCAGCGTGCATCTGAAAAAAGAATAGTTTAGCTTTAAGACTAAATGTTATTCAAAAGCACAAGATTAGAACATGCCGTTACATTTTTAACACCCTGAATGCCGAGGTTTTTTTGTTGTTGTCTGCATACGGCTATAAAATTACACAGAAAATGTACAAATCATGTTCATCAATATTATCAGTTTTACTTATAACTTTGAATTAAATTGCTGTTTATTAGCCTGTTCATATGAAACTGCAATGTGTGTCCCAGCATACTGAATATTGTACATCACAGGAACTGAAGCACATGTTGCAGTAATGGCTACGTGTGATCCTCTAACAGTTGTGTAGAGGCTTAAACTGTGATAGATCCTATAGTACACTACTGAGTCAATTTCCCGTGTAAATATTCATTCAATGAAAAGCTTTCAATGAATGAAAACGCATACCCTATATCCACATATGATATGATGATGATGAACAAGGATATATCAAGATACTGAAATTAGTTTCATGAAAAAGTATCTGAACGAAAAATATAAATCACAATGCTGAAAGTGCAGTCGGAATGATATTGCCATTGTGTTTGCTCTTGTTCAACTGAGCTTCACCTCCAAGAAATTGCCTAACATGTGCAACGATGTTTACGTGTGACATCACTATCGAGGGCCGATTTCTTTCAAAATAGCGGCCTCGCTGACATGGGTACACAGGATTTTGCGAGCAGTTTCCTTGATTTAGGGATGTTTTGTACATGAAAGTGAGATGTAAGTAATCAGAACTATTCTGACTCTCTGTGTATTTATATGTATTTATCGTTTGCATTGTAAAAATGACAGAAGAAGCCAGAAATGCCGATAATTACTGCTGTCGTTCTGCGTGATTTTGCGTCAGTCATGGTGTCACGCTGCACTTACTCGACAGTTTTTTTTTATGAATGATCAAATGATTGCATCGTATCTATTTTTAATTTTCTATTTCCTGCTACGATATTCTTCCTCTGAATATTCAAAGCGTATTGAGCCACTGTAAGCAATGATTAGACGGCTAGATGTCTGACAATTTCCGAAAATGCTACGTGGTGTAAAATCGGATTTTTTTTCATTTCAAAAAGATAACCACGTGGGTGGGTTGAGGGAGGGGAATGGTATTTCACACAGCAGAAATGTCCTCTTATCTAGACTTGCCTCTTTGAAGGATAGAATTACATCCATGGGCCTAGCCATGGGCCTCCGTACCGCCTTGGAGCATGCGACAGTTATGCCTACGTTTAATAACACTTGTGTAACAACTAACGGTTTCAGATGTGGTATACTACACTCAATATGACTATACTTATGTAAATATTACTCTGACAAAGAGAAACACTCAAAGAATAAAATCGCTTACCCTGAATCAACGTACGATATGGTATGTAAACACTACTCAGTATCCAAAATGGCGGAACTTTTAAACGCACTTACTGTTAGCATGCTATTTTTGAAAACATCCCAGCCGATTCTAGGTTCATCGGCAAAGTTTCAGAATTATCATTGATGATTCCATGCAAAATTGATGTCAGTGATCATTAATATGTTATTTAGAAATTCAGAGCTCCGAGTAATTATCCGATTTTTACAGTTAAAAAAATATATCAAATGACACTGAATTTCGGATGTGTAAAAAGTAGGACAAGTAAATAGATCTAATCAAGAGTCAGTTTCATTATTCTTAATGAGTACATTCTGAATTAATACATATAATTTACTAATCTAAACAAAACAATAAACAAAATACTCACTGTTATGGCGATGAGCCCGTTTTAAAAGTGAGGAACAGACACAGAACCCTGTACACGTAGGACTGGCAGCCGCGCGAGAAGTGTGATGTCAGCGAGCGGGAAAGTGCTCGCACAGGCAATGACGTCACATGAAGAAGTCATGTGTAATGTGCCTCAATCTGGATCTTGTGGGTTAAAAGATCTAGAAGGAGACATGTTTCATAACTTCCCTGAAATGAGTGAAGTCAAGAGCACAACAACAAGTGTATAATATAATAATAAATTGTATGCAACAAAAATAAGGTAAATACTATGAATAAACTTCAGTATATACTGAAGAGATAGATCTATATGGTAATTTAAATAGAAAATATCACATGCTTCGATCCTGTTAAATATGATATTCCATCAAGTAAACTCCGGGATGAGGAGAATAAGATGTAACGATGTTCCAACGGATCAGTGCTGGCAAGCCGTGGACAGAACGTCCTCCCAACGTTATGCGAACGTTGCACCTTGGTCTGAAATACACGCTGTTACGACGTCCTGGTTACGTAAACCGTAACGTTGTGACAACGTCTGTAAATGACATTCTTATAACCTTCAAACGTGAAGTTATCTATTTGCTTCAGTTGAACGCATTTAACAAAGCAAACAAAACAAATTTATTCAAAAGTTGTTCTAGATTCGATATCGTCTTGATAAATAATTAGATGGTCAACTGCAAATACAAACACCTTCTAACAGGTCAAGTAAACAAAATATATGAAACGAACGTCCTGACAACGTTACAAGTACGTTACACCAAAGTATGAAAAATACGTTGCAAGGACGTAGAGAGAACGTAATGTGTAACGTTGTGGCAAGGTTGTGATATGACGTTATCCTAGGACGTTCTAATAACGTCCTAGTTACGTCATTTCCCGACGTAACCAAACCCTGACGTAAACATAACGTTGTGGGAACGTCGCGTGTTAGCTGGGCTGGAGTACATAATCAACAGACAAACACAAGATGAATGTTTGCCCATTCAATTTTTTTCACATGAAATAAGTGGAGACACATCGGTTACATATTTTATTACAACATCATAACCACCCACAATGAAGAACACTTGTGGTAACACAGCCATATGGAGTTGTCTTGGTGCTATCTGTTAGTCGGTTACTCACAGCCACTATATATGTTGATCACAAGCCGGGATATAAATGAGTGAGTATAATGATAACTGCCCACTTTAAATGCTGAAAAGATCACACTAGTGCTCAGACATGTACAAATTGTATCACAGTTCACTTGAGTATTCTACATGCAGCCATTGCAGGGTGGGATTTCGCTGTTTACAACCTGCACTGTGCATGTTCAAAATGGCTGATACGAGTTGCCTTTGTAACCGGTTGAACTTAGTACACTGGTAACAATAAATCCTCAAACATCATATAGCAGTCATCATGTTTTAACTGGGATGTAAATGACTGGCAGTAACAAGATTTGTTTCAAGCATAAACATTTATGTACTAATTTCATCAGTTATTTTGTTGTATTCTTTAAATTGAGATTAATATAGAATACATGTATATGATACTGAGTACTTGCTATGGAACTTGGTAAACAAATATTTATGTTATGTTTTAGAACCAGTGACATTATTTATGGTGCAACCACAATTTTGATGGTGTAACCAAACTTTAAATGATAAGCTGGTTGCACTCAGTGCAGGTACTTAAAAAAAGACTGAAATCCCATCATGCATTGTGAGCAAATTGTGTTTCACACATTAGCACTGAGTAAATTATGTTAGACAAGAGTCATTTTCAAACATTTCTACAAATTCTCAGACTAAAGACATTATAATGTGAAAAACATATAAAAAATAAAGCTCTGTTATTTATTAATATTTTGTTGACCAGAAATAAGTAGGGTTAAAAAAATACAAATTCATTTACTGTGTCTGTCACTATATATCATTTAATACCCTTTAATCAAAACCTGTTAAAAATGTTATCTCATTGTTTTGACAAACCCCCTTTCTTTCTTCTCTACTTTTCCCTATTTTTCTACCTGTAACAAATATACAATAATGTTTGCATATATATTATAGAAATATTCTTATATCTATTTGTATTTATTTTTTCCCCTAGATAATCATGATGGATGATGGATAATCAGGACACAATATTAGTTTATGTGACTTTCAGCCATATCGTCAAGCGACAACTCTTGCAGCACATTTTTCCCTCAATCACATATTCAGTGAATCACTCATAAAATATTTATCACTGTTTCACCATTAACTATCAAATGGAATCTTATATTTAAGGCTGATTCTGTGGTTCCGATGTTTTATATTTACTGTTGTATGTGGCATTTGTTTTGGTTACAGTTCTACAAAAGACAAAATTTGGTGTGACCCAAATGAGGAAACAGTGAGTTATTATAATAATTTACTATTTGATATGGTTACGTTTTGAGACAAATGTCTCCCCAAAACAATGTTATACAGAAGCCACGGTTCCTCCACACTAAATGGATATTGTATAACTTCATACATCAGGAAGATACAGACTAACTTGTGTATTCCTTCTGCATTGCTGGATGAGGAAATTTTTAATATTTTCACTCCTCTGCTGAAAATCATATTATTCTTCCGACGCAAATGTCAAGTATTCATCACCTTTGCTTAATTTTCAATTGATACTGAAGAAACGTATCCGTTTTTCAATCTTCTTTGAGCAGAACATTAAGACAAATACTATACTGTCTTGTCTACATGATACATATACTACTCAAAAGACATTAGAGAATGCCTAATGATCTTGCTATTATGTTATGGCAGATTAACTATAGTATGCTTTACTTCTTTTGGGCTGTATATATATTTGTCATTACAATGGGCTGCCTTGAATTTTTAACCAGTAAATATTAGCTATCTGGACTGCAACACAAACAGTTTAAATAACATTCCCTCAACATAATTATGCTATGTACATAGTAAGAATAGAGCTACTTACCTAACACCATGTTCTATAAAAATACATGACACAAGTTATCACAGACAGAGCTTTGGATATCTGTTAGTAATAAATAAACAAGGTTATCTCATAATGTGTAAATGTCAGAAGCTGACATCTAAGATCAAGCTAACACATCCTGGTATTTGTACATTCAGTTCCACAATGCTTTTTTAACTCTACTGTTTCTGAAAACAAGGCACATTGGCAATTTGGTTTTTAGAAAAAAATAAACATTATGTACATCCTCCTCGTTCATACACATCCTTTTGGTATCATCCACCCTGTACACATTATTCTTTTATGTGCACATCCTTCTGATATATACTAAACCTTCTTGTGTGTGCACATCCTTGTGATATCATCCGCTCTGCACACATTATTCTTTGACGTGCACATCTTTCAATCTGATACAAACAAATCCTTCTTGTGTGTGCACATCCTTCTGATATGTAGTCATCCTTCTTGTACAAACACATCCTTCTTGTGTGTATACATCGAACATGTACATGCACATCCTTGAAACACACATGAAACTGCTACATACACTCTAATTACGTACCAGGTAGAGAATTAAAGGGAGATAACTCTACACTCATTTGTCACAACTATTGTAACAAAGTGTAGGTACACATGCTTAAAAATCAATAGGATGGAAATAATAGCAGTCATTGTCTTAAAGTATAAGTCAACTTCAAAGTAGAGAAACACGAAACATTCATATGTATCTCACATGTGTTGATTGGCGTTTCGTCTTTTGAAGTTTTTTGATACAAAGTCTGTTTTGGGAAGATGCCAGACACAATTTCCTCTATCTGCCGCCTGCCAAATTGTGACCATGAAAGGACATGTTGACAATTTTCTGCTCGAAAGTTGACACCCTACCTGCCTACTGGTCATGGACAGACGGCACACCACTGATTTTTGTTATGGCCCAGGAGTCTGACAGGATATTCAGCTGGTACGTGTAATATACTGACATTTTCACACAGAATGCATCACCATGCGTGCTTACAACCTAAGTGCAAAATCGTTATTCATTTTTCACTCTTTGCAAGAAAAACATCAATACTGTAATACTGGTGTCCTCAGAGATGTTGGAATTACAAGTTTAACATGCCATCTGCAGTACCACCAAATAGGGCCTGTCATCCAGGATACAAGAATGGCATAGCATTCTCTTGGACAGTAAGGACAAGCTGATCTTTTACTTGACTGAGTACCTGCCTGCTGACCTGTAACTTGGACGTGTAGGGGTCAAGTGGTCAACCTGAGACACGTACAGTGAAGATGGTTGTTGGGAAGAGCTGTAACATATCAAAGAGACATAAGACAAATATGGTACATACGGGCAGGTACAGCTTTTTCAGAAGGGGGGTGCACACTCTTGGGAAAGGGCTCACCCCTGGATCCTCCTCTACATTTGCCTATGGATCATATTGCTTCTCACTGATATTTTTAAAAGAGAAACATCAAACACCAATGGTACGTACCTTCTGTAAGTGGTTGACTTGGTTGACTTGGAACTTGCAGTGTATAGAGATCCAGGTCCTATGTACTTCTTGGACCAGCTGCTGCTGGAGTACTGTGGCTGAGCTGCATAGCTGGAGGTAGACTGACCCAAGCCTGAATCTACATGTGAGGAAGAGGACATCCGGGAGTTGGTGGAGGAGAAACTGCAGTTACAATGGGGCTCTGATCTAGAACGGGAGGCTGGAAAGTCTCGCTCCCTGTCCAAAGCCATCTGCCTCTTCAGTTCAGCAATGTAGTCTCTGTGCTGTGACGCTTGTGATGTTGTAGATGCAATGCTGTATGTATCCCAGCTGCGGTTATGGTAGTCGTTGATATCATGTTGAGACAGGGGGGATCGCATTCTCAGATCATTCAACTCGTCTTCTGAGGCAGCCAAAGCACTTCTCCTCCTGAGATCGGTCAGGAAGTGAACATATTTCTCCATGGCATCTAGAGCAGAATCATTGCTGGAAACAGATGGGGACCTTTCATAGCTAGAATAGATAGACCTTAGGAACCGTTCTTCCTTTTTGGACCTCTCATAAAACAGTTGTTCCCACATTCTTTCCAGCTTGAAGGCTTCAATCTCAGCTCTTCTCTTCATTTTCATGATCTCCCTATTAAGAAATCTGTTTCTGCTGTGTCCCCCAGCCCGAATGTGCCTTACCTCATCCAGACACAGTTTGATAGCCTTCTTGGACTCTTCAAGTTCAGCTCTGCTTTGGAGGATGATTTCCCGTGTGATGTTCACCAGTTCCTTGCTTCGAGTTGAGTTTGGTAGTCTGGCCTCAAGTTCCCAGGAGTCTTCCAGAAGGGCTAGCAACTGATCAGTCTGTCCAATAGAGTAGTTAAGTTTAGCTTCAAGGAGTTCCACAGACAAACAGGTTGGCAAGTTGGGGATATGTAAGGCAAGAAGTTCTATTATCTCGATCCTTTCAGAGGCCAGTTTGTTCAGCTCGGTATGGATCTCCATTGTTTCATCGTCAGTCATAACTGCTTTTGTTGATCTCCTCCTTTCTGCCCACTTGTTGCTGTGAAGGTTGCTGATGGTAATTTCTTTGTAGTAATTGTTCACCTTGTCAATGAAACTTGTCCTGAGGTTCTCAGAATAGAGGGAATCATAGTTGGCTGGAGACACATCATCCTGAACCACTGAGACCGGTGATGCCCTGGGTGTGAGGGTTGAGTCGCTCCAGTCATCGCACAGGTCACTTGTTGATGTACCAGCATCGACACGGATTACTGGAATGACATGAGGATTTGTCAGGTCCTTGAGATCAGCTGTAGTGGTGCCCACTGCAATCCGTGCTTTGTGCTTGCTCAAATCAGAAGTGCTTGTACTCATGTTTTTCTTTGCTTCAGCTCCAACAAGTTTGTTCACCATAACTGGTTTGTATGTATTTGTCCATGCATCAAACCTGTAACAGACAAGTTAAGGATTGGGACCAATCATTGGATATTCTAGGCAGAGGAGGGTGGTGTTGGTTGTGCAATTCTGCATAGAGGGTACTGGTACATAATTTTTAATTTTACTTTTCAATTTATGTTATATTTGGGATTACACTTTTGTAGTAGTACGAATTCTAGTGCTTTTGTGGGATGTGTGAGTCCAATAGGGATTTCATAACTACACTTAGAAAATGAAGCACCTGTATGCCAGCACAAAAAGTCTGTGATCTAACCCACTCAGCCATCCTTCATGAATTTCTCTGAAGCAATAATTCTGAGAGAGAACACCTTGGTAAGAATTGTTTGGTGACGTGAAGAATGGGATTGAAATGTTTTGAAGAATATGACACATATATAGAGATGTGCACGCATGTGGGTCTTTTACAAGAATTTTTTTTATATGCCTGTGGTTTAATGCAGCACGAAGCAAAGTTCCAGCCATACGGCGGTCTGTAAGTAATCATGCCTCCATCCAGTGATCAACAGCATTAGCATAAATCTATGCACTTAGGATACGATGACAAGTGTCAAACAAGTGAGCAATCCTAACCACCCGATCCCATTAGTTGCCTCTTACAACACTCATGAGTCAATGACCTGGTTACTGGTCCAGATCTTCACAAGACCCTTGCACTCATTTGGACTAATGCTGATTTCATGTTGTTAAAACAATGAGATAACATGAGTTTGACACAGATACAAGAGTCATACACCATTATCCTTACAGTATCATCTTGATTACAGGAAGAAGGCAGGGTAACATCAAATCCCATAGTCTAACAACTGACAGTGTGTTCCACTAGAATGTAATACAGATTTCAGAATGTACTCACTGTCATGATGATGATGATGATGATGATGATGATGATGATGATGACAACATATTTCTTTCAGCATCATTCACTTTAACTCAGTGTTCAGAACTTTCATCAAATATTCAGAGCCACAGAGACTTCTTTGCTCAATGCAGTGAAAATGTGTATGAACGTCTGTTACAATGTAACATGACGATTTTCTTCTCTCACATCAACATTACACACCACAAATTTTCCAAATGACATGTTTTATGGTTTATCAATATTTACTACTTAAGTTGTCTTGACAGGTAGGGGGGTGTAAGTAAATTGTTCTGAACTCAGTCAAGCATATTTTTATGCAAGAAATCCATCAGGTAAAAAATGTTATTTTGATTATGTTGAATGGAGTCATGAATCTTGAAATGAAAAACTTTAAGGATCATATGTGGTATGAATACAGAAGTAGTATAAGTAATAGTGGCACAAGACCAGTTCAAACATATTATTTAAGTATATATTGAGTATTTAATAACAATAACATAGATCTAAACCCCCATTTGAAACACTAAACCCAAAATGACACAATCAGTCTCCATTGTGAGCTTGTGTGAGACGGGTTGTGTCATTTTGGGTTTATTACTGATACTACTACAGGATTCAACCACATCACCAGCAGATCCAGGGTAGATCACATGGAGTGCTGTATTACACCATTCACTCCTGAGGATAATGGGTTAAAGGTGAAGTTGAAGTGTTTGCAAGTCACATCAAACAACTGGGTTCAGTTCCCAACTTGGGTACAATATGAGAGTCTATTCCTGGAGGTGCTGTCGTGATATTCATCGAATACTGCTAAAAGCAGCATAAATCTAATCTCTTTCACTCACTAACTCTTACTCATTTCCTCTAGTTAACTTTATATATCTGTCCACAACAAATTGTGTTACCAAAGTTGTAAACATCCATGACTTCACCACTGAGACGTTTATGCCCACATTAAGCTTTCATGATGTGACACGTTCCTTTCATTGTCCAACCTCCTCATCACTGCCCAACCAGCTGCTGCTTCTGTGAAGGTGTACTGGGCACAGAGAGGGCAAACTCTCCACATATGGAGGTTGTAGTTAACTGAGCAGATGTCAAGATGATGGTTATTTGTACTTAGTTTTCTCAAAACTGAGTTTAGGTGAGTTTAGGTTTATGACTTTTAGTAATACTCCACCAATATCATGGCTGGGGACATCAGAAATGGACTTTACATTGTATTCCATTAGCTCCAGGCTAGCTCACCATTCTACACGGAGCAAAGTTTCATAGATACTAATGCACTTACTTGACTCTCTCTGTTTGTACAGCTACATGGTCCACTACAGGCTTAGGCACTTCTGGTTCAATCTTCGGAACAAAAGGCTTAGGAACTTCTTCTGGTTCCTTCTTGGGAATGACAGGTTTGGGGGCATCATCTCCGTCATACACATGGATCAATTCTGAGAACTTGTCCATGGTAACCTCTCCAAACAGCATGTCCAACATGTCTTCATATGCCTCCTCAGGATCGTATGGCTGTGCAATGGTCTCTCTCTCTTCACAGATATATCGTTCCTCATTAGTTGCAGCAGGCAGTTTGGGACCAATATTTATCCAAGTTAGAAACCGTTCGATCCTGGGACCTAGCCATCTCCCACCCTTCTGGAAGTAAAACTGTATAAACCGTGGCCCATGTTCCTTATATCCAGTTTCCAACTCATCATTAAGGTCATGGACAAAGTTGGTTGGTCCCAGTGGGTCTGAGTTTCGCCTTGTTCTTTCTGTTCTTGCATTCGGACATTTCGTCTCATCTCGGACGTCATCCTGAGATTTCACTTTGCGATTCACCCAGTCATATACTTTACGTATGGCAGTTCTCGAATAATTTCTATCACCACTGTTCATTCTCCGATAATTTCTTTCAGGCAACGCTCTGTTTGATTTTCTCAAGAAATCATGTTTGACCTCCGGTGCCTTGTATAACCTATCTATAACAGATTTGCCTGGCTCTCCCTTCGGACTCTGAGGGGCTTTGTAAGAAGTCTCAACATATGAGTCCCTACCCAGAGAACTTATCGAGGAATTTGAAGTTGAATATCTGGTTCTGTGAAAAGACTCTTGAGATCCCAGACTGCTAAGTGAGTTCCTGACTATCAGACCCTCATCACCTGGAAGACCCGGTTTGACCCTGTTTTTTCTAGATGATTGCATAGGCTTCTGTCTGAGTTCTTGTGCTCTGGTCATCTTGATTTCCGGATGAGGCCATGTCTTCCTTACTGGACTTGGTGAGTGAGAACGTCCTGAGCTGGATGAATCCAGAAGTGAACCTGGCCTCCCACGTGAATAGTTGGACATGGTTGAGAGGTGGCAGGAAAGCTTCTGGAAAGAGGCTAACTTGACCTTGGAAACACCTACAAATAAATTCAATAATAATGTATGAGTTTTACTTTTATAGATCTGGAAAACCAACATTAGATCAACTTCTCCCTACAATGTACCATATATTCGTAATCATTCAACACAGTTGCTAATACTTTCTGGTTATGAAACACCATCGAGTCAGATTGTGATGTATCATATACTCCCGAGGGAGTTGACATTGATACTACCATGTCCTGTTGCAGGTCTGACTTCCAGTGAATGAGGGAAAAACAAAGTGCCTTTGAGGAGCTAAGATGGATGTTGGTGGTAAACAAATACATATAAATAAATAATAAAATTAAACATTGAACATTCAGTTGTTAAGGGTAAAAGTTCGGTCCGTGCTTGTCCTATATGTAGCAGTAACATAATGTCTGAGTCCGTGGTTGGGATTCAAATCCTGGACCTTCTTCTCCAAAGTTGAACACCTTGTCCACATGGCCGAAGAGGATAACCCCGTCAGCAAACTGACAAGGTAACAATGTCATGTGTGGGATAAATCTAATTGCCCTGCCAGATCTCTATGGAACACATTATGGAACTAATGAGAACAATCATCTTGGATTGTGTTTATGAGGCTTGACGGTATGCACCATTGCTGTAGTCTTGCTGTCACCCACGAAGAGCCAGGTTAGACCTGATGTTTAGCAACCCATGCTTGTCATAAGAGGCGACTAATGGGATCGGGTGGTCAGACTTGCTGACTTGGTTGACACATCATTGGTTCCCAGTTGAGTAGATCAATGTTCATGCTGTTGTTTTGGGGGTTGTCAGGTCAAGACTTGATTGTTTAAAGACTGTCACCATATAGATGGAATATTGCTGAGTGCAATATACAAACAAGCCAACAAACAAATAGTTCCTGAAGTCATTCATGGACATAACCTACATTTGTTGTTTATCAAGAGTCACATGACACATTTTCAAAGCATTGTGTAACTGTCCCATATATGCCAAAGAGAAAATAAACCTCTTAATGAGCTTTGTATAAAACAGGTGACATTCATGTGAATAAATCTCTGTTTCATAATATGCTTCAATGTAACTGTGATAGTATGTCGATCCACTGTCTTACACAACTAACACAAGGATTAACAGTACTGGTAGCACTGACAGGGAGAATCCAGAAAGGATCTATCACTGCCATAGGTTCTACTTCAAAATCATTTTCTCAAATACACTCCTGACATTAAATATAATTATTTCAAATTCTAAATGGTCAAACACCAACAATAAGATAAAAAAAGAGAAGGAACTATGCATTATTTATCAAGGTATATATACCTCTATTCAAAGGATAAATAGAAAACACTTGATAGGAAATAAAACTAGTTTTTCTTACACTTGTGAGACAATTTTATTGCATGTGACCGATATAAATATTCTGAAGTGAGTATCTGGAGGTATATTGAGTTCTCCTTGACTGCACAAAGCACAATACATGTGTGCCCTTGTTCTTCAAAGAATTTTATTGTCTTGTTTGTGTATGGGGCAAGGCAGTTCCACAGTAATATCTTGACAAAATGTAACCAACATTTCATTCAAAGAATCAAGGAAAGAACTTTGGATGTCGGTTTCTTTATCAAAACACGTTGAGGGTTTACACATAATGGATTAACAATATCTTATCATTTATAATAAACAGTTTGGCATCCATAAATATTTGTCTGAAGTGTATGACGTCTATATGCCATTGAAATACTAGTCAAAGTATTGTTATACCATTGGCAACCATGTCCCACAGTATGATTAAATACATTATGCAATCTGTGAAATATTTGGTTTACTGCCAGAATGTCATCACTTGGTCATACACTGAGTCATGGCTGTAAGAAGATAAACTTGATTTACCTATATTTAATAACCACTGAAATATTAGTAAACAAATCAGTACTGAAAATGATGATACCATCAACAAACCTGTGTTGTCAAGGACGCTAGTCTCCAATAAAACCTGCTGCTACAGAGTGTGCGAGAGGAAACTGAAAACACACCCACACAGTGAAGCTAGAGTTGGTGAAGTCCAATGAAGCAGAATATAGGGAGGTTAACAAAACAGCATCACAACACAAGCACCTGCACCACAGAACATGAAACACTGTGCAAACACACTAAAGTCTTCAGTAGGAAACCAAATTGATTCAAGATGTCTCGTGTCTATAGTCTTTAGCAGGAAGAGTAGAAACAACCATTCTTACTGAAAGTGTGTGATGTGCAGAGAATCAATACAGTGTTCTGTGACAACAATCGACAGCAGTGTGGTCCAGAGTCACGGTCAGACTGGCTAGCCTACATGTCAGGATGCAGAAGCTGCCTGCAGCAAGTCCAGGCTGGATGTCATGCCTGGGCAGTCACAGCTAGTATCATTACTGTCATCAGCCAAGCCGTGTGCCATGTCCCATGATCAATAAACAGACAATTAGGAGATCAATAATGTATACTCAATAACTACAGATGAAACCAGTTTGGCAAATCTCCTGTAACCCTGTTGACAGTTGACATAACATGAGATGGAATGAGAGAGAATCAGTAGCTGGGATACAATATACACCAAATTGAGACAGTTAATGACTCCACCATCCTCGGCATCCACCCTGAGACAGTCAATGACACCACAACCCTAGGCACCCACCCTGAGACAGTCAATGACTCCACCTCCCTATGCAAAACAGCAACCTTGAGACAGTCAATGACTCCACAAACCTAGGCACCCACCCTGAGACAGTCAATGACTCCACAACCCTAGGCATCCACCCTGAGACAGTCAATGACTCCACAAACCTAGGCACCCACCCTGAGACAGTCAATGACTCCACAACCCTAGGCATCCACCCTGAGACAGTCAATGACTCTACAACCCTAGGCACCCACAATGAGAGAGTCAATGACTCCACAACCCTAGGCATCCACCCTGAGACAGTCAATGACTCTACAAACCTAGGCACCCACAATGAGAGAGTCAATGACTCTACAAACCTAGGCACCCACAATGAGAGAGTCAATGACTCCACCACCCTAAGCAAAGCACCAACCTTGAGACAGTCAATGACACCACCACCCTAAGCAAAGCACCAACCTTGAGACAGTCAGTGACACCACCACCCTAGGCACCCAACCTCAGACAGTCCATGATTCCACCACCCTATGTAAAGCACAAACCCTGAGACAGTCAATGATTCCAGCACTCAAGGCACCACCCTTGAGACAGTCAGTGCTGCCAGCACCCTAGGCACCCACCCCTGAGACAGTCAATGCCTTTGGATAGCCACCCACCTCTGAGACAATCCGTGCCTCCAGCACCCTGCCACCTACCCATGGGGCTGCAAATCTACCCCTACCTCTTCTGTTGACTCAACACAGCAGCACTATACACAGTGACTGGCAAGCATCATTACACAATGGATGTTTTACTTATGAACCTGCCATTTTACATGGAAACACCAACATGTGCACACTGACACAAACACATAAAAACTATGAATGATTGATCTTTAAATTTCCCCAAAGAATTATCTGCTTTCTGTTGGTCTTAAGCTGCAACCTAACAGTGTCTTGTTCTGTCAAACCTGTTTCATATTTGCTTCAAAGCCATATAAATCTACTAGTATATTATCATGCAGTCAAATTTGGATCACTTTAATGCTTTTGGGGGGGTTTGGTTTACTTTGTTGTTTGATGTAACACTCAGCAGTATTCCAGCTATATGGCAGCGGTCTGTAATAATCAAGTCTGGAGCAGATAATCTAGTGTTCAACAGCATGAGCATCAATCCATGCATTTGGGATATGATATCATGTGTCACCCATGGCAACCACCCCGACCCTGTTACTTGTCTTGAACAACAAGCATGGGTTGCTAACGACCAATCCTGAACACAGATCCTTTAACACTGCAAACCATCACATAGGACAGCTATTATTACAAATGACCTTACAACACTTAACAGACATACCTCTGTACCTGTGTTCCTAAACCTTGACGCTTCACCTGAATGGTAGTGCCAGGTGTTCAACATCAACATTTGTCTACAAATCTCAGATAATTAAATCTATGCTGCCAGATGTCAAATTTACAGAAAAAGGAAAGACACATGTACATCAAATATATAAATATCTTCATAAATTAAAAATATACTCTTGCAACTCTACTTGTGAAACATAAAGTGACATACTTTGATGGCAACCACAGAAGTGAGTTATTCATGTTCTAGAAGTCTCATTGTGTCCTAGTGGTGCTTCTGAAAATCTTTCCTGCCAAACATTGATTCATCTCAGGTTTCACATCAATCAAACAAGAAATGACATACAATTCTGATAAAATCACTTGGTCATTGAGAAAGGAAATTGCTTTCAGCAAGAAAGCTGTTATTACCCCCCCTGGAGCAAACATGGTTCAATAATCTTGATAACATTTTTGTGTTGTTTTCATGCTTGGAACAAGCCAAGGAAGTATTCACATGGGAATTAAGAGCAGTCAGTGGTTGAACAATGTCTACCAGACGTTGAGTACGGTTTTATGCCGCTTGTCGGAATATTCCAGGAATATCGTGGTGAGGACACCTGAAACTGGCTTCTCACATGTCAGGAATTGAACCCAGATCTTCAGTTTCATGAACAGATATGAATTAACCATTAAGCTACTGATTGCCACACATCTCTCAAAGCAATGCTATGTATGATCGTTATTAATATACTAAACTTTGGTAATTATATTGTTGCATCACACAATTTTGTCAATGAACAGTCTTAGATTCAGAGCTTGATGTTACTAACTGGTTGATACACTGTAGATGAAACAAGAAATTTTACTCACTAAATATTTTATCACATCTAAAGGCAATCAATGCATACATTTTGACCAAGATCAAGTACTAAAACTGTGAAATTCATGGAGCTTTACTCACATGCTTGAAGAAGAGACAGAGACAGTTGAGATACTGGACCTCTGCTCTACGGCCCTGCTCACACCTCCAGTTAATGGCCATATGAGCTATTCTTTACATGGGACTGATTGCTAGATTTGCTCATTAATCATACACCATGCCATATGTCTCAGTAATGAGCTGGAGGTGAAGGTTGAGCTCTCGTTTACCTCTACACACCAGTTAATTACTCCCTCCTGGTAATTCCTATAGTTTTGAGTCTGTGATTGTTGATGTCCTAACTAACCTGCTAAGGAGATCAATGGTGAGGACAGAATGCCAAAGGACAAAACATTTGATTTTTTGGCATCTACTTGTCATGCGTAAGTGCATGAGTGAATTTAGTTGTTTTTAGCAATATTTCTGTGATATCATATCAGAAATGGGTCTCATACACTGTACCCATGAGGGGAATCGAACTGGGACCTTTGGCATGATGAGTGAAAGGTTTAACCACTGGGCTACCACTAGGGTGTCCCCTGTCATGATACTGATGGAACATTTAGAAAACCATGCCCACATACTCCCTCACTGGTCTTCTTAGTCCTGGGATTTTGTATGGAGACTGGTCTTCTGTCCAAACACCATAAATCTAAATCTTCTATAAAAAAAACCCCAAAACATCTGGCAGCAATGTATTTTTTTTAATGCGCAGATATTTTGTTTAGTATGTGAAGCTTACAGATCTTTTCTTATCATTTACTGTACGTGACAATATACTCCTCATAAAGGGATCCTAGCCTGCCAACAAACACACACACTCACATACATACACACACCAGGAATACGTGTGCTGGTTGTATGGCAGTGAAAACAGGTCACATCTTACATAATGGAGAGCAATACCTACTGTAACACACTGCATGGTGAGTGTACAGAGAGTTACCTCAGGTATGTATGTACACATGGCCTGGTTGGTACTACAAGGGAAAACAGAGAACAGCTTAGTGTACCTACACAAGTCTGTATTGTGAGCTGGAGGCTTCATTAATGCCATACTTACAACTGATTTAGCTCTGATTTAGCAACTCACTGTGAATGGAGAGTTGTTAATGCTACCATATACAAACACACGCCACTAATAAAGCTAGGGTGTTGTGTTTAATATTCCATATGTTATGATTTTATTTACCATGCTTTATTTTCCATTTTATGTAATCTTTATTCACTATGCTTCATATGTGCTTTAATCACATGCCTCAAGTGTTCTTAATTCACTAAGCTTCATGTTTGCTTTCTTAACCATGCTTCCTATCTGCTTTATTCACTATGTTTCAAATGGTTTTTATTTACCTGCTTCATTTCAGCATTATTCACCATGCTACATATGTACTTTATTCATGTGCTTCCTATATGCTTTATTCACTATGCTTCTTATAATGTTTAGTAACTATGCTTCATATGTAATTTATTCACTATGCTTCATATCTGCATTATTCACCTTGCCGAATATCTGTTGTATTCACCATAATAATCCCTATCATATTCAATAATTTACACAGCAGCCATTTGATATAACAGATTCTCAGCAAATGATATCTTGAGAAGCTGATTTGATCCCTGAGATTCTAATGAAATTATCAATAACAGTAAGTCCATATTTATTTTCTTATCAGGACATAGTACAGCTCATGTATCAGCTTATCGTATAACCCTATGATAAATCCAGTCTTCATAATGTTGGGCTTATGTCTTACATATGCATGTTTAAATATGGCTGTTATACCCAACCTATGTAATGACAGGGAAGGTTATGTAATATTACTCAGGCTTTTCCTGGGCCACCATATCAACAACTATAAATGTTACAACATAGACCCGTGAAGGTCCGGGGATAGAATAAGCCTTCAGCAACACGTGCTTGCCATAAAAGGTGGCTATGCTTGTCATAAGAGGCGACTAACGGGATCGGGTGGTCAGACTCGCTGACTTGGTTGACACATGTCATCGGTTCCCAATTGCGCATATCGATGCGCATGTTGTTGGTCACTGGATTGTCTGGTCCAGTCTCGATTATTTACAGACCACCGCAATTTAACTGGAATATTGCTGAGTGCGGCGTAAAACTAAACTCACTCACTCACTCACTGTTACCACATAGCATAACTTAGTGCCGTTTCCAGCTTTTCACTACCTTATTGATGTCTCAGTCAGACTGTTATCAGGAGCTGAAAGTCTCTGCTGTCTTGGCATCCACTGGAAATTATGTAATTATGGAATAATCTGCCATCTCACCTCAGAACACAAGATTTAGCTTTTTATAAATCAGATCTAAAGACATGTCTGTATGCTGAAGCATTTGAACTCTATGTGATATCAATACCATCTTAGAGCCAAAGCGCCTTTGAGCGGTGTACTGATATTGGCGCTATACAAGTATTTGTATGCATGTATGTATGTGCATGCGTACATGCGTGCGTGCCTGCGTGCGTGCGTACGTACATACGTACATAAAATGTAGATAACAAAGTACATTAGTAGTGTGAGAACAAAAATTTTCTTTCATAGTAGAGAGTGTCTTTATTATGTTTTTTTTTAATGAGTAGGGTAGGGTGCCCGGACCAGGCAATCCAGTGATCAACAGCATAATCATCGATTCCCCCAAATGGAATCCACGGGTCAACCAAGTCAGCAAATCTGATCACCCAATCCCGTATTATGACAAACAAGGGTTCTGAAGACCAAATGTGACCTAGATCTTTATGGGTGATTCACATAATGCCGTTATGTTGACATCATGGTTGAATAGAAATTCATCATACTTCAAAGTTTTCATGCAGCCTTCTGCCAGTGTGTTCAGTTTCCTGAAAATTGGTCAATACTTTTTCTCTAACCATGTGGAACCAGTTTTACCAGAGATACAAATTACTAGTTACATCTGTTCCTGCTAGAACTAAGTTCTCAGTGGAACTGATCTTGGTGAATGATGGTGTACTGGTTGGTGTGCAATCATAAGCAGTAGCATGTGAAACTAGCAGACAATACAATGTGGAATATTTATTCTATAGCATGTGAAACTGAGGAGTCTATGGACCAAGGAAAATAGCCTGTTATATATTTGAAACAAGAGTCATCAGAAGATGACATATTCCCCCAGCCCCCACATACTTGAAAGGACAAAATATTGAACAGTTTTTGAGTTCTGCTCCAGAGACGAATCCCATCCCTCCATTTTGAAACTACGTCCAAAATGTTTCCATGGAAACCAAGATAATAATAAATCTCAAAAACCTGTAAATACCAAAAGGCACCACTTCGGGGTCTGCCACACATATTCTACCAAGTTTTACTGACAGATGTTAAGAAGTTATTCAGTTCTGCACACCTCTCACTTTTGAGACTAAGTCCGAAACGTTTCCATGGAAACTGAGAAAATAATAAATCCCAAGAACCTACACATAGCAAAAGGCACCACTTTTGGTCCTGATTGATATATCTACCAAGTTTTGCAGAAAAATATTGAATGGTTTTTGAGTTCAACATATGTCATATTTGGGATTTCACTTTCTTAGTAAAGTACAAATTCTAGTACTTTTTTCGGTTGAGTCCCATCCGGGATTCGAACCCGCACCCTCAGAGTCAGGCACCTAATCGCCAGCACACAAAGTCAGCCGCCTAGCCTGCTCAGCCACCGCGACTTCCACTAGGCTAGGCGGCTGACTTTGTGTGCTGGCGATTAGGTGCCTGACTCTGAGGGTGCGGGTTCGAATCCCGGATGGGACTCAACCGGATGGGACTCAACCGAAAAAAAGTACTAGAATTTGTACTTTACTAAGAAAGTGAAATCCCAAATATGACACATGTTGCATTTGACCACTTTCTAAATGGCATCGTGTAATCATGGTTTTTGAGTTCTGCTCCGGAAACGAAGCCCACCCCACCATTAGACTGACTCCAAAATGTTCAATGGAAAAACAAAAACAAAAAAAATAAAAATGCCAAAAACCTCTAAATAGCAAAAGGCACAACTATAGGTTCAGATTATTATATCTATCCATTTTGGTCTAAAAATATTGAGCTGTTTTTGAGTTATGCTCAGGAAACAAAATGATTTCAGACAGACGGACGGACGGACGGACAGACGAGGGGTCGACTATATCCCCCGGCATGTAATGCGGGGGGATAAAAAAAAGAAGGGGATATTCCATTTTGCATGCATATCACTAACCAATGCATATGAGGAAAAGCAATACATATCCATACTGATGAAACATTTCCAAAGGAATGGAATAAATTGTCACATTTTCCCTCAATTTCTTGTCATCATTTGTTTCCTCCTTGGAGTTCATCATTTGCATTTTATCGATCTTGTCAGTCCAATATCCCTATATTTTTAAACTTATATACATGTGCTTCACACAAACCATACATATCTAGTAAGCAGATACGTCAAGACATAATGGAATATCCTCAATCAAAACTTACATGAGTGATTCATTGGCAGCAAGCATAAAATGAAACTAATTCATATTGTTTGGTGTCAGGGATTTACCTAGTATTAGAAACAAAATACCTCAGGCAGGTAGGTAAATTAGTAAAATAAACATTTTGTTATTTAAAGCTGCAATTTACTTCAGAGTTCCCAGAAATCAGTCACATTACATCAAACTAAGAATTAAAACATCTTCCTCTCAGTCACTCTCTTATCACTGAAGATACAGGTTACCTCCGCAGTGACAAAACAAAATATTAGTTATTGCATGATTTTGGAAATGATATAGATCCAATTGCAAGGTTTTTTTTCAATAAAGTTGTCAGCATAAAAATTGTTGATATCAGCCTCTGGAAAGGTCTAAACAAATCCCTAGTATACCTTTAACTATCAGTACATACACACAAGAAGAAGTGCTAACAAGAAACCTTTACCTGTTCAGGTTGCAAGCCTCCTTCATGTCCCCATACAGCCAGTAGATTTCTCACTGTATATAGCTCCCTGTTACCAACTCCTGGCAATCAGACCAGCCGCCAGCTCCCAGGACGTGGTATGCTTGGTATAGACACACACACAGCTAGTACCCACAAAGGCATGACAATGTTAGCTCCCACACAACAATTATCTAAGCTGATCCCTCTTGACTGGGTAGTCGGCTATTGAACACTTGACCAATCACTCTCTCAGGCCTCATTTGTGATAATTCACTTCACAATGTGGCAACATAGCAGTTAACAGGAGTGATTATTAGTTTGACATGCTACTGAACACCTACACTGAGCTGTCTGTAAGTGAAAGTTGCTTCATGACATTGGAGCCACCGTGAGTGAGTGAGTGAGGTTAGCTTTACACTGTTTTTTTCAATGTTCCAGCAATATCACAACAGGGGACACCAGAAATAGGCTTCACACATTGTACCCATCTGGGGAATTGAAACCGTGTCTTCAGTGTGATTACTGAACACTTTAACCAGTAGGCTATCCCACCACCCATCAATAAATGTAACAAGTCCTTCACCGTGGACTCTTCCTGTTTTGAGTCTGTGAAGTGAAAGCCATCTTTAACCTTTGAACATGTAAATGCTTTAACCATTGGTGGGGTATATTGGGTATGTGAAGGTACCCATATGAGTATGGTAGCATGCTAAGGCATCATACATTGGGCAACTGACCTTCTGAGATTATCACCGCCACAGCAAGTGTGGCCAGCCAATACATACTTGATATTTAACTATAAGTCCTAGATGGGATTCTGATGGAAGTTATTGACTGATTAGTTTGATGCCACTTTTAGCAACATTCCAGGCCTATCATGGCAAGTGAGACAAGAAATGGGCTTCATGCATTGTAGCCATACGGGGAAATGAACCTGGGCCTTTTGATCAGTGATTGATTTAACACTCCTCCGTCAAGAGCTTATTACACATGGAGAGAGACTATGGGGTAGCCTAGTGGATAAAGTGCCCTGCCATGCCAAAGACCTGGGTTCAATTCCCCACGTGGGTACAATATGTGAAGTCCATCACTGGTGTCCCTCGCCATCATACTGCTGGAATGTTGTCAAAATTGGCATAAAAAACATACTGTCTCATTTAACAGGTTTTTTATCAAGCAACATCAATACAGTACAAGTATGCAATGAACTGTAGAAAACACACATGACTTTCAGGAATATGAACTGTAGAAAACACACATGGCTTTCAGGAATATTAACAGTGTAACTTGAGCACCCACAATCCAAAACTTACAACCAAAGCCTTTCTCTGAACACTTACATAGCTAAGCTGTCTTGACTCGGACAGAACAAAGATGGAACCTGTGTACAGAACATTCACTTCTACTAAATTACATTTTAGTACCTGTCAGATAGCGCTGAACAGTTAGCATTATTCCACCATATTGTGTTGTCACAATTGCCATTACTACTAGGTTTGAATACACATACATTGGATAATACTTAGTGTTATGTTGTTTGTTGATTTCACAATATTGCTAAACCCTGGCATTCATGGATCAGTTTCAACATAATCAGGGATCATGTATACTGGGCACTAGACATCTGCAATGGTCACAATGAGAATAGATCTGGGTTAATGCTGGAACCTTGACTTGGGCCAGGTGCTAAATGTGTCAGTATACCATTGGCTTCCATGGGACTGGTCACTGGGCTGATGGCATGCTATTGTGTGATAGACCAAGGGGATGCAGAGAATGTGACGAGCCTTGAGTGTTCCACAGAGTATGCTTTTAGGGTTTCTTCAAGGTTCATCTGCCTGATATACTATATACCATAGGTATAATCAACACAAAGGACCACTAATTCTAGTTTTATAAAATCATGATTCTTATTAATCGCCCGTTGAAGATACTGCAGTGTAATATTTTTACGGCAGTATTACACAAGTGTAATACCGCTTGATGTATGATGTCAAAATGGTTCAAAGTTGTGACGTCACAATGCTAATGTCACTGTCACAATCTGACTAAACCTTGCTTGACTCATGGAAAGTTGAGAGTCCTCAGACTGTAGGCAATTTCGCCGCAGTTTCTGTCAATTTATGTTGGTGAATAATAAACAGAATATTAAACTTGCTTCTGTGAAATACCATTAACTTGTTAAATAAAAATGGTATTACACAGAAGGACATAGTATCCTCTGTCTACAATACACAGGTGACAGAGACTACAAAATGGTTTGTTATATCCATCAGTTTGTTACGAGCGTGACTGATTTAAGCATAGTTTGCTGTATCTGTGATGATTCTCTGGGATGGGCTCATGCTCTGCTGATGCTATGGAGTGGAGAACAGTGCCCATAACCCCACAAAAGTTGCAGGTCCTACATGCAGAACCATAAAAGTTGTGAGTCCTGATTAAACAAGTAGGCCCTATAACTGACCTACATTATAAGTAATTCCCACCAAACAAGGCCACATGGACCTTCACCAAACAAAAGCTGTGGGTCCAAGTGGTTTTCAGTCGGATTCCAGCCAAAGGACCAACATTCTGAAAGACTGTGGACCAACAACTGATACTCCCTGATATACATGTACAATGTTTCATCCCACTTTTGATCTTTCTGTCGAAGTTAACTTTTTTCCATCTGACAAATAGATCTTTACATGTAAAAGTTTGGACAAAACAATCCATGGCAGATGAGTGTCAATTAAAATTTTGACTCTTTACCAAATAGTCACCATTAATGAAAATTGTTTCAATCCTTAACCAGTATCACAATATGTGTCATGAAGTGGATCGTAACTTAACTCTTACTGTATTAAGTATTTAATTCTATTTCATAATGAGTATTATCATGGAACATACACTATTGTGCATGTATGACATACTGGGTGAATATTACAGTAATCATACAGACATCCAATATACTAATATCCAAAGAAAAGAGAGGAGAGGTATAGTTATATACCGTATGTCCATTCTGCTGTACCTGAAAGAAGTGCTGACACAGCAAAACATCTTAAAATATGTCCCCCATCAGATGCAAATGTGTGTGTATAATTTCAGCAAGTCATTGACATGGCATCTGTTCTGTGGCACAGTTCATCAACTACAGCATGTTATTGTTAAAGTCTGTTTCTTTCGACAAACCGTTTGACGTGGCATCAATTAGAGGTTAGTGTGTATTTGAGGTCCTGTGTTTAATGGAGGAAATAGGTATCTGTCTTTAAGCAATATGTCAATCACAAGGGACATCCTAATACAAAAACAGGATTAATGCATACGTGTCATCCAAACAACTGCACCTATCATTTGAGTGTATTGGGCATACATTTAAAGATATCTGGTTCGTTTAATTACTCCAAACAAATCTTTCTTGAAACTTGTGCTTCAAGGTAAACCTTTCATTCAAGCAAGAATCAAATTGACTGAAACATTCGCGTGACTAAATTTTGAACTAAAATATAACAATTGATAATTTCCAATTTCAGTTCATTTTCCTTTTTGATGTTGATACACATCAGCAGTTTAAACTTTGTGATTCAATGTGCTGCAAAACCTTGAGGAAGTTCAATAATGCTATTTCCAGATCCTGAATATTCAAATAATTTGATAAAAATGAAAATTTACTACCAAATATATCTGTAACTGTTTACACGTTTTTCAAATGTTTTTCTATCTAATAATCTGTCAGATACTCAAGTCCCTAATTAAAGAATTCCTGTCCTGTCTTTGAGAAAAGCTTGGATATTTAACCAGAAATTGTACGCATTCCAGATTTCATGACTTAAAAACCTTCTAAACAATATGGCATACCAGTACACAAATTTGTAGCATTTTTTTTTCATTTAAGCTGTTATTTTCAATATATAGTTCCAGTTTAGACACCATGGGTTTTTATGGATCACTGAAACCTTTAAAATCTGTTCTGAATTGTGATTCAGTGTGCTTTGGATTATTCATATTTTTTTTAGATACACATATAACTTGTGCTATGACTACATGAACAGTATCAATGACAATGTGGAGAAATGGCAAAAATCCTAATCTCTTAACCTCGAAATGAACATCCAGGTAGAGAGTTAGATCTAGTCAGTAAGTTTGTGTTTATGTCGCTTTTAGCAATATTCAAGCAATATAATGGTGGGTGACACCAGAAATTGGCTTCACACATAGTTCGCATGTAGGAAATGGAAGCCAGATCATCAGTGTAATCAGCAGACTGGGCTACCTGACATCTCATGAAGCAATGCTATATAGGATCAATATTCATATACTAAAATCCTTAGTAATTATATTCTTGTATCACAATAACCTTACAATTTGATGGAAGAATGTTTAAGTGATACAGGTTTTAACTGTATACCAGTTTGGTGACTATGGTGCTGGCAAACCTATAAACATAATGGGATTTAAACCAACAATTATAGGTTTAAACATGGTCAAGGGACGCAACTCTACGTGTACACTATATAGCAGTATTACAAAGTGATATACTTCGATGGCTACACTCACAAGAACAACATGACCACTGAAGTTTATGAAAATATAGTTTATATGAGGAAACACATATTTACAAAATAACAATTAGTTACAATGTTTTGAAAATGAAGTGATGGCATGAACATAAAAAAGTAATAATTTCAACAACAAAATCAGTGTTTTTTGACATAATATCATGGAAATGTGCTGTGTGTGAAAACATCTGTTAATAAATTGTGTGCGATTCAATCATTCTCTAATTAATAGGCAAATTTCATGATATCCAGACTGAAAGCTGAACTCTTTACATAGCCATAGTGTCATTAACTCAAAACTAGAATTTTTTCACTCACAATAAATTAAATGATATCATACAAAATGAGCCATACACATTATGACAAACACAGGAACAAGATAATCAATCTGTTTGTAATACTGCCTAGTATCGTGTAACCATCAAAAACTACAACAAAGACGTGACACTGTATGACCGATGAATAAAACATGCAACAATAAACAAGAATAGAAATTACGTTCTATGATAAAAAAAAGCCATATAACGTGAAGACATTCAGGGTTTGTTCAATTGTGTCAAAACCCCAGTAACAAAGGCTTGAATACAAACAGCAAGTAGAAACTTTTGTCTCAAGGCACAGGTATGGGGTCTGACTTCGTCTGAAAGATTCTAAAATGTTTTTCTACACAACTGTCTTCTAAAAATATAAAACAAAACTACAGGCATTTCATGACTATACGAACTGAATCTGATGTTGGGGATAACATGACAAATGATGCACATGTATTGTAATAAAACGTGAGACGTTTTCCTCATTCACACATATCACAATTCGCTTTGGTTATAAGTATTTATCAACAAAAATCATAAAAACCTCATAAATAATACTAAGAATGACCTTTGTAAATAGCTAAGTCTCTATGTGCCATTCTGCACAGCTGTCTATATGGAGGGAATCATCATTCAGTAGCCAACAGCTCCAGGGAAACCAACACAGAGCGTTTTCCTGAAGACTACACCTATCTTTGGCAGGCACATTATCTCACACTGTTCTTTGCTATGACTCCTATCATTGGTGAGGTGACTTAGAGCTTGCACCACATCCAAAGATATGACAAATACTGTCAAACGCTAGAGGCCAGATAGGTAGAATAAATAGGCAATGTCGTGTTGAGGTATCCAGAAACAGGCCCCAGCATAAAGTGGTATTTGCACTCATCAAATTACACAACAAATATCATTAGTTTATTTGGCACAAGTGGGAAGTGTTTATCACAGGTATGCTATGATTGAACAAATAAATTTGTTTCAAAAAACAGTATCCAACTTTTGACATTCATTTGGTTGAAATTTGAATTGGTCTTTTCATCTCCTGACACGCCTTGATATCTTGGCTTTGACATCTCTGGAACTGATTGGTCGACTCCGAGAGTACCTGTTCTCATCGCTGGGGGAGATGTTGGAAGCGAAGGACATGTAGCTGGTGGAGGAAGACTCGGCCAATGACTCTGTCGAGGCATGAAGGTCACTGACTACGGATGGGGCTGGGGAGAGAGACTGGCGCCGACTTCTCTGATTGTCCCAGGGTGAGATACGAGGTGATGGTGGACAGACTGGCACCTGGTGGATAATGTTCTGGATCCGCCGCTCACTGCGCGCAAGGTGGTCCCTGGCATAGGCAGCATAGTTACTGAAGGAGGATTGCAGTGATGCATACTGGGAGTCATATCTAGAATGACAAAAACAACAACATTTGTTCAGGGCTGTGACAGAATAAAAAAGAAAAAAAATCAATTCATGTATCCGTTTGACATAATCCAACTCGGACATGTGGTTGTGGGTTTTTTTGCCGACTACGTAAATTTATGACTGTAAATTGGAATTTTATTTCTTTCACCTGCACATAAAGTTGACAATTCTAGACATTATCATGAGAACAGTGTTGACTAGCAGCACACTGCTGACATGACTAGTCTTTTATTAAACTAGCAAACACAACAGTGGCAACACAATCAATATAATTCCTACATACATTTTGCTGTCAGCATTTCAGTGAATGAGAAAAATATCCTCAAATGCTCAGTTCACTTATCATTTTACTTTAGAATGGCCAAACCACCTTAAGCACCAAAATACCCTTAGCAGAGTTACCTCCCCTGGGTACAATGAAAATTGATGGTATTTGCTTAAATACTGGTCAGCACAACATCATGGGTTTCAAGTGAAATATCTGAGACATAAATCACTACAAGCCAAATTGCTGTGATATACCAGTAACTGGAATACTGATAACCCTCATGCCACATTACCAAACATGTGACACATTCAGTTTAGCTAATAAACCATACAGGTTGCAAGACATTTTATTATGTTCCTGTTTCTCTGGTTTATCAAAGTGGACAAAGCAATAGCTCTCCCATAATTACTTCTGTTTCCAAGTTAGTTTGAAGAATGACCCATATTTAATGTCACGAAACAAATTGTTGCACTTAACAGTATGTGAATATGTACATGTGATGAATTACATATGACAATAATCTAAAGAGAATTACAGTTATGTTCTGTGTAAATATTGAAAACAACTGTTAAGAAATTTAATTTAGAGTTATCTCCCTTCCTTAGATTGGTCTTGAGTCCACTGTCACCTAAACTATCATACCCCATCGTGTCATAGCAAGGATTAAAGATTTTTAAAATAACTAAACGGTCTTGACACAAATGGTGGCCAACAGCAAGTGTCGACCAATGAGAGGGTTTGGTTTGACCACATCCCCTTTATGTGGCTTTATCGTCCTTGCTATCATCTGCCATTTCTATCAAGATCGTTTATTTGCCTTTCAATTGACACCGAAGTGTCCAGCCGTGTCTAGATATATTGTACTGTGAAGCGTTTCAAATCAGGGGCCATCTCAAATATTTATATTAAAAAAAAAAATCTTTAATCCTCAAATTGACTCAAGGGCCTTTGACCCCATCTCCTCTTTGAGCCTTACACATAAGCGTAACCCATTATGCTTCACCCAAGACATTGTTGTAGATGAATACAAGGTAGATATCCCCCACTGTAATATTGCTGGAACATTGCTAAATGTGGCATAAAACTAAACTCACTCACTTATTCACAAGTTATGGAAAGAAATCATGATAACTGAATCTGGATCAGACAACCCAGAGATCCACAGTATGAACATCAACCAATGCAAATGGGATAAAATGACACATGGGTCAACCAAGTCAGCAAGCCTGACCACCCAATTTCGACAGTCGCCTCTTAAAACAAGCATGGGTTGCTGATGACAAATTTTAACAGATCTTCACTGGTAAGTGGCAGTCGTGGTCGTAGTAGTAGAAGTAGCAGCAGCATGCAGAAGTAACAGACAGTGAAGTCCCGTAGAGTCTAATATCTTACCGAGAGCTGGTGTCCATCAGATCAGGACTGCCTGAGGATCGACTGTGCTCCTCTCTCATACTCTGGATTTCATCATCTATAGCCTGAAACACAATAAGGTTTACTCAGACATTTAGCATGCATTCTCAATTATCACTCATACAAAGGACAAGGCCCTAAACACTGAATAAATGATTCCATTAACATTCTACTTCTTGTGACAACAATTTCTTGGCTATTTTGAGAAATATTCCAAACTATGAAATCGAAGTAAGTACATCCATACATAATGAGCATTCTGTAAGAATCTTTTTGTACAGCCTCCTGATATCAGGTCATAATGAGCATTCTGTAAGAATCTTTCTGTAAAGCCTCCTGATATCAGGTCATAATAGCATTCTGTAAGAATCTTTCTGTACAACCTCCTGATATCAGGTCATAATAGCATTCTGTAAGAATCTTTCTGTACAGCCTCCTGATATCAGGTAATAATGAGCATTCTGTAAGAATCTTTCTGTACAGCCTCCTGATATCAGGTCATAATGAACATTCTGCAGGGATCTTTGTACAAACTGTGCTATTGTACTACCTCCTGTGTGATGTTTATGTTGTTACTGCTAGCTCTCCGTGGTGCATTTGATGCAGAAAAGTAGGCTGATGAGGAACGGGGTGAGCTGAAATGATACCCACACACAATATTACTATCTGAATACAAAAAACAACTTCAACCTCAAAATATAACAATATATAAACCATAAAGTCTCCAGTGCAGCCCTAGTCTTCAGCAACCTACACTTGTTGCACGCAAATTGTGTACATTGATGCTCATGATATTAATGACTGTACTGTCTGGTCCAGATTAACTTGGCTCACATGACTGACTCCCAGTTGCATAGACTGATGTTTGTGATATTAATTAGTGTATTTTTCAGTCAGACTTACGGAACAGAGCCACAGAGCTGGCATATTGATGAGTGAATCATTACAAAACATATAACAATGGTATAATGTATATATTTCCCTAATACACACCTCGTCATGGGCATTGTCATAAGTCTCTGCCTAGCTTCCAGTTGCCTGAGTGACGATTGTGCTTCCAGAATCTGCCGCTGGTTCAGCTGTCTGATGATGGTAGACTCCTGTATCATCAGATCAGGGTCAACACCATTCGACATGATCTGGGCTGCCGACACGCTTCGAGAAGGGGGACGGTCAGCGCTGTAGCGACTGTAGATGGATCCAGTACTGTGGGGTCTGTACATTGACTCCATATAAATGTCCCTTGATTCATTTGTTGCATGTGTATTGTAGCCATGGTGATTGTACATTTGAGGGGAAAGTGTTCTGTCAGGGGAGAAGCTGGATTCTCTGGAGGAATTCAGTGAGTATCGGGATTCAGTCAAGTAGTAGTCTGATATTGGTGACACTGATCTTGATCTGAGATGATGAAGTTCATCCTCTGACTCCGCTACTATCTTCTTCCTGAGGTTGATAAGGTGCTTCTTGCGTTGCTTGGGTGTCATATACTTGGGGGTAAATTCCTGTGAAGATTGTTCAGAGCCTGGAGAACTCCTTCCTCTCCCAGTGGTCTCAGGTACATATTCTTTTAGAGGACTGTAACTACGAGTTCTCTGATGCATTTCTTGTTCCCGTAATCTCTCCAGTTTGAATGACTCGATCTCAGCTCTTCTTTTCATCTTTAGGATGTCACTGTTCCTGGCCTTCCTCCTTCCTCTGCCTCGAGATTTCAGACGCTGCTTTGTTTCAATAACAGCTGCCATTTCCCGTCTTGACTCATTGAATTGCTGTTTGTAATTGGAAACATATTCTTTGGTGACTCTGCTTAGCCCAGCATCACTTGATGTTAGTTCAGTATATTCTTTATCCCATGAATCTTCCAGAGAGGCAAGTAACATATCTGTCTGTCCAATGCAATAGTTCATCTTTGCTTCCAGCAGCTCCACAGTGAGGCTTGAGGGCAAGTAATTCAATGATAATAGCTCGATGATTTCTATTCGTTCCCTTTCAAGTCTTTCCAGTTCTGACTGAATTCTGACAGAGTCAGTTGATGTTGACTTCACAGAGGTCTGACGATATTTGTCACTGCTAAAGCTTGAGTCCAAGGTGGAATCTTCATAATCTGTCTGTGTGAACTCATCAGAACTATCTACACATGCCTCCACTCCTGTGCTCACATAGCTCCTGCTTGATCTGGTGTGTGGTGGATTACCACTGGATGACACATAGCTGTTGTCATCTATTATCTCTGGCACAGCTGATGGTGACATACAGGGTGTAGTAGAGTTGTCACTGAGAATGTCTTCAACGACATCCTCATCATTTATATCAACATGGATCTGAGGAGGACTGAGGCTGTTCAAATGATCAATTTTGTAGGATGTCTGGGTTGCACTTGCTCGTGGATGTGGAGTCTGTGAGCAGTCATTTACTGAAACAGGTTCAGTTGTTTGAGTTGCTTCACATGTGCTAGCACTCATAGTTTTCGATTCTGTCATATTTGACTGTTTCTTTTCACCATCCCTTTCACTGCTTATATTCTTGTTCATCAGTGTTGCTGTATCAAAATTCTGATCAGAAGAATCAGATGGCAAGACACTTATTTTTTGATTTTCATGTTCAAAGCTGTTACTTGAAGTCTCACAGGATTGTTCAGCTGCAGTTCCAATTCTCAGAGTAAGGTCCTCAACTTCCAATGACTTCAGTATTTCTTCTCGGTTCAGTTGTGAATTTTGCTCATCAGCATGTGCTGGTCTATCTCTCTGAGTCTCTGGTGGACTGCCTTGCAAGCTGCCATTGTTTGAACCACCTTGTTCAATGACTGTAACTGGAGACATGCTACTTGAGGTTGAGGATTGTGGGGACCCTTTTGATTTTGGTGACAGAGTTGTGGACTTTTCACGTGACCTTTCCAAAAGTTCCATCATCCGTGAATGTTCTTGTCTAAGCCCATCAATGTCTTTGCTCACAGATGTTAGCACAGGTGGAAGAGACAATTCATGCATATTTCTTATGGAACTTCTATCACTCATAATATTATGATCTTGAGGAGATTCCTCATCTGTAAATGTACCTGGAATTGTTTTTAGTGAAGAATCTAAATTACTTGCTTCAGTTACTTTTAGGCTTCTTGATACCAATGTCACCTCATGATGATAATCAGGTCCTGAACTTGAAACATTAGCAATATTTTTATGCAAATCTGATCCACATTCCTGGTTCATTGAAATCCTACTGTCAGAAATTCCAAATGTATCTGTGCCATAAATATCACTGTCTGTTTGAACACTGGTTCTTGTCTCAGATGACTTTTCCGTCTGAGACTTATCCGCTTTTGTTTGGGCCCAAAAACTGGATGAGCTTGCATCTAATGATTCCTGTTTGTCATCAGTTTGTACACCAACACCAACATAGTCTGTAAGGTCTACAGATACAGAGGCATCTTGCACTGCAGGTTGTTGAACTTCCCTATCACTATCGTCATCACTGGAGACAGACAATTCTGAGTCTGTTTGAGCACTTCTTGATAGCTGGCTGTCGGCCTCTGAGAACATGGTTGAACCTCTTGTCACACTGTCATAGTCTGCAAAGTCTGCTGATACAGAGGCATCCTGAATTTCAGATTGTTGTACTTTCTCATCACCATCATCATCACTGGAGACAATGAATTCTGAATCTGTTTGAGCACTTCTTGATTGCTGGCTGTCCACTTCTGAAAACATGGATGAACCTCTTGTCACATAATTTGTGAAGTCTGCAGATACGGAGGCATCCTGCATTTTAGCCTGTTGGAACATCCCATCACCCTCATTGCTGGGAAGGAACAATTCTGAATCTGTTTGAGCACTTCTTGTTAGCTGGCCATCCACTTCTGAGAACATGGTTGAATCTCTTGTCGTGTAATTTGTGAAGTCTGCAGATACGGAGGCATCCTGCATTGTAGATTGTTGGACCTTCCCATCACCCTGCTCACTGCTAGGGAGGAACAATTCTGAATCTGTTTGAGCACTTCTTGTTAGTCGGTTGTTCACTTCTGAGAACATGGTTGAACCTCTTGTCATGTAATTTGTGAAGTCAGCAGATACGGAGGCATCCTGCATTGTAGATTGTTGGACCTTCCCATCACCCTCCTCACTGCTAGGGAGGAAAGACTCTGAATCTGTTTGAGCACTTCTTGTTAGCTGGTTGTTCACTTCTGAGAACATGATTGAATCTCTTGTTACAAAATCTGTGAAGTCAGTAGATATGGAGGCATCCTGCATTGTAGATTGTTGGACCTTCCCATCACCCTCCTCATCCATGGGGAGAAAAAATTCTGAATCTGTTTGAGCACTGCTTGTTAGCAGGGTGGTGGTGTCTGACAATACTGGTGAACATGCTGCCAAACTGTCTGTCCTGTTGTTGTTGGACATGATCTCACCATGTTGGGTTAGTGACATGCTATCAGTTTGTGTATTGACTGAATATGGTCTGGCACCATTTTGGGTGCGTGTTTCTATCATGCCATATTGTTGCAATGATCTACTTAATGACAAACCTTCAACTGATCTGTAGTTAACAAGATCTACTCTTCCTTCTACTGGATGTTGTTCTTGGTATTCCAAGTGATGTGGTCTTGCATGGTACTGATCAACACTTTCTGTACCTCTCTGTATAAAAGGATAAACTGATACTGTCTGAGTTTCAGAGTTTGTCATCCTACCACCAGAAGAAGAATTAGTCTGTGCAGATGCATCACACAATCTCTCATTCTGATATTGTCTTTGAATTTGAGTTAGTGGTGAGCCATCGGTGTTCTGACTCTCATCTGGGAACAATGTCTGTCTGTGTTCATTACTTGTATACAACACACTGGAAATCTGTCCTTGTCTCGCAAATCTCTCATTGTCAAATTGTGGATGATTTCTGTTGGGTGTTTGACTTGCTGAGCTAGACTTATGGATAACTCGGCTTTCTGTCTGTGTTGACACACTGGACAGATAGCTTCTGTTCGACACAAATGAGATAACAGATGGCGAATTTGCCAGAGAGCTAAATCCTGAATCCCTCCTGGTGAGGAGATATTCTTCATCTGACGAAAAATCTCGATGCAGGTCGCCTACATCTGGGGGTAGTTGGTGTGGTGGTTGATGCCTCATGGCTCGGCTTGCCATAAATCTTGATGTAGGAGGTGCTTGATTTCCAAACACAGTCTCAATAGTCTGAGATGTCTGCGACTTCATGCTGACATGAGGAGTAATGTCCTCTTGATCTGTTTGGATTCCAGCTGTAGTTACATTAATTCCAATGTGATCTGTCTGTGTAGTGCCCTCATTAGAAACACATGTCTGACTCCACTGAGAAACATGATGTACACTTGGGAGAGACAAATAGTCTGCTTGAGAACTTTGAGACATCAGGGGAGATGAATATACCTGAGTTGACTCTGCCTGCCTGTTATTGGAGGGTTCAACAAGGTCTTGAAAAGATTGAAATTGTGCAGAGCTGTGTTCAATGTTTTGTCTTGCAACTTTGTGTAAATCTGTGACGCTCTCATTTTGCAGACTAACCTCAGAGATCTGTCTTGATGATTTTTCAGTCACTGATGGAGCCTTTAGTTCCAAAACAGCACTTTCAGATGCCTGCATTGTCCTATCAACAGAAGCTGCATGCTGACTTTCATAGGATATGTATTTATGAACAGTATTAGCTGATGCTGCTCTTGGAAGACCCTGGGAATCATCTCCACCTACTGAATGAGAAGAATGTACCATTACCTTCCTTTTCTCAGAACTTTTCTCAGTCTGCCAGTCAGCGTCACGTCCTTGACCTATAGTTATCCTATTTGATACACTTGGACCCACTGAGGCGGGTTGGTAATGAGAGGAGAGTCTGTATGAACTGTCTCTATCCTCAGAAGATGCATGTTGATTAGTTAAATCTTCAAGGTCTCGACTATTTGTGTTGTGACTCTCATCTCTATTATCAGGGATAACTGTCTCATTTTCTTCCACATCATCCATGACTCCTTGACGGCTATCTTCAGTTTGAGTCTGGATTGTCATACCTGTTTCCACAGCTTGCAGCACTTTAATGTCTGGCCGGTTTCTTGTCTGTTTTACTCCCCATAAGTAACCTTCTCTTTCTGGCAGGTCTACTTCATCTGCATCATACACATTTCCTGAATCTTTCAGTGAGACCCTTTCCTGTACTTCATCCTTGGCAACTAATGTCAGGAAGTCTCTACGTGGCGTTGTTTGATGGAATGTTTGTCCAATTTGAACTTCATGTTGGTAGATATGTTTTGGTGAGTCTTGGTCTTTGCTTTGGCTACTTCTTGGTGACAAAATTTCAAGGTCTGTGTAGTCAGAACTTATGGCAGAGTCACTTTGATCCCTGTGTTTCAGCTTCTTAATTTCTTCTTTAACTTCCTTACGCAATGCTTTTCTTTCAGTTTCAGTTTCAATACTGTCAATGTTTGAAACAAGTTCTAAAATGTCCCTGTCCTCTTTTGTTTTCGCATTATGCACTGACAGACTTGGCTCTGATCCAGATATTACAGGTTTTAGGAAAGTAGTGGACGGCATTTGAGAGAAAGGTCTGCATGACATCTGTGGACTTGTCATTTTACTGCTTGACTCTGAAACACGATCATCTCTGGGCTTCTCTGTTCTCACAACTGATGCTTCGTGGTGTAAGGACTGGGTGTTACTTGTGGCATCATAGGGACTAACATCCACATGATGCTGAGAATAAGGAACATCACCTAGGGCATCTTGGCGAAAATTGCTATCACTGTTTTTCTTGTTTTCATAGGGTGCACTTTCAATCCCATGACTGCTACCTGAGTCTGTTACACAACAAGAAACAGAGTTTTCTTCCAGGTTAGATGGATAATTTGTATTGTCCATTGGCAACTGCAGGCTTGCACTATATCCAGCAGTTTGACCATGAATCCAAGTGGTTGTAATGTTTGCTGAATTTCTAAAGTTAGCATGCTGCTCCACATCAGCATTTGTAGAAGTATTCTCAGACTCTTTTCCGGATATTTCTTTACTTTTCATCAGTGACTGCGCATTTTCTTTTGGGAAAAAACTGTCTGCCGTTTCCCACTTTGCATATAAACCCATGTGATCAGTGATAAGCGGTTCCACTTTGTGACTTTTAGTATCAAAGATACCCTTTGTTCTTGTGTCTGCTTGGAGGGCTTCAGGCTCGTTCTCAACTTTCTGCTGTTGAATTCTGTGATCACTAGATATGAACAAATCAATTGTCTCTGTGTGTTCCCTGTAATCATCAGCTTCTTCCTGGACAACATCTGTAGATACTTTTCTGCTGTCATCAGGTCCTGACACAACTGTTTCTCTAGTTGTTTGGAGAGCACCAGCCACCTTCCCATCATTCTGCTGTTGAGGTTTTTGATCATCAGATGTGAACAAATCAACTGTCTGTGTCTGTTCCCTGTAATCATCAGCTTCCTCTTGGTCAACATCTGTAGATACTTTTCTGCTGTCATCAGGTCCTGGCACAACTGTATCTCTAGTTGTGTGGAGAGTGTCAGCTACCTTCCCATCAGTCTGCTGTTGAAGTCTTTGATCATCAGATATAAACAAATCAATTGTCTCTGTGTGTTCCCTATAATCATCAGCTTCCTCTTGGTCAACATCTGTAGATACTTTTCTGCTGTCATCAGGTCCTGGCACAAATGTTTCTCTAGTTGTCTGGAGAGTGTCAGCTACCTTCCCATCATTCGGCTGTTGAAGTCTTTGATCATCAGATATGAACAAGTCAATTGTCTCCGCATGTTCCCTCTGTGTGTACCCATCATATTCGTCCTGATCCTGATCAGTAGATGCTTCATCATGATGTTCATTCTCAGCTCCATGTGCATTATCTGTGACAGTGTCTCTTTGGTGAGTTCGATGGGTCTTCTTAGCAGTCTGTTGCCAACTTTTGCGATAATTGGATAGAAACAAATCAATTGTCTCTGTGTCTTCCATGTAATCATCATCTTCCTCCTGGTCAACATCTGAAGGTGCTTTTGTGCTGTTACCAGACTCAGGTACAGGCGATGTTTCTCTGGTTGTGTGGAGAGCACCAGCCACCTTCCCATCATTCTGCTGTTGAGGTTTTTGATCATCAGATGTGAACAAATCAACTGTCTGTGTCTGTTCCCTGTAATCATCAGCTTCCTCCTGGTTAACATCTGCAGATGCTTTTCTGCTGTCATTAGATTCAGGCACTGAAGACGTGTCTCTGGATGTCTGGACTGCATCAGATATCTTCCCATCATTCTGTTGCTGTAGTCTTTGATCATCAGATATGAACAAATCAATTGTCTCTGTGTGTACCCTGTATTCATCAGCTTCCTCTTGGTTGACATCTGTAGCTGCTTTTCTGCTGGCGTCACTTTCAGGCACAGGATGTGTTTCTCTGGGTGTGTGAATAGCATCAGATAACTTCCCATCATTCTGTTGATGAAGTCTTTGATTGTCAGATATGAACAAATCAATTGTCTCTGTGTGTTCCCTGAAATCATCACCTTCTGTAGATGCATTATGTTGTCCAGTTATTTGATCATCAGATACATTAATATCCACAGTTTCTGTGTGTTCCCTGTAGTCATCAGTTTCCTCCTGATCAACATCTGTAGATGGTTTTCTGCTATCATTAGTTTCAAGCATGGGAGGTGTTTCAATGGTTGTGCAGGCAGCATCAGATATCTTCCCATCTTCCTGTTGTCCAATTCTTTGATCATCAGATATAAACAAATCAATTGTCTCTGTGTGTTCCCTGTAATAATCTCCTTCTGTAGATCCATGCAGCTGCCCAATTCTTTGATCATCAACCACGAAAATATTTACAGTCTCTGTGTGTTCCCTGAAATCATCACCTTCTGTAGATACATTCTGTTGTCCAGTTCTTTGATTGTCAGCTACCAAAATATCCACAGTCTCCGTGTGTTCCCTGTAATCATCAGCTTCCTTCTGGACAAATGTTGAGGGTGCATTCTTCATACCATCAGAAGCATATACATGGACACCTGGTCTCGTTTCTTGAAGAGTAGGTTCCATCCTACTGCTCTGTTGTCCAATTCTCTGATCATCAGATACAAAAATGTCAACAGTCTCTGTGTGTTCCCTGAAATCATCACCTTCTGTACATACATTCTGTTGTCCAGTTCTTTGATCATCAGCTACAAAAATATCCACAGTCTCTGTGTGTTCCCTGTAATAATCAGCTTCCTTCTGGTCAGCTGTTGAAGGTGCATTCTTCATACCATCAGAAGCATATACATGGACACCTGGTCTCGCTTCTTGAAGAGTAGGTTCCATCCTACTGCTCTGTTGTCTAATTCTCTGATCATCAGATACAAAAATGTCAACAGTCTCTGTGTGTTCCCTGAAATCATCACCTTCTGTACATACATTCTGTTGTCCAGTTCTTTGATCATCAGCTACAAAAATATCCACAGTCTCTGTGTGTTCCCTGTAATAATCAGCTTCCTTCTGGTCAGCTGTTGAAGGTGCATTCTTCATACCATCAGAAGCATATACATGGACACCTGGTCTCGTTTCTTGAAGAGTAGGTTCCATCCTACTGCTCTGTTGCCCAATTCTCTGATCATCAGACACAAAAATATCAACAGTCTCTGTGTGTTCCCTGTACTCATCAGCTTCCTCCTGATCAACATCTGTAATCGCACTTCTGCTGTCACCAGTCTCAGACACAGGAGATGTTTCTCTGGCTGTGTGGACAGCATCATGTATCTTCCTATCATTCTGTTGTTCGAGTCTTCGGTCGTGAGATATGAACAAATCAATTCTCTGTGTGTGTTCCCTGTAATCATCAGCTTCTGTGGACACTTTCTGTTGTCCAATGCTCTGATCATCAGATACAAAAATATCAACAGTCTCTGTGTGTTCCCTGTAGTCATCAGCTTCCTCCTGATCAACATATGTAGATGCTTTCCTTTCGGCAACAGTTTCAGGCACAGAAGATGTATCTCGGGCTGTGTGGACAGCATCAGATATCTTCCCATCATTTAGTTGTTGATTTCTTTGATCATCAGATGTGAACAAATCAATGGTCATGGTGTGTTCCCTGTAATCATCAGCTTCCTGCTGGTCAACATCTGTAGATCCATTTCTGCTCTTATCAGTTTCAGGCACAAAAGATGTGTCTCGGGCGGTGTGGAGAGCATAATCTGTCTTCCCATCATTCAGTTGTTGAATTGTCTGATCATCAGACAGGAACAAATCAATTGTCTCAGTGTGTTCCCTGTAATTGTCAGCTTCCTCCTGGTCAACGTCTGTAGTTGCTTTTCTCCTGTCATTAGTTTCAGCACTGGGAGGTGTTTCTCTAGCTGTGTGGAGAGCATCAGATATCTTCCCATCTTCCTGTTGTCGAATTCTCTGATAATCAGATATGAAAATGTCAATAGTCTCTATGTGTTCCCTGTAATTATTACATTCTGTAAATCCATGCTGCTGCCCAATTCTTGGACCATCACTCACAAAAATATCAACAGTTTCTGTGTGTTCCCTGTAATCAGCTTCCTTCTGGTCAACTGTTGAAGGTGTATTCTTCACACCATCAGAAGCACATATATGAACAGCTGGTCTTGTTTCTTGGTGAGTACTATGTTCCATCCTACTGCTCTGTTGTCCAATTCTCTGATCATCAGATACAAAAATATCAACAGTCTCTGTGTGTTCCCTGTAATCATCAGCTTCCTCCTGGTCAACATCTGTAATTGCTCTTCTGCTGTTATCAGTTTCAGGCACAGGAGATGTTTCTCTGTCTGTGTGGATAGCATCACATATCTTCCTATCACTTTGTTGCTGTACTCTTTGATCATCAGATATGAACAAGTCAGTTGTCTCTGTGTGTTCCCTGTAACTATCAGATTCATCCTGATGTGTAGATGCTTTTCTTCTGGCATTAGTTTCAAGTGCAGATGCGTCTTGGGCTGTGCAGAAGGCATCAGATATCTTCCCATTATTCTGTTGCTGAAGTCTTTGATTGTCAGATATGAACAAATCAATTGTTTCTGTGTGTTCCCGAGATTCATCAGCTTCCTCCTTGTCACCATCCATAGTTGCTTTTCTCCTGTTATCAGTTTCAGGCACAGGAGATGTTTCTCCAGTTTTTTGGAGAGCACCAGCTACCTTCCCATCACTCTGTTGTCGAAGTCTTTGATTGTCAGATATGAAGAAATCAATTGTCGCTGTGTGTTCCCTGTAATTATCACCTTCTGTAAATACATTCTGTTGTCCAATTCTCTGATCATCAGATACAATAATATCCACAGTTTCTGTGTGTTCCCTGTCGTCATCAGCTTCCTCCTGATCAACATCTGCAGATGGTTTTCTGCTATCATTAGTTTCAGGCATGGCAGGCGTTTCAATGGTTGTGCGGGCAGCATCAGCTGTCTTCCCATCACTCTGTTGTCCAATTCTTTGATCATCAGATATGAACAAATCAACTGTCTCTGTGTGTCCCCTGAAATCATCACCTTCTGTAAATACATTCTGTTGTCCAATTCTCTGATCATCAGATACATTAATATCCACAGTTTCTGTGTGTTCCCTGTAGTCATCAGTTTCCTCCTGACCAACATCTCTAGATGGTTTTCTGCTATCATTAGTTTCAAGCATGGGGGGTGTTTCAGTGCTTGTGCGGGCAGCATCAGCTGTCTTCCCATCTTCCTGTTGTCCAATTCTTTGATCATCAGATATAAACAAATCAATTGTCTCTGTGTGTTCCCTGTAATAATCTCCTTCTGTAGATCCATGCAGCTGCCCAATTCTTTGATCATCACCCACAAAGATATTTACAGTCTCTGTGTGCTCTCTGAAATCATCACCAGTCTCTGTGTGTTCCCTGAAATCATCACCTTCTGTAGATACATTCTGTTGTTCAGTTCTTTGATCATCAGCTACAAAAATATCCACAGTCTCCGTGTGTTCCCTGTAATCATCAGCTTCCTTCTGGACAACTGTTGAGGGTGCATTCTTCATGCCATCAGAAGCATATACATGGTCACCTGGTCTCATGGCTTGGTGAGTACTAGGTTCCATCTTACTGCTCTGTTGTCCAATTCTCTGATCATCAGATACAAAAATATCAACAGTCTCTACATGTTCCCTGTAATCATCAGCTTCTTCCTGGTCAACATCTGTAGATGCCTTTCTGCTGTCATCAGGTCTTGGCACAGATGTTTCTCTAGTTGTTTGGAGAGAACCAAACACCTTCCCATCATTCTGCTGTTGAGGTCTTTGATCATCACATATAAACAAATCAACTGTCTGTGTGTGTTCCCTGTAATCATCAGCTTCCTTCTGCTTAACATCTGTAGACGCTTTTCTGCTGTCATTAGATTCAGGAAGATGTGTATCTTTGGCTTTCTGGAGAGTGTCAGCTATCTTCCCATCATTGTGTTGTTGAAGTCTTTGATCATCAGATATGAACGAGCCAACTGTCTTAGTATGTTCCCTCTGTGTGTACCCATCAGATTCATCCTGGTAAACATCTGTAGATGATTTTCTTTTGGCATCAGTTTCAGGCACAGAAGATGTGTCTTGGTGTGTGTGGACAGCATCAGATATCTTCCCATCAGGTGCTGGCAGAGCTGTTTCTCGAGTTGTTTGGAGAGTGTCAGCTACCTTCCCATCATTCTGCTGTCGAAGTTTTCGATCATCAGATATAAACAAATCAATAGTCTCTGTGTGTTCCCTGTAATCATCAGCTTCCTCTTGGTCAACATCTGTAGATGATTTTGTGCCGCCATCAGGTCCTGGCACAGATGTTTCTCCAGTTGTCTGGAGAGTGTCAGCTACCTTCCCATCATTCGGCTGTCGAAGTCTTTGATCATCAGATATGAACAAGTCAATTGTCTCTGTATGTTCCCTCTGTGTGTACCCATCAGATTCGTCCTGCTCCTGATCAGTAGATGTTATTCTTTTGGCATCAGTTTCAGGCACAGATGATATGTCTTGGGCTGTCTGGACAGCATCAGATATCTTCCCATCTTTCTGTTGTTGCAGGCTTTCACTGTCAGATACGAACAAATCAACTGTCTCTACGTGTTTCCTGTAATCATCAGCTTCCTCCTCGTCACCATCTGTAGATGCCTTTCTGCTGTCATCAGGTCTTGGCACAAACGTTTCTCTAGGTGTTTGGAGAGCACCAGCCACCTTCCCATCATTCTGCTGTTGAGGTTTTTGATCATCAGATGTGAACAAGTCAACTATCTGTGCGTGTTCCCTGTAATCATCAGCTTCCTCCTGGTTAACATCTGTAGATGCTTTTCTGCTGTCATTAGATTCAGGCACAGAAGACGTGTCTCTGGCTGTCTGGACAGCATCAGATATCTTCCCATCATTGTCTTGATGAATTCTTTGATCATCAGATATAAACAAATCAATTGTCTCTGAGTGTTCCCTGTAATCATCAGCTTCCTCCTCGTCACCATCTGTAGATGCCTTTCTGCTGTCATCAGGTCTTGGCACAAATGTTTCTCTAGGTGTTTGGAGAGCACCAGCCACCTTCCCATCATTCTGCTGTTGAGGTTTTTGATCATCAGATATGAACAAGTCAACTGTCTGTGTCTGTTCCCTGTAATCATCAGCTTCCTCCTGGTTAACATCTGTAGATGCTTTTCTGCTGTCATTAGATTCAGGCACAGAAGACGTGTCTCTGGCTGTCTGGACAGCATCTGATATCTTCCCATCATTGTCTTGATGAATTCTTTGATCATCAGATATAAACAAATCAATTGTCTCTGAGTGTTCCCTGTAATCATCAGCCTCCTGGACAACAAATGGAGGTGTATTCTTCACATCATCAGTAATAAACTGATGAACTGCTGGACTTGTTTCTTGGTGTGTACCAGGTCCCATCCATCTGCTCTGTTCCCGAATCCTTTGATCATCAGCTACGAAAATGTCCACAAACTCTGTGTGTTCCCTATATTCTTTCTGATTCATGGGTTCCTTGTTATCATCAGCCTCCTTCTGGTCAATATCTGCGGGTGCATTTTTCACATCATCAGAAACATACAGATGAACAGCTGGTCCTGTTTCTTGATGAGTACCTGGTTCCAACGTACTACTCTCTTGCCCAATTCTTTGATCATCGGATGAAAAGATATCCACAGTCTCTGTATGTTCCCTGTAATTATCAGTCCCCTTCTGGACAACATCTGATGGTGCATTCTCCACATCACCCGAAACATGTACATGAACAGCTGGTGTAGTTTCTTGGTGAGTGCCAGGTTCCATCTTGCCAATATGTTGCCCAATTCTTTGATCATCAGATAAAAAGATATCCACAGTCTCTGTGTGTTCCCTGTAATCATCAGATTCTTCCTCCTTACTATCTGTGGGCGCTTGTCTGCTGTCATCAGGTTCAGGCACAGAAGATGTTTTTCTGGCTTTTTGGAGAGCATCAGTTATCTTACCATCAATATTTTGATCAGAAGATGTTTCTTGGACTTCCTGAAGAGAATCAGCTACCTTCAGCTCAACCTGTCTCTCGTCATCACTTTCAGGTACAGATGATGCTTCATAAGACATGTCCTGATCAAGATTCTTTTGGCCAAAACTGTGATCTTGAGGGATGCAAAGATCAACTGTTTTTATGTCTTGAGCACATTCATCTGATTCATTCTGGTCAACATCAACATTTTCAGGTATTGAAGATGTTTGTGTATTTTCTCGGGGTGCTTCAGCTTCTTTCTTCTCAAAATTCCTCTGCCCACTTCTGTGATCATTAGATAGCAATACAGCATGTGCCTGTGTGTCTTTCCTGTAGTCAGCTTGTTTCAGGTCACCATCTCCAGATGCTTTCCTGTCTTCATCAGATACATGAACTGTATCTGTCTCAGTGTCGAACTTCTGTGTGTGATCCTTGTAACTAGCCATTTTCTTTGAGTCAAAATGTGCAGGAACCTCCTTGTCATCAACAAGTGTGAATTCATTAGACCATTGTATGCCTTCTCTGTCAGCACCAGCTTCCTTTCCAACAGTCTGTTGCCTGTTTCTCTGATCATTGGAAACATACACATCCATTACTTGTGTGTCTTCCTTGAGATCATCAGATGTTTTGGTGCTTTTTCTGTCTGGCTGTACATGACATTGCTGATGTTGGCTACTTGTTTGGTCTTCACCATAATGTACAGTAACAGGTGATTCTGCTGGACATTCCCTGGTAGCTTCATGATGTACATGCTCATCACCAACATTACTGAAACTACTGTCTGATAAACTGTCTGGTAGAATCCTGTTCTCAGATAGAACAAAGTCTATAGCTTTGGTTGGAGCTGAGGACTGTCTGCAACTTTGACTATCATCTTCAGGCACATCAGTGATAGGATCTACCCCAAGTAATATGCCAGAAACTTGATTTTCTTCCGTTGTATTTTGACATGGTGATGTTGGCACACCAGTTTGGGTCCTCGCTTTTCTTTCACCAGTAGATACAGCCTCACTAGGTATATTCCCACTGCATTCAATTACTGATGGTTGTATGATGCCAACTTTACTTTCAGGTGCCAGACTATCTGCACTCCCTAACTGTTTCTCTTGAATGACATTCACATCACACGAAAGCTGGGGAATAAAGGTCATTGATGATTGTTCTAAGTCATCCTTCAGGGGACGTTCAGTGCTCAGTACCCCAGTACCATCTATCTTGGTATCTTGAGCCACTTCACTACTACCAGCCTGCTCTATAGGAACACTTTCAGACTCATGAGTGAATGTTTTTGTTGTCAGTTCAAGCATCCCTTTATCTCCCTCAGTATTCATTTCAAACTTTAAGGATGTACTATCAGGACTTTGGTCACTGGAAGAAGGTAAGTTCTGTTCTGTACCCGTACTATTTAAACTGCCATCTTCTGAAAACATTTCTTGGGGTTGTGAATTCACATTATGACTTCTGTCTCCCATAATATTACTTTTGTTATCCATATCAGAAGTAGTCATATGTCCTTTTTCAGAGTCTTCTTGAGACAATTCCCCTATAACAGAACTACCTATGCCCTTTGTCTTGTTCTCCCAATCACACTCATGAACATATTTGGTCCTTGATTGTTCATCATCTGAACTGTCTTCAGGTATGTCCTGTAGGAATGTTGCTGAAGCTCTACCAATGCTAGTCAAAGACTGCAAGGAAGCCATACGATGCTTAACATCTGTCTCATTAGAAGACTTTGATGGTTCATCTTTTCCAAATGTGTTATCGGAGACATAAGGTAAAGTCATGTCATTCATACCAGCTAACACACCCTGACTATCAGCAAAATATAGAGCTTCTTTGTCAGAATTCCCTGTGTTTGAATTGATAAATGACTGTTTGATGGTTTCAGGAAATGATGTTTTGTTCTCATGAACATGGATGGTGCTCTCTGAAGAACTTGGGAAGACAGAATTTTGTTCAACCAGATGTAAATCAACAATAGGTTCTCTTGAGTAGGGTGCTGCATCCACTCTGAAATTATCATCAATGTATTCAGTGGATGCTCTTCCTATTACAACCCATGGTGAATAAGATCTATCTTGTAGGTTAAGATCCACATCCTCAGCATTCAAGGGTTCAGTCTCTCCCACTTGCAAAGTTTCTGTCTGCCATTGATGTAGTTCTCTATGACTGTCAGTACCTGAAGTACCCAAACGACTTTGGTCACCTGGAGAACCTTCACTCATGCCTTGTGAACCAGAGTTTCCAGGCAGAAGTGTTGTCCTCTGATCCCCAGAAGAATCAGATACTGCATCTAAACTATCATCACTTATGTCACAAGGTCCATCAGAATACTCCTTTTCTACTTCACAATTTTCACCAGACCCAGTTATGGTTTCAGAATTACTAACAACACTCATGTAACTTCCAGGACCTTCACTGTCTTCATTTGTCAAAACATTTTCTTCAGAGACAGAAGTGGTACTGTTCATAGGATCTACTGCATACTCAGAACCCACATTCCCTTCAGCTCCCTGCTCACGTTGCCCAAGTTTTGTATCTTCCTCATAGACATAAGCAGCAGAATTGAAATCCTCTTCAACAATCTGCCGCTCCACTGAACTTCCTCTGCTAACACTTGAGTCCCCTTGTACATCCTCACACTCAAGTGAATGGTTAGACTCATACAGTTTCTCTGTCACAATCACACCTGTGTCATGATTACCACTTCTATCACCCTTTTGTAACAATACTTTTTCTTTCGTAACAGACTCATACCTGTCTTCTGTTTGGAATGTTTTTGTCTCTGTAAGGTTGATGTTGATACTATCTGGAATAATGGCTGTAGCCTTTTCTACCTGTCCACCAGAGACAGCTTTTGGTTTTAATCCATATGTTCTGTATTCCGTTTTTTCAACATTGTAACTAATGTCTGTTTTATCTTCATTGATGGTGACTTCATATTTGATAGTACTTCTTGACTTGTCATTTCTGCTCGTAGTTACTGAATCTGAATTGTCTCTATCCACTGAATTTTCACTTTCACCCTTTTGACCAGTTTTGGAAACAAATGATAGAGCACCTGTATTTTCAGTGTTCTTGCAGTCATTAGTCAAATCTGATTGTTCACAATTTGTCCACACGACGGTTGGAGTGACGGTCAAGTTAGATCGTTTGGACGCAACCCTTGTACCTCGAGTGTATAACTGCTCCTGCGAAACAGAAGAGGGTACAGGTGACAGAGAATCTCCTTCCTCTGAGCTCCACATGTTAACAGGAGACCGCCTCATCTGTACACTTCCACCTTCAGTCTGAGTGAAATCCGTTGACACTCCACCATTACCTGAGACAACATTTGCACTGTCCTTGTCCCTGTTTTCTGCTTCTAACTCTAGGTTGTCACCAAGTCCTTGAAATAAAACTCCATCTTGTGAAGATTGAGAAAATCTCTGTATGACAGTTCCTAAGTCCAAAGCAGGCACATCACACTGATGAGATCCATCACTGTTCACCAAACCCAAGCCAGCTGTCAACTGGTCCATTGAATTAGTAAAGTTTGAGAATTCTTCTAATGTTGCTGCATTATCTTCAGGGTGAGGACGTTGCTTTCCATCTGACTGAGTCAGTGAATCATCAGAAAAGACACCATCAGTGTCTGAACTTTGATATTCATCTGAGCTATGGTGCCTCCCTTTACGCTTTGACACAGGGCGTTTTCTGCGCCTGGTGCCTGAGCCAGGTCTTGAGGACTGCCTTGAGTGATTAGCTGAAAGAAGACAAACAATTTTGATACAAGCCAGAAATGTCAGCCTAAGTTTTTTACATGAAATATTTCAATTACTGAATAACATTATGTCAAGACAGCCATTTTTCTAATAGAATTCAGTTTTTATGAACAACACTGAACACTTGTTCATATGTAATAACCTGAGGATCATTTGACATTCTTACTGACCAGTTTGGCTATCGAGTTTCTTATCAGCACAAATCAGATTCCACAATATACCGGTATTGGTACAAATCATCTAAACATTTGATGGCACATACATGTGTCATAATGAGCTAACATTGGACATGCTTGATATCTCTACAAAGACAAAAGATTAATTTGAATGTATTTTATCTTTAAGACTCTCCATAAGATGTTATGTTTAAGTAATCAAGTAACTGCTGATTTTTACTGTATTACGTTTCAGGCAGTTACCAGCTAGTTTCTCCAATGAAAACCTGGTGATGAACTGCTTATGACAATGTCACTTGTTTTTCAGGCCAATCTTTTATTGACTTTTTTTTTTACAGTTTATGTAGTACATATACTCTTGCCTAGTCTTGTGTTATGTACGAGTAACAATGGAACTGCACAGTATTATCGGGATACTGGTATAACACAACACACTTTTAAAACGATATGGGGGTAAAGAACATAAAGCACATAAATGAAGTTTCTGTGATTATCTTTATGGTTTAAATAAAAATCTACACATACTTTTATTCACAACAAATGTTTTCCTTCATTATTAAACGACAAAAAATGTCATACTATAATACTATAAATGGTATACAAAAACAATAGAATTCCTGACTATTCAACCTAACTTTGAGACTGCTGTTATCAGAGCCATAACATATTTGTATACTGACTTACAATGTAGAATATAGGATTGACATGCAGAATTGTGTCACTCACTGTCAAACATTTAAGTTCCCAATACATCATAACACATATTGCAATACACATACCTGAATCACAATATACTGCCATACAATTTATTTGCCAATACACAGCCCCAGGTATCAAGACATTGAAATATTTTTCTATTTACAATTATGACTCAAGGTTTGTCAACAACATGCATGCGCTCAAAGTGCCTGCGCTCGGGACCTTCAACACTTCAGGCTTTCTTTCCACATTAGGCTGGCATGTGTAATTGGAGTACTGTTCAAAGTAGTGATAAACCCAACTGAATCACTAACTCTCCCCGATATTTTTTTCTGGTCAATCGGAGTTAAATGCTTTCAGTTAAATGACACAATAACATAATGCAATATACAACATGTTTCCCCAGGTTATAAGGTTCATTATACACCACACATGTTACTCACCAGCAGTAGATCATACAATGCAGTCTTTTGGAACGAGGTGACAAAGGTTTGGGCATTATTCCAAATCAGGGATTTATTTCACCTAGGTCTGAGTTACTGCACACTTGATAATTAATCTTATCAAATACATTCTTTCGTTACCATAAACAATAAATATGTCCTCTAGTCCTTGTCACTACACCACACAGCAACTGACTATGTCTGTCTATCATTTTTTTGTGAATAAATTGTCCAACTGTTTATTACTATGCAGAATTACTAAGCACTAATTCTCCTAAACATGCAGAAAATTAAATACTTCTATGTACTTGATTGTGGTTTGCATGTTAAGAATATTTATGCACATCTCAAAGAGAGTAACATCATCACAAGAGAGGATAGTGTAATTCAACCTTTTCAGAATTTCTTTAAATATTACCAATTTTTGACATCCTAATTTCTAAATATTTACTAACTTCAAGTTCAACAACTGGAGGTGTCAAGGATAACATACAAAGTTAAATATCATTTACCCAAATATATATCTAGGTTGACAGGATGAGTTTTTTTGTGTGCCAATATATGATTGAAAATGTAAATATATCCTGTATATGCATTTTGTTGGGTTTTTAAAAAACACCAAACAAACCAACCATGCTGTGATGATTAAATAATTTTGATATATCAACATGAATAGTCGTTCTGAGCATGCGGAAAGCATGCTGGATAAATGGGTGACAATTAACTCCAAAATCAATATGGAGACAAACTGTTTATAACAAACACTCTTTCGATGTAATGACTAAGTAACAAAGTGTTTGCTAAGTCCTGACTGCTTACTATATAGTTAATACACACAATGAACTACAGTTGTAACAAAGTACCATTACTAGCTGCTTTGACCTCATTATAACAGACCCATGAAGATCCTTGTCAGAACTGATCTTCAGTAACCCATGCTTGTCACAAGAGGCAACAAACATGGTCGGGCGGTCAGACTTGTTGCCTTGGTTGACACATGTCATTGTATCCAAACTGTGTAGATTGTTGTTCATGCAGTTGATCACATGATTTATTATAGACCTTCCCCATATGGCTTGAATATTGCTGAGTGCAGCATAAAACTAAGCTCACTCATTTACACACTCATTATAACCATAAGTTAAGTATATCACAACATAGCATATCCATAATGCATCTATGTACCATGATATATAGTTACATTAGGAAGGGAGTTACGTTATTTATACCACTTAAAAAATATTGTTTCAAATGGTATAATAACCAGAGTATGCTCTCCATGTATGTATAACTAGAGTCTCAGTATAGAATAGATATTACAACGGTTGATATAGAAAAGTAAACACACCTGATCCTCTGAGAGAGTCATCTGATTGTTGGTCTTGACTGTCAGAATCGGCAAGTTTAGGTCTTTGAGAAGGTCGTTTGGTCCTCTTTCCATTGCCACTGGAGAATCCCACAGAACCTCTGAGAGGAACACAAAATGCATACACAGTTATTAAGAAGATAAAGTGTATGAGAGACAAGTATAGTACCCAGAAAGACATGTCTCTACTGCAGCTTCAATGTCACCCACAACACATGACAGACCCACACAGGTGACAAGAGTTTGTTGTTTCATGTGACAGAGTGTGAGCACCCAGTTTGATCCTGAACCCAATAATCAGGCAGGCTTGTTCCCTTCCCTCTCTTAAAGATATGTCTGGAAATAAACAACCCGCTTGATAAGCTGATCCTTCCACATCTGGGTGCTTGCCAAACTACTTGAGACGATCAAACACTTTAAATCAATAAATGGATCCCTGATCCATTCGGGCAGAGGCATACTGAGTATAGGTGTTGAGAATCTGCTATCTATCGGACTGGAAAAAAGTTCTCACAGCAACCCTGTAACATGATACATTGCTTTGTGGGCCACTCTAGTGTGTCCCTATCAGCAATGGGATCAGCCCAGCACTATGCATACCCTGGCATGTTAAGTCAACATATACAATATAACCTTGGGATTTGTCATCTGATTGCCAAGTAATAAAGAGCTAGCTTTATAAGCAAAAATATTGCAGACTTGCTTATCAGGCAGCCTGGAAAAAGCCTCATTATAAACTGTGTGCATTGACCTCGGTTGTAAAAAGTCTCCTGATCTGATTTAACCTTCTTAAACCCAGAAGCACTGCAACTGACACTCAGCAAATAATCATATTATACATCAACTTACAAAGTGTATCAGTGTGTTCTATGTCAGTTTACTTTTTCATGCCCACTTAACTTCATGATAATCTAACTTTTCGTTTTGTGAAAATATTTGTACCCATTCTCTAAGCATTTCAACTATCCAATATAAAACACAAAATTTAATTTTCCATTTTGAAGTTTTTCACAAAAGTAATTTAATTCCTTATGGTGCAGACCACTTGCATAAACTGAATCCATTAAGTGTCTCTGTGTAATGATTCAAAGATTTCATTCTGTAACATTATCAACCATGTCTCCATGTTTGACTTTCTAATACCAACAGTAAGTCATATCAAGTCCAAATATATTGCAATGAATCCACTGAGAGGATAGTGACAAGAATTATTCTGGTGCATTGGCATCAGGATATTATATGTGTTTAGTATAACTGGCAATTGTCAGTATTCAAAATACCTGCCTGCTCGACCACCCGTAATGGTTATTTTCAACATGGACTGAAAGATTCTCAAATTCCACCTGCCCAACAGTCTGGTTAAAATTTAAATCCTTATTATTTTACAAATGTTAATTAAATTATAATTATTATTTTTTGTGGGCATGTAAGTTTTGGTCAGAGCTGGCAAGGTTTACATCTGATCAGCCTAGTAGCGTGGCTAAAATCTTTGGGAGCTTCATACCCTGCAAATGTTGTTCTGCAAGATTTGTGGTCATTTTTCTAATCTTGGTAAGCTGTGAAGACACTTATCTACCACCAAGCGTAAACACATGACACAAAGTAATCACCTTGCATTTCTAATTCCACAATATTACATCCAGACCGTGGTCTCATTCAAGACGACTTCTCAGGATCTAACACTTACTATGTATAACTGGGCATGAATGGAACCATGTTCCAGAATAACCTACAGAATGACCATGGCCTTCTATATGCAAATGCTATGAACATTTCAAGTGGTAGGACTGAAATACATGTTGATGTAAGAGTTTCACACGGCTGAAGTAATGAAATCTCAGGTGGAGAATGACATAACATTGTCCTCAAAAACTTGACCTTTTGACCTTAGCAAAGTGGGAACCAACACAAAAGAAGGAAATATACCCAGAGCTCATTTCTATATTAAACGCATGTAAAAATATTTTCCTGGTTCTTAAATATCAATCCACTGTTAGAAGCCCTCTAATGTAGACAATCCTTGTACCATATTCAATAACATGTACAGTCTATTACTTTAAACTATTACCTCAATGGTTACTTTGGATGTTGGCATAAATTAAATTCCCACTTTTGGCCTTTTGACCTGTTGTGTTGGGAACAACAAATCAATGTCACCAGGCATCTAATCAAACACCAGACATACCAGAGGAATCTAATGTATTTAATGAGACCTCCACATCAAGCATATAAAAGTTCTTCACTTAGATACATGTGTGAGCACAGAGATACCAATTAGGCAGAAGTTACATTCAAATTATCCTGACAATTTATTCGTCATTTTGATGTTCTGGGTTGTTTTTCTTGGCATGACAAGTGAAAAAATCATAGAGTAAGCGAAAAAGGTCCAGCTTTATTGTTATAGGGTATTTATATAGTACACATATCCATGCAACTTTTGCTGCCACTAGGCGCACTAAGTTTTATTGTGGCTCTCTCATCCTAACAAGGTACCGAATTCACAGTTGGGTGGACTGGGACACATAGTCACAGTACTCTGTCCAAGTTTACTGCATGTTGCTGTACCTGCAACTGGGTGTATGCACATATTCATGTGGCTATCTGGTCATATGCTAATGGATTCATGGGTTCTTTGAAGTGCACAGGGTTGTGTACTGCACACTATGGGGTGTGACAACATGGGAACAGTCTTCACACAGAGTGAAGAGTTTTACACTCAGTCACAGGTGGGCTCGATCCCGACACCTCAACCTCGCTGGATCACTAGCCTAGCACTTTAGCCAGCTTGCCCACCATGCCCCATGATGTAATCAATACTTGCTCCTTCTGAATAAGTAAAATATCTGTATATTTTCAGCATGGTTTTTAACTGGTTAAACATTTTCCACATTATATCTTTGGCAATGGGTTATAATTCTGACAATAAATTCTTAATTCAAATCCAATCAGATACAGGTGGTAGGGATCACCTCAAAAACAAATTTTAAGTATATTTTGAAACAATGATTATAGTATCAAGACAGTGATTAATAAGATTCACTGGAGCAATAGATGTGAAATGAAAGCCACATGAAAAGGCTTTACAGACCTGGGTGCATAAAGACACCATTAGCTAATGTGTTCAAAACTTCTTAATGTTGCAACTACCCAATGAACACTCCTGACACCATTAATGTGATGCATGGTACATATTTTGTAGGATTTCGATGCAAACTCTCTGTGGCAAGCCTTGCCTCTTCTCAAAGTATTCATCAATAATGTGAAGCATGTTTAGCTTCCAATTAACTGTCATAAAAATTGAGCAGATTACATTTTCAACATGGTCCCACTTTCGCTTTTGTGCATAAGTTTCACGACACCATTGCTGGCACAACCATGTAATCAGTAAGATAAACCTTCGTGTGAGTCAAAAGTCACAACATTGTAAACCATCAAACTAAAAATCATGAGTGTGAGAGAGTGAGTTTGGTTTTATGCCGCTTTTAGCAATATTCCAGCGATATCACGGTGGGGGACACCAGAAAATGGGGATCACACATTGTACCCATGTGGGGAATCGAACCCAGGTCTTCGGTGTGACGAACGCTTTAACCACTAGGCTACCCCACCACCCCAAATAAAAATCATATCTATCATATCAGCACAGTGGAGCTACTGATGGTATAATAAATTACCCCTCCTCTATTAAAATTTTAATGTTGGCATTCACAAATTGGATTTCATGCTATGAGATTGTCTCACTTCCTATGGAATGTTACCATCCATGGGTAAAGATGCCACTGCCATGTTACACATGTGAATACAGAATGAAACATGACTCATATAAGATGTCACCATGGACAAACAATTAAAGTATCAAAGCTGAAATTGTTATTAATTTCATGGTGATCTATACATTCTTTTGATCTACAGCCATGCATTACAATAAATAGACTAACACATAGTCCCTGAATAGAAATAATTTTGACAGCAACAAAAAACAAACATAACCAGAGACCTGAATGTTGGGAAATTTAGACTTGGTTCATTTAAGGCCTCAGCACTGCAGGGAGGGCTAAGCAGTAGAGAAAATAATGTGCAAAGTGTAAAACTATGTAACAAAGTATACCAACCGCTCTAGATGCTCTAAGGCTTTCTGGAGCTTCTCGAGCCTATCAGCATCAGTGATGGACTCTTCAGACAGCTGACTGTACTCTTCTTCTGGCACCACCTTCTGGGTATCCTCAGCATCTACACCACACCCAGTATCCAGGGGTGACCCACTGTCATCAACACCTACACCAAGTGCCTCTGGAACATCGCCCATCATCACTGATTGTGGTCTTGCAACTACATCACTTTCTGGCACTGAACAGTCATCCTTGGAGTAATTGTCATCATCATCAAGTGAATCTGAGAAACTGTCTTCTTTATTACCATCACTTCTGTCACTATCATCAACACACTGACCTGGAACACTGGGTTCATGCACATCATCCATATCTCCTGAATGACCCTCAGTTACTTTATTATCACCTGATTCTTCTATTCCAACAGAGTCTGCTTCTGCAATATTCAGACTAGTATCACCTGCCACTGTGGACATATTTTCTATATCTTCCGGGCATGAATCAAGTGAGGAAATCATTGGTCCTACTCTATCCAGCACCGTAACATCTGTGCCTGTACTATCACTATGTTCCGCATCTGATGCATGATCAGGTAATGGGGATGAGTCCCTTACCTCATCTTCACTCAAAGTCTGTCCTGATGCACATTCAGCAGTACTGCCTGCGTCATAAATATTTCCATCACCAAGCTCTGCCAACATCTTGGCAATCTCAACTCCAACTGGCATCGACGTTGGTCTTTCCCATCTCCGTGCCTTCTTTTTTCGCAAAACAACCTTACTTGTATCAAAGGTAACATTAGGTGCAGAGCGGTTTTGACTATCTGCAGATTCGGTTTCCTCACCGACTGCTTCTGGCACTTTCGGCAAACTAGATGCGCGCGAAACACATCGAGATAAAGGTCTATTTCTCAAAGGTAATGGGTCCAAGCTTGGGCTTATGGAAGTTTGCAATGTCGCATCTTCAGGATGCAAAAAGGAGCTGCTAGTCTGAGTTTGTTCCTGTTTTGGTTTCTCTTCACTTTCTTTGGATTGTTTGGCATGCTTCAGCTTAAGTGGTTTAGAATCTGCATAAGAATGTTTATGTGGCTGAGGTGGGGTCGAACTGGCTCGACGGCCATCACCCCTTTTCAAGAACTGGTGTTTCTCATGTGGTTCAGTCTTTGATCTCTTTGTTCTTCTGTGGCTGGTAGTTGGAGAACGAGACAAGCGTGTACCTTGACCTTTCTTCAAAAACGGACGTTTTGGTACAGGTTCTGGACTTGAGCTGTCCAGTCGCTCTGTTGACTGGGAGGGTGAAGATAACGGAGACGCCAACAAACGTGTACCTTGACCTTTCTTCAAAAACGGACGTTTTGGTACAGGTTCTGGACTTGAGCGGTCCAGTCGCTCTGTTGACTGGGAGGGTGAAGATAATGGAGACGCCAACAAACGTGTTCCTTGACCTTTCTTCAAAAACGGACGTTTTGGTACAGGTTCTGGACTTGAGCGGTCCAGTCTCTCTGTTGACTGGGAGGGTGAAGATAACGGAGACGCCAACAATCGGTCCTTCTTCTTCAGAAAGTCAAACTTTTTATGGGGCTGGGGTGTATATAATCTGTCCACAATGGAACGGACATTTTGAGACAAGGTCTTCTTTTTACTGTTAGATCTTGTTTGACCAAGCACAAGATCAGAAGCAAATGTTTCTAAATTGACTGAATCCTGACTTCCTGTTGGTGCAGTAGTCTTAGAATCAGAGGCCTTCAACAATAAGTGCTGTGCCATAGTTTTGGGCTTCTCAGACAGCGACAGCAGACTTGTGCTTCTCGGAGATGGCTCGGTAGAAGCTGCTTGATGAGAGATGGGTAATTTCTCAAGACTAATTCCAACCTTGAGAGTTTTTGGCGTAGCTGACTTGACATGCATGAGGTCCTTCTTTTCCTGAATGAAAAACTGTAGCTGCTCTTTTTCAGTCTCAAGTTTCTTCACCTCCATGTCCTTGTTGACAATGTCTTTGTAATGATCTACATCTTTAATAATGTGTTCTTCTTGCTGTTCAACTTCCTGCTGTTTATGATTAAGCTCAGACAATAACTTGTCATACCTGTCCTTCAGCTCCTTTGTTTGAGCCTCAAGCTCTTTCATCTTTTGGCGTTGATCTATTTCTGTCAAAAGCTCCTTTTCAACCAGAAATTTTACTTGCCCTTCTACTGACTTCCTATGGTGTTTTATCTCTTTACCATCTTCTCCTTTAACTGGCAAGTCTTCGCTACTGTCTGATGCAGATGAGCTTTCGGTGGCATGTTTGTCTGTTCTTCCCAGAACATTCTTCAGTTCATCCTGGAGCTTTTCCTCAACTAGAAAACAAATATAAATAACTATGATATTGATCAAATGATAATAAACTACAGATGTGCAAAGTATTACTGTCACACCACAATAGGAAATACTAACAAATATGTATGAAAATCACATGAATATTTTCATGTTGTATCGTCATGTTGATTATCATGTATCTCAATAGCCATGCTTACTTTCATCATCTGTATTCATAGGATGGGACCAAGAATTGTTAAAATGGAAAAAAAGGGTCCACAGTCCTCCCTTTTAATTTTTGTTATATTTATGTTCAGTATATGTAAGTTTAAGATCACACGGATTTTGTTTCTGTCCCTCAGGTGTAAGAGATTTACATTTTATTATATTTCATAGCCATGGTAAATATTAGCTGACCATTTTGAACAGGAAATAAAACACAAAACCCTTTCTATGATAAACAAAAATCTCTTGCATGCTTCTGACTATATCACAAACATGTTTTAATTATTCATTATCACATAGTGATGATGCTAGTTAAATGTTAGAGGTGAGTGTAACCCTCAGACCGGTGGCACTTGTCACACACACATTCAAGGGCAGATCATCTGCTTACTTGAAAAAATGTCAAAACATAAATATTTTTTATCACTATTATCAATAACAATTATAACATAAATTACATCTGACAACTTTCTAAATTGTGTTTTCAAGCAGACAGATTCTTCCCTATAATGCCATGGCTGCCATCACAGCTGTAGCTGTCGAAACACGTAAAGCTCATCATACCACTGGAATCTAATCATCAGTCAGTAAGTGATGTACAGCACCACAGTCAGCAATATTCAAGCTATTTCTGAGTCGAAGTGGCCTGTAAATAATTGAGTCTTGATCTGAAGGGGTCATATACCCTGATGACCTCATTTTTGTCTTATATGAGCATAAACTACAAGGGACTTACTGGGTCAGAACTCATACAAAATTTAATGTTTACTTAGGATATCACTGCAATAACGTTTCATATTTTAAAATCCAAAGTTTTGGAAAAACAGTTCAGCAAATACATAAAGAACACAATATTACATATTTTCTTTCAAAAATTGAATTTCTAATTGAACTGATCTTGTGACAGTTCTATTGGGCATGGTTGTAAGTTGGGGGTTGAGATGTGAAGCGACTGAAAACAAAAATGAGATTGCTTGCCAGAAAAATATAATGTTGCAATATGTAGTCTTCACATACAGTTCTAGCACTTCCCAGAAATGGTCAATCGAGTATACAGAGGCTCAACTCACGATCTTTTTTCTGCTGACGAATGTGGACCAGCTCTTCCTGGACTCTGGCGTTCTCCTGGTCCCAGTCCTTCTGCTTCTGACGCATCTGCTCTTCTAGCTCCTCTTTCTCTCGCTTCATCTCTGCCATCTTCTCATAGCGGGCTGTCAGAAACTGTTCTTCTGACTCCTCATTGGCTGCCTTTTGTTTCTCAAGTGCTGTTGTCAGCTTTTCTAGTTCTTTCCTGGAAGACATGAACACATATGTACACACAGTGTGGCCCCATTGTTTAACATCCAGTTGGTAATTATGTCGTGGCCATAATAACTCCATGGTTTGAATCCCATCAGGAAGCTTAGAAAATTTCCAGTTGCTACAACTACTTCAAGGAACACACTACATCATAAACAAATCAGATATGTGAAAATACAAAAAAAGTCAGTATTCTTTTCAGAAATATAAAAAAGTCAAAAGAAACCGAAATTCAACAATAAAACATGAAAAGGTGTCCGTGTTTTGCTCCAGAAATGAAATGTGATGGCTCCTCAGACTGAGTGTTACCACTCCCCAACACATCTCCAACATTGTGGCAGTAATGGCTGTCTACATTGGTACCACCTTCTAAAGTATCTTAGCTTTGAATTCCTCCAATATGTACCGTGAAAAAAGTTTAAAATCAGTCTCATATATTATCATAATGTCAATCTTAGTAAATCACAAGGAGAATTCAAAACGTTTGTTAGAAATTGTTTATCTGTACTGACCATGTACATCTGGGAACTAACCTCTCAAAAATGATTGTCCAATTTACATTAAGAACGAGCTGTGAGTTTATGTTTGAATTCTCAGAAATGACACCATGATATTATCAAAGTTTAATCACGATATAAACCACTCTTCATTGCTTTTTAATATTTATTGCACAACTATCTTCAATATTTTTCAGATTTTCAAATTATACACCAGTGGATCAAGTGAGTGCTCTTGTACAAAATGACTGCTCCCTGTAAATAACCGAGTGTGGACCAGACAACCCAGTGATTGACATCAAGAGCCCTGATCTAGGCACTTCATGTCATGTGGTAACTAGATCATATGGTAACATGTATTAACAAATCAGAGAGCATGACCATGTAATTCTTCTAGTCACCTCATTCATCAAGAATGCTTTACTGAAGACAAGTTCTGAACAAGATATTTATTCGGGGCTTTCTTCATCTGAGATTATGTTTTAACCACTAATTATTAATTGTCAATTACAAGCCAAGTGCAGGCTTCATGTACACTGTGCTAAAACGAGGAATCAAAGTACAATCCTAACAGAGAAGAGTTACTTTCACTCCAGCTTTATACTATCTACACATTACAAAGTTTTAAAAAATTCATCTGCTAGGTTTCAAACCTACAGGATAATACATTCCCGCTACAATCCATAACACCTCTATTTTCTCTAGCAACCATTACTCTTACCAAACAATACCAATTGTATCTGAAACCAAGATACAATAATTGTCGATTTGACAACCTTATCGCCATAGCAGCAAACAGCCATTATCATAGTACCTTGCAGGTGCCCTGTGTGCGTACACACATTCAGATCAATACCATGTGCAGTCAGTCTTCCATGCATGTATCTTCCCTGTTTGCCTTCATTGATTCTACCATATAGCAACACTTACAACAAATCATCAAAGATAGCCAGCTCTCTCATACCAATGTGTTGCTATTTACCAAATATGACTCGGTGATTTCCAATAACAAATAGACTGTCAAGGTTTCTATGAAACTTTGACTGTTTGCAATATTATAGATCTAGTTATTGAACTGAAACTTTTATCAACAATACATTCAATGTACTTCAACCTTTAGTCTGCTGAATTAATTTCAGCATAAGGCATTGTTCAGAGGGTGAATGATGTCAGTGTGTCATTAAATACAGGACAACTGAAAAAAAAAGGTAATTGGCAAACAAATTTTAAATTCGCAGGCATTTTATTTTAAGGTACATAAAGTAATTGAAAATTTAATATATAGAACATAATATTGCAAGTCTTACTTCAGGATGTCATTATGTTGCTTTCCTGTCGAATAAGTTCGACAATAGTACTGAGATAATCAAAGTACACCATGATATATGCATCAGAGAAGTTGGATAAAATAGAACTCTAATCATAATCTGGTTTGGGATTTAGTCACCCATTTTCAAGGGATCAGCCAGTGTGACCTTCCATGCAGGGATTTTATCCAAAGTAAACATTACCAGCAGGATCAATTTAAGCAAGGACATCAATGAAAAGCAACAACAAATGTATCAAACATTATTATGTATTACAAACACTCTTGGAAAAACACGGTTCTTTAGAAAAGGTGTATTTTAGGTCATAAATCCTGCATAGGATAGGAGAAAAAATCTTTCATAATGAATCTCAAAATGTATTATAGGCAAACTTGGTCTGGATGTGTGATATATGCAGAGAGAATTCTTGTGCGGAATGTCTATGAAGAACATGAAGCCTTTATTTAAGTTTTTAGGATTGTCAGCACCATGAACCCATGCTTGTGGGTTTCACCAAAGCAGTAAATGTTTGAGAGTTCCTTCCCCTTGTGACCTCCTCCCACGGGATATGAACCCTGTTAAAAGTGCTGTTACCGTCACTCTCTCAATCTTAACACCAACAAGTAGTTAGTCTGGAAACTAATGCAACTGTATCCATGCGGCTTCACGTTATTCTGCATGTCATATACATCATACTGAACTGCATTGGCATATATCCAAAGTGGATGGGCAATATGACATTTTGTGTAGCAGTAGTTACGGTGACAGTTACCACGGCATTAAAACTTGTGCTGTGATATGATTTATGCATATGATCAGCTTTAACAAATTAAGTGACTTTGTATAAAGTAACCTTTGCACTAAGGCAATCACAATCTCTACACAATAAATTTAGTACACACCTCAAGCCTACCATGTAATGTTTCCAGGGAGATGGGGCATATATAAAAGTTTATACTGCAGGCTAACAAACTCACCAAAAGACAATGGAAAATATCTCCTTACCACTTTCAGATTAGAGAAGTTAAGATAAAACATTTTCACTGAATTTGCAATGGTATAAGCAGATAATATGAAAACCACATTATTACTGCAAAATCCCAATCAGAAAAATAAAATAAATCACATTCTTAATGAGTCGGTCAGCATGCTGTTTTCCTGCAGCCGGATGGTAGACAAAACAACAGGACATTCACGGGAGATGTAAATGCGATATTTGTATTAATTATTCATGTCATTCAGACCACTGGTAGATTATTCCGAAGGTATTAGATCAGGTTTGAACAGGTTCATTATACACATTGTCTGTGTAACAAAAGACAACAATATTTTTAAACTATGTATCATTTCCCTAAATATTCTCATGGAAATGAATAAGGGAAAGCATGAAGCACAAGTGTTCCTTCATATCCAGAATTCCACCCACATTGCAATACATCTCTTGAGAAAAAAATCTACTTTTATGTATTCCTGTATTCGTTTCCATGAGTATATATGATACTGTATGCCTTCAGCTATCGGACTCAAATATATTTTGAACATGTCTTACCATACACTAAATCTCCACTAGATATTGCAGCAAGTCAGTAGTAGCCCTGTAATAAATACTATACAAGCTATCTGAGACTAGATTGGCTCTCTGGTTCCACATTTAGTGCTTTTAGACTCAGTCATATACAGTAGTCAAAGTGCATGAATACCTTCATGGCAAACTACACAGCACAATGGTGTCATTACTGTCTACTCTGCCATTCACACCATTATTACCAGACGTGTAAACATTAAAGCAATGTATAAAAGACTGTTAGTGGTACCCTTCACCACCTGACAAAGTTTGTTCCCTTTCCAGGCCAGCAAATAACGGTAGCTTTCAGCTGTTCCTCGAAAGTATAAAGGCTGGACACCTGCCAAGATCTTTGTTCTCATTTCTCAGAGGAATATAGAAACAGTTTATCAGGCTACTTGGGTTTTCCTTGTGTAAGGCCGTATGTCAGTTGTTTGCAGATCAAGGACTACTTGAACTGCCTTCATTGTGGACTTATTCACAGATAACACAGCTGAGGTCACACCAATATACAAACATCACATTTCATATGAACATGCTTACATATTCTTTGAAATATGGACAAGCTCTAATCTCTTTACTTGACAGTAAAATGACATTATTAGGTTACACATGTATTCATTTATGGAAATCCAATATTAAGTTCTGGATCATTTGTGGCACTATGACTTTTACTCATGTAAGTTTTTTCTGTTTCAACAGGATATTCAATAATTGCAAAATCTGACAAAATATGCTTTAGTAAATTGTACCCTTAAGTCATGTTTACCCCTTTCTACAGACTGCTTTTTCTGGTAGTCGAAATTTGAAATATCGACAATCACAGGCTGTAATCATGTAATTTGCATGATAGGCAGTTTATAATCTGATGAGCAATAAGAACAGAAGACAAGTTCTTGTTATATTACAATGCAAAGATTCAGTATAGATTCTTATACCACTGTTCCTGTCATGCATACAATCACATTGTCTTTGTTAAATCATGTTAGATATACATAAGCCTGTTCTGTGTTGTATCACTTCACTCTTGCTTGACAATGGTGTAAGAATCTATACCAAACATCTTATTGTAATATTATAAAGCAGCTGTCATCCATAAAGTATATCCTTTCCGGGTTTCTTCTATGGACTTATGTAGGTGTTTGCTGTATTTGGTTAATATTTATATAGAAATAAATTGGTCGCACTGGAATATGATTCTTATAACGCATGGGCAGGTGATTATAACAAGATATACACTCTAACCATGTTGTGCCTGTGCCTATACCAACCAAATAAGTAAGCGAGTGAGAATGGTTTCACGCTGTTTTTAGCAATATTCCAGCAAAATCATTGTGGGGCATACCAGATATGGGCTTCACTTATACCAAACAAGCCATGAGTGAGCATTATGAGGCCATCAGTTGGATCTATGATAATACTTGTATCATTAACCTCATTAGCTTGTGGAGCAAATATAAGCTGTCATTTCAGTATTATAATGGTATTGCAATGACAATCACTTACATGAATGCCAGTGAACCATACCCCTCACACAAGATGAGGTAATACCATCAATGCCTCAGGGTGGCAGTAGCGCCGATCACATACCACGCCTGCATGCACTGTCTCCAAGGCACCACACACACACACACACTTCACACTAGCAGTATATTTCACTCACAGACATCAATACCATGGCACAGCGCAGGTCAGTGCAAACACTGTGGTTGTTGCTCGGATCTGAGCAAGTAGTGACAAACGACAATGTCTCATTGTGTCCACACCAGCCATTCTACCCAGAAACATAATTATCGACAGATGCAAAGTATTTATAGATCTGAGCCAAGACAAGCCTGGTCTTCAGTACCATCAAGGAAACAGATTTATCAAATGTTTTCAAATGGTGCAAATTTGACTCGCTTAAAACTTTCTCTGTTCACAATAATTTTTTATCTATTTTTGATGTACATTAATGCATAATTAACCTTGCTCACCCATTGTTTTCATTTTCAGGGCACTTCAAACAGTTATTCCCTTCTTGTGGTATAACAAATTAGTAATCAAATGCTGTTAAAAACATCCATAATCAAATACTTACTTCAGACTGCATTCATAAGGGTTTTAATCCAACTTGCATATTTCATTTTTTTTATATTTTATCTGTGTCAATCATCTTGAGCAGCTGGAGTTGGCACTGAGCTTTCCTAAAGCTAGGTGGCGCCACACTGGTTGCTTAGCAAGTAACCAGGAAGAGGAGATAATGCTAAAGATGCACAGTTTAATACCCGCAGTGGTAGCCATCGCAGAATGTTAGTTCTTATGAATAAATGGTTTTGATGATGATACAGGGCACCAGCTCACAATTGTCACTTGTCTCTAACACAACTGAACTGGTTGGTTTTATAGTCATTTCACATTCTGAGAATCCAAGAATATTGTATACTTACTGGGCCTGTGCCACTTGTTCCTGTTCCGTGCGACATGTCCGCTCCACCTCCACGCTTCAACATACAAACAGTCAATGGCATTACACAATTACCAAGTATAGGCAGGTCAGATGGATCATGAGTTGAGAAACGGATCCAATGGTGTGACGGGAACCCTTAAACACTTAAAATAATGTATTAAGTCAACATATTGATCTTTGCTCCATGCATAAGCAGTGTAGAACTCTCTGGGTACAATGAGTCAGTATTCTACCACAATCTCAACACTTACTGGCACACTTACTGTACATTGTACCAGGCTACTGACATATGATATATTTATAATTTCTTTCTCTTTTCATTGCTTGTTTTAACCACATCAAGAGATCATCATGTAATAGGTACGGTGTCGTCTATCACAAAATCCCTACTTTCAGTTTGAAGCTAAGTATATAAACATCTAAATATTTATTCCCAAGAAAACAATTAAAATATTAATATCTAAAAAAGAAGTAGAGTGACAAAATATATATTCCCTAGAAAACAGTTAAAATATTAATATCTAAAAAAGAAGTAGAGTGACATAATATGTATTCCCTAGAAAACAATAATACTATCAATAACTAAAAAGAAGTAATGTGACATCAATATCTAATATTTATTCCCTAGAAAACACTTAAGATATCAACAGCCATGGGGAAGTTATGCAACACAAACATCTAAATATTTATAATGTCAATACTTACAAGAAGCAATATGACATCAACATCTGAATGTTCATTTATTAAAATTTGTGCTAAATATATTAAGGCTGAAAATATGAATGTCACATATTGCCTTATGTAAACCATATTATCAACCTATCTACAGACTGGATCCAGGTGTCTGCAATGACATTTCTTCGGAATGATATGACAGACACCATAGTAAGTCATCCACATATTAACATATGAATCAACCAGAATATCACCATTTATATAAATAACATTCTTTGTAAAATGAAAATAATGGTGAGAGTTTGTGTCAGTTTCTCCTGATGAAATCCATGTCCTCTACTATGCATTTGTTTTATGCACTTTTAACATGTAACTTTGTCTATGGTCCCTCATCCCTCCAAGGCCACTCCGGCTTGTTGCAGCAAACAGCAGGAGCATTCCCCCCATTCCCACCCCAGAAGCAGCAAGCACATGTCAAACTGCAGATTTAAACACAATCATCCAACTTTTAAGTGATGAAATATATAAGACAAATCACATATGGTAAATGTGCTGTGTTAATAGTTCTCTGAGGGAACGTTTTCAGTTAGTGAAACTATTATCTACGATTTAATAGATGAAAGTTCTCTAAAATCAAATGAAGCATCTGCATGAAAATCTTGCCACCAACTTAAAGAACCTAAGACTCTTGTCTGTTTTTCTCTTTGAAGTCAATATCTACACCTGCCTCAAACGCCCACAGAACTGGGCTCCTTTTATAATCATTTGATGATGACTCTAATTTTTTTTTAAACAGTAAGGTCAGACTTTGCATCTGTTTACACAAAAATTAAGGTTGTAAGTCACATAAAAAATATTAAATTGCCATATTGTTCTGTTTAACCATTTCCTCAAAACTAATCTGACGTTATTAACGTTTAATATCAATTTATATTTTTTGTCCTTAAAAGCTATGTGAATTCTCTGTGTATCTTAGATTGGCTGTATCTTTTAGTCTTCTTTTGTGCGAAATATACGTAAACATTAAATCATTATCAGTTTATATTAGGTATCACTGAAATAGAATATTACCCCCTTGAAACAAAGTTCAAGGAAACATTCTTAAAGTAATGGCTAGCCTTACACAAAACAGCTAGGATTCAGTGGAATATATAGCTGACAGTATTGATTAGGTGAGTAAATAACAGTGATATCACTTCAGTACTTGACATATATCAACTGAGCATATAAACCCTATATACTTTGTACAGAGCGGTGATCATGACAATGACCAATGAAGACTTATCATCTCAGTAGTTGCAGATTTGCTTGCTTTTTGTCAATACATTCAGCAATATTCCAGCTGTAAATAATCCAGTCTGGATCAGACAATCCAGTGATCACAACAACATGAGCACAAATGGAATACGACTACACGAGACAGCCAAATGAACAAACCTAACCACCTGATCTTGCCTCTTACAACACAGTAATGGCATTGCTGTGGTAGTTTTGCGAAAGTGTCAATTCTATGATTTAATTTACCTCACTTGTAACAACGTTTAGTCAACTAGTAATATGAACTATGAAAAGTAGTACAGGGAAATATATACGGATGCACAAAATCAAGCATATTGGACACACATCACTTCAAGCAGTCTTGAATTCAGAGTTATTAATCATGTGAAGCTCAAAATAAAAAAAAAATGCATTTTAAAAGCAAATCCAACCCAGCTATTACTAATCCTAGGTCCACAACAAAAGTGCAGTTACATCTACAGGTGCATGCTGTCTAGTCTACCTGACGCAGGCCAGTCCATCTATACAGGAGGCAAACATCTTACACAGACACTTGTTACAGGTGTCACACACCACTACAAACCCTGGTATCACGTACCAGGCCATGCACGCTTACTGGTTACAAGCAGTTCAACACAGACCTAGAGAAGACAATCTTGTACACTGTTGTCAGCATGCAACACTAAGGGTGACAGTTAGAGCTATCAAACAGGCTCAAGTGATGACTGTGGAGACACACAGCAACACTTCCAACCTCCAATTCCATCAGCCCTGTGACCTACTGACGATGGAGGTGGGGAAGTGTTGTTGTGGAGCAAATGCCGTCACAGTTAAGGCACTAGGTGGAGCAAACTGTACCATCTCCCACAGTCAAACTTACCATTTCTCAGCAGAGGGAAGACTGAGCAGGCAAATACAAAGTGCATTCATTAGTTAAAAAGGTTCATGCATCACTTCATGCATTGAACAAGCCTAGTTCATACATCATCATGATGATTTTAAATAAAATTCATGCCTCCACGAGAGTTTCATGGTCTCAAAAATACAAGCAGCATGAGTGAGTGAGTGAGTGAGTTAATATTTAACGTCACATCGGCAATATCTCAGCCATATCGTGACAACAAGCAGCATGAAAACATTCATAGTGGGTTAGTGCAAGAGTAACATTTCAAAACTTGATTGGTACATACTGTTGATAACCCTGTTACTGAATATCATTAGAAATGTTTTGAGTGAGATAACTGTCAACCTTCATTTGTTGACATCTGAGAAATGAACACAACAGAAAACAGTACAGTGAAACATCATTAACTGAAACTCCAATATCTGGAAATACTTACTTCAGTATCCAAATGGAATCATTCAAAACATAACATGATTTCACTATGTTGTTTGAAGACACAAAGTCTATGTATTGAAATGGAATGAGATATGAAGAATTTTTTAATTACCCCAAAATTTACAGTTAAAGAATCAAGTAACCTTGACAGCAGGAGCGCTGAACATTATCAACTGAAATTTCGTTACACGGTTTTAATTGGACTATCCTCAGTGTGAATTTCTAAGCTCAAAAACTGTACTTTTTACAGTCATTTAGCTTCCTTGCATGTTAACAAGGTTTCACTGTATTGGCCATTAGGCTTGGTGAGCCACAACCAACAACATGGACTGTTGAATGTTCACTAGCTAGACACAGACATGCCACATGACTCCATACTCTACTCTTTAGACTCTTTCTGTGCTGACTTGCCAGACACAGTTACATGTAATGTTTGTGATCAAAGGGGCTTCAGGAGGTAGGTGTGAATTCCTGGACACAAGAATCACACATGTGACATCCAGAGGGTGTCCAAGACTCTTCAAATCTTTTTTAGTTCACAAAAATGAGCATGCAAGTCAAAATTTGTTTTACTCAAATGGTTCTAGGAATGTTTTTTAGAGCAATTTGAAAAAGAGTGAACAAATACCCTTCAAAAAAAGTAGGGGATTTTCCATTTTGCAAACATACCACTAGTCAAAACGTTATGTGTATCCGTATTGATGGAACATTTCCAAAGGGATGGGAAAATATGTCACATTTTTCCTTTAACTTCTCTTCATCATCTGTTACCTGCCTGGCTTCATCATTTGCATTGTATCAACCTTGTAAATCCAATATCCCCTACTTTTCTCGGTGGATAAAGTATAAAATCAATATTTTTTAAAAAAAACAACAACCCAGAATAACTGACACGTTTTGATTTTGATCATCAAAGAAAGCTATGACAGATCCACTGACAGCTGTCACTACAGGCTCCAGATATTTGACCTTATGTCAGCAATGGGTTCATAATCCATGATGTAAAATTCTTTTCAAATCTCTCACAGTATATCGCCTAACCAAAGCCTCATATAGTGAATAATTTACCTGAACATTCCATGATGTAAGAAACAGGTCTTCATATACAAAATAATAATGAACTGTTTTTACAGGAACGAACTGGCTACTATATTCCCAAAGGATAACATTTGAACTCTAGAATAAACTGAGCAAATATCCCGTATGTCTTAAGGCAAGACTACTGTGGTCTCTGGCAGGAAACATGCATGAACAAACAATGTCTATTAGAAAGTGGTCAAATGTAGTGCATAGTTACATTTAGGTTTATACATTCTCCGAAAAGAACAAAGTTGGTAGTAATCGGATTGACTCTGGGTCTTCAACCTGCACCCTCAAAGTAAAGCACAATGGGCTCCTTTCACAAAGCGACCTCTACTAAAGTTAACCTTAACTCCCATTCTTAAACACTGCACTGAGGTTATTACAGTGACAATCATCTTAGCAGTTTGTGAAAGGAGGCCCTGATCATTAGCGGCCTAACTCAGTGAGCCACAGTGAGTGACTGATAGACTTTAATTGGTGGATTAGGTTACTGTCTCAGTGGGCTGCTCATATACTTTGTTCTGAGAGTGTTGGTTTCAGTCCCCCAAAGTACCATAATTTGCACATAACTGAGAGAGTATAATCCTAAGTATGTAATATATATATATAAAACATTCCCATGTCTCAGGGGAGCACAGACACCCTGTAGAACCTACACTACCACAAGCTTCAAGATGGGAACACATTCTGCCACCAGAGACAAACATCTACAACACCAACACTGGCTACTACAACAGAATACAGCCAGCCACAGCTGGCTAAGCAACACCCTCTTTGGCAGCACTCCACACCACTCACTGCAGTACAGTAGAGGTGATATGCCACCTATGAGACAACACTCACCTTGGCCGGTACCAGAGATGCTGCATCGCAGACTGATGATCAGGAACACCCTCCATGTTTCCTTCCTGTGTAACACAAAACACACACTGATTACAGATGGAGTGAGTGAGTGATTAGTTTTACACCCCTTTAGCAATATTCCAGCAACATCATGGTGGGGGTCACCAGAAATGAACTTCGCATATTGTGTCAAATTAGAGACCATGTGAGAGAGTTTACTTTACGGCACTTTTATCAATATTCCAGCAATATCAAGGCTGGGGACATCAGAAATGGGCTTCACTCACTGCATCTACATGGAATCGAACCTGGTTCTTCAGTGTGACAAGTAAATATTTTGTTCAGTAGGCTACCCTGCTGCCTCGACCATAGATAGAGAATTAGAGAATGATACAGTTTCAAGCACTGAAATCTCATTTATTGTATTGTTAGCACCAAGAGGATAGGAAGGCCTTGTTACAAATGTTTTGGTTGGTTTAAGAGACCAACATAAAAATATACTGTTTTATTTGTAAAAGAAATAACACTTTTGACCATTTTCATTGGCATACACAATTTGGAGAAATAATACTGTCCGAATTTAAATATAATGTGAAGAAGAACCATCATTTAAGGTAAAAACTTGTCTTATACACAGCGATATACAGTGATTATACCTGATTTTCCTTTGTTTTACAATCACACTCTTTTGTTTTGTTTTTCAATCATACTTCTGTGATGGTATGGCATGATTTTTTTTCTTTTGCTAGAAGTAGTAATAGTCCAGAAGATGACTTTAAAATCTTGACCATCTACATTGAAATTTTGCATGTTTTATAAAAGAAAACGACATATAATGTCCTCAGCACACACGTCTACATGATACCTACACTCATACTGGCAGCTTGAATAGGGTTGATATAACGGAACATCTGGGTCCTGCCCAAGAACACAATGTCACCTGGAAACACAAAGTACCATTCAACAAGGAAGAAACATGGACTTTGGATCAGTGCAATGAGACATCACCACATTAATAATGAGTTTTAGTTTAAGCCGCACCCAGCAATATTCCAGCTATACAGTGGCGGTCTGTAAATAAACGAGTCTGAACCAGATAATCCAGTGATCAACAGCATGAGCATCAATCTGCACACTTGAGAACCTGTGACATTTGTCAATTAAGTCAGTGAGCCTGACCACCTTGCAATTCTCATATATGAAGGCAGATACTCTACCACACAGCCACCAGGCCGACAAATTAAGTGGGGTTGAATTATCTTTTTACAGTTACTGTCATTAAATTGATTTTATTTGCACTTCTGTTGTTATGCAAGTTATTTAAATGATAATCTACATTGTAATTATTCATTACTGACGATATATATGTTAGAGAAAACACTTCTCCTCAGTTTTGGTAGACAATTTAAAACCATCACAGTTGGAAAATCCCTCCAGTTTTACGTTGTCGACCAAAACCTCAGAGGCGCATTTTCTCCTATACTTAAAGAAGCCAAATTATCCACATACAGAATACACAAATAAACATGAAAGTTAAGACCAGCTGTATTACACATGACATACAGATTGTCCACCTGGGTGACAAGAAGAACCTTAACATTGCATCTACAATTACTGCATTTACAAATGGTCTGCATATTGTAGTTTGGATAATGTCAGCTTCATAATACTAACCAAATGAGATACAAAAAGCTTCAAATACACCCTAGTCCATTAGAGTTCATTTTAGACTGATGAAGTGCTCACTAACAGAACATTTGATAACTGCAACAAAACCAAATTTTGCAGTCATATGAAATCAACATTGATGACTTGTATCATAACTTTGGACACCCGAATAAAAAAGTTGTTTAACAAACAATCGTTACTTTGTTGTCACTTTTTGCTATTTCTTATGAGGGGGGACCGTTTGCTGGTACGACAGTCAGGTATCATCAAGCTTGTGTAATGAAATTTCAATTTCACACGGGCATCTCGCACACCTGGCTATTTACAGACCACTGCCATACAGGCAGAATATGGCTGAGTGCAACTGTAAAGAATAAACAAACAGAAAAGTAACTGTTTATCACTTGACACTGCACAGCAGCGCTTAGTCATCACATACAATGTGTCAGTAAGCTGTGTTAGCAAGCTATCTTTCATTCAATATGAGGAAGTCAGTACTGACCCTGTGCTAGCACCTTTGCGGAAACTGCTTCAATTCCATTCACAGTTAAATATGCACCATGACGGGGTAAAATAGTCACTGTCCCTTTCCAGTTCTTCAGAACACAGTGCTCAGCCTTGATATCAGGTCCATTAAGAACTGCAATATAATAACAAAAATTTGTAGATATGGAACTTTATGCAAGCAGGTTAAACTAACAAATACTCACAACAAAATGAAACAGTTTGGTAGGATAAGAGTTTAACATAATGTGTTATATTTGGGATTACTATCTCAGTAAAGTACAAATCTGTAAATATGTTACATTTGACCACTTTCTAAATGGTATTGTGTATTCGCAGGATAAATGTTCTTGACAATATGCCATCAAATTTGATAGAGCAGCTCACATCAACACTGTTATGGCCAGATAACTGCTACTAATAACATATTTCTGCTGTTAGGCACCCAAAGTGTCCAGTACTTGAAACTCTTTAGTGCTTTTGAGGCCAACCAGTAATGTCCAGTCTTTGGAGTTGTTTTCTGCTCCTATTGACAACGAATAATAAGCAGTTTTTGGACCTCTTTTCTGCTCCTATGGACAATGAATAATGCCCCTTCTTTGGAACCCTTTTGTGCTCCAATGGACAATGAATAATGCCCATTTTTTGGACCTCTTTTCTGCTCCTATGGACAAGGAATAATGCCTCTTTTCGCCCAGCCTTTGGAACACTTTTCTGGAATATGTAAACTAAATGTCTAAATATCTGAAAAAAAGAAATAATTAATTCACTTACCAATTGTCTCATGATCTGTCAGTGAACATTTACTCCCAATGTATGTGGTTCCTTCCTGCAAGAAGAATGAGATTGTACACCATGATTTATACCATGATGATCTGTTTGCTTTAGTGGGCTTTTGTACAAGGTGGCCTCAGTGCTGAAACTCTCATAAGTCAGTGTTGAGGTATGAGTGAGTGAGTGAGTTTAGTTTTATGCTGCAGTTAGCAATATTCCAGCTATATGGCAGCGGTCTGTAAATAATCGAGTCTGGACCAGACAATCCGGCGATCAACAACATGAGCATTGATCTGCACATTTGGGAACTGATGACATGTGTCAACTAAGTCAGTGAGCCTGACCACTCGATCCCGTTAGTCGCCTCTTACAACAAGCATAGTCGCCTTTTAAGTCAAGCATGGGTTGATGAATGCCAATTCTACCCCAGGACCTTCACGGGTTCAGTGTTGAGGTATGTGAGTAATGATCACCTTGGAAATAAGATCGTTTTGTATGATGCCATCCTGAAGTTCATTATAAGCTGAAAAGCAGAGAGCTGTCTGTGAGTGAAGTCTTACCTTAGTGAGTGAGTGAGTGAGTGAGTTTAGTTTTACGCCGCACTCAGCAATATTCCAGCTATATGGCGGCGGTCTGTAAATAATCGAGTCTGGACCAGACAATCCAGTGATCAACAACACGAGCATCGATCTGCGCAATTGGGAACCGATGACATGTGTCAACCAAGTCAGCGAGCCTGACCACCCGATCCCGTTAGTCGCCTCTTACGACAAGCATAGTCGCCTTTTAAGTCAAGCATGGGTTGATGAATGCCAATTCTACCCCAGGACCTTCACGGGTTCAGTGTTGAGGTATGTGAGTAATGATCACCTTGGAAATAAGATCGTTTTGTATGATGCCATCCTGAAGTTCATTATAAGCTGAAAAGCAGAGAGCTGTCTGTGAGTGAAGTCTTACCTTAATGTTGTAGATCTTGATGCCTGTTCTGCGAATGTCATAGTCTAAGCCAATGAAGTAGGGGACTTGAGAATCTATCTCCACACCAGAGGAGCTGGCCCGGCGCCCCAAACTGCTGATGTTGATGTCAGTGTCCTGGAACATACAGAATGGAGAGAGCTATTGTAACCAGGTGATGGCAGGTGCTTGTTTTCAGGTGATGGCTGTGATTGTATGGGATGGGGTAATTTCAATACATGATGTTGGTATACAGCTGTGGGTAGTAAATGTATTGGAGTATGGAGGGTTGAAGGGATTCTTCTACATGTATGGGATGAAGGTAGGTTGCTAAAAGCATTGCAATACAGTGGGTAGACAGTGATACATGTATGAGAGAAGAGAGAGGTGGGGTGGGGTGAGGGGGAAATTGTTGTAAATGTAGGGGATGGGGGTAGGTTGTTAAATGCCTCGTGTGGCATGGTGTGGAATGCAGCAGGTAGACAGAGGTACATGTAAAGGAGTGGGGGTGGCAAAGGGTTGTTGAATGGGGGGTGGGGTAGACTAACCATTAGTCTCAGAATGCAAACAAATAATTCATTTTAAATTAAAAGGGAGACCCAGTGAAATGAGAGTTAGGAGCCTGAGGAAAGCTAGACTTGCTTCATTTACGACTTTAGCACTGCAGGGAGGGCAAGGCTATAAGGAGAGTAAGTGGTTCAGGGGCTGTGACAGACTAGGGTTGGGGTTGTTGCATGTGTAAGCAGTTTGTTGGGAGTAAATGTGGAGGTATGTGTTTATGGTCTGGTGTTTTAACATGAATGGTGATCTGTGTTCTACTACCCACCTGCATGATGGCATGGGCTGTCTTCCACTTGTTCTGCACTTCCTCTGTCAACTTGTTCACCTGAACATACACAAATACACATCAGTCATCAATCAATATACATTATTTACCAAGTAACATCAATGGTTTGTCACCTGTGAGTACCCTAAACGGTCATAATTAATAAACACTGTAAATATTTGTTTTAGTCATTTCACAGAATTTGAAACCGAGAAGAACTTGTTTTCCATGCATGGACGCTTCCCAAGAGTTATTTCCATTTCTGACCTTTCACTGACGCACTTGGATAGACCAATTACATCTACAAGACAGTAAAACACTTATCATACCACTTTGGTCTGTAAAGCCCAGGTGGTAATAAACAAGTGGCATGCAGTTCCATCAGTTCCAACAAAGTTCACAATAACAGCTGTGTAAAGCCTTGCATGTTATTATACACATACACACAGCTAAAGATAAAGACATAATCTTAAAAAATTCAGGACTTTCAAACTTGTCAAGTCAGTATGTCTGTTGCTTACCAGAGACTGGTCTTGCTTGAGTTTGTCGGACAGAGTTGAGTCAACCTGCAACCAATCACAACCATTCAGTAATGCAAGAATCTCAGACTGAAAAACGTGAAGTCAGCTTTCCATGTTGTCCTCATCTCCACAGACACAGTCACTTCCTCATATATCAGGTTTCAGATGCCATCACACATAATTCATTTTACGTCATCAGTGAGTCATCAATTAATATTCAACAGTCAAATTATCTTTACATGAATATATCCCACCTTTAAGAACAAGATATGCTCTAGTTCAGCTATAACGAAATACAAAGGAACAAGCTAGTGTAGTTATAATATTTTACTGGTATATGGAGACATCTGAGTACCAACAAATTATACTTGAGGTACCAACAAATTATACTTGAGGTACCAACAAATTATGTACCAACAAATTACACTTGAGGTACCAACAAATTATACATGAGTACCAACAAATTATACTTGAGGTACCAACAAATTATACTTGAGGTACCAACAAATTATACTTGAGGTACCAACAAATTATGTACCAACAAATTATACTTGAGGTACCAACAAATTATGTACCAACAAATTATACTTGAGGTACCAACAAATTATACTTGAGTACCAACAAATTATGTACCAACAAATTACACTTGAGGTACCAACAAATTATACATGAGTACCAACAAATTATACTTGAGGTACCAACAAATTATACTTGAGGTACCAACAAATTATGTACCAACAAATTACACTTGAGGTACCAACAAATTATACTTGAGGTACCAACAAATTATACTTGAGGTACCAACAAATTATACACTGCTTGTTAAGATGGCAATATGGCTGCTGTGATGGCCATAATAAGAGTTTAAATAGATTATGGAAAGTATGTTGTGATGCAGAAGAAATGACTGGCAGAAAGATGCTTTCAACACCCCTTTTTCTCCTTTTAAAGGTCACATGCAACGTAAAACACAACTTTGCAGATTCTGGTACCTTTCGGTGTGCACTTACCAAAACAAATCATAACAAATGCCAATTCAACCTATAAAGTAGAAAAAAACGCAATGAAAAAAAAGCCCGCGAAATCAGAGTTCAAACGTTTCACTAAGTTCCCCCCAGCGCTGGGGGGAAAACTGGTTTCAACAGCTGCGCTGCGCAGCGTCCATAACGCATGCGCAGTGAATAGGTTCGCGGAGCTTGAAACAATATGCATGCCCAGCGTCTGAGGTCGTGAGCAGTAGTCTAATCTTGGTTGTGTACACAAACAAGTAAATAATCTACTTGTTACGTAAAAAAAACCTTGTTGATTGTGGTAAGCAGTCTCTGTCACAGAGAAAGCTCAGTGTCTGGTTTATTCACACCTGCCTGTCTGCTAAAGACAACATGCAATACACAGCTTCAATCACTGACCACGTGCAATTTGAACTTAACACCTATCAGACTATACGACATAAAGAAAGTATGCTGATTTATGACTCGTGCACCCGAGTCCCGTGTCTGCCACATTATGTAATTAGGCACGTGTGATACACATGACATGTTTTTATGTCTGTGGGTTGCAAACATACTACATTCATTTTTTTTCGGATGACTGGATCTGACGGAAACTGGTGCAAACTCTTGTCAGTTTTAAGTCCGCTTTGTACTTGGACGAATGACAGATTCCAGCCACGCAGCAGTTTACCATCTCTACTGACATGAATTTTGATTGTATCGAGCGCAAATTCAGAGAACATGTATTTTCCAAACCCAACATCTCTATATACATTCTTCATGGATAACGACTTCTTTTAGTGTATATGATTTTGTTTGACAACAGTATATGAATCCATACTGAAACGACGCATCAAGTACACAAAAAGAAGTTGTTATCCATAAAGAATCTTACTTTCTTGTGACTGGCTATACTTCTAAAATGCCCATCAAACAGATCATCTTTCTGTACACACAATGAACCCTCGGCATATCAGCAAATGAAACAGCCAATCGGAAGCCGTCGTTACACTTGAGTGCATATACACCCGCTATGACTGGGTTCGGTCTCCCGAGGGCTTCGTTTCGGGGGAAGTAAGCCCAAGTACAAAATATTGCACTTTTGAATTGCGATTGTACGCTTATAATTTTGTTTATTTGTTTTTTTTAAAAGCAGCAATGTATATTATATGTCATGAATAAGTGATAAATGTGTTTTAATTATGTTTCATTTTCTGGTTGCATGTGACCTTTAAGCAACTAAGACAAGTTTGGGTATAATGATGAAGAGAATCCACTCAGTTAACCTCTGAAGTGAGTTTGGCATTAAAAGTACGACATGGTCACCATCTCCACAGCACATGGATGGTAATGTCAGTCTAATAAGAGTAAGGTAAGGTACATTATAACATATGTTATATTTGAGAATACTATTTCTTGGTAAAGTACAAACTGTAGTACATTTGTTGTGTTGACTCCCATGCGATGTGCGAACCCTTACCCTCAGATTCAGGCACCTAATACCACTTTGTGAATGGCATTGCGTAAACAAGGCACTTTCATCAACAAGAGACACCCCAGAGCATTCCTGAATCCATGCTTGTCACATCAGTGCAAAGGATTAATTATTAAAACAAGCCATTACCACCTACAAAGTTCGTATCACAAGAAAAAATCAGGAAAAAAGGTTTGTGCAAATATGAGCTGGGGTGAAAGAAGTGTTAGGATAGAACAGTGCCTCAACCAGATCGTGTTGGTACCTGTCCATCACAACTAGGGCTCACTTCTTGTCTGTCTGTAGGCACGAGGTAAATCGTGTCACTGCTGCGTCTACTCTGCTGAAAAAACACAGACTACCATGCAACTTTGCCACACAAGCATCCTATCTAATGTCTGCATCTAACTATGAACTGCAAACTCAAACTGACACTGGATAAGCATTTATGTCCTCTATTTACAAAGAGTGCATATCTATTAGTTACACACAGGTGTATAATGTATTGAAGCCATCAACTTGGAGTGAGTGAGTGAGTGAGTGAATGGGTGGAGTGATGCTGGTCTTAGACATATCCCACTTTAGAGAAACAGTTATGGTGATGACAATCCAAGAAACAATTTGAATGAACCATGATTTGAACCACCTACTAAAGGTTCCCGGTGGTCACAAGGGAAGTAACTCTGTGCTCTGTAAGACTGATTCCCTGCTTCCCCTCATACCAATTGTTTACCCATTAGCACCTACTTTAGAACATGACTTTTATGTTCTTAATAAATACAAAACATATTTCTTTTAATTCAAAATGTTGCAGACATGTACATTTAAAACCACTCTCAATGTATTCAAATTCAATGCATCTTTTTAGTTTAAAAGCAATGAATAGCATCAGTAATGTAATATCAGCGTCCTTGTGAAATGAAACAATATACATAGCAACTCCTAAGTGCACTAGCAAAACAACATCATCCATGCATATACAACACACATAGTGTCTGCTGTAGAGATATCTTTGATAGGGATCTATCTAATATTCACAACAAAGTGCTCCAGGGCCCCTTTTCACAAAACTCTCGTAGCCTAAGATCTCGTAAGTTTTCTCGTAGCCATTGTACCTCCTATACTGTAATATAGGAGCTATGGATGTTATGAGAAAAGTTACGAGATCTTAGGCTTACGAGAGTTTTGTGAAACGGGGCCCTGGCCGGTATATCTTGGAAAAAATCATTGTTTCCCAATATTGCCTCATGTCATTTTCTAAAATATATCAATGTTTTTCCAGCTCCAAATACAAGGCAATACTTTTCCTATCAGTATAAATAAGTCTCCATTATGGTGGTCAATGGTGATGATATCAATGAAGATCAAGTCTCAATGAAGCCAACACAATCCTAGATAAACCTGAACAGGTAAGGATTCTAATTCAATCTTTGAGAATGTTACCAACATTTGCTGCACATTCAGCTCTGAATATACGCCCCTGTGCAAATTAAGATAGATCCCTTCAAATGCACTGAAACTGTGGGTAAATTACTACAAGCAAGTACTAAAAGTTTGCATGAATAAGGATAATTAATTACTGTTAATGAATTGCTGTGTGGACTATATCAGCATGCCACCTGTCCACAGTTCTAAATTCTGGTTTGGTATGTGACTAAAATGTTCTTGTAAAGATAAAGAGAGGTAAATATATGAAACACTACCATATTAAACAGTTGTTCATTCTACATGCTTGAACATATTGTGCTTAATGTTAACTCACCAGCTGTGATGCTTCGATCATCTCCTTCAACATTGTGATCTCATTCCGTAGTTCACGAATAGTCGCAACATTGGGGTCCTGGAATGGTTTCAAATAATAGATGATATACAGCAGAAGAAAACTAGAACCACACTCAAACTATGCTCTGTAAGTACTCGGCTATAGTCTAATACTGAGGTACACTTAAAAATTAAGAATAAGTTGTTCTCAACTGTCGTTTGAGAAAAGTTGATTGACAAGTTTAAGTGTATACCAATACCTCATTCACTTTTGGCTTATTGACAATACTTTTGGCTCTCTGTGCATAGCGCAATGTGCTGATTGTTTCATTGTAGTATACACTTGCTGGTGATATTGCTGAAAGTAGACAAAGGTTATATCCATATTTTGGTCAGCTGAAGAACATAGCACATCTTTAGGTACATGCAGGACAGTGGTGTTGCCCAGTGGTAACAGCCTTCTCTAGTCACACCACAGGCCTGGAAATATGCAATACTGCTTTACTCATTCATGTCCATGCACATTAAATATGCAGTTCCTTTTCACATCAGTAATAACATAAAAAAATAATGTTTATTTTATAGCAGGCAGATTCATGAAGGTCAGTGTTCAAATATTGGCCTTCAGTGACCCATGATTGTCATAAGAAGCTACTGGATTGTGTGATCTGGCACGCTGACTTAGTTGACACATGTTCACAATTGCGCAGATCAATGCTCATGCTGTTGATCACCGGATTGTCTGGTCCAGACTCAATTATTTACAGACCAGCACCATATAGCTGGAATATTGCGGTGTGCAGCATTAAACTAATTCACTCACTATAACAGGTAGATGTTTACAGATATCATATCCTGAGAGTCTGATTGACATGGCACACTGGTTATTGACTTGCCCCAGTCTATCCTGAAAAGTTACACGAATCCATTTCGTCATAGCCAACTATATATGACATCTATGGCTGCAGCCATACTGTGTGACATACTGGCTATCAAGATGGGTTATGCATTTCACACTGTCCTGAAAATGACTCCATTTGATATTGTTCATATTGTTATAACCAGTCATGTTCTGCTATCACATCCAGTGAGGCTGGAACCAAATCTGTAACAGCATGACCTACTGGCAGTCATGATCGTCTCCGAGTCGTCCCCATGACTCTCCTTGATATTTACTACCATTAAGAAAAGTTAATTTTGTTATGGCCAGTTATGTTGCATTTTTCACATCCAGTGAGGCTGGCACCATATCTGTTAGAGCATAACCTATGGACAAACATGATGGTCTCTGAGTCGCTCCCAAGACTGCCCTTAATATTTACTACCATGAAGAAAACTTATGTTATGGCCAGGTATGTTGCATTTATCACATCTAGTGCGGCTGGCACCAGATCCGTAATAGCATGACCTACTGGCAATCATGATGGTCTTGGAGTTGCCCCCCAGACTGTCCTTCAGGAGCCATGTGAGGATCGAGTCCCTGTATGGGATGTACAGTGAGCGCTGTCTCCGTGGACTGGACGGCAGGCTGGACATGCTCTCTCCCCCACTCATGCTTTGGAAGCTCTGGGAGGAACCCATGTTGTCAAGGCTCCATGACAACAGGGATTTCTCAGCTGAAAACAGTCACAAATATTCAGCTAAATTATAAGCTGACTCAGCACTAAACATCGTTACTCTCTATGATTCAGGATTTTCCCTGTTGTGGATAGTCACAAGCATTAAGTCAGAACTTTAAACATTAAACTTTTGACTAAAGAAATGAACATACTCAAATTTGGCAGCATATATATATAGCACAGTAACTTAATGACAAACCCATACAATAACATACATGATATTAAAATCATATATGACAATACAAGAGAAATATTCATCAAAGAATAAATCTAATCAAGGGAGACCACTCATGCCTGCCATTATATCTAACATAATGAAAAAACAATGCCACCCAAACAGCAGTAAATATGTTTAAGGGAGACAACTCATTATAATTATAACATCCCTCATGATAAAACAATAGGTTCCCCTTCACTATATTAGAATCACATGCTCCCTGAGCGGGCACCATATAGAAAAAACTGAAAGGACCAACTTGTGACAGCAGTGACTGGATGAAATAGAGTAAAATGTTTTTGAAGAGCACATGCATCCAGTAATTAAAACTGACCACACTTTGAAGTATTCAGTGCGGTCATTTTTATCACCATGACTTATACTCATATGTGTAAGGAAATTTTTAAGTAGGTGGCATTTGGTGCGAAACTGGGGTTGAAGTGTTCTGCTTCCTGTGCTTTGAATTGGCCAGAAATTGTGTTTTATTGTAGTTTAACGGCCTGACAGTACCCATGTGTACATGGCTGTTGAAAGCCAGTATGATTTTTAAAAAAAATAAAAGGTTACTATGGAAGTCTACAGGAAAACATTTGGTGTGCTATAACCAATACCACTGAAACAGCTGTAAACACATTCAAGGGAGATAACTCATGTTAGTAATAACATCCTTCATGCTAATAAAACAATACCATTTGAACAGAGAATCAATTAAAGGGAGACAATTCCTGTTGTATGATGGTCTTAACCATTTAGTCACTAACAGCGTTTATCAAACATATCATACCAAGGGTCTTGATGACAGTGCCCAATGTGACTAGTGACTTGTTGATGTTTGAACCTTCTTTCAGCTGCATCTTGTGCTCAGAACTGTAGGATGGGTTAGCTCTCTCACTGAAAATAAACACAAACATTAACTGAATGTGAACACACAGTATCAACTCAAAGTAAGCATAAAGCATTCAGCATCAGTGCTTTATGCATCAACTGAGTGTAAACACAATACAATAAGCTGAAAGTAAACACAAAGCATCAACTGTAAACATCAACTGTAAATACAAATCATTTGATTGAAAGCATCGACTGAAAGCCAACACAAATCTTTGCCTGAAAGCACCAACAGAGCATGTCAGTATACCTCGGTTTGCATAATAATACATCCCACTGATAAATAATGCATGTGTAGATTCTCTATTCTGTTTTATCATATTAGAGTAAGGCTGCTAAAATGTGTTATTAGACGGATGTAAACAAGGTTACTATCACCCGCCCGTTATCACCTGAAAACTTACCTTCCAGCGAGGTCAACGAGGTGGATTTTGCTGATGATCTCATGAGGCAGGCCTTCCTCCAGCTTGTCCTGTAATGAATCACAAGCAATGAGTCAGTGAGTTGGACTTGAAGATGGTTTTAGCTATACTCGAGCAATATCACGTCAGTGGATGCCAGCAGTGGGCTTCATACATTGTATATACATGGAGAATTGAACCAAGGTCTTGCCAAGTGACACCTTTAACCAGTAGGCTACTCCAACACTACAGTAGGAATACATACAGAATTTTCACATGACTGGTTGGTCCATATCAAACAGAAAAATAGGTTTCATAAAACTCTGTAATGGCTACTATTAGGTTTTTGTAAGTTCAGTGTTACAATCAGTAATATTCCAGTCATACAACAGCATCCTATAAATTATCAAATATGGACCAGACAATGCAGTGATTGAGATCACAAATGCTGAGCTAAGCAATTGTGACACAACACCTAAGTCCACAAGCCTCAGCACCCAATCCTGATAGTTGTAAGCACATGGTACTGCTGACCAGTGCTACCTGCTACAGTCACAAGCATTACCAATTCTATCCCAGAATTCCTTACAGTATATACCTGAGTATAAACAATGGTGAGGATGGCATGGCTCCTGCTGCTGTGTTCATGCATGTGGGTGGCTGCTGTTGTCCGGTTCTCATTGCCCCTCAGGAGCAAACTTTGAAAGGCCTCACCGTCTATCACGGAATGCTGTGATAGATCTACAAAATAATGTTAAATGGTTCATGTTTTAATTCAAATTCTTCTAAATTCATGTATCTGAAGTGTGAATAATACAAGGTTACATTGGAAGGCACCTTTCCATACCTAACTACTATTTCATCATATTTTCACCATAATGTATGTCAACTAACAATACTAGGTTTAAAAATGAAATTAAAATACGTTTTACCTGTTAAATGTAAAAGTTGTGGGACATTATGTTTACCTCCATGTGAATACATCATACTAACACTATTTGCAATAGCAACAGTCTGTTGCGACCAACTGTTGCAATACTCTCTCCTTGAATTGTCTCATTTGAAGTCATTTCCCAAAGGAATATTTAATTTATATGAAATATAAACAAGCTGAAGTAGTTTCAGTCTCTTTTAATAACTGACAAAACAATTGAAACCCAGATTAAGTAAACAGTTAAAACATTAACTCAATGAGCCTGCAAGTCTGCAGTCAACAACTGCAATCCACCGATAGTTCCATGCATTCTTATAGCCCTAGTTTTGATACAGTGTTGCCGATACAATGAAATCTGCTTTTAGAAAATATTTCTCATGCTTATGGCAATGACAAAATGTCTGAAAATACGGTGGCTTGCTTTGATGTCAGCATAATCAGCATTTTAGCACATTTCAGTTATAACATACCAAACATCAGACTTTCACTTCTCCAAAGTGCGCCTAAAATATCTCACATTCTGTCACTTTCAGATGTGAAAATAGTGGCTGGATTCGATATTACATGCATGTGATGCAAATATCTCACAAAGATAGTTTCATATGAAAATAACTAGTTAGTTAATTTGCAGATAGATTACCTAAAGAATGTCATATGGAAACAATGGGAATGTGGGGATGAAAGGTGAATGTGTTCTGTACAGGTAGTACATAGAAATGAATTTATTTTGGGTTAAATACGGTAGAGCTTGCCTACTGCAGCGAAGGTGTTTTGCACGTGAGATTTGTGCTGAAGCCACGTGACGAAGGTGACGTGGTGAGATTGAACATGAGTTGAGTCATTCGAGGTCTTCGCACAACACGGCGAGCAGCTTTCTTAAATCTACACTCTGCTATGAATCAGCGTACGGTTTCACCTTCACAGCATTCGGAGGACTCTGATGCATCCAAGACGAATCAGCAGAAGGAATCCATAGAAGGTTATGAAACTTTTCAATTATTTAAAGATTACATGGATTGCAAACTAAAGACATTTAAACGTGACATTATTGAAGAGAGTGAAGAAAGATCATTCGCAGCGTTCAAAAGGGCTCGTAGAGATTCAGAAATTCCAAGTTTTCGGTTTAAAGGCAACCAACTTCAGTATAAATTTAATGCTGGTTGTTTGGACAAGATTGACACAGCTTTCAGATACATTAAGAGTAGCAGGTATTCTGATTGTGTGGGGATTCTCCAAGATCTTTCCTCAGACATTTCCAGGAGGAATAAGCATATCCGTTTAGCGGATAGGTCACCATCTGGTTGGGCTGTTGTGGCTGAACTAGAGGGAGATGATATTGCCTCTGGATCCGAGGAAGAACGTAGATTCGAGAAAGCGGAGAACAAAGCCCTGCGCAAAAGACGTGCGTCGTCATTCCGGACCAGAGGGAGACCCAACTATGTTGCACCCAGTGCTACTGTGTCTTCTGCTAGCATGGTTGATACTTCTAGGGAAACTACAACAGGTCAGAGCCAGCCATTTCGTTCCATGGTCAAACGAGGTCCAGCTCCCAACCAACAGTGTTATTTCTGTGGCGGGTTCGGCCACTGGAGGGTCGCCTGTCCAGCGGCAGCCTCACTACGTGCAGCCCAGTCAGCCAGCTCCGATTCAGTCCAGTCCAACCAAGACGCAGTTGTCAAGAAGTAAAGATGTCACTTCAGGTAACCACGTTTCTTTAATAAAGAAGTTATTACTTTAGTCAGATGAATAGTTTGTATCGTTCCTGAGAGTATTCTTACAAAAACTTGTTTTAGGACGAGTTGCTGTGAAAAGTTGCAGTTCCGACGTTCAGACGCCATCAGTCAAGAAAACCAAGACACAACAGAGGGATGTTACTTGTTCTCCAGTTTGTGACATTGACAGTTCTGCAGGCTCAGGAGGTAATGACCTCGCTTCTGAGTTTATTCAGCTAAGGTCTTACGAGTTTGAATCCGAATCTTTGTGTGTTGTGAAAGGTAGTTTAAGGAAACATGTTTCCTTTTGGGTTAAAATTGGAGCTCCTCAGTTTGTGATCGATACTATAACAGACGGTTATGTCATTCCTTTCATTGATAGTCCTCCTCCATCTTTTTCTAAAAATAACCAATCCGCTTTGAGGAACGGTACTTTTGTTGTACAGGCTATTCAAGAACTTTTAAGAAACTCTTGTATTGTTGAGCTTGATAGTCCTCCTTTAGTTGTTAATCCTCTTTCAGTAGCCATACAGCGTTCAGGCAAGAAGAGGCTTATCCTTGACCTTAGGTTTGTCAATCAGTTTGTTTACAAAAGAAAGATTGTTTTTGAGGGCTACAAAACAGCCTTGGATTTTGTGCAAGACACAGGTTTCATGTTTAAGTTTGATTTAAAATCTGGTTATCATCACATCAACATACACTCTAGTCAACAACAGTACTTGGGTTTTGCTTGGAATGCTAATGGCATTATTAGGTACTATTGTTTCACAGTTTTGCCGTTTGGGTTAACATCTGCACCTTACATCTTTACGAAGTGTATTGGTCCACTAGTTACATATTGGCGAAGGCAATCTATTCATATTGTTGTGTATCTTGATGATGGCTTTGGTTATGCTAGATCCAAGGATTTGTGCTCTAGCCATTCGGACATTGTTAGAGACACTCTAGAACAATCAGGTTTTGTTGTTAATATTGAGAAGTCAGTATGGCATCCTGTTACAGAGTTAGAGTGGCTTGGATTCACATGGAATTTAGATTCTAGTGTTCTTTCTATTCCTGTCAAGAAAACAGAAGATATAGTGTCTAGTTTTTCAGCATTCACATCTGTTTTGCCCAGGTTCACAGCAAGGAGTTTGGCTGCTTTAGCAGGTAAAGTCATAGCTCTTACTCCTGTTTTGGGTGATGTTTGTAGACTTTTCACAAGGCATATGTATTCCGAGGTCCAAAAGGCTTCTTCCTGGGATAGATTTCTTAGGTTAAATAATTCTCATTGTGTGTATGAATTGCTGTTTTGGAGAGACAACCTGCGTAGTCTAAAACCAAGAGCGCTGTCAACGGTTAGTAAACCTATGCTATCGGTGTTTTCATATGCAAGTGATGTAGGTTGTGGAGGTTATGTTGTGGATTCTGATCATGTGTTTCAATATGTCTGGGACTCTCAAGAGATACTTTGTAGTTCCACGTGGAGAGAATTGAAGGCCATAGAATTAGTTCTTATTGCGTTTACCAGGGTTCTAATGGGCAAAACTGTAAAGTGGTTCACAGACAGCAAACCATGTTGTCATGTAGCTTCATGTGGTAGTTCTAAACAACATCTACAACAAGTTGCCACCTCCATCTTTGTGATAGCCAATCAGTACAACATAAGGTTAAAGTTCAGCTGGATTCCCAGATCAGAAAATGAAAAGGCCGATGCTCTGAGTAGGTTTGAAGATTCGGATGACTGGAGAGTTACAGATGATGTTTTCAAATTTTTAGATGGCAGATGGGGGCCACATTCTGTAGATCGTTTTGCAAACCATTTGAACACCAAGTTGAAAAGGTTTAATTCCAGGTCATGGGTACCAGATACAGAGGCAGTTGATGCATTTACTCAGCAGTGGTATGGGGAGAACAGTTGGGTAGTTCCTCCTGTGTATTTGGTGTGTAAAACTGTACATTTCATCTTAGCATGCAATGCTTCTACTACACTGGTGGTGCCAATGTGGCCTTCCGCTCCATACTGGCCGTTGTTATTCCTGGAAGGGCAACCCAGAAAATTCATTACAGACATGATTCAGTTAAGTGGCAGCAACGCTGTTTCAGGAGGGAGCAAGCAGAATATATTCAATAGTTTCACTGGGTTCATGGTTGCTCTCAGGTTTGACAACTGATTATATATCTTTTCAGGTATATTTTCCGTTGGTATATGGCGAGACAAGGATGATCTGGTGCACCAGGATTTAGTTGACTTATCTACAAAAATGCCTGGAATAGTTTTAAAATCTAAAGCAGATGCTACAGTGGTAAAATACAGAAGAGCTTTTACATGTTGGAAAAAATGGGCCTCAAGGTTTAAAGAAATAACTGTTTTGCCTGCAAACTCTTTTCATGTAGGTTTGTACCTTATGTCATTGATTCAGTCGGGTAAAAGGTCTCCCGTTATTATGAATGCAGTTTACGGTATAAGATGGGCACACAGAGTAGCGGGTTTACCAGATCCATGTCAACATGACCTGATTAAGAATATTACAGAAGCCGCAAGGAGATGTTACAGTGACCCTCTCAAGAAGAAAGAGCCTATAGATGTTGTTATTTTGGAAAAGTTAGTTGTTAGATTTGGCAGAGAGGATTGTTCGCTTTTAGATTTAAGGTTTCTGACAATGTCCATTCTTTCATATGCTGGTTTTTTCAGATTTTCTGAAGTTTCCTCTATTAGGCGGTCTGATATTTCTTTTCATGAAGGATATGTTCGTATTTTCATAGAAAAGAGTAAGACGGATGTGTACAGAGATGGTAGATTTATTGTAGTTGCAGCATCTGGTTCCAAACTCTGTCCAGTCAGAATGCTTCACCGTTATATTTCATTAGCAAATATTAAAGAAGATTCGCATGAGTTTATTTTCAGACAAGTGAGTTATTGTAAAAAGCAAAGGATATATGTTCTCAGAGGTAATAAGCCAATCTCTTACACGAGAACAAGAGAAATTTTCAGGGAAAAATGTCATGAAATAGGAATAGATGTGAACAGTTTTGGTTTGCACAGTTTTCGTGCTGGAGGAGCAACAGCTGCTGCGAATGCAGGTGTACCTGATCGTTTGTTTAAGAGACATGGTCGCTGGGTTTCCGACACGGCAAAAGATGGATATGTTAAAGATGACATAAAAGAGTTACTGAGCGTGACTTCTATGTTAGGCTTATAATTTCCTGGATCTGTAATAAATAGTTCTCACTTCTTTGCCCTGTCTTTTAATTTCGAGCTGCGGTAGGCATTACCCATGCGAAGTATTTTGTTGTACATAAATAAATATTTTATGTTCGTTTGATCGAAGAGAATTAGAACATAAATGAATTTATTTTGGGTTAAATACGGTAGAGCTTGCCTACTGCAGCGAAGGTGTTTTGCACGTGAGATTTGTGCTGAAGCCACGTGACGAAGGTGACGTGGTGAGATTGAACATGAGTTGAGTCATTCGAGGTCTTCGCACAACACGGCGAGCAGCTTTCTTAAATCGAGTGTATTGGACCTTGTTGAAGTTATGAAGGTTTCAGTATTGAACCTTCAATCCGTATGGATAATTCTGGATTACAAGTCGGATGGTTCATGTACGCAGTATTGCGATCTGTATTAGCAGTGAGGTACTGAGATTCGGATGTAAGGAGGAGAGGGCTGACCTGATGTGATCTTATATGACATGGAGCGGCCTGGAGATGGGACCTGACCCAAAATTGAGGATGTAAGGAATTGGAGATATGTATTTTAGTTTTGCCTTGCATTTAAACACAAACAAATGAATAATAACAGTAATGATAATAATATATTAATAATATTAATAAAATGAAGTTAGTATTGCAGGAACGTCTGTAGTATACTTCATATATGTGTAAGCAGTTTTTTCTGGTTTTGAATTTGCTTGTTTTTCAGGTACAGGTTGAAGGTGCAGACGAGATGGTATTTTAATATTCTGCCGGCTCTTTGTATACTCTGTGTTAATAAACCTGCTCGTCTGTGAGCTGCGGTAGGCATTACCCATGCGAAGTATTTTGTTGTACATAAATAAATATTTTATGTTCGTTTGATCGAAGAGAATTAGAACATAATAGATCTGACTGCACTTACCCTCAACGTAAGGTCCTTCCTTGGGGTGCTCCCTGACCTTGAGGGTGTGGCGCTCGACCTGTCCCACCATTGGTGTCATCAGTAGGTCTCTCACCCGCTCATTGTAGATCTCTAGGTAGCTTAGCAAATCCAAAATAGGGTATTTCAGTATGATCTCAAAAAAAATATTTCCAAGAAATTGTCATGACATCAAATATTTTTAAAAATTATCACCATATTCTCTTCCCATAGAGGTTACTCAAGTAATACCTTCCCACATAAGTTCTAATACAGAAATACTTCCCAGTTCTCGTAAACCACCCTAACGTGAAAAATCACAACACACATTATCTCCCTTCTTTCTATCCAGTCAGAATATGTGATACATCGATTTAGATCCAATATGGTGATCCCGATCCCTGTTTCTTGTGGATACTCTTTCTCAACAATTGCTTAACTTGACTAATACAAGCAAATCTGGGGTCACAAATTGAGCTGATGTGACACACAGGACATGGTTAGTTTGACAGACAAGTTAATGGTTAGTCTGACCTCAACGAGGGTGATGGAGATGCCATTCTGCCATTACTAGAGGGAAAGTTTGCAAGGAGAAGAAATTCTAGCTTTCCTGAAGCATATAGAAACTACTGAAGCTTTGCAAATATTCACTTCTGAAACCTGATTGCACAGCTAAATCTGATTGCAACCACTCATGAATCCTGAACACTCACACCATGAAAGGGCTATATTAGAACAGCGGTCTGTGGGAAGACATGACTAGAATATCTCTGTGGGAAGAGAATGCCCCATATTTTATAAAGGACTTACAATACACTGCTGCAACTTTGTCAGAGATGATGTATGTTGAATGTATATAAATGGGAAAATATCAACATTATTATTGTAAGCAAAACATACCATAATTTTCTTAACCCATTTCACAATGTTCTGTATACAGTGTCCATGAAATTTCAGATTTCTGCAATGCTCCAAAAAGTATATTTCAAAATATCTATATTAAAAATTTTACACTCCATGTAACAAAAAACAAAACAAAACAAAAGTAGCAAAAAAACAAACATTTTTGTTCCTAAGATGTAATTTTTCATTTGATCAATTAATTTGAGATTGTTTATGTGAGTAGATATCTTCCTAATGTTTTAGTCTCTTAAGTGTCCCTTTTGTGGAAGATGAGGTAAAAAATACTTGGACAGGAACGCACAGATGAATATTCATTGTCCTAAAGAGGGATAAAAGGTTTTCGTCCACACGGGTCTGCACACCAATGTGCCCCATCAACTCCTTTCAAGGTGAGATGATAATAACAAGTCCACAGAAACTGACTGTCATATTCTAACTATTATGGACAAACCCTGTGCATTAAGCTGGTACTGTCTATGTGATTTGGTTGAAGAATATTTGAAGAACATCCACTGAGGAATAGAACAGATATTCTTGTAAGACCCTTGTGGAATTATTGTGCAGGTGTCTAAAAATGCTATGGTAAGTAATGAAAGGAGGAAAGTTTTTAGACCTACCTGACATCAACTCTGTGGCTACTTCTCTGCTCATTGTTCTCTCCTTGGACATGTATGTGACTGAACAGGCCCTGAAATATATAAAACATGGGTACTTAACTGAATACTGAAAGCCTGTCAAACAATTAGAACAGGTATTTGACAGAACTACTTCTGAAATACACTACACACGTGCGTGTGACTGAACAGCACCTGATATATATATATAACACATGTATGTGACTGAACACAATACACAACAAACCTGTGTGTGACTGAACACAATACACAACACACCTGCATGTGTTAGAAAACAATACACCACACACCTGCATGTGATTGAAGACAATACACAACACACCTACGCGTGACTGAACACAATACACAACGCATTTGTGACTGTTATACATAACATACATGTCACTGAGTGAGTATGGTTTTACACCGCTTTTAGCAATATTCCAGCAACATCACAGCAGGGGACACCAGTCATTGTGCCCATGTGGGGAACTGAACCCGGATCTTTGACACAAGGGAATGCCTTAACCACTAGGCTACCACACAGCCCCCATTTGTTACAGAAAACAACATGCCACATACATGTACGTGTCAGAGTGTAATACAAAATAACAGACATGCTTTAATGTTTTGTTGTGTGGTTTCATTTCCAAGTATACAATTTGTTTTAAATTTACTACTGCAAAATCACTATATTTATACTTCAATTTGAATAATTCTTTTTCAGCAATTTGTTCAAAATACTTGATATGAGTGGTCTGAGATGGGAATGGCCACACAGTATGCTGACAATGTGCTGACCAGACATCTATTCCACAAAGAAATCGTACCACTTCAAATGTCAAAAACCTATGTTTATAGCTTATCACTTACGATAGAGTACCAAGAACCATGTAGCCTAGTACCACCATTTGACACAACACACTTTAAACATGAATTATAGGATAAATTATAGGACAAAGTCCCTTTTAAATAGTACCAGTAAAAAAGTTCTCGGTATAGTAAGAAAAAACTGATTTTGTTATTTTTTTTGACAAGATTAACATCTAAGATATAGTGGTTTGAAGTTGGTCTTACAAGGTCATATGTACGCCAAACACACAACTCGAGAAGCCAAGATTATATGTAAATGTAGTCACAAGTCCAGTACCAAATGCAGGGGCCAACTGTGGACTAACGTAAGGTATGGCAACCAAGAGCTCAGATATCACTGGCAAAGTGCATCTGTCCATGAAGAGACATTTGTTCTATGTGAGACAATGAAAACATATAAACTGAAAAATAATTGTTTTTCTTTTTAGAAAGTGAAAAGGGGACTTTTTCCCAGAGGACTTTTTAACCTACACAAATTTAGGACATATTTATCGGGACATGTTTACCAAACACCTAAACATGAAGATCCCAGTGTGACTAATATCTGACTAAGCATCCAAACACTCACATAACAGAGTTCTGATAGTTATCTTTGGTATACAGTTTGTGTCATTATAATCTGCGTAATAAGTAACGCTTTGTACAAGCAAAGCTTAATGCTTTGTACAAGCAAGAGTTGAAAGCTTGCCCTAGCTCTTAAGCTGCAACAGTGTTGACAGTGTGATAAACCCATGCAATCAACTGGACCTAAGGTGGAACCCAGGCCCCCTATCTGACTCTATTCACTATTTTCACACATTGGATAAGCTTTATTTGCTTGTCATTTTGAAGCCATTTATAACGGACTGACGTGTGGCGGCTATAGTGAATCACTCAAGCAAGGGAATGGAACAGATCTACAGGGCCCAGCTGTCTCTGACTGGGTCTTAACTATATACTTTGTGTATTGGAAAATACCTATGTGTGACACTGCACAGTATTTCCGGGAAAGTGTTAACGAACAAATGGCTTGCAGCTGCTATATAAGGTAGCAGTGGTAAGGTCCATGTTAACTCTCCAACTTGTTCAGTCATGTCACATGCATGGAATGAACTCTGGGTATATTCAAGTATTCCTATAGCCTGTCATAGCTAGCACCTGCATTGGCTGCTGAAACCATACCTAATACCTGCAGAAGCTACTGAAACAATAGCTAGCTACTCAAACCATAGCTCACACCTGCAGTGGCTACTCAAGCTACAGCCCACACCTGCAGTGGCTACTCAAGCTACAGCCCACACCTGCAATGGCTACTCAAGCCACAGCTCACACATGCAGTGGCTACTCAAGCTACAGCTCACTCCTGCAGAAGCTACTCAAACCATAGCTCACACCTGCAGTGGCTACTCTAGCCACAGCTCACACCTGCAGTGGCTACTCAAGCCACAGCTCATACATGCAGTGGCTCAAGCTGCAGCTCACACCTGCTGTGGTTACTCAAACCACAGCTCACTACCTATGTATTCATTGGCAGTACATGATTCACCCACCACACTCACTTGGCGTTGGATACTACTAAACATAAATGATCTGAGAACAAAGAACAACTCACTTCTCCTATCCTCGGTATCACTCCTTCTTCACTCTGTAATAGAAAGTAAGATCATTTGTAGAGATCTTGTCATGATCATTTCATTCAACCGAGTTACTGCCACATATCTGCATGAATACACAAGAAAACCAACATATTATCATCTTCAAGCAAACCATATGAAGCCAGATGTTCTTCTTTTGTTGTCTGGACTACAGAATTCTGGCACCCAAATTCATGTCAGGTCTATTTTATGGCCTACTGATTGCCTTAAGTAAAACAGAATATCTTGACTGAGCATAAGACCTAAAACACTTACATAATCATTTGTCGGAAAGGAAAAGCTAACGACAGAGGCTTTTCAACATATGAAAGTTGAGGCCTATACAGTACATGTCTAACATACAGTCAGGAATTGTTGTGTCAAACATATGTTTGTCTTGAATTAAAAGTTCGGTCAATACATACTCTTCTCTATCACTTCTTTATTCAGAAGTTTTGGTTTTTTTCACAGATAATTTGTACTGTTCATATGTCTTTCCAACTTTGGTACAATGGTGTCTGATTGTACTTTTATTGTGTTAACAGATATGTTAACCCAAAGGTGTTGAAAATAGTACGTTCAAGGATCAACACTAGAAGTATGACATAAAATTCAAACTAAATACTAAAAATCATGATGGATTGTGAGAAAGATGATATGACATTAATCAAGAGTGAAACTTTAATTTCACATACCTCCAACAGCATATTTACAAAATAGCAGCATTACATTTTGTCTCTTTTTGACGAAAATGTATTTAATCAACGAAAACATATGTTTTTGTCCATACATCCAAATTTTAACGAAATGTCTTCAAATTTTGTAGAAGTTCCAATGCAAACATATTGGTGTAGGTAGAGGCTAAAATCTGTAGTGACAACGATAAAATCGCAGAGGTTGGCGTCATTCTGTTTATTATAAAACAAACATATAAAGAGCTACTACACATGTAAAAATGAAGTTTACATATCAAAGTACACATACACCCTTTCAATCAGATCATGATGATGAGCAACAATAGAACAGATGTTGCTGTTGTGGTTTTTGACACATTTGACGCAAAAACTCAATAAGATTTAGTCTGTATATGTTGGTGTCCCTCTTTTCATCAATAAACGTCACACCTGCCATCATTCTTTGCAAGACATGATCTTACCATATTTCCCATCATGGTGTAAGTTTTGCCTGTTCCTGTCTGGCCATATGCAAACAGACAGGCATTGTACCCTTCCAAGGCGGCCTGCAGCACCTCTGTCCCCAGATCCTGGTATACCTGAAGCAGATAACTCACTGTTAGCTTCTTGTCCAGTGTTTATACATAAATAACATGTAAAAGAAATTCCATTTTTATTCTGACTGTAGTAAATCGTTCAAGGCTGGTTGGTGTTGCAACATGAAGCCTTCCCATTGTGGGAGTTCCTTAACTAGTTTTGAGTAGTTGTATGGTTAATACAGTTTCAGGTCAAAATGATGTCCTGTCATATAAACACCTGATTGGCTTCCAGATCGCCATGGAATAAGACTCATAACAACCACTTTTTCCTCAGTCATAATAACCTGGCAGTTTCACCTGTTGTCATGGTTATTAAATACAGAATTTCAAAATGAAAATCAAAATTAGTGCAGCAACAAGGTCGAAGAAAGTTGATGTTTAGAATATTTTTAAAGTCAGAACCACAAAGTGTCTTCTACCTTCTCAAACAGTTTTGTCATTTACTGTGTAGTGACTGCAGAAAGCTCTACAAACATAATATAAAACTCAAGCTTCAAAACAGATAATCAAACACACCATTCTGGTGATAAATACATACTTGACAACTTACAAAAATCAGTTCTAGAGAGAGAAAAAATATCCCTGTCAAAAGTGGAGTAGTGTAGCTGTAACAGGTGTAGAACTTAACATTGCAAGGTTCATTTCCCCTGCTTCACAGAGGTCGCACCTAACTGTTTATTACACAGTAGTTGAGAATATACATCAGCATGTACACGATACTGGTGTCACTAATACATGGAGGTCATATGCACAAGTGATTAATCAGTCCACCATTGCACACACACAAATCAACATGGCTTGGTCCTACATTACAACTGAATATATCTCAAAATATACATTTTTGTATGTGCATGTGTAATTCTGTTGAAATTAGTATGTTTAGACTTGCTGTAGAAATCACACCAAGCCTTCTTATGTGAGCAACTGTAACAGATGTAGTCACATCATCCTGACATAAATGAAACATATCACAAGAAGATTTTACAAATTTTTCATAACATAATTGAGATACCAAGCTGTTTTATGCAGACAAATGTAATTCTAATTCCACCAAGAAACAGACACATTTCATTGATTAAATGAAGTGTGAAGTCTCTCTTAAAGCATGTTATTGCAAGAAAATGATGATTTGATCTCAGTGCTTAAAACTAAGCAGGATCTAATTGATGCTCATTTTCCACCTGTAAACCGGGATTTTATTCATTTTCTTGTACAACACTTTGGAAATATGATAAATGCAAGAGGATGGAATAGCATGTTCATTTATCAGGGGTGGATACAGCTTTTTCAGAAAGAAGGGTGCACACTATTGAGAAAAGTAGGGGGGATGCACGCTTCATTTTTACCCGAGTTTCAATGGTCATTAAACAGAATTTCAGGACCAAGGGCCTGCACCACCCCTCTGGATCCACCTATGAATGTTTGAGACTTTTCACTTAGAGCGAGTCATAGCCGAGTTGAGAGTGTTTACAATGCTACCAAAGACCCATGTTTATTCCATGATAGTAATGGAAAGTAATAAAGTACAATTCTTTATGGATAACAACTTTTTTATTATTTTATGATGCAACATTTCCTTATGGACTGTGAAAAGGTCCACAACATCGTAACTTAGGATCTGGTCTGACTCTGTGGTTTTCAGGAGTTTGGTTCAGAAATCGGTGGAGTCAGGGATGAACAAGTCTGTTGTTTTTCTGAGTGGGGCAAGGATTTCTCTTAGATGTTACCACCCATTGTTGTTGTTAATCCCTTTGATTCAAACCTACTTCTTGTTATTATATTATCCCCGCTCATGTATATAAGTCTGTGGTGTGCTATAGTACTTCTCTCATGCTTGACAACGGTAGAAGAATCCGTACCAAAACATCACATTATATAATAGTAAGGAAGTTGTTATCCATGAACTTTTACTTAGGTATGTCACCAACTTGTCACCAAAAATGCCAGTAACGGAAAGGTTAGAGTCCCACTCTTTGTGTCCCCTGCTAATATGACCAGAATATATATAAACAGATATTAAGCCAAGTTAACCCACATTTAACAATGGATTATCATGTATCAAATCCCAATACTAACCCACATTTAATAATGGATTATCATGTATCAAATCCCAATACTAACCCACATCTAACAATGGAATATCATGTATCAAATCCCAATACTAACCCATATCTTATAATGGATTATCATGTATCAAATCCCAATACTAACCCACATCTAACAATGGATTATCATGTATCAAATCCCAATACTAACCCACATCTAACAATGGTTTATCATGTATCAAATCCCAATACTAACCCATATCTTATAATGGTTTATCATGTATCAAATCCCAATACTAACCCACATCTAACAATGGTTTATCATGTATCAAATCCCAATACTAACCCACATCTAACAATGGATTATCATGTATCAAATCCCAATACTAACCCACATCTAACAATGGATTATCATGTATCAAATCCCAATACTAACCCACATCTAACAATGGATTATCATGTATCAAATCCCAATACTAACCCACATCTAACAATGGTTTATCATGTATCAAATCCCAATACTAACCCACATCTAACAATGGATTATCATGTATCAAATCCCAATACTAACCCACATCTAACAATGGATTATCATGTATCAAATCCCAATACTAACCCACATCTAACAATGGATTATCATGTATCAAATCCCAATACTCATATTGAATTACCATCATATGGTAGAATTTGAATTACCATAATATGGTAGAAAAGTGTATCATTACAACCTCTCTCTCTCTCTCTCTCTCTCTCTCTCTCTCCCTCTCTCTATATATATATATGCTTGGACAGAGACAGGTCTGCTCACAACTTCAGTTATCTTACCACCAGAATGTCATACCTCACTGACCATATTGCCACGTATGCAGAGATAATCAGACTACACACACGTTAATCATGCGATCTTCAAAGACCCATATCAAGTTACATAGTGTTAATCAACAACTAACAGTCTCGACTAAACTATGACTTCATAGTAATTGTTAATACATACTAGTTTTAAAGATTTTTTAAAATCAAACTTTAGGTACATGCACAAAAGATGCCTTGTCCAAGGTTATCAAATTTATTGAAGCCTTTATGTGGAAATTTATCTCTTAATTATGTGTTACATGCTGAAAACTCAATTCCCAACGTGTTCAAGGTGTGAAGCCCATTTCTGGTGTTCCCTGCAATGATATTGATGTAATATTGCTTAGAGTGACATAAAACATACTCACTCATTCTCTTAGTTATGTGTTACGTAACTTTTGACTGTCAGTAGTGATTTGTTTCTAAATTAAGTTTGCTTGATTCTTATAATGTTATTATTTGGCAGATTCCAGAAACCAGTTATGATTTACCTTTACCAGTTTCTCAGTAATTGCTGTCCGAATGGAAATGTTCCTCACCTTTTACATGCATTTGTTGACAGAAATTGTTTGGAAACAATACACATGATGTGGTTCTTGGGCTCACCTATTTCACTCGTACTGCAGAATGCTGACCTGATTCATGAACTTGTGATCAAATTGAGACCAATGAATTGTTCACAGACACAAAATCTAATGATTGCAACAAAACCAAATTTTACTCACTCTGCTGAAATCGACAGACTAATTCTGATGATTTGTCTCATAATTTTGGACACCTGAATAAAAAACTTATTAAACAAATGATCATTGTTTGATTACTTTGTGTCAGTTTTTATGAGGGGGGACCACTTGCTGGTAGAGGTGTGTGAATTGCATGTGTGAAAAATGTCACTACATACGCAGATTGATTACCTGACTGTACATTCATGCAACCATGCAATGCAAATCCATTACATAGACAAACCTTTTTTGCAAATTGTGTCAATTACAGTTGTGTGATCATATCAAAGACTATTCACTGCTGTATAGCCTTTTTTGTGCTATGTTAAAACATCTGTTTCCACATTGATATTCCATGACACTGAACTACAGTCGATCCTCAGTGTCTCAAACTCAGTTGAGACTGATTCTTGGTTGTGTTGAACTCATCTCTCTGTCCCTCCCATTTGCTTATATTTATATCATTATTTCTATGCTGACAGAAGAGTCAAAACTCAGATAAATCAAACTGTTCCCTTGGTTCAACACCACAGAGTTTGACTGAATATCTAAATGTTGTCAATGTCATCTATTATTATAATTCATTCATATATGTTTGAATGTTTGACCAATCATTTAATAGCTAACCTCATGACTATGCATCACTATTCAAATAAACAAGCATGCAGGTAAGAATAAAAACAAATATGTGATAAGCTGCATGGCACATTACATGTACTGCACAGTGCACACACTAGTTGTGTCAAACTGACAGGGGAACTTATTGATATCCTCGTGGAGACTCTTGAATTAGGCTTCTTTCAATTTGTCTTACACTTGGCTTTATCTGGGCCTCTGTTGAATGTTTTGCAATTCTTGTATAAGCAAACTTGAATCCAGCTTAGGATACCATGCCTAGATCCCTTCCAATCTGATTACTAGGCTACACCAAATGCCTTTAGTGTTGTGTAACCCACACAGGGAAATGTATGGGGTACACTCCCTTCCAGTGTAAGTTCTTACTGAAGTGTGGGGAACATTCTTTCATTGTATGACCTCTATAGTGGACAATACATGAAATTCTTCTAGTGGTTCCTTCTTGGAAGTAGCATCTTTAAAACGCAGGCAATATGACCAGTGCATACTTTGTAGAAGAAAGTTCTTGACTTTTGAGGTATCAAGGAATATTATCAGAACATAAGTCTGCATAAGGTTTTACCTCGACTCACAAACATGGAGTCCTGTAGTCTGTCCTAGAGACCCTGAAGCAAATATATCCGAGAAAGCCCATGAAAGTCTAGAAAATGTGGCAAGTCTAGATTTCCTTAGCTGAAAATGAAGAAAGTCTCAGGGCTCCATTTCATTATGGTTTTTTTTTACTATAAACATTTTTTAGTAAAATATGTTCATTTCAGAGACTAGTTGTTAGTCTAGAAGTCCTGGGACACCTAATTATTAGTTTTGTGGGTCCTTGTAGGTAATATGAGGGTCCTATGATATAATGGTTTAGAGAACTGTATGTTTCGAGAATTTCTTCTGAGTCTGGAATGAATCATTTATCATGTAGACTGATGAGTGAAATGATGCAAGAAACCGATCAAAAAGAAAGATGTGCTGTGGGTACAGTGAATAAAACTGTGCATGATGGCAGTGTATTATTTCGTACGTACTGGATGCACATTTGAGCACTGCGTAAAACTCTGATCCACAGTGGATTGAACTTTTCCAATGGCTACATTTTTTTCAAAGCAAATTGGGTATATTTTCTTATCAGGCATTATTTTTCTGCAGCACAACATTCCAAGGGGTAAAGTCATTACCAGGACAATTCAAACAAACAGTACAACCTTCAGCATCTTACTGGAGTGTAATCATTAATAAAAGGGTCCATGTACAAACACTCTCCTCGATCTCAAAATCAGACTTATGTACATGGTCTTATCACAAGTTCAAATATACAGCCCACTTTACAAATTCCTTCATTGAAAGAATAAAGAAGTCCGCATGAAATAGGGGCAGCTTGTGATAAGACCTGTGACTGACCAGGCTGGCCAATGGCACTGTGCCATATACACTATGAGTCACTGGTCCAAGTCACATTTATACTGGCCAACTGATTATAAACATAAGCGAACTAACAACCCTAACGACTAGAGAACTTATAGACTGATCTGCAATAACCATTATCATTTATCGCTTCAATAACAGCCACCTACAGGACATGAAATTCCAATCCTTAAACAAGGCAAAAGTTTCATGCCAAGAGAAACGCTTAGTCTCTGAATAAATATATAATTTTGATAGTAACAAACAAACCCATACAAATTGAATAGGGGCCCCAGTGAGAGCAGAGATTAAGAACCTGAGGAAATTTAGACTTGTTTCATTTAGAGCTTCAGCATTGCAGGGAGGACTTGGCAGTTTGGAAAATAATGTGCTTCAGGGACTGTGAGACAGACTAGAAATCACTCTATATGATCTGTACTGAGGTGCTTAAAGCAGAGGGGTAGGGTACCATAGTGGAGAGTTGAAGTCAGGTATCATCAGGTTATTGGACTGATCTAGCCAGAGTATGACAGATGACTCAGCAAATATAGGTCAATACTATTACATGGCACATACAAGCATACTTACAAAGATTCATGTCTTTAAGCAAAGCAAAGTTGTTGTAAGAAGTGACTCATGGGACGACAGGTCAGACGCATGTCATTGTGTCCTAGTTGCATAGATTGATGCTCATGCTGTTGATTGCTGGATTGTCTGGTCCTTTTTACAGACTGTTGTCATACAGTTCAAATATTGTTAAATGCCATGTTAAACAACAATGATAACAAGCTGGAAATATCAGGCTCAAATCTTTCTCATGCCATCTTGTATCATGTACAGAGATCAAAACAGTGCTTAATTTGCAGGAGTGATGGAGTAGCCTTAAATGGTTAAAGACCCAGGTTTGATTCCCCATTTTGGTACCATCTAGGTGTCCCCTGTTGTGATATTGCTAGAATATTGCTAATAGCTAGAAAATATTGAAATGGCACTGATGCAATATATTCAATGTGTCCTAATGGCATAAATATAACACATGATACTGACCATGTATCATTAAATGGAAACTGTGATACATTTGACCAACTCAAATGATTCAAAACCTACTTTTGCACTTGGTGGCACTTTTCATCTCACAGCTTATCATGGGTGTGACCATTGCACATACAGGAAATCCTGTTTTAGAAGATAACAATTAACATAGATAGGAACTGTCCTAGGTGGGCACTGTCCTAGGTGGGAACTGTCCTTGGTGGGCATTGTTCAGGTGGGCACTGTCCTAGGTGGGCATTGTCAAGGTGGGAACTGTCCTTGGTGGGCATTGTCCAGGTGGGAACTGTCCTTGGTGGGAATTGTCCAGGTGGGAACTGTCCTAGGAGGGCATTGTCCTCGTTTGTGGGTTAGTTTATGGGTCCATGGCAAATGAAGTTGAACTTTTCTTGCAGTTCATGATAGTATTCAGGAAATGCAGCTGTGATAGTTACAGGTGTACACAATGTTAACTGATTTATTAAACAATAATTCGAAAAGATATAATTGCTGTGATTTTAAAGTATATTTGGATAATAAGAAGGTATGGGAACACAAAATCTAAATCATCTGTCTGGTGCTTAATGCCCCCCACGAAAAGATAGAAAAGAAAAAAACATGATGTCATGGCATTCTGAAAAATATGAATGACGATATTTTCGCCCTCGCATGTAGTAAACTCAATTATGTCCAGATAAACATGTCAATCTTACAACTCAAACAAGGGCACATGCTTTTTTACATGAATTTTATGAATCACAGTAGGGCTGCATACATTATTCTGCATTCCAGCTAGAGCAGCAATAGACAAGTTTTGTTCTAATTTCCAGCAAAACATATCAGTCAGACCTATCCTCCCCTCATAATGTCAACACAATACAGACTTCAAAGACAAACTACTCTCTGTGGTCATATTACGCACACAGCAGTTTTTCACATTAAAAAAGATTTTACTCAGTGTTGGCATTAATGCAGAAACACAAGTTTTTCATGCAATAAAAATAATAAAACCACGAAAAAATATTTTCCGCGCATGTTTAGTACACACAGATTCTGATCTCCATAATTTCAGAAAAGTACCTTAAAACTGCAACATATAGACAAACAATAAATTTTAACATGATTCAGGATTGTACTGAAAATTTCATGCGCAAAAGATTTGGACTACATATTTATAATTTTATTTCTGCATGCACTCGTACAAATCCTACCACGATCACTGTTTACTGTTGGTACTCTGATCAGGAGTAGATTCATCCCTTGTCAACATAAATCAATTCATACCTGTAGTCTGAGACTTAGGCATTTCATTAAATTGGCCTATATTATTCTGGGGGTAGTGGCTTAGCCTGGTGGTTTAGCTTGTGATGCCGAAGACTTGTTTTGATGCCCTATGTGGGCACCATGTGTTAAACTCATTTCTGGTGATATTGCTGGAATATTGATAAAAGTGATGTAACAATACACTCACTCACTATAACATACTGTCTTGTTATCAACATTCTGTTTCAAGAGATCCTAAATGTGGATGACAACAGAAGGAGAAGCTGGTGAAAGTGTCCTTAAGGTCACATGTAAGACTGTTGCACGTATATCGATGTCCATGCATGAGAACTTCTCACTCGCTCTTTGCACTAGCAGAACAAGAGCTGGTTTTATTGTGTTAGTCCACTGAGATACTGATTCCATATAACTGTTTAACTTAAATATCCTCTTCCATACAGTCAAACTCTGGACTGAGACCCAATTTTCCCCTGTTAATACCTAGCATCAGGCAGTATAAAAACAAATACCACATTTACACAATGTTGCAATGTGCATCTCTTGCATGCGAAAGTGTAGTATGGATGCTGCAAAATGTGCTGCATTCCAAGGATCTGCAACAGTTTTCACTGTGACAAGTTCTCGACTGATATCTTAAGGTCTATCATTAAAGCAATTTTTAACTGTTACAATGCAGTATTCTATACCATTTCATTACCAAACAGCTACATGTCATCACTAGACACTAGCACAGATTGATCTGGCATGATGTTAATCACTGGATTGTCTGGTCCCAATTCATTTACAGCACACCATCAACTTCAGTATTGCAGAACGTGACATTAAGCATTGCAGAAAATGCTAGATAATAAAAAAACCCAAACAAACAACCATATTCAACACAAACCCCCATATTTCCTATGAAGCCCTTTGATATCAGTAACTGGGGGGCCTCTGGACCTGTAGTTCTGTAGGTTATGGTATTCTAAAATACCATGTTCAAACACATCCATTAGGTGGTCTAGACTTAGCAGCCCTGTGACTACCAAAATAGTATGGATACAAGGCCTCGAGTTGAAAGCAGTATGAAAATGAAATGTCTTTATGAATCTCTCAGTAGGGGATAAGTGGCTGTGTGCAATTGCTTGAGGGTGTCACAAGGGCACCTGCGCCTCTATAAGCATGTGACAACCTTCCTGGAGTGCTGTGGTGAACTGGGGAAGGTGAACACTACAAGACAACAGTACTGGAGTGAGCGGCATATCAGCTGTGTTGGGCCCCATAGAGCCTATGTTCCCTCTCGCTTGGTTAAACACTCAAGGGGTTTCAGGGTAGAGATAAGCTTACTTACACACTGATACAGTTCACACAGATAAAAATACATGTACATGGGCAACCAAGACTAATTAATGGCCAGACTCTACCCATGGGAGATATTTACAGCACCTTCTTGGTAATTATCAAATGTTAAACCTTCAAGGAATGAACTGAATAGCCAGGTGACACACAGAGTCATGAACTTCTAGCAATCAATGTTGATTAACAACACTCAAAACAATAACAAAAAAAACGTTTTGTCAAGGTTGAATGATTTAGTACTATAAAAACATCAGTCCTCATCTGAGTGAGTATGTGGGCTTTATGCCACTTTGGGGAATAGTTCAGTCATATCGCATCAGAGGACACCAGACGTGTTCCGCTTCACACACTGTACTCAGTGGAGAACTATACTTGGGTTCAAAATGCTGGAACTATTCAGTAAGCTGAATGTATCAATGCTGACACATGTTTTCTGGAAATGACTTCATTCTAACTGAGCAGCTACATGTACAGAAAAACAACAAGATATTAAAGTCAATTCTTAAATATCCCAAAACTCAAACCACATCTTACAAAGGACACTTTAATCATGTACAGACTTCAATATGTCTGCAAATTGGATCTCTATTCTATATATCTGTTGACACCTTTATCCTGCTGTTGCTTTGATAATACACCAGTTCCAGCTTCATTTATCTGATATTTTAAAATATGGCGAAAAAACTAGATATGCTAAGAGGTCTTGCAACTATGGTAAACTTCATCCACTGTCCCCACTGAATGCCAATCTCCGGGACAGATATACTCTACACATACATTCACATCAAAGCCTCCCTGCAAGACACCACAAGCATGTCTGGGATAATAAATCATGGGGTAGTATCATCGAAGTGCACACTGAGTGCACCATTTAAATATTGACGACACAACCATTCTTCTATTGAACTGACTCACTACACTTAACTACAGCAGATACTGACAAGTTCAAGAGGAGACTGTCCCTGCACAGATTAACTACAATATCAATGAACCCCTTATGAAACAACTAGTCAGTGAATTCAATTTTTATCTTTCAGAAACATTCCAGCAATATCATGGAGGGGGATGCCAGAAATGTGCTTTACACAGAGGAAATAATTAACATACCCTTTGACTAATGCATCTTAAAGTAGGTTGCCTTGACCACCATGTCATGAAATTATTGTCAGTATGTTATGAATGCTATTAACCATTTGTTTCCAACATGGCCAAGAGCTGGTCCTCACAACATACATTGATGTGCTGCCATGTAGGTGTTAACCATCGGTGTACACTCCAGAACAGGGAAGTGGTAATGAGGCCAACACATGCACTGACACAGCAGGAATAATGATGAATAGTTTCTAACTGTCATGGTTCATAGAAATCATGACAATCCATAACTATAGGTTTCAGGACGTCACAGATAACACAGTCTGTTTATTATGTGCCTAATTCCATTCACCAAGCAGATCATAATTCCATCTCATCTTGCTGGGTACCATCTACTGCCATACCCATTAGATGAACAGAGGCATATTTCTGAGGAGTCTTGGCTAAAGGGCTACCACATGTGAGTGAGTGAGTGAGTGAGTGAGTGAGTGCGTGAGCCATTGGGTGGCTGGGTGAGTAAGTGAGGGAGTGTGTGCATGAGGTTTTACGCCACTTGTACCACATGTGTTGTGTGTGCTTCTTCAGTGTGGCTTACAACCGAAGTGGTCTGAAACTTTCATGAGCCAAACTGTGAAACACTGTCACCCATCCAAGGAGTTCCTACAACCAACCTGTCCAAGTTCACATGATATCTACCATGTGTCATCTGACATGAGATGTAAAGGATAAAATGTGCATCCAGCAAGTACTGTATGTCCATCCCTTACCTGCTTTGCATGGTAACAATGTACATCAGGCAATCTTACCACTTCCTGTGAGGCATATCCCTGTTGTTGAGGGTCTCCCATGGAATCATAGCAGTAATCAAACGTGAAGTGCTTAACACGCTCTCGACTATCCCCATACTCTGGTACTCCTTCCAGCTGAAACACCACCGTAACATGAGATTCATAACATGCAATAATAAATAGATGTATACAGGAGGGATCAACATGTGATAATCCTCAAGAATATTCCCAAGTTCATGAACGGTTGTGCTGTGTAATGGCTGGAAGCTGCAGGATGCAGGGAGAAGTGAACACTGAGCTGACAGGTGCTTGGAAGCAATGATGAGGATATGGATGTGAGGTTGGAGGCAATGGTAGGGACATACCTGTGAGGTTGGAGGCATTTATAAAGATATGCTTGGCGGCAGAGGTAGGGAGATGGTTAGTAGGTGCATGGAAGCAATGATAAGCATACGGATGTGAGGTTTAAGGCAATGGTAGGGATTTCACTGAGAGGTGCTTGGAGGTGATAGTAGGAATATCACTAACAGATGCTTAGAGGCAATGGTAGGGATATCACTGAGAGGTGCTTGAAGGCAATGGTAGGGAAATGGCTGGGGGGAGTGATTGGTGTTTGAGTTGACTTGAACAGACTTATTATTATAAAAGCAGAACTGAATATGCGGCTTAAAAATGTTATTAGTTTATCTATATTTGCATTATCAACTAATTGTACTTCAGTAATATTCAATCATAATTTGTCCATCCCAGATTGGAGCCTTTTTGAACATGACAATATCTAAGCCTCCCATGACATGTTCTGCCATTGATATAACACAAGGTGATAAATCTTTTTAAGCACCCATGATTCATGATTACACATATGCAATACAACTGCTTAAGGGCATTCATACATGTCAATCCTAAATACCATTGAATTACTATCAGAGGACATGCATAGAAATATGGCAATGGGCCACGCAGGCCATTGTTCGACATACTCTCTGCCTTTATCTGATTACACAACTCAGTGAATGGTTAAGTATTATGTTCAAAATCCCCTCTATAAGTCAGTTAGCCATTGTGTGTGCAAGTAGGCATTTACACCTATAAACAGGCAGTTGTGTGTCACACCATGCACTGGCATTTTGTATTGTATTCGGTCTCTTAAACCATTTTTGCTGTGTAATAATAATTTGTAAGTATTTTGATAAAGTTAAAAGAGCTTTTGAGGAAGTAATAATGATCAGAACTGTATCCCATCTGTTTGACAGGGAGCTGGGTTTTATGCTGGTTTTGGCAACACATCATTAATATGATATGGTACACTTCAGTTTCACCCACCACCTATATGGAGAATAGAACCCAAACTATGGTGCTACAAGCTAACACTTTGACACTGGGCTACCACTTTGCATATCTGGTTGAAAAGAGTACTGACAAATTTGTTTTCCATGCTCTGTGAGTGACTAACATTGATACTTCAAAAGCTGATCTGCACCCAGTTGACACATAGAGGGATTCCACATGGGTGTGTGCTGGGACGGCTAATATTCTGTAGTAAGAAGAGACTGTATCTTTTGTCTGCCTTTCGTAAGATGCATAAGCATTCCAGTTTTTGTGGTATGTGTGAACCAATATCTTTTGTCATTCACTGATTTGTCAGGCAACAGTCAACATGTTTCAAAATGAAACCTGTGTCTGAAAGTCAGATGTGAGGCTGTATGGGGAAAATGACATTTGTCTGGACACTTTTTTCTGGTTTACCTTTCACTGCAATTCATGTGAACTGACTTTTTTAAAGGGAAGCTACTCCAGTCAGAGTGTGACATCACAATAGTTTAGAACCTGCCTGTCCCATCATAATGTATCAAATTAGTCGGATGTTACAAAAAGGAAGAAAACAAAGAAAAAGATAATACTTCGGACATGTTTCAACTACATTAGAAAATACCCAAACCATAGAGGTCTACAAGCACAGACAAAGAAACTGTATGACCCCAGCTCCTGTCTATGCTACAGCTGCCCAAATGTGTATCCTGCCTCATGTTGATAATGATAATAGTCATTTAAGCAAATTGGCTCAGATCACTACTGGTTACTTCTGACTTTATTACCAACACGTCCCTCTGTGTGTATTTTGACCAACCCATTAACGTTTGAACATATTCAGCTCATCTTTATAAGTAATGTGTTTTATATGGCTTATTACAACTATTAATAGTATGCATGGATGTGGGGTGGGTTGGGGGGTGGGGTGAGTGAAGTGTGTGTGGTGTGTGCATGCGTGTTGCATGCATGTATGCATGCATGCATGTATGCATGCGTGTTGCATGTATGCGTGTTGCATGTATGTATGTATGTATGTATGTATGTATGTATGTATGTATGTATGTATGTATGCATGCATGCATGTATGCATGCGTGTTGCATGTATGCGTGTTGCATGTATGTATGTATGTATGTATGTATGCATGCATGCATGTATGCATGCGTGTTGCATGTATGCGTGTTGCATGTATGTATGTATGTATGTATGTATGTATGTATGTATGTATGTATGTATGCATGCATGTATGTATGCATGCATGGATGGATGTATGTATGTATGTATGTATGTGTGTGTCTGTGTGTATGTATGTATGTATGTATGTATGTATGTATGTATGTATGTATGTATGTATGTATGTGTGTGTCTGTGTGTATGTATGTATGTATGTATGTATGTATGTATGTATGTATGTATGTATGTATGCATGCATGCATGCATGCATGGATGGATGTATGTATGTATGTATGTACGTGTGTGTCTGTGTGTATGTATGTATGTATGTATGTATGTATGCATGCATGCATGGATGTATGTATGTATGTATGTATGTATGTGTGTGTCTGTGTGTATGTATGTATGTATGTATGTATGTATGTATGTATGTATGTATGTATGTATGTGTGTGTCTGTGTGTATGTATGTATGTATGTATGTATGTATGTATGTATGTATGTATGTATGTATGTATGCATGCATGCATGCATGGATGGATGTATGGATGGATGGATAGATGCATGGATGGATGCATGGATGGATGCATGCATATATGTGTAAAAACACACCATTCAAGTCATACAAGACCAAATAGTAACAGGTGTAGTATTTTTTATATAAAGTTGAAAAATGTATATTATCCAATCTTATGTCGATTTCTATCAATTAATAAATTATAACATCAACACCTATTTAAAACTTGTACAAAGAATTTCAACTATGTTGCTACATAATACTGTGGATTAAGGCATCATATCTCCCCGAAAAACTAAAACAATGCATACAACATACTTCAGAAGATACACGTAACAGATATTCCATTGTGAGATTAGATACATTTACTAATTTACATAAATGTCAACGGAAGTTTTATTTCGAAAGTCCTATCGACACAGTCGGTATATGTTTCATAATCATTAACAAATAAAACATTGAAAGATCATTACAACTTCCTGGTATTTCCTATCGATTGTCAATCTGTCAAACTTTTTCTAAACTTGTGTCGTCTGCTTGTTGAGACTTCGTACCTTGACATTGTTAATACTGATGTTATCTCCACTTGCGGTCACTATGGAGTGCGCTTTCTTGTCTTTCTCCCTGCAAATAGATCATCACGTCAGTAGATGAAACAGTACACAAGTTGTAATGATGCCACGAGTTCTACTGGCAAACTCTCACAGCGACCCAAAGCAGCAAGCGCCAACCACTAGGTCGTATCGTATGTTGATAGTTAGTGTCTATGATTCGGATTTAAACTATGATTTTGGACTTACCTTCCGCTGAGAGGGCGTACCCTCACCGCTACCCTCACAGTTGACATTATTGTTATAAAATATCATCCATTTTCACTCGGAAATCCACGCAGTAATTGCATTTTGTATGTCCAAATGCCAGCCACAAACAAGTACCTACACTCTCACAAACTTGCGTGGACTAGTCCACTTGGTCTGCGGGGAGCGGGGGTGCTGGCTGTGACTGTTAATCCATTGAGTGGATTTCGGTTCAATAGCTGGTCATTATGTCAATGATAAAACAGAACAGCGGTAAAAGGATTGATTGTCGATAAGGGATTTCTTAAAGGCAGGTTAGATCATGTTTTGGGAACAGTGTAATGTCTGCGAAACCAAACAGGTTCGACAAAATTATTGACACGGGAGTCAGTGACTATAGAGCGTTACGCGTCATTGGAGACACGGTTTGTTGGGTCTGCGAATGTGTTCCCTGCATGGTTCCACCAGAAAGGAGGAAAACCTTCGGACAGTGTTAGGAGCAACAGCGCCAATGGTAGTATTATTTGACTTATCTACAGTCACAAGTCTGTCACCGATCTAGCCTCGATCTGCTTATCCGATTATTTATTAACGAAGGAAGGAAGGCCAGAGGTCAAGATGAAACCTCACACCAGATTGTTCATTCAATAATGTTCGAGTTTGTATCTAATGTAACAGTTACCTCGGTCCCTTTAAGATTCTTGACTTCACTTACTGCGCTGCTGCTTTCGAAATGCGTCACATCGACCTCAGTTTTCTGCTGGGCTACACTAGATCCCACCCCATTCTAGTATTGTTGGTACCCACAGTTGATATACATCCCAATGCCGTCATTGCCCATCCTTGAATCACACCCGCGCTCAGCACATACACCAGTTATTTTGCATTATACTCACACCATCCAGTACTGTTTCTGCCCACCCTTAAATCACACCCCTACCTAACGCCCAATTTACTCCACCCCCCTGTACCCACCCCATCCAGTACTGTTACTGCCCACCCTTAAATCACACCCCTACCTAACGCCCAATTTACTCCACCCCCTGTACCCACCCCGTCCCGTACTGTTACTGCCCACCCTTAAATCACACCCCTACCTAAAGCACAATTTACCGAAACCCCGTGTTTCATATCTCCACCCCATGCTTTGTTAGAGTTTCACCACCGGGGCCCTTACAGTCCACCCCATCCCCTGATCCTCCCATCCCCCTACTGCTACTTCAAAGGTCCGATTTCAGCTGAGACCGTGTACCTTATATACTCACTTATGATACTATGGCTCTGTGATAATACTTAATTCGGGTGTTACAATAATCAGAAGCCATAAACCTGTCTCCGTTGTGATAACAAACATATTTGAAATGGATGGTCCAAAAGCAGTTATTATAAACAAGGAAGTTATCATTTCTGCCTTTATTGAACAACTGTGGCTGTGAATATACTCTTTTAATGCAGCTTGTTCCCCTGTCAGCAAGAACAAAGGACTGTCCCTTCGTATGATTCATGCTTCAGATCACACGTCTGCAACGCGACAGAGCAAGCGTTCCAACTCAGAGAGTAACGGGAACTAGACTTCGTCTGAGATGAGTTCATACGGATGAAGTATCATAAACCGTTGTTAAGTGGCCAAGTTTAATTTTACGCCGCTTTTCGCAATAACCCATGGATGTGTGCATGGATGGCACCGGAAATGGGCTTCACGCACTGAACACTTGTGGAGAATCGAACCCTGATCTTCGGCCTAACGAACTTCATGTCGCCTGTATCTCAGAGTGTAAAGAATAAATTAAATGCTAATAACTGATCAAGCCATTGTAAAGTGAGCCCTCGTTAATCCGGACTCCTTTATATTCAACAATTGATATAAGACATTACTACATCCAATACCCACATGAATCTCGGGCTAGAACTGGTCTTCAGCATACCCTGCGTTACGTAGGAGGCGACGGATGAGATCATTATCACTGACTTTGTTGATGTTTGTCTATGTGTATCAGAGGATTAGAGCGATGTTCAAGATGCCAATCACTGGGATGGCTTGTCCAGGCTTGATGTCTTACAGACCCTTTGTTATAGCTGGAAAATATGTGAGTAGGGCTACAAAAACAATCTTACGATGATGTGCTAATCTGGAATTTCGCTAGTCCTTATAGAATGTTACTACCAGAGGCAGGTAAGGCGGACACAGGTATGAAAAAACACGGTCATGCATGTCTTCACAATTGACAGTTAGTAGAACGTATAACGCCGATTACTAAGGAATATTTGAGGTATGTGACGGAGGCCTGTAAATAATCGAGTCGGGACCAGACAATCCAGTGATCAACATCATGGACACACAGATCTATGCAATTTAGGTTCAGATCCTGAGGAGAATCTGGACTTGCCACATTACAGGCTTTCGTTCTCCAGAAATAACTTGGCGAAAGGTAAACTACGATATGCTTTGGACTGTGGCACAATCTAGAGACTAGAGTTTCCCTGTCAATTACGTGTTGCGGTGTGTATAAGTGTGTCATAGTGGAGATCCATGAAAGACATAAATTGCTTGTGTTTGTGTCGAGTCAACACAATAATCGTCAATCGTCAATAAACAAGTCCGTCTGATAGCAGAAATGTTCCAGATTTACGATCCACTTTTATTATATGACCCAGTAAATTTATTATCAAGTATACACGCTCAGGTATTCCTGAACTGTAAACCCTACTGGTCACCGCTGTGCTACCAACATGCCCGACGTGAATGCTGACTTGATTTTCATATGACTTACATGGCCAGGGAGGACATGCCTGTGGGAAAGTGAGATGATACATCACCGGTGGATTCTTGATTGAGCGCCGATAACACTGTAAAGCATATATGACTTGTCAGAAATGTGACGTTAAAGGATGGCACTTTTTGTTACCTTGCCTGCCGCTCAACTTCATGGGGATAAATGAGTGCTCGGCTCGGAGTTAACATGTGTCACCTGGGGTATGTTCTCGGAGTGGGCCTGTACTGTAAATCTGGCATTATCCAAAACTAGTACAAGCAAACACCCACACGGACGCACACCAGCACACGCACGCATGCAAGTCATCAGTATATAAGTCCAGTGATCTTGAAAGCACTATTAAACCACCACTTATGGTATGGTATGGTATGGTATGGTGTGGCATGGTATATAAGTTTGTTACATGTTCAACATTGTTGCCATGTCTATATTCCGTTCGGACAATAATCACATGATAGTCTGGATGTTCAAGGCTTCGGGTACTTTCCCCCTTAAGACACTGTCACTGGTCATCTCCGATCTTCATTCCAATAAATACATACTTCAATGATTGACAAACAAATATACCTATGAATAATCAGAATGGTCTCATTGTGGCAAAAGTTTCCAGTTTGAAGACGTACAAAAATATTCCTGCGGCTTGAAGTTTTAAATATCTTTTGTTCATACTCAAATTCTTTGGTTTGACTACTGGCACTAACCTACATCACAATACAAATTCATTTTGTCTGAGTTCTCGCTATTCATTTGCTCGTCAACAGAAAACACCTGGGGTAAAACAGTAAATATGTTGCTGATACTCAAGTAGGTGTGTTTTCTCACCTTATGCTGACTGTTGAAGCAAACGAGGTTTGGTGTCGCTCACATATGGCCTGAAAACCTTAAGCTGTTACCAGTGATGTAAGATATTATGCATGTAACACCGTGTGCTAATGTGAATTCTACACACTGAGCCTGCGATCTCATACGTGCAATAAACTCGAGCATGGCATCAGGCGTGTTGGTGATATGGTATGTCAGGAATATTGGTGTAATGGTACATCGTCCCATTCATGATACGGTACACCGGGCCTGTTCCTAAGGTGGTACATCGGGCCTGTTCGTGATGCGGTACACCAAGTCTATTGGTGATATGATACATCGTCCTATTCATGATATCATACACCGGGCCTATTCGTAATGTGGTACATCGGGCCTACTCTTGATATGGTACTCTGGGCCTATTCGTGATGCGGTACATCGGGTCTACTCTTGATACGGTACACTGGGCCTATACGTGATGCGGTACATCGGGTCTACTCTTGATACGGTACACTGGGACTATGCGTGAAGCGGTACATCGGGTCTACTCTTGATACGGTACACTGGGCCTATACGTGATGCGGTACATCGGGTCTACTCTTGATACGGTACACTGGGCCTATACGTGATGCGACACATCGGGTCTACTCTTGATACGGTACACTGGGCCTATACGTGATGCGATACATCGGGTCTACTCTTGATACGGTACACTGGGCCTATACGTGATGCGGTACATCGGGTCTACTCTTGATACGGTACACTGGGTCTATACGTGATGCGGTACATCGGGCCTACTCTTGATACGGTACACTGGGCCTATACGTGATGCGGTACATCGGGTCTACTCTTGATACGGTACACTGGGCCTATACGTGATGCTGTACATCGGGCCTACTCTTGATACGGTACACTGAGCCTATACGTGATGCGGTTCACTTGTCCTGTTCGTTATATAGTACCCTGACCCTATGCGTAAGATGGTATACCGGGCCTCTTTATTAATGGCGCGTTGGTGAATGGCACACCGGGTCTTTTCGTGATACGGTGCATCGGACCTCTTCGTGATTTAACGGACTAGCTAACTGTAAGACCAGGGCGTAGGGGCTTTCAGAACGTATAAAAGAACCGCAGCGTACAAGAGTCACTTGAGGAAAGCACGTGATCATTCATGTCCGGTGGCGACAAGCCCTAGGTCGTGACCCGATCGCGGAAAGTGCGGGTCCATTACACACACAGTGATGAATTACTGAAGTGATTGACAGCAAGTTCACCGCATCATGTAGATATCCGACCTGACTTCCGCATGCAGCGGAGCTGATTGTTGTACATTTCACCACCTGTCAACTGTTAACACAACAGGTTACACCTGTGAAACACTACAGCCACCTCGTGTAAAATTGAGCCTTGTTGTCATAACAAAAACTTCAATACAGTGTCTATCGCCGTGTGTATTGCGTGTGAAAGGTCAAGGCTGGCAGTGACAAACAGTTCACTCATCGTATATAAATCATAATGGGGACATGATTACTCCTTGTTGAAGTCACCTTCTGAAGATGAGAAAACGCTGTATGTATTTGATTGTACATGATTGATGTTTATTACTTGCCCTGTAGAACATATACAGCCTTGATGTCCCCACATGTTCCCTGTTGTTCCCCAGAAGAACATATTTTTGCTATCACTGAGGTTTTCCATAAAAACAGGTATCACGCTACACAAATGAAACTGGTTTGTGATAACGGTCTTAAACATCAGTTGACTGAATTTAGAATATATACGTAGGTTTTTTACGTACAGTTGGTAGTAAATGATTCTGTCTGTTTATGTAGACAAGTGATCTTTTATTCTTCATAAACAGAGGGGTGGGGGTGGGGGATGGGGATTCCGGTTAAGACTATAGATCCGAAGCAACATGTACCTGTCTCCTATTGTAGATTCCGGGTAGGAATATAGGTCCCAACAACCTGTGTTAGTCTTCTATTGTAGATTCAGCACCCTCTGCTTGTCTCCTCTTGCAGGCCACGGGTAGGAGTACATAGGTCCCAACAACCCGTGCTTGTCTCCTCTTGCAGACCACGGGTAGGAATACATAGGTCCCAGCAACCCGTGCTTGTCTCTTCTTGTAGACCACGGGTAGGAATATAGGACCCAGCTACTCGTGCTTGCACCGTGGATTCCGGGTAGGAGTATAAGTCCTGGCAACCTGTACTAATAGCCTCTTATTGTAGATTCAGCAATCTGCGCTTGTCCCCGCTTGTGGATTCTGGGTAGGTATATAGGTCCCAGCAACCCGCGTTTGTCATTTCTTGTGGATTCCGGGTAAGAATGTAAGCCCCAGTAACCTGTGCTTGTCCCGCTTGTGTATTCCGGGTACGAATACAGGTCCCGGCAACCTGTGTTTGTCTCCTCTTGTGTATGGATTCCGGATAGGAATATAGGTTCCAGCAACTTGTATTTGTCTCCTATTGTGGATTCCGGGTAAGACTATAGATTCCCAGCAACCTGCGCTTGTATTAGGGGACGATTAAATGGTTAGTTGGTTTGCTTAATCGCATGCCATCGTATCCTAATAGCGTGGATCGATGCTCATGCTATCGATCTCTAGACTGTTTACTAACCACAGACATACAGCCTAAACAACTGCCATTGTTTTGTCTGATTCATACTTGATACATTTACAGATCAGCGTCGTGGCATACCTCGAATATGGATGACTGTGGTAGAAAGCGACAGTCCTACACTCACTCAGAAGTACGAACGGGCAAGCCTAGGAAATATTTTATGACATGCCTGTTCAAATGTTCAACACTAAGCTTTCTGTGTTCTGTTTCATTCCGGAGTTTGATATGACAAGACAGACAAAACTTAGAATGTGTATTTCAATGACGTTTCAGACATGTTATATATTAACGGAGAAGATAATCACACGATCAATCGCCCTTTTTGGTTCAAATTCAAACTGTTTGACATGCAAAGGATGTCGAATCTTTCCGAAGTATATTGAAAGAAATCTTCTTCTAAACAGTATCCATATAGCTCTACTACTACTACTACTGCTGCTGCTGCTGCTGCTGCTGCTGCTACTACTACTACTACTACTACTACTACTACTACTACTATTAGACCCGTTAAGATCCGGTTTTGAATTGATCTTCAGCAGCCCGTGCTTTTGCAAGAGGTGATAAACTTGAACGAGTTGTCAAGCTCGCGGACTTGGTTGACACGTTGGTATCCCAATTGCGTAAGTCGATGCTCATGATGTTGACCACTGGATTGTCTGGTCCAGACTCGGGTATTTACAGACCGCCGCCATAAAGATGGCATATTGCTATAATAGTATAATAATAGTTGTACTGTCTAAACCAGACTAACGTATGATAGGCGAGGCATGTTAAACCGTGACGGTATAAATGACGACCAAACATACACCGCCGGACATTGAGCCATTAACAAGTCTGTAGAATGAAACAAGTAACCGTATTTAACAGTATTTGTATCTGTAGGCTGTATCTATCTCGCATAACTAATACATGCCACTACTCTTTAGAAGTACACATTCTTAATTTAAAAAGGAGAGTTGGCAGTGCCAGAGACAGGTTCCAATACTTTGTAATACAATATCTTGGTAATCTAGTGCTGTTCAAATAGCAGAAACATACTGAAGCACTCAGCAGGAGTTAGTCAACAGCGCTTCCACTGCCTCAGTGACACATTGTTTTAAAAGGTTCGTATGTCGACACGTATCTACTACAATTATGGCTGATGTAACCCAAGTTGTATAACTGATAATTACTTCATACTGAAGGCATCCTTCTTTATTGCTTCATAGCGTGTGGCACTATCGTATACAGTCCCTCATCTGATAATGATTCATCGCCTTGCATCACACTTCATATGCTTACCACAGCGGAAATTCAAATTCGTCCATACATTTGAAGTCGTGATTATGGGCGAGTCTACTCTGTAGGTAGGGGTGGAGGCTCAGCAATTGGTTTCCATGGAAGTGAATATAAATACGTCACGGCAACCTACCAAACATTGGGCACAAAGTTCGGCTTTAGCATACACCCCTCAGAATAATGTAGTGCTCTTCGCCGCAGACAGTACTAAATATAAGTAACGATCTTTAAATGCCATGACACAGACGAATGAAGCTGGCACCAAAATACGAGAGAGGAATGGGGTACGATTTCCCTGGAACCGCCGTGCCCTGGCAAGAGTCGTTCCTCCTAGCGGAGCTGCAGTGAATGATGAGGGTGGGGAATGTCTTTGTCCGAGAGACGTGACCCCCTCCCAGCTGAACACATGCCTCACAGTCGGAGCTGGGTTGCGTTCTGTGCCGTCATCTTCTCTCCGGGAATGCGGAAACACCGCGGCGTTTAGTGCCGTCTGGCTGTGAAGTAGTTACAGCACCAACAGATGTTCATTGGTCACATGATATATGTCAGGCGTCACATCAGGTCACATACCAACACAGGATGCAGGTCAGAGAACACTCAAACACTCGGCGTGCTCGAGTTCCCTATAGCAGGTCAAGAAGTAGCCCGTCTCGCAGTCTCTGAACCACATTATTTCCCACGATGCCAAGCCCTCGATGCAATGCTAAAGCCCTAAATGATGCAAGTCTAGATTTCCTCAGCTGAATCTTTCAACTCTTTAAGGCTAATTTTCAAATAAAATGGGTTTATTTGTCAAAATTATATATATTCGGGGACCAAGCGTCAGTCTTGTCAAGGAGCTGGAACAAGGTCCAAGAGCTTAGTCCGCTAGCCTTAGGTTTAGTCACATAAATATTTTCTAAGCAAATATGAATATCGACAAAAATCAAATAAAATCATAAAATTGTCGATATCAATTGTACTAGACCGGACTTGCCTAGACAGTCTAGACTTGAATTGGTATTGTTATTCATTCTCATGGGATTGCGGGCCAGACCAATTAACTTGCTTAGTTAGTGAGTGAGTATAGTTTTACGCCACTTTTAGCAATGTTCCAGTAATATCATGGCAGGGTACAGCAGAAATGGGCTTCACATATTGATCCATGTCGGGGAATCAAACCCGGACTTCGACGTGACGAGGGAACGCTCTAACCACAAGGCTACCTGACATTTTATTTTGTTGGAAACAGGATTTACATTTATATTCAGAAGGAGCCCCTTTCAGATGAGAAATTTAGAAATTCGAGATAATGTAGACTTGATTTAATGGGGACTGGAATATTACTAGTATTATTAGCAGAGACCATATGCCAATATATGTGGTCTCTCATTATCAGAGAACTGAGTGGAAGTGAAAATAATGTAGTCCAGAGACTGTAACAGAGACGAGATCACGCTGCTCGCGATTTCGGAAACAAAGACTGTACTGAGTACAGGACATCCGGTTGATATAACAGTTAATTATGTCATCATTTGATTTCAGATACAGTTATCCTCATTACCCCGTTGTCTTATTCTGCAGATCGTATTAAATGTCACATTTAATTGGAAACCCCTCTGTACACATCAAACTCAGTGTAATGATTTCTCTCAGCTAATGTACTTACACTGTAAACCAATGTTTGGTAAACCATGTAGCAATATTGCCATAGGGCGGCTATGTCCGCCTGCAGCTGCACCGGCTGTGCGTGGCATCTGCGAGATAGCTGATATCAACGTCGTAGCGAAGTTAACGCTGTTTATGATAATTAGCAAGCACTAGGGTATTTTATCTACAGTGTATTAGTTCCGCCCTTATGTACTTACATGCGCCTTTACATCACTATTACAAATCTAATCAAATCAAAGTAAATTAGCACTTCAGCACAAAACATGTTTTCTAGGAATGTGTTGAGTTTTACCATCGATGAGTCCATTAGATTCAAACAACAATAAGATATATCTTTGGTGTAAAAATATGAACACCTATGGTCACTGACTGTCAGTGTGCCCTTTGTATGCTTTTCGTGGTTTTGTTGTCATTTACGTCAAGTGGCATCTGTTCCTACTGATAATCGAGACTGGTTACTCTCTGGCGTTGACGTTTTATGGTGTTGTTCTCATGCAGTCACGTGCAGATCCAGGTTAGATCTAGACGTATTCTTGAATCGTATTGGCTTCGTTTGATATATTTGTTTCTGGGTCTGTATGACAGACTAATGATTCACAGACATGTACTAATAACACATACTTCAGCTGCTCTCGAAGCGTTCGTAGCCCTGAGAAAGCTTATCTTTGACCATAGCCAATGTGTTAAGAATGGGCTTAATAGTCCCAGAGGAGGCAGCTGGAAAATCTGATGTAGCCTCTCCAGTACTGATTTGGTTTGACACTATGTTTAGTTAATATGATGTCTTGGGCTCATGAAAAGGCCTGTAATACTCTAAGATTGTGGTATCACGTTTTTTTTCACAGGCCATTTTAGGTGGTGGGGGTCTGTGAGCATTTTCATGACATTTGGTTTGCTGCCCGACAACATCTCAAAGTTAATCATGGATAGTTTTACTACTATCTATCTGATCACTTTCATTTTGACTTTTGTGTATTGCTAAAAGGATGTAGAATTTGTATGACATAATTTTGCTTTTCAAAATAATCAAAATGGCCGCCATTTTGGCCGCCATCTTGAATTGTTGTATGTTGCCTTCTCGGCAGTTACTTTTACATAAAGATTAACACCCAATGTGTCCATTTACATTCAGTGTTGATACTTTTGATGTTTTTTTACACTTGTCACTTCCAGAGTGGTGGCTTGGGCACAAAAGAAGTAATTTTGTATGGTCATGTCGTGGTAATATAATGTCTTACAGCTTATTCTTTGAGACAGGGGAGTTTAGCGATTCTCCTACTTGTCATGGAAACGTGTGGTGGTGATTTATTTATTGAAAGTTTAAATCATTCTTGTAACTAGAATCAGCTGTTTTTATTTCCTGTTTACTTCTAGAGTGACAGCATGTTATATGGAAATGTTTCATATTATCCAGAATTCAAGATGGCCGCCATTGTAGTTTTACTACTTATACATAACAGAGGACAATGTTTGTACTGATATGTAAACAAACAATTCATTTGGTGTCACATGTTTAACACAGTTTCGAAAAAAACTAAATTTCAGTGGTATGGTTAAAAAAGCTTCACCTTTCTACAATATTTGATGAAATAACATTATCCAAAGTATTAGAAAAGTGTGCTTCACGGTCGATAACTGCGTCTAAGCTCTTGTTCTAGCTATTCAAAGTGGTCTGTCAGATAAATCTTAATCACTTTTGATACATCCAGAAGCTTACAATTTACTCTCATCTTCACTTTCTTTCATATCATATGTTACATCATGTCAGAATTGGAGTCATCTAAAAGCTGCATTGACATAGATCTCTCTGCTGGCAGTTCAACCAATCCACGGGGACCAGAAAAGGGATAAGATGGCCATCACAAATGCTCCAACCATGGTCAACTGGTGAAGGAATACGATTGGCTGCACATACTGTTTCCAAACATGCACTTGGTAGTTTACTTGCTCAATGTGATATTCTAGAATGCTGGGTGTTGGTGGGAGCTTTTCATTTAATGTCTTGTCTCATCTACAGACATCACTGGATTGTTTGGTACATGCATTGAACTGAAAGTCTGTGCGATTTGGTAATGTTGATAGGCTTTTGTATTATAAGTTCTGGTTTGTAGATATTATAATACGCTCGTGTACAGATGCATTTTTGTTGGACTTGTTTCTTGACGTGTTTCTGTGTTGGCAGTGTATGGCAGTATATGGCGAAAACAAGCACTACACGGCGATAAAGTCGGGCACATCCAATTTCCATGGACAAAAACCGTTCTTCTAGAGTTCACAACTTTCAAAAACAAAACAACAAAACAAACAAGTACAACTGGGCCAGCTGGGCGGATTACGGATTTTTAATGTCATCAGTCCTAACTTCAAACAGTACCAAATCCTCGAACACCAGCATCGTTGCCGCAGAATGTGTGTCTAAGTTGACCCTGTTCAAATTTGAGATTTGAACAAGGCCAAAGGTAACTGAAGCCCGACACGTAAAACCAGAGATAAAAAAACTTTTTTGAGAAAAAAACCCAACTCTGGAACCGTGTTCCCTCAACGTATGCAACGCTACCTATTCTACTGGAGGGTTTACAATAGTAGACACGCATAGTTCATCGTCACAAAATGTACGAACAGTAAAACATCCATATCCCGTTCCAGAAGAATCTTCTGTCCATGGAATGTCTTCTTGACACTCGTCCTGCCTCTGGGGGACTTCAGGGCCCATTTCCGCCCCCAGGACGATGGCATCCACGCTCCTGATAACAAAGGTAAACATATTTTACATTATTGGTACTTGGTGTATCAATGCAAAATATATTCCTCCACGAGAAAACAGCTCAAACATGAAACTCAAGTTGTAACTTTGCAGTATGCGTCACTGTAAACAAGGAGACGTTTTTTGTTTTCTTTAAAAGATCGTTTGAAAAAAAAAACGCAGTTGCTTCCGTGTGCGACGGTTCTACTAATAAAAGTAAATAGTATTCTACATCAGTTATACTTCCCACACAGATTAAGAGTGTTGTTTTCATACCGCTTTTAGCAATATTCCAGCTATATCACGGTGAGAAACAAGAAATATATGCTTCCCACGTCATTCCCATATGGGAAATCGAAATAGGGTTCTTTGGAGCGTCATGAGCGAACGCTTTAACCATTGGGTTATTTGACGATCCCCATAAATTTAAAGGCAAAACAAATATGTCGGGGCGTGAAAAACAAACTTAATCTAAATATTAAAGTGAAATATTGAAATACTTTACCAGTAGGTGGCCGCGCAGTCGACCAGTACACTGACTCTCAAAGTGACCATCCGGGACTTGCTTTGTCTCGAAATACCTACTGAAGGACGGAATAGTGGGGTAACACTAAGTTATGCCATCTATAGATAGCATCGTACAGGGCATGCACGAAGGGGGCCCTATCTACACTAACCCCTAATCTACCAGTCAAGTGCAGTCAGCATTGGGTCTACTGGGGATGCTGAAAAGACTGGGGACCGGAGTGTGCCAACCCTAAACTAGCTGGGTTGTTGTAACAACCATCCTGACTGTACAATCAGGCCCTAGCACCGAACCTATTCCATGTACAGTCGGCAGGGGGCTACTTGAACAACAAGGCGACACAACCACTGCGTTTACATGCAGGAACCTCTATCAACCTTTCCTACCTATACCTAAATGCCTGTATACTATGAGAGAATGACTGTGCACTGTATATTAAACAAATATTCATGAAGACGCATATTTTCTTCCAAACAGATTTGGAAGCACTTGCCTGTCTGGTCCTCTGTCGCGAAACGAAACAAAAACATCTTTCATTAATTACAGATTTATTTATGTAAGACAATATAATTAAAGCATAATCAACGGCTAATATACAATACAGGTATGATGCATTATAAATTTAAAGTTAAATTAGAAGTTAAACCCAAAGTGACATAGGTGTATGGATCATTCAATGCAAATGAATTAGAACAAACTGTCGTCCGTGGGTGGGAATGGTGTAGATTGTGATGTGCTTATCACTGCTCATCGTCTTCGTGACTCACTCGTGAACATCTCCTACGTAGGACTTAGTATCTCCTACGTAAGAGATACTAAGTCCTACGTAGGAGATACTAAGTCCTACGTAGGTGATAGTAACTCCTACATAGGAGATACTAAGTCCTACGTAGGAGATAGTAACTCCTACGTAGGAGATAATGACACAAAAAAGATTCACCGTGGCCCTAATACGCTTCCGTAGGACTTAATATCTCCTACGTAGGACTTATTATCTCCTACATTTCACATCAAATGAATTGTTTGTTTACATTCTTACTTGTTTACAAACTTCGTCCTCTGCTATGTATAAGTAGTAAAACTGCAATGGCGGCCATGTTGGCAGCCATTTTGAATTCTTGGTAATATGAAATATTTCCATATAACATGCTGTCACTCTAGAAGTTAACAGGAAACAAACACAGCTGCTTCTAGTTACAAGAATAATGTAAACATTCAATAAATAAATCACCACCACACATTTCCATGAAAAGTCGGAGAATCGCTAATATCCCCTGTCTCAAAGAATAAACTGCAAAACATTATATTACCACGACATGACTATACACAATTACTTCTTTTGTGCCCAAGCCACCACTCTAGAAGTGACAAGTGTGAAAAAACATCAAAAGTATCAACATTGAATGTAAATGGACACATTCGGTGTTAATCTTTATGTAAAAGTAACTGCCGAGAAGGCAACACACGACAATTCAAGATTGCGGCCATTTTGATTATTTTCAAAAGCAAAGATATGTCAAACAAATTCTACATCCTTTTAGCAATACACAAAAGTCAAAATGAAAGTGATCAGATTGATAGGAGTAAAACTATCCATGATTAACTTTGAGATGTTGTCGGGCAGCAAACCAAATGTCATGAAAATGCCCACAGACCCCCACCACCTAAAATGGCCTGTGAAAAAACCTGATACTACAATCTGAGAGTATTACAGGCCTTTTCATGACCCCAAGACATCATACAAACTGAAAATAGTGTCAAACCAAATCAGTACTGGGGAGGCTAAGAAATCCTATTTCTAGGCCCCTTTTCAGATTCTCCCCCTGGAATATCCTAGGGCTAAGAACGTTTCGAGAAAAGGTAGCCAGGTGTTCTCGGAAAGGTCTCTTGTGAATGGTATACATATTTATCTAACTGATGACTGTCCCAGATCAACTGAACACTTTTTTGGTGGATGTGATATGACTATCAATGTCACTCGTCATACTATTTGCAAGTGTTTATGAATCACAAACATGATATGATATTATCTCGGGCAGTTGTCTAATGATGCTAAAATATTTATCTCACTAATATCTTTCCAACTGATCACGGGAAGACTCGATTATTTCCAGACCGCCGCCTGTATCTAGAATATTGCCGGGTACGGCGTACAACTAAAAACACTAACTCTCAGATCTGCTGAACACTTTCTTTGGTGAAGGTGTAGGATATTGCGGATATTTTCAGATGCATATATCTGCAAATATATAGTAACTGATCTAAGTATTCGCGAAAAGGTGACCTCATTCTGTCCCAAAAGGTGTCGACCCGTGAAGGTCCTGGTTTGAATCGGTAACCCATGCTTTTCGTAAGAGGCAGGTCATGCTAACTGAATTGGTTGACACATGTCATCTTATCCCAGTTGCATAGATAAGATGCTCATGCTGTTGATCACTTTATTGTTTGATCCAAACTCAGTTATTCACAGACCGCTGTCATATATAACTGGAATATTGGTACGACGAAATAAGTGTAACTAAACGCAAATTGCATAAAGAGATATATGTTTTCACTCCTGCTACCGCTTTTTCTACAGTGCGGTGTTAAACAACAAACCAACCAGCCCACGGATGTCATCGTTACAAACACACTCAAAGGAAAGTAAAGATAGACGGGTAGAGTCCAAAGAACGACACCCGAAATGGGCTTAACACAGTGTATTCATATAGGGAATTGAACTTGGATCTTCGGCGTGGCGAGCAAACACTTAAACCACTAGGTTACCCCGCCGACAGATAGTCCAGAGAGGAACAATACAAGAAATGAATTTTGTCACTGAAACATCAAATATAGATACGTCCTCTACCTGTCCACCGTTTTGAAAGCTTTGTACAGATTGCCGCAAGACGCTGAAGGCGTTCCTCGAGACGTTGTAGAGGTAGTTAGGAACGCCGAGACAGGGCATGCACAACTCGAAGGTCTGTCTGGAAGTACCGGCCACACATAATACCTATTAGGGACGTCATTTGCCAAGCCTTATCGTCTGAAGTGATAAACTGTTTTGTTAGGGTAGTTGGATTTCAGTGATCAATACGACCCTACCACCCGGATCAACACGGCTGGAGTGATCTAGAGTGGCAAGTCTCAGGTATCGAGTGTTGCATTATGTATCGATTACTGGTCTATTAATCATACAATCACCACGATCACTGATCACAGGCCCTCCAGTATCGATCTCGGTAACAAAGCTGCGGTATTGTCTTTAACACATAGTGGCATGCGTGGAGTCTCAGCGTGACTTTGTCTCTTACTTCATTCAGCTAAGGATTCAATATACATCTTTAAAGATTATTACATACATTGGATGTTCAATCATCGACTTAGCAACCGGTTTTACATATCGTTCTTTTATTACATACTAGTGTACTCTGTATACATACCATTAAAAAATAGCGGATATTCCATTTTTGGAAAGGTGTGAAATGTATATTTACATAATATCTGTATTCATATGTGCCTAGTTGTCTTATGAGGGTTTAAAGAGTGTTGCGTCTGGGTTCCACTCGGGGACAGGTCAGTGCTGTCGGCGAAACCATGTGCCATTGTCGTTCTTGTCTTGTTGCCAAAGATAGGTGTAGAGACTCCTAGAGCGACCGTGAGTGAGTGCGTTTTAGTTCTATGCCGCTTTCTTAGCTATAGTCGAGCAGTACCCCGGCGGGGATCACAAGGTATGAATTTCACAGTTTGTAGTCCTCTTTAGAATCGAATCCGGGTGACAAGTGAACGCTTCAACAACTTGGCCACCCCACCACCCCCGTGCCATCATGAATAAACACAGTGTCAGTGAGTGAATGACGTCGTTTTTAAAAATATTCCAGCAATGTTATGGCGGGGGACACCAGAAATGGGCTTCACAAATTAACGTTTTAACCACTAGGCAACCCCTATAAACTAGCTAGATAGTGTAAGGTGGTGTTGTCCTATCGTCTGATAGTTAAACATTCACATAACGCCTCTTGCACTCATATTGTGACGATACAAATATTTATCTCATTGATATCTTACCCGGATCAATGAGACTCTTTATTTTCCCTCGATGGGGTGTTTGATAGGACAGTGCCACTGTACATTACCTCGGGGTCTCATCGCACACTTTACAAAACATTACATTATGAACATGCATTGACAAATAGATAGATGACTGGACAAGGGCACGTTTGTACTTGGGCCAGATCAATAGACATAGAACAATTTGGGCGGATAGTCGTTCAATAGGAGACAGCATATCTGCGGACTGTCATATGTCTCCTAGGCCAAGTGATGAGATATAGGTCAGTGTCAACTGCCGGCATAATTGTTATGGCCCTTTGTATGGTTCATATGAACAGTTCGATGTTTTATCATCTCATATCATGCAGGCTGTCCTCGGGCGATCCACACAACCCAAAGTCACCCACGTCTTACTAATGGGCCGAGTCCATTGCGGAAATATAGGGTAGGAAGGTATTAGCCACTGTGGTGGGCACATTCATACTGACGCTCGTATGTTGTGCGTTTAGGACCATTGTGCATTTAAGGGCACGACGTGCGTACTAAAGGTTGGTTTGTATGTTGTTAAACGCCGCATTCAGCAATATTCCAGCTATATGGCGGTCTGTAAGTAATTGGATCTGGACCAGACAATCCAGTGATGAACAGCACCCGTATTGATCTACGCAATGACATGTGTCAGCCATGATCAGCGAGCCTCACCATCCGATCCCGCTACGACAAGCATAGTCTCTTACGACAAGCATAGACGCCTTTTATGGCAAGCGATTCTGTCTGTCGATTTTTCGGACAAGTATGTGTTGCTGAAGATCAAATCTAACCCGGATCTTCGAAGATCTCGGGTCTCGCGTATTACGACAAGTATGTGTTGCTGAAGACCAGTTTTAGCCCGGATCTTCGGTGTGTTCCGTTGTAGATCCCCTACAATAGAATAGGCACTAAAACCTCGGTGCAGGACTCGTCAATGGTTACTACCTTCTGTATGACGTCATCGACGTGGCTTTTTTAACTAACTTGAAACCATGCACATGCCATTATTGAGCACGTTTATTAAGGGGCGGATTAGATAGAGGATCATTTGAAAAGTAAAAACTGACAGTTTTAAGAAATGAACAGAGAACACGTGACCTTTGGCCACGCACATGACGATAGGTTCTGTTTGAAGGTTTGGAGTGAGTGAGTGAGTGAGTTTAGTTTTACGTCGCACTTAGCAATATTCCAGTAATATGGCGTCGGTTTGTAAATACTCGAGTCTGGACCAGACGTCCCAGTGATCACCAGCATGCGCGTCGATCAAGGTTGGTAACCGATGACATGTGTCAATCAAGTCAGAGAGCCGGAACACCTGATCCCGTTAGTCGCCTCTTACGACAAGCGTAGTCTCCTTTTGTGGCAAGCATGGGTTGCCCCGGATATTGAAGGTTTGGAATTTCTATTGTCATTGTTGACTTTGTAGCACTAGGTGCCAGTGTCCAGTCACACTATCCATTGATTGCAGTTAATCGAAACGGAATAGGAGAAACGGAAAACTGTCGATGCATCGATAGTATCTGTGACTATCGATAGTTTAGTGGCTGACTTCAGTTGATAATACGTAGTGTAAAATGCAGGATGGTTGGGTGCAGACCGGTAGCTTCTTTAAGGTTATGGGTTATAGTTTAGCACTTCAGAATGCCTTCAAACGAGACAATTCAAAGAGAGAAAAAAATCATTGCAATGGTATTGGAATTAGTTGGTCGGAATAAACTATCCCTCTCGCAAGAGTATGCTGCAATAGACTCGCCATCCCAATGGTTGTCCCTCACCTCATCCAATAGTTTCACCCCATCTCACCTTACCTCACCTTACCAAGGTATCAAGGATAGCCCTAGATCCCCACTCAAGTCCCAGGCAAAGACATATTAGCATTTGTCAAGGCCCTCAACTAGCATTTGTATATTTGTTCATACATAAACAGGGCATTGCATTCTTCGTATATAAGGGGTAGGATTTTAAAAATATCCTAGTGGTTAATTCGTTCGCCCGTCACGCTAACGACACGGGCTCGATTCCCATTGGGTATAATATGGGAGGCATATTTCTAATATCCCCGCCGTGATGTTGCCACAGACCATATATGATGTGGTTCCAGACGTTGCTGGAATACGCCTACACGCGCCGTAAAACCACACTCATTCACCTCCGATATGGACATAGTGCTTTCCCACAGACACCCAACCCATGTTCACCTACATGTACGTGTATACTTTATCCCCAGGTAAAGGATATACATGGGTCCGTGTTTCCTCTGGAATCCAGATATAATCCCTAGATAAGAAAGTATGGTGTTTGAAGTTGCGGGGTTGTTTGTCCAAGAACAGGTGGTTGACATTAAATATGCCTACTTCCGCTGTTCCTGTAGTTACACGAATAGCAATAACCTGATTTGCTGGAGAGCTTTATGTATTACACACTGGATGTAATCAGTATTAGTTAACCCTTTAAATGGTTTTACGAGAATTCAGATGATCAGATCCGTGAAGGTCCCGGAGTAGAATAGGCCTTAAGCAACCAATGCTTGCCATAAAAGGCGATTATGCTTGTCGTAAGAGGCGACTAACGGGATTGGGTGGTCAGGATCGCTGACTTGGATGACACATGTCATCGGTTCCCAATTGCGCAGATCGGTGCTCATGGTGTTGGTCACTGGATTGCCTGGTCCAGACTCGATTATTTACAAACCGTCGCCTCATAGCTGGAATATTGCTGAGTGCGGTGTAAAACTAAACTCACTCATTCACTCTCACTCACTCACTCACTCACTCAGATGATCAGATTGGCTATTCATTCCAATGATGATTTAACCTTAACTAAAGCCCTATTCCCGAATCTCAAGATGCTTTCCGTTGTGTACTACGGGATATAGCGTAATGTATTTCTAGATCGGACCGCTGCCAACGGAGTAAATGGGTTTTCAGTCTGGCTCGTTGATTGTTAACCCTAACACTGTACGCACAAACACGGGCCAGCCTATGCAGTGTCTTTGTTATCAGCGAAGGCATTTTATGTATCTCCACCTGCAGTTACACTTATATCGTTAACACATATGTGTTTTTCGTTAACTGTATAACTTGCTGATAATTGGATCCGCGGTCCATAACGCTCTTCTAATTATCATTTAGGAAGTGTGAACAGTGTGGTAATTAGAAACTCGTGGTTGGAAATGAAAAGAATTAAGTGGGAGTGTTAGTTTCTTAATCTGTGGACTTGAATAAGCTCATTTGATGAGAACATTTGTGCAGCCTTGTGTTGAGGGTATTTGTGGCAATAGATAGTTCCCGGGATAGATGGTCTGATGCCTGTGCTCGTTTACCTACTCCATGTAGACGCAGAGCAGTTAAAACAGTACGACCTCAGTGAATGAGTATGGTTTTACGCCGCTTTTAGCAATATTCCAGAAACTAGAACCCAACTAGACGAGTCAACGCTTTAACCACTAGGCTACCTCACAGCCCGTTAGTGCGGCCTGATGGTGGAATATGTCTTATAGAATGCATCCATGCACTTTGTAAAGAAGTGAGTGAGTATAGTTTTACGCCGCCTTTTTTCGACATAATCATTCTATCAATATCACGACGTATGACAAAAATATTGTCTTTGACAATTTATACTAGTTTTAAAATCCTACTTTTTATTAACAAAGGAAGTGAAGTTGTACATCACATCAACTTATAAGTGTAGAACGCAAATCGGGTGTATGAGTCAAGAATGTTGGGGCTGTCGACCCCATGACCCACTACCCGGCCAAGGCAATAATTCTCCACTCATGAAATACCAACCACATACCACCCGCCACCCCTGCATATCAGGCCACATTCCGATACCATGTACCCAGCTCTCAACCAGACTTTGTCAGATCAGCGTTACACTGGGTGCGGCCATGTAACTACACACAGCCACGAACCACAGTGACCTGTCACAATCATATCGAACAAAGATACTGTTGTCTGTTTAAAATCAATATGTAAATTCCGAAATATCAGAATCTATATGTGGACATTCTGATGAGAAGCGTTGTCCATAACATTCACTATGTTGTAAACTATCCGGATCCGAAGTGAACAGAATCAAATCAGAGGATTCGCCTTCACAGAAAATGAAATATACTGTATTTAACAGCTATTTGAGCATGTGAAAATTATGCTTCTTTAGGTTTTCAATATTCACCATATTTATGTACATTGAAGATTTATTGTAGGGTGGGAAATGGAGGGACCCAACTCTACGCATGACTTCACCACATCAAAGCGTCTTAGCATGATAAGTATTTGGAAAGACGACGCCTATTGTCAGTGCATGGAGTCACGGGAGCCAACATGGCGTGTGCTTTATCTGCAATTGTCTTGTTCCGTTACTGCCAATCGAGGTGAAAATGTGACCAGTGACCTACGAGAAATTGATTACCTGGTCTCTCACAAAATAAATGAGTCAAATTTCACATTATTATTCGTCTGGTCGATCAAATAACCCTTGGCTTCTTACTATTGTGTAGGCGGGACCTCGGCGTTATAGTTCTTTTGTAATTGCTGGCTGACGTTTCAGGGTGGTTGACTCACCCAGGTCGGAAAAACATCCACATGGGCAGTGCATTAATCCCTTAAATATATATCACGGGTAGGTCTATTGTAGTCAAGTCAACAACATGCTCACACAGGTCAACCCTCAGAGCTTCTTGATCACCGCCCAAACACGTGCTTCTTCGACTCATGCGATGTTAAACTACACTCTCTTTATGTTAGTCATTAACGTCAAACTGTTTTGGCTAAATGACGGGTCTGGACCAGACAATCCAGTGACTGATATAGTGAACAAAGCCCTGGAATACAATGACATGCAGACACCAACGTCAACAGAATCTCAGATGATCGCCTCTTAAGACCCATATAGGTTGTTAGGATTTACACTGACCTGGATTCCACACGTTGAAGTCCAGTGAAGACCCGGGTTAGAATTGATCTTCAGAAACCCATGTTTGTCGAAAGAAGCGAGACCCGTGAAGATCCGGTTCAGAGTGGTGACTTGCTCCTTGGCTGACACATGTCATCCTTCTCCATTTGTGTAGCTCGATGCTCATGCTGTTGATCACTGGATTGACATGCCTAAACTCATTTATATACAGACAGCCGTCATATAGCTGGAGCATTGCCGAGTGCGACGTTAAAAGACAAACAAACAAACAAACAAACAAACAAAACGTCTTTATATGAAATTACTTAAATATTATGGGGAGTCCCTGTTTATATAAAGCTACTGTAAGACACGCACACTCGCACGCACACACACGCGAATGACTCTAACTTCAAATCTATGTATGCTATTAATAACACCAGTCCTTTATGTAAATGAAAACTAACAACTATATCACTGGGGGTAATGTTTAACGCCCAAGAAAAATTGTTAGTGAGCGTTGCGTCTAATCACAGTGGCCCAGAGCTTTAGACATTCCTATGAGTGCACTGTTTTGCTTCCTCTCAAAGATAAACAGACCTAATCGAAATGTAAGTCATAACTACTTCTGGAGTGCTATTTCAGCAACATTTTGGTGTGAATATTTCAACATTTACACGAGAATTGAGTATGTCGGACATAAATATTCATGACCTCGCGATGCTGTTGGGTGTCAATTCAAACGCAACAACAGCCTGGTTCCCTGGGTCTGATGCGCCTGCGCTAACGCTCCGTGTCGGACACAGTCCTGTAACGTAATCTGTGTCAAAGTGTAATCAGCAGTTTTATTTTACTGTCCTTAATCAGCGGAAACGGCCCCATATCGCATGTTGGGTTGATTGCCATTGCGACCACATATCATGGCACGGACAGGAAGACTATAGGAAACGCCCGTATAGGTGTATATCCTCTGATATCGTCAACACTGACTACATGAAGATTCCAGAATTTACCTGTGTGGAATGTCTCGCTGATAGGTGGAGGTTTCTAAGTCATGTCACGAAAGCATATTGTTCTTATTGCCTACAGTCATTGTGCTTCGTGAGGACCACGCGTAACATACACCGTTAGCGTGGAGGGTTTATAATCTCATGATTTCTTAATTAAGGAAATGCTCAAGCTTGCTCAACTGATCAAAGCCCTGTGTGTTCCGATATGTAATGAAGCAGCGATCAGTTCGTTCACACACTGGGTGGAATACGGCAGAACACGCACCTTCACCGGCATATCATGGCGACACCGTCCCAGCTGCCATCACTGGTCTCCGGTAGATCTTTCAACGGATCCTCGTTCCAACTCAATAATGTATGGATGTTCGTTCAAGCGGGTTCTGTTGTTTGCTATTTAGAAAACAGTCATTAATATTCTATGCAGTTATTACACCACTAGATATTGTTCGTGTCCTGAACTAGTTAAATCATTCGGAAAGGTTTTCTTTCTCTTTACAACGGGTGCTAGTTTATTTATATCTTTCACTTTCGGGGGTGGGGTAGCCTAGAGGTTAAGGTGTTGGCTCGTCAAGCTGAAGACCCGGGTTCGATTCCTTACATTGGTTCAGGGTATGAACCCTTTCTATTGGCCTCCGCCGTGATATTCTTGGAATATTGCCAAAAGATGTGTGAAACCCAACAACACTTACTTTCTTTCCATTGGGCACACACACACACACACACACACACACACACACACACACACACACACACACACACACACACACACACACACACACACACACACACACATATATATATATATATATAATGCCATTATATGTTATTCTTCATAGAAGTGAGTTAGTTTAGAATGTCACGCCGTTTTCAGCTATGCCCGAACTATGTATAGGCTGGGGAACCCGGAAGTCAACCCAAGCATTTTAATGAGTGAGTGATTTGGGTTTTAAGTCTCTTTTAGCAATATTCCATTCCGGCAAAATCATGGTGAATAACTTCACACATTGTACCCACTTGCGGAATCAAGCCCGGCCCTTTGAACCCTGATTAGCGAAAGCTTTAACCACTGGCCTACCCTACCTGCCCTTTTATGGAAGACCCGTATGGCAGCAGTCTTTGGGGATTGAGACGTTCCATCGAAACTAGCATACCCCTGGTCTTAGGGGTAAGGCCTAAGACAAAACACATGCCCAGCCAAATGTGAGTGTCGGTGACTGTCCTGATCCTTGGTTAAACCCCCCTCACCTGTACTGGGCCAAGCGCTTGCGGCTTCATGACAAGGATTAAACTATAAACGTAAACAGTCCCAACAATGTAGAGCGGCAGAGCTGTTAAGCTTGGTTAAGATACCTGACAGTAAAGGTGTAAAACGATATACAAAGGTATTTACATAGCAGACTCATCGTGGATAACTCAAACAAGGGTTCAACACCACGGTACAAAGGTACAAACTAATTCATGGCCGATTTAGTAGTTTCTGTGAAGCACCGCCGTCATATAGGTGGAACATTACTCACATTAAACAACAAATAAACACATTTCTCTGAGAACAATCTAACTACATTGTGACCTTGACATTTCACAGAACTGATGACGTAAAATGAGACAAGGTCCAAAGATGACATGGATTGACATCGGAATATAAGAATGATTAGTCGATGACAATTGTTATGAATGGCTCGTTTCTATTTGTTTTAAGTTCGAAGTTCACATATAAACTTGACTTGTACATTGGGTTCCATGTGCTTTGGCTTCCATGTGCTTTGGCAATTGACTTGCCTTGGCATGTGTTGGTGATACGGGCCACTTGCAGGGCAGAATATTCTTCACTTTCGCGAGAATACCTTGCGTCACCACGATTTCAAAGTGATTCACTGATATGTGCACATGTTTTAGAAGAGTGAGTGAGTGAGTGAGTTTAGTTTTACGCTGCACTCAGCATTATTCCAGCTTTAGGCCGGCGGTCTGCAATTAATCGAATCTTGACCACACAATCCAGTGATCAACAGCAGGAGCATCGATCTACGCATTTAGGATATGACGACACGTGTCAACAAGTCGGTGAGCTTGACCACCAGATTCCGCTAGTCGCTCCTTACTACAATCATGAAGTACTGAAGATCAAGTCTAACACTCGACTCTCCACATGTGTACAATGTCGAATGTGTGAAGCCAATTTCTGATGTCCCATTCATGATATTGCTGGAATAATGTTAAACGCGGCATAAAACTCACACAGTCACTGGTTGAATACCATGTAAACAGCCAATTTCCTCACTCAGATATGTTCCAAGTATGTGTCTCTACCAGACCACCTAGTGACTGACACTGTGAGCAACAACCCACGCCGCGGGTCACGATGACCCCCTCCCAACCAAACCACCGAGTCTGACCACCGGATCAGCTTAGTCGCCTCTTTGTACAAGCATGGCCTGCTTGGTTGCAATTCAGACCCTGAGGTATATTGTGGTGTCCCCACCCCCACGCTGTGATATTGTTAGAATGTCGCCAAAAGCGGCGTAAAACTAAGCTCCGTCAGTAATACGGGGAGCCATCTAATAGCTAGGCGTAATGTGCTGAGGTTTAGCTGTAAGGCTCCCAGCAGCCCTTATATCATTCAAGCCATGAGTCATAATCTGTCTATCTATTAATAGGGTTTCCCTCCTTACAAAAACAGCCCAGTATTTCAGTTGCGTTTACAAATATTTCTATACACGCATGAAGTAAACAGATCAGAGGTCCTCACTTTTGTGTGCAGCATTTATTCTCATGTATACACGCCGACACAAATGTATTCCAACCGTCGTCTACTCCATATCATAACACTCTTATACACCAGACGCATGGTATTAGTCAGACAATTTCAAAATATATCTCATGATCAGCTGTTTATTGCTTGTAGAATGAAACTGGAACAGAGAACTGTAGTAAACGTCCACATGCAACCCTGTTCAACTGTTACACATGTGTACAACAAAGTACCGCTTGGTACGCCAGGCCCGACTTTATTGGTGATTAATGGCCAACATTGTACAGGACGACAATACACACATATACAACAGTTTCGTCAGGTATTGATCCGATCGGTCAAGCATTCGTAAGCCGTACCTGGGAACCATTACTACTTTCGCTTTATATGAAAGCTCCTAGGAGAAGGAATTCTTTTTTTCTATCTATTTCCGACACTCCTTCATGTACTCAGCTCCTAAACGCAGGGGCATTGAGTACAACGGTCAGCCATACATACAGAGTCGAACTCGTATTGTGAGCGAATTCTCAGCAACGGATAGTTCACTGGATTAAAGAGGTCGCTTGTCGCGACAAAGTCATGTGATTGAATCCCTACAAATGTTCAGAGTGTGTAGTTCTTCCATGCTGTTTCCCGACTCTTGGTTGCGGGGTCGATTTCCACAAAGATTTCGTAGCTGAGGTGATAGTAGCTCCATACTTATTATTATCGTTATATGGGCATTTATTATCGCGCGATAGACCGCCCCTTGTACATGCATGCTCAAAGTGCTAGCATAGACTTGAGACAATCGTACGCCTGCACTCGCATGGTGGATCAAGGCCCAGTATTAGGGCGCAACACTTTACCTGTTTACTTTTGTTTGCTTTTTGTTGTTTAACACCACACGTAGCAATATTCCTGCTATATGACACCGGTCTCTAAACAATCATGTCTGGACCTGACATTCCTGTGATCAAAATCATGAGCATCGATCTTCGCAACTACGATACGACGACAAGTGACAACCAACTCACGGAACCCGACCACCCGATCCCGTTAGTCGCCTCTTACGACAAGCATGGGTGGCTAAAGACCAAATCTAACCCGGATCTTTGAGACCCATGGAGACCCGGTGTCTTCAGCGACACATGCTTGTCTTAAGATTGGACTAGCCTGATTAAGATGGCTGACGCGGTTGATGTATGTGGTCGTATACCAACCCCGTAGATGACTGTTGATGCAATCAGTCATTGGATCGTGTGGTCCAGACTCGATTATTCACCGTCATATAGCTTGAATATTGCTTGAAGAGGCAACCACTTGGGTCGTGTGTCATTTGTTGTATGTCATTTCATGTCGGTGCTCAAGATGCTAATCACTGGATTGTCTGGTTCAAACTATATCATGTACCGCCATATATTCCTGGAAAAGGATAAACCATTTCCGTTACAACATAATATAGACAACGTCCATGAAAGTCTATCAGTGAGGGTGGTGTTATCACTTTATAAAAGTAGGAGTTGTACCTTGGCGCTGAATTTTAAGCAGAGGCCAGCAGAAGTTTTTCATCTGAATACTGGGATTTTATAGCCGCTTTTATAGCCACATATACACACATGATGTTGAGAAGAGGATGTAAAATATTCTCATCGTTGTACTTAAGAATATATTTCGTATGACGACGTGCATGCGTGTGTATGTTAGGCTTGTACTAGCCCGGACTTAAGCTGGTTTTAAAGTGATACCTCACTGAGATATTATGCCGCCTAAATACCCTACTCGGACACATCTGTAATACACTGACTCCAAGCTGACCAGTCCTGACCAATACCGCCAGGCAGGAACCAACATGTACAATGTACCATATTTTAACGCATGTTGGTATGACGCGACCGGGGATCGAACCCGCATTATCCACCACGGTGCTTCTCATTGGGAAGCAGTTATCAAGGCCCATTTTTCACCAGTCACACCAGGACTCTACAACATACGTGATGTGTGTTTTCACATGGTAAATATAGAATGTCATATCAGATTCTGCTATTCATATAAGGAATAGATACACAAAAGGACTATTGGGTGGGTGGAGGGGTCGGGGGACAGGAGGAAGGTCTGTCACAACACACTATGTCGTTTACTCCTTACTTTAAACCCGTATTTCTAGTAAAGTGTTCTTAATCAAACACTCTGTCGAAGGGAACATTATGATACAAGGGTGATATCAGTTTACAGACACATCTATAATACACTGACTCCAAGCTGACCAGTGCTTGTCGTCCTAACCAATACCGCCAGGCAGGGACCAACATGTACAATGTACCATATTTTAACGCATGTTGGTATGACGCGACCGGGGATCGAACTCGCACTAACCATTACGGTGCTTCTCTTTGGGAAGCAGTTATCAAGGCCCATTTTTCACCAGTCACACCAGGACTCTACAACATACGTGATGAGTGTTTTCACATGGTAAATATAGAATGTCACATCAGATTCTGCTATTCATATAAGGAACAGATACACAAAAGGACGTTTGGGTGGGTGGAGGGGTCAAGGGACATGAGGAAGGTCTGTCAGAACACACTATGTCGTTTACTCCTTACTTTAAACCCGTATTTCTAGTAAAGTGTTCTTAATCATACAAGGAACATTATCATACAAGGGTGATATAAGTTTACAAACGGAATATTGCTTGTGTGTTATACAGGCCCTGAAACAGATGTGTCCAAGAAAACCCATGCAAGTCTAGAAAAACAACAATTCCATGGATACACAACTTCTAAATATTATCATGAGTGACATTTCGGTGCAGCAACTGACACCCTTATCAAGTGTTGAAAATGGTGTCAGCTAGTTGCTATATCGAAACTTCGTTCAAATTTAATATATTTAATCCATAGAATTCTCCACGTTGTTCATCACATTAACTTCTAAATGTCACTCCCAAAAGTTAAAGTCAAGTATATTTGACTTGTCTAGATGTCTGAAAATGAGAAAAAGTCTCTAGCTCCTTTCCATTATATTTTATAATGATTTTTATGAACTGTATTTTTCCTGTAAAATAGGTTCCAGAGATCAGATGTTATCTAGAATGTTGCTAAAATGACGCAAAATCAAACTCACTCACTCAAAAGTAACAAATACACTACAACCCTCGTCCCGTCAAATACAGCTTTCATTACAGCTCGCCTTATTTACTCACGTACAAAAACACGCCACTATGCAGATGGGAAGTCATCTAGGATTCTATGTGACACTTCAGCTGTAACCTGTAGCACTGTGCCCTTTATCACCACATGCAATGACATTTCGAAGGTGACGTTCAGTCACCAATGAACCAACCACGGACGGGATGCAGGTCCCATATAAAGAAGGGACGTGGTTGATGTTGTGGCGTTCACGCACAGCTTGCAACATGTCGCCGTTGGTCCTCGTGGTCGTGACAGTCCTGGTGCTCGGAGGGGTCAAGGGACAGGAGGAAGGTCTGTCACAAGACACTATGTCGTTTACTCCTTACTTTAAACCCGTATTTGTACTATAGTGTTCTTAATCAAACACTCTGTCGAAAGGAACATTATCATAAAAGGGTGATATAACTTTACAAACGTTTCTGACAATTTATTGCTGTTTAGTGTAACATGTTATTTTCGGGAGTACACTTTCTTAGTAAAGTACAGATTCTGGTACTTTTGTTGGGATGAGTCCCATTCGGGATTCGAATCCAACAAAAGTAGTAATATCTCCACTTTTATGAGAAAGTATTATTCGAAATATAACATATGTATATGTGACCACTTTCTATGTGGCATCGAGTACCCACAGATCATTTGTAACATGTGTGTAGTTTGTTTAGGTATATGTTCAGTAAAACTACACTATTGCAGCATTTTCATTTGAATATAGCCTGATATTCTTACATACTGTGGAACTCGTCAACTATCCCGTTGTCGCTGATAATTTATACTACCCATTAAATGTCTGGACTCACTTAAAGCACTCACTATACGTTACATATGCATATGGTTACATCGAAAATGAATTTCTCCGCTAACTTGGGGGAACCAACTGCAAACCTTACGTTGATGAATTCCAAGAGAACCATGCATCAAAAGGCAAGCGCAAATATCGTGCATGTAACCAGCTGTGTTTACAGTTTTTTGTAAGAATTTGCCAATTTTCACAGTTTTACCATTTATTGGACTCAAATAAATGCGTTTTACAGTATATCAGCTCATGTGTAAAGAGTACTCTGAAACGGTATGGAATAGTTTGCAAAATCTAGTTTAGTACAGACTGAAGTAAGTGGATGTCGCACGATTAATCACATCCAAGGTAAAGACCCTGTCAAGGCCCGTATCGTGCATATGTGCATCTGTATATACATTGGACACTGAATTCTACGCATGTGGGAGACAGTTTGGGATCCTAGTGGTTAACGCCCTTGCGCGTCAGACTAACGACTCTGTGCATTGATAGAGCTTTCGAAGCCTATTTCGGGTGGGTCGGGTAGTATGACTCCGTGGATTGGTTGGGAGCGAGTCCTCTTGCCCGACGGCGTAGATTGTTGCTCATAATATCAACCCGTGGGTTGTCTGGTAGAGACACGCATCGGAACATGTCTGAGTGAGGCAAATGCTACACTTTTGTTAATTCATTTTTTTCAACGTTTGTCTAATCAACTTAGTGAGTTTAGTTTTACGACGGTCATACAATGACGTCGAGACACCAGAAATGGGCTTCACACATTGTTTCCATGTAGGGAATCGAACCCCGACTACCAGTATTAAATGTATTGTAAACTGTATTGTGTAGGGGGTATCCTATCCTACAAACTACCAACTATACCTGTCGACAGCTCCCCGGACCCGCATGGTTGTGTTGGACAAAGGAACAAAGAATGTCTTCCGTGTGGATATAGGCTCGGATCTGTCCGATCACCACATTGAAACCTTCAACATCCCCTCCCTCGGCAGCGTCTCCGACATGGACTACGACTTCGTTGACGACCGGATATACATTCTCAGTTACCTGAAAGAGTTCATGTCAATATTTGTCAATGGTACCGACGAAAGAAGAATTCCGTATACAGGGGGTTACCGTAAGTATTTCAATAGTTTGTTTGCATATGCGTAAAAGAAACGGCAGCATTTATCTCAGGTTTAGAAATATCAGTTTTCTGTTTCAAGACGATCTTGCATTTAGGTGATGAACACTTAGTGCATTTAATGACCAACGCATCGGAAAGTGAAATATATGTATATGGGAGTGGTTTCAAAATCAACCTTTCAAATTCTCTAACGGTTTCTGTAGAAACTGTTATCTATATATTTACACCTACAAAAGGAATTAACCAAACCGAAATGATCTGTCCGACGTCCATTTCAGTTTGTATCAACCCAGAAGATCTGAGTTAGAATTGATCTTCAGTAACCCATGCTTGTCGTGAGAGGCGACTAACGGGATCGGGTGGTCAGACTCGGTGGCTTGATTGACACATGTCAGACAGGCAGCTTTATTTAATGAAGAGGCCTTAGACCCAAATGATACCATAGTAATGAAGCTGTACTGCTGTGCAGTCACATGTGTGAAGATTTGTTACAAATATTATATGGACAACAACATGCATTTATAAATCTTTGGTTTTAAGTGCTAAGCCTCACTGTGTACCTGTGGTAACCAAAGGGCTGAATATACAGTATGGTTCAAAATTATTGAGAATAGCTAAAGCATTTCATATTATTAAACGAGAACAAATCAGGTAAAATTGAATGTATTGTGAAAGTGAACTGACCTTTTCATGTTGTGTAGGTAACAATTTAATATTTTATCAAGTCTCCTTGAGCTTCACGGCACAGTCTAAGACGGGTAGGCATACTTCCTATCAGAGAGGTTAGTGTCTCGTGAGTTATGCTGTCCCAGTATCGGACCACTTCTCTCTTCATGTCTTCAATTTTTGTCAACCCCTTTTGATTCACACATTCCTTCATCATCCCCCAAATGTTCTCAATGGGATTTAAGTCAGGACTATATGCAGGAAATGGTAATGCAGTCACATTTTTCTCCTGAAACCACTGCTTGGCATGTTTTGCGGTGTGTTTAGGATCATTATCTTGCTGCAAAATCCAGTCATTTCCATAAAACACATGTGCACTTGGAAGGAGAAAATTATCTAATATGTTAGTGTAGCGTTGACTTGTCAGATTTCCCTCAAACACACACAGCGGGATCGTTCCTAATAAGGGTATCCCTCCCCATAGATGAAACTTTGGGCTGTATTTATGCCGTCGATACAACGGTGATGACGCAGACTTTGTCCATATTTTCACATTATCGGGATATACCCATATTGAGCTTTCATCAGTAAAAATCACATTTTCCCAGTCAAAGTTTTCATGTGCCAAACACCACTCAACACGCCTGTCTTTATGTTCTTGTTTCATGAGAGGAGAAGGAATTCCAGTCTTTTTCTCCCATCCAAGATCAATCACATTTCTTCTAACTGTAGATTTTGATACAACTGTTGATCCCCTTTCTATCATTTCATACCTGATGTTGGAGATGCTTGCCCTTTGCTTTTTAGACGCTAAAATTCCCAGCCGGACGCGATCTGAGAAGTCCAATTTTCTGGGTCTCCCTGCTCCTTTCTGGTGCCCAAAATCCTTTCCCTCTTTAAAATTCTTCCTAATCCTATACACAGTAGAAAGAGGAGTTCCTGTTCTCTCTGCCAGTGCATTTACATCATCAATTCCTTGATTACACAACTCAAAAATCAACCTTCTTTTATCTTCAGCAGACACTGTTGACAGTGCTGAGGAAAATGACGTCTGCTACAAATTCAGGGGAGGTAACTCTAATTGTACTATACTCAGTAGGCCAAGATGAGTAACCTCCCTTATACCATTACTTAGTTTTAAGTATCAGTGAATCAGTTGAGGTGTTAGGATAGCTCAAAGTAAGAAGAAAAATTCTCAATAATTATGAACCAGACTATATTTGGGTGAGTAGTGATAGGTCGCAGTTCTATGTTTTATATAAATACAGACATTTCCTATGCAAGGTAAAGACATTACTGTATACATGTAATAACTGCAAGGATTGCTGCTTATGGATTAATAGTGTTAACTCTCAATTTCCATACTTTATACAAACACATGCAGGACAGATACAATACAGTGTACCAGTAATAACTGCAACACAAAGTGCTTACGGATTAATAGTGTTAGCTCTCAATTTCCATTCTTTATATACATATAACCGCATACGATGCAGAGTAAAGATGTTACTGTGTGTACCAGTAATAACTGCACGGCTCAGTACTTGTGGATTAATAGTGTTGGAAGTTCCAGGCAAGAGCTGGCTACTGAAGACACATTATCAGCAAACATGAGAAGACATAGGTTATCAAATGTCTGCGAAATAAACACCCCTCTCCCACCACATTCTTGCATTATTTTTCTAGCTTGTTTATAAAGATTATGAAGATTATGTGGACTCAGAATATTGCCTTGTCGGTTGCCGTTATTACATCTAAAATACTCGGAAATGCCATCTGACATAATCACACATACACAAAGTTTTGAATATATTGACAAAATTATCTTGAGAACTTGCCACCAGTACCAACTTCGGCAAGAATGACTAATGTCATCGTATTCCAACTGCGTAGATTGATGACCATTTTGTTCATCGCTGGATTTTCTGGTGCAGAGTTGATTATCTACGGACAGCCGCAATATAGCTGGAATATTGCAGGCTGCGCCGTTAAACAACAACCAACCGACCATATCAATTTCCATTCTTCGTACACAAGTGATGGCTTCCAAAGTGAATTTTCTAGTTAAATCCTTATAGTATCAAGAATCCATGACCCTGGCCAGGCCTCTCAAGATTAATGCTCCTAAATATTCTCAAAATTGTAAATTTTAAAAATAGTAAAAACACATCATGTAAAGCGTCAACAAATGAACTTTTCAGCTGCTCAAAGTCAGCCTCCTTAAAGTTATCACTTTATTCCTTTAAACTTATTACTTTACCTCTTAAGTAAAGAAAGTTCCTGTGGGATGGGATGTTTGGCACTTAATAGAAGTAGTTTCCAAAATAATAGCACAACACGGATCTTCTCCTACATGTTTCAATCGTATATCTTCAGGGAGAAGTGAAGTGAGAAGATCCGTGTTATGCTATTATTTCGGAAACTACTTCAAGTATATATATATATATATATATTTCCGAAATATATATATATTGACTGGTCAACCACAGCACAAACCATGGCCGTGGACTCAAAGGAAAAGCTCATCTTTGTCGGCACATCCGATTATGGCACTAACAAGATCCTCTCCATGAGAATAGACGGCAGTGGAAAGACAGACTTGGCCGATCGAAGTCGGGATCCCTTTCGCATGGCTGTCGACTTTCAAAACAGGTAGGTAGACCAATGATGGTAACACCGGATCGTTTTGCGTTTCAAATCACATATATAGGGCCCTGATTTAGATATCGGGAATTGAATACTTGTGAAAATATCTCTCAACCCCAACAGTGACAATACTGGTTGCAAAATGGCGACTTGAGGTTTCGGAAAACACTTCCTGAGACTGCTTACTGCATTTAGTAGCAGTAGTAGTAGTAGTAGTAGTAGTAGTAGTAGTAGTAGTAGCAGTAGCAGCAGCAGCAGCAGCAGCAGTATCAGCAGTAGTAGTAGTAGCAGCTGCAGCGGCAGCAGTAAGTAGTGGTAGTAGTAGTAGTAGCAGCAGCAGCAGCAACAGCAGTAGTAGAAGCAGCAGCAGCATCAGTAGTAGTTAAAAGTAGGAAACATGGTAACCAGTAGTGTCGAAGGTGAAGGGAGTATACTATACTATACTATATATAGTATAAGGATATGTGTCTATATATATATACATATATACATACATACATATATATACATATGTACATACATACATATATATACATATATACATACATATATACATATATATATATATTCTTCATGTATAGGTGAAACATCGTAGTGTCGATATATATATTATATATATATTCTTCATGTATAGGTGAAACATCGTAGTGTCGATATATATATATATATATATATATATATATATATATATATATATATATATATATATATATATATATATATATATTTTCTTCATGTATAGGTGAAACATCGTAGTGTCGATATATATATTATATATATATTCTTCATGTATAGGTGAAACATCGTAGTGTCGATATATATATATATATATATATATATATATATATATATATATATATATATATATATATATATATATATATATATATATATATATATATATATATATATATATATATATATATATATATATTCTTCATGTATAGGTGAAACATCGTAGTGTCGAGATATATCTATATATATTCTTCATGTATAGGTGAAACATCGTAGTGTCGATATATATCTATATATATTCTTCATGTATAGGTGAAACATCGTAGTGTCGATATATATCTATATATATTCTTCATGTATAGGTGAAACATCGTAGTGTCGAATGTACGGTTCTCTTGAAGTCAAAGGTTCATCCCTGTGTATTCCTTACTAGGCATTCTCCCTAATATATATTTGCGCAACGTATGCTTCAGCTAGATTATTGTTTCCAATGCCCAGTATAGTATATAGTTATAACACGCTAACCAGTGAAGGTCCGGGTTAGAACTGGCCGTCAGTAGCTCATGCTTGTCGTAACAAGCGACTAACGGGATGGGGTGGTCAGGCTTGCTGTCTTGGTTGACACATGTAATCGGTTCCTAATTGCGCAGATCGATGCTCATGCTGTTGATCACTGGATTGTCTGGTCCAGACTCGATTATTTACAGACCACCGCCATATGCGACTGGAATATTGCCGAGTGCGGCGTAAAACTAGACTCACTCACTGACTATAAGACGTGTTTGTGTCCCTCCAGGTACCTGTACTGGATGGAGTCGTGTGCCTGTGGTTGGATGTACAGGATGCACTATGATGGGACTGGGCTCGAAAGATTTCCGCATGAAATAAACCAGAAGAAAAGCCCGCACTCCATTGACTTCACCAGTAAGTCTCCATTAGCATGTTAAAAATACAAAGCTTATACAAAGCTACTGTACAAATCTCAGTTTCCATTACCCCCTCGTGACACACCCTGCCACAGGCCAGTTAGTATCATGCATATGTACGCAGTGGAATGCGTTTTGATTTTAAACTTATCAGCCGTCTTTAAGATGTCCCCACTCTCTCAAACGTTTTAACTCTTTCTCACCACACATATCTAAACGATATTAAATCCTATGGCAACAATTTTATCATAACAGTCATATTTTGTACACTTAAAAGTGCTATTTTTTTCAACGTCACTTTTATTGTGAAAACTATTGTAAAACAAAACCGCCGCCATACAGCTGGAATATTGCTGAGTGCGGCGTAAAACTAAACTCACTCACTCACTGTAAAACAAACCACATTTATCGTTGTTGGGTATGTAGAATTAAGGATTTTTCGAACACTCATTTCAGTAAGCCAAAACCAAAACCTTCTTGAGTTGGCCCAGTGGTTACATTATGCTTTGTCACCTGGTATGCGGGTTCTAGTCTCCACAAAGTTAAAATGTAACAACCTTTGTGGAAGTTTGCTCTACTCATTGGTAAGTGCATATGTACTTTTCTGTTTACACCTCTTTCCATCCTCCATTAGGCGTACCTGACACTATGTAGTTGAAATGCTGTTGATTCACTGCCAGCACTCGATACTTTGTTATGTGGAGCGGCGGGGTAGCCTAGTGGTTACAGCGTTCGCTAAATCACGCCGAAGTCCAGGGTTCATTTCCCAACTTTGTAGCCATGATATTTCTGGAATATTGCTGACAGCGTCGCCCACCATGATATTGCAGGAATGTTGCTAAAAGCGCCCAAAGTCATGATATTGCTAAATGATTGCTAAAAGCGTAAAATCCAGTTCACTCACTCGGTTCTATGATGCACATTCTGTTTTAAGCTCTCACCCTCTACAGCGACGGCTACAGGGGCTTGTACAAGATGTCACTAGACACTGGGGAATCACAACTGATCTACCCCGGCAGAATCAGCCACCCACAGACGGAAACTGTCTACGACCCCCGAACTGGCAGGATCTTCTTGACCAACGACAAGCGATTAGAGTAAGCTAAACCACACTTAAATATGACACAATATATTCATTTTATTCGAGCCTTATATCAGGCACATATTTTGTGATTCCGTCCCCGCTGGATATTGTTGGACTATTGCTAAAAGCAGCGTAAAACTACACCGACTCACTCTGGGATTTGAGCTGGTCAGCACCAAAATACGCAGGCCAGAAGAGACGACGTGGTAGCCTTGTGGGTAAATCGTTTGCTCGTCACGCCGAAGGCCCGTTTCGATTTCCACATGGGTACAGTGTGTGAAACCCATTTCTGGTGTCCACCGCCGTGATAATGCTGGAATATTGCTAAAGTAGGGTAAAGGCCAACCCACTCACTTAGTCAAGATGACCAAATGAATCAGAGGGTCTTGGTTAACAGTAAGGATATGTGTTCAGTCACTGGATTGTCTGGTCCAGACTCAAATATTTACAGGCCGCCGTCTTATAGAACTCACTCACTCACTCACTCACTCATTCGCTCACTTACAGTGAACTAATGATGATATGTTACTGCATCTTTTTCAAGCACACATATAAAAGGAACTTCAGCAGAGTTTCTTAATCTAAATTCGTTCAATCGAGAGTACATGAACTCATACAAACGGAGCTCAATGTCTTTGTTCTGTACACGGTGATTTGTTTATTCTTTAACGCAATATTCCAGAAAAATGGCGACAGTCTGTAAATCGAGTCTGACCCAGGCAATTCAGTGGTCAACACATGCATCGATCTATGCAATAGGAAAACGATGTGTCAACCAAGTCAGTGAGCCTGACCACCGTGTTCCGTTTGTCGCTTCGTAGGACAGCCATGGGTTACTGAAGATCAGTTCTAACCCGGATCTTCACGGGTCTATACATGATGATTGTATTGCTCTCTCTCTCTTTCTTTCTTTCTTTCGTTCTTTCTCTCTCTCTCGATATATTCAGAAATATTTGACTGGTTTTGATCCAAATGCCAATTTTATTAATGTTATGAAAACAAGTAATGCCTATGTAATAAAAAATGTTAGTATGTTTCTGTATCATGTACTTCAGCGCACTAGAAATGCTTCTCTTAAACAACATGTGCACTAAATCCAACACCATATGCAAATGACTGTATGATGGGCCTGTGGCCTTTTACTGAATATACATGACTGTCTGTCTGATTGTGTTGCAGAACCGTCGTTGTCTACGCCTCCAACGGAACACGTCTTGGCTTCCTCGACTGGATCCCCCTGACCAAAGACGAGAGAAAGTTCATCCGCATCAACCCTCTGTGAGAAGAAGCCAAATAAAGACACGCAAGACAGGCACACCAGTGTGATCACAGGGGTTCGAATATCTGTTTGGACAATAAGTTTCAAAAATAAAAATCTAGACTTTGCAATCGTACGTTGCGCTGAGCGTGTTGGTCAGTCTTTTACCAAATGAATTAACGTCTGTAAAAATCTGAACTTTGATATTTGAAAATTATTTTCCAAACAGAGATTCGTACCCCTGTGAATCACAGTGGGAAGGCCTACCGAGTTAATACGCGTGTAAACCTCATAAAACACTTTCAAGGTGAACAATACTCATTGTATGTTCTTTCAGATAAAGTTCCTTTTACTTGTCACGATTTTTCGCCTGTTGAGAGCCCAGAAAAGACACAGACATGAAATATTTAGCCTCTAAGGTTCTTGAATGAGCGTGTGATTGAGTGAGTGATTAAGTAAGTATGGTTTTACGCCGCTCTTAGCAATTATCTAGCCTTACTTCGGCGAGGGGACAACAGAAATGGCACTCCAACATTGTACGGTTGGGGGAAGTCGAGAACTTTACCTGTACAACCGTCGAAACAGTACCCCATCCCTCCACCAGATTATTTTGAGTACACCTAATGATACTAACTATTGTTGAGCATCCATGATACTTTCTGCATGCATGTTGTCATTAATGTTGAACGTGCAACGCAATGCACATGTGCTGAATTTGCATTTTTCCTGTTGCTAACACAGAGGTTAACGTTAGAATATGAATCGTGTTATCTCAACGGGTAAGGACAAATATCGTCTCTAGAAAAGGTTCTTTTTCAGTGAGTGTTGCGCCCTCGCACAAATCCCTCGATGTCAGATAGTCAACCCGACAATTTCCAGGCACTGAATAGACTGACACACTTTACGCGTATTATATATATTATGGCCGCCTAATTTCCTGTAGTTTAAAAGCAAGTAGGCGTATAAAAGGTCGTGATATCAACCCACATGAAAACAGCGTTGAACGGGGCACACTTTATATCTGGAACATGATATGTTGTTTCATGATAATTACAACATTCAAGGCCTCAGCAAAACGTTCAAAACATGATATATCTTGACATTCAGACAGATTTTCTAAACTGACGTGTCATCAATTTTGTACATGTTCTGGAGGGGGTTCATTGATTTTGTACATGACAAGCGAGTGGGGTCACATAATTTGTACATTACTTTTAGGGGTTGTCATTCACGTTGTACATGCAACTCCATAAAAATCATCATCAAATTACGAACGGTCCCCACGGTTCCAACGGTAAACCAAAATATATAATAAATTATCATAAGTTAATGTCAATCGTAGGCGGATCCAAGGGGTGGGGGTGGGGGTGGGGGTGGGAGTTAGGGTGTGTGTGTGTGGAAATTTGGGATTTGACCATAGAAACACATGTGAAAATGAAGTGTGAAGCCCTTCTTTCTCAAAAGCACAGGGGACTGTAACGCACTGACGAGTTTGGCATTGACCTGCTCTGCATTAAACAGAGCCAGTGAGTTCATTGGCTTTAAATAAAATATGCCCCATCTGAATGCTGGCTCTTTTCAAGCGTTACAAGCCCCTGTACTCAAAAGAGAGAACCCCCACCTCAAAACTCGGTATCCGCCCCTGTCATTGTGAACTGTGAAGCTACATAAACAGAGGAGGACACAGATTCGGGGTGTACGTCCGTATTTATTCAAACCAAATGGAACAAACATAATACAAACCAGTCCTCATCCTCATGGACGGAGGCTTTCCACCTTCAAGTACACGCCATCTTTACTGCGGAGAATCAGCGAACTTTCTGGCTGCGCCAGTCTCCCGGGGATGGTGCTAAACCGGAAGTGACGTAATAACATAGCTATCACGACCTTGACTTGTAGCATGGCGAATGATTTCCCAACGCATCGCCTGGAAAATATTGTGATATTTTCAACAAGTATAAATTTTGGATAATAATGCTTTGTAATATCAGTAGTAAAATTAACTGGAATATATATACACCATCGGTGGATTATAAACGCTTTCGAGCTTTCGCTGCCTGTGTTTCCACCTATGATAGGTATGGAAAGTTAATATATGTCCCGAGTTGTCCATGCTGCGCCGAAGGCAACAATATTAATTCGGTGGTCAGGTTCGGACACTTAATCCTAGTGTGCCTTAGTTCATAACATCAATCACAATCATTGAATTGTCAGGTCCAGAATCGATATAACCACGGTTATATACCTGTAGCAACTAAACCCATATGCTGGGTAAGACTGTTTAATCGCTGTTAATAAGAAACACTACCTAGGTCCCATCGAAAACGTCAGGAAGAAGTCTGAAGGATCCATCTCCTCGTTGGAGAAGCGGTAAGGATCAAACACCTGAAAAAATTATCCACCAGCGATTAAACAACTATCATATGCATCCGGTGGACACACAATGGTCCGGGTGGTACTGATGTAAAACCGTACAAATACATGAAGCCGGAGTAAAGAAACCATGGAAGCAGGTAATGGCGTTTGGTACCAGTTAATGACATATGTAGACGTCCTAGACAGTTATCCTAAGATGGTGGGTTCCGTGCTGACGGGTCTCCTAAGCTACGTCATCATGATTATACCATAACAATCAGAGCACGTGGAAAATTAGTCCGGACAAGTCACTTTCTTAAAGTCACTTGCCCTGTGACAAGTGACTTTTCAAAATAATGAAGCCCTGTTAACGAGACACCTAATCATTAAGAATGTTCCACTTTACAGAATGAATGATTTCGTCAAAGACTTGTATTATACACAGAAAAAGCGTACGGAACAATAATATTCTGAAGTTATAAACATTAACGAGAAAAAAGTGAAAATCAATTGAGAAAGAAGTTTCCCATACCTCGGGGTCGTGCCACACATCCGGGTTTCTATGAAGCGCAAACAGCGACACGGTGACCCTGATCCCTGTTGGGGGAAGTAAGACATTGAAGATCATGGAGACCATGGTCAAAGACTTTTTTCTAAGCTGTTTACTCGAATTTGGGAAGAAAATGTCACTGAAGAAGATTACCATGGTACACCCATCTCACGACAGCTGCTATATTATCATGACGGAAAGGGATATTACCTTTCGGGACAACTCGGCCACCTGGTAGAGTTATCTCTCTTTCTGTGTAGCGCGATATACTTGGTACAGGTGGCAGCAGACGCATGCTCTCTTTCACACACATCGTGAGGAACTCAAACTTGCTGACGTCACCCCTGGGGACAAATTCATATTGGTTTCGCGTAAAATAACCTTGGTCGTCAACCAACACTATTGTACCTACGTAGTTGGCGTATCAAACCTGCTGCCGATCTCATCGATAAAGTCATAGTAACTCCCATATCTTAACAGTCTAAGTAAACGTATCCTCAGTACTTTTCGTCTCACTCCACTACTGAGTGTAACAAAACCTTATTTGAGGTCGAGTCAGGTAACCTTTGGGACTGACCAATCAGAACACAGCTTACCAAATCGCGAAAGTGGACATTCGCACATACCTTTTGAACTTTTTATCTCGAAAAGGTTCGTACCCAAACGATTCCGAATGCTATTTAGCGTACGATCTGTGTCGGTGACCTGAATATTTTGATCCTTAAATAGTAGCCGTTGTCTGATTGGTTAAATCTATTTAACCGTCTCGCGTTTGATTGGCAGGTCGTCGGTCGCTCAAAGGTTACCTGACGCGACCTTCTACTAGGTTTTGTTAGACTTAGTGGTGGAGTGTAACGAAATACAGTGAGACTAAGTTTACTTAGACTGCATATCTTAACATAGACAGACAAAAAGACACGATCGTGCACTTTTATGCACAGCACCACAACTAAAGAGTTTCCCTGTTACGTTGTGAATGAACTTTTGACAAACTGACGCATACTTAAGAAATGAAAAATCTCAGGTGTTGGGGGATGGGGATACATAATCAAGGCCTTGTTTCACTTAAATAATAAACATAATACGCCTCGAAGGATCACATTTTGAAAACACAACCATTATATAGCTGAGCGCCTAAATCCCATAAAAACTTCACGATAATTAATGCTAGATCTTCTCTTGGAACAGGAACATTTTTTTTTAGATATTTATGTTCCTGTACCATAAACATCCAGGTGAATAAAACACCATGTTCCTGAATATCAGCGTCGGCTATTCACTTTCATATTCTACATCTTTTAAGAAAGAACACGCAGTACATTATGATCTCTGTAAACGAGTGACCCTCCAGCAACAGCGTTCATTAATACGATCGCGAGTACTCGTAGATATGAGCCCGTAAATATCAGTCTGTGTCTGGAACCTATGTTTGGCGAAAAAGACAAGTGAAGACATTGCCTGTCGTGCTCATTGAATTTGTTATCCCCAAATGGCATGGCGATGTCCATGATGTCAGTCAGTGGATTGTCTGGTTCAGACCTGATTATTTACAGACCGTTCGTCCAGGCTGCAGTGCCGTTGGTTCCGAGTTTAACACCAACCACAACTACTCAATTTAGAGACACTCACCACGTGATATCCTCCCTGCCTCCCATTATGTCATCAACTTCCGCCCTGCAGGTGTCTTGGTGTTGCTGGTGTTTGGCGAGGTGCCAGAGACACCAGGTCAAGGCACTGGACGTAGAATCATGACCTGCGAACATGAAGGTGTCCACCTCATCAAGAATCTCCTGCTGGCTGAGAGTCTGACCGTCACTGTCCTGAAACACAGAACAAGACACACACCTGCAGTCAGCGTCTGGCTGAGTAAGTACTATCGATGTGGAACGTCCGGAAAAAATGTACCGACATTGGGAGATATTTCTCTTCCTAAGCACACTGTAGCGCAAAGGTCACAGTTTATGGAGTAATTTTATACAGCAGAATAGATCGCGAGAGGTAGATGAAAGCCCGGCGTGTTTACAGCCTTGTTTCCAAGTCCTGTCCAACACTGTAGCACACACCAGGGTGGTGTCTCTTTGGGAAAGTATCATCATTCGAAAACAGCCTCGAAATCAGTATATGGGTACCAGGCTGTTTGAGGGATAATGTGATTGCAATATGCCTAACAGGCAGTATGGGCAATACGATCAATAATGATCAAGCAGGAACTATTGTACATGTGCTTTGTAATTGTCAGTATGCTTGGATATCTGCATATATACCATTTACTGATTTGATACATAGAAAGTAAAATCGTTTAAGTGAAGAACACAATTTATTTGCATTTAAAGGTGAACATAATAATCCTCTAAATGTGGTGATAATAATAATCAAACATATGTTCAGATGGCATTTAGAAGTTGGTGAATATATTTGAAGAGTATATAGATGGCATTGCTGGCATTATTATTATTAGATGGCATTATTGTATAACTCGACGTGGCTGGGTCACGTTTCATGTGACTGAAGACCGGACCACACGTAGCCCAGACACGACGGTGTGTCATTACTACGGTTGTCTAATGCGTCGGCATTCTAGATTTATCAAAGTATTACTATTTTCAGCACTGATAAAAGACAATGTGGCAACCTTTGACGTCATCAGAATATCGAGGAAATCCATCGGTCTGCATCCGGGGTCTTCTGTCTCTAGTAACTTCCGGCGATATCTAACGATCTTCCGAGAATGCTCGTGAATTGAATCACATGCGGCTTGGAACCTCTTACTGTCGGTAAACAGACAGTGATGCCATATGGTGTTGTCATAATACATCAGAGATAGGTTTAGAAATCAAGCAGTTGATACAAGCGTAGGTTACTACATCGGGGTGGACGACATTCAGTTACGTTTTATTTGAATATATGTGCAGCATGTGAAACTACAACACATATCGTACGAAACCGAATTATCATTCATATTGGTAAGGGGAGGTTACTCTACACAATGCGGAGCTATTTGCGTTGTCTTCGTAATTGTGAACAACTAGTTATATCAGTAAGATACACAGCAGAATATGTCTTATTAATTTTCTTACCCATCTTGTGACAGGCTGTAGATGATATCGTTATGGTGCAATGGCGTCATGATCCGCTTGACAATCAGCTCTGATACGTCGTATACGCTTTGTATGTAGGAGTGGCGCTCTCTGGGGGCAAGACAATTAAGCACTGTCATATGTACCTGTTGACTAGATGAACTGGTCAAGGCTTCGACATTCCGATCACATGATGCAATAATTCAAATCCAGTGGATAACACTGAACGAGATATCAAAGGAATGACCCAGCAACTGGTTATTGGAAACTATCGAGGCAGCGTCCGTTTGGTAAATCGGTTCTCAACTTTTCTATTTCTCTAAGGAGTTCCACTGATCTTGCGGATGGCGAATGTTTGTCTTTTGTAGACAGATATCATCCCACCCCAACTGGAGCAGACGGATGCTCATGACGTCAGTCACTAGAGCAGACCCGCATATTTACATGACTGCAGTCACATAGCTCGAATATTGCTGAACGTGGCATCAAATAATATAAACAACCAAAACATTAACCCGAGAGAACTAGCTGAAAACAGACACTTGAACGCTCCACTTGTCTTTAGGCCCTCTTACCTGGCAAGCTGACAGTTAGTTTCGTACCCAAACAGGCATCTCATCATTGAATCCATAGTGAGAAGACTGATGTGGAGGAACATCTCCTCCGGCCCCTCACTTTCACGGAGCTTACTCTGAAATACACACAGCAGGCGTCAGTGGTAGTGTTATTTCGGTATAAATTTCGGAAGAAATAAAAAATTGTCCTTTAATGACACCTTTAGCTAAAACTGGTTCCTGTTTAAAACGAAAACAGATTATTTGAAAAAAAGGGAAATTCTTGTGATACTCTGTCAATCCTGAGACTTGAATCTGTAGCAGAAATTAAAACACATTTATGAATAAGCTGCATACACGTGGTGCAGCAATACGAAAATACAGTATTCTATCGCCATAGGAGGCTTGATGCGATGCAATACCTCGATGTACAACATTTGTGTCGTCCTACGAAGTTTGTGACTTGTAAGTAACAATCAAAACATTTTTATCACAATCTTTTATTACGTTGATGTTTAGAAAAAGAATAATTGAATCCAAAAGCACAAAATGTGTACTTTCTTTTGTGCATCAATTTATTCAGTTATTCTTGGTAAAGTTAATGGCCATGGTTTATCAGCTTCCCCGGATACTGCTTAAAGCGGCGTAAAACAGTATCCACTCACTCACCACCAGGATGTGAGAACACTCCCGGAATATCTCGGTGTTGTGTTTCAGCAGGTTCGTGTGGAAGGCTGGTGTGACGAGCGCCCGGGTTCGAGCCCATTTCTCCCCTCTACTCAACAGCAAACCATCACCTGCAAGTTAAGCAGTGTCCGGTCGTCAATATTCGCATCGCTTCAGCACCAGCCTTTACAAGAACGTGACATTTGGGACTTTATTTGAGTGTTCTGCTGAGATCGTCATCACCTTGAAGTCGAGGCGGCGAGGTAGCCAGGTTGGTGTCCCCCATCGTGATTTTGCTGGAATATTGCTAAACGTGTCGTAAAACTAAACCCAGTCACTCTTGATGTCACTTTGACTTACCTGACAAACCAAATCTGATGAATAAAAGAGCCACACTGATAGTAAAACGAACCAGTGTCATGTATTGTAATGACATTAGACGCAGTAGCTTACCAATCCATGGTCTCATCAGTGCGTAGGAAAATTCATCTTTAGGATCTGAAAAAAAATAATGTTTTATTGCTAGCGTCACCATTTCTAAGGCAAACAGTTGGCTGGACACCAGAAATGTTCCCATCTGGAGAATCGAACCATGGCATTCAGAGTCACGAGCGAACGCTCAAACGTTGGGTTACCCCACCGCCCCATCCTCCCCCCCCCCCCCCCCCCCCCAAGTGGATCTTGAAACATTACATAGATTATATGATCCTGTAAAACAATCTTCCTCAAATGCACTGATATGTGTACCAAACGTTTTCTACAGTGTTTCCAGATTAGCCGAAAAGGTATCTTGTAACTTCGAATCATTGTCCTTGACACGCTCGTGGGTACTCACCTGTCCCCGAGAGCAGCGTTCTGGCTGTGGACGGGTGCACGGACATGAGGGACGCTTCCCCCGGCCCCACCCATACAGGAAAGGCTCCGTCGTACTGGTTGGCGTACCTTGAAATATGCAACATTCCCTCGTAGTCTCCACGTGACTAGAAAAAAAAGTTGTAACCCATATCACACGTGGAGGTCCGAGTTAGAATGTATCCAAGGGTTGCTGAAGACCATTTCTAACACGATCTTCATTTCTACAAAGTCAGTGTATAAAAGCCAGTATATTACGTCAGACTCAGTGTTGTCAGCACTGTGCTCATATATCTACTGGTCCACAAAAATGGGTTACTACCAGGGTACATTTGTACAAAACAACCTTCGCGCTGAGACTACTTTAAGCCCATGTTAACGTATGGGAGTTACGGTCACCTTAGCGCTAAGATCGATTTGTACAACGGCGCCCAGGTAAATGGTAAACCGTGCGTCTGTCCGTTTACGTTTCAAAAGTACGCCTACCCTCGCACACTCAGTAAAAAACGGGTCAGCTTCTGAGGCTTTCAACTATATTTATTCAAAAAATGTTTTTCGAGGAACAACGACTCGGTCTGTGTGCTAAATTAGGGACCTCTGCCGGGCTAGATCACAGTCAGTTACACAATTTGTAAAAAAATATTTTTTCGAGTTTCTTTTTCATTAATATTTATTAACCCGCTTTCTTTCCGGTTGCGGGGTGGTGGGGTAGGTAAGTTGTTAAAGCTTTCACATGTCACGCCGAAGACCTGGGTTCGATTCTGCACATGGATACAATTTGTGAAGCCCATTTCTGTCCATTGCAGAAATAGCGGCGTAACAGAATATTCACTCATTCTTTCTAGTTGTAGTTAGAGATAAGAAACGCCCAATACGGATAACCTAACAATTAGATCAACCTTTTATGTTAGAATACCCCGCCGTTTCTGTTCAAACTGTACGAGAGCCATCTGGTGGTGGGTTTAGTAAAGACTCCTGATAAGATTATACCAACGTGTAAATATTGCACCAGAACATGCACTAACCTCGTCCAGGTTGCCATACCACCAGTGAGGTTTGGGACCAGCGAAGTCTTGGAAGGCTGTCTGCAAGTACCGGCGTCGTCTAAAAAGTGTGAGGAACTTTGCCACAATAATAACGGTGACGAGAACAGGCCCGACTGCTGAAAGCAGTGTGAGAAGTACAGCCATTGTGGGATCTGTGAGGTCACTAATTATCTGCCAGTGACCGACAGGTAGAAGGACATGTATCATGCCGGCTAGTCGTTACAGTGTTATCGCTTGTCTGACTTGGCGAGAACAATAGGCCTTTCTGGTTGGAAAGTATGTATACACTAGCGTTTTCAGGTACTGGAGGAGGGGTAGTCTAGTGGTCAAAGCGTCCGTTCGTCACGTCGAAGACTCGGGTTCTATTCCCCACACGGGTACAGTGTGTGAAGCCCATTTCTGGTGTTACCCGCTGTGATATTGCTGGAATACTGCTAAAGGGGACGTAAAACTAAACTCACTCACTCACAGTATTGACAGGGTACATATCCCGTTTGTGTTACATAACCCATACGTATCCGGACATGGACGGACGCTTTGTACAGTCAGTATTAATCAATGTACCTCTTTTCCAAGATTATCTTTTGTATTCCGAAGTTATAATGTTTGTAAAGTGAGTGAGGTTAGTTTTACGCCGCATTCAGCAATATTCCAGCTATATGTCCGCGGTTTGTAAATAATCGAGTCTGCCCCAGGCAATCCAGTGATCAACAGTATGAACATCGACCTGCACAACTGAGAACCGATGACATGGGTCAACCAAGTCAGCGAGTCTGACCACCCGATCACGTTAGTCGCCTCTTACGACAAGCATTCTCACCTTTTATGGCAAGCATGGGTTGCTGAAGGCCTATTCTACCCCGGGACCTTCACGGGTCTCATGGCAAGCATGGGTAGCTGAAGGCCTATTCTACCCGGGGACCTTCACGGGTCTCATGGCAAGCATGGGTAGTTGAAGGCCTATTCAACCCCGGGACCTTCACGGGTCTCTTGGCAAGCATGGGTTGCTGAAGGCCTATTCTACCCCGGGACCTTCACGGGTCTCATGGCAAACATGGATTGCTGAAGGTCTATTCTACCACGGGACCTTCACGGGTCTCATGGCAAGCATGGGTAGCTGACGGCCTATTCAACCCCGGGACCTTCACGGGTCTCATGGCAAGCATGGGTAGTTGAAGGCCTATTCAACCCCGGGACCTTCACGGGTCTGTTTGTAAAGTGATGCTATCACACTGTATCATGATACAAGTTTCAATTAAACGTTATACAAAACTATTTTACGTTTGTGTTGTGCAAATGAGTGTTCAATTTTTTCAGCATTCGCGCTGTTTCTCGTTTAAGCCAGGTTAACGAATATGTATAACACGTGTAATCCATGTTCATGGAAATCGATGTGGTGATGTGGATTATTGTCATCAGATCATGCGAGTCGTTAGTGGGTACCCGGTGGTACATGATGTGTGGTTGCGGTCAGTGGCCTCCAGGTTAGACTATGTATTGACTGTAAAATTGGTATAAACTTATTCTGTATAAACATGATCATTTAACTAGAGAGACATATAGCATTTTATATACTTGAACATGTCCCTATATTGTGTTACATGTAATCGGGTTTTGGTGGTATTTTTTGGCGATATATCTTTATATGGGCATCCTGGTTATTATTACTTTTCAAGAAAACTACTTTTCTGTTTTTCTGAATATTGACGTGAAAATTGTCTGCCCTTCTTCCATACAAAACACGGTATCTTGTAGTATGCTTGTGGAATCATAGTTTTATATAAACAACAGCATCAAAAATTAAAATGATATTAGTGAGTGAGTTGAGTGGGTTTTACACCGCCTTTAGCAACAATCCAGCAATATCACGGCGGGGCACACCAAAATTGAGCTTCGGGAATCGAACATGGGTCTTCGGCGTGACAAGTGAACGCTTTAACTACTAGGCAACAGCAACTTAACATCTCTTCGTTATTCACCTTAATCACACACGTAGCTGAGCTCATCTCCTGTGATTCTAGCACTAGGTTTCATGCCATAACAAGACGTTCCAACGGTAAAATAAGACAAAAAGTAAAAAAGAGCTTAAACACCCAACTATATATCGCTAACAAAAGTAGGGAAGCGTACGTAAAACCCCGGAGAAGCGTTCCTTAAATCATCACTACAGCCCAGTTATGCGTTAACAGTCGAACTCTGTGCATCGTTTTAGTTGAAGGATTCGTTTCTTTTAATCTCAATGTGGCGGGGACGCTGTGCCAAATAGGTTCCAAATTTTGTTAGTTAGTCGGACTAGTCAGGCTAGTCAGGCTAGCTATACGTGAATGTTACTAGCCCACAGCATAATTCACTAGCCCGAAATTTGAAGGTAGACAAGGGTTTCATCATTAAGCTGCTAGTATGATCACCATTTTTATCAGGCCATAATTTTCACCCGACAAAAATGCAGTAGTCAGTCGGGCCAGAGACTGTGGAGATTAACTTGCCTGACTGGAAATTTACTAGCTACGAACTAGCGGACCAGTGGTTATTTCGCACACAGGGTAACTAACTGGAGAATGTATGAAGACATATAGTATTGTATCTTTGCTTAATCACAGTATAATGTAGTTCTAGATATTAAGCTCACTGTTTGGAGGATAGTTTACAAGTGTGTTGTCTCGTCCTGGCTCGATCACATACAGACCGCCGCCATAGTTGGAATGTTGCTCAGTGCGGCGTAAAACTAGACTCACTAATATTTGTACGAAATGTTGTTTTAAGAAAATGCGAACGCCCGGTGTATCACGAATACATGGGGCTCAGGTAAGAATGCAGCAGGTATTTATAGGGGTAATTAAAATAAATGTTACATAAAAAGGGAGCGGGAGGGGAGGGGAGAGTTAAAATTTGATAATGTCCTCCCCTACTCCTCCCCATGATAAATGGCAAGACACACATGCAATAAATTTCAAACGAAAACAATATTTGGCCACATTACGGAAATTTCATTTTTTTTATTAAGTTGGAATTAATGTGTGACATCCTCACATAAACACGAGAGATGTTAGTTAAAGGGGCACTCCATTCATGGATTGTCTGGTCCATACTCAATAATTTACAGACCGCCGCCATGTAGCTGGAATATTGATCTGTGGGGCGTAAAACTAAACTCATTCACCCTCGAAGGTTGTGTGGATGAAGTTAGTGAGTTCGGGTTTGCGCCAATTTTAGGACTGTTCCAGCAATATCAGGGCGGGGGACACCAGAAATGGGCTTCACACATTGTGCCCACGTGGGAAATCGAATCCGGGTCTTTAGCGTGACGGTCGAACGTTTTAACCACTAGGCTACCTAACCGCCCCGTGTGTGGATACATAAACGGTGTTTAAGATAATTTGATACGCAGTGAAACATCTCTTGAATTTCTATTAAATTAACCATGCCCGACAGTTGACTCTATTTCATTAACAACAGCGAAACCTTTCCTCCTCATCCTACAAGATAGACAGATCCAAGTCCTGACCTTGCTTTACCCTTTAATCACTTGATAGTTCCAGCAGTTTTTAACTTCATTAAGTCGTGTAAAATGTCAAAGCATGTGATTTGAAAATGTAAATGGACACATTAGGCGTCGACATATCCATTTCCTCCAGCATGGCATAGATCAGTCCGTGCCATTTTCTTGTGTGATGCATTCCTAACTACATTTGCAGACAGGTTCAACTATGGCCGCAGTAGTCTAACAGCCCGTGTCGTTTTCAAATAACACCACAATTGACTTTTTTGTGAATGTTTGTTGTTGACAGTTTGCATCCAGAACAGTTGACGTTCAAGGCCATCCATCAACATCACGCTCATTGAAGGTCGATCTAATGCATTAAAGGCATACTGACAGCCCAGTGACCGATGTAGTGAGGGAGTTTAGTTTTACGCCGCAATATTGCAGCAATGTGGAGGTGGTCTGTAAATAATAATGTCTGGACTAGACAATCCAATGATCAACGGCATGAACGTCGGTGTACGCTATTGGGATACGATGACATCAGAAAGCAAGTCACCGAGCCTGAACACCGGATCTCGTTTGACTCCTCTTTTGACAGCATGGTTTACTGAAGATCGATCTAAAAATAGATCTCTAGGGTGGACAGAGCAGATTGAGTGAACATGGTTTTACGCCGCGTTTAGCAATACCGGGTTTCGGTGTGACGAGCGAACGTTTTGACCACTGAGCTACATCACTATTCGACTCACCATCGTTTTCCTTTACCTGGAACTCATTCAGTTCACCAAGCGTTTGAACTGAAAATGTTTTCGTTTCGTATCCAACACTGCCTCAAGCACATTGACTATTACGGCCCATAGGGTTGTCAATGTGTGAAGCTCATTCCTGGTGTCCCCCGTCGTGATGTTGCTGGAATATTGCTAAAAGCGGCGTAAAACCAAACTCACTCAGAGAAGGAGTTTGACGGTCCGGGTTCGATTCCCACATACGGGTATAATGTGGGGAGATCATTTCTGCGCTCTCCTCGTCGTAAATAGGTGGAATATTGCTATAAGCGGCGTAAAATCATACTTACTCACTCACTCTTACAGGGAGTGCCCTCGCCCATCATTAATGCTAAAATGCCGATTGGTTTCGAAAACCGATTAACGTTGAAGTTAAATACCAGATTTGAATATCTCGTGACTAATGACTGGAATAAACATTTTTTGTTGAGCATCATGCCAAGGAACACGATACAATATTGGTCTGCTGACAAAACTAATATTTCTTTGTTGTAAATTAAAACTGGTAACTTCCAGACTCAGCAAACTTTAGTTTAGCTGACATAATTTTGCTGGGTAAAGCGCACATGATATACACTCTTTGAAGATTATCTCAAATCATATCTGTATTTGTGTAAATTATTGTTATAACACGTGCAGCTCCCTCCCCTCTCATTCCCCGTCACACACCCCCACTTGGACCCTGCTAGAATTTCCACATATTTTTGGAAATTCTAGATAGGGCTTTCCTTTTTCAAAAACGAGAGAGCAGACTAGATTTATTGATATACGAGAGATATTTCAGCCAGATGCACCATGAACTTTTACAAGTTTATGCTTTAGAATATTTATCATTCTCCCCACCACCCACCTGTGTATCGTATTTCAAATGTCGGGGTCGATGGAGGCGTGAATTAAATTCCACACGAACAGACAGTGGCGTCGTGAAATCATATCTGAGGGTTGCGCAACAAAGAGATATCATTGAAGTTTGTCACACTCCAAGGTCACGGTGACCTCGTACCAATACACCGTGTCTTTAGGAATTAGCAGTGCATCTCTGAAGTCAGATGTAACACCCATCGCGAAATGCACGTGGGATTAACGCATGGTTAATCATAACCATGAAACTACATGTCAGTGTATTCCGGTATTATCTGTTTAACCTTCAACCATATGTTAATTATCGACGGTTTTTCCACAGTAGAGATTAGGTAACAGTAATACAACTGTTATGAATTTCTTCATGCTGAACCACATTGAGTACACCATCAGCGTTGGGCCCTCGGTGTGTGCTAGATCATCCGGTAAAGTGCAGCTTTTAGTGCACTGGTGAAGGTATCGTCGGTACTGAATAAACACTGTCTGGACATGCAGGACGCAAGCACTACAAACACAGAGGCATACCATTACCGTTGACAGACAGAACATCCTAACACATGTGTAGGACGTGCTGGTGTATCGTTTCACACTTTAGATGGAGATGGCTAATGAAGGACAAAAAGCACTTTCTCACATGCTTATGGTATCAGGTGTATCTGATAAAGCTGTGGACAGACATGGTTGAAGGGCGTGCAGGTGTATCTGATAAAGCTGTGGACAGACATGGTTGAAGGGCGTGCAGGTGTATCTGATAAAGCTGTGGACAGACATGGTTGAAGGGTGTGCAGGTGTATCAGTTAATGTGGACAGACATGGTTGAAGGGCGTGCTGGGGTATCAGTTAATGCTGTGGACAGACATGGTTGAAGGGCGTGCAGGTGTATCAGTTAATGTTGTGGACAGACATGGTTGAAGGGCGTGCAGGTGTATCTGATAAAGCTGTGGACAGACATGGTTGAAGGGCGTGCAGGTGTATCTGATAAAGCTGTGGACAGACATGGTTGAAGGGTGTGCAGATGGATCAGTTAATGCTGTGGACAGACATGGTTGAAGGGCGTGCAGGTGGATCACTTAATGCTGTGAAAGACATGGTTGAAGGGCGTGCAGATGGATCAGTTAATGCTGTGGACAGACATGGTTGAAGGGTGTGCAGGTGTATCAGTTAATGTTGTGGACAGACATGGTTGAAGGGCGTGCAGGTGTATCAGTTAATGTTGTGGACAGACATGGCCGAAGGGCGTGCAGGTGGATCAGTTAATGCTGTGGACAGACATGGTTGAAGGGCGTGCAGGTGTATCAGTTAATGTTGTGGACAGACATGGTTGAAGGGCGTGCAGATGGATCAGTTAATGCTGTGGACAGACATGGTTGAAGGGCGTGCAGGTGGATCAGTTAATGCTGTGAAAGACATGGTTGAAGGGCGTGCAGATGGATCAGTTAATGCTGTGGACAGACATGGTTGAAGGGTGTGCAGGTGTATCAGTTAATGTTGTGGACAGACATGGTTGAAGGGCGTGCAGGTGTATCAGTTAATGTTGTGGACAGACATGGCTGAAGGGCGTGCAGGTGGATCAGTTAATGCTGTGGACAGACATGGTTGAAGGGAGTGCGTGTGTATCAGTTTATACTTTCGGCAGACATGGATAGAGGACGTGCAGATAAGCTCCAAAACGGCCAGCAATAGCAATAAATGCACCGAGTTACCTCTGATGCACCAGCAACACTTCTGAATGGGTGGAGAGTCACTGGTGCAGTGCCACATATCGCCATTAACTTTTCATTACCGTTGTGTGGGGACGGATGTGCATGATTGAACGCCCCCTCAAAGTTGGCCTGACCTATGGAGTCGCCACAACACTAAATGTTGCAGCAGTTAGAAGTCAAAGCATCATTTTAAATGCAGTGTAGTGGTGGGAAGGAACTGTCCACAGTGTTCTAATGATCTATTTCCTCGAAATCAAAGCCAGGGTTAACTCGTAAATTCATCACTGCTGCAGTGACCTATCGAGGGCCACTTCATTTTCCCACATTGCTCGTTCCCTGTCCAGTGGACGCGGGAATGACCAGTGAAAGGGCCACCTATATGAAATATAGACTGGAATGTCTCTGTAGTTTGAATACATGTTTAACACGTTTTTCAATGTCCGTATGTTATGAACTTACAGTACTCTAAGTTAGACAACATTGAGTGTTCTTAAGTCAAGTCAGTCAAAACCAATCACAAAACGAGTAGCTACTGGAAATCGTTTCTGAAGTACTCCCTGAAATGTCACTTGCTAAAGGACTTTAAATTCATAAATAGAATAACAGCATATAACAATAACATTTGCACAAACGATAAAAGAAACGTTTCTATATATGAAAAAAATATATGAATGAATGAGTGAATGAATGAATGATTGATTAAATAACACTCAAGAATGAAAACTTAATCTCATGAAACTTTCTTCCACAAAACAAATACAGACTTGTAAAGGAAACTTGTGACTTTTTTCTTCCTAAATTAAATCCACAGGGCATTAATAGCGCGCGAGAGAAATTTCCTTCTTTTAGTGTGTCATCCACTTTATTCATTATGTTTGAATTTCCATGTACGGATTTCGCCGAAATCGTGAAGTTTCGCGAACCTTAGTTATCAGATAATTTATAAATGTATCATAAATGCCACACTTTGACTCATAATACGTCGAAGGCGTTGCTTGTTTGACAATGGAGATATAATTTTGTTCTTCTCGCACGGGTCAGTGGTTTTTCTTATTGGCGGTCAACGTTCTGTCTGCTTTAAACGATGAATCACCAAACTGCTCTATGTAAATATAACCTTTGATAGATGGAGTCACTACTCCGAGGAATACTTGGAATAAATGAGAGCAGTATCTGATAATGACGAGAAAGTGTATTCCTAGTAAACTACATCTTCGTGTTTTCAATATCATTTTTTAAAACTTTCACGGAGAGAAATTACTTCACAGGTAAATATTGTATGTGCAAGACTGTTACAGGTAAACAAAAACCTCATTCTAATTTTGTTCGCTTCCCTCACAAATTGCCCAGCACAACGGAAGGTGCTGACATACATAATCACGTTTTATAGTTGGGATGTGCCTGATATATAATTATACAACACGGAGCTCATTACTTATCATTCCGTGCTATTTATGTGTTTATATACTCTGATGTACCGGGAACATTTATCGACAGTCTGACTCCGTTGTTCGCATAACAGGCGTTACTGTCAGTCACGAGAAAATAAAATGGTTTGAGGGATCGGTGAATAGGCTATGGGAAGTTTTGGTAATATTCATCCTAAGTGATCATTCGACATTACGCATGCATACTGACGCTAAAACAAGCAGATACACTAACACTAACATAAAACATCGTAGGTAGCAAACAGAAGTAGAAAGTCGTCATTTAAGGTAACTGCTGTTTATACCGAAGTATAAAACGAACTTATTGGTGTAACGAACATTAATAGGCGAAATGGATTTAACGAAATACAGGTATGATAAACTACGGTTGTACTAACTACGGTTATAGCGAACTGTGGTTATTGTGAACTACGGTTATAACATACTTCGGGTATAACAAACTGTGGTTATTATATAAACTGCAGTTATAACATACTACGGGTATGACGAAGTGCGGTTATTATTAATTATGGTTGTAACGCACTACGTCTATCTCGAATTAAAACAGATATCCCTCGTTCGTTCGTTCGATTCCCTACATGGGTGCAATGTGCAAAGCCCATTTCCGGCGTTCCCCATGTTATTACTCGAATATTGCTAAAAGCGGCGTAAAACTAACTCACCCTCACCTAGAATTGGTGAAGCGTCATAAAACGTTCACTCACTCACGCGCTCTGTGCCTGGGGTCACCGTGATGGTGAGATTGAGGATTAACGTTTTTTGTTCTTGTTATAAAGCTGATGTATTCTTTGATGTTCACGATGTCAGTCAATGGATTGTCTGCTCCAGACTCGATCAGTTACTGACCGCCGCCATACAATATATCACAGTTCAAAATTTTCCACTTAACACTGCAGAGAATCTAAAATCAAGTTCTGGAAGCCGTGTCATGACTGTTTCATAATGCTGCAAGAGAAACTCATCCGAATGAATTGGCACACGAAAAGCAAATCTCATCTAAAGATGGCAATTATGAAATCCTCCTACGCATCGAACTGAACACGTGGCATTTAAATAAAACCCGATACAGGCTGTTATTTGCTGTACATGTATATATACTGTATTCCTTACGACAACATATATACCCTGTCGGTAAAGGAAGTGCGGCTTTGATGAGGCGGCGTCAATGAGGCAGCGAGTTGTGTTTTGCCTTGACATTTCCCACCGACAGGCTCTGATGAACCGTCGCTTTCGTCTCAAGGTTCCGTCTCACTAAAAACAGTCGATTGGGAAATACTACCACAAGGCTGGCAGACGACATCGACGAAAGGTAGGAGTTTGAATCTATATTAGATGTTCCTCTTTGTGCAAACCGTCATGTTTATAATATCGGACGTCGAGGAAAGTAAGAGTTTGTTTCGTAAGATAAAAGTTTATTCATGGAGAATGTAGACCTGATGCAAGTCAGCATATAATGGACAAATTGTTTTGTAGAAATATTATTCGAAAACTGAACAGAGTTGGCTTTATCAAAACAAACTTAGATGTTTGTTTTGTGACAGTAGCATAAAATATGTTTACGGGTTATTTTGCGCTATTACAGGTTGAGGCTCAGTAATTTGGCATGAGTGCTATCTTATTAAACCCGTATTTATCTTGACTTCTCGTGCGTCAGGCCTGGGTTGCCAGATGGGTCGATCATATAGGCATTTTATATAGAGACCTCACTGACATTGTGACAAAAGAACCATAACTCATATAGAGTCACAATGTCACTTACTGACGCCCAAGGCCACACAGGATTGTCCTCACGTTTTTCGGTCACATTTGTCGATAGTGTTCCTGTGCTTTAGATCCATATGTGTAGTTGTAGGAGCAGTCGTAATAATTCTTGGGAGTGTTTAGCCGTTGGTGACGTTGTCAGGCGCTTAAGCTCGGTAAATTGCAAGGCTTAATATTTAGACAGTTTAGAGGGCTTGCTAACCTTTCAGCAACAGACATGTATTAGCATGGGCTTTTTTCATAATGGTTGCTACACCCGTGGTTGCAAAGTATGTTACAGGTGACTGCGTTGCTGTTTTGGTTGCTTAATATCATTTTTTGGATATTGCTTGTACGCGTTTATTGTGCGATTTAAGGTGACGATGAAAGGTGAGAATGTGTTTGCTCAGTATCTCTAAAGTAATTATATAGTTACAAAAACCCACGATTTTGAAAATCAGTGTTATTTTTGATATTCTACAAAATATTCTTACACAACGGCAGAAAACAAAATCTAGAATATAGTGTGAGGGAAATTCCGAACAACGCATTCATCAGAAGTATATTTCTTAATATAGCGTTCATAAAAAAATCCACGTTCAACGCACTAAACTTATGAGTGGCATGACTTCACTTCTACAACAGCTGCATGGGTACGAGTGTACCCAAACGCCCATCACCATGACAACATGCACCACGATCACAAGGCATCACTGTCATAAGCATGTGATGCATCTCTCAGCAGCATCGATGCAGCAAAAAAAATAATATACCTATTCATCATCATGATAATAACTGCATTCATACGTTGGTTTTGTGGTCACATAAGCAAGCTCATGTATATTCATGTATTCATGATTACTGTGCACTAAAGCCTGCCTGTTGCAGGTTCAAGCGGCACAAAATGCTAAAAACCCTCTGTGTGTGTGTGTGCGCGTGTGTGTGTGTGCGTGCGTGCGTGCGTGCGTGCGTGCGCTCTTAAAAAGTAAGGGACCTGAACTTTGGAATCTAGTAGAAGGAAAACCCATTGAGGTACCCCTTACAATGACATTCATCTTGTGTATGCAGTATTATTTGACGTTATCACCACACGCAAGCACAATGCGTGGGAAGCACGTGCAGAACATGGGAGCCTCCTTCACGTGCATGGGGTGTCATTATGAATCTTGGCGTTTTTCAGGCTGGTTGATAAATCACTGTAGACCATTTTTCCGAAAATTTTCTTGCATCTGTGCATGGTCAGGGTTTTCAGGTTCAAATCACACACTACAGACTGAAAATTGTGAACCTGAAATTTTCATGTCATACTCCAGTCACCGAACAAGGGGGATAACTGAACGAACAGGTTTGCTTTCAATGAAATCCAAGTGGTGATACCGTGATGCATTCTCAAAACATCCATTATTATTGTATCAACATTGATTCAATACCATGTATCTCCAGTTTCGACAATAGTACATTGAAAGTACAATTCCCCACTTTTTTTAAGAGTATAATAGCTAAGAAAGAAATGAGAGTGTTAAACACGCTCTGACTTATATTTCCAGAGTTTCTGAGGCCGTAATGTGGAATTGACAAAATGTGGATATTCCTATCGCAGTTACATCAAGGGTTTGTCATAAGGCTGACTGACGTGCAAAGTAAACTGTATCTTCCTAAAAACTAGTTTCCTTTGTCGGTGTACTGGCAACGGGACCCGCTCACCTGCTTGAGGGAAGGGGGGAGGAGATGGGGGATGTAAATGTTCACAGATACGATCATGGCGCCCAGTCACTCTTATCGGTACAATTACAGATAAACATGATAAACATGTTAATGATAGACATCAGGTAGACATGCTCTAGCGTTACATGTCTATGATTACAAAGCATGTTGGCATGCTGAACTATTAGTGAGTACAAATTAGCGTCAATACTCAGTGTTATTAAAGTCTTGTTCAGACAAGCTGGCGATAACCAATGCACGCAACTTTCTGTATATTCGAAATCAGAATATAAGTTAGCACCTTTTAATTAGTTTGTTGAGTTTGTTGTTGATATACGCAATTGGGATACGATAACATCTCAGTTAAATCGGCAAGTCTGACCACCCGATCCTGTATGTCGCCCCTTAAGACATGTAAAGGTTACTGAAGATCCACAATAATTCTAACACGGGCCTTCCCGGGTCCATTTCATTTTACCATCAATGAACATAACAGACGACGACGGGGGTTTGTTAACTGCGGTTATAACGAACTCACAGATATCACTAAGTTTAGTTCGAGATATCCACAGTTCGTTATAAACACCTTCCTGTACTGGGGTATGACGTTCGACGTGTGTCATACTGACATCTCATACTCCGTGATCGGGTGGGGGTGTTAGCCTGTAGTGGTTAAGTCGTTGGCTCCTCACCCCGAAGATTCGAGTTCAATTGCCAGCCCCACAAAACAATACAATGTATGAAGTCCAATTCTGGTGTCCCCCGCCGTGATATTGTTGGAATATTCCTAAAAGCGGCGTAAAACTCAACTCATTTACTACTCGCGCCCCTTTCGTGTAGTGGGAAGCGCTGTCTGAGAGTCTCTCACAGTCCCTGATCCACATTATGTCCCCAACTGCCCAACCCCTCTCGGCAATGTTAAAGCCCTAAATAAAGCAAGTCTAGATTTCCTCAGGTTCAGAATATTAATCTCCCATCTTACTGGGCTCATTTTCAATTAAAATGAGATTATTTGTTACTATCAACATTGTATCTATTCTAGACTAAACGTTCTATCAGCGGCCATATAATAGCTTATTATATGGTCACTGGTTATATATATAGTCCCGGAACACCTCAACAGCCCTGGTGCAGCAAATCTGCAGATATTTTATCATCAACCGACATGCATGGAACCAAGAAAGAGACGCTGATGTTGGTTTGTGAGCGGCATTCTGAGAATGCAGTTAGTATTGTTGCGCTGTCGGGTCCTTGTTGACCGTACCTACTCTCTGGGTCATTGTCAGCGTTCACAGTAAATATCATTTCTCTTGCGAATGCTTTGAAATACCAATAGAAATTGATGTTATGTCGATATATCATCTAATTACAGGAACATACATTACAAAATAGCTTATGAGTAACCCTACATGGTGTGGAAAATCCATTTGTTTTGTGAATTAGTATAATTGAGTGAATCAGTGAATAAGTGCTGTTTAACGCCGCCTTTAGGAGCATTCCAGAAATAGCACGGTGGGGAACGGCAGAAATGGTTTTCTCACACTGTATCCACGTGGGACTCGAACCTAGATCTTAGGTGTGACGAGAGAACCCCAGCGTCTTGAAGAAACTAGACTTATTCATATGACGGCGTGTTGCAATGTCAGGACGTTCATATCATTTGTCCAAGAAGTTATGAAAGTAGTTTAACAGCCTTGATAGAAATACTAAAATGAGCAGTGTTGGATGCACAATGTCACCTGACTAAAATGAGTAACTGTTTTAATTTAGCAAAATATTACGTCTAAATTTCCCTCCGAGAGGCAGCTGGCAAGTAACATTATTTAAACGCGAATACAAAATTTTTGAAAAAGAAAATTTACCGTCACATTTTGCTGAGTAAACCATAAGAATAGTTCTGATTCAGCATCTTATCCTCATATGGCCAAACGCATTTTTTGTATTTTTTTTCAGCAACTGGGTCAAAGTTCCATATAGGGAAATAATGTCTTTATATAATGTAATGAAACAAAGAAAACGAGTGTTCTGAGTCACAATGCGGAAAAGTAAACTCTAATTAACTGTAGTTTTTGTTTAGGCGCTGTATGTGTGTGAAATAGGAACCATCGCACGTTTATGAAGCTGAAGGCGCCACTTGAAACACGAGATATTGGGGAAGCCGGAGAAGGGTGCACGAGGCGCCCTGTTCTAGCGGCCAATTATTGAGAAGTGGTGAACACAGGATTGATATGTTCATTTCAGTCCTTGACGTAACAAATGAACTTTTCTTTGTTGATAAACAGGTGTTTGGATCATGCAGCATAGTATCGGTTTTATAACAACACCACCCCCCACCCCCACCCCCATCCCAAAATAAATACAAAAAAACACACAACAAAATAAAAATAAACAAACAAACAAACAAACAAAACAAAACAAAGCAAAAATACCCCCCCCAAAAAAAACAAACAACTACAAAAACAAAACAAAACAAAAGAACAACATACAAACAAATACAAACAAACAAACAAGCAAACAAACAAACAAACATAAACAGCGAAAAACGAAAAAAACAATAAAGCCAACCAATCAACCGAACAAACAAAGGTAGGCGAGTAGTTAAAATGCTCGCTAGTCACGCCAAAGACCCGGGTTCGATTCCCCTTATGGATATAATGTGTAAAGCTGATTTCGTGATATCGCTATTACGTTGTTAAAAGTCGCGTACAAACCAAACCCACCCACGTGCAGTCTCGCGCTCTCCCACCACTTAACGTTCAGCAAACTGACAGTGACACGTCTTCCCAGCGGTCACGAGCAGTGATAGCTCTTGCATAAGCAAGTTGCTCGTTCAGCTGAATTATGAACTGTAATTTCAGCACATTATATTGTTACATAAGTCGTGTAAGCATGGAAAAGTAGCCATGACCTTCAGTTCAGGGAAACCAAATTGAGGATATATATGTCACATAGATTTTGTCCTAATAACACTGTGCTGTGGAAGATCATGCCTATCATTTTCAAATATAAAGAATGAAAAACAATTCCAAGAACATCATTAATATCACTTAAATTCTTTTAGTAATAGCATACATAACATATTGCAGCGACAGATATAGTTTGGTACGAGGTGTTTTAAATTCGACCTGTTTATATAAATGCCCATATTCTGAAAAAATGTCACCAATTCGAGAATGATAAATCGTTTTAATATTCAGTTCTTTATTATGTGCAAACCCGTGTTTGAAACTGAATGAGTACTGTAATATTAACACTAATAGTATGTACTGCAGCTGTACTGCTACTACTGCTGCTGCTGCTGCCACTACTACTACAACTACTGACCCGTGAAGGTCCGAGGTAGAATTGTCCTTCAGCAACCCATGCTTGCCATAAAAGGCGACTATGCTTGTCGTAAGAGTGGATCGGGTGGTCATGCTCGTTGACTTGGTTGACACGTGTCATCGGTTCCCAATTGCGCAGATCGATGCTCATGTTGTTGATCACTGGATTGTGTGGTCCAGACTCGATTATTTATAGACCGCCGCCAAATAGCTGGAATATTGTGGAATGTGGCGTAAAACTAAACTCACTCACTACTACTACTACTACTACTGCAGCCGCTGCTTCTGCTACTACTGCTACTACTACAACTGCGACAACAACAACAACTACTACTACTGCTGCTGCTACTACTACTACCACTACTATTGCTTCTACTACTGCTACAACAACTACTACTGCTACTACTACTGCTGTTCCTGCTACTGCTACAGCAACTACTACTACTACTACTACTACTACTACTGCTGCTGCTGCTGCTGCTGCTGTTGCTGCTACTGCTACTACTACTACTACTACTGCTGCTACTGCTGCTGCTACTACTACTACTACTACTACCACTACTACTGCTGCTACTACTACTTCTACAACAACAACTAATACTACCACTACTACCACTACTACTAATGCTGATACAACTACTACTGCTACTGTTACTACTTCTACTACAACTACTACTGCTGCTGCTACTACTACTACAGCAACTACTACGACTACAGCTAATTCTGCTATACTACTGCTAAGACTACAGCAACAGCAACAACTACTACTGCTACTTATACTACGACTACGACTACGACTACCACCACTGTTACAACTGCAACGACGACTACTGGTATTTCCCAATATTATTTATGGATGTTACATCGCATACCATCATCCTTTAATCAATATGTACACTTTTCTTCTTGACAACCAACCCATAGAATCTCATACACTGTGACATAAATGCGTTTTGATTGTGGTCATTCCAAGTATTGTAAGTATAAACATGTATGTTCCATTAAGTGAGCTTATAGTTCAGTGGGTTGATGGAGGTGGTAGACCGGTGAAAGTATTCACACCCCTCCCTTCCTTCAAAGCTTGACAAGGCGAGTATGTTTCTTTATTTAGGTCAAGTGTTGTCTGAATTATGTCAAGTATGTGTATTCGGCAGTTGCTATTAAGGATATTAAATATAAGAAAATCGGTTCATAATCAGAGAAATAAACACGCGGATGGATGCTGTGTAAACAACATAGTGTGGAGGAGGACGTGGGGATATAGTAGGTGGGTGGTTTTTGTCAGCGATTATTGAGGAGACACGGTGAAAACGGTGATGTCATTCTGCAGGTGCTCATTGACGGACTGTATGTGCGAAATGGGGAATGCGGCTGTGTAGGTCTGCCGGTTTAAAACGTAGACACTTCTGTACACAGTGGAGCCAGGATCACTGGATCAATGGTGTATGGCATATCCTGATTCACAATACTTACATATCCTGATTCACAGTACTTACATATCCTGATTAACAGTATTTACCTACCTTGGCTGACAGTGCTTACCTATCTTGACTAACAGTACTTACATTTCCTTCTTAACAGTACTTATCTATCTTGGCTGATAGTACTTACATATCCTGAGTCACAGTACTTACATATCCTGATTAACAGTACTAACCTACCTTGATTAACAGTACTTACATATTGTGATTAACATACTTGCATATCATGACCAACAGTAGTTATTTATCCTGATTAACATACTTGCATATCCTGACCAACAGTACTTATTGATCCCGATTAACATACTTGCATATCGTGACCAACAGTACTTATTGATCCCGATTAACATACTTGCATATCCTGACCAACAGTACTTATTTATCCTGATTAACATTACTTGCATATCATGATTAACAGTACTTACATATCTTGACTAAAAGCATACATGTATCTTGATTAACAGTACCTACACATCTTCATAAAGAGTACAACAGGGGGACTAGCAGTTACAGGTGTGTAAGACCAATGTTGTACATGTACCTATAGCAGTTTAACAAAATGTAACAAGGATAACACATACATACACATAACGTCAGTGTATCATCTACCAATACACTGATACTTTCTGCCAAAATAGGGATACAACCTCAAGAATCGATGGCATCCACCACCATAAGGAAATTGACTGACAATAAAAGGATATCATCTACCAGTGTATGGATAGCATCTGGCAATATATTGAAAATATCTACTATTATTTGCATATCATCCGCCAGTGTCAAGATAACATTTATCATTATATCGTCCAGGAAAGTAGAGATCTTCCAGTGAAAGGATAACATTTAACTTTGTATCGTCCAGGAAAATAGAGACCTGCCAGTGAAAGGATAACATTTAACGTTGTATCGTCCAGGAAAATAGAGACCTGCCAGTGAAAGGATAACATTTAACTTTGTATCGTCCAGGAAAATAGAGACCTGCCAGTGAAAGGATAACAGCTGCCTATATACAGTGTTCCCAGAAATTATTGAGAAAATCTTTGTTTGTTTTTTTCTAATGATGCTAAGATTGGAAAAAGGGCTTTCACTATGCACTAAGCATACTAAATAAGGGAGACAACTCTTGAAGGCTTAGAAGGCAGCTCATTACGTCAATAGTTATCTCCCTTGTCTGAGCAGACGGCTTCCTGTGTTGACATGGCAGAATTTACAGCAAGAGAGAAAAGAAAGCTCATTCTAGATGATTTTGAAAGGGGTGAGGCTGATGCTAAAGTGTTAGCTTGTAGACATGGTATTCCTCTGTCTACAGTATGCAGAACTTTGAAGAATATTCAAACAGGAACCGGGATAGAGCACAAAGCAGGGGCAGGTCGGCCTAGGAAATTCAGTGTTGTGGATCGCCGAAGACTTGGACAGATTGTGAGTAGGGGCAAATTGAAAAGTGTTGAGAACATCAGAAATGAAATGATTAGCAGAGGAAGTCCTCAGGTATGCAATGAAACAGTTAGGCAGGAATTACAGAGACTTAATTGTGTGAAAAAACGTGGAAGTCCCTCGCCGTTGATGAAAGATGCACAAAAGGAAAAACGTTTAAACTGGTGTCTGGCTCATGAAAATCAAGATTGACTTGTTCGACTCCTCTTTCCAACCATATGTTGTCGAATGAACCCGTCTAAAAATACCCAAACAGCTGGGCCTTAGTAGGTAACATTGACTGACAATGGTATCACTGAGATTGAAGGAGAGCAGTATCTGGTCGGTAGAATACTGACCATAGATACATGTCACTCATATCCCTCACACTTTACGAAAGAGGAAAGAAAAGTAAATTAAAGGGAGAATAATCGATGCTTAATACCCGTCTTTGTAATTCTCCAACAGCACTTTACCTGACCGCGATAAAGGCTTATACGTGCACGAAGCTCTGGAGACATTGCAGGACAAAATATTCAAATCTGATAGAAGGCAAAGCCATGGGGGGTGTCCAGCTGGTATTATCACCGTTTAATAGTGATTCATACACCTATGCTGATGACAAGGCCGGAATCGCACAATGGACGATTAATGGAGATCTACTGACGATTCTCGGGTTTTGTTGCCTATATTTGTATAGATTGACAGTGTGTTGGTCAGCGACTGGGGCAAGCGTGGTGTACGGCCATACCTCCATATGTGTCAGCACCACAGTGAGAGATACACCTTGTTATTGATAACATACACGGGTCTCGTTTTGTTTGAACAAAACGTTCCCGGTAACGTGGACATAGCGACACAGTAGAATTGTACTTAGAAATGGTTTGTAATTACTCGTTGGGTGTGGTTGCAATGTCTCCTTCGGCCATATAAATCGCGATTTTTATTGTTGACTACCGAAAGAAGGTGGGAAGTGGTTGCATCTAATGTCTGCTGATGTTTGTGAAACTATTGTAAAGGTGGGCCTCTATACACTATGTCTAATATGCGTGAATCTGAAAGGTCACCTGTAGGCTATTCCAACCCTGTTTTGTTTGTTTGTTTGTATACTGCAACACTCAGCAATATGCAAGCCACATGTACGTTAGATACATAGTTGAGTGTAGTTACAGATGGTTCAAATGTCACACATAGATAATCAAGTAGAAAGCATGCATACCAGACGGAAACGTTTAAATATTTAACTTTTAAGGTTCAAATGTCAGCTTGTCATAAGCGATGACACTCATTTTGTTGTACGTCCAAACATGAAGTCTATATAAATGTAGTCGATTCGGACCCACTACATGAGGTAAAAGGTTCGCGTTCACCATTGCTGCCGTTATAGAGTGACGTGCGTACGTGTGTGCGTGCGCGTGCGCGTGCGCGTGCGTACTCATGTGTGTGTGTTTGCACTGTTGTCCAAGATAAGGACGGTGTATTGAGCAATCCCACAGAGACACGTAGATGCTCATGATGTTGATCATGGGATTTTAATATTGTCTTGTGCTCCAACTGGAGGACATCAACAGAATGATCCTGTTCACACCAGTAAATGTCTTCCTGTGGGGGAATGAGGACCCGAGTCTCTAATTGATGCCTCTCTTGGAGTCGAGAGAACGTATTCAAATGTAGAAAGCAACAATTCTTGCGAGGTCAAAGATTAAGAATTGGTTGCCGCTGTCAAGGACTGGTTGACAGACCAGCATTGTCCATTTACAGAACAGCAATAACTGACCTGGCGAACAGTATTGAACTTCAAGTCAGCTATGTTTGAGTGGTGAGTTAAAATGTAAAGTCACATCCGCCATGTTTCAGTCGTATTTCAGCCATGGCGTGACTATGAGTAGTGTTATATATGATGTATAAACTGAAGCAATATCAATATCCGTCAACAAACTGTAGTAATATTAATGACATATCTAGATTATTACAGATGTAGACTTTAAAGTAGCAACCATAAAACAATATTTCTACAGAACAATACAATATATAATGGGCTTTAGACCCCCAACAACTGAAATTAGACCACCAGGGACTATGGGGACTTGCAGTACTTTGGCTTTCTGCATGGACCCTATGCTGGATTTACCCCATCTCTTCAGTCTCTGGCGATAGTGACTAATTCTGGCCAAAATTAAAGCAACAAATACTCTTAAAAACAGTTGCAGATAAAATATGTCTTGAACGATATGGACCTGCAGTATAACTATGTTGGAAAATGGCAAAGCGCAAGATTCTATTGCAGTCCCATGTTTTCCAGACTCAAAACATTTTGATGTACGCTCTTACATTTCATTGACCCAAGTGTAACGAGGATAGAGCAAGACAGGGTCATATCGCAGGTCACACTACCGTCAAGAGAAATAATTATTTGCATAGGTACGTACAGGAGGAATCTGTAGACAGATTCCATCCGAGGCATGCCCTCCTGTAATGAGTGTCACTGGGACAGACATTTCCTGTATACAACATAGCGGAGGTGAATAATTACCGTCTTGCAAGGATATGATGATCACACTGCGAGTATGTACAAACGTATGTCCACCGGCTCTGACCAGGTCATCTGAAGGCATGCCTGTCTGGATTTCCCAGAATTCAATCTTTTTCACGAAGTCACCAGACACACATTTTACGGTACCACCTCAAAACAGTTGAATTATGAAGCAAAGATATATCAATCAATGAACATGGATAGAAGGTTACAGATGTTACATTGGTGAAACTTAGCAAAACCGTAGTCGCAGTATGTTGCTGATTGGTGTGGTGACCTTATTATTATATTATAAGTTCTTCACTGGTCCAGAAGGGTCATGGGTTGATGTACCCTCTATGTTTATATTCCCTCTTACCGAACACCTCAGTGTTAATTTTGAACTGTTTGAAGCACGGGTATTGGATCATAATAAGGAGTACCGGAGTTAGGCAGCCCAAACACTGCTAACGCGGAGTACCAAATACTTTCTCACAGTTCGGCATTTACGGCGGGTAACATAGAAAATGTTACTTGCTTGTAAGCGGGGTACATATATTGGCTAAGCCAGTCAGAAAGCGACATTCATGTGTAAAGTAAGTTAATGGCAAATGTTATCCTTGAATTGAAGGGTGACTCTAGACGGGCGGATATCATTTTTATATTGGCATACATTATCCTCCTGTAGAGCAGATGTTATCATTCTGTAGACATGTGCTGTAATGAGGTATTGTATTTATCGGTGAGATTTACGATTATTAACATTTTGAAAATGCCCGTGCATTACACTAAAGTCATTTCATATACATGCTGGAAGTAGTATGTGTGCAGTTTTTGCATACACCTTCACCAAGGTATGCTCCCCATGTCCTGAATGTGTCCACTACTTCAGGCAGCCACGTGACGAGTTGTTCATTTATTTCAACACATTATACATAGCCAGTTACAGATTGGATTTACAAGTGTGATGACATTCTTTGGTATATTCAACAAGTACAATATACTGCTGGAAAAGTTCAAGAACACTCCTTGTATTTCTATAGTTAATATCCCATCCTAGTGATACAGAGGGGTGGTGAGGTAGCCTAGTTGTTAAAATGTTCCCGCCGAATACCAGGGGCCGATTTTCCATGGGTACGATATGTGGATCCCTACCTACTACTATGATATAAATCATACAGTGAGTATTTATTGTGATCATGAAAGTATACGAGGACACACCGAGCAAGGTATTCTCAAGGTATACACGTGTATGTATTCATGTCCCAATCATCCTATTCCGATACGTGTTAACTGATACACAAGCTAACAATACAGCACCCACGCCTTGCCCTCTACATGGCCACAGATCAGCTGGCTGTCCCAGCTCTACTTTGATATGGGGCAGGGTAATCTACCCAACCAGTCATCCAGGCTTACATTACATATAGCTGAACATCGCCAGGTAAACCCGGCTTTGTTCAATTGTACCCAGCTGTCAGACCGCCCTATCTGTGTATATATTTGATCATAGTTTAAGCCTCATGATGGAGAAAATCCTATGGTTATGCAAACCGTGAAGATCTGGGTTAGAATTGATCTTCAGTAATGCTTGTCGTCATAGACGGGATCGGGTTGTAAGGCTCGCTGACTCATGTCATCGTTTCCCACTTGTGGAGTTAGATGCTCATGCTGTTCATCAGTGGATTGTGTGGTCCACACACTATTATTTACAGACCTCTGTGTATTTATTAAGGAATATAGACTCTGTCCTTGGCTCACTACATTAAAAACTAGGTTTGCCTGGGTGCTAATCCAATGTTTATTACATCTGGCAACCAAGACGATAAATATTATATCTGGGAAGATAATTAAGCTGACCATTGCTGTGAAGTGATGGGGCAAAGACCCCGTTTAAGTTCCGCTAAGCGCTGAATGTTGAATATACAGTGGAAGTTGTCTAAACCGGCACTCACTTGGACTGAAGAAATAATCCAGTGTGCAATGTGCCGGATTATGGAGCTGATGATACATGTACCAGCAACGGATGGGACTGAGATTATTTGCCAGTGTTGACAACTTGCCGGATTGGACAGATGCCGGTTTTGATAGCTTCCACTGTAAATTGTATCATGCGTTGTGAAATGTAAATGGTGATGTTTAGGATTCGTCAATGCTTCTTTAAGTCGTCAAACAGTCGTAAGTTACGAGATGACTACATTCAGTGAAAACGAGAAGAGCTCATTTCCACCACCAAGCCACTCAAACGCGTCACGAGGTATGTTCATTGACGCGGTAGGGATTGAAAGCCTTCACGCCACTCGAGGGATATCTCACTATGTTCAGACTCGTTAGCATCAATTTACACAACTAAAGGATAAAATCTATTGATCAGGGTTACTCTGAAAAAAACATTCCAGCGAAATGTCTGCTCCCGGTATGGCGTGTGGCTTTGTTCACAAACTCACAAGGCTATAACTATTACAAAATATCGTTTTTTAAGTTTGTGAGACTAATACTACCCTGTGTGGTCGTTCACTACCCATTGAACGGGGAACGCCGTCTAGGATGTATTTTTTAAACTACCGTATCGTCTCTCGTCATCAAACCTATCTAATACAATATGGCTTTGTCAACATGAACGCACAGGTGCAGAACAAGACACTGTCAAATCTGTCTAAACACTGATTAATCTTTAAGCTCCACTTCATCGAGGATTCTCTACAAGTGTCATGTTTTCCACGCCGGTGACTTATTAATCATGGGATGAGTTTTATGTATAGCCCCACCAACCCGGATAATATTGGTTTGGGGCTATTGTCAAAACATACAATGATGAGTTTTACCTATTCAAACCAGCCAACACATGTAGCGTTTTACCTGTGATAAGATGTTGTTCGCATGGTCATTCATGCTGGTTACATTGTCAGAAGAATAGAAGGAATTGTGTCTGAGTACAGATGCCGGGCAAAGACCAGCATGTACTTGAACTGGATTTGACCAATAGTAGTTTCATATGGATTCCTTCTCGGCACTTGTGCACGTGTTCCTTGAACACCTGGCTGTCCGTTTCTCTGCACTCCTCACTCGTAACAAATAGTGAACTGTGTCAATATTTTAATGATAGTTTGTTAACCAACTTTTTTATTTTAAGGAAAGATATTCTGCAAAAAAACCTCACAGAGTTGGTATGACGTTCTGATTATGATCAGCGTTTCATTGGGTATTTTATGTTTATTAGATTTCGAGCTACATGCCTACATTCATCGGTCCGCGTTTGAACCATTTGGACGGTAGAAGGGACATTGTCGGGTTGTCGGCATTTCTAAAAAGAAAAAAAAGATAAAAGAAGAAAAAACTTTGTCACGCTTTTGTTAATTTTGGCTCTTTTTGAGAGAGCGACAACGCAACAATGTCCTTTCTAGAGTTCCATAGTTTCAAACTTTTTTCATAATGTCCGAGAGGGGACATCGTCTTCATCGACTACGGCCGCGAACAAGACAGCACAAGACCATCAAGCAGCTACTCCGGCAACGGCATTGGTCTGTCGTCCCGTGCGATCCCTTTATCTTCTCGTGAACCAATTTGTAATCATTTGTTTCAACGTCAGCGTCTAGATGAACACGGACCGCGTTCTTCAACCTGTTTTGTTACCATTTTCAGAAGCCGAGACAGAACACTCTTACAGTAAGATGAACTAACGCTTAGTATTTGACAGTATGTGTTGGTGATGGAAGGAAAGGATTATATTTAAATTAAAACGAGTCCATAGTGAAATGGGAGATTCAGAACCTAAGAAAATTAGGTCTTGCTTCATTAAGGGCGTTTATAGCACGGCAAATGCATGTTAAACTACTCTGGATCATTATCTGTGACTCATGCTAACAACACGACAGCGTTCAACAGGACTAGGTCTCCTTGGCTGCACAGTTCTTTCCTTAAACCTTAGACTGAACACTAGTGGGGTCGTCTAGACAGTCCGATCAGATCGCCTTCAACCACCACAGTGCAGGCTACACCCGGAAGTCGCACTGAGGGACGAGTGAAATCCGATTTCACAGTGACGTCATCATTTTGTGACGACACCAAGGCATCTGGATCAGTATGGGCGTGGCATTATGCACATAGTAGTCCTATTCGAGGGCTGGGACAGGTAATTAACCCGGATACCTAGGACGGGAGGGTTATGAATTTGACCCGGATACCCGTCTCAATATCCGTACCCGTGGTGATCATCTGACTAATGCATCAAACAATGTACGGATTAGACAGGTGCCGGCGTTTACAGGTTTCACTGTAACGCCTTTTGTGTCCAGGTTTGATGTGTCGATGTTACCTTCTTTAGCCATCAGTTTACGTTTGTATCAAGCGTCGTGTAAATCGAATAATTTACGTGGGTCCTTTCACCCTCGACATAAAGGTGTTCGACTATATGTACAAATCGGATGTTCTTTAATGTCTTTTGGGTAACAATTTGACCATTTTATGTCAAAAGAACCGCGCAATGAAACCATCTGTATACATTTAGCCGGACTTTGTGTCTGTAATAATTTATTTAACACACGCTGGAGAAATATTCCAATTGAATAATCTGATTTGAATCAACATCAAAATTTCCCCGCAAATTCCACACTACCATGACCAAAGCTAAGAGACCCCCCAACAACCACACCCCACTGGTTTTGTAACAGAAGCTGAGATCGTATACATTTCCCGTTTCCCATAAAATTAAGTTTAGATTCTCACACAGGACAATAAAAGTAGTTTGAATTGTTCACGTCTCCGTATTTGCTAACGCCGATGTTGCCATACAGCACAGTGTTGGAGACCAACAAGGTCCGCTTTGTTCTGCGGGGTAGGGACTCTGCCTGTGTGTAGAATCTCCCAGGGGTCAGGTTTTGGGGCGGGGCTGGTTGCACGGTGTGCAGACAAGCAGATTTTTCAGCTGTTCGCAAGTCTCACTCAATTAGGCATTGTACTGGTACGGAGTGCGGTAGGTACACAGGTGAAGCCGGATACAGACAAATGGTTGTATCTGAGATCGATACACAGGAAACCTGATGTTGTTAATTTGGAATATATGACATTAGTAGTCTACTGTGCACCCATTCGAAGTTTTTTAAATCGATACATAGGTAGTTTTGAGTCACATTTTGCTGCGGTAGATTCTGCAGAATGATTTATTAAGTCATACTAATTACTTTGCAAAAGCAAATGCCATGACGGTTAAAATAAACCCAAAGCGTGTTGCTGTAGTTCGTTATAAGAGTTTCTACTACTACTAAAGTATGTACCCTTATATTCCGACCGTTATTTCGATATAAACGTATATGCATATATTGATCATGATGTCTTTCATAATTCTCTTTCATCTTCAGCAACTCACGCGTGTCGTAAAAGGCCACTAACCTTTATCACGTGGTGAGGCTCACTGATTTGGCTGACACACGTCATCGTATCCCAGTTGCATAGATCGATGCTCATGCTGTTGATCAATGGATTATCCAGCTTCGATTATTACAGACCTCTGAGTATTGCTGAATGAGGCGTGAACCACTCACTCACTCATAATTCTTGTTTCACACATATGCATGCAGCCACCAGGTGCCAGGTGCATCCTATGACATATCAAAAGTGACCTCGACCCTTGTAAACCTGATGGCGGGTTCCGATAGACATGTACATGTGTGTTGTGAATGAAAACCTTGCTGGCAGCAACGACCGAGCGCATAGCTTACCATCATCAGCTTGTGTTTATGATCCAGGAAAAAACAAAATTCAAGACACGTTCCTCTTAAGCGTAGGCTGAATGAACTTCATACAACGTTTACACACCAGTGTTAGGTTCTTATCCATACAGAAACTACAGGTGATGTTTAACACACTGACATCTTCGCCTTCGGCTACTGTCGAATTCCCTCCCTTTCTTCCCTTGTAGGAACACCAGTTTTTCCTCGGTTTAACCATCTGAGAATTTCACCAGCGGTATCATCTGTTCATTCTTTTTGTAGCATAGAATAAAAATGAGATAACTTTGGTGGGTATCCCCAGCAACCGTTTAAGTTAACGCTTGTTTTGGTCCCACACATTTGTAATGAGTTATCGGTGTGTATAATGGTGATAGTTATATTGTTTGTTAGCTTGGATTCAGAAGTGACACCATGAAACACCCATCAATATAACATATTCCACATTTTAAGTAAAACCACTTCAAAGGTGAAACATCATACATTACAGATCACTGACATTGCACTACAAGCTACTGACGCGGGTTAGAATTCATCCTCAGTAACCCATACTTGTCGTAAGAGGCAACTAACGGATGGGGTGGTCAGCCTTGCTAACTTGGTTGACACATGTCATCGATTCCCAGTTGCTCAGATCGATGCTCATGCTGTTGATCACTGGGTTGTCTGGTCCAGATTTGATTATTTACAGACCGCCGACATACAGCTGGAATAGCGTAAAACTAAACGCCTTCACAAGTCACAATCAGTATTTATCCTACAATTTGATGAAACTAAATAAGGGAAGAATTTATTAAGTCATACCACTTTGCATATGTGTGAATGTGTGTGCGTGCATGCATTCTGTTACGTGATCGGATCATGGGTTATATCATGCTGGAGAATGAACTCCATCAGATGGCGTGGATGGTGTAATTGGTCCCATGACCTTAGTAACATCTGCCAGAGTGGCCTCCCAAACATGCCGATTACGTTAATGATATCATTGGTAGAAGGGTCATCACTCCTTGAACTTTACCGCTTCTTTGTTGGGCTGCATCGTCACATTCCTTGTTGTTTTCTCGTGATTGCAGAGATTGGGGTTCCTGACATTGTGTAGCGGTGTAAGTATATCCAGAGTATCTTGTTTCCCAGAGAAACTCATTCATAGAGTGTTGTGAAGTGGGAAAACTTATCAAATTGTAATGGCGCTGAACGCCACGGACCACGGGGACAAGGCACATTGTTCTTTCACTAAACATCGTTTAGTTAAACAGTGTTGTATGTATTTCAAATTAGTGTTCCATTGAGTTTAATAAGAAGTGTGCGTAGGTACTGAGATCATATTTGATGACGTACGTTAACGATCGGGTACCAGACTCACTGACTCGTAATCGTATGCCAACTGCGTTGATCGATGCTTATGATGTCAATCACTCGGTTGTCTAGTATTGAATAGAGTATTCATAGATGGCCATCGATCATAGAGCTGACAGGAAAACAGTAACGATTGTCAATGGATTAACACATATGATTTGAAAAGTTGGTGCATGTTTGGACGGTTACAGTTCAATCACTAATCGATGAATTGATTGTGTTATTTAGCCACATTTGAATCATATAGTCATGTTTGTTAAACAAGTGTTTTTCTTTAGATTTGGATCATATGTGTCAAAACATAATATTCAAAGTGAAATATATTATTCAGGGTCTTATCCATTCAGATTGACAGGAATGTGGTCACTGGATCGATCGTTATCTTGGCACATTAACACAGTCACAAGATATCAAACAGCGTTTTAGTGCTTTGCTGAATATATCAAATGACTCGTACATTAAATGGTGACTTGATAGCATATTCATTACCCTATGCTTAACTTGTGATGTGTATCATACTGGAGCCTGTGTTGTAGCCCAAGTGTCCGTTACTTCACTCATGGGCCTTGATAGTCTCAGATCAAAAGATGTGGTAAGTCTCTAAAGGCCATTAGATACATACAGTAGTGTGCATAGATGTTCAAGCTGTGTACTCCCAGTAGTTTGGATTAGATCTTATGGTGAATGAACAGTCACCATTGTGTAGGTTCACGTGTATTTGTACTGGTGCTTTCAGTAGTTGGACTAAATGTCTAGTTGTAAACGTGCTCGAAGTAGCTGGACTGACACCTTCAGGTGGGTATATGCCTAGTTGTACACGTGTTCGCAGTAGCTGGACTGACACCTTCAGGTGGGTATATGCCTAGCTGTACACTTGCTCGCACTTGATAGACTGACACCTCCAGGTGGGTATATGCCAAGATGTACCTGTGCTCTCACTGGCTGAGCTGACACCTGTAGGTGGGTATATGCCAAGATGTACCCGTGCTCTCACTGGCTGGGCTGACACATGTAGGTGGGTATATGCCAAGATGTACCCGTGCTCTCACTGGCTGGGCTGACACCTGTAGGTGGGTATATGCCAAGATCAACACGTTCTCTCATTAGCTGGGCTGACACCTTCAGTGACACCTGACACTTTCAGTTTGGATATGAAGTGTAAATGTTAACAAAGACGTCTACAGACGTAGAAGTACCACGTGCACCATGTCTTTTTAGCACCACCCCTGGAGACAACGCATGGAATGAATACGCATCCATGGGATGTGATACTGAGTTTGACGGTTTTCAAAAAGGTCGATAAAGCACAGTTGACCATTCATGTTGAAAATCATCTGTTGTCACACACTTGTTAGTATTTTGTTCTAGAAATGAAAATCGTGCACATGCAAATTTTACGTCATTCACCAATCACCTTTCAAAAGCTATTAGTGTACAAACAAGTATGCAAGTAGTGGTAAACTCAAAAAACGTTCGTTATTATCACGTCAACCTTGTTTGACACCGATATGTATTCCTTTTTTATCAATCGTAAACTAGAAATGAATCTTCTTCAGGTGAAATCCGAATCACCATGACATCATTGTTATGGGGTCGTTCATCTAATGGGTTTAAATGATCACCAAGTCCATCATGGCCCAGTGTTGTCCAGCGTGTAGAACAAGATGACTGGTCAACCACCTGTCCGTTAACTGCAGCTGCAGGTGCCGTGACCCTCATCTTATCATTATCACACAGACAATACCACTCAGTTGCCTTTCAACATGGTGACAGGGGTGAAATATAACCCTGTATCACCGTGCGGTAAGCGTCCCATACATGCCTTGACCAATGGTCAGTTCAACCAAGACACCGAAACCAGTGCTGTGGGATGAAAGTAAGTACTGTTCAACACACATTGCAGTGTCAAATACTCTTGTAGTCTTTACCGGATCAGTCTCTGTTAATAATCAATCACTGTTTTACCGTCGTTATCTAGATCTTCAAAACTAAAATACATTTTAGAACCTTGAAGGTGATCTGTCTTTACTGAATATAATTATACTTTTAGTACCTTGATGCTTGTATGTGCCATCAAACGAAACATTCAACATTTTGGTTGTATCAGCTTTGTGAGCTATGTGTACACTGCCTGTTGGTTAGTAACCATTACCTCTGTTATGTGGAGGAAAATGTATGTGTATATGAATCACCCTTTCTGATTAACTGGACTGAAACAGATTGATTCTGTAGGGCACACGATGAACAATGCTGGGGTGATGTCACAAGCCAAATCTGCCGAGTCAGCCAGATTGAATGTCAGCGTTCGAGATTTCACAATCCGTGTACATTGCATTTGTGTTTAATATATTAATGTTTTGATGGCGTGTCAAACACTGCCTCATTTTCACTTAGAACAGAATGTCTGGCAAAAGAATGGATGCAGCTAATAAAATGTATTTGGCCTAAACCTCCACAATCGTTACCTGACGTTAGCAGGGTTACAGAAACACTGCAGTCTTAAAAACATAAGTGTGATACACATGGTAAATACATCGTCATCGAATAATCGTTTTTATTTGTTTCACTTTTAGTTCCCGACAAAAATGGATTTATACGGTCTACGTGAAATGGTAGATAGATGTATGTATGAATGTAGCATCACATTGTTAATAGGTACATTAATTCAGTGGAACTGTAGTCAAATAATCTACAGCTCCCATGGAATTCAAGATTAAAACCCCGGGACCCTTGTTCAGTTACCTGTATCATGTGTCCCTGCACGTGTCCAGGTGTCTCTTGGTGTGAGACAAGGAGATTACTTGAGCCCCTAGATAATTCACTAGATTATCACTCGTGTTAAAGCAGCAAGTCATCTTCTTTCAAGAAACATAGGCACATTGTATTCAGGTTTGCCATACTCCACTCCATAAACGACAATGTACACGTTGGCGTGACGTCCCGACAAAGCCTCTGTTATCTGCCTATAACGCACATGGGAGTGAAGTGCGTGGGCGCGCCGAGAAGGTAGCATATCAAACAGTACGATTTTAAAAATATTAAACTTTGCAAACTTGAAAAAAATAGCTGAAATATTTGCTTACGCAAGCACTTACAGAAACTGTGTAAATGGCGTTTGCTACTGGTGGAGTGGGACGTGTTTTATCTTACTGCCTCGTACTCGAACACGTGGTGTCATAGCTTATTTCAGTGATTCATTCATATTAAAGTTTACCACTAGTTGCATTTATTTTGGCATGTAACCGAGACTTCTTTGGCGACAACGTTTCGAACATCGTAGAATATATCTTGTCCAACATATGTCTAACAGATGTCTAATTTTGGTTATATAAAGGTGTTGAGAAGGGATATACAGCTGTGTTTCTCCGGTCCCTTATACATAATATTATCGTCAGTGGATTTCAAGCCTCATAAATACAGCGACAAAGCAGACGGTTTGCTAGTTTTTATTTAACGCCGAACAATATTCCAGCTAGATGTGTATAAATAATCGAGTCTGGACCAGGGAATCCAGTGATCAATAGTATGAGCATCGATCTACGTAAATGGAATACGATGACCTGTATCAATCAAGTCAGCGAGCCTGGCCACCCGATGCCCGTCAGTTGCCTCTTTCAACAAGCATGAGATACTGAAGATCAATTCTTCACCGCAGTTTTAAGGTGGACAGAGCAGACTGAGTTAACATGGCTTTACGCTGAGAGTAGCTTTGAGAACTGGGCTACATGAGAACTGGGCGACAGAGCAGTGTGGTTCATTGTCTGGAACTAAAGCATTAAATATAATGATGATCTGATGGAAGCCTGACATGTGTGTTTTGGTCCACCCTATCCCACCCTTGAAGGCTCAGCGTGTTGACTTCCCTGACACATGAGTGCCTAGTTGTGCCACCGTCATCCTGTAATGATGCACTTGACCAACTTCTGCTCGTCATCAGCGTGTGTCACGACGTTGACATGGTCGACATTTGCTGCAGGGACGTTTAACCTTTGATAAGTACTTACACATCTACATACATAGGTGTTTATCGGGAAATCTACTGATCCTAGTGGGCCAACTCAGAACACGGTAAACGATTGCTTGACACAACTGCATGACGTCGCATAATCAACGTTGCTACTCCGTGGATATTCATTGTGTTGATATGTTATTGTGCAACGCAAGCTGAAATTTGCTTTATTTCGCACATGTCCCATAACAAATGATCCCATAGCTCTAGAGCATTGGCATCATGATGTATATGACAACACAAGGTATATCATTGAAAAAGGTTTTGAATATGTATTACGCCTTTGTATTGGCTGGATTGATACATGGTATATCCTGTAGCGATAAACCATTGCCTCGAAGAAAGCAAGGCATGTGAATCCAAAGCAGATGGTTGAACTAAATGAAATATGGACAAATATGGAACAAATACCGGATTGATGATATATTCACACGCAGTCGTAGATTTCATCTTTTTCCAAACGTTCCTCATTCTGTGTACTTAAACGTAGAGAAAGAAACCATTTTAGCATTTTGTCACAAACAGGGATTGCTTCTTGATTATATTAACCCCGCTGTCCTACAGTGTTTTGGAGCACTTCAGCAGTATCTTTATTACCTGATATAATACAGTTCATGTTGTCATAAGGTGAACTATGTTATACACGTGAATGGCATAATGTCTTGCCATGCGCATATGTAATCCTTCGTCCAACGAGTAGCAATGTCGCAAGTCTGGTTCACCAGCTCAAGCATGTTGTCATAGTTTAAACATGTTGTGAACTAACTATGTCTTCAACCGGCAACAAACACGGTCCTTGTGTTGCGCGTCTTGTCCTTCCTCCAACACTGTTGGTTGAGATCCGAGTGTCAACATGCTTTCTGCTCTTCAAACAAATACACTGGGAATTATCCGCGAGGAGACCGACAGAGGCTGCTAGATCCTTGAAGACGAGGAGCAGAGTGATTGTGCTTATTGCCATGGAGGATAGCTCCAGGCATTCTTTTTATTATTACCGGCGAAGGGTGTGCCATAACAGGAGTCGTCGAACTCTGACGGTTGTCTGTCTGTCCATCGTGTCTTCTTTTTTTCAAGGTCGTAATCCATAATCTGTTGATGAACATAAGTTGTTCACTAAGATCAGTGTGTGAAACTAGGTCCGTCACATCGTACGAGACGGGCTAGATTTCTGACGGATGGTCCAAATTTACGTCTTGCCAGCCTAATGGTCTGGTAATTTTTTTTGATAATATGCTCCATACATCTGAGTAAATGGACCATATCATAAAATCTGTTTTTCAAATTAGACTTGATGACGACTTTTTGAACATTGAACTGTCTTATCGCAAGTTCAAAGCACTGCGTTGACATATATTACCACTGCAAGAGCGACACCTATCAGTGGGTGGAGTCGGATTTCTGTGAAAATGACTTGTGAAAAGGCTGTTAGACAGTAACTACAAGTTTCATGCCCATGAAATTATTCATTGTAACTTAAAATAGAGTTATTGTAATTAAAAATAAAATTTAGCTGTTTTCTTTGGATTGACTGGTCTGGGTAAATTCATTATGTGCTGGTAACATTTTGAAGTTGAAGTTTTGAAGCACTGATGCCTGACTGGGTGTCGGGCTTGTCTCCTACACCGTAGGGATGCATTTCAGTAAAGAAAAAACCCTTGTCTGTTCGTGTACTCACTGTCCCATATATTGTTTCCGATTCAGCAATGTTACTGTCATACATATGTATACCAATTGTCACGTTTTTAAATTACTTCTCGTGACTTAGGTGAGTAGGGGACAAAACAGGTGTTCTGAAGTGGCTGAGCGAGAAGGCGAATGCCCGGAGACGATCATTAATTTACCGTGACAACGTCATGAAGGAACTCCATAGTCCAGGAAATTCTCGGTTAGATACACAGATGTCTAGCAGTGTAAATGCATTAAACTGCAACTGACGACGCACTGATACCGGTTTAACCAGGCGAGTGATGGATGTGAGTGAGGCTGGTGCGGGTTTTGATGTCGCGGCGTCACCTGCCATTAACTGCAGGTATGACAAAGGAGCAATAGATATATTTCAACACAACAGTCATAGTCCCAATGTATGCAAAACCTGAACAAGTGACCATCATCTCCATCGAAGGTGGAGACACAACAATCACACACCACTGATATGTGTTTCTTTCATTCTATGTGACATTACGTTGTGACTTGAGGTTCTTTAGAGGCATTTAGAAATTGGTAGTCTAGTATGAGACAAAATGTTATGGATGTCAACTTCTTCTTTATTATTTTCCACAACGTTTCTGGGCTATTCCTTGCTCTTTCTATTCCTTGCTCCTTCATCCACTTCACGAAGGGGCAAGGAATAGCCCAGAGGGAATTTACGTGTTCCCCATGATAGCATTTAATTGTAGTATTTAGACAGACCTCGAGTATTCCATCAAAGTGGTAAGAGTCTGAGGTATATCACTTTGACTTCAGCTGAGATACTGTTCGAACCAAACTCATCCCAACCTCCAAAGCATGTTGAATTTAAGGCATCAGTGAGTGAGTGAGTGAGTGAGTTAAATTTTACGCCACTTGACCAATATGTGGCACACCAGAAATCGCCTTCACACACTGTGCCCATGTGGGGAATCGAACCCGGGTCTTCAGCATGTCGAGTGAACGACTGAACTACTAGGCTACCCCACCAAAGACATTGGTAAGAAAGGCAAAACATGAGCATATATTTGAGCGGATATAACGTGTACGTATAACAATGTGTGAAAGATGAGCGAAAGAGAAGGGTTTAAGCTAATGTGTTTAACTTTAGCATCCAAAACTGTGTTCCACAGGAGATATCGCTTGTGTGAGATCAAACGATATCTCCATACGCACTCATTTATCTGACCTTGCTACTAGTCCAAAAGGAAACATACATCAATTCAACAACGAGTTTGTGTAACGCCGATAACACAGATACCTGGGTACAAAGAAGTACTGTAACATTTGATTGACATTTCCCGGACTGTCTGGAAATGAGTCTCCTGATGTAATCCCCGCCTGATATGAAGGTAGAGTCAGGTGATGATCTTACCCCTCTGACCCACAAGGTGAGCTGGTGTTATCCCAACAGGTATCACACAGGCCAGTTACATCTAGTCGACTAAGATGGCCTGCAGCGACAACAGGCTCGTATTGCCTAGGCTTCGTGTGAGATCACTTCCGGTTGCGTTTGCAGTTACTGAGATATCAAAGCAGGTCGTGAAGAGCAGAGTGCACAACCGTTTCCTGTAATTCGAGGACGTCTCAAGCTGTTTCGGGTACGTCTGTCTCACAGCTGAAGTGCGTCTGTCAAGAGTTGACTGTGACTGGCCTAGATGTCGATACATCTGTTCTATGCCATCGTCCTACAATTTAAGTGTCCTTGTCCTGTATATCTGCATGTGTCTGGCCTTCAGTGAATGTGCAATTGGAAGTAGATCGTGCCATACAGGTGCTTTGTCTAACTGTTGGAATGTGTCTGTCTTTCGTGTGACATTGTGGCCTTCAGTATATGTGCAAGTTTAAGTAGATCTGTCACATGGGTGCTTTGTCTAACTGTTGGGATGTATCTTGTCGCCATGTAGTGTTCTGGCCTTTAGTGAATGTGTAATTTGAAGTAGATCTGTCAAACATATGCTTTGTCTAACTGTTGGGATATGTTTCCTCGTGTATTCAAACCTTGACTCAGATGCATACGTGTCCTTGAAGTAGATCTGACAGGCATTTATTGAGTCCAGCACGTTGGTATGGCTGTATCTGTCTTGCTCGTGTGATGTGTCTTCTGCCTGGAATGAAATACATGTTTCTGTATTGTGAAATACGTGTTTTCTGCAGTAGGTCTATCTTGAATTTACTGTATGCTGTTTGCGTGTGTCTGACCCGCCCTGTAAGATGAGTAAAATGTAGACTTGAGTTTGGTCCGTCCAGTGTGGTGTATGCTTTCCTTTTTAAGCAAATTTACGATTTGTCCTTGAAGCAGATCCTTTACACAGTTGAATAATATTCTTCGACTGACATTATGTGAGACAGTTCCTGTACAGACTGGTGGGACATGTGTGCCCTGTCTCCTGAGATACGATGAGTATGCATGAGTTTCATCACGAGGCAGGATGCTTCTGCAGAAATGCTGCAAATATACTACCACTCCTGTTTTCCTTAACTCCCACTAAATGATTTTACAAAAAGACACACTGGCTATACCTTCGACGAAGATACTCCTTAAAATCAATTTAATGAATATTAAGATCGGTAAGGTTGTATTAGGAATCAAGGGCTGAAAATCCCCACATTAATGCAGTGTGTAGCTTATTAGAGGTCGGGGTATTGATACCAGGGATGTGACACAGTTCCCTCACTCACACTAAAGGCAGGGCATTGACACATCACAATGTCATTTTGTTCAGCCTCATAACAATGATCCTGTTATATACATAAAGGTTAACCTTTCATGTTACAGTATCCCTGTGACTACAGACCAACGTGGCTCCCAAGTTAAACCCTAGCAGACAGGTGAACTACAGACGAATACCAATACAATATAAACCCCCAATTAATCTAAATTTGATTCAGTTTAACTTAAAATCAATAACCGCGTTCCGTGTGATAAGTAGCAGTTATGTGTGTCACACAAATAGCTCCCAGTCCACCTATTAATAGTGCCAGCAAAACCCCGCCTTAAAGGCGAATTTTCTTCAGACGTAATAAATCCGCATGTCCCTTAGTCTCGTTAGACCAGAGGATTATACATAGGCTAGGAGATAAAATCCAGCCTTACGTTATGGGATGATGCGTGCCCTAATATTTGTACCGGTCTCGATACAGGTACCTGTTTGATCGGCCTAATCTTGTCAGACGAGGGGTGATACGCAGGATTAAACAGCCAGCCAGCAAGCCCAAATGTCACACAGCCACACGACTCCCATTTCAAGTTAAATAGGGAATGAACGCTTGGGTTTAAGAATCATCTGTGTAACGATTTCTAACTTATTTGTCACAGCTAGTAGATTTGGACTAGCTGTGTCCCCTCGCGACAGTAAGTGGACTGTTCCAGGTATACAAGCCCATAAACCATTCTTCCGGCTCGGACTGTCTGGATGGTGCAGTGAGTGGAGGGGAACAGGGAGAACTTCTTAGTCCCGCTTTATTTTCATTCTGTGCAAATACGTTTACATACTTACAGCTGGATTTACCTTTTACCTATAGGGTCTTATACACTGGATATTATCACACACCGCAGAACACCAGACAGGTAGGAAAGCTTTTGTTTTATCATAATCAAACTAAGATGATACATGAACCTACCTAATTGCAAAAAAACCCCCATAGTTTAATTCGATCATTATTTAAGCGTTACATCATGACCGATTAACAGCCGAAGGGCGTTCGCGCTGTGTCAGCGCTGTAGACGCTTTCATTGAAACGGGATAACAGCCTGCAGTTCTTGGCTTAGTCAGACCGGGTGTTATGATCTTTGTCATCAGTGTACATCTTTGGGTAGTCAGTTACTGAATATAGGCACAGAAGCGGGTGGAAAGTGTTCGTGGCATCTTTTAGTTCACTGATAAAGTATCACCGACAACTTCCATAAAGGAGATAATAAGCTTTCGCCTATGGGTGATTTAATACACTGTTTGCTTATCTAATAGTGTAGTTTCTGTCTCATCATTTACCCAACAAACACATAATGTGTGTACATAAAACTAAATAAAGTGTTTTTACGTGACAGAGACTGAACGTTGAATGACAACTCATACTCGAGACGCACTTAGATACAACCCACATTTGATGGTCTGTGCCTAATGTATTCTAACCCACACATTTGAGGAAGAAAAGTGAAAATTTCATCAAAGACAGCATTATCATAACGTGAGGAAAACCGCTGTTCTGTTCAACGTTAAATGTTGTCTTCGCGACAGAGGGCTGCGTTTGTTTAATCAATTCAGCTTTCTCCTTTTGTGGCTGGTCTGAAGCTTGAAATAACTCCCGATGATTTTTTTTCTTTCTTAACTGGGACGTCTTGAGAGGTTTTCACTGTATTGAAGTGAGTGACATAATATGCGCAGTATTGACAGACTGCCTGTTTGATATGATGTTCCCGGTAGTGTCAATACCCCGTGTAAAGGCAGCACACCACAGTGACGGGGTGCTCGGCGTCTATACATTAAGGAGTGATGGCCATGATCTTTAATCTAAACTATAAATATTGTATTCCTTTCTGACTTCTGAATCAAAAGGAAACATCTGTTTTCTGGTTCCCCGTCATAGTGGTGACGCTTTCATACATCGAGGCGAGGAGTGCTTCCTTTCTAATGCATTCGAGAGTCGGGAAACTCACTGCATGGATAGTTTGAAATGTTAATGAGATCCGGTCTAGTGGGTTTGAATAATTACCACAATATTTATCGAAAGTTCAAGATCACAAGTTTAGACAAAAACTGTATAGGACATTATTACACGACGTCATGCGCCTCTGGTCAAAGTGAAATGGAAAAATCATTGTGACATTACTTCCAGGGAGACATTAAGGTACTTTCTTTTTAACAGTTGTTTGAATCCATTACCAGTTCTGAGCTTGTTGTTGAGCACAAACAAGTCCCATCATCGACTTTTCCGTCGCAGAGCATTAGCTCGACCTTGACATTAAAGCGTCAATGAAGTCTTCAAAATTCTATTGACGTTGTTGAAATCCTACCCGCATGTATCAGCAGGATAACTAAAGTTCACGTATCTGTGACGATGTCTCCAGCCATGGTGTCTGTGTCATGCCCTGACGTAAGGTCTCAATCCGTGTGTCAGTGCCCCGTCAGTGTACGATGGAATCCACACTGAGGGTGGGTGTTGAATGTCATTGACCTGTCAGCGTCGACACTTACCGTCTTCATAGGGAGTTCTTTCACTGGTCTTGTCAGTGGAGAGACGGCGTTTTGTGCTAATGTTTGTATTCAGAAACATGGATATATTATTCTGTAGTTGAATACGGCTGCGAGCAATATGTCTCTATGCCACATGTACTGTAAAGCTTCCATAGGTGTCCCTCTTGTTGTTTGTTATGGAAAGGATCTGGGGTTTGCAGATGAAAACGCTTTGGTGCCATGCATATATGGTCTTTATACTATACTATACTATAACAGCGACGACTGTCTGGTATGTTAATGAATATTTATGTTTATAAAACACTTTTGATCACATGATATAAATAGTGGCGAATATGATCAATATCAGGGTAACTTGACATGCACATGCAATGCATTTCAACGAAACAATGATAAATTTCTTGATTTCATATATATACCCTATTTCCGAAAAGCACTCATACAAATTAAAATGTTATATTTCAGGTATAGTTACATGCACACAATCTGCGTACAGATGAGCTAAACTTCCTATTTAGATCTTACTACAGGTCTTGTGTTTCACAGCGTAAAATAGTGCGAATTGTTCCTTTACTGAAATGTTCTTTAGTTGTTCATTCGTCAGTATCTACATTCTACTCACTGATGTAAGATGAAATACCACAACAATTGGATTGAAACCAGATTGCACTTAATTACCCTCACATGTTCCACAACACACGCGTTCCTCAACACCATGCTACAATGCAATGTCAAACAAACTGCCAACACACCTATCCTAAAAACACACGTTCAAGGACACAATGTCAACATGCATGTCCGAAGAGCACATGTCGAAAATACCTGCAATAGACGTCGCTGCACAGTTCCAATAACACCTCCCACCACCAACACACTCGCGCACACACACGCACATACATTTCCACCTTACGTACCTTGCAACGCACATGCTAAAGGCAACGCACAGTAGTCATCGTATATGTCTTAGGCATTGCTAGTGTACCTTGTCTGCATGAACGGTTCCGAGGATAGTTGTGCCTTATGTGCCCTGTTCTGATGGGTTGGCGGGATAGCCTTGTTTTTAAAACGTTCGCTCGTCACGCCGAAGGCCCGGGTTCGAACCCCACATGGGTACAATGTATGAAGCCCATTTCTGGTGTCCCCCGCCGTGATATTGTTGGAATATTGCCAAAAGCCACGTAAAATTATACTCACTCACTCACCCCACTCACTCACTCACTCACTCACTCACTCACTCAAACAGTGCATTTATGATGATATTCTAACACCATGAACGGACTCTTTCTTCAATGACAAAGAATTTGTGTGAATGAAATGTTCTCTGTATTGGGAAGTACCAACTATAAACTATCACTATGTCGAACACTCATTCACGAGACGCCTCTGGATCATATCTGACACACCCGGCCTTACGGGACGGGTGTCTTCTTCGAGATTCTCCCTGCCACGCTGAAACTCTGATGTATACCACACCTTACTTCTTGCTTCGTGAATTTTCATTAGGTCGCAGACGTCTGTTTACTGTCACGACTGGATGCCACAGTTCATCTTCCTTGTATGCATAAGTCGGTCCTTGTAAACATGACTTGAATGAGTAAGTTGTCTTCGGTGTTTGGTCACTGAAATGTCCATAGTTAGCTGCGTATCTTATGGACCTGAGTATAAGTATCTGGTACCCCCTGAGAGGACTGCTGGGGCTTGTTCCCGGCCCGGTCTTTAGTAAATTATCTGTCAATTATTATTCAAGTGGAATGTTTCCCAGTTTCTCCTTTATTAACGTTCTGGAATCATCTCCGATCCATCATGTTACGATAACTTACAGTTTCACTTCCTGGTATCTCAGCGCTTTGGCGTTGGGATGTCAAGACCTTTCTAACAAATATTAACTCCTCTGTATGCCACAGACCTCGTTTGATTTGAAACTGTGTACAATGTAGTCTACACAACGATTATGTTTCAACCAAGTCATCGAACCTGACCACCAGATACCATCTGCGCGGATCGCTGCTCGTGCTGATCACTGGATTGTCTGGTAGATACTCCATTATTTACAGACCACAGCCATACAGCTGGAATATTGCTGAGTGCGGCGTAAAACTAAACTCACTCACTCACTCGCTGCCACTTACGACTAGCATGAGTTGCTGAAGACCAATTCTAACACGGGCCTTAAAGGTAGTAGGTATAAGCATTGCCTGTTCCCGACCATCCTTCACAATGTTATTAAATATGTGGGTCACACACGTCAAATTGCAGTTGATAAATGTCCTTTTCTAAACCTTAATCATGAAAACGCTTTCCATTTGAGCTACTGTTTTGTTCTCACAAGCGGACTCAAGGTGTGTGAATTGGGTCACCTCTGTGTTCGTCATTGTGATATACCGAAGGAAATTCGTAATGCTCGTTACAGGTAAATCTACTTGAGCTTCTCTCTACCGACAGACACTGAACCTGTTCAGCACAAAGTACCCCCACAGTATGTGTGTTGTGAAAAAAACGTCTTTGTATGGAAGTCGGTAAATACATGCTTAATTCATGAATATCAAAAATACATTAGAGCAGTCCAACGCTGCCTGATCCAACACGGCTCTGTTATAAATCCTTTGTATTCTTATAGACAAATCTTAACATTAATGGATTATATGAACACCCTTTTCCACAATATCCGATATAACACGAAACCTGTATGTGTTAGTATGGATAAAACATGATGGCCCTAAACACCAGAATGAACAGAAATGAAACCTAGTCTGTTTCACAGTCCCTGAACCACAATATTTTCCCTACTGCCTTGCCCTCCCTGCAATGCTAAAGCCAAAAAATGAACCAAGTCTACATTTTGCTAGATATTTTCTAGACTTGCGTGGGCTTTCTTGGATAAATGTGCTTCAGGGTCTATACGACAGACTAAGGTGCTTCCTCAGGTTCAACCCGTGAAGGTCCCGGGGTAGAACAGGCCTTCAGCAACCCATGCTTGCCATAAAAGGCGACTATGCTTGTCGTAAGAGGCGACTAACGGGATCAGGTGGTCAGGCTCGCTGACTTGGTTGCCACATGTCATCGGTTCCCAATTGCGCAGATCGATGCTCATGTTGTTGATCACTGGATTGTCTGGTCCAGCCTCAATTATTTACAGACGGCGGCCATATAGCTGGAATATTGCTGAGTGCGGCGTAAAACTAAACTCACTCACTCCTCAGGTTCAGGTTCTGAACCTCTGGTCTCCCTGGGGCTCCTTTTCAATTAAATTGAATTATTTGATACTGTCAAAATTTCATATATTCAGAGACTAACGGTTAGTCTACATAAAGCATTTAAACACCACACTGAACACAACATGAAACCACTATGCGCTAGTGAGGACATAATGTGACACCCACATATACTCCAGAATTTACATGAAACCTCTAAAGTTGGCAATATATCATAAACGGACCCCAGAACAGAAGGATATACACTACTCAGATGCCACAAAAACATTCTCTGTCGGTTGTTCCTTGTATGTAAACATGTATACACATTTCACAAATATTTCACGACTTGTCTTCATGAAGCTGTCATCCTGAATATGTTACACACATGACCCTCGGCCGACAGTCACTCCATACAGTGGAACACGTCATACAAAGTACTGTTTCAGCACACCATATGAGGCATTCTACCGGCGGGGCATGCTTACCTTTTAACTAACACATGTGTCACCGATGTTTATTAATCTTTGAAATTTTCACAGCTAATGTCTGCACGCCCGTGGGAGATGATCGACTAGTTATCCTCTAGGGCATTATGCAATTATATAACTCTTGCTACCTGCGTTGTGTACAGAGAATATGCAGATGTATGAAGTATATGGGGGACCTGTGGCGTATCTACTGTCATGATAGTGCTGAGATGCATCAAATCTACAAAACTGTGGAACATGGTCTCCATTTGAAAGGCGATGGTTTGGTGTATGTGTATACGATTTAATCCCACGACGTCTTGATCTGTCGTACGCATAGCATGTTAAGGTAGAGGGCCTCTGAGATCACTGTGAGGAAGGGAGTCCCCTGGGAAACCGTTGATGCTTCATGTTTACCGGACAATATGATATCCAGCACCTTGACGTGTGACAGATGATGTCGTAGTTTCCTTTCGAACTTCTACTTCATCTTTCCCTGCCAACAGCACCGTGTGTAACAAGAGACGATGTTGTTCTGCATTATGTCGGTCTGTCAACAGGTGCAATTATAAAGCACCGTGGTCCTGACGCCCCGCTGTTGCTTGGACCACTGATGTTGAAGTGCCGTCGTTCACCCTGTAGGGGTCACAGCCCACGGGTCAAGCGGAGACCAAAATAATTCTGGCTTTTATGTTCAACATGTTCATTGCAGTGACAAACGATGCTACGATGACAATGTGTCTTTTTCCATTATGAAAACTGTCAGACTGCCGAAGACCGAACATCACTATGCCGGTATAACCTGACTCTGGTTTGCAGGGATGAGAATGAAATGAGTGCAAAGTGATCTGCTGACCAGTTTAGTAACTCTGTAAGGCCATTAACACTCCAGCTCATCATCATCATCATCATCACCATCGTCGTCGTCGTCGTCGTCGTCGTCGTCGTCAGCATTTTGTTGTTCGCCACTTTTGCGTACAAAGTTTCCGTTTTCGAGCAAAAGATAAGTATGCTAATTAATGCATGTTACACGGCAAACAAAATAACCAGTGTATTAACCGAAGAACCTCCCGTGAAGATCAGGGCTAGAACTGGTTTTCAGCATATCCCATGCTTATCGTAAGCGGCGTAAGGGAATAGGTTGTCTGGCCCGACTTGGTTGACACATGTCATCGTATCTCAGTTGCGTAGATCGGTGCTCATGATGTCAGTCACTGGTTTGTCTGTTCCAGGGTCGTTTATTAAGAGACCGTCGTCATATAGCTACAAAAACGCTGAGTGCGGCGTTAAACAACAACGATATTAGTGCTACCTTGTACAGAGGCAAATCGTTAATGAATGCCGATAACAGAATTAGCCGACAGATGCTATCACATTTTAATGTGACATGTGACGCTGGGAACACGAGGGTGTACATAGTGGTTACCCCAGCGATTGTGTCCCTTCATGTACACCGTGTGACGTAGAGAGTACACTGAGTAACATTTGGACATAACCAAGGTGAACTGTATGAATGTACGGAGTGCTCCCCCACAACATAACTGCATATTAACTGATAACAATATTATTGTCATAGGTGACGTCACCAACACGTGACATGCACATGAACGCTTCGGGATAAACATCTGCTAAACGTTCCGAACTTCCAGTCAAATGTATACAAATTATTTAAGGCACAGTTGATATATATGAACCAACAGTACACGAGTGTTCTAAGTATGCAATTAAGTGTATATTTACCCTGTGCGTCAAATGGAATTGGTGCAATATGCAATTTCCACTTCCGCTTGTATTTTCTCACGTGAACTACGGCAGGGCTGCTCCCTATTCCATTTATCATTAGTAGTTTCCTAATATTTATTATTAAAAAGGTCAGATGTCGACTCGCTTCATACAACTACCTCGAAATTGTATTATAACAGTTGTCTCATCCACGAACCGTGACTGTCGCTGGCAATGGCCCCCATTCGTCTAATGACTTCGGCAGCAAGGCTATTTCACAGGGGTATAATGTCTCTATTTTTACAGTGCATGTTTATTATATAAATAACCTTATCGTCTCACATGTATAAGGAAAGCGGATAACTCATATTACGAAGCACTTGACTTTTAACTTCACACCAATCTTGTAGCCTCAAGCAATACGCCTGCTATTATTCTGGTTGTGCAAGATGTTTATCTGATTTGAGCCTTTACCATGAAAATCACGCTAACGATATGGACAATAAAGCCGGTACACGCGACGGTGCACCTGTGTGACCTCTGCCCTTCCTATTTTAGGGTCAAATGTCACCTGGTACGGTATATGATGAATGTCATTACTATTGGCGCGGTGGGGTAGCCTATTGGTTATTGCGTGTAAAGAGGTGTTTTGAGTTCAAAAGAACCTATGTTGATGAAATTTCTTAATCTTTGCTTACTTATATTATCATCTGTAAATGGTACATCAATCCCTAAATAAAATCATACATTGGCTGACGTTTAAACAGATCTTTTGATTTTAGTCACGAGTGATAAACATTCACCAGATTTCCTTATCTGTTTGAATGTTTCGCAATAACCTAAAGGTTTCTATAACTATAAGATGTGCTTTATAACCATGACATCAGTTATTGGTTTGTCTGGTCCAGACTCGAACATCTCAACGTGTCGTCTGTAAACGGACGTGCTACAGCACCAAAGCACATGCATGTCTGTATGTAAATATTGAGATGTATGCTTGACATGCTAGAATTTAAGAGATAATAATAATAATTCATTTATATAGCGCCTAGTATCCATCTGACAAAGTGCTCACTGGACACTGTAATCAGAATCTGATTATATCTCATCACGGATAACCCCAGCTTCCTGCGGGGCAGTAGAAGGTTAACAGTCTCATGCCATCTCGCCGGGTACCCCTGTTCTGCTGAGTGAACAGAGGCCATTTTGAACAAACTCAGTTGCCTAAGGTGAGATCACATGTAGCACCTGTGTTTCGCTGCGGGGCAGGACTGAAGTCCTAGAAACTCTCAGGAGTCAAGCTGTCAAAACCAGTCACTCATCCAATGGCTTAACTTCTACTGATTTGTGATTTGCACAATATGTCATCTCTGTGCACATATTTCTAGCATCAAGTTAGCAGTCCAATGCATTCTTGAAACAGTGACCTTTAAAAATGCTTGGTCAGTCAGAAACCTTTGGAAAAATATATAGTAAGCGTTTATCGGATTTCAGAGGTGTATCGATGTCTTGTCTCCAGAAACACTATCGAAAGTGCACTCAGGGAAGGTGAGGCGCATCATTCAGTGCAGCCATCTCCCTGGAGATATCACTTGCAGCGACGAAGGCATTAAATACAGTTAAAGCCAATCCTTCATTGTTGTGACAAAGAGCAGTATTACTAATGTGACGTACAGATGGACACGCTTCAGGTTCCGTCAATGGACGTCTGGGAGTGCTCAGCTGGAGGTATGGGGACGAGTCGATATGTCAGACGTTCTCAGGGGGAATATGTGCATGCATCTTGGCTGGAAGGTAGGCTCGATTACCCAGCATATTGTATCACTATTCTATTATGCGAAATACGCTCACTGGGTCTGCCTTCTACCAAACGAAGTGTCGGTAGTGACGTCATCATCTTCATGTCTCTGGTCTTGAAGTTAACACAGAATTTCTCTCGCTCGTTGGTGTGATCTGATTGGATAGTTTTTTTCCGGAGCGTCATTGGACTACGGTTCACGGCACCGTTTTCGTGGGTACAGGTTATGTACGTGTCTTACACAGGGTAACCGAATTTTGTTTTATGACACATTCAGAACAATAATGATGATTTTATTGTGGCTGTTGTGTTATTTAAAGACAGATTAGTTTAAATGTGTGTGTGTGTGTATCTCTCTCTCTCTCTCTCTGTGTGTGTGTGTTTGTGTGGACAGCTGAAATGGACGCAGCTCGTAGTCGTTTGCCTTATTCGTGAAGGCAAAACGTCTTTACAGACTGGTCACATGCTGTTACCGCCTAGGGTCCGACCTAGTCGGTCTCATAGTCCCTGAAACACATTATTTCCCTACTGCCCAGCCCAGTCTGCAATGCTAAAGCCTTAACTAAAGCAATTCTAGGTCTCCGGTTTCCTTGGGCTTCCTTTTCAATTTATATGGGTTAGTTTCTATTGTCAAAATTATATATGTTCAGAGATTAAGCATTAGTCCATGCCCTGTCCAAAATGCGATCGTCCCACTATTACGATAAGGCTGTGATAGACGACCTAACTTTAGTTTCGACAGCCCCTAACACCCAGAAAGCTCTCTGCGTCGGGACAGATGAACAGTTTTCTAGACTTGACTCGCTGTTGGAACTGGATGCCCTGTTAACGCGGTGGTTTAACATCAGACCAATTGTTGAAAGTTGTTGGTTGACATCAGCGGAACGCGGACGCTATGTTCAACAACAAATCGACACGACAACAGGAGTGCATGAAGGTTGTTGACGTCCTCGAGGATGCAATATGGTTTTGGTGTTTTCTCGTATAAAGAAACTTTTTGACCGTTTATAAGAGGCGAGGTGTGAATGTATAATCAAAACGTTCATTATGTATTATAATATGATATCAAAACAAACATCACTACTTGATTACGGTTAACTGGGGTTGTTGGTTGGTGGGGTTGTGGTTGTGGTGAGAAATTTGGCTACGCGTGGGGTTAGCAACGTGGTTGGAAGGTCGACCGCGTGGTGAGGTTGGAGTTGCGGTCGGAGACTGGTTGCTAGGAGGGGTTACGTGTGTAGTCAGAAGGTTGATTGTGAGGTGCTGTTTTGGTTGGGGCTGTGGTTGGGCCTGAGTCTGAATGGTGATTGTGTAGTGTGGCTGGGGTTTGGGCTGGGGTTGAGGTTGGGGTTGAGGTTGGGGTTGAGGTTGGGGTTGAGGTTGGGCTTGGGTCTGAATGTTGATTGTGCAGTGTGGTTGAGCTTGGGTCTGGTGGGGTTTGTTGCTCTTTGGCGTGATTGTAGATGGTTTGGTGTGAGGGGTTTTGTTTGAGGTAAGGTAGGCCAACTATTTTATAACGCTATTTCAAGGATAAGACGTTGATGACGGATGTATTCTTACTAAATAGGCCAATATGAATGAAGAGATATCCAAGATATTACACACATGTGCTTCCTCGCTAATGCCTACACCTTTTCCACATCTGCCCTCGTGACATGTCCGCCAACATTCCATGCAATGTTACACATTTTGTTCAGTCTACTCTGCTGTCTGTGGCGGTGAGTCCACGATGTTGACTCGGACATTGTTTCCACATTCCCGTCATTCAGAGTCGGCGTATCGGGTTCACAACAGGAGCCCACGAGTTTGCCCCGATCCTATCGGCTAAAGAGAGTGTTTAACCCCCTAACCCTTATCTAAACACTCCATGGCAGCAACGACTGCTCCACATACGCCACGTCACGTCCATGACGACCTGGGTTGTGGTGCACCGCTACCTTCGTCGACCCAAGGTAAATCCCCAGTGAATGAAGCAGGGGGTTGTTCTGTTGATGAGGACGTTGACTGTGTCCGGCGTCAGTCCAGCCTTTGTGCAGTGACGACCCACTGGCACATTGCTTTGTCTCACCATTGGTAATGATGGAAAAGGGGCGCACACTGGGGCAAGATGACAGTATGAAGGTCATTGCAGGTGAAGGTCATTTCAGGTGGTAGGATGAAGGGATAGAAGACGATGGTTCCAGAAGTGAGTCCCTTAGGAGCGATGAAGGGGAGGTGATGAAGTCCTCGAAAGGGTCACAAGTCCACTAACAGTGATGAAGGGGGAGATGATGAGGGTTCCTGAAAGGGTGAGGATGATGAGTCCCCTTTGTAAGATGAAAGGGGATGGGGGCGTGATAGTTTGAAGGGTCTTGTGGAAGAGGGAGAACGATGGGGACCTAATGGAAGAGGTTGGTAGGGACAGTGAATGAGTTAGTGAATGCGGTTTTATGCCTCTTTCAACAATAGTCCAGCAATACCACCTCGGCGGAAATCACAAATGAGCTTCACTCATTGTACCCATGCAGGGTATGCTATTTTGGAGGTATAAAGATGTATGTAAATATGCAAAGTCCGCGCTAGGTTGAAATAATCTCCAGTATCACAAGTAACATATCTCATGCACACTATCGGTGACAGTAACATGCGACATTGCAATGAACATTTGCCGACGTCAGCAAAACAGTTGGGTGACGGATACACATATACTGTCTGACCGAATCGTTGAGTCGTTAAGTGGATGTTAACATGTTTCAGCACTGCGATGACAGTAAGCATCACAACATGGGTTTTGTCGTGTTTTGACACCTGTCGTGTGTACGCACTTCACAAACAGGTTTCAAAACACGTCAAGACCCAGTCCAAGTTGAATGGTACTGTAATAATGTTTCTTATCAAACCCTTCTCATTCATAATTAGTAAGGCAAGACCTGTAAATGCTTTGGTTGGAGCGTTTAGCTATTGTTTAGCTATATGCGGGGTTAATGTGTTACTTGTCGAGTCATCGTAGAACAGGATTTATGTGGTGAAATGTGCAGTGCAGACCCAGACCAGTTTAGCTGTCGACAGCTCCGTGATTTATGAATAAGCATACATACAGTCCATTGTCATATTCCGCACTTTCAGGAGCTTTGGTAGTTAAAGCGTTGACCCGGGCTCGAATCTCCATTTCTGGTGTCCCCTGCCGTGATAGTATTGGAATATTGCTAAAAGCGGCGTAAAACCATACTTACTCGCTCAGTCAATCCTGCACGTTCAACATAGGTTCAGATATTATCTCCCACCTTGTTGCGTAAGGTTGGCTGGTCACGTGACCTCTTATGGAAATCATACGGTGTTTTTTGTGGAAAGATCTTGGAAATTTAGTTCGATAGTGAGATTCATCAATACCCAAAATATTGACCTTATTGCTACCCAAATGAATTCACAAAAGAAAAAAAATATAAAAACTTTGGGTGATTCTATCGGTAACCTTTTGTACTGAAAGATCTTAACAGTGTGGTATCAATTGAGTGAATTTAGTTTTACGTCGTTTTTAAGCAATATTCTAGCAATATCACGGCTGGAGACACCACAAATGGGCTTCACACACTGTATCCATGTGGGGAATTGAACACTGGTTTTCAGTGTCACCAGAAGGCTAACCCACCGCTCCAGCTATCAACGGAAGAGGGCAGACCTTGGACAGTAATCTGTATATATGAACTTCCAAAAGTGTGCACAGAAAGTTTCAGATACCTTTCTGTAATCCTTAGAGCGTTACCTGTGTCATACCACACACATAATATTGACCTGGGCACATACGTCACAACTCTAATTTATAGATATCATTACAACTCCAATCTGTTCTGTGGACAAAGTGCACAGACCCTTAAACATTCAACGATGTTCATGTCGTCTGCTGTCTACCGATTGTGCACACATTTCACAACCTCTCCCTGATAAGAAGACTGTTGTTAGAGTTAATGCTTGTGCACTCTACAGACGGACCTTCGTGTGTTTGTATTTGGACCAGCTGTTTTGTCAGAGGCCCTTGTGAGTGTAGATTTGAGCCTGTGATTTATAGGTGTCGTTACGTGACACAGTTAAGACTGAGATAAGTCTATTGTGCATGGTAAGACATTCCAACAGACGACACTGCAGTACCTCCATGTTCCACTTTCTAACTGCTTGTCGTGAAAGTATTATATATAATACCTCAAAGGACACTTTGTCCATCCATATTGGGGGCGGTGTGGTAGCCTAGTGACTGAAACGGTCGCTCGTCACGCCGAAGGTCCGTGTTCGAGTTCCACGTAGGTACAATGTGTGAAGCCCATTGTATTTCTGGTGTCCACCGCCGTGATATTGCTGGAATACTGCTATAAGTGGAGTAAAACCATACTCACTCACCATCCATATTGACATTAACAGTCATAATAAGTGAGTGAGTTTAATTTTACGCCGCATTTAACAACTCTCCAGCAATATCACGGCGGGAAACACCAGAAATTAGCTTCACGAGAATCGAACCGTCATCGGCGAGTCGAGCGGCGAGATGCTCTAACCACTAGGCTACCCAACCTCTCCTAAATCCAAATGAACGACAACGGGATTGTTGTAGTAAATGTAATCGAAAGATTGTTTCAGTAAATGTAAATTCGTCAACGAGGGTTAATTATGACAGTGAAACTGGGTACATTCTCTTGCTAGACTGGTTATACGACTCAGAACTGAACCTAGTCCCGTAAGTATTTCGGGGTTTGCAACTAGGATATTCACCTCATTTTAAATACTAGTACTCATCTTCCTTGCACCCAGTCTGAATCTGAAGTCCAGATTTGTTCTTGTCCCATGGATCCATGGAAAGTTCTGACTACTGACGCGAGGGTCAGATGAGTTCAACTCCACTTCAATTTATTCTATCGGGTCTCAGGCGTCTAGCAATTTGGTGCAATCGTATATGTTTGTGCAGAAGAGTGTGTAGGTATGGTTGCGTGTGTGTGTGCGTGAGTGCATGCGTGTGCGTGCATGTTTGTAGGTGTGTTTCTGCGTGTGTGTGAATGTCGTTGTAGCATGTAGCATGTAGCATGTGTCAGATCAATAATTCATTCTGTTTGACATACAGTTATCGTAACTCAAACAAAACATTATCGAGCAAGCCAGCGAGCACCTGTTTAAGTGAAAGTTATATATATCTGACATGTCTGCTTGGACTCTTGTCGGTGAGCCACCTTTTATATTTCACGTACAATTACAGAACAGGGGTTCCCAGTGGTTGATTGTGTGTGTACTGGATACAGGGTGCAGGGTAGATATTGAAGGTAGGCACGAAACAAGACCATGGGAAAGTCCACTATGGTTGGATAGCCATACACACCGAGTGTGTCGAGAACGCATTCATGGCGACACATACACGTGTCCTACAACTTTATGTTATATCATATGTTGTTATCTTAGAAGCTACAGGTATGGATAACATAGTAAGCTGGGGCGGACAGAGATTGTCTTTGTGTGTGTGCGTGTGTGTGTGTGTGTGAGAGAGAGAGAGAGAGAGAGGGGGTGTGTATGTGTGTGTTTGTGTGTGTGAGTGCGCGTGTGTATGAAAGAGAAAGAGGAACTGTGTGTGCGTGCAAATTTTATTTTCACCCTTTTTCACAAGAGTGTCTGTGGTGTTTAAGGACAAGGGGCCGCCCCTGCATTCCCCCTCTTGATCCGCCTATGATAAGCATGCTCATGTTGAGATAAAGTTTTACGTCGCGTACATGATTAATGGTACATTAGCTGGTTACAACTGTACTTCGTAATACGTATTCCACTTATTATCAACCGTTCCTTTTATCGGACACTGCGTTTGAATCGGAGTTCATAACCTCAGTAGCAGACGTGTGGCTCGGGTACAGATAACACAGTGGTAGAGCAGGAGGGCAAGCCCAGTCTGCAACAAGAGGACACATTCAGATGCTCTGTGTGTTGCTACTTGAAGTACGACGACGCACGAGCCAAGTGCCACCGACACGTACTTAAAACTGCATCAAGAACATCACGCAGAACTTCTCTCTGAAGTCTTCTACAGACCGTTCCCCGGAAGTCAACGGCCTTGGTGACTGAACTCCTTACACTTTGACCCCGTGACAGGGTCGGTGACTGGCTCAGCCGCCACGCTTTGTCAAGTAACAGACGCACGACGACATACTTATGTTCAGTGAGGGGGCGTTTTGAACATGTCACACTGCACTGGTTGAGGTCCACCCTTTAAGTTGTAGTTGACAAGCACTTTGATTGAACGTTATGATCAGACACCGTCATCAAGATATAACATGTTGCATTTCCGCTCCGTCCATG